>NC_133097.1:5000-2405000 GCF_019914945.1 Typha latifolia
TACGTTTATATAAGATATAATATATCCTAATTTGAGAAAGGCGTCTAGGGGATAGGACTACTCACCATCACTATAAATACCAAACAACCACTCACTCACGTTGCTACGACAACGATCGAGCCTCGATAGCTAGGTCCATAGGGTCTTGAACTTGGGGGTCGGGATCTGAAATTATTTATAACAAATAATATCAGTCTTTCTATTAATAAAAATTAACCTGACAAAAAGATAGTTTCTTATTATAATTTTGTACTCTTCATTTCTATATTTGTTTTGTTATTTATTAATCATAATCACAAATATCAGTCTTTCTTATAGTGTTATTTATTCTCCTTGATAATTAAGAAAATAAGAATCAAGTTACTGCAAATAATTACGTAAAAATATATGTACATAACCCCAATAATTACTATTACCTACCTAGGATTAAAATAATAATTTATATTGCAAGTACTTTGCTAAATATGATATAATTAGAATTATATACTAACTATTATATAATTATATTTAATTTGTATAAACTAAATACATTAAATTACCTAGCTAAACTAATTGTGCATATATATATATATATATATTTATTTATTTATATAACTATATATAGTGATGGGCTCAGCCCAGCACCATGCACAGCAGGGCGCTAGGCCACGGTGCAGTCAGAGGAGAGAAAGCAAGTGGGAGGAGGAGAGGAAGAAGAAAGAGAAGAAGAAGAAGAAGAAAAAGAAGAAGAAAAAGAAGAAGAAGAAGAAGAAAGAAGAAGGAAGAAGAGGGTTGGGCCATGGGGGAGGGGTGCGGCCGCTGGTGGCCACTCAGTGGCCGGCCTCTCACTGATGGCTCAATCCTTCGGCGGCCCCGAGAGGAAGCTGACAAAGAGAGAAAGAGAGATAGAGAGAGAGAGGGAGAGAGAGAGAGAAGGAGGGAGGCTCACCGGCACTAGTGGAGGTGGCGGCAGCAGCGGGTAGAGAGAGAAAGAGTGTTTGAGAGAGAGATAAAGGTGAGAAAGAGCCTGAAAGAGAAAAAAAAAAGAGAGAAACAAAAGGGAGAGATGCGGTAGGGAGGGAGGCTGCGGCGGAGGGGCCCATCGCGCTAGCTAACATGGCCAGGTTGGCCACGCTAGCGCTTGGGGAACGTGGTGCCCATCCTAGGTTCCACTACATGGCACAAGCTGTCGTGCCATGCAGTGAAGGAAATTTGTTTTTTCGGTTGTTACACTCGACAAACGAGGGAGATTAGAAGTTAGGAAAAACCTTGCTAACAGTAGAGGTGGTAGGTTAGTGAAGAGTGAGGAGGAAGATTAGGGTAGAGAAAAGATAGAGAGGCAAGAAACCAATATTCAAGTAGCATAATAATTTTGGCTACCACCCACACATTTATAGAGGCTAGCCAACAAGCCTTAATAACAATAACAAGAAGCTACAGATTTTGAGCATTCAAATATTGTTCTTGATTGTTGAAACATTGTGCAACTTGTCTCGAGAGTTACTAAGTCAATTAGATCTCAAGTGTCGAAAAGATTGGTGCAATTAACCACTAGAAGCAACTCATTGTGGGGTCTGGCAAACAAGAGATCTTCATATATTCTGGGATTCAGTAGGTATTCTGTAAACAGTTCTTATACTTGCTTTTGATTTCTAGTTGACTTAATCCTAATGAAAAAGATATGTAGTTTTTACCCTAGTTTAAAGTTTTTCATGTAAATCTTGTGTGTTTGCGATGCTTACTATTTAGCTTTCATTATTTATCGTTAGATTTACTAGTTAAAGATCATAAAGTTAAGATTATGGTTAGCATAGACTTTTTCACTCCTGATGGGATCGAACTTTTCAAGTGTGATGCCATTCCGCCACACTTTCCATTACATGAGTAGCAAGTAGGGGTGAAAACGGATTGGATTTAATCTGATCTGACCCGCTATCCGACCCCGGTCGGATCAGATACATGTCAAAATAACTTATTCAGTTCAGATATAGATCCGGATACAGATTGTAGTTTATTAAAATATTTCGATTCGGATTCAGATACGAGTATAGTATATTTGTTCGGATATGAATTCGAATATCGAATATCCATTTACCCATATACCATACAATATTAACAAATAATCCTACCCTTAAAAACCAAACCGACCGGTTAACATAAAACTCCTCACCCACCGGCTTATCATAACTTCTCAAACCCTCATTTTCTCAATCTCTCTTCACCATCAAGCCGCCACTTCTCAAACCCATCCCCATTTCTCTCTCACTCTCTCTGGAGATCTGTCGACTCCAACTGTCTGACGACTCCACTAGTTAGTCCTCCAACGAATCCGACGCCATCCCCATTTCTCTCTCTCACTCTCTTCGACAATCTATCAACTCCGACTATCCTCCAACTCTGCCGATTAGTCCTCCAACAACTCCAACTGCTCAATGAAACAAGTGATATGTACAATTCTAGAATTCTTATTATGGAGATAATATTTGGTCAGATCCCCGTTGACCTCTAGGAGAGGTAAGTAATGGAGGCATTTCCCTATATTGGTTTGTAGTCTATGATTTTATTGTTGTGAGCCTTCTCTGCCTTCTTCGACATGCAGAAAAAATTGGTTCTTTCCTGATAATTTCACATATTCTTTTCTTTTTAAAGCTTGTTGCGAACAATTTGCGGTTATCCAAGTTGAGATGATTCATGCCCATGTCGTAAAGTTGGGTTATTTATCCGATATCTTCGTGCCCAACTCGCTAATTGATTCCTATTCTAAGGCTAGAGATGTGGGCATTGCTTCTGCTTAGAAGGTATCTGACGGAATGACTAATAGAGATATTGTCTCTTGGAACTCTATGATTGTTGGGTTGGTGAGGACCGGAGAAAGAGGCACGCCGAATGTTTGATGAAATGCCTGAGAGGAATACTGTATTAGTTGATTTTGTGAAATGTTATTGCCTTTTGATGTGCAAATTTTGTGAGTTTATTAGTTGATTTTTGTGAATTTTCCTGCTTATGTATAGATGCTAGTAATAAATTTATTTTGTATTCGTATCCGATTAAAATTCGATTCTTATCTAGTTTTTATTCATATCCGATTAATATTCAATTCGTATTCGATTCGTATTCGTTTAATATCCAATCTATATCCGAGAAATATCTGTATCCTTTTAGTTTTAAATTTTACTACCCGTCTAATATTCGTATCCGGAATAAAAATATAAATCCGGATGTGGGTTAAGCACTATTTAATTCATATCGGAACTATTTTCACACCTAGTAGCAAGTGTCATTCATCCCATTCTGCTGTCCTGAATTTTCTTGTTTTTTTTATAATAGAAGCAATGTACTCTCAGTAATATTTTACATCTTCCATCTTTCCATCATTAGAGCCTACAAATATTACAGTCAAAGAAGCTACACGTGCTTTAGGAGTTCCTGTAACCACCTAAACCTGACACAGTTGTTTTATGAAGCTCCCAATATTGCTGGCACTAATTTTCTAAGAAATCTCCCCAAACAAAGATTCCCAAGGACAATCCAAAAAGTTAGTGCTGCTGCAGTACCTTCAGTAGCGGAAATTATTTGCGATTGATCAACACAGATATCTTGTATTTGCTCCGTTCTTGTTAATTTTCACTTGTAACGTGAGTTCTTCAATCAATAATAATCCTCATTCTGTGCTCAACCTATTTTATAAGTTCACTTTCTTCTACATTTTGCATGTTTTGTTCTATAACTAGGGTTTCTTAATCTTTTCTTTCTGTTAACCAAGAGCAATTGATGAAATAGGAGGCTCAACAACTATCTGAATAGTGATAGTGTTCTCTGATTTGGGCAACGATGACTGACGTGGGCATGGCCATGCCATAAACTTCGGCATCTGATCCCCTGGCATTATTACCGGTAGAATTTGATCTTTCTCCCTCTTGTAATTCTGAAATAAGAGAACATAAAGTAACAACAGTTACAAACATACGGGAGATCAAAAAATAGTCTTGAATATTTAATATTGTACAATTAATAGAAAGTAATAGTCATATTATCAGGCGTAATACTTCTCTAACTCTGCCCAGACAGAGTTCTGAATTGCACTACTTTTCCTTCATTTTTGTACTCTTGCGACAATAATCATAATGATAATATTTTTTGAGTTCTCAAATGTAATCGTAATGATAATATCGTACATGCAGTGTGGCTATCAATAATCGTAATGAATAATGTTTGTGACATTATCTTGTTAAAAGTACAAGATGATGAAAATGTTTACAATTAATTGCTGCTTGAATTATTGCCTTACTTTTTTCTTTTTCGTTTTCTTCTTTTAGAAGGAAAAAAGTTGATAGTTTTAATTATCAGGAAAAAGTAATAGTAAAGTCAAGAGGAATTAATATTATTTTCTTGACACTCAACATTAGCTATAAGGTGGGAATGAAAAACTGTAAACTCTACTTAATTGTCATTCTAATATTATGACTGTAAACTCTACTTATGGCTCTTCGTTTTTTTATCTCTTAGACAGATAAATAATTGCCATAAATCAACAGTATAGAGAAAATCAAAAGTCACCTATAAATCAAAGCACAAATATTAATCATCCTCAAATTTTGCACTAGTCAATTAATCTAATTGACTAGTTAAAATGGACTAAAATAGTTGCTTTATCGGTCTATCCCGTTCATTAAGGGTTGACGCCATAAACTGAAGGCCAATATAGGACCAATTTTACGAGAAAGAAAAGAAAGAGAATATTGGATACATGGGGAACGTAGTCACCCGACCTAGCTAGTTAACTGCACGTATATTACATCCATGCTGTTGGTTCGTACCATTTAGGTATTATGGACACCAAGTATCAATGTACTGGGGGTAACAGTCATATACGTACAGTAAACTAGGTCGATTAATTTGCAGTATAAAAGGTTTGAAGAAGTATATAAGAATCAAGCAATTTGCAGGAATCAGAAAACTTAGATCTGGCCTTTAATTTTTGTGTATACAGAAGATTAGAGGAGTTGCCTAAAAAATGAACAAAAGCAGAGAATTAATTCTTAAAAAGCATGTAAATGAACGACAACTGTTCGCTTAATTATTATAGATCAAAATCATTTTTTCTTATAGGTCTAAATCTCGTTAGTCTGCTTGTATAACTTATATATATTGTAGTATTAGAGATCGGTAAGACAAAAATTAAGAATTAATTAGCAACATATATACCTGGTGCTTGGTGAAGGGGTTTGTTGGTGGGGAGGACATTTGGTGATGATGATCATCTGGGAGGGTATTGGAGGGAGTAATATTTTCACGACCTGCGGGGTGGCGGAGGGAGCGAAGCTTGTCCCAGTGGTAGCAGCAAGAGAAGATGCCACTGAGGGAGAAGATGACGATGAGCAACAGCGCAGTCCCCAGTGGGAATCCAAGTGTTGGCCTCGACGTTTGCGCTGCTACTGGAGGTGAGGGGGTCATCATGTCTGCGCCGTCCATACTTAATTCCAATCTAGATCTATGGCTGATCAATCGATATTGATTGTTTCTTACTCTGCAGATCACCTTTCAACTTTACTCTCGCACTCATGTGAGATTTAAGCAAGGTCGAAGATCGCCTTCTCCTCCTCCTCAATTAATTCCTTGCGCTTACCTAATTACAGGCTTGAAAAGGAGATCGATGAATATAATATTTGAGGAAGAAGAGTGCCCCTCTATTTATTCATAATATGGCATGGGAAGAGGAACAAAGATCATGCAGCTAGCGACGACAGGATCGATGGAAGGGTCCCACATGCACGGTCGCAAGGACAATGATGGTGGGCTGGATCCATTGTTTTCCTTTTGCTTTTCTACTTTAAAGATCATCTACTAGATAGTCTTTTTTTTCTTTTTGCTTGCTTGTAGCATATAGATATGAGTGGGTCAAGATGCCCCTGCTTTCGTGTGCCGTGTGCCGTGTGCGCAAATATTTATTAGGTAGATAGATAAATAGATAGATTGATAGCGTGCATTTCACAGAACAAACAGCGCTGTCAAAGACTGAGGAAGGGAAAGGCGGACAGTGGCACCCAATAGAAAAGAAATGATGTCCGTTCTAAAATCTGAAAATTAAATATTCTCAACAACTAAATAATAATCTATCGTGCGATTCGGCTGGCCGTCCTTTTTTTTTACAAGAAAGCCATAGCCCTATTACTTGAACACAAATATTTTAATCACAGATCATCAGCTAACTCAATTAATTAATGCGCCTTATTAACTCCCATATCAGAAATTTTGTTTGACACAATTGGAGATCAAGTCTCCTCTCTGCATATACGTGTAAAACCGTTACATGATTCAATAATCGAACATATATAATGAATCCCCAGTAATTCTCAGTTTCTTTTAGAAAACTTACAAACCGACAATTTTGGCAAAGGGTATCTGAAAATTTTATGACACCCTAGGACACAGAATCTACCTACCACCACAAGTCTATAGTACCTCCGTTGGCTTTGGAAACTCCATCACATGGAGAAGGGTTTCAAAGACAGACGAAAGACTCACTTTGCTCTTGCTCAATGTCTTTCCGAACAACAGATTGAAGGGGACAGGACAACCAGGAAGGCAAAGCTTCAAACAAAGAGTTTTGTGCTACTAATAGATGGAGCCGCCACTAGCGACGACAGGAGGGGAAGACGTACACCAAAGAAGGGCGTCCTCCTCGAAGGCGTCGGACCCGGAGCAGGCGGAGCAGCCGGACAGAGGAAAGGAACAACAGAAGGGACCTGAAAGGACTTGGGCATCGGTAGCGGCAGGCAGTAGGAGAGCCGCAACACGCACAGGAAGCATTTTGGCGGAGATTCAAGAAAAACTGAGGAACCAGTTGGTGGACAGTGTTGTGATAGACCTCGAAATACTCGAGAAATGTCGTGCAAGATGGAAACTCTCACTGTTTGGAAGATTCCTAGGGAAAGGTATACCGCTGTTTCGACTGAAAGCGCTGTTAGCCAGGCTATGGGTCGGAATAGATGGATTTTCTGTTGCGGACATGGCTAAGGGATACTATGTTTTCAAGTTCAAGAATGAGGACGACCTTGACCATGTTCTGACGAACGGGCCGTGGACTATCCAAGGACAGGTTCTTAACCTGATACCATGGCGCAACAATTTCAGGCCTTCTCCGGAAGCCTTCACTACTGCTCCAGTGTGGATACAGCTGCATAACTTACCACCGGAATACTGGGAGCTTGAAGCATTGATTCCTGTAGCAGCATTCTTCGGCAGGCCACTTAGAGTGGATGAGACCACCTTAGATCACACCGAAGGCAGATTCACCCGGGTGTGCATAGAAGTGGACCTAAGCAAGCTGTTGAAAATGGCAGTCTGGCTAGGGCCAAAAGAAGAGCAAGTAGACCAAAGAGTTATGTACGAAAGCATTCCTAAATTTTGCTTCAAGTGTGGAAGGATAGGTCACAAGGTGGAAGATTGTGAGTACACGCCCAAAGATGCCGAGGAGGAGCCGCCAGAGGTCAAGGATGGTGGAGGGGAGGGTGCTCCCCAAGGGACAAACCCTATCCCGCCAGCGAAGGAGGATACCTCGTACTACGGGCCATGGTGTACAATCCAAAGGAAGCCTAGGAGGCAGGCTACCAAGGGAGGCCAGGGAGCCAGCGTGCCCAACCGAAGCAATACAGGGGCTTGGAAAGGGAAAGGGACAGTCTCAATGGACGATGGAAGGACGTCCAACATGTCGGACTGGGAGCTCAACCAAAAGG
Source organism: Typha latifolia (assembly GCF_019914945.1). Classification (NCBI taxonomy): domain Eukaryota; kingdom Viridiplantae; phylum Streptophyta; class Magnoliopsida; order Poales; family Typhaceae; genus Typha; species Typha latifolia. The sequence goes on from NC_133097.1 coordinate 12,716, forward strand.
GACAAAAGGCAAAGGACAAAAGGAAGATCTATGGCCAAAGCGACAAAGATCATCAGCTGAGAACGGAGTTCAGGAGAGCAGAAGGAAGCAGTAACATGGAAAATACTAACCTACGTCGCGCACCCCATCCCCATGCAAAAGGAGTGCAGGGCGAGAAGAGAAAGGAGGCCGCGGAAGGAAACTATAGAGAGCGGGTGGCAAGGCAATCCACCTCGAAACAAAAGCCTATCAAGCCTAGGGGAAAGATAATAGGAGACCAGGATGAGGGGCCTGCGCTCAAGTGGCAACCCAACGAAGGATGCAGGAGGAAGCCCGGATGGCGGCACGAGATGGCGACACATCGGGGGAGCAATTAATGCGTGACGAGACTGGGCAGAAGGAGTTTGCCAACCAAAAGACGTCGAGAGGAGATCCCACGCTCACGAGACACGCTGTGATATAAGGGATAACAGTGCTGTTGGGTACCGGTAATCGGCGAGTTAACCGGTCTGCATACGTCAAAACATTAAAATGCCAGGATGACATGTGAGGGACCATCGGAGCCTATCCTGCGCATATTACGTATGAGGGGATAGCCACGGTTGGCCATGTACCCACCTCAGCTCAGGAGAAGAACCCGCCGGACAAGCACGAGGAAATGGCGGATAAGATCAAGTGAAGACTCCTCCAAGCAGAGCGGGATGAGAAGAAGAAGGCCAAGGAAGGGGAAGAGGAGATGTTGCAGCTGGCTATGGTGGAGTACAATGGAACTGCTGCACCTGAATATGAAGATATGGACTCGGAATGTCCAAGAGAAGAACTCACCGGAGGTAGCAAGGATATGCCGGCCTCCAAGAGAGGACAGAACCAATGACAGGCCGTCCTCTCCGCTACCCATCGGTTATAAAATGATCAAAGCCGTAGTGTGGAACTGCAGAGGTGCCGGAAAGAAGGAGGCACTAGACAGATGTAGAGTTGTGATAAAAGAGCTAAAGATGGATATGCTAGCCCTGTTGGAGACGCATACAAGCTGGGATGAAGCCGAGCAAGTGACAAGGTCGCTAGGCCGCTGCTGGGCTTGGTTTGCCATCCCAGCTCAGGGCAGATCGAGAGGGATCCTGGTTCTCTAGAAGAAGGATATCGGGTGGGTGGATGCGGCTGCAATATCCAGATATGTAGCGCATCTCACTGTCACCCTACAGACCGGGCAAACATGGATCTGGTCAATGGTATATGCCAGCAACCACCTCGATGCACATAAGGAGCTGTGGGAGGAGCTATTATCCATGGCTACGATAGACATGCCGTGGATACTAACAAGAGACTTCAATGCTTTTCTTTCTCCACAAGAGAAGAGATGCAGTGGAGGGGTGGAACTGGGGCCTAAGTGTAAAGCTCTTGTGAAGTTCGTCGACGACGCGGGGTTGTGCGACTTGGGGTATGAAGGAGTACCCTACACCTGGTGCAACAATCAAACGGGCGAACGTCGCATGTCGATTCGTCTTGACAAAGCACTGGGGAAAACGGAGTGGTTAAGCGCTAACCCGGCATGCAATGTTCAACACCTGGATAGAGTTGCCTCGGACCACGCACCGCTCCTCCTCAAAGTGCCGCTAACCAAAGCAAAAGTGAGAAGGCCGTTCAGGTTCGAACTCTACTGGATGGATTACGAGGAATGTCATAAGATCGTTGAAGACACATGGAAGAGTTGGGCTGGGGGCAACCCTATGCACGCCTTCATGCACCACATCTGTGATATGAGGCGAAGCCTGCGGGAGTGGAGCCGTACGACAGTAGGGAGTTTTGAACGAAGACTGAAGGATACCAACGCGCAGCTGGCGGACCTAGAAGATCTAGACACTAATGGGCAACTAATAGAGGAAGGACTACAGATGCTGAGAAGCGCTTACAACCGGCAAGGGCTCTCAACCGACAGCTAAACATCAAGTGGTTACAGCGATCTTGCCTCAGGTGGGCGACTGAAGGGGATCGTAACACCAAGTTTTTCCACATATCTGCAACCACTAGAAGACAGCGCAATCAGATTCCCGAAATAACGGGCGAGGGTGAGAGATGGATGCAGGGCTCGGCAAAAGTTTGTCAAGCTTTCACTACCTTTTACCAAGGGCTCGGGGCAACAGAGGAAGAGCATAGCCACACTAGACAAGAGTGGCCTACGCTACCATGCATCTCAACTGCAGAAGCAGAAAAGCTAGTTAGGCCTGTCACGCCGGAGGAAATCAAAGAGGCAGTATGGAAACTACCGAGGGGCAAGGCGCCTGGCCCGGACGGGATGCAGACGGAAGTATACATCAAGTATTGGGACACCATAGGGGATAGCCTATGCAAAGCCATCAGCCATTTCTTTACCTCTTCGACCATGCCGAGATCCTGGGGTGAAACCTTCATAACATTAATACCAAAGAAGGAGCACCCCACCATGGTGGCTGACTATAGACCCATTGCTTTGTGCAATGTGGTGTATAAGATCATTGCCAAGGTAATGGTCAGCCGACTGAAACCAGTGCTTCCCAAACTCATAGGTCCAGAATAAGCGGCGTTTGTCGCCGAGAGAAGCATCGCCGATAACACCTTAGCGGCGCAAGAGGTGGCGCACTCCATGGCGTCGGAAAAAGGTGGGTAGGCAACCATGATGATCAAGATGGACATGGAAAAGGCGTATGATCGAGTCAGTTGGTCGGCGGTTGTTGGCTCACTCCAGCGGATGGGTTTTCCGCCGGCATGGTGCGAGTGGGTGTATGCGTGCATCTCGTCTCCTCGCTTTGCACTGCTCATCAACGGGAACCCGTCAAACTGGATTACACCGCATAGTGGACTTCGGCAAGGGGATCCTCTATCTCCCTACCTCTTTATAATAGTTACCCAAATACTATTGAGGATGCTAAACGAGAAAGTGGACAAAGGGTAGCTGCAGGGATACAGGGCGGGAGATGTCCAGCTGTCGCACCTGCTGTACGCAAATGATCTACTCCTGATGACCAAGGCTTCTGTTGATAACGCTCAGTGCATCCTAGAAAGCCTAAACCAATATGGGAAGATCACCAACCAAAGAGTTAACTTTGGCAAGTCGGAGATCTACCTGCCAAGGAGGGTCGGAGTGGATGCCAGCAAACAACTCAGCAAGAAGCTTGGGTTGAAGGTGGCTGTCATGCCGTTCAAATACCTTAGAGTACTAATCTCGAGTAAGAGGGTGAAGGTAAAGGAGCACCAAACCATGGTGGAACGCATCGACAGGAGACTAGCAGGCTGGAAAAGGAAACTTCTCTCCCAAGCAGGCAAGCTAACCTTGATCAATGCAACGTTAATGGCGATACCGACATACTGGATGGGCAGCACCTGGCTACCGGACGCGGTTCTAGAGGAGATGAACAAAAAAGCTCGCGCCTTCCTGTGGGAAAATAGCACCGGCCGCGGTGTGCACCTGATCAACTGGGATCAAGTCACAACTACTAAGAGACATGGGGGGACTTGGGGTTAGGAGGCTTACAAATACGAGAATAGCTCATTTAGGTGAGCTGGTCTTCAAGCTTCTCAACGAGGAACAGATGCCCTGGGTTAAACTCATGCAAGCAAAATACAGGAGCCTGCACTCGTGGGAGACTAAGGCCACTTCCAATGCATCTTGGGTGTGGAAAGTATTAACTCGCATAGCCAACCAACTAAAGATGGGATGCCGGGTGCTGGTGGGGAATGGCAGAAACACGAGAGCTGCCTATGACCCCTGGACTCACGAGGTCCCATGGAGCAGACAACCCAGGGAGATAGCCGAGTCCCTAATGGTGGACAACCTAAGGGTGGCGGACATCATTGGCAATCATCAATGGTCCTCAGAGAGACTCTGCAAGGAGGCAGGTGCAAACATGGCCTATGAGATATCTACATTCCTCATGGGTGCAGCCACCACGGAGGATAGGTGGATCTGGTGGCCACACCCAAAGGGAATACCTTCTGTAAAGGCTATCTACTCCTCCATGCAGCCTAAGCAAGAGCACCAATGGGAAGGGTGGAAGACCCTTTGGCAGCTACCGGTGGCCCCGAGGATCAGGATATTATGTTGGAAACTAATCTGGGGCAGGCTGCCAACGAAAGCCTACCTCCAATATATCCACCTTGGTAACGACGATAGATGTGTCATGTGCGGGCTGTTCCGAGAGACGGCAGATCATCTATTATTTGCATGCAGATATAGCCTGGAGGTATGGCAGCTACTAAGCGATAGCGAGGGGATTGAGAACGCTTGGATGAACCAGGACTGGATAATGAGAGGCTGGGATACGAACAAGGAGGAAGACTTGAAGATTAAAGGAATGATTGCTTGCACCCTGTGGTCAATATGGAGACAGCGGAATGAGGTTGCTTTCGGAGAGAAGAAGACGTCAGAGCGAGTGGTGGTAAGAAGAGCAATAGCTTTAGCCAAAGAGCTCAGGAAGACCAGTAAGGAAAGGAAGATGAAGGGAAGAAGAATCAGCACGAGGTGGGAACCACCGCAGAAAGGGTGGATAAAAGCTAACACTGATGGGGCGTGTGATACGATCCTTCCTCGGCTATAGGCTCTGATACCAGCTTGATACGATCCTTCCTCGGCTATAGGCTCTGATACCAGCTTGATACGAACCCTCTTTTGGTGCTATGGCTCTGATACCAGATTGTTACGATCTTGCACGGAACTTTAAGATAAGATCCCGAAATATCCCGCCGTTGGATCACTGTGAAATTTTGATATGTTGTAGGCCCGGAAAAGAGCTTTCCAACGGAGCTAGTTTCAGGCGAATCGGAGTTGGGGATCTCGAGATATCGTTCGTTTAGTAGACGAACGTCAGGATACTCTGTTTTTGGATTCCGTGGATGAAGGCACGAAATCCTGGGTAATGGTGGATTGTGGAGGGCCGGTGTTGATGGGGTGGCACCGGTGTAAACGTGATGGTGAAAGGGTTATGGATGATGGAAAAGTTAGGGATAGCGATGGATAAATTGGAAGAAGGGGGAGAAGAGGGCCACTCCTAAGGGACTAGGGTGATTGGCTGTCGAGGAGATTAGAAGCGGCGTCGCCGGGGAGATTGAGGGAACGGGAGCGAAGAAGACGAAGGAGGCAAGGCAAACTCAATTCTCAATATTCAATTCCTAATTTTGGTTGCCCTACACATACTTTTATAGGCTAACCAACAACTCAATCTTATCCTAAAACACAATCTTATCCTAAAACTCAATCTTATCCTAAGGTAAATCCAAACTCGAGACGACGTCGGTGAAGTCCGAATCGTATCAGCGTGGCCAGTGGGAGCGAGCCAAGGCGGTGCAGCGGCACTCTTCCGGGACGAAAATGGTGACCTTATTCAGGCAATGTGGGAACCGTGCCCGGGGAACTCGGCATTGGAAACAAAACTGTGGGAGATCCGACTGGGATTGAGGGTGGCCTGCCGAGAATAGAGAGTGGTCATAGAGTCGGACTGTCTGGAGGCCATCAAATGCATGCAGAGCGTGGAAAATAGTCCTTAGCGCACTAGAAACATAGTGCAAGAATGCCTTAGGCTAGGAGAGGAATGTTTGGAAGTTAAGTTCGTACACGTAGGAAGAGAGTGTAATGTTGTAGCTGACTGGGCAGCGGCTAGGGCTAGTGTATCCTCCGGTTCCGTTTGTCTCAACCGAATAGGACACGGCCCCCTAGAGTTTTGTAACCTCATTGCGACTGACGCAGCTAATGGGTCGGTAGCATAGCAATACCAAGCTAGAAACAGCTCCTTGACTTCAAAAGAAAAAAAAAGGACACAGAATCTATCACATATTATCAATAACAAAAATATAAAAACAATAAAAATATGATCGCAGATACACAGACTTTTGTATGAAAAATCTACTAAACGAAGAACAAAATACTATAAATCTGATCTAGGATCGAATATATAATTAAAATAACTATAGCAATTACAAGACGACATAAAAACCGCTAGTTGTTACTCACAAGTAATATGTAAGGTCTTACTTGCTCAAATAGACGATGTACTCTCCCTGATTAATTCTCAAACTTATTAACACTTAAGGTAGATCTTACGTCATAATGGCACTCGAGAAAAATTTATTTAAGATCCAAAGAAGATAGAATACAAAGAAAATTTATTTAGCATATTCTCTCATAGGTCTCATCTCTACCAAATAAAGTACAAATAGCCCTCAAAGACTAACACGGCGTCAGAATAAAAATAAAATTATGCAAATGCATTCAAATGCACCATTCACTATTCGAACGTGTATACTCATCCGGCATTATTTATTTGATACAGTTCATAGAGCACATTGTTCATCCCACCCGTGTTCGATACCATTAAATGTATTCGAACGCCCAATGGCCAAAATTATTTGTTCTCAATTTTTATTCCTACCGTGGTTATCACCTTTTTGATGCATGTACGTCAAAAAGCCTCAAACTTTATAATTTGAGCCACTTTGAAAGTATGTCTTTCTATTAAATATTTTCGTAGAACTTCATAAGTGCATATACTCATACAAAGATTATGAATATTTTTACACATTTAAAATATTTTAAATCATATTGTTAAATATATATCTCCCCCTTTTATAATTGTTAATAAAATAAACTTCACCTACATACAATATATAAACGCTCATTACAACTTTCTAGTTGAGCATATCACAAGTGTTAGAAAAATATATGTTAGCATGTGCAATAAGGAAATTAACATGCATGTCATAGTTAACTATATATTATGTTGAATTACATGAATCCCTAAATATGCTCTAATACCAATTAAATACTACTCAAACTATATATTTGGATCCTGCTAGCACCAAAAAAAATTGAATACTACTCAAACTATGAAAAATCAAACTCAAGTCAAAAAGTAAAAACCAAGAAAGAATAGGAAAAACCAAAATCGAGAAAAAAATAGGAAGAGTGAAAATGACAAACACATAACCATAATTTTTTAATGTGGAAAACTTCTCAGCATATTAAGAGAAAAAAACAATCGATCTGCAATAGGATAAATCTATGTCATATCGTTCATAGAAACAAGAAATGTTTACAAGTATCTAAACAGTCTATCATCTAAAAGTTGAAGTCTGCACCTATTGATCAAAATCTATTTCAATTAACTACTCTATAATTAGATTGCATTTGTGTCTGATATGATGTACAGCGAGGCTCGCTCTTCAAAACTCTTCCTTGGTCGGTAGTCAAACTCATAGTAGACAACTCAATTCAACTTCTCTGGTGCATGATGATCAATCACTAATGCAGCCTAACACACGAATATATGTAGCACTTAATTACAAGATGCTCCACGAGGGACACTAGGAACTCTCTTAAGATATATGTAGAAATTCTTTGAGTTCTCCTTAGGAAAGTTTCTTAGCTTTTGGTTTAGCTCTACTAGTGTGTGACTAGCACTTGAACTCTAATAGTGATTCCTCATAATTAATAAAATAAAATTTTATTTTGCCCCTGTTTTTAGTCTTATTTTCGTTCTGACCTCTCCTTTTTCGTCTGTCTAAATTGACCTCTATTTTTATATTTGTTATCTAATAAATTCCATGCCATTAGTTTTCATCAAGGAGTCTAATTAGAATTCAACTTAAACTAACCCACGATGCTCAAATTACTAATATACCCTTAGATATCCATGCCCATTAGTAAATTAGACCCATTCACTAAAGTTAAAAACAAAAATCTCTCAAATCTTTCTCCCCTAATCCACCTCGGACCGCCTGTTCTCCTCTGAAGACCTCTTTTCCCCAAAAACCCAACCATGCTCCTCTTAAACCCAATAGAAGCAGGAAATAACCATCTCCTCTATCTCTATTCTAATCTCAAAATTTACCAAAGAGGATAAGAAGTTCTTAGAGAGGAAGGCGAAGATGTAGGATTTGGAGTAGCAACTTACATCACAACATGTATGTTTCTATTATGTAGTTTTACTATATTAACCAAGTGAGAAAAGAAGGGTAGTGCACAGATTTGCCCATTTGGATATTGATTTATATTTTAAAAACTTACCAATGCTTATAGTTAGATTGCTGCAAAAAAAAATGTGACAAAATATTCTTGGATGTTTGTATTTAGATTCCCGAAAAATGATTATGTACGTATAAAAGGAACCCATGGCGCCGATCTAGCCAACGGAGCTGAGAACTCCTCTCAATGGAGCAGAAAAGCTCAACTACAGGAGGGGGACTTGCCGGCAATCTCAGCCATTGTTGGCCCTAGCCGACCCCACTGAAGCCCTCACATTGGCCAGTAGAGGCCAACCAAGGAGGAGATCCACCGTTAGAGGTCGTCGACGGCAAGAATGCCCTTCACCAAGGCTGACGGCAAGGGTGAGATGTTGCTCGGCAACTCTGGCCGTGAGGTCACCATTAGATGACACCTGAAGCTTCATCTCGCAAAGAGGTATGCTTTCGACCAACTAACAAGAGGAGATGATGACAGGGGTAGCTGGAATCATTCTCGGAAGTCAGAAGTAGACTGGTGGCCTCTTCCAAAGGCGAGGAGAGCCCACGAAGGGCCTCAACCATGAGAGCTTCACGAGGTGAAGCTCCCCCTATACCGGCATGGCGTCGACTCGAGCTAGCCAACTGGCTGATCTCCCGACAAGACCAAAAGAGAGAGAGAAAGAGAAAGGCAAAAAATATACTAAAGGTTAATTAAACCAAAATTAATTTCAAAAGTTGGAAGAAGACTCGCGGATGAACATTTCCACGGCAATGGCAAGCTTTGGTGGCACTCCGTCACAGCAAAAACTAAATGAGAGAAAACAATGACTATGGGGGAGAAAAAAGAGATAAGAAGAGAGGGAAAGGGAATAGTACGCTTTAAATATATAGTTTTTATGGGGAGTTAGAGATCTCCTAGCCCCCGTTTACTTGTAGAATAAGGGTGGAATAAGCATAAGTATTCTAATTTTTAAAACCAGAAGAAAAGGGCTAATACTAGTATAAGCTATTATAATGTTTAGTTCAATACTAGCATAAGGCGTAATAATTATTTTTGATGTGATATAAAGTTGATATTAAAATAATAAAATTATATCGGGAATTAGTGATGTTTTAAAACCAATGACGAAAATACCTTTGACTATACGATAAATAGTAAATAGTATGGGGCATTTCTACTGCAGACTTCCCTGCATTATGTAGGGTTATAGTATGGTGTTACAACCCCACACTCCGGTGTGCAGGGTATTATCTTGCACTCTAGTGTGCAGGGTTTTACCTCGCACTCCGGTATGTAGGGTTTTACCCAGCACTATGCGGGGTTATAACCCTGCACTCGGGTGTTCATTGATGCTACTTGGTGAGGGCATCGACACGATCATAGGCAAGGGTGAAGATATTGCCCCACCATAAGGAGATGCGGTCGAGGACGACAATGGCTCTAAGTTATAGTTTGCATAACCTCTCTTTGCATCTACAATAAAAACGTCGAAAGGCACTACTTTGAAATCTTCTCACCCGAATTAGGTGTGCGTATTGATAGAGAAACGCAAGACAAAATGCCACATTCACGCAGTTAATTTATACATTATAATTTGTGTAAATAGTGTATTGTGTCAAATATTTCCATGCGGGAAGATGCAAACTTGTTCTCGTGCTGCGGGGTCATAACCCCATAGTATGCTGGTATCGGTGTTATAACCCTGACTCGAGTATGCGGGGTAAGAATCCCGCACTGCGCGGTAATGCGAGATTATAAATCCGCACTGCGCTGGTATGTAGGGTTTTACCGTATATGTTTCAGGTTAGCGTGACTGGACCACCTTCCATTGGTAGAGGGGGTGGATCTACTAGAGGGCGAACTACTTGGAGAAGTCACTGATTTGGATGTGGGAAGTTTGGTCATCATCTTCGAGATTGCCCTAACCCACAATTGTGTTTTGAGTGTGGGTAGCCTGGTCATATCCGTCGTGACTGTTCGCGCACCGCCACCGCCCCGATTTTTGCTGCTGCAGCATCTTCTAGAACTGCACCTCTCAGCCTGGGTGAAAGTCTAGAGGTGGCCGAATCTTCGCGATGATGGAGCACGATGCCTTGGCATCTAATGACATGGCCACAGGTACTCTGAAATTATTTTCTCATACAGCGAGAGTTTTATTTGATCTGAGTGCCACACATTCCTTTATTTCAAGTTCTTTTGCTTGCCATGCTGATATGCTAATGGAACCTTTAGAGGATATTCTATTGATTACCACACCAGTAGGAGAGCCAGTTGTTATTGATTCTGCTTATAAATGTTGTACAGTTAGTTTTGGGGATAGGGAGTTCAAACTAGATCTGTTGCCACTAGAGCTGAAAGATTTTGATGTTATCTTGGGGATGGATTGGTTAGCTGCATATCATGCCAATATAGATTGCTATAGAAAGGAAATTGTGAAGAATTTAACTAATGGGGCAGAATATAGAATTAAGGGCAATAAATCCAGCAATCCTATAGAGATAATCTCTGCATTTGAAGCTTATAGATTATTAAAGAAAGGATGCACAGGTGTCTTAGCTAGCCTATCAGGAGATACTGATAAAAAGATCAAATTAGAAGATGTCCAAGTTGTTAGAGAGTTTCCTGATGTTTTCCAAGATGATCTCCCCGGATTACCCCCGGATAGAGAAGTAAAATGTTTAATTGATTTAGCTCCCCATACTTCACCTATTTCTAAAGCCCCCCCCTATAGAATGGCACCAATAGAATTGAAAGAACTTAAGGTACAATTAGAAGAACTACTACAGAAAGGCTTTATAAGACCTAGTGTCTCTCCTTGGGGAGCGCCTGTTCTTTTTGTTAAGAAGAAGGATGAGACACTTAGGCTATGTATAGACTATAGACAACTGAACCAAGTGACAATAAAGAATAAATATCCTCTACCTCGCATTGATGATTTGTTTGACCAGTTAAGGAGAGTTAGAGTATTCTCTAAAATAGACTTGAGGACTGGTTACCATCAACTAAAAGTCTGTGAGGAGGATATTTCTAAAACTGCTTTTCGTACTAGATACGGACACTATGAGTTTTTAGTCATGCCATTTGGATTGACAAATGCTCCAACTGTTTTCATGGATCTGATGAATAGAGTTTTCCAACCTTATTTGGATCAGTTTGTAATAGTTTTCATTGATAATATACTAATATATTCAACTAGTGAGGAAGAACATAAGTATCACTTGAGGTTAATTTTCTAGATCTTGAGAGAAAAGAAGTTATTTGCCAAATTTTCAAAATGTGAGTTCTGGCTAGATCAGGTGGTCTTCCTAGGACATGTAGTATCACAGGAAAGGATCAGTGTGGATCAGTCCAAAATAGATGCTGTACTGAAATGGAGTCAACCAACTAATATCACGGAAGTGCGTAGTTTTCTTGGTCTGGCTGAGTATTATGGGAGGTTTGTAGAAGGATATGCAAAGATAACTATGTCTCTTCAGAAGATTCAAAAGTTTGAGTGGAATGAAGAGTGTGAAAATAGTTTTCAAGAATTAAAAAGAAGATTGACTTGTGCACCAATTCTGATTATTCCTTCTAGTGGAATAGGATTTCAAGTGTATTGTGATGCCTCACGCAAAGGATTAGGTTGCGTTTTAATGCAGAATGGTAATGTAGTGGCTTATGCATCTAAGCAGTTAAAAGATTATGAACAGAATTATCCTACTCATGATTTGGAGTTGGCTGCTATAGTGCTTTTAAAATTTGGCGACATTATCTATATAGGGAAAAGTGTGAAATTTTTACAAATCATAAAAGTCTTAAATATTTGTTTACTCAGAAAGAATTTAATTTGTGGCAAAGGAGATGGTTGGAATTAGTGAAGGATTATGATTGCACCATAAATTTTCATTCAGGTAAAGCAAATGTTGTTGCAGATGCCTTAGTAGGAAGTCAACTAGGAGTCTAGCATTTTTAGTTACCCAACAAACTATGATACTTAAGGATCTACAAAGGCTAGAAGTTCCAATTGTGACCAAGGGTGGTGGAGTTGGTTTACTAGCACAATTTACTGTCAAACCTACATTGATAGATAGAATTAGTGCATCTCAGAAGACTAATAGTAAGGCTATACAAATTGTGAAACAAGTACAGAATTTTAGTAAACCAGATTTCTCTATAGACTCTACTGGGATACTGCGTTTTAGAGACAGATTGTATGTTCCTAATTATGAAGGACTTAGAAATGAAATTTTAAATGAAGCTCATACTTCTGCTTATGCTATGCACCCCAGGGGAACAAAAATGTATCATGAATTGAAAAGGAAATTTTGGTGGGAAGGGATGAAAAGAAATATTGGAGAATTTGTGGCTAGGTGTTTGACTTGTCAGCAAGTCAAGATTGAGCATCAGAGGCCTACAGGCGCATTACAACCTTTGTAGATTCTTGAATGGAAATGGGAACATATTAATATGGATTTTGTGATAGGGTTACCAAAGACACATAAAGGGAATAATGCAATTTGGGCGATTATTGATAGACTAACTAAATCAGCACACTTTTTACCAGTTAGTACTACTGATTCAAAGGAAAACTTAGCTATCTTGTTTAGAGATGAAATTTTTGCTCACCATGGAATTCTTGTTAGTATCACTTCAAATAGAGATCCTCGTTTTGTATCTAGATTTTGGAAGCAGTTTCATCAGTCTTTTGGAACAAAACTACAGTTTAGTACAACTTATCATCCTCAGATTGATGGTCAATCTGAGCGTACTATTCAATCATTACAGGATATGTTGACAGCATGTGTAATTGATTTCAGATTGGGTTGGAACAAATATTTACCATTGATAGAGTTTGCTTATGATAACAGCTATCATGCTAGCATTGGTATGCCTCCCTATGAAGCATTATATGGTAGGAAATGCAGATCACCAATTGATTGGGAAGAAGTTGGAGAAAATAAGGTTGAAAACTCAATACTAGTGAAGCTACAGTTAAGGAGATAAAGACAATTAGAGAACATATGAAGGTGGCACAAAGTAGACAGAAAAGTTATGCTGATAATAGGAGGCGTGATTTGGAGTTTCAGGTTAGGGACAGTATTCTTAAGAGTTTCACCTTGGAAGGGTGTGTTTCGCTTTGGAAAGAAAGGAAAGTTAAGTCCTAGGTATATAGGACCTTATGAGATTTTGGGACAAGTGGGGCATGTAGCTTATAGAGTAGCTTTACCCCCTAACTTAGCACAAATTCATAATGTGTTCCATGTGTCAGTATTAAGAAAATATATATCGGATCCATCGCACGTGATTCATTATGAATCAGTTCAGCTGCAGCAAAACCTATCATATGAAGAGCAACCTATGAAAGTCCTTGTTAGGAGAGATAAAGTATTAAGAACCAAAGTTATACTTTTAGTAAAAATCTTGTGGAAAAACCATGCAGTAGAAGATGTATCTTGGGAACGTGAGGATGAGATACGATCCAAATATCCAGAATTATTTAGAGGTATGTAAATTTCGAGGTCGAAATTTTTATAAGGGGGGAAGGAAAATGTAACAACCCAAAAAAATAAAATTTCTTCACTGCATGGCACAACAGCCTCGTGCCATGCAGTGGCAGCTGGTATGGGCACCACGCGCCCCAAGCGCTAGCCCGGCCAACCTAGCCGAGCCAGCTGGCACGGTGGGCCCCCGCCACCGCCTCCCTCCCCACCGCCTCTCTCCCTTTTCTTCCTCTCTCTCTCTCTCTCTCTTTCTCTTACGGGCTCTTTCTCACCTTTCTCTCTTTCTCTCTCTCTCAAACACTCTTTCTCTCTCTCTCTATCCCCCGCCGTCGCCTCCCTTCCCATCGCTACCGTCGCCACCTCCACTAGCGCTGGTGAGCCTCCCTCCTTCTCTTTCTCCCTCTCTCTCTCTCTTCCTCTCTCTCTCTATCTCTCTTTCTCTCTTTGTCGGCTTCCTCTCGAGCCCAGCACTATATATAGTTATATAAATAAATATATATATATATATATGCACAATTAGTTTAGCTTAGTTAATTTAATGTATTTAGTTTATACAAATTAAATATAATTATATCATAGTTAGTATATAATTCTAATTATATCATGTTTAGCAAAATACCTGCAATATAAATTACTATTTTAATCCTAAGTAGGTAATAGTAATTATTAGGGTTATGTATGTATATTCTTATGTAATTATTTGCAGTAACTTAATTCTTATTTTCTTAATTATCAAGAAGAATAATAAACAGATAAATTATATTTTAAATATACTATTAAATAATTTAATTAAGGTTAATAAATAATAAAACAAATATAGAAATGAAGAGTACATAATTACAACAAGAAACTATCTTTTTGCTAGGTTAATTTTAATGAATAGAAAGACTGACATTATTTGTTATAAATAATTTCATATCCCGACCCCCTTATTTAAGACCTTGTGGACCTAGCTATCGAGGCTTGATCGTTGTCGTAGCAAAGTGAGCGAGTGGTTGTTTGATATTTGCAGTAATGGTGAGTAGTCTTATCCCCTAGACGCCTTTCTCAAATTAGATTATATTATATATTATGTACATGCATGTTTTGGCCTCCAGCATGATTATATGATTTTATCTAGAAATGATTACAGTCGAGCATATTTTATCATGCATTTGATTATGCAGATCTGGAATATGAGTACATTGATGATATATATAGAAATGATTGGAGATGATTCTACTATTATGATTGTATACCAAGTTGATCTGTAGTATGAGTATGCATGTGTTGACGATACAGTTAGAGACTAGATTACATCATTTTCTCTTGATTCCTATTCCACCTAAATTTCTGTTATGCATTGGCTTATTATCGTATTAGAAATATGCATATGATCTGTCATTTAGAAGGAAAACATGAAATGTGATTGATAGGATAGTTGATAGAAATAGTGAGGATACCCGAGTGGGCGCGAGGGTTAGGGCATGCCTAGAGATGATTGATCACTCAACATAGTCGCGATCCTTTTGGCCTTACGTCAGAGGTCGTTAGTTTGTGTGCGTAGTAGACATTCGGATACATGCCGTTCGCTAGAGCATATGTGGCAAGTTATCCTCACGAGGTTTCTATCAACTATGTGGGTGCCCAGTCTGGATGGATATTGATACCCTAGCAGGTGGCGGGGTATGGTTATATTTGAGATACTCTTGCGGGCGGCGGAGTATGCTCTGAGCCTTCGAACATGATGTTGAGACCGGGTACTAGGTGTTGACTATGCATAGTAGTCTAGTATGATGATATTATACCGAGATATCGATGACTCTCGTGATGTTGAGAAATGCATATGATTTCATTATCATCTGGTTACCTGATTATTGAGTGGTCAATATACATCATATATAGTTGCATTTGATGTCATAGCATCGTCATGGTCGGCATGCACCATGTGTCATATTTGAGAGAGAGTTATGATAATCGTATGACGTGGTGACATATTTATTTAGTGTCGAGGATTATGTATTTTTATCAGTTATGACATGTTATCTACTTTTTATTTATATATTGTTGAGGATATATTCATGATACTCTTTCTGATTCATATTATCCAGTACATGATTTACTCTTTATTTGGCTTCATTGATTTGGGGTAAAGTCTATTAACTAAGCGTTTAGCTCATGACTCTCCTTGTTTACTCCCTTAGAGGCCTTGCCAGTGAGCAAGGAGTAGAGTGTGGTTAGTGTTATATGCTAGATAAGTTATCTTATGTGATGTATTAGTAGGCATCCTCCAGAATGTGTATGTATCCTTGTCTTATATTTTAGCAGATGACTTTGTACTTATATATTTATGTATATATACCACTGTTGTGTATATGTAGTTGTGAAAGCTCTTGATGATGTGTTGTGGCCTATGTGGGGCTCAAGTAGGGTTATCGTATTGCTGTTGACAGTTAGACTTGAGTTATTCTTAGTTTAGATGTTGTGGATAAAATTATGATGTTGATATAGATTTATTTGTTTGTCAATAACTAACCAAATGGTCAAGTACCATGCACGTGTCATGTAGGCTCGTGCCATGCACGTGTTTAGGGTTTGGGTGTTACATTTGGGCCCCAAAAGGGGTACCTATTTTGTGGGTAAAGGGTAATATGCAACTTAACTCACACACGCACGCACCGCCCAGCTCGGTTCGCATGCGCGCGTCAAGTGTAATTTAAATTTTTTGAATATTCTATAATCTGTAAGTTTATTTAATTAATTTTTTTTTTTAATCAAATTTTCTGTGACTCTTTAGAATCAGATTGTTAAGAATACTAATCTATAGACATCCCTAAAAATTTACAATGTTCTAGGCACTAGCATCTGCCTTTATGATAATGTCAGAATATCAGAAAGAAATAGATGGATCATAAATTGGTCCATTTAATACTAATCTCATACATAGTTTCTTTTTTGGTGGAATTCAAACGTGTAGAACATTCAGTAATCATCTTATTCCAATACATGAATAAGGACTTCCTAGCATATCATTACCATGGGACAATGTAATTAGGTCATCCAATGCTTAAGCAAGACTCTTCGCAACTCATTCAACTGATCAATCTCACTAGGAAGTGTCTGGAATGAGCGAAGGGAGTCTTATATTGTTCATTAGAAATGCTCTCTACTATATCGACCTAGAAAATCTAAGAGGAGCATAAATACCATCCCAATTACCTTATTATAGCATAATTGTAAGAAATTATGAAAATTACTGAAAATTTACTATATTACAAAATGATTATATTTACTATAACGTAAGACTTTCAGCTAATACAAGATGACTTGAAAAGTACAAAATAACACTATAGTAATTGTTTTTTATATATATTTGAGATACATCATAACAACAAATAGAAGCATTATAACAATCCCAATAGTTTGCAAAATAGCTAATTAGCCAATTTTGTTGATGTCAATGGGTTTGAACTTGATATAATCACATGAAGAGAAAATTCTATAGCGATTCTCCTGTTGACTTAATAATGTTATGCTTAAGATTATCACAAAATTTAGACTAATTTGATAGAAAATTTGTTCTAACCTTCCTCCCAAGACAATAGTAGAACCTCATATTATAATTCTTTCTTTTTTATTGTTGAAGTTCGTATTTTATATTGCCCTCTACTACATTGGCAATTGAACTTCTTTTAAGTCTACAGTATTCCCCACATTCTAAGAAAACAATCATAAAATATTGTACTATCTTAACTAAAATAAAACTAATCATTATTTCATATATTCTAGAGAGTTCAAACACTTATATTTGAGTTTGTAGCTGACATTTTTTATTTTTACTAACCTACAACACAATGAATGAAATAGACATCAAGGGAGAAAATAGCTTCAGTAGAATACTAATGTAGAACCCAAAATGGGTTCTTGGTCTCTAAAGAGAAGTTTATGAAGAAAAGAAGAAAATTTAAATGAGAAATTTCATCCTTAGAAATGATCTTCTTCTTCCTTACTTAAAAAGAGAAAATGATAGAAATAACCCCAGGTAAGAGTGAGAAATTAAGAAATAGTTTTACTTTAATAGTTACAGTATGGACTTATAGACTATCCGTTAATAACCTTGACTATATCTGATTTTTCTCATTCAAACCCATAATGTACTTCTTCTCGTGATTGACTCCCAAACTCGACAACACCTTTACATTGATGCTACTGTCTTAATGACTTTCTAGACAAAGTTCTTTAAGATCCAAAAAAGATAAAATATATGAAAATATCTATTCAACACATTCCATCACAGAGCCTCTCAAAATCGTGAAATACTCTTTAAAAGTCTCCCAAACAATAATCATAGAGATACCCTATAACTAGGTTAAAACTCTCTTATATATATTTGGCAAAGAAAAATCTTAATAGCTCTCAAAATCTATCCAGAGTCAATAGAAAAATAAAAATATATATGCAGTGCTCGCACTATTCACTATTCAAACGTGTAATTATTCAGCCTATGAGTGTATTCGAACCCAATGACTAAAACTGTTTTTTCTCAATTTTCATTTCTAGAGTGGTTAGAACAACTCTTCTAACACCTGTACATCAAAAAGTCTTGGACTTTATGAATTGAACCACTTTCAAAGTTATTAAAACCACTTTATGAAAGTATAACTTTCTCTTAATTTCTTCATAGATCTTCATAGGATTTTGTTATTATGCCCATACAAATTTTTTTGACATTTTTACAGATTTAAATTTTTTTAAAACATTTAGTCAATTAAATAAAACATTACAGATTCTATATTAGCCCCTTAGAAGGGGCTGATAGAGTTAAGCATATGACAATTTGCACAAAAGAAAATAATAGTATTAATAATTTGTGAAATTGCTTATACACAAAGTTCGCCTATTCTTCAACTTCGAGGTGATGGGGGATACCACATATCTGATCTCTCATTTTGGATAAAATAAAGAGATGAGAGAGTGAAGTTGTAAAATACATGTAGAAAAAAAAAGTTAAGGGAGTGCTAAATTATACAAATGGTAAATAACGCGAGAAGAATATCTTAGGCTATGAGACTAAAATATAATCTTTGGTGATCAGTTTCTTTAGTGGTGGGCCGGGATAAAGAACGAAATTCAAATAGATATTTGGCAGTTAGTTATAGATATAGTAAACCCAGTACCATGATGGCTTATGGCTAAGTGCTAAGCTTACGGGTACCGAGTGGCTCTTTAGTGCAACGAGGGGCCAGAGAGGCTCCCAAAAGTTGATTGCAAAGAGGAGTAACAATACTATTGTGCCAACGGAAGTGGTCCGTTCCACTCTATTTCTATGTCCACGAGCATCCAACGATTTTTATTTTCACTATAAAATATAAAAAGTTTGTACAAATAATTCTACCAGAAAATCTTGACTCAAAAGCCCGCTCAAAACAAGAGTTATGCATATCACAATTTGCAAAAAAAAAAAAAAAAAAAATTTGTGAAATTGCCCATACACATTTTAATATATGAGAATTTTCACACTGAAAATTATCAAAGTTGATGATCTTCATTTTGGGTAAGATAAACCATATAAGAGAGTGAAGATAGTGGCTCTTTAGTACAGCATGGGGCCAGACTCAGAGGCTCCCATAAAAGTTGATTGCAGAGAAAGTAGCAAAAGTGTTGTGTGCGCGGAAGCAGTTAAAAAAAACGCACGAGCAATAGAGAAAAGGATAAAAAGGTGAAACTCTACCTATTTCTCCTCTTCCTCTTTGTTTAGATTCAAAATATTACCTTCGACAAAGATGAAATCCTTGTTGATCAGTATTTCACATGCAATTGGATCCCAGTTTCCAAGGGAAGTTGTTGACGAAAGTGAAAAAATAAAATGTTCCACTCATTTATGTAACCAATATGGGTCCCATTGGACACACTCAAGCATGTCCCTTGTATCCTCCACTATACACCCTAAAAATTTGAGGGCTAGCATGTGCAGAGCATGCGTTTCCTCTTCCCTTTTTACATCTTCCCATTGGTCCGATATAGAATCCTTATCTTCAGTTGGGATTGGTCGACAGGTCGTCTTGCACACGTCACTAGCGGTGCATATAGGGAGGCTGACCACAGGAACAGGGCCGGCAAGACTCCCCCTCATCTCTTTTCCCCACCTCCTTCTCTCCTCGCGTTCCCCCCACTCGATGCCCATTATAAGTCGTCAGTTGTAGAGCAGCGACCGGTGACCGGCGACCACTTTTCCTCCCTCGTTTTGTTTCTTCGTCAACGGTGAGCATTTCTTATTCCTCTTTTATCTCTTTTTATTTACTTTTCACCTATGCCATTCATCGATGTTGTTGGGGAAGGGAGTGATTGGCCACCCGACGACTCTCAAGGTCGAGGAGCTTGTTGGAGCTGGGAGCTCTATCCTAGAGCCCTTCCCCACCATCAGCATTAGTCGGAGGAGGCTAGTTGTGGAAGCCCACCCTAGCCACTTTTGGCTCATTGGGATGTGGGTTGTTCCCCACGGTAGGCCCCGAAGACCCGCTTTATTCTTCCTTGATCAACCTTTGCCCTCGCTAGGAGCCTCCCCGTCTACCCCACCCTTCACCATAGGCAAGGACAACTTGATATTGCCCCCCTTCTTCCTAGCTTCTTTATTCGTTGGTGCCCGTCAAAGGCCATCATGGT
Organism: Typha latifolia; assembly: GCF_019914945.1. Classification (NCBI taxonomy): domain Eukaryota; kingdom Viridiplantae; phylum Streptophyta; class Magnoliopsida; order Poales; family Typhaceae; genus Typha; species Typha latifolia. Next base: position 32,786 of record NC_133097.1, read on the forward strand.
CGAGGGCTCCTTCTAGGGATGACTAGCTGCCAGCGTGGTCCCTTCCCCTCATGGCGATGTTCGCGATAAGGGAAAGGGGTGAACCCCCTTCTAGCTAAGCCGAGCTTGATTAGGCTAGCTAGGTTCTGTCTTGATTGGATTGCCTAGCCTAAGCCAAATCGAGCTAGGTTGGTGAGCATGCTGAGCTAGCTTAGCTCGAACCCCAATTCGAGGCTAGTCTGGGTTGCCCCAACTTGAGCCAGGTTGTTGCGTTAGCTCGATTGGGCCTAAGCCCCTTGTTGGCCTTTTATTTCTTTCGTTTTAAGTTTTGAAATGTAGGTTTCTGACTTGGAATTTTACCACAGTCTTTCAACAAGTAGATCGAGGATAGAGTGGCATGGTTTATCACCAAGAAAATTAAGCATGTTCAGAAAAATGGATTATCGACCCTTTCTTTTATTACTTGATGTGATGTGTTAAGTTGTGGTCTGAAAGTAACGGATGATAACTTGAATATTATAGTTGTACATATTAATTTAACCTCACGGTTAATATAATTACTTTTATCATGATTGATATGCATATCTATCAATATGCTTATGTATGATAGCTAATAATATTTTTTTATTATGCTTATTTGTGTTGGATAATATCATGTAACTAGCATATATCCACTACTATAAATAGAGTGACATCTACGCCTGAATAGTACCTGGATCCTCCCGAGCCAAGATAAGAGGCAAAATAATAAAAAAATATCCTTAAAAAAAATTTTGTTAGGCACGAGCCCATGCAAATGGGTGCGACATGGGGGTGCCATGCACCCCCTAGTGTCGCCGTAGCCAACCGGCTGCGGCTAGCTAGCCGCAGCGGGCCCTAGTGCCACCGCCAACCCCCCATCGCCTCTCTCTCTCTCTCTTTTTCGATCTCTCTCTCTTTCTCTCTCTCTCTCTCCCCCCTTGTCGACATCAGCCTGCAACCGCCATCGTCGCCTCCACTAATGCGGTGAGCCTTCTCCCTCCTCTTCTCTCTTTCTTTCTCTCGCTCGCTTGCACTCTTGGACTCGAGCTCATCGGAGCCGAGCTGCTAGTGAGATGCTGGCCACCAACGACCCGTGCCCTCCCCGCCAGCGCCAAGTCCTCCTCCTCCCTTCCTTTATTTTCTTCTTCTCTTCTCTTCTTTTCTTTTCTTATTTCTTCTTTCTTCTTCTTCCTTTCTTTTTCTTCTTCCTCGATTCCTCTTTCATTGCTGCTATAGTGTTGCGCTCGACCAAGCACAGTAGCAGAGCTCAAGCCCAGCAGTGTAGCAGTTCTTTTAATTTTTTCTTTCTCTTATTTTTTTTTGTTAATTAAGGATTTTATGTTAACTAATGCTTTTAGTTTAATTAGGTAGTTAATTATATTGTTTCATATATATATATATTCGGTAATATAATTATTATCTAATTATAATTAGTATAATTGATGATTAATTATATTACAAACACTTAAATATTCCTATTATTTACATATAAGCTTACTTGCATATGATAGATTAATACTTAGCTTCATTAATTATAGTCGTGAGATTTATAAATATATACTAATATTCATTATTTATATATATAGCTAGTTTGTAATTCTATTGGTTTAGTTATACTAGTTTGTATAGAATAAAATAATAGGCTTGTCTATTTATTTGCTTATCTCTTATATTATATAATTAAGAAATAGTAAGAATGATAAGTTAGTTGTAATTACATTTTTATCTACACTTATATTCTGATGTATAATTAGACTTATTTAGCTTTTTATTTTATAATTACATATTTATACTATTTTAAAAAACATAAAAGAGTAACCCTTTTAATCTTATTTCATCACTACAATTTTAATAATAATAGTATATTTATAACATTAAAACCTAATAAATTACTATATTTTATATGAATTAATTCTAACTGGTTGAACGACTAACTTCATACTACTTAAATATTTTCAGACTCCGAACTCCCTTATTTGAGACCCCGGGGACCTTACTAGTGACGAGTGACGGCTGATCGATAGATGTGAGTGATACATGTATTGGGTCTTCTGATCGGAGGTTAATAGTCTTATCCTTAGACACCTTTCTTAAATTAGAATATATTATATATTATGTACATGCATGTTTTGGCCTCCAGTATGATTATATGACTTTATCTAGAGATGATTTCAGTCAAGCATATTTTATCATGAATTTGATTAGGTTGATCTGGGATATGAGTACATTAGTGATATATAAAGATGATTGGAGATGATTATACTATTATGATTTTATACCGAGATGATCTCTAGCATGAGTGTGCATGTGATAGACTAACAGGAGTATACATGTGTTTGATACATGGTTGGAGTCTGCATTACATCATTTTTTTCTTAGCTTCTTTACCACCTAAATTTCTGAGTTGCATGATCTATTACAATACTGAATATATGCATATGATCTATCATGTATAGGAAATCATAAAAATATATGTGTATGTGATGTGATGTGATGGCTAAAATGGTATTTGGTCCGGACTGGTACTGAACATACTCTTAGTGCATGACAGAGTACAGTGATGGCTGATGGTTGTACTCTTAGCGTATAACAGGGTATAACTATTATTGATATACCCTTCGCGCATGACAAGGCATGATTATTTTCTTCTAAGATACCCTTAGCGTATGGCAGGGTATGATTTATGTCCAGAGATACTCTTAGCGTATGACAAGGTATACTCTGAGCTTGTGGCATGATGTGTATCGAGTTTGGAGCCAGGTATCGTAGTCCCGCATAGTGGATGATATTCAAAGTTGAGACAGATGATTGTGATAGTGAGAAATATGTGGATTATATCTGGCTTTGACATATACAATTATCTAGTGGTTGGCATGCATCATTGATATGACTAGTATTATTGGATTATGATTGTTATACATAATATGTTATTATATTCAGTGATGTTATATTGTAATTGCATCATGAGATATATTTTTGTTGAGGATACAATATGCTCATTCATAAGAATTGATTTTATTTATATATATGTCATTGAGGATACATATATACATGTTCATACATGGTATCATGCTTCTTTTTGATACATATTATCCAGTACATGATTTACTCTCTATTTGACTTCACTGATTCGGAGTAAAGTCTATTCACTAAGCCTTTTGCTCATAAACATATGTTTGGCATCACAAGTTTATTTTGTTAATAGTATGATTTATTTGGTGATGGATTATGTGAGCATAGATATGTTAGCAGGTTTTATTTGATGCTGTCATGATTATATGTGCATAGGAGTGTATCTGTGCATGACGGGCCCCGCCTGACCTATCGCATGCGTTCCGCGTGCCGTGTGGACGCATGGGCGTGCACGTGCCTATGCCGGGCGATGGTGTTATAATAAAGCATGCCATTTATTGAGCAATGGGCGATATACTATTGATTGATGAGAGTTAAATCCTTTAGAGTATTTAAGTTGAAGATCGAAAAATAGGAGGACGTGAACTTAGTGGTACTCGATAATGTAGGGTAAGAGTGTTCTTACGCAATGGCTCATGATTTCTGCACTGGTGGTAATGATATTAAGCCAAAGGCTCGGATGGGTAGTATCGATGTGCGATATTAACTCATAGTGATAAGCTTATAATTGAGGTCCTTACTTTATGGTGATAGACAGTTGATCATATTGGATGAGTATAGGTGATGGCCAGTGGACTAGGTGTCTGACATACAAAGTGAATGTGGTGGATAGAGTTAGCATGTGTCAAGTCGAATAGTGCTAATCGCATGACTCTTTTTTCATTTATGATGATCAACTATTTAGATATTTTTCATTCTCCATATTGAATATATTTCTATATATGTTATTTTGCTAGCTGATACGATTCGGACTTCACCGATGTCGTCTCGAGCATGGATACACTTTAGAGTTGTCTTTGTTTCTTGATTTAATGTTTAATTCTTAAGAAAATAAGTTTTCTATAAGTCGTGTTCGAACGTGGGTGGAGTGCGTTCGAACGCGGTTGTAAACGCCTGCATCACGTCGAGAGAGTGTGAATTGTGCTTTCGAACGCCACGTTCGAACGCGCTGTGAACGCCTGCATCGCGTTCGCAAATCTAGAGAAGAGCGAACTAGGTGCGTTCGAACACGTGCGTTTGAACACGGTCGGCGAAAATGTACTGTTTATGATTAAGTTTGAATTGTTTGGTTAGCCTCTAAAGGATGTGGAAGGCAACCATAGAAATAGTTATTGAAGAATTGAGTTTTGCCTTGCCTCATTCGTCTTCTTCGCTCTCGTTCTCTCGATCCCCGGCGATACCGCTTCTAACCTCCCTCCACTGGCCAATCACTAGCCATGGATCTTTCGGGATCTATTTACAAAGCTTCGTGCCAGATCCAATCTAGATCTGAGAATTAGAAGAGATCGAACCTTAGCCAAAAGGGGAGATCATATCACTAGCCACAATGTCACTTATTGAGCGTTAGGCTCATTCTTAATCGATATATGATGTAGATTGGTTGTCATCATAGTGGGGGGCTTAGTAGCAGTTTTACCTAGTAAGGCATTAGGCATATTTTTCTTTCACTTTCTATGTAATATTTATGAGGGGATTATGTTTTCCCCTTGTAGTATCTTTCTTTCAACATATACTTTAGTATTTGGGGACCCATCCATATAATTATATTTTGGATGGATTTATTGCAGCCTGCGGGCCCCTCTTTTGTTTTCGCTATTGTTACGATTCAGCTAGTTATGACTTTTGTTTATTTTTATTTTAGAAATAATTTTTGTTTTGGAAGAATAAGATTTCTAGCAGTTGCGTTAGAATGCAACTTTCTGGCGTTTGAACGTGACTATCAAACATTTGCATACTTTCGCAAAAATAGAGAACGTGTTTAGTGCGTTCGAATGCCTGCGCGCATTCGCAACGACAAAGAATGTGAAATCCGCGTTCGAACGCAATCGACGAACTGCATTATCTTAGGGTTATCTTTTAATTATTTTGTTTGATAGGTTAGCCTCTAAATATATGGAAGGCAATCGAATTAAGGATTATTGATGAAATATTGGAGTTATCCTTCCAAACCCTCTCTCTTCTCTCTAATGGCATCCAATCTTAAACGTCATCTTCTTCTTCCTCAATCTGACCATGCCCCCTTGCCTCTCAAGGATCGGTCCACTATCTCCCCCTTCGCCTAGCTTAATGCTCTATCTCACCACCATAGTCACCATCTAATACAATTGGAGCTGGATCAAGTTGTATCAGAAGAAATAAATTTGTTTTGGAAGAAAATATCGAACGCACTATGTGAATGCCTACAAGCGTTCACAAATACAGAGAATAAAGTTTGTGCATTCGAACAGCCTCGAGCCTGTTCGAATATGCCTGTTTGAATGCCTGCACATGTTCGCAAATATAGAGAATGGAAAAGTCGCATTCAAACGGCATCAGACACGTTCGAATGCACTGCGGTAAGAACACTTTATTTTTAGGGTTTTATTTCTATTGTTTGAGTCCAAAGGGTAGCATGTAAGTATTGTGGAATTATGTTATGAAATCATATTTTCTTCTCCTATCTCTCTATTTTTCTCTTCTTCTTCCTTCTTGTCCTAACTTCTCATCGTCCCTTAACCTTCATTGGTTAGATCTTTCTCCTCGTCTATCGTGACCCTACTTTTTCTAGGAGCGACCTCTTCTCTCCTTCTATTCCTTCTATTCCCTACTCTAATTGCAAATACCCCTATCCACATATCATCTTCTTTGAACCCTTCCACCACCATCAAGAACTCCCTTCAATCCAAATACCCATCCTATCCCTCATCAGTCCGATTCATAACAGTGGTATCAGAGCCACCGATTCTCGGATTATGACTAACACAAGATCGATGGCGAAGTATGGGATGACGGATGCCAACTTGGAACCAGATCCAAATGCTCCGACCACCATGGGCGGCAATAGCGAAGCCAGCACCAGTGCCATTCCGAGTGCACCTCTTTCCACGCCGCTCGATCCTAATTTGGCAATGGTCATTCAGCAAATGATGGAGCGACAATAAAGGATGATGGACCACCAACAATGAATGCAAGAAGCTCTTGTGCAGTCCCTATGCGAGGAGATTCGTATGATATCGCGTGGAGGGTTGACACTGAAAGAACCCATCATAACTATACCAGCGGCCAATCAAACTCCACCAACAACAAGAGTTTTTCTAGGACAGACGGATGCATTACTGCCCAACCCACCTAGACCAAGTTACCTTATCCGGCCCCACCAGGAATGAACGATGGCGTAGATGGAGGAAGGAATGAACCTCATCAAGGCAGGGGAACCGGGAGCAGCGTGGCCATATGATGATGAACATGTGATTGCTCGCAAGGAAGAGGAAAGGAGACATCGTGGACCAGAGATCCATATCCTTCATTCGCCAGCAATGAGGATGGATCCTCTAATGGACAATCGACGTGATTATGGCCTCCACGAACGATTTGCTCGGCTGGAATTCTCAAAGTTTAACGAAGGTAACCCTATTGATTAGATTTTTTGTGCTGAACAGTACTTTTCATGTCATAGCATGCCGGAAGAGGCTAAGGTACCTGCTGCGAGCTTTCATTTGGAAGATGCGACTTTACATTGGTACCAATTAATGCATGCCTACCACTCGTTCAACAATTGGACGGCATTCACATTTGCATTAGCTCGATGGTTTGGGATTGTTGGATATAAAGATTATGGGGCTACACTCTCCAAATTGACACAAAAGATTGTTGTGGCAACATATCAAGAAGACTTTGAGCATCTTAGCAGCCATTGTTTTCCAAGGTGGTCACAAGAAGCATTAAAGAGCACATTTTTGGCGAGGCCACGCGAGGAGATAAAAGTCGACGTCTATTCAATGCAACCGCAAACTTTGATGGAGGCTTTTGAGATTGCCACAAGGATGGAACAGAAGTACACTGCCTTGAAAGGAGTTATGAGGATGAATTGAACATCGAAGGACAGCCGGTCTATGCCATGGACGGCGTCCACAATTGACGGTTCCAGTTCCATGATGAAGCCACCGGCACCCTCTTTTGGACAGCGTGGTACCCCAAGATCAACGACTGGATTCAGAGGACGAGGCATGCAGCCTAAGGGCCGGTTCTTGTCCCAAGCACAGGTGGATGAAAAACGAGCAAAGGGCTTGTATTTTTGGTGTGACGAGCGCTACACTCTGAGAATCGATGCGCCAAGGCTATGAGCAGCATCATGTTGATTGATGGCTATGACAAAGAGGCTGAGGGAGACATCACAGAGGAGATAGTTGGAGAGGAAATTGAGGAGATAGTGGAGGAGGATATGCAGGCCGAGATCTCGATGCATGCATACTCCGATAATAGCATCCCAAAGACCCTCCGGGTGGATGGGCTTGTCCAAAAGTAATGTGTACACCTCCTCATTGACACGGGGAGCACACAACTTTTTGGACGAGAGATTGGTACGAAGTATAAGATTTTAGACTGAGCCTACTATTGGATTTGATGTGACCATTGGTGATGGTACCCACCATAGAGCCGACAACATCTATCGAGGAGTAGTGGCGTGAGTGCAGGGACATAGCTTCACCTTGGACTTATACCCGCTAGCCCTTCGAGGAGCTAACATTGTGCTAGGCAACCAGTGGCTATAGAGTCTCGGCCCCATCACATTTGATTTTTCACAGATGAGGCTCACATTTCAGAGAGATGGACGTGTGGTACGACTCGTGAGAGTTCGCACACAAACGAGCCCCTCTTTGCGGCCGTTGGTTGGCACTCCACTGATAAGCAAGGTTACCTACTTCTTACAACTGGCGCCCATAGAATCTAGAGTCGTCTCTGACTTAGGTACTCGTCCTGATTTGGATTGCTTATTAGCTGACTTTTCTGGACTGTTTGAGGCTCCACGAGGGCTTCCACCTGCCAGGCATGCTGATCACAGGATCGAGATTGTACCGAGGGTCGAACTTGTGAATGTATGGCCCTACCGCTATCCACACATTTAGAAGGAAGAAATATAAAGGCTGGTTGCGGAGATGTTGAAGCAGGGCATCATTCAACCAAGCTAAAGTTCCTATTCATCACCAGTTCTGTTGGTGTGAAAGAATGACGATAGTTGGCATTTTTGCATTGATTACCGTGCTCTAAATGCCATAACCGTCGAGGATAGGTACCCGATTCCAACCCAAACGGTGTTTGGGTTGACGAATGCTCCGGCAACCTTCCAAGGGCTGATGAACGACATATTCCGTCCACTCTTACGATGGTATGTGTTAGTATTTTTTTATGACATTTTGGTGTACAATAAGACTTGGAAGGAGCACTTGGATCATCTACGGTCCATGTTGGCGCTCTTGAGGGACCATTCCCTCAACGTGAAGTGAAGTAAATGCCTATGGGGCGAACGGCGAGTGGAGTACTTGGGGCATATCATTTGAACCGCGGGAGTCGTGGCCCGACCCAAGCAAGGTGGAGTGCATGCTCAGTTCGACACAACTGAGGACCGTACGGGGGCTAGGCGATTTCCTTTGTTTAACAGGCTACTATCACAGCTTTGTGGCCAACTATGGGAAGATTGCAGGACCATTGACAGCCTTGCTGGAAAAAGGATGCCTTTGAGTGGACTGATGCAGTGGCAAAGACATTTGAGGAGTTGAAGATAGCAATGGCATCCGCACCGATATAGGCACTACTTGACTTCACCAAGCAATTTATGATTGAGTGCGACGCATTGGGCGCAAAAATTGGAGCTGTATTGATGCAAATAGGGAGGCCCATTGCTTATCTTAGCAAGGCCTTGACCAGGAGGTCACAATAGTTATCCACTTATGAGCGGAAGATGCTCGCTATCTTGCATGCTGTGACGAGGTGGAGACCCTATTTGATTGGGGGATGATTTATGATCCGGACAAATTAGAGGAGCTTATCTTATTTTATGGGCCAGCAAATTCACACGCCTGCACAACAGAGGTGGGTTACCAAGCTATTGGGGTATTACTACAAGATGCAATACAAAAAAGTAGTGAAGAACAAGGCGACGGACACACTATCCCGATAACCCGAACCGGTCAAACTAGCAGCCCTATCCGGGCCCGTCTTTCCTTTCTTAGATGACATACGAGCAGCAAGAGCTACTAATCCAGATTTCTTGAGAATCTTGTAGGAGAAGGAGGACAACCCCACTAGTCATCCTGAGATGGTTAGCCGAGGCAGATTTCTCTTGGACCATGGGCGCATTTGGATACCTGCAGATGTAGGCCTGCGACGAAGAGTGATAGAACATTTTCATTCCATCCCTGAGGCAGGACACGAGGGACTCCTACGGACTCACAAGAGACTATTACAAAGCTGTACGTGGCCTGTGAGGTATGCCAACAGGCAAAGACTGACTCACTAAGGCCAGCCGGACTACTCTAGCCATTGCCCCATACCGAAGAGGATTTGGGAGGACATATCCATAGACTTTATTAAGGGCTTACCTTCTATGAGGAGGTACTCGGTCATATTTGTGGTGATAGACAAGCTAAGTAAGTATGCTCACTTCTCAGCCCTGGTGCACTCATATTCAGCAAGGACGGCCGTAGATGTGTTTGTGCACGACATTGCCAAACTTCATGGCATGCCGCGTTCATTATTGTATCCGACCGAGACCGAGTCTTCATCAATGACTTTTGGACCGAGTACTTTGCACTCCCGGGTACTTGGTTGAACCTCAGTTCAGCCTATCACCCACAAATAAATGGCCAAATTGAGATAGTGAACTAGAGCATAGAGCAGTACCTGCGATGCTTTGTGGGCGAGAGACCGAGGAGATGACTCGACTACCTATTATGGGCAAAGTTGTCATATAATACTATATTTCACAGCACCATCGGGATGACACCATTCGAGGCAATGTATGGTAGGCCACCACCTACCTTGAGGACATATGACCCCGAGGCATCAGTAGTGAGGACGGAGATAGAGATGGAGCTAGCAGATCTGGATGTGGTTCTACGGAGGTTACGGGAGCACATGACAACGGCCCAGAACCACATGAAGCAAATGTATGATCGCCAACATCGGGAGTTGGAGTTTGAGGTCGGGGACCTTGTATTTGTGTGAGCCCAGCCATATCGGAAAGTTACCCTACGTCTTGTACGCAATCCCAAGTTAGTGCATCGACATTTTGGACCGTTCCGCATATTGGAGAGAGTGGGACCTGTTGTGTACAGATTGGACCTATCGGAAGGATCTCAAGTTCACCTCGTGTTTCATGTATCGCTACTACGGGCGAGAGTAGGGCCGGATCAGGCAATGAGCACATAGATACCCGATCCATTGGAAGAGATACAGGCATACAAGCTGATGCGTGTGTTGGTGAGACAGAGGCATCGTTGAGAAGGTCGACTAGAGATTGAGATCTTGGTGGAGGGGCTTGGACGACATTCCGACAAGGCGACATGGGAGTCTGAGGAGGACATCATGGAATGCTTTCCAGACTTCTCACCTTAAGGTTAAGGTGATGGAAGTGTGGTGGATTGATACAACTGGAACTAGATCAAGTTATATTGGAAGAAATAAATTTTTTTTAGAAGAAAATAAAGCTTTTTGTCGGGGGTCGTTCGAATGTCGGGGACCGTATTCAAATGCACTATGTGAACGCCTATAGGCGTTCACAAATACAGAAACGAGATTTGTGCATTTTTGTGCATTCGAACAGCCTCGAGCCCGTTCGAACGCCTACACACGTTCGCAAATACAGAGAATGGAAAAGTCGCGTTGGAACGGCCTCAGACACGTTCGAACGCACCACGGTGAGAACACTTTGTTTTTAGAGTTTTATTTCTATTATATGAGTCCAAAAGGTACCCTCTAAATATTGTGGAGTGCACCCTAGTTGAGTTTGTTATGAAATCATATTTTCTTCTCCTATCTCTTTCTCTCTTTCTCTTCTTCCTTCGTGCCCTAACTTATCATCGTCCCCTAACCTTCATTGGTTAGATCTTCCTCCTCATCTCTCGTGGCCCTACTTCTTCTAGGAGTGACCTCTTCTCTCCCCTTATTCTATTCCCTTCTCTAATCGCAAATACCCCTATTCACATATCATCTTTTTCCAACCCTTCCACCACCATCAAGAACTCCTTCAATCCAAATACCCATCCTATCCCTCATCAGTCTGGTTCGTAACATCATCTTCCACAAAACCTAACCATCATTTCCTTATTCCATTACTCACGTTCTCCATGCCGCCATCTGACCCATGGTTAGTATTTTTCCCATAACTTTTGATCTACAAGTCCAATCGATATGATCTAGGTTTCGTTGGATTCCTTTCAAGAGGAACAATCTGTCCAAGTTACAGATCTATTGGACAGTTAGATCTCCCGCAGATCTCTTCAAAAGTTCCACCCTAGGAAGAGTTTGGGCTGATCTTCAAATTGTTGCAACTTAATTGTTCCTAAACCTATCAAGTGGTATCAGAGTCAGGCTGACCTTGGACGTATCATTGATGACGATGACTTGAGCGATGGCTTCTAGAAGACAAATGGAAGATCTAAATATAACGGAGGAAGGCGCAAACATTGAAACACCAAGGTGTGAAGCACGAAGAGCAAATCTTTCCGCGGAAAGTCCAATGAATGCAAAAGGCCTAGTGTTTGCATTGATGGCTGCTTTGGCACCGACCAACATGATCTTGTAAAGGTTGGTGAAGGCTAGTGATGAGAACAAGGAAGACCACCGCGTCACTCTTGAAGCGATTCATGGATTGATGTTAGAACGCGGCGAGACCTCAACACATCGGTGTCAAACATCAGGTCCAGCTAGCACTACCGACGGACATGTCATCCACCACCACGAGCCGATTCTTCCACACCCCATGGCGTGAGAGGCCCCGGTTATCCCTAGACCGGTGCAACCCAAGGAGAACCCTAGGGCTCGAGTGCGAACTTTACATGAAGATGATAAGGAGTGGGTGGAGTATGATGAGGTGGAACACCGGTGTGATTTCATGCAACGGAGAAGGGATGCATACCGACAACAACAACACCCTCCCACTACTAGGCTAGGTCAAACCTATAATCCTAATAATGATTTCGGTATATGAGGTCGATTGGTACGCCTTGATTTTCCAAAATTTTAAAGTGATGATCCTCTTGATTGGATATAGAGGACCGAACAATTTTTTGAGAGTTATCAGCGCTTTGGCAACTTTAGATAATATCATGATGCTACTAAAGATCATCTAAAGAAATTAGATTTTTCGTTCAATCTAGAAAACATACCATACATCTTTGAGATGAGTGTATTGTAAGATGGTGGGGGAGAAGCTAAAAGATATAAAACTTTGTCACACTCCCTAAGAACTGCCTCGACACTGAGAAGATGTGTTACTATTTTATTGAAAGTATTTAGATGATCAAAATTATTTGTACGTTCCTTTATCCATAATTAGAAAATTTGTTTTCTCAAGAATAACTTATTTGTGAGAGATTTGGATATGTACAAATTCTCAAATTTCTTCCACAAACTCATAGCAGAATTCTTGTTAACTATGTTGTATTTTACATCATCCACGAGACTTAAATGGATGGTACTCATAGTTTTCATCACCAAGGTCTCTCAATCCTTGTCTAACATCTTTTCTACCTTTTTTTTCTTTGATTGCTAGCACTTTTATCAAACATTGTTGAATAAGGATATCTAACTATGCTCTGCCATAGGCTTAAATAATTATTTTCATTAAACTCACCATCTCAAATTTTGCAATCAAAAAACCTGCCATCATGCTTCCTAGGATCTAAGAACACCCGCCACAAATCTTTATACCCCAAAAAACTACAGCTCTAATACACTTTGTTTGCAAAACCGATCAACAAGAAAACTGCATGAGAAGTAGCAAATAAGATTAACTAATCCACACAAAAGAGATATCAAGATATACGTGGTTTCACAATAAAAAAAGGAGAAATTTGTACAAGTAAATGTACTGAAAAAAAAAAACCTCAAGTGAAAACCCTGCTTAAAACCAGAGCCAAAATCCCTCGTACACCCTCTTAATAATTCGTAATCTAGTAAATAAGAAAATCAAGAATAAAAATAGAGTTACTTTATTTTATTTCTTTAGCCCTCAACGCATAGTCTATAAAATTATTGTGCACTATTTAATCGATGCACCTTTCTCTCTAAATCCTAGCCTTGATTTGTCTGACTCATGAGAGTACCCATCCTTTTATATATCTATAGTATAAGGCATTATATAGATCGATACATTTATAGAGTATTGAACACAACAAAGACTGGGATCATATCTATGTTGTTCATATCTAATATCTAGTTGATCTTCAAAGATGAAGACTAGGTAGGTCTTCCCTTTCTCTCCCTTCAACCGACAGTTTTTATTAGGGCGAGCAAGTTAAGATTATAGATTGGAGAGGTAGCTAGCCTATTTAATAAATAAATGACTCCATCCATTATGAGCTTGCATTGAATCCAATAAGAACTAAACTAGGCCACCCAACCATATTAGAAAATAATAAATGCTCATAAGATCAATTAAAGGCCACTTAATAATATGGCTTAATCATATGTCCTAAAAATAATTTAGTTCAGTCAATTCTCTATATCCATATTTAAATCAATTAATAAAAATCAGTTTTCAATAATAAGCTAGTATGCCCCAAAATATATTTCGAGATTTTCATAATAACGTGAACAAAAAGCATCCACAATTAATAAATAATCATACTTATAGATATCATATCTTAAGTCATGTTTTAAAATTTAATGTGCACATATATACAAGATAATGTCAACAATATTCTTAACACGGGCCGTCAAATAATGAATATATTTGTAGCAATAACATAGTAAATTTACATCAATATATAAAGTACATCAAACCAATCCTATTATACTCATCTTATTAATATGCTTCTTAAAATCTCTGGGCGTATTCCTTTCGCCAAATGATCATCTAAAGCTGGTCGATACATCACTCCAATATATTTTAGTATATTATATTAAAAAAATTATGTTATTTGAGACGAATAAACTAATTTATTGTCATGAAGTAATAGTAATGTCAAGAGAGATCGGCATTGGAATAATAACAAATGTTGGAAATATCATATATTTGAAATGAATATTAATTTTGAGCTAAGTTTTAAGTGGGGACGATATATTATTAATGATGGATTAATGATAGAATTAATTTAGCTCAAAAAGTACTTTATTATCATATATTCACTTATTCAAATCCATGAAGAGAAGTGAATAAAAATTGGCTCAAAAGTGGGTATCATAGTAATGAAAAATAAAGAGAAGTGAGTTTAGTATCATATTGGATATTTGATAAATATTTGTATGATATATAAGTGTCAAATATGGGCTTTGGGCCCCAAGAGAGGTACCTATTTTGCGCGCGTCGCTCGACCTGGCTTAGCTTAGTTTGTGCATGTGGATAAGCCTAAATTTAATTTTTGCCTGAGAGGATGCATCCATTTGTGACCAGATCTAGCCGTTCATTTGCATCCCTTGGCTGTGTCTGTTTATTGCTATAAATAGGTCATTTGTCTGCATTCCATCTGTTTGCATTTGTGTACAGCATAGTTCAAGCTCAACAAGGCATTCAAATAGCTACTTCCTTTCGATAGTAAAACAATCGTTGTATCCTAGAAGACCAATGTCCACTATTTTAGAAACAATAGATGGAGGGCGAATTGGTCTTAAGGAGATAGTGTCCAACACTAGACTTGATTATAATATTCTGTAATCTATAAGTTTATTTAATTTATCTACTTATTTTGAATCGAATTTCTTGTGACTTTTGAAATTAGATTATTACCACCAATAATCTTAGGACCAATTCTAGTTATTAATCTGATTTTTGTCACTATTCTTTTTTTGTGATCAAATTTTTATTTTATTCTTTTAGATGGCTAAAATAGTAAAGAGTACTAATAACCCTATCACTGCTCCTCTAATGACTATAGTTCATGGAGAAAATTCTAAGAAGTTCTGTAATGTAGAATTCAAGAGATGGTAGTAGAAAATACTATTTTATCTGACTACATTAAACTTGACCAAATATCTACATGAAGATGTGTCTGAACTTCGAAAGGAGAAAACTGATAGGCAAGTAGTTGTTGTTGTTGATGCATGAAAGCATATAGATTTTCTTTGTCAAAATTAAATTCTTAACGAACTAGACAACTTGTTGTACAATGTGTATAGTTTAGTAAAAACGTCTAAGAAATTATAGGAATCCTTAGACAAAAAGTATAAGATAGAAGATGTCAGTGCAAAGAAATTTGTAGTCAGTAAATTTTTTTAGTACAAGATAATTGACACTAAACTAGTGATTAACTAGGTACAAGATCTTCAAGTGATAATTCATGGGATTCATGCTGAAGGAATGGTGATTAATGGTTTATTTCAAGTGGCAGCTATTATTGAAAAATTGCCACCGTCTTAGAGGGATTTCAAAAATTACCTAAAACACAAGTGCAACAAAATGACACTTGAAAAACTTATTGTGAGATTGATGATAGAAGAAGACAATCGTACTATTGAAAAAAAATCGGAAGTCAATACATGTCATCAAAGACAAATATTATAGAGTCCATAAAGGATAAGAAAAGGAAGCATACCAGGGAATGCTCTAAAGGTGACCTTCGTTCTGATATTGATGACATGCATCTCTTCGTTGTTGTCTTTGAAGTAAACCTGATTGGTGGTAATCTTAAAGAATGGTGGGTAGACACTAGGGCTACTAGACATGTTTGTGTCAATAGGTGGATGTTCTCATGTTATCAAACTGTGGAGATAAAAAACCTTACATAGGCAATTCAACGACTTCCAAGTTGGAATAAATAGTGTTAAAATTTGACTTCAAGAAAAAAGCTTACTCTCAATGATACATGTGCCTGATATTCAAAAGAATCTGGTTTCGGGGTCATTATTGAGTAAGAAAGGTTTTAAGCTGGTGTTTGAGTCTCATAAGTTTATACTTATAAAAAACGGCATGTATATAGGAAGGGGCTATTTGTCTAATGGCCTCTTTAAGATAAATTTAATGACTGACTCCAAATAAAGATAAATCTTTTTTTTTCTTACTTGCTTTAGTCTTATTAAATTTGACATAGTAGATTAGGACATGTTAATTATAGTAAACTGCATAGATTAATTAATCTTAACATGTTGCCTAATTTTTAAATTAATTTAAATAATAAATATAAAATATATGTGGAAGACAAATTAGCTAAGGCTTTGTTTCATTCCATGATCGAAGTACAGAACCTCTAGAACCTATATATATCGGTGTATGTAATTTGAAATTTGTTCAAACTAAAAGTGAAAAAAATATTTTATTACTTTTATTGACGATTACACAAGATACCGTTATGTGTATTTGTTAAGAAGCAAATATGAGGAATTAGAAATAGTTATACATTTTAAAACTGAGGTTGAGAATCAACTTAGCAGAAAGATTAAAATGTTTGAGGATAACTAACACAATTCTATGTTGGTGTGAAATATATTTTAAATAGATCAAACATCAAATTAACAAAATCTAGATATATGCTTTATGATCCGAACAAAAAGTTTGTAGTATAACATAAACGGTATAAGACACTTATATAGATCGATACATGTATGGAATGTAGAAGACAGAAAAGTTTGAGATCATATATATGTTATTCTTCTTTGATATTTGATTGATCTCCAAAGACAAAGACTAGCAAGATAGATCTTTCTCTCCACCGCTTTAATTGGTTGTTCTAAATGAGACAGGCATTTATGAGACAAGCATTATTTGGAGTTTATATCATGTTTGTATTTGTGCATGCCAGTGGTATTAGGGATGAAGTGTAAAGATAAGTGATCGAGTTACAGCTGGAGGCCTGGAGAACAACTTTCACATGGTTTAATTAATTTGGATTCCTTCGTCATGGAATCTGAAGCGAGAATTATATTTTTGTTGCTGTGGTAATTTGATTTTTTTTTTCTTTTTTTTTCTTTTTGTTCAGTAGTCTACAATTAATCGTTGTACTTGCAAGATGTGTATATGAGTTTCACACAAATACTAATTGAAGATTTATTTGAGTGGAGATACCTAGATTCCCTCCTTTGAAGGCTTTCTCTTAATGTCTCTATCTCTCTATACCTATTCCTTTCATTAATTTGTCTCGCTCTGGTAAGTAGACAAGGAAAACAAAGTAATGGGTGTAAAACATATGATTCTATTATTTAAATTGCGGGAGATATGTATTCTCTAACCAGATTTTTATTTGGTCGGAGAGGTCGGATAAGCATATATCAGATATATAGGCTAAGTTTAAGCAAATACAAACATGATCTCCAACATGATTCCTTACGTGGGTCATAAATTAGCTAGCTAGCTATTGGATTAATAGAGAACAAACCAATGGTAAACTTTGTGTCATTAATGTAAGTAGCTGCTTATTAACTAATATACAAGGTCATGTACATGAGTTAGTAGTTATTGTACTGATAACCAGTTCCAAGAACCAACTGTACGTTTCCCTTACCACAACGATTCACTTGTCATAGATTTGCTGAGTGCCCGTCACTTTCAACTTCAAATCAAATTTCGGAATTGTTTTCATTTTTGCTGGGAGGAACTCTCGTACCTAACACGTCCCTTTCTCAAATTTTGGTAGGTGAGGCCCGCGATATTAGTGCAGCTGTGTCGATGGCTAGCTAACCCATTTGGATTTGAGAACGGATGCACGTCGCATCTTGTGGGCTCCAAGTTTGGTATAATGACCATGGACGTGACATGCATGATGATAAAAATATCAAGATTCCACTTCCCCGCACCTGAAACGGGACAAACACATGCACCACATTCAGCCTCCCCCAGCCATTAGAAATTTCTGCAGCGAATCCTGCAGATGATCCCCACACTAAGCAGTACTGATGCTTTCTGACATGATATTTTCTAGCAACCAATCGATCCAGCTCTATCAAGAGATCGAGGGCTATGAGGAATACGAGGAATATGATGAAATGCTTATGTCGTGAGTTTTCAAAGCCATAGTACGTACTTGGGTGTATATTGGCTGGCGGCCAACAGTTTGGATGAGACTTCATATATATGCACGAATTAAACTTCTTTCCCATGCTCTCATGATGATCGAAGAGGGTAACCTCACTTTATGTCAATGGAAGGCTCTGTACCTAACAAGTCTACATCCCTGAATTAGGTATGTGTCTTCGCATCATCGATAGTGGAACACGGTGGAGATAGAGATTGCTCAGTTCTCTGCACTACTCGATTTCTCAGGGGGCCCACGTGATCCGTACATTTTGCCTAACTTTATGCGGTACGAAAGGTGAATTACGAGCCGATATCAACGAATGCCTGTATACACGTGAGAGGCTCGGGATCGAGCTCGATTTATCTAGAGCTTAATTTTTTAGCTCCAAATAATAATTTAGTCGAGCCGAATTCTGGTGGGGATTTAATGAGAGATGCCTCCACTTATACCTTAAAGGCTAGGATTCCATCTACAGAGAAAGTGATAGTGGAAGTCTAGGTAGAAGACAACTTTCAATACTGAATAGATCTCTTGTCATTAAGCCCTCTTGGCATCAACCATCCTTAAATCTTGATATTTCCTTTCTAACTCTTAACTGGTCTGTTGTACCCGAGGGTTGTAGGTCTTGGATTTGGTCATCCTTATTGCAGGTCAAGGAGGAGGTTTGGTTAAACTCCAGATAGTTAGCATGCAATGGTGAAACTAACTCGATCAAGTAGGACCAGAGAACCCCTCTATGGATCTTGTGGCACTAAACTTCTTTTTGACATATCTAGGGTTAATCATAGGCCATACTTGTAATATGCCTCTCATCTTCTTCATTTTCACTTAGGTGGTTACATAAGTGATCAGAAAGTCAACCCAAGACCTCCCTCCGAAGGGATCTTCAATACCAAGTCGGCTTATAGTGTAACATCTTAAAAAAGAAAATTTACACGCTTGTGACCGACACGTGTCGAATCCTAAGGCATGTGCATGCGTTGCACGTACGCCCCTTTCCCCTCTCCCCTCCCTCTTTTCTCTCTTTTCTCTCTTCTTCCTCTTTTCTCTCCAGCAGCTCGTGTTCCCTCTTTTGGATCTTGTTGGGCCGGAGCTCGTTGACCTCATGGATCGAAAGGTCGAAACTCCCCCCATTCGTTAGGTAATTTTAGTTTGCAATTGAAAAATTAATTTGCATTCTTGGACTTCTCTTAGTTTTGCTAAAAAACTAGCCGACCGATGGCTCGTCGCACAAGTCTGAGAAGCTTCCCCTCATCATCCCTGTACTGTTGGCACCCTTTGTGGGCCACACCATGCCCCGGTGGAGGCTACAAATGGTAGCCTCCCTGCAGTGGTTTTCAAGCTAGTTGTCGGCCATTCTCGGATGGCGTTGCCCTCTCCCGAATGGTGGAAAAGTTTTCCCTCTTCATGTGGATGACCTCGGTGGCATCCTTTGGTGCCCTTGTGGTCAGAGCCATCGGGCGACCCCTTGCCTTGGCTATCGACCTTGCTGAGGGTGGTTCTCGCCATTGGTTGCCTCCAGCGGTTAGGCTTCCCCTCGGCTAGCTTCTTCTTGCCGAGGGGAGAGTGCTAGTGGGGTTGGTTGAGGCTGGTGAAAGCCGGGATCATCGATAGCTTTCCTATCCCACTGTTGGGGTTTTGGTTGGTGGTGGGTAGCCGTTGGCTCCTCTGCCAACTAGGCCAACACCGTGGGTGCCTTCCTCAATGGGCGCGGTGTCGACCAGCATGTCGGCCCAGCTGTCGACGACTTGGGCTAGGTGTGGCCTAGCATAAGGTTGGTGGACTTGAGTTGGATTGAGCCCAACTCAAGTTGGCCTGAGCTAAGTGTAGCACAACCCAAGATTGGGGTGGGTTAGACTACAACTGAACCCAAGTTACTAGGTGCAACCAAACCCAAGTTGCTCATAATAGGAAATTAGCTCTAACTGGAATTTAATGTGGTCAATTACAATTTTAGTTAAATTAATTTTAGCAAAATGAATATATCTGTATTAATTGCTCATATCGAAGAATTAATACATATTACTATGAGGAAATTGTATTAATATCTTATTTAATGAAGTGGATTAATTAAATGTTGCCTATGTGATTTACTTTAAATTGATAATAACTAGTGGAACGATAATTCAACGTAAATTATTTTAAATTACTTTTAGTAACATGTCAGGCTTTTGTATAGCTATGCGAGCTTTACCAAATTAATAAATATAAGAATTGTTAGATGGACCTACCTAGGCCTATAGTGAACATCTATAGGACTATTTAATTAATTATTATAAGGAATGTTGTGCTCATAATTATATTTATCTTCATTATCGAGGTGGACTGGCTACCATGTGAGGATGATCCTATGGTATAGTTACAGTTGTATTAGGAAAGCGATGTGAGGCAAGTGAAATTCCTATAATCTAGGAGTAGTGTAGAGAATGAGATATTTTACTTTATAACATCATCACATTTATATCATACACGTGTATGTATTTATTTACTATAATTAATGTAACTAGCCCATGTTAACTTTACTACTGTTCAATATAATTATATTTATCATAACTACTATGCATAAATATGTGATAGCACATAATATATGAAAAAATGTGTGTTATATTATGCTTATTGTGTTGTATAATATCATACAACTTAAATAAGTGCACAATTATAAATGGGGTGATTTTTATGTCTCGATAGTACTCAACACCTTCCCAACCAAGGTTAGGAGCAAAAGATATTATATATATATATATATATATATATATATATATATATATATATATATATATATATATATATATATATATATATATATATATGACTCATACTTGAGGTCCTAGTCTGTTGATCATAAATAATTAAGTAGTCGATTAACTTGGAGATGAGTGATTTATTGTCAATTAATGAGAGTCAAATCTTTTAGGGTATTTAAGTTAAAAAGCGTAGGGTAGGATGTCGTAAACCTAGCGGTACCCAATAACGTATAGTAATGGCGTTCGTGAGTGATGATTTTTTACACAATGGTGCGATGATATAGAGTCAAAAGCAGATGGTAGTATCGATATGTAATACTATCTTATGTGATGCGTTGGGCTTATAATTGATGTCCTTAGTCTGTGGTGGCAGATAATTGGTCAAACTGTTCAACGAGTGATTAGTTAGTGAGTTACCGCTAGGGTCTACCCTTCCTTGGGGGTGTTTATATGGTCGAGTGTGACTATTGATGTAGCTTTCGAGCGTAGATCTGCATGAGCCTAAGTGAAAGACTTATTAGTTTGAGGTGATGTATATCCTATTTCATAGTATTAACATGGTCTATGGGTAGAGCTCGGTGTGAGCTTGAGTTTGAGGATATAATAGTTTAGATTAATGTATATTATATTATAGATTGTAGATGTATGTGTGCATGAGATGAACATGATGAGTACTTTTAGATTATTGCGAGGTTGTATTTTTATTTACACTACTTTTAGATTATAGAAGGGTACACTTGCTAGGTTTATGCTCACCACCTTTTAATGAAAATATTTTTAGATTAGTATATGAGTCGGAGTTCATGGAGGAGCCGGTGAAGAATTATTGTATATTTCTCTTAATTATTTATTTTTGTAAACTAAGCTACATAGTTTGTGGCTCCCGTGTGGGCATTTACATTTATTTTTAGATATATATTTTGGGGCTTATTGTAGTCTTTGGTGTTATATGCTTCTTTTATCTATATTATTTATATAAATATAATTTTTTTCTTACATATTATATTGAAACATTGACTAATAGATTAGAAATCACAAGAGTTCTACTCACGTGAGAAATATGTGTATTTGATAGCAAGTGTTACATACAATGCCCTATCGAAAGGAAGTTGGATTGCTCCTCCTCAAACTCCGCAGAATTTACTTTCGTAAAGCTATTTGGACCTGCAAAAATGCTCTTCCCCGGCCTAGGACATATTTTTGGCGCTGACTTCTGAGATCTATCCCTGTCAAAGCAGTCATCATTGTAGGATCCGAGCCAGTGGTGACCTCTACCCACTCTGCAAGACTTGACTTTTAGAAAACTATTTAGACCTGCAAAAATGCTCTTCCCCAGGTTAGGACATTTGTTTAGCGCTAACTTGTGAGATCTATCCCTGTCAAAGCTGTCATCAATTGTAGGATCTGAGCTAGTGATGACCTCTACCTCTACTCACTCTCCAAACTAAGATTTTGAAATCATCGACCATATTCTCATCAACTGCGATCTCGCGAAGACTGTTTGGTTCACCAGCAGCCTAGGTCTCGAGGTCTCTCATATACTAGCCAGCCTTGAAGAATAGATTCTCCATCCAAAAAAGCACCTGTCTAATGAGCTTCGTTGGTCAATCTTAACATCCTGTGGGTCCTATGGAAGTCAAAGAACAATGCCATCTTCCGGCAGTTGGAAGCCTCCCCTTACTCCATTGCAACTGAGACAAAATATCTTCTAGCAGACCCTAGTCATAACTCTTACTACTCTCCTTTTATTGATATTCTCAGACTAGGTCTTTCCTAGCCCAGGGGATCTCGTCTGTTGAACCGACGCTACTTAAACAAGGTCTAAAATGTGTGTCTTGGGGGAGGCCATCATCTATGTGCACCCAAACTTTTCCTATTAGGCTAAGTCTACTATTCTAGTTAACTGTGATATTGCTCTCCATGGCAGAACTCTAGCCTTTTTGGATGTCTTGCAAGAGCTTTCTTCAAATCATGGCAATAAGGCCTGGATATTCTCTGACTACCAACGAGAGATTAACGGTGTAAAGGGGCTTGACGTCACCCCTACATTGACCATCCTAATCTGATTCAGGATTGTAATGGATGCTATCTTCCATGCCTCTCTCTAGGATCTGCTACAGTAGCACCAGGCTCACTACTTAGCTACTTTGACTTTCTAACACTAAACTTAATTTTGACTAAAGCCCCCACAATTGGGTTGTACATTATTTCCACTCGTCTTTGGACCCTTTGATTAAAAACTAAAAGAAATCTATCTCAATTTGATATTATATTAAATATAATTATTATACAATGTTCTAATTTACAAACAAATACCTAATTTCATATTCTATATTACAGGTGCATATCAAGTATTCATTGCATACCTACAAGCATCACATCAACTACAAGGGTATTTGTGTTAATTCACAAGAGACCAGCAATATCCACTACTTTAAAATCAAATTAGGCCACATCAAAAAAAATTATTACACTATTATTTTAATTTATAATTAAATACATTATTTTGTCACTCTAGATTATAGGTATTCTAAAAGTAAAAAATAAAAATAACCAAACTATATTTTTCCTTAATCAATAACTAAATGAAGGCTAAAGGTGAGTTTAAAAAGGATACGCTATTATTACTATAGTAAAATTAATAATTATGAGCGTCATGATGACAATTACTACATGAATATGTGTGCCCAATTAGTTAATATTGATGCAGAATTAATGACCACAAAAGGGAAAACATTCTATTTTCTTATCTTTCGTTGGCAATGAAAGAGATCGTTAGTGGATAATTCTTTCCTTGCTGTGGAGCAGTGGAAGCACACACTATACTTTTCTATAAGCTGGTTGGAAAGTAGTCCTCTAAATGTACGGTTGATAAGCGAGGGACATCATGGAAAATAGTCCTCTAAAGGCTCAAACTGCACGGGACCGTAGACAGAAAAACGTGGATTCTTGGTAGGCTTTGTTCGCTGTTGCTAGTGGTGGACGTACTTAGTAGTACTTGTTAACATCTTGCTATTGCATTTTCTTGCCGACTCCACACTTTTCTTTTAGTCTCCCCAAACCAGCGAGGGAGAAACGACAAGAGATGTCGCTATACAAAATAAGCATACGGTCAGGGGGAGCTGAATCATCCCAGGTGATCGAAAGTTCATCAGACTATCGATTCTTAGGTTAGAGGTATAGTTTAATAGTTTAGTAAATTGGTAAGTAAATAACAACAATCGAAGATCAGAGTAGGTATCGATGGAATATCGTCTTAAGCTTAATTCTTGAGGAGGTGTCAATTTCAACCAGATGGCTTTACTCTTCAATTCCACAGGGTCTTCCGCAGGAAGGGTCTTCATCCACGAACCTTATAACATAAGAATCCTTGAAGTTAAGTTGTAATACGTCAGGCTCGATCTAATTCTTCTCCTCCGAAGGAGATCTTCTTGACTCCGTCCTTCTCCCAGTAATCCCAAGCTCTCTCCTTTCCTCTTTCCTCGAAACTTCCCACTCTTATCCTATATTGCAACTAGCTCTAAGCTCCACCTCTCTAGCCTTTCTTCCAGCTACCCTCTTCAAAACTCTTATTTTCCTTCATCCAAACTTCACTCTCTTATTCTCAACCTGTCCTAAGCCTAAGCTCCACCACCCCAGCCGTCCACTCCGGCCTCCAAATCCCTGCTACCCCCATCACCAGCAAATAACCCTTGAAAAAACTAAAACTTACGTGAATACTTAAGCATACTCTTATACCAATTAAAAAATATATATAAGAATCACCCTAGAAGATGAAATCTATTATACACTATAAATAATAATATGCAAAAAATACAATCGCAAACACAAAAAAAATTTATGTGGAAAAGCTCAAAACCGAGTAAAATACTATGGATCCAAACTCGGATCAAAATCAATCACTAAAATTTGTAGCAATTAACAAAAAGCTCACAGATCACCTACCGATTCCGACGACTCAATCTATACCAACCTGATTTGCTAGACCTCTGAACACACTGCTTCCCGTGATAGGTTTTTCCAAACCTTAGTGACCCTCGAAGTTTATCCTTCCGTCTCAGTGACCCTCGAAATGTAGTTTTTCCAGATCAAATATAGATGCGTTGAGATGAGAACGATTTAACACGTTCCTTCTAAAGCTGAGAATTGATACCTGATGGCCTCTAAAAGATGATCTCCAGATTAATACTTGACGGTCCTCATCCTAGGGTTAGATTAAATATTTTTATATTCTTAGAAATATCATAAATATCTCTTAGAGATAAGATAAATTGAGATAAAGTAAACATCTCTTAAAGATAAGATAAGTATCTCTTAAAA
This sequence comes from Typha latifolia, assembly GCF_019914945.1. Classification (NCBI taxonomy): domain Eukaryota; kingdom Viridiplantae; phylum Streptophyta; class Magnoliopsida; order Poales; family Typhaceae; genus Typha; species Typha latifolia. The sequence goes on from NC_133097.1 coordinate 57,909, forward strand.
ATAAGATAAATATCTCTTCAAATATTCTCCATGAATTTACTTAGAGATAAGATAAATACCTCTTAGAGATAAAGTCAAATCAGGTCTCACATAACTCCAGAAATTGCAAATTACGTCGGTGCGTTTGAACATGGCCCAAGTGTGCCCGAACATAATGATTTGAAGTGTGAACGCGCTATGAATGGCCAAATATGAACCTCTATATGTATGAACGCTTGTCGGGTGCATTCGAACGACCAAAATAAGCTCTTTGTATGTGTGAAGGCAATGTGAACGCCTATAGGGAGCATTCAAACGAGTTCGGAGTGCGTTCAAATGCCTTGTTCAAACGGCACACTAAACAGTTGAATGTAAAGTGCATGTTCTTGAACCTTTAGGTAAAATTTTATACTTCTTCAACCATCATGACACTGTTTAAGCACCTCAATAATAATTCTAAAATCGTTTAGAATACTTTGACTTTAAAACTAATATTTCACTTCAATAATTCTTCATCAAATATCTTATATCTTGTGCATATACTCATACATAAAATTTAGACACATTACATGAATATAAATTATATTTTCAAATACAATTTGCCAATTATATAAGTAGAAATAAACCTAATAATTTTCCCCTCGGCAATTTATGACAAAACATAATTTCCTAAAATACGAAGTGTCTACCCATAATAATGTATACATTTGATAGGTTACAGAACAATTCCTTTAAGATCTGGATTTATTAGAGGGAACAGTCCGCGCAATCGAAAAAAAATATTTACCAAATATTCTTCCGTAGTTAAAAAATTACAAAATCAAGTGGAATTGATCTATAATCCCTGATCTATGTTTTTTGTATTTTGGCCCTTCGTAGATTTGAACTGCAATTGGGACGAAAACACGATATATTGCGGATGATGGCGGTGGTGACGGGTGGAGTGGAAGTTAGGATTATGGATGATAATGGAGATGAGGGTGGATGGGTGATGTTGTTTAAAGGATAAAAACGAAGGGAAAGAAGTGGTCAAGATCCCAAAGAAGAGGGAGGACTCGACGAGGGAGATTAGGGTAGATAGAAGAGGTGCTAGGTTGGTGAAGAGGGAGGAGGGAGATTAGGGTAGATAGAAGAGAGGCAAAAAACCAATATTCCAATGACATTCTCCCTTTGATGTGATCCGATCTGACCCGGTTTACATCAATCCACCACGCTTCCGACCACCTTGTCCTCAAATGGTGGTTTCCAAACCTTCCATATTTGCCGAATTGTTCACACCAACATCTGAGCCAAGTCTAAGAGTATAAGACTTGTGGAGGAGGTCATAGCTCGGCCAAGTGTAACACAATGTAGTGCATTGATTTGTGCTCGACCAATTTGTCCAAGGCGAAGATTTAACTCACCTACAATCCAATGTAGGCTCGAGTCTAATCTAGGCCTCGTGCAAGGGCTGATCTATTTAGGCTTTGGCACATTGCTTATCGGCTGAGTAGGTTGTCCCGTAGATCGGTAAGGAACTTGATGGGCAGCCACGACCATAAAATCGGGCCGTCGAGGTATCGAATCCTCGATATCTTTGAAAGCTTCAATGCCCTCAATTAGCGGCTCGGGTGGCAATTAGTGATGGTTGATGATCGCTTGGGGATTCCTAGCTGTCGATGTGGGCAGCAAGGTCTCCTTTGATGGTGATGTATACCTCGGTGGTCCTTTGTCATACTGTAGAGGTGCCCTTGGGTGCAAGGGTGGTAAGTCGGTGCGACTTCGTCGAGGAGATGACGAAGTCGATCGATTCATAACATGTTCTTTTAAATCATTATGATCATTTTGTATTACGTCAACTCTATGCATCAATGTTTGGAACATGCCCCTAAGTTAATCCGCCAAGCTCATGTTCACACCCATAGATGTTGGTTGACTCGGTCCTATTGTGGTCGGTCCAAGGGAATCGGCCTCATGGTTAGGGTTATCATGGATTGAGTCTTCTTTTGTCGGTGTGCTCTCCATTGGTCTCCTTGTTGATGTCATCTTCATTGTTTCCACCATTAATAGAGGTTTGAGGTTCGTCTAACTCTGATACCAGTTTGATGGGTCTACGGTACCAAAGGATAGGCTCTGATACCAATGATAGGTTACAGAACAATTCCTTTAAGGTCTGGATTTATTATAGGGAACATTCCGCGCAATCAAGAGAAAATATTTACCAAATATTCTTCCATACTCAAAAATTTATAAAACTAAGTGGAATCGATCCATAACTACATGATCTACGTTTTCTATATTTACACCCTTTACAGATTCGAACTGTAACTGGGATGAAAATATGATATATTACGGATGATGGTGATGGTGATGGGTGGAGTAGAAGTTAGGGTTATGGATGATAATGGAAATGAGGGTGAATGGGTGATGTTGTTTAAGGGATAAAGACGAAGGGTGAAAAAACACCTAGACATAAGTATGTATCTAAATACTAGGCAATGATATCACTTGTTCGCTTAAGTAAAAGTCCGTAGAAATATTAGGAACGAAAGCAGAGATGAACGCCAAGATTTTAACGTGAAAAAACCCAAATGGAAAAAAAACCACGGATCCAAACTCGGATCAAAACCAATCACTAGAAAAGTAGCAATTACAAGACTGACTCACAAAACAACCCATCGATTCAAACACCTTTGTTCTTCTCAGTCTTGCTCACTAGAACCCACGATTTACTGCTTTTCATGATTGAAGTCTAACCTCAGTAACCCTCGAGATTGATCTTTCATCTAGATAACCCTTAAAATGAAAGATTAACTTTTTAATGATGAGTGGAACCTTGTTAGTTGAAGAACCGATGTAGCTTCAAGAAGTCTCATTCAATAATGCTTTTCAACCACCCTAGAGATAGGGCATCACAATCCTTATATATGATCTCCAAGATAGAGCCAAATCTAAGTCTTATCCGTACTCACGAAAGTCCAATTTTATCAAACTTCGTTGGTGCGTTCGAACGCGGCCCGAGTGCATTCGAACGGCATGACTTGATCTCAGGTGCGTTGGAACGGGCCCGAGTGCGTTCGAACGCGACAACTTGAATTCTTCAGGTTGCGTTCGAACGCGTTTGTGAACGCAGCTCTCGGTCTATGTGAACGCAGTACCCGCGTTCGAACGCGTTTGTGAACGCGGCTCTCTGTCTGTGTGAACGCAGTACCCGCGTTTGAACGCGTTTGTGAACGCGGCTCTTTGTCTATGTGAACGCAGATTCCGCTTTCGAACGCGTTTGTGAACGCGGCTCTCTGTATGTGTAAACGCAGATTCTGCATTCGAACGCGTTTGTGAACGCGGTGTGAACTCAACGGCTTTTCTCCAATAATCTTGGAATTCTTCAAACTAGAGATATTCTAGACTTGTGTAAAGCTCATATACATGAAAAAATACACTTAGAATATTTTGTACACAATTGCCAACAAATAAAAACCTAACAATCTCTCCCTTTGGCAATTTGTGACAAAACACCTAGGTTACAAGATATTACAAAGACTTCAAATTGAGCAATCGACTAGTCTAGAATATTTTGCACATCAATCCCTGCACATAAACATATACCAATCCAAGATCAAGTGAAAATAACTTGAAATGAATAAACAATCCAAACACAAGTTATCAATGGAGCATAAGTTCAAAAGTACTTAAACAGACAAAGTTCACAATTCCTCCAAGCAAAGTTATAAGCAAGATTAGAAAGACATAAAGACTCTAATAAACTCCCCCTATTACCATGCTCCCCCTACACATCTAGACACCTAGACACTCTCCCCCTTTTTGACACAAATACCAAAGACTAGGAACTCGGAGGAAACTGACGATGAAGAATCGTCAACACAGAGTCAAGTACAGTCCTCTAACGAGCTTGTTCAGCTCATAAATCATTCACTACTGAATGGAGATCCTGCACTTGAGTACTAAGCTGATCGAAATGGTCCGAGTACTGTGGTAACTCCCCCTCAGAGTGAGATGTGTCATCGTCAGAGCTATCATCAGAACTGTCGAGGTGCGATGAGCGACCAACGGCGGAAGAGGACGGCTTGAGAGGAGACGATTGGTTGTGAGCTTGACTCCGCTTAAGAGTAATCCGATCCAACGGTTTGTGCGAAGTAAGAGAATGACCACGGGTCGTTCACATATAACAGGACGGGTGCCAAAATTATGTTTGTAACGCCCCGCAACCGTAGATGTCAAAAACTTGGGAGCCGAAGTAGGCGAGGAAGGCGACCTAGGTTTCTTGGAAACTGCAGATTTTCTAGGCATTCTTGAGAAAGAAACAAGATGCAAGATTCAATACATGCCCAAAGCAAACAAAAAGATAGCAAGAAATACAAAATATTCGAGAAACCATGAAGGCCCTAAATGAAATCCATCATCCACTTGAAAACGCTAAGATATCACATTCAATCACACAAGAAACTTCAAGATAGTAACTTTAACATGATCAAAACTTGAAAACGCACGAAATCAATCAAGATCAAGAGACTTAATTGAATAAGAAATAGGAAAATTGATGGATGATCATACCTCGCAAAAGTGAAGAAAAACTAAGAAATTCGATAGATGCTAGATCCGGAGGAGAACTACCCTTTAAAAGGGTTTGTAGTGAGAAATTTGATGAAAAATACCAAGATCTTGAAGATTTGAGAGAGAGAAAATGAAGGGTTTCTAGGGTTTGGAAGATGAAAGATGAAAACCCTTGGGTTCAGACGCAATATATAAACAATCCTCGAGTGCGTTCGAACGCACCAGTCACCGCGTTCAAACTCAAAAATTTGCGTTCGAACGCCCCCTTTTTTTTAAGTAAAAAATCTAAGAAAAAATTCAAAAAATCTTTTTGGAGATGCACCTCTAAAAATTCAAAATAGATTCAAGACATAGAATATGACAATCGAATGAAATAAGTCGTACACAGATCAATCAAATCATCAAAAGCATATTATAATCAATTCTAATGCATCACTCAAAATTAAATTAATCTTGATTGATCATAACAATATACATATGTAAGGTGAGCATAGATAACATGAAACATTCTTCTTAAATAAACTTTCATATTTAAACAATAATACAACACAGTAGTCAAACTGACTTAGTATTTAAATTTGCACTTTTCGACTTATTCTCCATAACCGAACAAGAATTTTTCCTGTATTATTATTTTTTATACATAAACCATATAGGTGCAATGATGGCTTTCACACATGAGTAGGTAGCCATTTTCTTGTAGTACATAACAAACAATGTGCAAGAAGATATTCACAAACATCAAAAAAATTTATTTAATTTGCAAGCAATGTACTGAGTCAAACTGAACTCTAAACAAGATAGCTTTCGCACAAACTCATTGTAGCCCTTTTCATTGATCTTTTATGAACACATTTGTGATGAGTAAGCATGAGTTCAAACTATGCAAATCAACGTCAATAGTGAGCTATTTAAAAAAAAATTCATGATGTCATGCTCACTCAAGAATATACACACGCTATGAGTACATTAAATTTAGTTTAATTATCATAGAAGTCGAGAGAGTGAATAAATCAAAAATGATACAATATACTGCAAGATGACAGAACTGACTATCATAACTCATAATCAAGAGAAAACTCATATTTATATGTCAAGAGTATATTATTGAATCTAGGAGTGCATCAAAATTTTTTTTTATGACAAAAACTCTTGACAAATCTGAAACTAAAACCAAAGAAAAGTTCAGAGTAAGGAAAACCTAAAAAGAAATGAAAAGAAATAATAAAAAAAGAAACACACAAACCAAACAAAAAAAATTCAATCAAAAGCACAAATCCCTAAAGAAGTACGAAGATACTCAAATCTTTGTAAATCCAAATGTTTTGTAAATAGATCACCCAACTGTTTCTCCGTCTCAACATGTTCTAGTGCTATTGTTTTGTCTTCAACTAACTCGCGTATAAAATGATGTCGGATATCAATATGCTTTGTACGCAAGTGTTGAACAGGAATTTTCGAAATATTAATAGCACTCATGTTGTCACAATAAAGCACCATAGTATCTTGTTCAATGCCGTAATCTTTGACCATCTGTTTCATCCATAGTAACTGAGAACAACAACTTCCCGCTGTAATGTACTCGACCTCCGCAGTAGATAAAGATATCGAGTTTTGTTTCTTATTGTGCCAAGCAACCAGATTGTTTCCAATATAAAAACATCCACCTGAGGTACTTTTTCTATCATCACATGAACCTGCCCAATCAGAATTCGTGTATCCAGATATGATAGCTCCCGAGTCATACGTAAATCAGATACCTAAGTCAACTGTGCCACCGACATATTTTATAATACGTTTCACAACAAACAAATGTGTCTCCTTAGGTTCAGACTAAAACATAGCACACACACCGACACTAAATGCAATGTCTAGTCTACTAGCAGTTAAGTACAAAAGACTACCAATCATGCTCCTATAAAGTGTCTGATCAACATTTTTTCCTGAAATATCCTTACCTAGTTTGGTAGTTGTACTCATAGGAGTTCTAACATGTATTGCATTTTTGAAACCGAATTTAATCACAAGATCCTTAGCATACTTGGTTTGAGCGATAAATATTCCTCTTTTCAACTGAGTAATTTGAAGTCCCAAAAAGAACTTCAACTCACCCATCATGCTCATCTCAAAATGACTATGAATAAGATCTGCAAACTCCTTAGCTAATGATCGACTCGTTGCCCCGAAGATAATGTCATCCACATATATTTGTGCCACAACTAAACTCTTGTTTGACCGTCTAATGAACAATGTCTTGTCCACTTCCCCTCGAGTGAACCTCGCATCCACTAAAAAAGTGGTCAACTTCTCATACCAAGCTCTTGGAGCTTGTTTTAGCCCGTAGAGGGCCTTTTTCAGTTTAAACACATGAGAAGGAAATTTTTGATCTTCGAACCCTTTCGGTTGTTCCACATAAACATCTTCATTAAGAGTACCATTCAAGAAAGCAATTTTCACATCCATTTGAAACAATTTAAATTTTAAGTGACAAGCAATAGCAAGTAGTATACGAATAGATTCTAGTCTAGCAACAGGAGCAAATGTCTCATCAAAATCTATACCCTCAACCTGAGTATATCCCTGTGCTACGAGTCTAGCTTTATTTCGAACTATATTGCCATGTTCATCACTTTTATTCTTATAAATCCATTTTGTTCCAATGACGTTCACATTCTTAGGTCTAGGAACTAAATACCAAACATCATTCCTAGAAAATTGCTCTAATTCCTCATGCATAGCATTAACCCAAGAATCGTCTAACAATGCTTCCTTCACATTTTTAGGTTCAAAAGAAGATGTATAACAAGTAAATGATATCTCACTTTGGATTTGTCGTCTTGTCTTAATTGGTTCATTCACGTCTTCGATCACTTGTGATAGTGGATGATTTGATTTCACTCTGGCAGATCGTTCCGGTACGTTGCAGTCATCTTTGTTCATTTTAACTTTGTCATCGTCCTAATTCTCAATTTCCAGATCAAGCTCCTTTCCAATTTCTTCGTCATATGTATCTGCAGAAACAGAAATAGGAGTAGCTTCAGTTAAATCAGTTGTGGATTCATCTATCATAACATTAGCAGATTCTATAACAATAGAAGTGTCAAGATTAAATACTCTGTAGGCTCTACTATTATTCGAATACCCTAAGAAGATGCCTTCGCTACTTCTAGTGTCAAATTTAGTCAAATATTCTCGATCACGCAAGATATAGCATTTACTACAAAAAACTTGAAAATATTTAACACCAGGTTTCTTACCTTTCCAGATTTCATAAGCAGTCATTTTTGTACCTGGTCTTAGATAAACACGATTTATCACATGTACCGCTGTATTGACCGCCTCCGCCCAAAATCTTTTAGTAACCTTTTTAGCGTGATGCATAACCCTAGCCATTTTCTGGCACAACTCGGTTTTTCTTTCAATAATCCCATTCTGTTGTGGAGTTATAGAGTTGAAAACTCATGTTGAATACTAAGAGAATCGCAAAATATAGAAAAATTTTCATTTTCAAATTCTTAATCATGATCAGAACGAATCCTAACTAGGGCTGTAGATTTTTCATTCTGCAATTTTAAGCATAGTGATTTAAAAACCTCAAAGGTTTCAGACTTCTCACGTAGAAAGGCAACCCAGGTATATCTGGAGTAATCATCGACCATTAAGAATATATAGCGTTTACCTCCAAGATTTTTCGTTTTTGTTGGACCCATCAAGTCCATGTGAACTAATTGAAGCACACGGTCGGTGGTAGCTGCATTTATCTTTTTGTGTGAGATTCAAATTTGTTTCCAATTTGACACGAACCACACACTCTTTTTGACATTTCTTTCATCTTAGGTATTCCTCTTACCACTTCTTGTTTGGACAGAGTAAATAATTCCTTGTGATTCACATGTCCAAGACGTTGATACCAAAGATCTACAATGTTGAAAGAGGCACTATTACATTTCAGTTTATGTGACGTTCCAACAACATAGCAATTATCAGATGTTCTAGATCCATAACATATAATATTACCACCATGATCTATAATAGTACAATCATTTTTGGAGAATTTTACCTCATAATCTTCATCACAAAATTGACTGATACTCAGAAGATTTGCTTTCAAGCCCTTAACATAAAGAACATTTTTAAGAATAGGAACCCCCGGAGAACTTACCTTTCCTTTACCTATTACCTTGGATGAATTACCATCTCCGAATGTCACAACTCCCCCTTCATGTTTTTCAAGATTAGAAAATTAACGACTTGTCACCCGACATATGTCTTAAACAACCACTGTCTAAATACCACAAATCAGAATTTAAAGCTTTCAAGGCTGTATGAACAACATAACATTTCAAATCACTTTTCTTGACCCATATGGCCTTTATTTTTATCCCATAAATGAAAGCAGTTCTAGGTTTTTGCAAAAATTTGCAATGAGGTCGAATATGCCCTAGAATGCCGTAATGATAGCATGTCGGAACAAACCCTTTTCTACTCATCTTTTGTCGAGGAGTGTGTCTAAAGTTTACCTTTGGTGCCGTTGACGATTCACCAGTTTGTAAATTCACTTTCAGTTTAGAAGCATTCATCCATGATTTCTTTGTAAATGCGGTTGATGACTTCAGATATTCTTTCTTTTGTATACCTGCAGAAACGAAGACAGTTTTATTATTATTTGAATTACTAGTGTATTCAACACCATACTTGTCTTTTCCAGAGATCTGAGCCTTTAGGATCTCGTCAAGTTTGTTCTTCCCTTTTAGAAATGTCACTTCCTTATTCAGTCGCTCTAGTTCAATTTTATCAGCCTTCAATTTATTTTTTGCATTGTCAAGTTGTTCAGAAAGGTCTTTGACACGTTCAAGTTCCAATTTATACTTCTCCTCAAATTGAATTCTTTCTAGTTCGATTACCTTGAGCCGTTGAAGTAGTCTAAGATTATTTTTCTTGAGTTTAAACGACTCCAAGTACAGGTCATTATATGCCTTTTGAATTTTAGATTCATCTTCCTCAGCTGGTAACATATCCTGATTATCTGTACTATCAGTATCAACAATAGAATCGATATTAAGTAGAGAAGAGGCAAAAGCAACAAAGTTTTCTTCGTTTTTTCTAGAATCATCATCAAATTCATCTGAGTCATCCCAAGTAACTTTCATAGCTTTACCCTTCTTCTTGTGCTATGTGTCCAAAACCAGAACATTCAAAACATCGAACTTTATTCTCAGAATTCTTATTTTTCTGTTTGACACTGTTGGTGTGAGTTCAAACTCGCAGTATTCTTCTTTTTCACAAAGGCTTTGCTTTTCTCAAGTTTTTCAGCATTCAACTTGTTTGGCTTTTAAAAGAATTTATTAAACTTTTTGACGAACATGGCCAACATCTCAACATCTAAATCATCTTCATCATCAGACTCCTCTATAATTTCTTCAACTGTGGATAGAGCAATCCCTTTGGATTTTCTCGGTTTTTAAAGACTGGACTCAAATGTTTATAGATTTCCTACCAATTGTTCAACTTTCATAGAATCAATGTCCTTACTTTCCTCAATAGCTATAACTTTCGCCTCAAACCTTTCTGGAAGAGACCTAAGGATCTTATAGACAATTCTGTTTTCAGGAATTTTCTCTCCTAGGTTGAAACTGGAGTTGACTATATCACTCAGCTTTGCATAGAACTCATCAAATGTCTCATTCTCCTCCATACGTAGAGTTTCAAAACTAGTAGTCAACCTCTGAAGTTTAGAAAGTTTTACAGCCATAATTCCTTCGTGAGTAGTTTCTAAGATCGTTCAAGCTTCTTTTGCTATTTCACAAGTAGAAATTTTTCTAAATTCTTTCGAGGAAACACAACTAAAAATTACATTTATTGCCTTACTATTCCATCCAACTTTTTCATAGTCTGACCTATCCTATGACTCTATCGGTTTATCAACAAGTTTATCATCCACCATGTACATTGGTGGACTCCAACCGTTCACAACGGCAAACCATACTTGTTCATCTATAGACTTCAAGTAAGCTCTCATCCTAGCTTTCCAATATCCATAATTTGATCCATCTAGGATAGGAGGTCTAATAGATGATGGTCCATCTCTATGAAAATCCATGCCTATCTGATCTCTCTCAAAGAGTGAGAGAACCTGCTCTGATACCAATTGAAAAAACCCTTAGGCATAAGTATGTATCTAAATACTAGGCAATGATATCACTCGTTCGCTTAAGTAAAAGTCCGTAGAAATATTAGGAACGAAAGCAGAGATGAACGCTAAGATTTTAACGTGGAAAAACCCAAACGGGAAAAAACCACGGATCCAAATTTGGATCAAAACCAATCACTAGAATAGTAGCAGTTACAAGACTGACTCACAAAACAACCTATCGATCCAAACGACTTTGTTCTTCTCAGTCTTGCTCGCTAGAACCCACGATTCATTGCTTCTCATGATTGAAGTCCAACCTCAGTAACACTCGAGATTGATCATTCGTCTAGATAACCCTTAAGATGAAAGATTAACTTTTTAATGATAAGTGAAACCTTGTTAGTTGAAGAACCGATGTAGCCTCAAGAAGTCTCATTCAATAATGCTTCTTCAACCACCCTAGAGATAGGGCATCGCAATCCTTATATATGATCTCCAAGATAGAGCCAAATCCAAGTCTTATCCGTACTCACGAAAGTCTAATTTTATCGAACTTCGTTGGTGCGTTCGAACGCGGCCCGAGTGCATTCGAACGTGACAACTTAAATTCTTTAGGTTGCGTTCAAACACGTTTGTGAACGCAGCTCTTGGTCTGTGTGAACACAGTACCTGCGTTCGAACGCGTTTGTGAACGCGGCTCTTTGTCTGTGTGAACGCAGTACCTGCGTTCGAACGCGTTTGTGAACGCGGCTCTCTGTCTGTGTGAACGCAGTACCCGCGTTCGAACGCGTTTGTGAACGCATATTCTGCGTTCGAACGCGTTTGTGAACACGGTGTGAACTCAATGGCTTTTCTCCAATAATCTTGCAATTCTTTAAACCAGAGATATTCTAGATTTATATAAAACTCATATAAATGAAAAAATACACTTAGAATATTTTGTACACAATTGCCAATAAATAAAAACCTAACAAAGGAGAAAAAGTGGTCGAGATCCAAAGAAGAAGGAAGACTTGACAGACGAGGGAGATTAAAAGTTAGGAGAAACCTTGCCAATGGTAGAGGTGGTAGGTTGGTGAAGAGGAAGGAGGGAGATTAGGGTAGATAGAAGATAGAGAGGCAAGAAACCAATATTCCAATAGCATTCTCCCTTTGATACGATTCGATCTGACCCGGTTCGCATCAACATCCTAGTAGAACATAACACAAGTTTTCTTTGCTATCAAAAATTCTGCATAATTTCAACACTAATAACAAGTGAAATGCATGAGAAGTTATAAAAAAAATTAAGTCAATAGCAAACCAAACCGAAATGACTAATACCATTGTAGATCACTCTCTCCCTTTTTATCATAAATTAACAAAGAATGCAATCATATTCTCTCAAAAATATTATAAGTCTCAAATCCAATTTTCAAGTATTCAAAGTCAAAAATAATTCACAAATCAAAAGATTTAACATTTGAGTTCACATATCATATTCAAGTATTTTTAGTTGATGCATTCAAGAATTTCAAATTGACTAATAAAAAAGTCAGACTCATTATAAAATCAAGAGAAAATAGATGCACAAATATTTACATTAGCATATTATAAACTAAACGGTTTAATTACTCAAAATTGTCATAAGAAAATATCCAATTGTAGTGTTTCGATAATTCACTTTTGTATAACACGAAAACATAAGGCAATTCTAAGACATCAAATATCAAAAGTAGATACTAAACTGAAGTCAAACCAAACTTAGTTCACATTCTCCCCTTTCAATTCAAGAACATTTTTTTTACTTTTCATTTTTTTATTTCCCTCTACTTTTTATATTAGATAACCATTTTGGTGTAATGGCCACTTTCACACACGAGTTAGATAGCCATTTTCTTATAATACACGATATTAAAATATAGATAACTCATGAATGATATAGAGGTGCACAGTGTTAAACTAGATACTTTTAAGATAGCTTTAATACTAATCACGTGATAGCCTTTTTCATGGATCTTTTAATAAGAAAACATATTAAGAGGGTGAAAATAAATCAAAACGTCAAACAATAAATATCAACCTAATGAGTAAGATATCTAAAGAATACTACATGAGATAATGCTCATATAAAAATTAAATTATAATAACTACAATGAATATGCATAAAAGGTGATAAAGAATATCCAAGAGTAAACAATACACTAAGAGATAATATATTAAATGTTAACACAAGTGACTATTAACTCTAATAATAACTCTATAATAGGATGACTTCATATCATTAGAGTCACTCTTATTCAATAAGTGTATCAAAGTTTTTAATTTTCTATTTTTTTTTTATTTTTAAAGAAAGCCAACTATAATCTTAAGTAAAAATAAAAATGAGAAACCGTAAATCTAAAAGAATCCTAGAAACACACAAATTATCAATCAATCTAATAAAAATCTAAAACTCAAAAATTAGATATATACAAAAAAGTATTATAGCTTGGGAATATCAATAAGCAATCAAATCCTCCCTAGCTAACATATCTCACTAAGGGATAAAAGAATCCTAGAAACGCACAAATTATCAATCAATCTAAAAAAAAAAAAATCTAAAACTCAAAAATTAGATATATACACAAAAGTATTATAGCTAGGGAATATCAATAAGCAAGCAAATCCTCCCTAGCTAACATATCCACTAGGGATCACTCAATAGCACCATCCCAAAGGGGTGTCAAAATGTCTTCTTTCCTAACTTAAACTTGTCTAATTTGTAACCCATAATAAAAATTATTTTTAGGTTTTTGCACAAATTTAAAGCCTAATGTGTCCTTTAACTCCACAATGATGACAAATAGGATTATAGATTTACAATTAGATCCATTCCATTCATATATGTCTTAGCATTCACATTACACTTCTCATTATGTTATTTAACATTTGTCTTATAATCAATATGAGAACTATTAATGTAATAATAAGATGATTGATCAAAAGAAGGAGAAGAATATACATTACATTGCACTTTTGAAAAAGAGGTATTTGATTCTTTACCATCACATTGCACCTTTCTCTTCTTATGTGATCCAAGGAGTTGATTCAAATTTTTGGACCCAACATTAAATTTATTAATTGAGATTTTAGCCTTTTCTAATGCAATCTCAAGAACCTTCACCTTTTTACATAAGGCTTTTTTCTCAAAGAAACTCTCTCATACAAATTAACCCAAAATTTTAATTTTATCACGTACTGAAATTTTTTCAGAAATTAAAGACTTTGAGTTTAAGAGAGTAATATCTAATTTTTCTCAAAGCTTTAAATTTTTTTCTTTGTGATGCTCCAAATCTTTCAACACATCTGCATGATGTTTTGTCATCTTGGCTTTTTCTTCTTGCGTCACCTTAAGCTCTTATACAAGCTTCAAATTAGTTTCTTTGATCTTGTAAGATTCTTTGTATAATGCATCATAGACAACTTGGATGTCCATCCCATTGTTATCGTTAGAATAACTTTCACTTTTCTTTGTTGCATTTGACATTTCACAAGAACTATTAGAATATAACAAGGAATCGGTAAACAAAAGTCTTGCCTTTTTTATTAAGGTGATTTGGGCATTCATGAGCTATATGCCCATGATCTTGGCATTCATAATTGAATTACTCTCCCTTGATAATTACTCGTAGTCTTTTTCCTTGAACCACATTTAGAATTTTTTAAAAAAAATCTTAATCATTATTATAAAAATCCTCATCAACTTAGGATCAATATCATTTTCATTATCAGACTCTAGAAAAGCATACATACTATCTTTCCAATATGAATCTTTAGATCTATCTAACATGGAGGTCTATCAATACCTTCTCTAAAAAATATCTCTCTCTAAGCTAAAACAGTCTGCTCTGATACCAATTAAAAAAACTGAAACTTACGTGAATACTTAAGTATGCTCTCATACCAATTGAAAAATGTAAGATACGCCCTAGAAAATGAAATCTATTACACGCTATCGATAATAATATGCAAAAAATAAAGTGTGAAAAACAAGATCGCAAACACAAAAGATTTACGTAGAAAACCCCAAAATTGAGTAAAAAACTATGGATCTAAACTCAGATCGAAACTAATCACTAAAACCTGTATCAGTTAACTAGATGCTTACATAGCGCATGCCGGTTCCCATGACTCAATCTGTTCTAACCTTATAGACCCTGCGGCACACTACTTCCCATGATAGGTTTCCAAATCTCATTGAATCTTGAGGTTGTTCCTTCTGTCTTAGTGACCCTCGAGACGTAATTTTTCCAGATCGAATGTAGATGCGTTGAGATGTGAACGATTCAGCACATTCTATCTAAAGTTGAGAATTGATCTCTAAAGCCTTTTATATTCTTATAGATAAGATAAATATCTTTTAGAGATAAGATATCTTTTAGAGATAAAGTAAATATCTTTTAGATATAAGATAAATATCTCTTCAAATATTCACCATAGATTCTCTTGGAGATAAGATAAATACCTCTTAGAGGTAAAGACAAACTAGGTCTCACGTAATTCCTGAAATTGCACATTATGTCGGTATGTTTGAACACGACCCAAGTGTATCCAAACATGATGACTTGAAGTGTGAACGCGTTGTAAATGACTAAATATGAACCTCTGTATGTGTGAACACCTGCATGGTACGTTCAAACAAATGGCTAAAACAAGCTCTCTGTATGTGCGAACGAGTCCGGAGTGCATTTGAATGATCCGTTCAAACGACAAACTAAGCAGTTGAATGCAGAGTGCCTTTCCCTCTATTTGTAGGAAAAATTTCATACTTCTTCAACCATCATGACATCGTTTAACCACTTCAATAACGATTCTAAAATTATTTCAAATACTTTGACTTCAAAATTAATCTTCCACTTTAATATTTTTTTTATCAAATATCTAATATCTTGTGTATATGCTAATACATAAAATTTAGACACATTACATGAATATAAATTATGTTTTGAAATACAATGCCAATTACATAAGTACAGATAAACCTAACAGTGTTGCTTTGCCAATGGACAATCCTGATGTTGAGCTCGTAAAGAAGTTCGCCAACTTGCTCTTAGAAGACATCATGGAGGAGGCAATCCCTCTAATGGAGGAGAACACCATCCCAACAAGAAAACTGACCCAATGCCTAATAATTAAACTTATAACCAACCGCAATGTCCGCGCTTTGGGCATTAAGGCCGCTCTTACTAAAGCTTGGAGCTCGGAAGGCAACCTCTTCTTTATAGACGCAAGAAAGAACATCTTCTTCATGGAGTTCGAGTTGGAGGTTGACCGGTGGGCATTATGACTCGCCTTGGTCCTATAATAGAGACTTGTTCCTTCTAGCCTACTTCACCCCTAACAAACCGACGGAGGACTGGAACTTCACTAATGCGGAATTTTGGCTCCAATTTCACGACCTCCCCCTCGAGTATTTCTCCATTGGCACGATCAAAATTCTAGTGGCCAAGGTGAACGAGTTGCTCCTATCGGAAAGCATCGACCCATCGAAATGGGCCAGATTTATAAGGGTTTGAGTGAGCTTGGATATCTTGAGACCTTCATGCCTTCTCTTAATGTGACATTATCCATTGTAACAGCCAAGAAGTGCTCGTGAAGTATGAAAGGATGCCAAGATTCTACGCATTCTGCGGACGTATTGGCTATGAAATGCAAGAGTGCATGCAACAGGGATACCTCAAAATGTAGATCAAAATGGATTACCCATCCCATCTTCACTCTCAATTACTTGTCCTCCCAAAGCCCAAGTTCTTCAACCTCGGGGCGTCGCTCAGCCAGCTAGAACCGCAGTTCCGCCGGCGGGGGGAAGGTGAGAGCGACATCCCAGTCGCGAGACGGTCAGTTCATTGTGCTCTAGGTCGATTGAGGTGACTAGGGCGAATGTGTCGCGCAGCCTAGCCGACATTAAATGCCCCAACTGCTAAGACCGTAGTTGTCGAATCAAGAGCTAGGAAGGTCACTTAGGAGGCTGACATTCCCACCCAATCCTTCTATCCCATCTTGGGTAACTTGCAAACCTTCTGCATACTGGTGGAGGTAATCGATATAGAACTCTATCAAATCGCGGCTCCTCCCCAAGCAACCGCCACACCCGTAACCCCTCTAACTACTGCCAAAAATGCCCACTCACCAAAACCCATACTTCCCACATTAGCCATGACCACCCATGTCATTGTCAAAGCCATGCAAACCCTAGGAAGGATCACTACGCACCCTTCCAAAACTCTAACCAGTGTCAATGCAATCTAGCTTCTAAACAGAGCTCATCCCCTCCAACTCCTCCACCTCCTCCAACCTTTGAAACGCCACCACATTGCCCAAGCAAAAGGATAGCCAAAATTGAGCTATCTTCCATACTTAAACATCCGCCATCCCAACAGTCATACCCCCAAGATACCTCTACTTCACTGGGAACCATGAGAACCCCCCCCCAATCCCCCAAGTAGGCCAACAGGTAGGAGCGGCGAGGCTAAAAATGCCGCAATGTTAGACATGTTAGACATTTTGGAGCTGACTCAAACAATATTTGTGCCAATATGCATGATTCTTCTAACCTTCTCCCCGACTGGGTTTTTTGTGGCATGTATGGTAACCCGGACAATGCCAACACAACAGTCTGGTCACGGATCAGCTGCCTTGCTACGACCTAGAACAAGGCCTTTTGTTGTCTTAGCGACTTCAACAGGATCACCTCCCCAGCCGAGAAAGTGGGAGGCCTCGCTCCCTTTCGTGGTCAAATGGCTGACTTCGCAAGCTGGATCGATAGGTTTGGTCTTGATGACCTAGGATTTGCTGGCCCGACTTATACTTGGTTGATCAATCGACGCGCTTGCAACCTGATCTATGAATGTCTTGATCAAGGTCTTGCAAACTCCTCCTAGTGCAACCTCTTCCCTTGAGCTAAAAACCTCCATCTCCCCACCACCTCTAGCAACCATAATCCATTGCTCCTTTGCACCTCTCCAGCGACTCGACAAAGGAAAAGATGATTCAAAACATAAATCTAGTGGCTATCCACGAGAGACTTTCTCCCCTATTGCAAGCTTGCTTGGAATGAAGCTTGCAAGGACAGTGCTTCACTCTCCTCTAAAATCAAGCTTCTCACTTCTCACACAAAGCATTCAAGGATGGGTTCAGCACCACGGTGGCAACCTCCGGGCTCACATCCAACGGGTTGAGGAGGAATTAAATCACATCCAGTCCAAAGCATCAATGTCTAACGAGCACTACCTCAAACGAGCACTACCTCAAAGACAGAGCCCTTCGAAGCGAACATGACCACCACCTCCTTATGGAGGAGCAATTTTGGCATCCAAGAGCCAAAACTCGATGGCTTATGTGTGGAGCCGTAAAAACAAATTCTTCCACACAACTGCCACTACCAAGCATAGGCGCAATTCTATATCTAGTATCCAAATATGGGATAATGGATGGTCCCTCAACCAACAGGTTATCCGTCGAGCCTGTGTAAACCACTTCAAAGATCTCTTCAAGTCCACTAACCCAGCTTCCATCCTTTCCAATCTTAAGGTTTTCGCCTCCATCCCAACCATCCCTCAGCATACCATGGAGGTCCTATGGGCCTGCCCTTTCGATGAGGAGATCGAGCGACTTATCAAGGGTCTTAGCCCAGACCATGCACTTGGCCTTAATAGACTCAATGCCCAATTTGTTCAATGTCTTTGGCCCATCTAGAAAGAGGAGGTCCCAGCCATTATAAAATTGATACAATCTCCCCTTAGGCCAAGGTTCGATCTATCCCGATTTTCAGATCTGGACATGATCTGACATAGAATTTTAGTAATAGATCTCAAAAGATGCCACCGTCGGATTGACTTGAGATTTTGATATGTTGTAGCCTCGGAAAAGACCTTTCCAAAAAATTAAGTTTAAGGCAAATCAGAAGTAGGGATCTTGAGATATCATCAGATTAGTGGACAAACATCAGGGGGTCTATCTTAGGATCTATGGATAGAGGCACGAGATCATAGATGATGGTGGATGGTGGTGGACCGACGTTAATGGGGTGGCACCAATGAATAAGTGGTGGTGGAAGGGTTATGGGTGATGGAAGGGTTAGGGCAAATGTTGGATAAATTGGAAGAAAGGGGAGGAGAGGGCCCCCCCTGAGGGACTAGGGTGATTGGCCGATCGACGGAGGTTAGAAGCGGCGTCGCCGGGGAATCGAGAGAACGGGAGCAAAGAAGATGAAGGAGACGAGGCAAAAACTCAATTCATTCAATAATGACTCTAGGATTACCATCCATACCTTTCGAGGTTAACCAACAATTCAAAATTAACCCTAAATAGTGCATTTTCGCCGACCGTGTTCGAACGCGCCCGATCGCGATCGAACGCACACATTTCTCCCTTCTCTGGATTTGTGAACGCAATGCAGGTGTTCGCAGGTGCGTTTGAATGCACAATTCACACTCTTTGGATGTGTGAACCTGATGCAGGCATTCGAACGCACTCCACCTGCGTTCGAACACGACATCATAAAAGTTATTTTTCTAGAATTAAACACTAAAATAAAAGATAAAGACATCCCTAAAGTGTATCCCTAAAGTCTGAATCGTATCAATCCACCATGCTTCCCCAACATTATCCTCAAGGTTTGAAATTAGGGAAGCGATCTTTGAACTCTGACTCAAGCTCCTCCATGATTTGATCCTCAATATTGGTTCCCCACATATCTAAAAATAGAGGAAAGGTTGGTGCTGAAAAAGAGGCGAGCTCACTTGTGTCTGGTTGGCGTGAAAGGGCATCGTCGCTCTATTCTCGATCCCTTTTTGTAGACTAGTTCGTAGTCATACCCAAGGAGTTTCATGACCCACCATTGCTGTGCTGGGGTGTGCACACGTTGCTCCATGAAGCAGGGTAAGCTACGCTAGTCCGTGCGGATAGTAAATCGTTGGCCAATCAAGTAGGGTCGCCATTTGGTGATGGCGTGTAGAATTGCTAGCATTTCGCGCTCGTAGGTGGATAGCTGTCACGACCGGTTTGACAATGCCTTGCTCATATATGCCCAATGCCCTCACCCGAAGTGTCGCATTCTACCACAAAGGGCTTGCTAAAATCCGGTAGTGCTAGAACCGTTGCGGTAGACATGGCTGTCTTCAATGCTTCGAAGGCCTCCTTCGCCTTGCCTGGTCCATTGAAACCTTTCATTTCGAGTAAGGAGTTAGCAGGGCAGCAATCTTGCTATAGTTGGCAACGAATCGCCGGTAGTACCTAGTCAACCTAAGAAATCCTCTCAATTCCCACTGATTAGTAGGAATCGGCCAGTCCACCATATTCTTGCTCTTGCTTGGATCGGCTTCCACTCCTCTCACTAAGATTATATGTCCCAAGTACTCCACTCGTGGCCCTCCCCAAAGGCACTTACTCATCTTAACTTTTAATTGGTTTTGTCGCAAGATATTCAACACCTCACGCACATGCCGCAAGTGCTCGCTCCAATTCCTGCTATACACTAGAATATCGTCAAAGAAGACGAGCACGTACCGACACAAGAGTGGGCGAAAAAGGTCATTCATCAGTCCTTGGAACGTGGCTTCATTGGTGAGCCCAAACGGCATGACTTGGAACTCATAGTGGACATCGTGAGTTCGGAACGCCGTTTTGTGCACATTTTCCAGGTCGATGCAGATTTGATGGTACCCTGGTCTTAAGTCAAGTTTGCTGAAGTAAGCCGACCCTGTGAGTTCATCTGGCAACTCCTTGATCACCGGTATTGGATACTGGTCTTTGATGGTGATCGCATTCAAGGCTCGATAGTAGATGCAAAATCGCCAACTCCCATCTTTGTTCCGGACCAGTAGCATCGGCAACGAGTAGCCACTTCTACTCGGTTGAATAATCCTTTGCTTGAGCATTTCCACCACCAATTTGCTAATCTCTTCCTTCTGGACATGCAAGTACCGATAGTGCCGGATATTTACTAGTTCAGCCCCTGGAATGATCTAGATGCGTGATACACTTAGTTAGAATCTTTTCTTATTGCATTAAGTGTTTATTTTCATTAAATAAAATTCTTGTAGGTCGCGTTTGAACATAGGTGGAGTCGCGTTCGAATGCTTGTGAACCTTTGTGAATGCCTTGTGAACGCGTTTGTGAACGCCCGCGTTCGAACGACTTGTGAACGCCTGTGTCGCATTCATAAATCCAGAGAAGGGGCTTTTTGAGTGCGTTCGAACGCGATCGGACGTGTTCGAACGTGATCGACGGGAATCCTCTAGAATTAGGATTTCATATTGTTCCAGGACTTGTTGGCTAGCCTCTATAAATATGTGGATGGCAACCAACTTCATAATGGAATTGGATTCTTGATTTCTTGCCTCCTATCTTCTCTCTAGACTCCTCCCTCCTCCCTCTTCACCATCCTTCCACCTCTACCATTGGCAATGTTTCTCCTCGCTTCTAATCTCCCTCGTCTATCGAATCACCCCTCTTCTTTGGGATCTCGACCACTTCGTTCCCTTCGTCTACTTTCCTTAATCACTTTCACAATCCACCCTCATCTTCATACCCATCCATAACCCTAACATCCATTCCACCCATCACCACCACCATCACCCACATTATTCCGTATTTTCGTCCCTGCTACAGTTCGAATCTATGAAAGGCGTAAATACGAAAGTTGTAGATTAGGACAGATTCAACCCAATTGGTTTTGTAATTTTCTAACTACCGGAGAATATCTGACGAATAGTTTTCCTTGATTGCGCGGACTAATTTCTGTAATAAATTTAGATCTTGAAGGAATCATAGCATAGCCTATCTTTGGTTCCAGATCTTATCAAATTGGTATCAGAGTCTAACAATTAGATGGTCGTGCCGACGGGTCGGCGGCAGTCCTTAGGGTTCCTCGAAGAGATCCTTGAATTCCTGCAGCAGCTCTTGCAAGTCAGCGGCTATTTCTCTTGGTGGTGGATGTTCTGAAAATCGGGATAGATCAAGCCTTGGCCTAAGAGGAGATCATATCAACTTGGTATGAGAGCCACCATTCCTCGGACACGTGCTTCCTATGATGAAAATCAGAGCCATGGCTGCATGACGAGATGGGAAAGATAAGGTTTCCCTAATAGAGGAGGCAAAAATGATTGCGGGGACTTCCACCCGCGGAACCGCCTGACCAAATCGGAATACGAAAGAGCCTAGCATTCAAGCCATGTTTGGGTCACTTTCCGAACAAATGGACATCAACAACCAGATAATGATGAAGATGATGTGAGAATTATGGGCGACAAGGGAAGCCATGACGAACGGAAATGTACCATCGACCCCACGACGCGAGTCCACCCCCATGAACCCGTCGCCACCGGTTCAAAATTTGCAACCACAAGAGCCTCTGCTGCCACCACCATATGGGTAGAAACAAGCAAGGATGGTTCCACCCGACCCAGTTGCAGGTGAGCCCATCCGACGAGCGATCTAATATGGAGATTGTTTTGGAGATCTAGATTCGTGGTCGGGACAACTCGAACCGGAACCGCATTGAGTTAACCAAAATTGAAGGAGGGATCATCAACCCTTCATGGTGCATCTTCCTCCAGTTAGACAAGGATTGGGATATGATCCAGATCGAGACAACGATATTCATGGGCAAATTGTGCGTCTCGAATTTCCCAAGTTCAAAGGTGGTGATCCAATCGATTGGTTGTATAGGGCAGAACAATTCTTCGCGTACCAGGGTACAGCGGAAGAATATAAGGTGACCCTCGTGAGCTTCCACCTCGAAGATGCGATGCTTCATTGGTTTCGAGCAGCCAATGCCCATGAGGCGATTAAAACTTGGGCTGACTTTTGCGCCGATATCACGCGGTGATTTAGAGCGTCGGGGTATGAAGACTTCGATGCTCTCCTCTCAAAGACGGTGCAAAGGACTACAGTTGGGGCATACCAAGAAGAATTTAAGAGGATAAGTAGCCGATGCCTACCCCCATGGACAGATCAGCAACTTTGCAGCACCTTCATCTCTAGGGCTGCGAAGAGATATACAAGCCGACATGAGGGCTTTAAGGCCTAAAACCTTAAAGGAGGCCTTCGAAGATGCGGTGCTCATGGAAGACAAACATCGAGCCATGAAGCCTCAAACAGAACTAGACGAGCTAAGAAAGCCGCAATCTAGCTTAGTCAATCATAGCGGCAGGAAATGTTACCAGCGTAACAAGAACTGCTGCTGCAATGGTGCCTCCTCAAGCACCCCTGAAGCTCTCCCAAGATGTAAAGTACGTGCCTAGAGGTCCGGGACAGGCACTCACACCTGCTCAAGTAGAGGAACGAAGAGCTAAAGGCCTATACTTTCATTGTGATGAGAAGTTTGTACCCGGACATCGCTGTGCTAAACCGATGGGTTCAATGATGCTAATAGATGGATTGGAGGATGTGGAGGATGAGTTTGCAGCTGAAGATGAAGGTGTAGCTAGACAGCAAGGAGGAGTAGCTGAGGAGCAACCTGTGGAGGACATGATAGCTAAAATCTCCCTCCACGCCTATTCAGGGACAGCCGCGTCAAAGACTTTGCGAGTGAACGGTGTAGTCAAGAAAACCACAGTGAGAATCTTGATCCACATCGGGTCCACCCACAACTTCATTAATAAGAGGCTTCTTAGGAAGATTGGGCTTGAGTCAGAACCCACGGAAGGGTTCGATGTGACGATTCGAGATGGCCACCACCTTGCGAGCAGATTTCATTTGTGGAGGTGTGGAGTGGATGGTGCAAGGCTAAATTTTCACATTAGATCTTTATCTGTTGGCCTTGAGAGGTGCCGATATTGTCTTGAGGACCCAATCGCTTCAAAGCTTGGGGCTCGTATCATTTGATTTTTCAAACCTTGCACTTACATTTCGGAGGAATGGTTGAAGAGTGCTGTTGGATGGGAACCAACCGCGGCAAGGGCTGACATTGCGACCACTATTGGGACTTCCATGTGTAGGGGATCGAGCTCTACTCTTACAAATGGCTATTGCTGAACAAGAACATCCACCATCGAGGGGATCGAGCACTTGTGGCATGTGCGTGTGGTGTTGAATATCTTGCGACAAAACTAATTAAAAGTCAAGATGAGCAAGTACTTGGGACATATAATCTTAGTGAGAGGAGTGGAAGCCGATCCAAGCAAGATCAAGAATATGGTGGATTGGCCGATTCCCACTAATTAGCGGGAATTGAGAGGATTCCTTGGGTTGACGGGGTACTACCAGTGATTTGTTGCCAACTATGCGAAAATTACTGCCCCGTTGACCTCCTTACTCAAAAAAGGAGGGTTTCAATGGACGGGCAAGGCTACAGAGGCCTTCGATGCATTGAAGATAGCCATGTCTACCGCATAGGTTCTGGCACTACCGAATTTCAGCAAGCCCTTTGTGGTGGAATGCGACGCTTCGAGTGAGGGCATGCGACGTTTCTAGGGCTTCAACATATCAAAATTTCATATTAATTCGACGGCTGAATATTTTGAGATCTATTTTCAAAGTTTCATATCAGATCCTATCCAGATCTGAAAATCGGGATAGATCGAGCCTTGGCCTAAGGGGAGATCGTATCACTCCGAAAGTGAAAGTCCTACATGGGCAAGCCTCTTATCTAGGGATCCCACTAGTTAGGCACCACTCGAAGAACCAGGACTTCAAATTCATTGCCCAAAAACTTCAAACCCGGCTGGATGGCTGGAAAGCTAAGCACCTTTCCCACACCGAAAGACTGGTTCTGATCAAAGCCGTCCTCAGCTCAATTCCGATGTACTTCATGTCATCCACCTTGCTCCCCCAAGTCCACCCTCAAAGCCTTGGACAATATAATGAGGGACTTTTGGTGGGGCTTCTCTAGCGATATGAGGCGGATTTATTTGAAAAGCTAGAGCTCCCTATCTAGACTTTCGGACTTTGGTGGGCTAGGAATTCGTAGCCTAGAGTTGATCAATAAAACTCTAATCATCAAACAAGGTTGGAGGCTAATATCTGACCCCAACATTTTATGGGCCTCCACTCTCAGGGCTAACTACTTTCACCAAAGCACCTTTTGGGAGGCAAACGCAAATAGCAGTTCATCTGGTACTTTGCGAACCATCTTAAGGGGTTGTCGAGCTCGGGCTGGGTGCGGCCCAGTCTGAGTGCCGAGTCAGGCTAGGTCCGACCTAGCCCGAGTTACGAGTTGGGCTGGGTGCGAGTTTTGGGCTAGGCTGGGTGCAGCCCAACCCGAGCTTGGGTTGGGTTGGGCTGCCTACAGCCCATCCTAGGTGAGTAGTGGGTTTGGGGCTGTAGGCAGCCTAGCCCTAAATTGTGGATTAAGCTTGGCCCATGTGGCTTTAGTGGATAGTGTGGGCTTCGGGTCCATATCTTAGTGGGTCAAGCTAGTGTCTTTGGGTTGGTTGCAGCCCAGCCTATTTCTTTATGTCTGATCTAAATAAATCAATTGTTTTTCATCTACTTTAATATAATTTCAAATCTTTGGTCTAATTATCTATGTCAATGGAAAACTATATTTAACTATTTTAGAAGGTTGCTTGCTAGTCATATCATGGGTGTAAATCAATTTTAATGAATTAGATCGTGGCCCGATAACATAAGCTAACTCTAATTTGGATTTAGCGTGGCCGTGTATTCTTGGTTAAATTAGTTTTAGCAAATTGAGTCGGTGATTTAGGTGTATCTGTATTAATTGCAACTACTGGAGAATTAATATAGTCTATAGGGAAAGTATATTAAGCAGATTATCTTAACTAGCGAAGCGGATTAATTCAGAGTTGCCCATGTGATTTACTTAAGTGATAATAATTAGTGGAACGAGAATTTGACATAAATTATTTTAAATTGCTTCTAATAACGTGCTAGGCTCCTATACAACTATGCTAGCTCAACCTAATTAATAAATATAGGAATCCATAGATGTACCTACCCAAGCCTATAGTGAACGTTAGCAGAGTGATTAAATTAATTAGTTGGAAGTATTTATGCCTATGTTTTTCATCCCTCTCCTTATCGAGGTGGACTCCGTACCCTATGAGGATGATCTCGTGGCATAGTTGTAGCTAGTATTAGGAAAGCAATTCAGGCAAGTGAAACTTCTACAATCGAGGAGTAGTATAGAGAATAAACTAACTAACCTTATGACATCATCACATTCATATAATTCATGTGCATAGGTTATCCTTATTGTTATTGTTGCACGTCATGCAAGGTAATTTTATTTTGTTGTTTGGTAAGATTTCATATACCATAATTTCTGCGCATATTTATTGGGCATGGATATGTGTGTTAGCACGTAAATCACGATAATGATGTGTTTTATTATGCTTGTTATAGTGTATAATAGTATGTCACTTGCACACGTGCACGACTATAAAAGAGGTGACCGCTACATCTCGATAGTACCCTACACCTCCTCAGCCAGGGTTAGGGCCGGGGGATATTCTTATACTTATATATATTATAGCTGCCGTCACTATCGCCGCCATCGATGCCACTCCACCGACGCCGGTGAGCCTCCTTCCTCCTCCACCTCTCTCTCTCTATAATTCTCTTTCTTTATCTCTCTCTCTCTCTCTCTCTCTCTCTCTCTCTCTCTCCCTCTCTCTCTCACTCTCCCTTTCTTCCTTGTTCTCTCTCGGGTTCACCGGAACCGAGCCGTCGACGAGAGGCCAACCACTAGCTTAACCACGGTCCGACTCTCCTCCTTCCCCTCCTCTCTCTCTTCTCTTCTTTCTTATTCTTCTTTTCTTCTTCTTTTTCTTCTTCTTCTTCTTCTTCTTCTTCTTCTTCTTCTTCTTTTCTTCCTCTTCTCCCTCAAGTCCCTCATCCTCTTCTTTCTACAACAGTGCTGGGCTCGGCCCAGCACTGATGGTAATGCTTTTATTTATTTTATTTTATTTCTATTTATTTAATTATTTAGGTATTTCTTTCTTAATTAATGCAAATAGTATATTAATTATTTTAATAATAATATATATTCTTCAGTATGATTATTATTAATTATAATTAGTATAATTAATGATTATATTGTTATAAACTATTACGCATAAAACATTGGTAATACTTAAATTATTTATTATACATATATTCATTAATATGCTTATTATTAATTATAATTAGTAAAAATGAATGATTAATTATGTTTTATATTATTACATATAAATATTGGTTTATAGTACTTTTTATGGGTTTATCTGAATTATGAGTATGTACTCTTAAAGATTAAGTATGATGGGTTAGTAAATACTTGGAACTTTATTAGTTATATGATGCTATGTTGATGTTATTGAGTATATGTTAACAGTTGTTGGATATGGATTTATTTTATGAGTTGAGTATTATATTGTCGAGTCAGAATTTACTAGGAAGTATATGAGTACTATTCAAGAATTTACTAGGAATTGTTGGATTATTTGACAGAATATACTTAAACCATTATGTACTATTGCCTAAATTCTATGATGATATCAGATGATGGTGAGTATGTTTAGATTAGCGACATAATTTGTCTAGAAAGAGAAACATGAGTTAAATATTTCTAATGTTCTTGAAATATTATGTATTTATTGTGCTACCCGGTATTAATGATAGTATTGAGGGATAATCCATTAAGCATATTTGGGGATTGGAGTATACATTCTGTAGATCTTGGAGATTATTTAGTTTTATTATAGGTAATTATGTCATTTCATTACTATATGGTTGCAGTTAGTAGAAGAAGTGATAGGTTTGAATAGGTTGTGGTATTTTGGAGTAAAACTTGATACAATTAATAGAGATCATAAAGACTTGTTAAAAAATGAATAATTAATAGAGACTTGTATAGAAAAACAACGAAAGCTATTATTATATTTGTGAAAGTTGTTATTACATTTATGAAAGTTGTTAATATATGTTTTCTTCTTCTTATTTTTTGTTGTTGTTCCTTCTTCTTAATCTAATTCACTATTGAAGTTGTTAAAAGACAATGAAATATGTATAGAAAAAAAAAATCAAAGTTGTTAAAAGATAATGAAATATAAATTCTCAGCACTATCTCTAATTAATCTCTTACTTTATTAATTAAAGAGCGATTACAGAGACTTGTATAGAAAAAATAACGAAAGTTATTATCATATTTGCAAAAGTTGTTATTATATCTGCAAAAGTTGTTATTATATTTTTGAAAGTTGTTAATACGTTTCTTCTTGTTCTTCTTATTTTTTGTTGTTGTTTCTTTTATTTTTAATCTACTTCACCACTGAAGTTGTCAAAAGACGACGAAATGTGTATAAAAGAAAAAAAAATGAAAGTTGTTAAAACACAACGAAATATAAATTTTCACTATTTTCTTTGATTAATCTCTTACTTTAATAATTAAAGAGCGATTAGAGAGACTTGTATAGAAATAACAGAATAATTAAGGCATAGAAGAAGAAGAAAAAAAAAAGAAGAAGAAAAAGAAGAAGAAGAAGCAATAGCAGAAAAAAAAAGTAGTAGAAGAAGAAAACTATATATTAACAACTTTCGTAAATATAATAACATCTTTCATTGATTTTTAACAACTTTCGTTATTTTTTCTATACATTGCAGAATTTACATATTCAACCATTATAATTTATATAGAAACAAATAATAATCATATAGAGTCATGATTTTGGTTATTTAACTAATCATAATTATCTTACTACTATTTCCAATTAATCCCTTACTTTATTAATTAAAGAGTGATTAAATAAAATTATATAGAAAAAAAGAAAGAATTACTAAGAGATAGAAGAAGAAGAAACAATAACCGAAAAAAGTAGAAGAAAAGTAGTTAACATATTAATAACTTTTGCGAATATAATAACAACTTTCATTGTTTTTTAACAAATTTTATTATTTTTTCTATACATTGCCGAATTTACATATTTTATAATTATAATTTACACAAAAATAAATAATAATCATGTAGACTCATACTTTTGGTTATTTAACTAATCATAATTATCTCACCACTATCTTTGATTAATCTCTTACTTTATTAATTAAAGAGCGAATAGATAAACTTATATAGAAAAAATAACAACAGAAAATAAGAAGAAGAAAACATACTAACAACTTTTGCAAATATAATAATAACTTTCGCAAATATAATAACAACTTTCGTTGTTTTTTCTATATGCTTTAGCAAAGTTGTAGAACTTTCTTAGAAAATTGTAAATTATTGTTACAATTTCATATTTAAATTCGTAGTTTAAGTACGAAATTCATATTTTAAATATGAAATTCTAAGAATAATTCATAGTTTTTTTAAGAAAGTTCTACAATTTTGCGAAAGCGTATAGAAAAAACAACAAAAATTGTTATATATTTGCAAAAGTTGTTATTATATTTACGAAAGTTGTTAGTATATTTTCTTCTTTTTATTTTCTGTTGTTTTTTTTTTCTAAGTTTATCTATTCGCTCTTTAATTAATAAAGTAAGAGATTAATCAGAGATAGTGGTGAGATGATTATAATTAGTTAAATAACCATAAGTATGACTCTACATGATTATTATTTATTTTTATGTAAATTGTAATTGTAAAGTATGTAAATTCTGCAATGCATAGAAAAAATATCAAAATTTATTAAAAATCAATGAAAATTGTTATTATATTTGTGAAAGTTGTTAATATGTTATCTACTTTTCTTCTACTTTTTTTATTCTATTATTGTTTCTTCTTCTTTTATCGCCTAATAATTCTTTTGTTTTTCTATACAATTTTATTTAATCACTCTTTAATTAATAATGTAAGGGATTAATTAGAAATAGTAGATTAAGAAGAAGAAACAACTTCGGTGAAGTAGATTAAGAAGAAGAAGCAACAACAAAAAATAATAAGAAGAAGAAACATATTAACAACTTTCATAAATATAATAACAACTTTCGCAAATATAATAACAACTTTCGCAAATATAATAACAACTTTCACAAATATAATAACAACTTTCACAAATATAATAACAACTTTCGTTATTTTTTCTATACAACTCTTTATAATCATTCTTTTTTTTTCTATACGTCTCGTAATCGTTCTTTAATTAATAAAGTTAATTAGAAATAGTGGTGAGAATTTATATATCATTATCTTTTAATGACTTTTATTTTTTTATCTATACATATTTCGTTGTCTTTTAACAACTTCAGTAGTGAAATAGATTAAGAAGAAGAAGCAACAACAGAAAATAAGAAGAAAAAGAAATATATTAACAACTTTCGTAAATGTAATAACAACTTTTGCAAATATAATAACAATTTTTGTTATTTTTTCTATACACTTTCTATACTAGTCTCTATTAATCATTCTTTTTTTTCTATACAAGTCTTTATAATCTCTCTTTAATTAATAAATAAGAGATTAATTAGAGGTAGTGGCGAGAATTTATATTTCGTTATCTTTTAACAAATTTTATTTTGTTTCCATACACATTTTGTTACTTTTAAACAACTTCAGTGGTGAAGTAGAAAGAGCGATTAGAGACTTGTATAAGAAGAAGGTTAGAGATTAGAGAGCGATTAGAGACTTGTATAAAAAAAGGATTAGGAGATAAAAAAAAGGGAGAACTAGAAGAAGATGATGAAGAAGAAGATGAAGAAGAAGAAGATGAATAATAATAATAATAATAATAATAATAATAATAATAATAATAATAATAATTACAACATATGAAGTAGAAGATGAAGAAGATGAGTACGGGTCATTTCTCACTCTTTCTTATAGTGTCTCGTCAACATTTAATGAGGCACTAAATGATAGAAAGGGCAAAGTTGGAAGAAAAGTAAGAAAAAAGCATCAAGTGCAAGGAAAACAAAAAATGACCCTACCTCGCCAAATCGAAAACCCAATGAATTTTTAGTGCAAATAACCCTAATTATAATTAGTATAATTAATGATTATATTGTTATAAACTATTATGCATAAAATATTGGTAATACTTGAATTATTTATTATGCATATATTCATTAATATGCTTATTATTAATTATAATTAGTAAAAATGAATGATTAATTATGTTTTATATTGTTAAATATAAATATTGGTTTACTTAATATATATATATGTGTGTGTGTGTGTGTGTGTGTGTGTGTGTGTGTGTGTTTAGATTAATAAACAGTTCCTTAACTATAATCATGAGATCTATAGATATATACTAATATTCATAATATATATATATACATTTTACGTAATTTTATCAATTTGTCATATACTATTGTGTTTAGTATAAGATACTAGTCTTATTCATTAATTAATTTATTATTTTGTGTAATCAAGTAAAGATTATATAGTTCTTGATTAATCAAGATAGAGTAAGAATTATAAAATTAATTATAAATAGATCTTGTCTATACTTATATCTTATTTATAGTTATTTAGCCTTTTATTTTATTTGATAAGTATATATTTTTACATAAAAATAAACACACATCTCCCCCTTATATTATAACTAGCATTTTATGATAATAGTATAATTAGTATTCGAATCGTGCCTATAATGTGGATCTAATTATGTACAAAATAAAAGAAATGATTCCAAACCTAATAAACTTTTATATTCTATTTGAATAAATTCTAATTGGATAAACGACTAACTAATGTTACTTCAATATTTTCAAACCCCGAACCCCTTATTTTGAGACCCCGTGGACCCTGCTAGCGATGAGTTGACTCTCGGTTGACGGATGTGAATGATATATTGTTGTCTTCTAATCAGATGTGAGTAGTCTTATCCTCTAGACGCCTTTCTTAAATTAGGATATATTATATAATGTATATGCATGTTTTGGCCTCCAATATGTTTATATGATCTTATTTAGAAATGATTTTATCGAGCATATTTTATCATGCATTCGATTAGACTGATCTTGGATATGAGTATGCTGGTGATATATATAGAAATGATTGGAGATGACTATATTGTTATAACTTTATGTCGAGATGATCTTTAGCATGAGTATGCATGTGATAGACTAGCATGAGTATGCATGTGATGGATGTATGATTTGATATTGCATTGCATTATATATCTTTTGACTCCTCTTCCACCTAAATTTTTGATATGGATGATTTTTTATAGTACTGGATAAAATGCATACGATTCGTCATTTAGAAGGAAAGCATGAAATCTGATTGATAGGATAGTTGGTAGAAAGCATGAGGATACCCGAGTGGGCGCGAGGGTTAGCATGAAATCTAATTGATACGATAGTTGGTAGAAAGCATGAGGATACTCGAGTGGGCGCAAGGGTAAGGGCATTCCTAGAGATGCTTGATTGCTCGACACAGTCGCGATCCTGTTAACCTTATGTCTGAGGTCAGTAGTCTGTGTGCGCAGCAGACATTCAGACACATGTCATTCGCCAGGGCATATGTGACGAGTTATCCTCATGTGGTTTCTATCAACTAGTTGGGTACACGGATCTGGATGATTATGATACCCTTAACGGTTGGCAGGGTATGATTATATGATTGAGCTATTCTTAACTATTTATAGAGTATGCTTTGAGCCTTCGGGCTAGATTTTGAGACGAGGTACCGAATGTTGACTATGCACAGTGGTCTAGTATGATGATGACATTCAGAGATGATATTGGTGATTGAGATATTGAGAAATGCATATGATTTTATTATCATTTGATTACCTGATTATCTAGTAGTCAATGTACATCATATGTGGTTACATTTGATATCATAGCATGGTCATGGTCGGCATGCATCATACGTGTCATATTTGACAGAGAGTTATGATGATGGTATGATATGGAGATTTGTTTATGTATTATCGAGAATTATATACTTTGATAATTTATGACATGATATCTACATTTTATTTATATATTATTGAAGATACATTCATATACTTATTCATGACATGATGCTTCTATGTGATTCATATTATCTAGTACATGATTTACTCTCTGTTTGGCATCATTGATTCAGGATAAGGTCTATTCACTGAGCCTTTTACTCATGACTTACTTTATTTCTTTTTTAAACTCTTGAGATATGTGGTGCATGATAGCGGCTTGAGATATCTTGAGAAGATATTCAGAGGGTTGATGAGGTGAGCTATAGATGCGAGACGATATAGATGATAGTTGATATAGAAATTGGAGTTTGATACACTTTATTAGAGTCTTTTCTTATTAAATTAGTTATTTATTTTCATTAAAATAAAATTCCTGTAGGTCGCGTTTAAACATAGGAAGGGTCACGTTCGAACTCCCTTGCAAACGCCTACATCAAGTTTGCAAATACAGATAACGCGTAATGCGCGTTCGAACACGGTTATGCGAGTTCGAACGCCTGCATCGCGTTCGCATATACAGAGAACGCGATCGGCGGGAATCCTCTAGAATTAGGGTTACTTAATGTTATTAGGACTTGTTGGCAAGCATCTATAAATATGTGGATGGCAGCAAATTCGTTATGCTATGGGCATATTGATTTCTTTCCTCTCTATCATCTTTCTACCCTAATCTTCCTCCCCCCCTCTTCACCATCATTCCACCTCTACCATTGGTAAGGTTTCTTCTAACTTCTAATCTCCTCGACTGTCGATTCCTCCCTCTTCTTTGGGAATTTGACCACTTCTTCCCCTTTGTCTATATCTCTTAACCACATCCACTATCCACCTTCATCTCCATAATTATCCATAATACTAACATCCACTCCACTTGTCACCACCACCATCACCCGCGTTCTTTCGTGTTTTCATTCCAGTTGCAGTTCGAATCTGCGAAGTGCTAAATAGAAAAATTGCAAAATAGGGAGTTATGAATCTAATCCACTTGGTTTCGTAATTTTCTGACTACTAGAGAATATTTGGTGAATACTTTCCCATGGTTGCGCGGACTAATTCGAGTAATAAATCCAGATTTTGAAGGAATCATTCTGTAGCCTATCTTTTGATACCGTAACCCATCAAATTAGTATCAGAGCCAATCGAACCTCAGACCTCCATTAATGGTTGAAACAAGGAAGATGACATCAACAAGGAGACCAATGGTGAGCACACCGATAAGGAAAGACTCAATCCACGATAACCCTAACCACGAGGCCGATTCCTTTGGAGCGACCATGGCAGGACCGAGTCAACCAACATCCATGGGTGTGAATATGGACTTGGTGATGAACTTAGGGGCATGTTCCAAATATTGCTGCATAGAGTTGATGCAATGCAAAAGGATCACAATGATTTAAAGAAATATGTCATGAACCGATCAGCTTCGTCATCTCCTCGACGACAATCGGTGCCACAAAAAGGACCAACGGTGGGACCTCATCAAACTAGTATCCCACAGGCCCAGGTGCGATATGTTACTGTCAATGATCCCCTCTTATCGATGCCTACACATCATTCCCCATCTCCATTATAAAACCTAAGACCAGCGGTGGTAGAACCCAAGAGGAGTGCAGCACCGGTGCGCTTCATTGATGAGGAGGATTGGCACTTTGAGGATGAGGTTGATCCCTTTGAAGATTGTGATGGACATGCTCGAGGATTTAGAGAAGGTGATCAAAATGCGTAAAGGTTCAGATCTGAACCAAGGATCTTTCTTGAACTCGATAATGCTATTCGAGAGAGAACCACACGCTTGGACTTTCCTAAATTCCAAGGTGGTGATCCAACGGATTAGGTGTTTCAAGTTGAACAATACTTTGATTGTCAAGGGACAGCGAAGAACGCAAAGGTCTAGATGGCAAGCTTTCACCTCCAAGGAACGGCATTGTATTGGTATAGATTGGTTATTCGTGGTAGAGGATTTACTAGTTGGGCAAACTTTTGTAGAAGGATTATACGTAGATTTGGGACAGCGACATATGAAGATTTTGCCGCCACATTAAGTAAGATGGTTCAGAAGACGACCGTATTGGAGTACCAAGCTGAATTTAAAAGAGTTAGTAGTCGTGGTGAGCCACCTTGGCCCGAACCGACATTGATGAGCACATTTATTTCAGGGCTGCAAGAGGAGATACAAGCGGATGTTCATGCTCTATGTCCTACCACTCTTGAGGAGGCCTTTGAGAAGGCCATGAGGATGGAGCAAAAACATAAGGCTCTCAAGATGGGAGCAAAAACAAGTTGGGGCAACTGAGATGGGTGGTTTGTACCTAGAACATCGGCTAAAACTTTTGCGGGTTCAAGGACAGCGGCTGCTAGTACTAGACCCTCCGTTCAAACTCTCAC
Organism: Typha latifolia; assembly: GCF_019914945.1. Classification (NCBI taxonomy): domain Eukaryota; kingdom Viridiplantae; phylum Streptophyta; class Magnoliopsida; order Poales; family Typhaceae; genus Typha; species Typha latifolia. The sequence continues at coordinate 92,763 of NC_133097.1, forward strand.
ACCTGCCTAGGTGGAGGAGCGAAGAGCAAACGACCTTTGCTTTCGACGCGATGAACGTTTTACCCTCGGTCATCGGTGTTCCAAACCGATCGGGAGTGTGATGCTCAGCGACGGTCTTGAGGAGGATGATGAGGTTGTTGGTGATGGAGAGTGTTCAGAGGAGGTCCATGAGGAGGCCATGGAGGATTTCGCAGAGGAATATGTCCAAGCTGAAATATCGATGCATGCATATTTGGGTACATCCTCTTCGAGGATATTGAGGGTGGACGGACTCGCTAGAAAGTATTGTGTGCACATCCTCATCGATTCAGGGAGTACACGCAACTTTCTAGATGAGAGGTTAGTGAGGAGATTGGGTTTGGATGTTGAACCGACAACGGGGTTTGACGTTGCTATTGGAGACGGCACGAAGCTTAAGGCGGAGAGCTTGTGTCGCTGAGTCGGTATACGAGTGCAAGAACACGACATCATTTGTAGACTTGTATCCATTGGCGCTGCGAGGAGCAAACATTGTCTTTGGCACTCAGTGGTTGCAAAGCTTGGGACCCGTCACTTTTTGTAACAACGAAAAAAAAAAATCTTCACTGCATCGCACGACAGCCTCGAGCCATGCAGTGGCAGCTGGGAAGGGCGCCACTCGCCACAGCCTCCCTCCCTACCGCCTCTCTTCCTTTTCTTCCTCTCTCTCTCTCTTTTTCTCTTTCAGGCTCTCTCTCACCTTTCTCTCTTTCTCTCTCCCTCAAACACTCTTTCTCTCTCTCTCTACCCATTACCGCCATCACTTCGTCGGCCTGCCGCTACCGCCGCCACCTCCACTAATGCCTGTGAGCCTCCCCCCCCTCTCTCTCTCTCTCTCTCTCCCTCTCTCTCTATCTCTCTCTCTCCCCCTCTCTCTATCTCTCTTTCTCTCTTTGTCAGCTTCCTCTTGGGACCGCCGGAGGATTGAGCCGTCGGCGAGAGGCCGGCCGCTGAGTGGCCACCAGCAGCCGCACTCTCCCCCATGGCCCAACCCTCTTCTTCCTTCCACTTTCTCCTTCTTCTTCTTCTTCTTCTTCTTCTTCTTCTTTTTCTTCTTCTTCTCCTCCTCCTTCTTCCCTTCTTTCCTCTTACACTGCACCCTGCAAGTGGTGCTGGGCTGAGGCTAGCACTATGTATAGTTTATATAAATATAAATATATATATATATATATATGTATATATATATGCACATTATTTATTTCTAATTATATTTGATTATGTTATTAATTATTCAATTAGTTTAGTTAATTTAATATATTTAGTTTATACAAATTAAATATAATTATATCATTGTTAGTATATAATTCTAATTATATTATGTTTAACAAAATACCTACAATATAAAATACTATTTTAATCCTAGGTAGGTAATAGTAGTTATTAGGGTTATGTACGTATATTCTTACGTAATTAGTTGTAGTAACTTAATTCTTATTTCTTAATTATCAAGGAGTATAATAGACAGATAATTATGTTTTAAATATACTATTAAATAATATAATTATGGTTAATAAATAACAAAGTAAATATAGAAATGAAGAGTACATAATTACAACAAGAAACTATCTTTTTGCCGGGTTAATTTTAATGAATAGAAAGACTGACATTATTTGTTATAAATAATTTCAGATTCCGACCCCCTTGTTCAAGACCCTATAGACCTAGCTATTGAGGTTTGATCGTTGTCGTAGCAACGTGAGCGAGTGATTGTTTGGTATTTACAGTGGTGGTGAGTAGTCTTTTCCCCTATATGCCTTTCTCAAATTAGGATATATTATATTTTATGTACACGCATGTTTTGGCCTCCAGCATGATTATATGACTTTATATAGAGATGATTTCAGTCAAGCATATTTTATCATGTATTTGATTAGGCTAATCTGAGATATGAGTACATTGGTGATATATAGAGATGATTATACTGTTATGGTTTTTATGTTGGGATGATTTTTATCATGAGTATGCATGTGATAGCCTAGCAAAAGTATACATGTGTTAGATACATAGTTAGAGTCGGCATTGTATCATTTTTCTCTTGGCTTCTTTACCATCTAAATTCCTGAGTTGCATGATTTGTTGCAGTATTAGATATATGCATATGATTTATCATGTATAGGAAGTTATAAAAGTACATGTGTATGTGATGTGATGTGATATGATGTGATGGTTGGAACGGTATCTGGTCCGAACTAGTACTGGACATACTCTTAGCGTATGGCAGAGTATGGTGATGGCTGATGATTGTACTTTTAGCCTATGATAGGGTACAACTATCACTGATATACCCTTAGCGTATGGTAGGGTATGATTACTTTTTTCTGAGATACCCTTAGCGTATGGCAGGGTATAATTTATCTACAGAGATATCCTTAGCGTATGGCAGGGTATGATTTATCTACAGAGATACTCTTAGCATATAACAGGGTATGCTCTGAGCTTGTGACATGATGTGTATCGAGTTTGGGGCCGGGTATTGTAGTCCAACATGGTGGATGATATTCAAAGTTGAGACAGATGATTATGATAGTGAGAGATATGTGGATTACATTTGTCTCTGACATATATGATTATCTAGTTGTTGGCATGCATCATACATCATGATTGATGTGACTAGTATCATTGGATCATAATTGTTATACATGATATGTTATTATATTCGATGATGTTATATCGTGATTTTATCATGTGATATAGTTTTGGTTGAGGATATAATATGCTCATTCATGAGAATTAATTTCATTCAAATATATGTCATTGAGAATACTTATATACATGCTCATACATGGCATCATGCTGCTTTCTGATTCATATTATATAGTACATAATCTACTCTCTGTTTGGCATTACTGATTCGGGGTAAGGTCTAATCACTGAGCCTTTAGCTCACGACTCTCTTTGTTTTCTCCTTTCTAAAAACCCAGGTGAACGAGTAGAGCATGATAGTCCCTTAGAGACCTTGCTAGTGGGTGAAGAGTAGTGTATGGTTAGTGTTTTACGCTAGATGAGTTATTTTTTTTGATGTATTAGTAGACATTCTCCAAAGTGTATCTTTATCTTTATCTTATATTCTAGTAGGTGACTTTGTACTTATATAATGATGTATATACCAACATTGTGTATATATTGTGGTGAAAAACTCTTGATGATGTGTTGTGGCCTGTGTGGGGCCCAAGTAGGGTTATCCATGTGTTGTTGACAGTTAAACTTATTTTATTCTTAGTTTAGATGTTGTAAATAAATTTATGATGTTGATACATGTTTATTTGATTGATAGTAACTAAGCAAATGGTTAGGTGCGACGCACGTGCCATGTGGGCTCGTGCAATGCATGTGTTTAGAGTTGTGAGTGTTACACCTTTGATTTCCAAAGCATATGGATGAAATTTAAACAAGGAAACAAAGATGTGTGACTTGATGACATTCGGTTTTTGCCGATTCCAGCGATGCAGCCGATGGTGGGGTTGTCTTGTGCGTATGATTTGGCATATCTTCTTCATTAGGACCGGGCAGGAGATGAGCCTCAAATGAGTTCAGGTACTACAATTGAATTGTCTAATTTATTAGATAACTTTTCTGGACTGTTTGAGGAGCCATAGGTGTTGCCACTAAGGAGAATGATGGACCACCGCATAGAGGTTGCACCAGTGAATGTGAGGCCATATCGGTATCGACATATGCGAAAAGAAGTTATTTCCAAGATGGTAGCCGGGATGTTGGAGCAATGCCTCATACAACTAAGTCATAGCTCATGCTCATCCCCCATATTATTGGTGCGAAAAAATGACGGGACATGACATTTTTGTGTCGACTATCGAGCACTAAACGCTATTACCGTCAAGGACCGGTATCCCATCCCAGTTATAGAGGAGCTGATGGACGAGCTTGCAAGGGCGACTATATTCAGCAAACTTGACTTGAGAGCCGAGTATCATCAAATTAGAGTTCACCCAGCAGATGTGCACAAAACTATATTTTGGACTCCGGACGGGCATTATGAGTTCCGGCTGATGCCTTTTTGTCTCACCAATGCTCCAGCTACCTTTCAAGGCCTCATGAATGATATATTTCAGCATCTATTATGAAGGTATGTCTTGATATTTTTTTGACGACATTTTGGTGTATAGCAGGACTGAATTGGAGCATTGGCGGCATTTGGAGGATGTGTTATATTTGTTGAAGCAAAACCAGTTGAAGATCAAGAATTCTAAGTGCCTATGAGGAGTACCACAAGTAGAGTATTTAGGCCACATCATCTCAACGAAAGGTGTAGCGGCGGATCCTCAAAAGATAGCATGCATGATCGTTTGGCCTATTCCTACTACCACCACTGGATTGCGAGAATTTTTTGGGCTGACCGAATATTATCGCCGCTTCATCATCGGGTATGGTAAGATCGCTGCTCCTCTCACTTCTTTGTTGAAGAAGGACTCTTTTAGATGGACGGATGAGGCCACTACAGTCTTTGAAAACCTAAAAATAGCAATAACAACGACGCTCGTTCTAGCGCTACCGGACTTCACCAAATAGTTCATTGTGGAATGTGATGCGTCGAGTGTTGGCATAAGAGCTGTACTAATACAGGGAGGACATCCCATTACCTTTCTTAGCAAGGTTTTATCATAAAAATCTCAGCAATTATCGACTTATGAGATAGAGATGTTGGCAATTCTACATGTGGTGATAAAGTGGAGGCCTTATTTAATCAGTAGACGATTCATTATACGAACCGATCAAAGGAGCCTTCCATACTTTATGGGACAGCGCATACACACTCCGGCACAGCAGACATGGGTCACAAAAGTGCTAGGCTATGATTATGAAATTCAATACAAGAAGGGAACGGAAAATAGAGCGGCTAATGCACTATTGCGCTGACCCGATATCGCCGAGCTCGCAACTTATTCTTCTCCTACCTTTCCCTTCCTTGACGAGCTGAGGTATGCATGTACATTTGACCCAGATGTTTTGAGATTGTTGTAGGAGGTGATGGATGATCTGAAGCGCCATCAAGAGTTAGAAAATCGAGGCGTTTGCTAACTGGACCGCGGATGCATTTGGGTGCTTGCAAATGATGGATTGCGGCAGAAATTGTTGGAGTACTTTCACCAAACACCAGAGGCTGGTCATGAGGGTGTCTTCAGGACTTATAAAAGGATATCTTAGGGTTGCACGTGGCTAGGATTAAGGCGAGATGTGAGGAGTTTTGTCCGCGTTTGTGAAGTCTATCAAAGGGCTAAGGCAACCACATTGAAACCGGCCAGATTACTTCAGCCTTTACCTATACCGAACCATGTTTGGGAAGACATTTCTATGGATTTCATAGAGGGTCTTTTGCTGGTACGTGGATATTCCATTCTCTTTTTGGTGGTTGACAGATTGAGGAAGTATGTGCACTTTTCTACATTGTCACATCTATTTTCAGCCAAGTCAATGGCTAATATTTTTGTTAGAGATGTTGCTCGGTTACAGGGCATGCCACGCATGATTGTCTTGGATCATGATCGTGTATTTATGAGCAACTTTTGGATGGAGTTTTTTAGATTACAAGGGACTCGATTGAACTTCAGTTCGACCTACCATCCACAAACGGACGACCAAACCGAGGTGGTCAATCGAGGCATTGAGCAATATTTGAGGTGCTTTGTTGGAGAGATGTCGAGACGATGGTTGGAGTTCTTACCATGGGCGGAGTGGTCTTACAACACTGTCAACCACAACAGTATTAAAATGACTCCATTCGAGGTGGTGTATGGACCCACGGCTCTGACATTACGCGCTTATGATCCAGTGGCATCTGCAGATCGGACAGAGATGGACTTAGCTTTGATGGATAGAGACGCCACATTGAGATCTAGTGGCATCTAATCTCCCTCGACTGTCGATTCCTCCTTGTTCTTTGGGAATTCAACCACTTTTTCCCCTTTTTCTATTTCCTTTAACTACATCCACCATCCACCTTCATCTCCATAATCATCCATAACCCTAACAATCCACTCCACCTGTCACCACCACCATCACCCGCGTTCTTTCGTGTTTTCGTCCTAGTTTTAATTCGAATATGTAAAGGGCATAAATGTAGATCAAGGAGTTATGAATCTAATCCACTTGGTTTCGTAATTTTTTGACTACAGGAGAATATTTGGTAAATATTTTCCTACGGTTGCGCAGACTGCTTCTAGTAATAAATCCAGATTTTGAAGGAATCGTTCCATAGCCTATCTTTTGATATTGTAACCCATCAGAGTTGTACCATTATTTGATATTTGTACTCCATTGTATTAGATGATAATTTGTATAATATAGGTCGGATTATAATATATTTATGTATTGGTAATTTTAGTTGTATCTTGATGATTTGTCATAGCCTATGTGGGCCTTACCAGATTATGTAGCTGTCTAGTATGTTTCTTGTACACTTAGATATTCATATGTTAACAGGTTTATTTAGTTAATAGTATAATTTATTTGGTGTGGATTATGTGAGTATGGATATATTAGTAGATTTTATTTGATGATGTCATGATTATATGGGCTGAGGAGTGTATCTGTGGGTGATGGGCCCCACCCAACCTGTTGTGTGCGCCGCGCATGCCGTGTGGACGCATGGGTGTGCATCTGCCCGTGCTAAGCGGGAGTGTTACAATTTAGGGGGCGTTACAAGACAGCCGTTTCACCGAGCGATGGACGATTTACTATCAATCGACGAGAGTCATACTCTTTAGGGTATCTTGATACGATCTCTGCTTAGGCTAAGGTTCGATCCCTTCTAATTCTCTCATCTAGACTAGATCTGGTACGGAACTTTGAAATAAGATCTCGAAAGATGTTGTCATTGGATCGACGTGAAATTTGGAAATATTGTAGCCCCAGAAAATAGCTTTCCAACACAGTAAGTTTTAGGTGAATCGAATGTGAGGATCTCGAGATATCGTTTGATAAGTGGACAAATGTCAGGGTGGTTTGATCAAGGCACGAGATCCTAGATGATGGTTGGTTGGTGGAGGACCGGCGTTAATGGGGTGGTACCGGTGAAAAATATTGATTGAAGGGTTATGGTTGATGGAAGAATTAGGGCAAGTGTTGGAAAGATTGGAAGAAAGGGGAGGAGAGGGCCGCCTCTAAAGATCTAGGGTGATTGGTTGGTGGAGGGAGGTTAGAAGCGGCGTCACCGTGGATTGAGGGAATGGGAGCGAAGAAGACGAAGGAGGCAAGGCAAAACTCAATTCATCAATAATAATCCTTTGGTTGCCATCCACATCCCTTTTAGAGGCTAACCCAAACAACTCAAAATGAACCCTAAATAATACAATTTCGCCGACCGCGTTCGAACGCACCGAGTTCGCTCTTCTTTGGATTTGTGAACACGATGCAGGCGTTCGAATGCGCGATCGAACGCGCCTGTTTCCCACTTCTCTAGATTTTCGAACGCACAATGCACACTCTCACAACCCCTTAACAACCACGTTCACAACCGCATCCGAACTCACTCCACGCGCATTCGAACATGACTTATAGAAAACTTATTTTCTTGGAAATTAAATATTAAAACAAGAAACAAAGACACTCCTAAAGTGAATCCATTCTCGAGACGATATCGGTGAAGTCCGAATCGTATCATATCTAAGATAGAGAGAGAGAAGGGTAAGATGATGTAAACCTATCGGTACTCAATTACATAGGGTGAGGGTGCCTGTGAGCGACGGCTCATGATTTCCGCATGGTGGTGCGATGATGTAGAGCCGAGGGCTTGAATGGTAGTATCAATGTGCGATACTGACTTATGTGGCGGGCTTACGACTGTGGTTCTTAGTTTGCGGTGGCAGATAATTGGTCATGCTATTCACCGAGTGATAGGTTAGCGATTCTACTACTATGATCTACCCTCTCTTGGGGGCATGTGTGTGGTCAGGTGTGAGATGATGATGTGTCCTACGAGCATAGCTCTGCAAGAGCCTAAGTTACAAACTTAGTAGTTTGAGAGGATACATGTTACGTAGTGTAGCATTGACATGGCCTCTAGGCAAAGCTCAGTGTGAGCTCGAGTTAAGGACTTGATAGTTCGGATGATGTGTGGTAGGTTTTCGATTACTAATGGATGTAGACATTGGATGAGCATGACGGGTTTATGGTACTAGTGAATTTTATTTGATCATGATGCGCATATTCGTATTTACTTATTGTTGAATCATTCATTGCATTACTTTTAAACTATAGAAGTAGAAACTTGCTGGGCACGCTCACCACCTTCTGGTGGAAATATTTTCATATTAGTAGATGAGCTGGAGTTCGTGGCAGATCTGACAAAGACTAGCTTGAGTCTTCTTATTCTAATTCTTATTGAATTCATGTAAATTAAGCTGAATGACTTGTAGCTCATACGTGGGTTTTGTCTTATTTTGTTATAGATATGTATTTTGGGCTTGTTGTGGCCTTGGTGTTATGGACTTCTTGTTTGTATTATTTGTAAAAATATAGGCTTTTCACTTATATATTGTATTGAAATATTGACTAGCAGGTCACGTGGTAATCACGTGGGTTCTACCCACGTGAGGGGCACGTGTTCTGTAACAACCTACCCAAAATAAATAAATAAATAATAAAATAAAATAAAAAGTTTTGGGGCACGACGTGGCCGGCCTCGTGGTCATGCAAGCTGCATGAGCAGCTTGCGTGGTGAGGCGCCACACGCCCACCACCACTGCCGCATCCAACCGGCTATGGCTAGCTGGCTGCGGCGGGCCTTAGTGCCGCCGCCCTCCACCGCCTCTCTTTCTCCCTCTATATCTCTCTTTCTCTTGGTCTCTCTCTTAGTCTCTCTCTCTCTCTCTCTCTCTCTCTCTCTCTCTCTCTCTCTCTCTCTCTCTCTCTCTCTCTCTCTCTCTCTAGCTCTCTTTCTCTTACCCTTGGGCTCGGGCTCGTCAGGTCTCCTTTCTTTCTCGCGGGGTAAGTTTTCTCTTCCTTTCTCCTTTCTTCTCCATCAGCTCTCCTCCTCCTCTTTCTGCACAATACTGGGCTCAGCCCAACACTGTAGTAGAGCATTGGTGGCATTATTTATTTATCTATTTATTTGTTTTATTTTAATTTTTGTTTATTTATTTAGTTAGGTATTGCTTTCTTAATTAATGTAGCTAACTTATTTAGACATTAATTATTTTAATAATAATGTATATTCTTCAACATGATGATTATTAATTATAATTAGTATAATTAATGATTAACTAGGTTATAAACTATTATGCATAAATATAGGTAGTACTTACATTTATTTAATTATGCATTTATATTTCTATTAGATTAATAGATAGTGTTGTAAATTATAATTATTAGATTTATGTACTGATATTCATAATATATGTATTTTAAGTAATCTTAACAATTTATTATATACTATCGCGTGTAGAATAAGATACTAGTCTTATTAATTAATTAATTATTTTGCATAATTAAGTAAATACTATATAATTTCTGATTAATCAAGATAGAGTAAGAATTATAAAATTTATCATAAAATAGATCTTGTCTATACGTATATCTTATTTATAATTATTTAGCTTTTATTTTATAATTACATATTTTGAATATTTTAAATAAAAAGAAACAAATCTTTCTCCTTATGTTATAACTAGCATTTTACGATAATAATATAATTATAGCGTTTGAATCCTATCTATAATATAGATCTAATTATGTAATCAAAAATAAAAAGAAGTGATTCTAAACCTTTATATTTTACTTGAATTAATTTTAATTAGATAAACAACTAACTTCATGCTACTTAAATATTTTCAAATCCCGAACCCCTTAGTTGAGACCCCGTAGACCCTATCGATGAGTTGACGTTTGATTAACGGATATGAGGGATATGTGGTTCGGGTCTTCCAATCAGATGTTAGTAGTCTTATCCCCTTGACGCCTTTCTCAAATTAGATTATATTATATATTATGTACATACATGTTTTGGCCTCTAGTATGATTATATGACTTTATCTAGAGATGATTACAGTCAAGCATATTTTTATCATGCATCTAATTAGACTGATCTTGGATATGAGTATGATGATGATAAATAGAGATGATAAGAGATGATTATACTGTTATAATGTTATGTCCAGTTAATCTGTAGCATGAGTATACATGTAATAGATTAACATGAGTATGCATGTGTTAGCTACATGGTTGGAGACTATATTGCATTATTTTTCTTTTGATTCCTATTCCACCTAAAATCCTGTTATGCATTAACTTGTTACATATTGGGTATATACATATGATCTGTCATTTAGAAGGAAAGCATGAAATGTGATTGATAGGATAGTTGATAGAAACCGTGAGGATACCCGAGTGGGCACGAGGGTTAGAATGCGCTTGGTAGATGATTGATCGCTCGACATAGTCGCGATCCTGTGGCCTTACGTCCGAGATCGTTAGTCTGTGTGCGCAATAGGCATTTGGATATATGCTATTCAATAGGGCATATGTGGCGAGTTATCCTCATAAGATTTCTATCAGCTAGAAGGGTGCCCAGTCTGGATGGATGTTGATACCCTTAGTGGATGGTAAGGTATGGTTATATTTGAGATACTCTTTGCGAATGGTAGAGTATGCTGTGAGCCTTCGGGCATGATGGTAGAGTATGCTATGCTCTGTGCACAGTGATCTAGTATGATGATGACATATAGAGCTGACATTAATGACTAAGATGTTGAGAAATACATATGATTTCATTATCATTTGATTACCTAATTATCGAGCTGTCAATATACATCATATATGGTTACATTTGATATCATAGCATGGTCATGGTCGTCATGCATCATGTGTCATATTTGAGAGAGAGTTATGATGATAGTATGATATGGAGATTTGTTTACTCATTGTTGAGGATTATATACTTTTATTAGCTATGACATGTTATCTACATTTCAATTATATATTATTGAGGTTACATTCATACACTCATTCTTGACATGATGCTCTCTTTGATTCATATTATCTAGTACATGATTTACTCTTTATTTGGCTTCACTAATTCTAGGTAAAGTCTATTCACTAAGCCTTTTGCTCATAACTCTCTTTATTTCTTTTCTAACCTCCACAGATAATATGGTACGTATACCGGCTTGAGATATCCCGAGGAGATATTTTAGAAAGATGAGGTGAGGTTTTGCTCATAACTCTCTTTATTTCTTTTCTAACCTCCACAGATAATATGGTACGTGATACCGGCTTGAGATATCCCGAGGAGATATTTTATAAAGATGAGGTGAGCTATAGACGTGAGATGGTATAGAAGATAGTTTAACCAGATATTGAGTTGTACCATTATTTAACATTTGTACTTCATTATATAGACGATAATTGGTATAATACAGGTCAGATTATAGTGTACTCATGTATCAGTTGTTTAATTATATTTTGATGGTTTGTTGTGGCCTTGTGTGAATCTGCAAGATTAATTAGTGGTCTAGTGTATATTATTGTGGACTTGGATATTCATATGCTAACAGGTTTATTTGGTTGATAGTATGTTTTATTTGGTGTTGGATTATGTGAGCATGGATATGTTAGCAGGTAGTATTTGATAATGTCATGATTGTATATGTATAGGAGAGTATCTGTGCTTGACGGGTCCCGCCCGACCTGTCGCGTGCGCCGCGCGTGCCGTGTGGGCGCGTGGGCGTGCACGTGCTCGTGCCGGGCGGAAGCATTACATGTTTGGTGGCAGGTGTTATAGGAAAGGTGGTTGCCGAAGGTGACCGCCATCAGCAGCTAGAGTAGATAGGTCGATCGACACCCCCTCGGCAGAGGAAGGTAACGAACACCCACCGACGGTAAGAACTCAATTGGTCAGGGGGAGAGGAGAGCTATCGGAGAATCGGGTAGCGGACAACCCTACTGACACCACCGACATGCTCCCCTCGATAAGAAAAAGCTAGCCAAGGGGAAGCCTAGCCGCCAGAGGCGGCCGACAATGAGAATCTACCTCGCCTCGGCCGCCGATCAAGGCGAGGAACCACCCAGTAGCTCTAGCCACAAGGGTGCGAAGTAAACCATCGTAGGCATCCTCACGAAGAGGGGAAGCTCAGCAGACTGACATGGCAAGGCACGAGGACGTCGGCCGGCCGAATCACGACGAGACCGAGTGGAGGAGAAAACCGGAGAAAAATGCAAATTAAATAACGAATTGCAAATCAAGCTTACTTGGAGGATGAGGGAGCTCCGGCGCTTCGATCTAGGCGGGTTGGCAGTTCCAATGGTGCTCCGATGTGGCGACAAGAAGAAAGGAAGAAAGACCACTTGTGAGGGAGAAAAAAGAAGGAAAAACGAAAGAAGGAAAGAAAGAGAAGAAGAAAAAAGAGTGAGGGAGAGAGAAGGAAAATAGGCGCACATGTGCGCCCTTAAGTTCAACACGTGCATGCCTATTTTTTTGTGTGGATATTACAATCATGGGTACTTTCCCACCGAAGGTTGCTGGGGCTATTTGTAAGCTCTTTATCAGCCCAGCTTCGCTATGTAGGCACAACAAGCTCATCTGGACAACCTCTAAGTGAGGTAAATTCACTGCCCACTCAGCGCTTAGGACTACTGCAGTAGGAGCTAGGAGGCCTCATCCTCGGACCCAGATGCCTCTCATATCTAGAAAATTATCTAGCGATGTAAGTAGGTTCTCCCTAGAGTCAAAACTCTTCTTTGACGCTACTTGTTCCATGCCATCTCTGTTCATGAAGTGCTCGCTAGTAGGCTGCACCACCAGGACCCGCTGTGCCTAGTGTGCCTCGCACATTAGGAATCAGTGGAGCACATGTTGTTCTTCTGTCAACCAGCCAGAGCTACTTGGTTCCCACCTAACCCATTCTCTATCATTAGTCATGTCGACAACCTCGTTCATACACCGATTCCCTTACCCAGCTTGGCTGTAGGAGCATCCTAATCCTCAATGAGCCTCACATCACACTTGCGAAGCTTTTCGGATTGTTTCATCTGCTGAGTTGATGCCTCCTGAAAGGGTGGACCTTAGGTGGCGTGGGCTTGGTCATCCAGCATGCAACCTCCATCCACTTCTTCACCATGGCGGCCTTGTTGGAAGGTTGCAAAAACTCTCAGAAGGTTGAAGCACTTGCTCTCCTCGAGGGCCTTAAGGAGCTTCTCCCCCGCAGAGGCAAAGCTAGTTGCCTCTTTAGTGACTGTCAAACAGTCGTCTTTGCTATCAATGACCCCACGGCAGACCCTCAATGGATTATTGCACCTGTTATTATAGAATGTATTAGGTGGATAAAAAATGTTCTCCTTTATTCAAATCTCTTTCACCAGCAGATCCAACAATGGGGCTACTCAACACATCTTTTGCTTAGACTGATCCACCTCTGTAATGGCTTAACTGGTTTTACTGTAATGAAAACTTCTACAGACTTTCATCCAAAAAGAAGGGTCTTCATCCTAGCCGTAGGATCTAGAGATTTGACCAACATAGGATCATCTTATCTAAAGGATATAGGACCTAGAGATTTGATTTAGTAGATAATTGAAGCATAAGACTATAACATTTTTTTAGGACAACAGACTACAGAATTCTTAAAATTGGAAGAGCAAAACTGTGTTGCGAGCCTTTGTGATCCGCCAGAGCATATTGGCAATGACAGCGGCAACGTAAGGTTGATGGCCGAGTTGCATTTCACTGTCCTCCTGCATCTATCCGGTCTTTCCTTAACCAATTCTCAGTAATAGAGAAACAAGGTTAAAGTGAGAGACCGCCAGCCCAAATCCTCATACATTGTGGCTAATCCATAAAAAATATGCTTAGTACTTTCAGGTTCATTATGGCATTTGGCACAATCAACGGCACTTTGCCAGCAGCCGTACTTTGCAGGAGTGTCGTTTGACCAGACCATTATCAGACTCATCGATAAATGCTATATCATCCGTAGAAGGTAATTTTATTTTTAATGAGTACGGCAAAATTCACTTGCCCATAACCTCTCTTATCATCTATCTGAGGAGTTTAATCTCATCGTTCTTGTGAGTCAGTCCTCTTCACTAGCTTCCTGGACTTCCTATTAGATTTTCATCGTGTAGGTTGCTTGGCCAATTCTCGGCTTCTTCGTCTCCACCATCGTCAACCTCGCCAAATTGCCATCGCTCACTATCTCTCTCTCTATCTAAGGCTGTCAAAATAATTGAGCTGGTTCAAGCTCGGCTCAATAATATTTGGCTCAAAATAAGTTAAGCTCTTGAAACTAGCCTCGAAATTAAACGAGCCAAGTTTATATATATAATGAGTATTAATTATTAGATATTTTGATCTAATGGCTCAACTTCTCTCTCCCTATATTAGGACTTTCCAGAATACCACTCATTCTATTCACCCCTCCCAAGCCCCAAATCTACCCAGTCGTTCTCTGCGACTGCGAGTGATCTCCATTGTCACTGTTCTCTAAGACTCCAACTTCATCACTATCTCTGCACACTAGCATGCCACTCCACCTCCATCTCTGCACCTCGGCATGCCGTTCCACTTCGAGCCCTCATCGACTCTTTCCTGATAGGTATGTATTTGTAGTTTTGGTTTATCCTGTTTGTGTAGTAGTTGGAGAAGGAAACTCATGCTGGATTTGAGATTTTGGAATACGTAATGCAAAGATTTTGTGTTGACCGTAGGGTGTAGGTTTTATTTTTGAATGCATAGATGCACTTTGAATTTCTCTGAAGTAGTCCTCTTTATCTTCATTTGTAAGTCAATGGTTGATTTTTCTGAACTAGATTGGAAGATTTACATAGTTTACGATCATGGTCTAGTTCTTTGAATTAGATTGGAACATGGTCTAGTTCTCTGAATTTACTTCTTTATCTCTAAGTAGTGTTAATTTTCAATGGACTCTAAATACTACTAATTTTTAGTGATCTGCTATTAATTTTCAATGATCTCTGTACGTTAGAGAAGTTGGAACTTAGAAGTGAAGATATAATATTGAGGATGTTAATTTTGTTCAATATAAGAATTATGTTCTTGTCTCAACTTAGTAGAAATATTTTAATATTCTGACACAATTGAAATGTTGCTTGTAATTTATATTTTGGCTGCTTGTAGTTTTCTGACACAATTATCTTTGTTGTTTATATTTTATATTTCAATTATTTATAGTTTTCTAAGTTCAATTAGGATTTATTTTAAAATTGATTCATGCTTGATTCAAGCTAATCAATTCAAGCTTGCTTAGACTCAAAAATGGCTTGAATTGATAAGACTTGAAATTACTAATTGATTAGCTTATTTAGGCTCGAGCTCAGCTCGAATTTAAAATTAGCTCGAAATTTGCTCGAATTGAGTATCAAGCTTCAATAGTGGAAGATCCTAAAGCATCATAGGATCTAAACTAAGTCTACATTGACTACTATCACTAACACAAAGAGTATGAGGCATAATCCGTGCTGATGCACTGTGAAGTAGATGTGGATGTAATTTAATTATAGAGTAGTTAATTGGGACAAACTTTGAGCAAGAGATGCAAACTTCAACACTTATATGATAAACTTAGGGTTTGTTAGAACTTATTTCTATGAATGATATAATATAGATTGATTTGGTTTTGCCATAGTATTTATTTTCTCTCAATGTATTGAAAGATTTACTACGTTAAAAGAATTTGTAACATTTTTGTTTGTCATGCTTGTACTTTTCCCTCTCTTATTGGGTTTTATGTTTTTTACTCTTACTTGAATATTTTCTTACTGTCTTGCGTTTGGTTTTCATAATTAAAATAGAAATAGGATTTCCATCTTCTGCATGGTAGTCCTCTCAAATCTTGGGCTATTTCTAATGCTGGAAGTCTCGGCCACTAGATCAAGGTCGTGGAAGCTGATATGCCAAACATCATCAGGGCAAGCCAACACCTCCATGGATTGGGACAAAGATTGTGCCCTTAGATATCTGAATGAAGATCTCTTAGCACCACTAAACCAAGACATTTGGCTCCACTATGGTGATAAAAGCAATCAAATCTCTCAAATCCAAATTGGATATCTGAATGAAGATCTCTTAGCACCGCTAAGCTAAGACATTTGGCTCCGCTCCGGTGATAAAAGCAATCAAATCTCTCAAATCCAAATTGGTGAGAATGAGTGGTCACAAATCCTTAGAAAGGGAGATATTTGTTTCTCAGTTTAAGAATCTCTTCCCTTCATCTAATACCTCTCTCTCTCCTTGTGTAAAAAGATTAGAATGAGGAAATTGTATATTTCATTGAGATGAATCAAGTACATAAATAGGATTAGATTACAATAATCTCTCATACAATTAAGTTTGTCTATTCAACAAATTAGGATAGAGCTGCTATATACAAGGAAAATAAATAACAAACAAATTAACCAAATCAATAATAATAGTAATAAAATCTAATTTTGATATTTCTTTCCTGATTTTGATATTTCTTTCTAATAAACATCCCTCTCAAGTTGGAACTAAATATGATTTCAATATTTCTTTCCAATACTCCCCCTCAAGTTGGAGAGTGGATATCTTGCATGCCCAACTTGCGTACCATAGGTATAAATATTTCCTTTCCCAAAGGTTTAGTTAATAGATCTGCCAATTGATTTGCTGAGCCAATATGCTTGGTAATTATTGAACCATCTTGAATCTTGTCTCGAATATAGTGATAGTCAATTTCTATGTGCCTTGTGCATTCATGAAAGACTAGGTTTGCTGCTATATGCAGAGCTACCTTGTTGTCACAATATAAGGAAGCAGGTCCATGGTGAATAAGGCCTAAGTCTCCTAATAGGCACTAAAGCCATGTTAACTCGCAGCAAGCTCCTGTCATTGCGCGGTATTTCGCTTCGGCTGAAGACAATGATATAGTTTTCTGCCGTTTTGATTTCCATGAAATTAGTGAGGATCCAAGGAACACATAATACCCTGTAGTGGATCGTCTAGTAAGAGGACAACCTCCCCAATCTGAATCACAGTAGGCCCGCAATTTCAAATCATTTTTTGAAGAAAAGAATAGACCTTGACCTGGGGCACCCTTTAGATATCGAACAACGCGTAAGACTGCCTCCATATGATGTCTTCTGGGTTAATTCATGAATCTACTCCAGACATGAACATAATAAGTGATATCAGGTCTTGAAATTGTCAAATATATCAGGCGGCCTACCAATCTTCTGTATTTGCCTAGATCTTTAAGCAATTCATCTTTATCAGACAGTTTTAAGCCTCTTTCCATAGGAGTGTCCACTGGAGCAGCATTTAATAGACCTACATCTTTGATTATTTCTAATGCATATTTTCTCTATGACATAAAAATCCCATTCCTAGGTGTAGAGATTTCTATTCCTAGAAAATATTTCAACTCGCCAAGGTCTTTAAGATTGAAATTTTTATGCAAATGCTTCTTGATGACAACAATATTGTTTGGATCATTTCTAGTAATCAAAATGCCGTCGACATAAATTAGGAGAATGGTAAAGGACTTGCCTTTCTTTTCAGTGAAGAGGGAGTAGTCGTCTTGTGATTGTACAAAGCCAGCGGAAGTGATGACAGAAGAAAACTTTGAAAACCATTGGCGGGAGGCTTGCTTCAATCCATAGAGCGATTTGTGTAGGCGACAGACGAGATGTTCCTCCCCCTGTCTCCGAAGCCCTGGTGGTGGAGACATGTAAATTTCTTCAATCAAGTCACCGTGGAGAAATGCATTGTGGACATCAAGTTGATGAAGTGGCCAACCTCTGGCAGCAACTAAGGCCAGAAGACAGCGAACAGAAATAATTTTTGTTGTGGGAGAGAAAGTCTCGTGGTAGTCAATGCCCTCCATTTGGGTGAATCCTTGAGCAACCAGGCGCGCCTTATGTTGCTCTATTGTGCCATTAGAGCGATGTTTGATCTTGTAAACCCACCGACATCCTATGGGTTTCTTGCTAGCCATAAGAGAGGTCAGACTCCATGTGTCGTTGGCAGCAAGGGCATCTAACTCAAGCTTCATTGCGTCACGCCATTGAGGGTTGGTGATAGCTTCATTGTAAGAGGTCGGCTCTCGCTCTTGACTAATAGAAGCAATAAACGAGTTGTGTGCAGGTGTATAGCGATGATAAGAAAGGTAATTGGTCAGTGGGTATCTTATCCTTTTGTGTGAATCTGGAGAGGAGGAGGTGACTGGATCAGATGGAGGATGCGTGACGGCGGAGCAGAGGTTAATCGTTGTACCTCATTAGTGGATCAGATTGTCGAGTGGAGCGGCGAAGAGGAATATTGGTTAGTGGTGGTGGATTGGGTGTTCTAGTAGAGGGAATGGTGGTAGTATGGCAAGGTGGTGGTGGCGGGGAGGAAGTAGAGGGGAGAAGGTTCATGGTTGAACAAATTTCAGGTGGTTGTATGTGTGGTGGTGGTGGAGTTGCGGTGGAGGGTGGTGAGGTGGGTGGGTTAGGTTCAAATGATGGTGATGTGGTTGAGTTGTGTTCAAAAGAACCCCTTGAAGGGCTTGTTGT
This sequence comes from Typha latifolia, assembly GCF_019914945.1. Lineage (NCBI taxonomy): Eukaryota > Viridiplantae > Streptophyta > Magnoliopsida > Poales > Typhaceae > Typha > Typha latifolia. The sequence goes on from NC_133097.1 coordinate 111,261, forward strand.
TTGGATCAAAGGAAAGGGTAGAGAATAGGTATTATTTGGAGAATAAGAAAAAAAATATCTTCTTTAAAATGGACGTCTCTGCTTATGAAAAAAAAATTTGTTAATAAATCAAAAAGTTTGTAACCTTTTTGACCTATCGGGTATCCAATGAAAATGGAAGATGTAGCTCGGTAGTCAAATTTATGAGAGGTATGGATGTTTGTGGCATAAGCCAAGCAACCAAAAACTCGTAGATGGGAAAAAGTAGAAGGTTTTGAGTAAAGAAGCTCAAATGGTGTCTTGTTGGCTAAAATTAGGGAAGGTAGCCGATTAGAAATTGCATTACCTTTTGTTGCTTCGATTGTGGTGTTTCACAATGCATCCCTAGCTCATCCCATAGGGTTTTCAATCGAGTGTAATAGGTGGAGACAGAGGTGATTTCTTGCTTGTGGAGGGCGATGTTCCGTTGGATCTCAAATATGCGGGCTAGATTGCCCTGAGAGAATCGAATATCGAGGTCCTCTCAAACTTCTCTGGTAGTAGAATAAAAATTCACACTGTCAGCAATTTTTGGATCACGGGTGTTGACTATCCAAGAATGGATAATGTCATTACATCTTGATCAAATGGCATGACCTTCAGGATCATCTGTTTTTGAAGGAGCTAAGATAGACCCATTGATGAATCCAAGCTTCTTGTATTTAAGGCTCGAATCATGGATCTTTTCCAATTGGAGTAGTTATCTCCATTGAGGGGCTTGGAAATGAGAACCAATCCGGAATGATCGAAAGGATGGATAAAGTAAGGATTGGAGAGGTCAGTAGGGGATTTTTCTTTCCGTACTTTTGATGGCTTTGGTAGAACAACACCTTGGGAAGAAGAATGATTATCTTCAGCCATTTAGGGTAATGAAGGTTTCGATGGATTAGAATATGACTGCAATAGAACTTGATTGCTAGGGTTCTAGCTCTGATACCATGTAAAAAGATTAGAATGAGGAAATTGTATATTTCATTGAGATGAATCAAGTACATAAATAGTAGGAGATTACAACAATCTCTCCTACAATTAAGCTTGTCTATCCAACAGATTAGGATAGAGCTACTATATACAAGGAAAGTAAATAACAAACAGATTAACCAAATCAATAATAATAGTAATAAAATCTGATTTTGATATTTTTTTCCTGATTTTTTATATTTCTTTCCAATAAATACCCTTCTCTAGTTGGAACCAAATCTGATTTCAATATTTCTTTCCAACAAATAGTAGCAAGGATACATGGAGGGATTTCCTTCTCTTTCTCAAGATGCTTTGGCCCAGCTCCTGGATCTCCATACTAATGATGAAATCACTGTCATCATGAAGAATCTACGATCTGATCAAGCCCTTGGACTAGATAGCCTCAATGCAAGATTCTTCTAGATGTTCTGGTTAGACATGAAGCTGTAGACTTTCACTGCTTCAAGGACTTCTTCAACTTAGGTGTTATGGACAAGGAGATCAATCAAACTATTATGATCCTTATCTCGAAGAAGGATGCATGCCTTGCCAAAGTCAGTGACAACCGTACAATAAGCTTATGCAACACCGCGTATAAATTTATATCCAAGATGCAACACCTTATTTCTTTGATCTCTCTAGCCCAAAACTAAGAGTGGTAACTCATATAGTAGGTCTGTTACCGTAAAGGAAGGATCTTGAGACATAAGGAGATTGACATTTGAGGAGAGATTATTGCCGTTCAGAAATATTTTATCAAGCAAGTAAATCTTCCATAGTATAGAAATAATGTAGACTTTAGTATGATATATTAAGTATTATAATAACATAGATATATTATGGCATGCATAATATTCATTACACTCATATTCTTTAATATATGTGCTTACTATATTTCTGATGATATGGTCCATGCATTATAAAATTGTGTGCTATAATTTTTATAAATATGACATGTTAAAGTTGCTAAAAGAACTTATATATGTTTTTTTTTCGAAAGGAGGTCTGTGGACCAGTTTCATTGATTCAAAGAGGGAGTACAGATGGCTTCCAGTGCCTCACCCGTCCATAGGTCCGAGGACCTAGAGCGAATGGCACGTTGTGCCAAAAGATGGGCATGGAGGTTGTTTTGTCTGCTTGTTAACCCTAGCCTTATCCAGGGGGTTTTGGCAAGCAAACGCTTACAATCAAGGACAATGTGGTGGATTACCCAATCAGGGTTGGCCACCTGGTCATTGATCCATTTGACCGTTAGTTGATTATCACTAAAGAGCCACGTGTTGTCTCTTGGCGAGAGCATGGAGAGTTCAATCAGTCCTGCCAGAATAGCTCAGACTTCTCCCCACAAAGGACTGGAGCAGTGATCAAGAAAAATTGGTCTAGCATAGGGAGGTGAATGCGGATTGAGCGGGATGAAGATTCCTAAACCTCCACAGAGCGAGCTTTGCTAAGTTGCATCAACCCAGCCGGCACAGTTAACAATGTTGCCAGGATCAAGAGAAATGGAGGGATTCGTAGTCCTGTTCTTGGAGCTATTGAGATTTTCTGCAGGACGCCGAAGCAGCTGATTAGCATTAGACTCCACTTCTCTAGGGAGCACGTCCTTGCCATTGAACACTTTTTGGCATCTAGCTTTCCAAATGCTCCAAAGCATAGAGAAACAAAAGACCACGTCGTCAGCCATCAACTTTGAATGAATAGTTACCATCCAAGTGTCCAAGGAGGAGGGGAGGTTAGTGGTTTGAGTCCCAAATGGCTAGAGTGCCAAGCTGTGCGAGCGAAGGGGCAGCAAAGCAAAAGGTGGTCTATAGACTCGCTCCTAGAGGAGCACATCGGGCAGCCAGCATCAATCTCTTGGATATGACTATGAAGGATCTCCCTGACTGGAATAGCTTGTACTAGACATCTCCAAATAAAAGTTTTGACCCTTGGGAGGACACCTTTTGCTTTCCAGATGATCGACCAGAGCTTCCTATAGTTGTCGTTCGACGACGAACTAAGTCATTCACCTTGAGAAATTGCTTCATAAGCTGCTTTTGCGAAAAACATGCCATTCTTAGCAGGCATCCAGATTAGATTATCGGGCCGAGCAGTGGAGCTAGGGCTAATGTAGGTGTTGAGAATGAACGTGGTCGTGGCTCTTAGAAAGATGCTGCTGATTAGAGGTCAGTTCTAGTTGCCGTCGCAGATCAGGTCACTTACAATACTGATGGTCGTGGGAAGCTGAAGGTTCTCCGTCATCGTCACAGGTAGCCAAGGGTCAGAGAGAATGGAGATGGATGAGCCATCTCCCACCATCCAATGCGCATGCTTGGCCAGGGTATCTTTAACTTTGATTATGGCTCTCCAGACAGCGGACCCCGATTGCTTAGGATTGACCTTCCAGAATAAGTGGGAGGAGAAGTATTTTGCTTTTAGGAGTGAAGCCCAATCAGAGGTGGGATTAGATAGCATACGCCAAGCAAGCTTAAGATTGAGTGACTGATTGATAAGTAGTGGTTGCCAAACTCCTAATCCGCCCAAAGACGTCGGTTTGCAAACAAGGTACCATTTTCGAAGGAAGAGATGTCTACCACTGTTGTTGAAGCCCCACCAGAAATTCCTTATAGTTTGATTTAGTTCCTTTAGCAATAGTTTAGGGAGGGCTACCAAGGCCATGAAATAGGTAGGAATAACACTCAGGATGGATTTGATAAGAGTGAGCCTTCCTGCATGAGATAAGAGATTGCATTTTCATCTTGCCAATCTAGTTTTCACTTTATCCAGAATGAACTGGTAGGCCTGTCTCTTCAAAGAATGAAGGAGGAGAGGACTACCCAGATAGCGATCACCTTGCTGTAGAGCCTTTAGGTTTAGGGTATTGAGCACGATGGATTTCCGAGCCGGTGACATATGCTTGTTGAAGTGAATGGAAGACTTGTCTAAGTTTAGCACTTGGCCAGAGATGGCACCGAATAGCCTAATAATCTTGGATATAGCGAGTGCCTTCCTTTGAGAGCTTTTTCTGAATATTAGGAGATCATCTGCGAATAATAGGTGAGAGTGTGTGGGGGCTGTTCGAGCAATTCTGATGCCTTTCAATGTGTCTTCCGCAGAAGCTATCTTAAAGAAGAAGGAAAGGATGTTGGTGCCTAAGATGAATAGGTAGGGTGAAAGCGGGCACCCTTGCCTCAAGCCCCTAGAGGGCTTGAAGAACCCACTTGCTTGACCGTTGACCTTAACAGCTAGAGTTGAGGTCGAGATGCATTGAAATATAAGGTTGGTGTAGTCTGTGGGAAAGCCATAAAGATTTAAGCAGTCCCTTAAAAATTCCCAGTCCATTCTATCAAAGGCCTTGGACAAATCGGCCTTGAGCAAGAAGTAGCCTTCCTTGCTTATAGAGGAGTTAAGGAAGTGCATCATTTTGTGAGCAATAACTTGGTTATCTAGAATTTGTCTGCCAGGAACAAAGGCTTTCTGGGCTTCAAAAATTAGATCCGGAAGTAGATGCTTCATTCTCATTGCAAGAAGCTTTGAGATAATCTTGTAGATGGTATTGCAAAGTCCAATAGGCCTAAAATCATTCACTGTTGTTGAAGAGTCTTTCTTCTTGATGAGGATAATAATAGTCTTATTTATGCCTTCGTCAAGCAGGCTACTGGAGAAGAAATTTTTGATGGCCTAACAGACTACAGGTTTGAGGTCTGTCCAGAAGAGCTGAAAGAATCTGGCCGTCAAGCCGTCTGGACCAGGAGATTTATTCGGGCTTAATCCTTTCACAATAGCGAAGATCTCTTCTTCCGAAGGGATATTCCTGAGGTTACAGATGGCATCCTCGGTTATCTTAGGAAAAGTGCTCCAATCGATTTGGTCCAAAGCCTTGATAGATAGAAGGTTAGTTGCCGTAAAGAGAGTACGAAAGTGAGAGAAAAACTTATCTCTTATAAGGTCCCGGTTATAAATCTGCTTGTCGTCCTCCACTAACAGATGAAGGATTTCCTTCTTCCTCATATGGTAGGAAGCAGTGGAGTGAAAGAATTTAGTATTTTGATCTCCATGCTTGAGCCACTTGATGCGTGAGTGCTGGCTCCAGAACATCTCACTTCTGAGAAGGAGATCTTCGTGCTTGGAACAGAGAAGGTTTTATTTTTCTCGATCTAGGTGATTGCAGCTTTGCAGAGCAAGAATATCGCTTTCTACTGAGATGATCTCCTTTTGAGGGTTGTGGGTGTTGGAGCAAGCCCATTGTTTGATGCTGTGAGTGAAAGACCGAATGTTTTTAGAGATAGGGGCTCCTGGGTCAAAGATGGTGGACCAAGTGTGCTAACAGAAAGGAGCAAAAGAATGGAGTTCAGTCCACCAATGCTCCATACGGAAACGATGGGGGGTCTTCTCTTTGCCGGCTAAAGCATCAAAAGAAGTGGATTGTGATCACTGCTTATAGCTGGAAGATGGTATACTCGGGCATTGATGAATTTTGTGTACCAAGGAACAGAGGCAAGGTTCTGTCTAGTCTTTCCCGGATGAGGAAGTTAGTAGATTGCCTGTTGGACCAGGTGAAGGCAGGGCCAACAAATCCCAGATCCCTGAGGCCAGCATTGCCGATTCAACTACTGAAGGTCGTTCGTCGAGAGAGGGAGGAAGCTAAGCCACCAACCTTTTTAGAGGTAGAAGTGATGGTGTTGAAGTCACCCATACAGCAGAACGGGATTGGGCTAGTCGCATAGTGTCTTATGCATCCCCAGAAGATGTCATCTAGGCCATGGTGTGGGTCACCATAGACCCTGCCAAAGATCTAGACAGTTGTAGAGGAGGGATCATTGATTGTGGCAAAGATGAACTAAGATGAAGCTTCCAGAACTTGCACCTTAATTGAATCATCCCATAGTAACCAAAGCCCACTGGAATGGCCCTAGGCACTAACAACATAGCTCTAACGTAGGGGAAAGGAGGAGATTATGGAGTTGGCCTTGGCGCACCTGGACCTATGGGGTATCTATTCGATGGGGTCCCATCGCTGGTCCTTCTTGAAACTCCGATCACCATTGAGGAGATACCGAATCAAATCAGTTCTTGACATATTCCTTGAAATCATTGTGATCCTTTTGAATTGAGTCAACTCTATGCATCAATGTATGGAACATGCCCTTAATTTCATCCATATTCGCACTCATGGACGTTGGTTGATTCGGTCCTACCATAGTCGCTCCAAAGGAATCGACCTCACAATTAGGGTCATCGTGGATTGAGTCCTACCTTGTCGGTGTGCTCTCCATAGGTCTCCTTATTGATGTCATCTTCCTTGTTTCAACCATTAATGGAGGTCTGAGGTTCGCCTGCTCTTGATACCAATTGTTAAGCTCTAATACCAATTTGTTAAGCTATGATACCAATTGATAAGCTCTGATACTACTTTGATAAGCTCTGATACTAATTTGATAAGCGATGATACCAATTTGATAAGCTCTGATACCAATTTGATAAGCTCTAATACCAAATTGATAGGCTTTGATACCAATTGATAAGAACTTGAACCAAAGATAAGCTACGCAACTATTCCTTCAAGATTTGAATGTATTATAGGAATCAGTCCGTGCAACCGTGGAAAAATATTTGTCAGATATTCTCTTGTATTCAGAAATTTACGAAACTAATTGGGTTAGATCCGTACTTCCTGATCTACAACGTTCGTATTTATGCCCTTCGCAGATTCGAACTACAGCAGGGGCAAACACATGGAATAACGTGGGTGATGGTGGTGGTGACGGATGGAGTGGATGTTAGGGTTATAGATGGATATGGAGATGAAGGTGGATTATGGAAGTGGTTAAAGGATATAGACGAAGGAAATGAAGTGGTTGAGATCCCAAAGAAGAGGGGTGGCTCGACAGTCGATAGAGATTAGAAGTTAGGAGAAGCCTTACCAATGGTATAAGTGGAAGGATGGTGAAGAGGGAGGAGGGAGAAGTCTAGAGAAAAGATAGGATGCAAAAAATCAATAATTCAATAGCATACTGAATTTGGCTGCCATCCACATATATGTAGAGTTTAGCCAACAAGTCCAAAAATAATATAAAACCCTAATTCTAGAGGATTCCCGTCGATCGCGTTCGAACGTGCCTAATCGCATTCGAATGCACCAAGATATGTTCTCTGTATGTGCGAACGCGATACAGGCATTCGAACACGGGCGTTCAAACTTGCTCGACCGCGTTTGAACGAACAATATGCGTTCTCTGCATTTGCGAACCTAATGCAGGCGTTTGCAAGGGCGTTCGAACATGACCCGTCCTGTATTCGAACGCGATCTATAGGAATTTTATTTTAATAAAAATAAATACCTAATGCAATAAGAAAAGATCCTATCTAAGTGTATCACGCGGATTGCTTCCAGCAATCAATCTAGATCTTGAAGGGATTGTTCTGTAGCTTATCATTGGTATCAGTGCCCGGTGAACCTCGGACCTCCATTAATGGTGGAAACAAGGAAGATGGCATCAACAAGGAGATCAATGGAGAGCACACTGACAAGGGAAGACTCAATCCACAATAACCCTAACCGAGAGGCCGATTCCCTTAGGGCGGCCACGGTAGGACTGAGTCAACCAACGTCTCTGGGTGTGAATATGGGCTTGGCGGATGAACTTAGGGGCATGTTCCAAATATTGCAGCATAGGGTGGACGCAATGCAAAATGATCATAATGCTTTGAAAGAATATGTCATTAACCGATCAGCTTTGTCATCTCCTCGACGAAGATCAGTGCCTCAAGAAGGATTAGCGGTGGAACCACACCGAATCGATACCCTGTAGGTCCAGGTACGACATGTTAATGTCATTGATCCTCTTTTACCTATTCCTACACATCATCCACTACCTCCGATACACAACCCAAGATCGGCGGTGGTGGAACCCGAGAGGTGTGCGGCACTAGTGCGCTTCGATAGTAAAGAGGATTGGCACTTAGAGGATGAAGTCAATCTCTTCGAAGATGATGATGGGCATGCTCGAGGATTCAGAGAAGGAGATCAACAAGCACAAAGGTTCCAACCTTAACCAAGGATCTTTCGTGAACTCGACAATGCTAATCAGGGGAGAACTGCACGCTTGGACTTCCCAAAATTCCAAGGCGGTGATCCGACGGATTGGGTGTTTCAAGTGGAGCAATACTTTGATTGTCAAGGGATAGCAGAGGATACAAAGGTACAGATGGCAAGCTTTCACCCCTAAGAACGTAATTGTATTGGTATTGATCGGCTATTCGTGGTGGAGGATTTACCGGTTGGGTAGACTTTTGTAGGAGGATTACACGCAGATTTGGGACAGCGGCATATGAAGATTTTGCTTCCACACTAAATAAGATGGTTCAGAGGACAATCATATTGGAGTACCAAGTAGAATTTGAAAGAGTTAGTAGTCATTGTGAGCCACCTTGGCCCAAACCGATAGTTATGAGCACATTTATTTTAGGGCTGCGGGAGGAGATCTAGGCGGATGTTCGTGCTCTCTATCCTACCACTCTTGAGGAGGCCTTTGAGAAGGCCGTGAGGATGGAGCAAAAGCACAAGGCTCTAAAGATGGCAGCGAAAGCAAGTTGGGGCAACCGAGATGGATGGTTTTCGCCTAGAACACAGGTTGGAAATCATGCGGGTTCAAGGGCGGCTACTAGTACTAGAGCATGACCACCCTTGACACCCTCTTTCAATGTTAGAGGAGGCACAAGCCCCCCCGTTCGAACTCTCACACTTGCCCAGGTAGAGAAGCAAAGAGTGAAGGGCCTTTGCTTTCAATGCGATGAAGGTTTCACCCCCAGTCATCGGTGTTCCAAACCGATCGGGAGTGTGATGCTCATCAATGGTTTCGAGGGGGACGATGAGGTTGTTGGTGATGGAGAGTATTCAGAAGAGGTCCATGAGAAGGTCGTGGAGGAGGGCACGAAGGAAGATATCCAAGCTGAAATATCAATGCATGCATATTTGGGTACTTCTTTACGGGTGGATGAACTCGTTAGAAAGCATTGTGTACATAAGCGGACATTGTCCTTGTCACTCTGTGGTTGCAAAGCTTGGGACCTGTCACCTTTGATTTCTAGAGCATGTAGATAAAATTTAAGCTAGGAAACAAAGATGTGCGGCTTGATGGCGTTTGATCTCTACTAATCCCAGCGATACAGCCGATGGTGGGGCTGCCTTGTGCAAGTGATTTGGCCTATCTTCTTCAGTTAGAATTAGTAGGAGATTAGCCTCTAATGAGTACATATACTATAATTGATTTTTCTAATTTATTAGATAAATTTGTTGGACTGTTTGAGGAGCCAAAAGAGTTGCCACCAAGACGAACGACGAACCATCACATAGAGATTATGCCCGGGGTTGCACCGATAAATGTGAGACCATATCGGTATCCACATGTGCAAAAGGAAGTTATCTCCAAGATGGTAACCGAGATGTTGGAGCAAGGTCTCATACAACCAAGTCATAGTTCTTACTCATCGCCTATGCTATTGGTGCGGAATAAGGACGGGACATGACTTTTTTGTGTCGACTACCGAGCACTAAACGCTATCACTATCAACGATCGGTATCCCATTCTGGCCATAGAGGAGCTGTTGAACGAGCTTGCTAGGGTGACCATATTTAGCAAACTTGACTTGAGGGCCTGGTATCATCAAATTAGAGTTTACCCGACGGATGTGCACAAAACTATATTTCGGACTCCGGATGGGCACTACGAGTTACAGGTGATGCCCTTTGCTCTTACCAATGCTCCAGCTATTTTTCAAGGCCTCATGAATGATATTTTTTGGCCTCTACTGCGAAGGTATGTCTTGGTATTCTTTGACGATATTTTGATGTACAGCAGAACTGAAATGGAGCTTTGATGGCATTTGGAGGATGTGCTAAATTTATTGCAGCAAAATCAGCTGAAGATTAAGAAGTCCAAGTGTCTATAGGGAGTACCACAAGTGGAGTATTTAGGCCACATCATCACAGTGGAAGGAGTGGCGGTGGATCCTCAAAAGGTGGCGTGCATGACCGCTTGGTCGATCCCTAGTTCCTCTACAAGATTGCGAGGATGTTTGGGGCTGACCGGGTATTAACGCCGCTTTATCTCCAGGTATGGCAAGATCGCTGCTCCACTCACTTCTTTGCTGAATGACTCTTTTAGATGGACAGATGAAGCCACTACAGTCTTTGAAAAACTAAAAATAGCAATAACAACGGTGCCCGTTCTAGCTCTACCGGACTTCACCAAAGAGTTCATTATGGATTGTATGCGTCGGGAGTTGGCATGACTCCATTAGAGGTGGTGTATGAGCGTACGGCTCTGATATTACATGCCTATGACCTAGTGGCATCTGCAGATCGGACAGAGGTAGACTTAGCTTTGATGGATAGAGACGCCACATTGAGAAGGTTACGTGCCTATCTTAAACTTGCTCAAAACTAAATAAAGCAAGTTTATGATCACAGCTATTAGGAGCAGGAGTTCGACATCAGTAGTTGAGTGTTTGTGAGGGTACAACTGTATCGACAGGTGACCTTGCGTCCAATACGAAACCAGAAATTAGCACATCGCTACTTTGGTCCGTTTCGGGTGTTAGAGTGTATCGGTCCAGTTGCATATCGTTTGGAGCTATCGGAGCGATCGAGAGTACATCATGTCTTCTATTTTTCATTGTTGAGGGAGCAGATTGGTGATCATCAGGTCATTGGATTAGTTCTACTAGAGCCATTGGAGGAGATAGAGATCGTGGAGCCAGTTCATGTACTGGCTAGGCGCTGACGACATCATGGTACCAAATTAGAGATGGAGGTCCTAGTCGTGGCTTGGCCAACCATCTTACGAGGCGACATGGGAGTTGGAGACAGGGAAACCTAGGAGTCAAAGTCATAATAGAAAGAAGTAAGTAGGAGATGGACATCTTGCAGCGTTTCCTCAACTTTACACCTTGAGGGCAAGGTGGGAGATGTGTGGTAGGCTAATACACCTAGTTAGAGTCTTTTCTTATTATATTAGTTATTTATTTTTATTAAAATAAATTTTCTATAGGTCGTGTTCGAACGTAGAAGGGGGCGTTCGGACGCCTTTGCGAACGCTTGCATCAGTTCTTAAAAATAGAGAACACGAAATGTGCATTCGAACATGGTCGGGCATGTTCGAACGCTCGCGTGCGAATGCCTACATCAGTTCTCATTGACAGTGAACGTCTTTTGTGTGTCTGAATGTGGTCGGGCGCATTCGAACACGATTGGCAGGAGTCCACTAGAATTAGGTTAATAATTATTATTTTGGCTTGTTGGCTAGCCTCTATAAAGGTGTGGATGGCAGCCACAATCATTATGCTTAATGAATATTGGTTTCTTTCCTCCTCTATCATTTCTCTAGTCTCTCTACCCTAATCTCCCTCATCCCTCTTCACCAACCAGCCACCTCTACCGTTAGCAAGGTCTCATCTAACTTCTAATCTCCCTCGTCTATCGAGTCCTCCATCCTCCTTGGGATCTCGACCACTTCTTTCCCTTCATCTTTATTCCCTTAAACAACATCAATCATCTATCTCATCTCCATTATCATCCACAACCCTAACATCCACTCCGCCCGTCACCACCACCTTCACCCCCACTCTATCGTGTTTTCATCCCAGTTTCAGTTCGAATCTGTAAAGGGCATAAATACGAAAATCATAAATCAGGAAGTTATAGATCGATCCAACTTTGTTTCATAATTTTCTAACGATGGAAAAATATTTGGTGAATATTTTCCCTCGGTTGCGCAAACTGCTTCCACCAATCAATCCAGATCTTGAAGGGATCGTTCCATAGCCTATAAATGCCAATATGATTATAGTAATGCATCCATGCAACATATTCATATTAATAGCTCACATGTATTAATTAAAGAACACATGATATGTATCATTTTGATAAGCTCTGATACCAATTTGATAGGCTCTTATACCAATTTGATAGGTTCTCAAACGAAAGATAGGCTACGCAATGATTCCTTCAAGATATGGATGTATTATACGAATTAGTCTGCGCGATCGTGGTCAAATATTCTCCGGTAATCAAAAAATTATGACACTAATTGGGTTAGATCCATAACAACATAATCTACAGCTATCGTATTTACGTCCTTCGCATATTCGAACTGTAGTAGGGACAAAAATACGGAATAACGTGGGTGATGGTGGTGGTGATGGGTGGAGTGGTTGTTAGGGTTATGGATAGATATGGAGATGAAGGTGGATTGTGGAAGTGGTTAAAGGATGTAGACGAAGGGAACGAAGTGATCGAGATCCCGAAAAATAGGGATGGCTCGATAATTGAGGGAGATTAGAAGTTAGGAGAAACCTTGCCAACGGTAGAGGTGGAAGGTTGGTGAAGAGGGAGAAAGGAGAAGTCTAGAAAGAAGATAAGAGGCAAGAAATCAATAATCTAATTGCATAATGAGTTTGCCTGCCATCCACATATATATAGAGGCTAGCCAATAAGTCCTAAAACAATATGAAACCCTAATTCTAGAGGATTCCCGTTGATCACGTTCGAATGCACCAAAAGACATTCTCTATATGTGCGAACATGATACGATCCTTCCTCGGCTATAGGCTCTGATACCAGCTTGATACGAACCCTCTTTTGGTGCTATGGCTCTGATACCAGATTGTTACGATCTTGCACGGAACTTTGAGATCAGATCCCGAAATATCCTACCGTTGGATCGCTGTGAAATTTTGATATGATGTAGGCCCGGAAAAGAGCTTTCCAACGGATCTAGTTTGAGGCGAATCGGAGTTGGGGATCTCGAGATATCGTTCGTTTAGTGGACAAACGTCAGGATACTCTGTTTTTGGATTCCGTGGATGAAGGCACGAAATCCTGGGTAATGGTGGATTGTGGAGGGCCGGTGTTGATGGGGTGGCACCGGTGTAAAAGTGATGGTGGAAGGGTTATGGATGATGGAAAAGTTAGGGATAGCGATGGATAAATTGGAAGAAGGGGGAGAAGAGGGCCACTCCTAAGGGACTAGGGTGATTGGCTGTCGAGGGAGATTAGAAGCGGCGTCGCGGGGAGATTGAGGGAACGGGAGCGAAGAAGACGAAGGAGGCAAGGCAAACTCAATTCTCAATAATCAATCCTAATTTTGGTTGCCCTACACATACTTTTATAGGCTAACCAACAACTCAATCTTATCCTAAAACACAATCTTATCCTAAAACTCAATCTTATCCTAAAACACAATCTTATCCTAAAACTCAATCTTATCCTAAAACTCAATCTTATCCTAAGGTAAATCCAAACTCGAGACGACGTCGGTGAAGTCCGAATCGTATCAGAACACGATGCAGGCGTTCGAACGTGGGCGTTCGAACTCGTCCGACCATGTTCAAACGCACAATATGCGTTCTTTGTATTTGCAAACCTGATGTAGGCATTCAAACGCGACCCCTCTTGCACGTTATGCATGGTAATTTTATTTTGTTATTCGGTAAGTTTTTGCATATCATAATTTCTACGCTTATTTACTGGGCGTGAACATATATGTGTTAGCACGCAAAATATGATAAAGATGGGTGATACATTATGCTTGTCGTGTTGTATAATATTTTGTCATTTGTACATGTGCACGACCACGAAGGGGATGACTGATGCGTCTCAATAGTACCCAATACCTCCTCAACTAGAGTTAGGGGTGGGGAATACCATTATACTTATATATATGTTAGGGCCCACGCCTGAGGTCTTAGTCTGTTGATCACAAACAATTAGGTAGCCATTTCGTTAGGCGATGGGCGATTTACTATCAATCGACGAGAGTCATACCTTTTAGGGTGTTTAAGATAGAGAGAGAAGGGTACGATAATGTAGACTTAGCAGTACCCGCTAACGCAAGGTGAGGACGTCCGTGAGTGACGGCTCATGATTTTCGTATAGTGGTGTGATAATGTGGAGCCGAGGGCTTAGATAGTAGTGTTAATGTACAATACTACCCTATGTGATGGGCTTACGACTGAGGTTCTTAGTCTGTGGTGGCGGATAATTAGTCATGATGTTCGTCGGGTGATGTGCTAGCCATTCTACCGCTAGGATCTACCTCCCTTAGGGGTATGCATGTGGTCAGGTGTGAGATGATGATGTGGCCTACGGGAGTAGCTCTACAAGAGCCTAAATTACAGACTTGGTAGTCTAAGAGGATGCATGTTATGTGTACTAGCATTGACATGGCCTTTGGGAAGCTTAGTGTAAGCTCGAGTTTGAGGACTTGATAGTCTAGATGATGCATGGTAGGTTATTGATTGCTAATGCCACGCCGTGGCCAGCCTCTTGCCCAGCATGCACTACATGCAAGGGTTGTAGAGGAGGTGCCACAAACCCCCACTAATTGGCAATGCGGCGACGCGTGGAGGTGGGACTGAGCCCATATGCCGCTCCGTCACCACTACGCAACCACCCCGCCCTCCCTCTCTCTCTAGTTTTCTTTCTTTATCTTATTCTCTTAGTTTTCTCCTCTCTCTAGCTCTCTCTCTCTCCCCCTCTAGTTCCACAACCACCTCTGACTGCTGGGAAGTGCTATCATCAACCCTCCTACCCCTTCAGTGAGCCTCTCTCTCTCTCTCTCCAGCTCTCTTCCTCTCTCGTTATCCCACTCGGGGCCGTCGAAGGAGCAAGCCGCCGGCAAGAGGTCAGCCGCTGAGTGGCCACCAGCACCCATTCCCCTCCTCTACGGCCTGGGCCCCTCCCATTTTTCTCCTTTTCTTCTTCCTTTCTTTTCGTCTTCTTCTTATCCTTATTATCTTTTTCCCTTGTCAGTATGCTCCTTTTCTTCTTCCCTCCTTGGCTTGCTCCTAGCACCCTATAGCAAGGAGGTGCTAGGCCGAGCCTAGCACTGTTTAACAGCAAACTTATGTTCTTTTTCTTTCTTTTTTAATTATTAGTTATTTAATTATTGTATTTAATCTAAAATATGAATTTCCATGAATTAATTAGCAAAATACATGTAATATAATTACTATATTAATCATACCCAGATATAATAATTGTAATAACTCAAAATAATAATAATAATAATAATAATAATATATAAATTAAATTAGAAAAAAAAAGAGACAAAAAGAAAGAAATAAAAAAATATAATGTTGCATGGCACGAGCTCATGCTATGCAGATTGTGGGCGCGGCGCACGTTGAGGGCACAATGTGCGCCCACAACCACCGACCTGGCCAACCGGGCCGGGCCAGCTGGCTGCAGCGGGCCCCGCCGCTGCCGCCCTTCCCCTCCTTCACCGCCTTTCTCTCTCTCTGTCCCTCTCTTTCGGTCTCTCTTTCTCTCACTTATTCTCTCTCTCTCTCTCTCTCTCTCTCTTACTCTCTCTCTTACCCTCCTCTATCTCTCAATCACCTCTCTCTCTCTCTCTCGACACCTCTCTTTCTCTCCATCTCTTATCGACGCCGGCCTGCCGCCATCGCCGTCGCCATCGCTACCACCATCACCGCACCCTCCTCACCGCCTCTCTCTCTCTCCCCCAATCACCTCTCTCTCTCAAGCTCTCTCTTTCTCTCCTCTTACCGACGTCGGCCTGCTGCCGTCACCATCGCCATCGCTGCCGCCGCCACCACCACTATCAAGGTGAGCCTCCCTCCCTTCCTTTCTCTTCTTCTTCTTTTTCTTTTCCTCTACTTCTTCCTCTCGTCGATCTAACTTCTTCTATGACAATAAGGAACCTATCTAAATCACTTGTTTTATTTAGTTAATCCAAATTAGATTTTTAGTTTAATTTTTCAAGAATAGATATATTTAGTAACATGGTTATTAGATAAGTGTAATTAGTGTAATTTCAGTTAATTATAATTATAAATATATGTACATAAATATATTTTTAACTTCATATATTTTTATTAGATTAATACATGTCTTTATAAATAGGTGTGTGTATATATATATATGTATGTACAACTTATGATACATTATTATGCATGTAATAAAATAGTAAGCTTACTTAATGTTTATATTACATGATTAAGTAAAGATTATTTTATATGCAACTCTTAATTTATTTAGTAAGGGTAGTACTGACAAAATAATTAAAGTATAATTATATAATATTATATAATATAGGTGCTTGTATTTTAAATTATATTATTGTACATGTAGCTATTTTACATTTTTTTTATCAAAAAAGTTTGACTATTATATACTTAATATATAATTAGCAAACTATGGGTTTATAAATAAATCTACAATTAGAATAATAACATATTAATATTATTATAATTAAATATATGATATAGATCAAATTATTTAATAAAAACAAAAGAAGAAATTCTAAACCTAATAAATCATCATATGTTACACAAATGGATCCCAATTGGATAAATAACTAACTTTATATTACTTAAATATTTTCAGATTCCAACCCCCTTATTTACATGCATGTTTTGGCCTCCAATATGATTTGATGACTTTATCTAGAGATGATTTCAGTCCAGCATATTTTATCACGCATTTGATTAGGCGATCCTGGGATATGAGTATATAGGTGATATATAGAGATGATTGCAAATGATTATACTATTATGATTTTATACTGAGATGATCTCTAGCATGAGTATGCATGTATTAGATACATGGTTGGAGTCTGCATTACATTATTTTTCTCTTGGCTTCTTTACATAATCTATTACAGTACTCGATATATGCATATGATCTATCATGTATAGAAAATCATGAAAATACATGTGTATGTGATGTGATGGCTGGAACGGTATCTGGTCCGGATTGGTACTGAACATACTCTTAGCGTATGGCTAATGGTTGTACTCTTAGCGTATGATATGGTACAACTATTATTAATATACTCTTAGCGTATGGCATTACATTATTTTTCTCTTCGCTTCTTTACATAATCTATTACAGTACTCGATATATGCATATGATCTTTATGTATAGAAAATCATGAAAATACATGTGTATGTGATGTGATGGCTGGAACGGTATCTGGTCCGAATTGGTACTGAACATACTCTTAGCGTATGGCTAATGGTTGTACTCTTAGCGTATGATATGATACAACTATTATTAATATACTCTTAGCATATAGCAGGGTATGATTATTTTCTTCTGAGATACCATTAGCGTACGGCAGAGTATAATTTATCTCTAGAGATATTCTTAGGGTATGACAGAGTATGCTCTGAACTTGTGGCATAATGTGTATCGAGTTTGGGGCTGGGTACCATAGTCCATCATAGTGGATGATATTCAAAGTTGAGACGCATGAGTCCAGCATGGTGGATGATATTTAGAGTTGAGACGGATGATTGTGATAGTGAGAGATATGTATATTATATTTAGCTCTGACATATACGATTATCTAGTGGTTGGTATGTATTATGCATCATCATTGATGTGACTAGTAATACGCGTTGTAACTGGAATCGATCCAACTATTGGATCAATTTGATATTCGGATATATTTTTCCTTTGTGAGGTAGAAATCCAACAGAACCAAAATCTCGTTGATCGGATGAGAAGATCGAAAGTTACATAGGAAATAATGACCGAAGGTCAGGAGGTAGCCGGATGGACATGGAATATGTGGTTAGGGTTATGGGAGATAATTATGGTATGGTGGATGGATTAGTGCTTGGAGCTGGATGAGGTGGGAGAAGGGAGCTTCCAAATATGGCTAGTTGCTAGAGGGAGGAGGGAGAAGCAATGGAGGAGTAACCTCGGCCGTAGATAAGAACTCGGGCTGGATTCTGAGGGAGAGGAATAAGGAGACAGAAGATGACTCAAGCCTAGATGAAAACCAATTTCAATGTTCAATAATACAAAGAGGTTATTTTTCCACATATTTGGACGCTAGCCAAACATCCAAAAATACTAAACAAATCCTATTATGACTCAACTTATTCGTCGTGCGTTCGAACGCACCCCGATCACGTTCGAACGGCTACAACGCGTGCTCTGTATGTGCGAACGCGAGATTAGGCATTCGAATAGCCAAAATGTGTTCTTTGTATGTGTGAATGCAAATCAGGTGTTCAAACGCCTCATTCGAACGCGATCCATTTGCGTTCGAACGCACCTGCCAGAAACTATCTTATTTTTCTAAAACATAAATAGAAATTGATACAAATTGAAGCGATTTAATCATGTCCACTATGCACCTAAATTAAGAACCGCAACATCAGCATGCATCATATGTGTTATATTTAAGAGTGTTATGATGATAATATGGCACAGAGATTTATTTATATATTGTTAAAAGTTATATTCTTGATTAGTCATGACATGATATATAATATACATCTAATATTATTGATGACATATTTATATGTTTATTCATAATATGATATTTCTTTCTAATTCATATTATCTAGTACATTATTTACTCTCTATTTGGCATCACTAATTTAGAGTAAGGTCTATTCACTAAGTCTTTCGCTCATGACATCTTTGTTTCTTCTTTTCAAAACCCAAGTGAACAAGTGGAGCAGGATACTACATTAGAGACATTGCCAACAATTAAAAAGTAGAGTGTGATTAGTATTGTACGCTAGTTGAGTTATGTTATACAATATATTAGTTGACTTTTAGAGTGATGTCTTTATTCTTGTCGTTACTATAGACATGTGACTTTGTACTTGATGTATTATGTATATATCACTATTATGTATATGTAATAGTAAGATGCTCCTGATGATATGTTGTGGCTTGTGTCGGGTCATTTTAGGGTTACTAGTATATTGTTGATACCTAGACCGGACTTCATCGATGTCGTCTCGAGCATGGATTTACTTTAGGAGTGTCATTGTTTCTTGTTTTAGTGTTTAATTTCCATGAAAATAAGTTTTCTGTAATTCGCGTTCGAACGTGGGTGGAGTGAGTTCGAACGCGGTTGTGAACACGGTCGAGAACGTGAGTGAAGAGTGTGCATTGCCCCGTTCGAATGCACTATGAACGCCTGCATCGCGTTCGCAATAATAGAGAAGAGCGAACTCGGTGCGTTCGAACGTGGTCGGGCGCGTTCGAACGCGATCAGCAAAATTGTATTGTTTAGGGTTAATTTTGAGTTGTTGGTTAGCCTCTAAAAGGATGTCGATGGCAACTAGAGGTCATTATTGATTATTGAAGAATTGAGTTTTGCCTCACCTCCTTCGTCTTCTTCGCTCTCATTCTCTCAATCCCCGACGACGCCGCTTCTAACCTCCCTCGACCGACCAATCACCCTAGACCCTTAGGGGCGGCCCTCTCCTCCCTCTTATTCCAATCTATCCAATACTTGCCCTAACCCTTCCATCAACCATAACCTTTCCATCACCACTTTTCACCGGTGCCACCCCATAAACGTCGGTCCACCTCCAACTACTATCATCCTAGGATCTCGTGCCTCCATCCACGGATCCTAAATAGACCACTTTGATGTTCGTCCACTAATTAGACGATATATCAAAATCCCCACATCCGATTCGCTTGAAACTTAAACTTTGGAAAGATCTTTTCTTGTGACACCCAAACTCTAAAACGTGCATAGCACGAGCCCACACAGCACGTGCATAGCACCTGACCATTCAGTTAGTTACTGATAATCAAATAAACTTGTAGTAACATCATGATTTTATCCACAACATTTAAACTGAGAATACCTCAAGTCTAACTATCAACAGCATACAAATAACCATACATGGGCCCCACACAGGCCACAACACATCATCAAGAGCTTTTCACAACTACATATACACAATGGTGGTATATACATCATTATACAAGTACAAAGTCACCTTCTAGAATATAAGACAAGGATAAAGACATACTTGGAGGATGTCCACTAATATATCAAATAAGAGAACTCAACTAGCGCAAAACGCTAACCACGCACTACTCTTTACCCACTCGCAAGGTGTCTAAGGGAGTATCCTGCTCCACTCGCTCATCTGGGTTTTTAGAAAGGAGAAAACAAAGAGAGTCATGAGCTAAAGGCTCAGTGATTAGACTTTACCCCAAATCAGTGATGTCAAATAGAGAGTAAATCATGTACTTGATAATATGAATCAGGAAGTAGCATGATGCCATATATGAACATGTATATATGTATCCTCAATGACATATATATGAATAAAATTAATTCTCATGAGTGAGCATATTATATCCTCAACTAAAAAAAATATATCACATGATGAAATTACCATATAACATCATCGAATATAATGACATATCATGTATAACAATAATGAAACTGGTCACATCAATGATGATACATGATGCATGCCAACCACTAGATAATCGTATATGTCAGAACTAGATATAATCCACATATCTCTCACTATCACAATCAATCGTCTCAACTCTAAATATCATCCACCATGCTGAACTACGGTACCCGGCCCCAAACCCGATACACATCATGTCACAAGCTCAGAGCATACCCTGTCATACGCTAAGAGTATCTCTGTAGATGAATCATACTCTGCCATCCGCTAAGGGTATCTCTATAGATAAATCATACCCTGCCATACGCTAAGGATATCTCAGAAAAAAGTAATCATACCCTGCCATACGCTAAGGGTATATTAATGATAGTTGTACCCTGTCATACGCTAAGAATACAACCATCAGTCATCACCATACTCTGCCATACGCTAAGAGTATGTCAAGTACTAGTTCGAACCAAATACTGTTCCAGCCATCACATCACATACACATATACTTTTATGATTTCCTATACATGATAAATCATATGCATATATCCAGTACGACAACAGATCATGTAACTCAGGAATTTAGGTGGTAAAAAAGCCAAGAGAAAAATGATACAATGCCGACTCTAACCATGTATCTAACACATGTATACTTTTGCTAGTCTATCACATGCATACTCATGATAGAGATCATCCCGACATAAAAACCATAACAGTATAATCATCTCTATATATTACCAATGTACTCATATCTTAGATCAGCTTAATTAAATATATGATAAAATATGCTTGACTAAAATCATCTCTAGATAAAATTATATAATCATGCTGGAGGCCAAAACATGCCTGTACATAAGATATAATATATCATAATTTGATAAAAGCATCTAAGGGATAAGACTACTCACACCACTATAAATACCAAACCACCACTCGTTCACGCTGCTACGATAATGATCAAGCCTCGATAGCTAGGTCCACAGGGTCTTGAATAGGGGGGTCGGAATCTAAAATTATTTATAACAAATATATCAATCTTTCTATTAATTAAAATTAACCCGACAAAAGGATAGTTTCTTGTTGTAATTATGTACTCTTCATTTCTATGTTTGTTTTTGTTATTTATTAATCATAATTATATTATTTAATAGTGTATTTAAAATATATTTTATCTATCTATTATTATTCTCTTTGATAATTAAGAAAATAAGAATTAAGTTACTGCAATTAATTACGTAAGAATATACGTACATAACCCTAATAATTTCTATTACCTACTTAGGATTAAAATAGTAATTTATATTGCAGATATTTTGCTAAACATGATATAATTAGAACTATATACTAACTTGCAGGGTGCAGCCAGGAAGAGAAGGGAAGGAGGAGGAGAGGAAGAAGAAAGAGAAGAAGAAGAAGAAGGAGAAGAAGAAGAAAGAAGAAGAAGGTTGGGCCATGGAGGAGGGGTGCGGCCGTTGGTGGCCACTCAGCGGTCGGCCTCTCGCCGACGGCTCAATCCTCCGGCGATCCGAGAGAAAACTGACAAAGAGAGAAAGAGAGATAGAGAGAGAGAGGTAGAAAGAGAGGGGGAGAGAGAGAGAGAGAGAAAGAGAGAAAGAGAGAAAGAGAGAAAGAGAAAGAGGGAAGCTCACCGGCGCTAGTGGAGGTGGCGATAGTAGCGGGTAGAGAGAGAGAAGGGGTGTTTGAGAGAGAGAGAGAGAAAGAGAGGAAGATGAGAATGAATCTGAGAGAGAGAGAGAGAGAGAAAGAGAGAGAGAAGCGGTGGGGAGGGGGGCTGCGGCAAGGGCCCACCGCGCCAGTTGGCTCAGCCAGGTTGGCCGGGCCGGCGCTTGGGGCGCGTGGCACCCATTTCCGCTGCCACTGCATGGCATGAGCTGTCGTGCCATGTAGTGCAAATTTTTTTTTAACATTGGGTTATTACATTTCTGGGGCTACAACATATCTAAATTTCACATTGATCCTATGGCGGCATCTTTCGGGATCTTATTTCAAAATTCCATGTCAGATCCGGTCCAGATCAGAGAATTGGAAGAGATCAAACCTTAGCCCAAGGGGAGATCGTATCATTATTCTTAGTTTAGATATTGTGGATAGATTATAGTGTTGATATATGTTATATTTAATTGTCAACAACTAACCAAGTTGCTAGGTGCCTTGTACGTGTCGTGTTTTCTTGTGCCATGCATGCATTTAGGGATTGGATGTTACAGTTACTATAAATAAAATAGATGATCAAAGATTATTGACTTGCTCAGGACACAATTACTCTTTATTGTGATAATATGAGTGCTAAGAATATTTCAAAAAAATTGATTCAACACTCATGTACAAATAACATTGATATACATCATCATTTCATTTGATTTAAAATAGATTGATAGGATGGAGGGAGAGAAGCTTATAATATTATAAGTATGCAATGCATGCATGAAATATTGCATTATCATATTTTACGCACCTACCAGCGTGTATTACTATAGTGGGAGTGTACGTATGCATTATGTGCTGGTACGTATGTAATGCATTATCTTTTGACAAGTAATATTAATTATTATCATGCTTTACTTATCTACTACTGTCTATTACTATGTTAGGAGCATACCTATGCATTGTGTGTTGGTACATATGTAATGCATTACATTTTGGCAAGCAATATCAATCATTATCATGTTTTACTTAACTACCAGTGCCTATTACTATGGTGAGAGCATACCTATGCATTGTGTGCTAGCACGTGTATAATGTATTACATTTTGGCAAGCAATATCAATCATTACTATGATTTACCTATCTACCGCCCATTACTATGGTGGGAGCGTACCTCTGCGTTGTGTGCTGGTACTTATGTAATGCATTACATTTTAGCAAGCAATATCAATCATTACCATACTTCACCTATCTACAAGCACTCATTACTATAGTGGATGTGTTATGATCCGACCACATGGGTTAAGTCGAGTCAAGTCGAGTTAGTTAGTTAGTTTTATCTTATTATTTTAAATTTTAAATAAATTAGATAATCCGTATGTGGATCCAATCTGCTAGGAATTTCACTCCTATAAATAGGGGTGGACCTGTGTTGATAATTATCATTGATCATTGAGAGAAATCTGAGTTTAGCTAGTTATTATTTTTGTCCTTATTATTTTTACATTAGCCGTTAGATTGTCTTTATCTTCATGGGAGTATATCATAACCGTAGATCTCTTTCAAGCATCCAAACCCTAGCCACCTCCTACCTCTAGCAGCCACCCTACTACACGGCCGTCCACCACCACCCTTGGCCGTCCACCACCCTCCGACGACCGCCACAACGTCAGAAATTACCTTCTGCCCTCTCTAACCTGTCTCCACTATTTTATTATTTTATCTTTTCATCCCAACATCCAATTTATATGAAATTAGAGCCATTAGAACCCTAACCCCTAACTCACGAGGTTACCTCCACCAAAAATTTTATAATTTTCTTATGAATGGATCATTCTAGATCTGGTTCGTAACATTGGTATCAGAGCCGACATTCTTTAGAAGATGGTTAACACGCGTTCCAAGGCCAACGAGGAGGGATCCACTATAGAGGACCACGATCTCATCTCCGTTCCTATGGGAGTTGATCTAGCAACCCCTCCAACCCCAACAACTATCGACGACAAGCCACTGGCATGGGCAAAAGCTTTTTCTAAAGCATTTTTGGTTGAGTCGAAGGAGAACGCGAAGGAGATCCAAACGGCCCTCAAGGACTCGATCCAAGCCTTGACGGAGGCCTTACTAGCCGCCCTCCACTGACCTGTGCTGCCAGCGCCGCTAGCCACGGCAGAAATAGCCCAACCACGGCCACCAACTTCAAATCATGAATGAGGTGGAGAGGAGACCCAACCGCCGACGAGAACCCTTCCTCCGATCATGGAGGAACGCCTTCCGTCCCTATAGGCTGAGCCGATCGCCGCATCGATGCTGGAGCAACCACCAGATATGACCCCCGAGCTGTTTTCCCCACCCGCGGTGGGACCTAGGGCTGAAAAACCTAGCCTCCCATCGGCGGCCATCCAATCGCTCCTAGCCCCCGCCACCACATCAGATCCCTCCCTTGGGACCCTCGAATCCGAGCCCCGACCACCATTCATGCTAGCACCGGCTGGAAGACTGCCAGCAACGACGATTCGCGTTGTAGCAAACCCGCGGCTGGCGGCCGAGAGTCTAATGCTCCCACGCCCATCGATGACCACGGCCGACTTCCTCGGGTCGACTACTGGCTAGCGGTGGCCGCCGCAATCGCAGGCAACCGTCGGGTGGCAAAACTCGATAGCCATAATCGCGGGAAGCTACCCATACGTCGAGGTGGCTCCGTCGTGGCTTCCTGCCGCTGCTACTCCCCTATAGTTGGGCCATTGGTCCCTTCCGTAGCCGCCGGGGGTTGGTGTACTGTCTGACGAGACACTAGGGCCACCGTTGCACTAGCTCGAGCCTAAGCTCAAGTTTGGCCCTCCACCGCTGTTCCACTGTTGCGAGGACTAGCCAGGGGTCGACTGCCGGCGACCCCCGACCGAACCCAGCCGCCCCCCATGCACCCTATGGAGGCGCCCCTAGGCTGAATTCCAAATTCAGCCTTAGGGTTAGGATATTGGAATGAAGGAGATGAAGCGCACAATTATTGGTTATTTCTATTAATTATATAATTATTTTCTAATATTAAGTAAATTAGTTTATTTAGATAATTAATTATTTTGATAATTTACACTCACTAATATAATTTTAGCTAAGTATTTTTAGTATAATACTCTATTAATTATAATTATAAATATTGCTTATAAATTTATTTATGATTTTGTTATTATTTATTAGATTAATATATGTAGCCATATTAATAATAATCTTATATTTATATTTATAATTTATATAACTATTTTTAGCATCTTATTATTGTCTACTACTTTATATAAAATGAAATACTAACCTTGCTATTATTTTTGTATAATAGGATAATGGCTATTTTTCATATAATTTATGATTAATTAAATAAGAGTAAGTATCACACAATAATTATTAATAAGATTATATTTAATAATTAAATTTTTATAAATCATATATGGTTGTCATTAATTATATACAAAAAGAGATAAATTAATTCTTATTAATAAATATAAATTATGGTATTAGCATATTAATATTATGACAATTAAATTTATCCTATAAATCTAATTAATTTTTAAACCTAATAAATTATCATATTTTACTAGAATGGTTTATGGTCAGATAAACGACTAACTTCATACTACTTAAACATTTTCAGACTCTAAACCCTCTTATTTGAAACCCTGGAGACCTTGCTCGTGATAAGTGATGGTTGATTAATGAACGTGAAGGATACGTGTGTTCGATCTTCTGATCAGATGGTGAGTAGTCTTATCCCCTAGACATCTTTCTCAAATTAAGATATATTATATAATTATGTATATGCATGTTTTGGCCTCTAGCATAATTATATGATCTTATCTACAGATGATTTCAGTCGAGCATATTTTATCATGTATTTAATTAGACTAATCTTGGATGTGAGTATGATGACGATATATAGAGATGATTAGAGATGACTATACTGTTATGACTATATGTCGATATGATATCTACTATAAGTATACATGTGATAGACTAACATTAGTATGCATATAATAGACTAGCATAAGTATGCATGTGATACATGTACCATTAGTGATTTCATCGCATCATATACTTCTTTTGACTTTCTTACCATCTAAATTCCTGATATGCACGACTTGTTATAGTACTAGATAAAATGCATATAATCTATCATTTAGAAGAAAAGTGTGAAATTTGATTAATAGGATAGTTGGTAGAAAGCGTGAGGATACCCGAGTGGGCGCGAGAGTTAGGGCGTGGCTAGAGATGATTAATCGCTCGACATAGTCACAATCCTGTGGCCTTTCGTCCGAGGTCAGTAGGCTGTGTGTATAGTAGACATTCGGATACATTGATACGATCACGCCTTCGGCTATGGAGCTCTGATACCAGCTTGATACGATCTCCCTTTTTGGTGAAGGGTCGATCTCTTCCAATTCTTGATCTGGACTAGATCTGGCACGAAACTTTGAAATAAAATCCTGAAATATTCCGCCGTCGGATCGACGTGAAATTTTGATATATTGTAGGCCCGGAAAAGATCTTTCCAAAAAATCAAGTTTCAGGCGAATCGGAGTTGGGGATCTCGAGATATCGTTCATTTAGTGGATGAACATCAGGATGCTCTGTTTTGGATCCGTGGATGGAGGCACGAGATCCTAGGTAATGGTGGATGGTGGACCGGCATTAATGTGGTGGCATCGGTGAAAAGTGATGGTGGAAGGGTTGTGGTTGATGGAAGGATTAGGGCAAGTGTTGGATAGATTGGACGAAAGGAGAGAAGAGGGCCACCCCTAAGGGACTAGGGTGATTAGCCGGACGAGGGAGGTTAGAAGCGGCGTCGCCGGGGATTGAGAGAACGGGAGCGAAGAAGACAAAGGAGGCAAGGCAAAACTCAATCTCAATAATCAATAATCAATTTGGTTGCCTACCACATCCTTTTATAGGTATTTGCGAAGAAGATGGATTCAATCGAACGCGCCTGTCGGTATTTGCGAACGCGATGCAGGCGTTCACAGTGCGTTCGAACGCACCGCGTTCGAACACACAGTACATTCTCTTCACCACGTTCACAACCCCGTTCACAAACCGCGTTCGAACTCACTCCACCCGCGTTCGAACGCGACTTACAGAAAACTTATTTTAATGGAAATTAAACACTAAAACATGAAATAAAAACACTCCTAAAGTGAATCCATGCTCGAGACGACGTCGGTGAAGTCCGAATCGTATCAATCCACCACGCTTCCGCAACCTTGTCCTCAAGGTTTGAAGTTTGTGAAGCGATCTTTGAACTCGGCTTAAGTTCCTCCATGGTATGATCTTCGCATTGGTTCCCCACATATCCGAAGATATAGGAAATCTTTTGGTGCCGAAAGAGCGGCAAGCTCACTTGTGTCCGATTGGCGCGAAAGAGCATCGGCGGCTCGATTTTCAATCCCCTTTTTGTAGACTAATTTGTAGTCATACCCAAGGAGTTTCGTAACCCACCGTTGTTGGGCTGGGGTGTGCACACGTTGCTCCATGAAGTAGGGTAAGCTACGCTGGTCCGTGCGGATAGTAAATCGTTGGCCAATCAAGTAGGGTCGCCATTTGGTGACGG
Organism: Typha latifolia; assembly: GCF_019914945.1. Classification (NCBI taxonomy): domain Eukaryota; kingdom Viridiplantae; phylum Streptophyta; class Magnoliopsida; order Poales; family Typhaceae; genus Typha; species Typha latifolia. The sequence goes on from NC_133097.1 coordinate 138,682, forward strand.
CGTGTAGAATCGCTAGCATTTCGCGCTCGTAAGTAGATAGTTGTCGCGACTGACTTGACAATGCTTTGCTCATATATGCCACGGGTCTTCCCTCTTGCATCAAAACTGCTCCAATGCCCTCACCCGAAGCGTCGCACTCCACCACAAAGGGCTTGCCGAAATCTGGTAGTGCTAGAACCGGAGCTGTAGACATAGCTGTCTTCAAGGCTACGAAGGCCTCCGTTGCTTTGCCCGTCCATTGAAACCCACCTTTTCTGAGTAAGGAGGTCAGCGGGGCAGCAATTTTGCCATAGTTGGCAACAAATCGCCGGTAGTACCCTATCAATCCAAGGAATCCCCTCAATTCCCTCTGATTAGTAGGAATCGGCCAATCCACCATATTCTTGATCTTGCTTGGGTCGGCTTCCACTCCTTTTACAGAGATTATATGCCCCAAGTACTCCACTCTTGACTCTCCCTAAAGACACTTGCTCATTTTAACTTTTAGCTGGTTTTGTCGCAAGATATTTAATACCTCCCGCACGTGCCGCAAGTGCTCACTCCAATTCCTGCTGTATACTAGAATATCATCAAAGAAGACGAGCACGTACCAACGCAAGAGTGGGCAGAAGAGGTCATTCATCAGCCCTTGGAAGGTGGCCAGTGCATTGGTGAGCCCAAACGGCATGACTCGGAACTCATAGTGGCCATCGTGAGTTCGGAACGCCGTTTTGTGTACATCTTTAGGGTCGACTCGGATTTGATGGTATCCCGCTCTTAAGTCAAGTTTGCTGAAGTAGGCCGACCCTGTGAGCTCATCCAGCAACTCCTCGATCACCAGTATTGGATACCGGTCCTTGACAGTAATTGCATTCAAGGCTCAGTAGTCGACGCAAAACCGCCAACTCCGGTCTTTCTTCCGAACCAGCAGCACCGGCGATGAGTAGGCACTTCTACTCGGTTGAATAATCCCTTGCTCGAGCATTTCCTCCACCAATTTACTTATCTCTTCCTTCTGGACATGCGGGTACCGATAGGGATGCCCTTGGAATGATTTGGATGCGATAGTCATGACGACGGTTCGGCGGTAGTCCTCGGGGTTCCTTGAAGAGATCCTGAAACTCCTGCAGCAGCTCTTCCATGTCAGAGGCTACTTCCCTTGGTGGTGGATGTTCTGGTTCAACAATAGCCATTTGCAATAGTAGAGCTCGGTCCCCTGCACAAGGAAAACCCACAAGTGGTTGCAATGTCGGCCCTTGCCGCGGTTGATTTCCATCCAGCAGCACCCTTCTTCCATTCCTCCGAAATGTCAGTGTGAGGTTTGAGAAATCAAATATTACGGGCCCCAAGCTTTGAAGCCATTGAGTCCCTAAAACAATATCGGCACCTTGCAAGGCCAACGGATAAAGGTCCAATGTGAAAGTTTAGCCTTGCACCTTCAATTCCACACCTCCACAAATAAAATCTGCTCACAATGTGGTGCCATCTCCGATCGTCACATCGAACCCTTCCATGGGTTCCGACTCGAACCCAATCTTCCTAAGGAGCCTCTTGTCAATGAAGTTGTGGGTGGACCCGGTGTCAATCAAGATTCTCACTGTGGTTTTCTTGACTACCCCATTTACCCGTAAGGTTTTTGGCGCAGCTGTCCCCGAATAGGCGTGGAGGGAGATTTCGGCTATCATGTCCTCCACGGGTTGCTCCTCAGTTTCTTCTCCTTGATGTCCAGCCACATCTGCACCTTCAGCTGCAAACTCGTCCTCCGCTTCCTCCAATCCATCGATTAGCATCACTGATCCCATCGGTTTAGCGCAGCGATGCCCGGGTACAAACTTCTCATCACAACGGAAGCATAGGCCCTTGGATCTTCTTTCTTCTACTTGGGCTGGTGTGAGTGCTCGTTCCGGACCTCTAGGTGCATACTTCACATCTTGGGATGGCTTCAAGGGTGCTCGAGGAGGTACCACTGTAGCAGCAACCCTTGGTACTCCGATAGTATTTCCCGTCGCTATGTTTGGTTGAGCTTGATTGCGGCTTCCTTGGCTCATCCAACTCTGTTTCAAGTGTATCTTCATGGCCCTATGTTTGTCTTCCATAAGCACCGCATCTTCGAAGGCCTCCTTTAAGGTTCTAGGCCTTAAAGCCCTCACATCGGCTTGTATGTCACCTAGCAGCCCGGAGATGAAGGTGCTGCGAAGTTGCTGATCCGTCCATGGTGGATGACATCGGCTACTAATCCTCTCAAATTCTTCTTGGTATGACCCAACCGTGGTCTTTTGCACTGTCTTTGAGAGGAGAGCATCAAAGTCTTCATATCCCGATGCTCCAAATCGCCGTGTGATATCGGCGCAAAATTCAGCCCAAGTTTCGATAGCCTCAATGGCATTGGCTGCTCGAAACTAATGAAGCGCCGCATCCTCAAGGTGGAAGCTCGCAAGTGTCACCTTGTACTCTTCCGCCGTTCCTTGATATGCAAAGAATTGCTCCGCCCTATACAACCAATCGATCGGATCGCCACCTTTGAACTTGGGGAATTCGAGACGCACGACTTGTCCACGGATGCCATTGTCTCGTTCCGGATCATGTCCTTGTCTAACCGGGGGAGGATGCACCATGAAGGGTTGATGATCCCTCCTTCGGTTTTGATTAACTTGTTGTGGTTCCGGATTGTATTGACCCGCCCACGGATCTTGATCTCCAAGGCGGTCTCCATAGTGGTTCACCCGTCGGATGGGTTCACCTGCAACTGGACCTGGTGTATCCATCCTTGCTTGCCTCTACCCATAGGGTGGTGGTAGCAGCGGCTCTTGTGGTTGCAAAGGCTGAACCGGTGGTGGTGGGTTCAAGGGGGTGAACTCGCGTCGTGGGGTCGATGGTGCTTTCCCGTTCGCCATTGCTTCCCTTGTCGCCCGTAGTTCCCGCATCATCTCCATCATCATCTGGTTGTTGATGGACATTTGCTCTGAAAGAGACCCCAACACGGCCTGAACGCTAGGTTCTTCCGTATTCTGATTAGATCGGGCGGTTCCACAGGTGGAAGTCCCTGCAATCGTTTCTCCCTCCTCTATTGGGAGAATCTCTTCTTCATCATCTCGCCGTGCAGCCATGGATCTGGTTGTCGTCATTGGAAGAGCTTGTCCAAGGAATGGTGGCTCTGATACCAAGCTTGATACGATCACGCCTCTGGCTATGGAGCTCTGATACCAGCTTGATACGATCTCCCTTTTTGGTGAAGGGTCGATCTCTTCCAATTCTTGATCTAGACTAGATCTGGCATGGAACTTTGAAATAAGATCCCGACATATTCCGCCGTCGGATCGACGTGAAATTTTGATATATTGTAGGCCCGGAAAATATCTTTCCAAAAAATCAAGTTTCAGGCGAATCGGAGTTAGGGATCTCGAGATATCGTTCGTTTAGTGGACGAACATCAGGATGCTCTATTTTGGATCCGTGGATGGAGGCACGAGATCCTAGGTAATGGTGGATGGTGGACCGGCGTTAATGTGGTGGCATCGGTGAAAAGTGATGGTGGAAGGGTTGTGGTTGATGGAAGGATTAGGGCAAGTGTTTGATAGATTGGACGAAGGGGGAGAAGAGGGCCACCCCTAAGGGACTAGGGTGATTAGCCGGACGAGGGAGGTTAGAAGCGGCGTCGCCGGGGATTGAGAGAACGGGAGCGAAGAAGACGAAGGAGGCAAGGCAAAACTCAATCTCAATAATCAATAATCAATTTGGTTGCCTACCACATCCTTTTATAGGCTAACCAACAACTCAAATTAACCTTAAAAACACAATTTTCATCGACCGCGTTCGAACTCGCCCGACCGCGTTCGAACGCACCGAGTTCGCTCTTCTGGATTTGCGAACACGATGCAGGCGTTCAAACGCCCAATCGAACACGCCTGTCGGTATTTGCGAACGCGATGCAGGCGTTCACAGTGCGTTCGAACGCACCGCGTTCGAACGCACAGTACATTCTCTTCACCACGTTCATAACCCCGTTCACAAACCGTGTTCGAACTCACTCCACCCGCATTCGAACGCGACTTACAGAAAACTTATTTTAATGGAAATTAAACACTAAAACATGAAATAAGAACACTCCTAAAGTGAATCCATGCTCGAGACGACGTCGATGAAGTCCGAATCGTATCATACATGTCGTTCGCTAAGATATATGTGGCGAGTTATCCTCATGTAGCTTCTATCAGCTAGTTGGGTACCCGAGTCTAGATGATGATAATACCTTTAATGGTTGGCAGAGTATGATTATTTGATTGAGATACCTTTAAAGGTTGGTAGGGTATGCTTTGAGCATTCGGGCTGGATTTGAGACCGGTACCAAATGTTGAACTGTGCATAGTTGTCTAGTATGATGATAATATACCAAGATGTTAATGATGATCGTGATGTTGAGAAATGCATATGATTTCATTATTATTTGATATACTTGATTTTCAAGTGGTCATTATGCATCATATGTGGTTGTATTTGATATCATAGTATGGTCATAGTCGGCATGCATCATATGTAGCATATTAGATAGAGCTATGATAATGGTATGATATAGAGAATTATTTATACATTGTCGAGAATTGCATACTTGATCAGTTATGACATGATATCTATCATGCATTTATATATTATTGAGGATACCTTCATATACTCATTCATGACATGTTGCTCTTTTCTGATTCATATTATCCAGTACATGATTTACTCTCTATTTAGTATCACTAATTCTGGGTAAGGTCTATTCACTGAGCCTTTAGCTCATGACTCTCTTTATTTATTTTCAAATCCCTATATATGTTATACGTGATAGCGACTTGAGATATTCTGAGAAGATATTTTAGAGTAAATATGAGGTGAACCATAGATACGAGATAATATAAAAGATAGTTTATATAGATATTGAGTTGTACCATTATTGAATATTTGTACTCCTTTGTATCAGATGATGAATTATATAATACATGTCAAATTATAGTGTACTCATGTATTTAGTGATTTTAGTTGTATCTTAATGGTTTGTCGTGGCCTGTGTAGACCCTACCAAATTATGTAGTTGTCTAGTATGGTTGTTGTGGATATAGATATGAATATGTTAATATGTTTAACTTGATGATGTCATGATTTATTTTGTAATTGAGTATGTGAGCACACGGTGTATCCTGTGCGTGCTGGCCTCGCCTGTCCTGTTACGTGCGCCGTGCGTATCGTGCGGGTGCGTGGCGTGCACGTGCCCATGCCGGGCGGGGCCATTACAAAAATACATATATATGAACATGAATATGAATTTGATTGTTATTAATAAAATTACATGTATTAATCTAATTACAGTTTTATAAGCTATAGATATATTGCTATGCAAATATTAATAATTAAAAATTATACTAATTATATTTAGTTAATAATCATGTTAGTGAGGATATATTATTAAAATAATTAACTACCCAAATCATCTAATTTAAACTAACTAAAGAAAATAAAATTAATAATTAATAGAAAAAACAAAGAAAAGTGGAAATGAGAAAAAAACTATGCTACAGGCCAAACCAACACTATTGCGGCAAAGAGGAGAAGAAAGTAAGAAGAAAAAAGGGGAGGGGAGCGAAGATGGGCCGATGGGGAGGGGCCCAACTGCTGTACTAGCTAGCTTCTCTACGACTTGATTCCAACGAATTCGAGCTCAAGAGAGAGAAAAAGAGAGAAGAAAGGATAGAAGAAGAGAGAGGGCTCACCTGAGGGGGCTAAAAGATAAATATACATAGAGAGACGACGAAGGGATCGATTATAGTGGCGGTGGGGCACACAGCCAACTAGTCGAGCCAACAATTAGGGGTGTATGGCGCCCTCGCGCGCTCCCAATGGTTGTTTGGGCATGAGGCTGACCACATCATGCCCTTAATTTTTAATATTTAATTTTTTAGGGTTAATTACGTTGACATCCCTTGAACTATACCCGGTTTTCACGGAGACCCCCTAAACTTTTTTATGTTACAATGTCACCCCTAAATTTTAGAGAAATTTCATTGTCATCCTTCTATTAGTGCGCCATGAGAAAAATTGGGTGAGTTAGCTTACGTGGCACTTATATTTCTTAGAAATGACCTAGATGCCCTCATAAGCTCTTTAATTAAATTAAGATAAAAGAATATATATTATTATAATTAAATTTAACTTATTATCAAAATTTGCAATCTTCCTCCTCTTCCTATCATTGTTCTCCTTTCACCATCATCGACAGCCCTTTCACCATCGCCGACAGCCCCTTCACTATAGCTGGCCACCGACATTGCCTCACTGTCATCGACTTGTGACAGCTAGGAACCAGTTGACCAACCTACTCGTCGTCAGCTTGCCCTCCTCCCCCTTCCCTTATCTCATCGTTGGCATTATTGGCTAGGGGCAACGCCGGCAGATTTGACCGCAAGGCTTCCCACTTGCGGTGATGGCGAGGAGCCGAGTAGGCTCGGTAACCCCAACGAGTGAGGATGTGCTCTCTAGCCTCGCCTTCTTGATCGGTCACTTCGAGCAGTCCCCACAATGGCAGCGAGCGAGGCCGTGGGACGGGGAGGGCCGCGGTGGCTCCGCCGCTGCGCCGCGTGGAAAGAGGAGATCATGGCTCGCTGCTACACTACTTGGGAGGGGAGGCCGCGACAAGCTTCGCCGCCGTGCCGCGTGGAAAGAGGAGGCCGCGGCGAGCTTGCTGCTGCGCCACTTGGGAGGGGAGGCCGCGCCTAAGCCACATGGGATAGGAGGCCAGTGGATGGAGAAGAGAGAAGAGAGTAAGGAGAGAGAAACCGTGGGAGGGGAGTCAGCAGGAGAGAGAAGATGTAAGATATATAATATTTTAATTTACTTTTTAAAATTAATAATATTGTGATATATTAATGGGTATAGTTAGTCATTATGCGTTTTCCGTCAGAGCGTTACCTGTTTCACTTTATCCCAAATTTTAAGGGTGATATTGTAACCTAAAAAAGTTTAGAGTGTCTCCGTAAAAACCGGGTATAGTTCAGGGGTGTCAACATAATTAACTCTTTTTTTTATTTGTTTACGACAAAGTTGTTACAAAAGCAATGCATGTGGTTAATACTTCAGAATTTCTTTGATGAGTAGGGTTAATTAATACCATTGATTATGACCCGACTAATCTTGCTCTTAGAGAATATATTTGTAAAGAATAGAGTGATACGCCGCTAGTTCTTTTTGTAACCAAGTGGTTTGAAGAAATGTATTCAATCTAATACAAATTTTGTCCAGAGTTCAACCCAAAAAGTGGGTGTGGTTTTTGTAAACATAAAATCTTAATTTTTTCTTAAAAAGGAAAATGTAATCACCTATTTGTCCAGTTGTTTGACAAACAACTAGCTAGTTGATTCGCAATCGTGTGAGAACAGAGGGTGTGCCGCCAGTTCCGCAAATGAAGGTGACAGATATGATTATTCAACAATATCTACGTGCTCAGTTTTCAAAACATGGAAAGGTTCGAATATTGATCATTATAAACGAGGACAACTGCCACACAAATTTGACCTTCAGGATCATTAGATGCAAGTTTGGGACAAGTGATTTGGCCATTCTGGACTCTCCAAACAATTCTATGCCCTATGACTGACTGTTTCGTTAACGAATTCTGATCGAGATGGAACATACATTACATTATTTTGGATCACATACTCGGTCACGACATCTACCCAAATATTTTGGACTAAGAGGAACTCGTCCAACCCGATTATTAGCACGAGACAACGATATCATTGCGAATTAACAATACAAGTATACAACTAATTTATTTAGTCACATCTGGAGTTGTCGGTGTTAGCTAATACTTCCGTTGGGCCAACAAATTTGCGGGCTACACCACAAATCACGGATCCAATCGAGTAGGGTCTCCGCTCAAAATTAATATAAAAACTCGGCCTCGCCTCATTGAAATATTGAGCTACCTCGTAGGCTAATCAACTAAAGCCAATTTATGCATTTAGAGGGAAGGATAACTATCAAAGTATACGTAACCTATCATAATTTTTTTTTTTTTGGATACGGGATTAAACAGCTAAAGATTCCCGTGTTAGGAATCGAAACCAAGTAGGCATGCTTATAATAAACAACCTTAACCAGTTATTCTACATGAAACTTCTATATATATATAATCATCTCACATATTATATATCATCTCACATATTATATATCGAGCCTATTCGAGGTAAGCTTAAGCAAGTTGACTCTAGCTTTGGTATGCTCAATTATATTTTCGAAACTAAAATCCCAACTCTACTTAGCTTATTTAGAGCTCGAGTTGAGCTAATGAGCCTTATGAGCCGACGTGCTATTTTGACGGCCCTACCGTCGATGGACTCTAGTCTCTAGATCTCAAATAGTTTTACATACGTCATGTTAATTAATAAATTGTTTTGAAATAATACTAAAAAAAGTTGAACTATTTTTTGGATTAAAAATATTTTTTTAATCATTCAAGGGCCTAGTTATGAGCTAGATAAATAATCAATCATCCATTGATACATAGGCTTCATTAAACTTTATAGCCAATATATAATGTCATCGAGTCTAAGATCCAAGTTGTGCTGTGGAATCATCACTTCTAGCTAACTCTAAGTGATACAACTTCGGTCAGATTGAATTCACTCGTGACATGGAGTTCATTGGGATTAGCCTATTTATCTAATTTAATTTTTGCTTGAGAAAATAAACTTTTTGTTGGGGGACGTTCGAATGTCAGGGACCGCTTTCGAACGGGCCATGCGAACACCTACACGCGTTCACAAAAACAGAGAACGAAACTTGCACGTTTGAACGACCGTTCGAACACCTGCACGCGTTCGCAATGATAGAGAATGATATTTGCACGTTCAAACGCGATCGAGCGCATTCGAATGCACCGCGCAAGAATTGTTAATTATTTAGGGTTTTAATTTAGTTGTTTGGGTCAAAAGGGTGAGCCTCTATAAATATGTGGAGGAAATCCTATTTGGGTTTTATCTGATAGATCAACATTGTTGTCTTTATCTCCCTCCTTCTTGTTCTAGCCATTGACGCCTTCTTCCACCTCCTTTCTTCCACCGCCCAAGTTCTTGATCAACCTCTTCTAACTCCTAATCCCCATCTTCTGCAATAACTTTTCCCCCTTTACTTTTAAAGAATTCTCCTAGCACTTATCTAGCCATTGAAAGGCTAACAAGCTAGGATTTATTTGACCTTCGGTCATTTTTCGGTCGATATTTCAAGATCTAGCTATCCAAACTCTAAGATCTATGATTTATTAGAAAGCTCTCTTCAAAGGCGACAACATATCTAAAATTCAGTAAAATCCAACGGCTAGATCCTCCAAAATTTCCTTCGAAAGTCACATCCTCAAACTGATTCAGAATCGTTATAAATCGGATAAAGCCGATTCGTAACACTAAGCAATTGTACTGCCAAGCTTCTCCGAGCCAAGTTGTCAAAGTCAAGCTAACCACCACTAACTAAATAATTTACTCGCCATAATTTTGTTTGAAATTCAGTCATGAATTGATACCATCCCAATTTCGTAGGGAAGGAACCAGCGTCAACTGTTGATTTCCTTGGAACGAGGGAGGGAAAGAAGACGTCCGTCGCCCGCCCGACCATTTCCTTGGGACTAATGAACAGAATAAGAAAAAAGAAAAAAATAAGTCGGCGAATCCCCAACAGATTAGGGGTGATTCAGACAATTCCTCTTTTTGGTCCACCCAACTCGTCCTAACCCGCTCCTACCCACACAAGCAGACGCAGTACACCTCCATTCGATATTCGGGCACAAATAATAACACAATATCTCATAGGATGGCCGCCCTCTCGGCGACTCGTTCCTGTTCCCTCCCTCCGCTACGACTCTTCACCTTCCTTGTATGGTCCCATTCCTTTCCTTCCCTCAATTCTCCTTCTCTTCCCGGAATAACACGCGAATAAAACGATTAATTTACATGTTCGCATCCAATTCCTTCCGTCTTCACTTCTCATCCATCTCTTGATCGATGCGCCTCCTATTTCGGTTCTAGCTTCTTCTTCTTTTTCTTCCGATGGCCTCAATCCGCCGTACTCTCTCTCCGTCTCTCCACCACTACCACCACCACCACGATCGCCTTCCCCTCACCTCCTCCGCTCGACTCCTCTCCCCTTCCGCCGCCGCCAAATACTCCCACCACTACGCCTCTCCCCCTTCCACAAACCCCTGGAGGCGGCCTTTCCTTCGCTTCTTGCTTTGCTTCCTCATAGGCTTCTTGCTCGGCCTCTTCCCCTTCGCCCACCTCCATTTCGACCTCGACCTCGATCTCGACCTCCACGACTCTCACCACTTCTCCTTCGAACCCCCTCCCCACCCTGATCTCGCCTCTCTCGTCCATCGCTCCCAAGAAGTCAGCACCGGCACCTTCACCTCCGTCGTCGAGCTCAACAAGAAGACCGACACCGAGATCCCGCTGCCGCATTACAATAAGCTTCTGATCGTGGTGACGCCGACGTACAATCGAGCGTTGCAGGCATACTTCCTGAACCGGCTTGCTCAGACGCTGCGGCTGGTGCCCCCGCCCTTGCTCTGGATCGTGGTGGAGATGGGGGCGGCCTCGCCGGAGACCGCCGAGATTTTGAGGACGACGGGGGTCATGTACAGACACCTCGTCTGCAAGCGCAACTCCTCGGAGGTCAAGGACAGGGGCGTCTACCAGCGCAACACCGCGCTCGACCACATCGAGCGACATAGGCTCGATGGAATCATCTACTTTGCTGACGACGATAATATCTATTCGCTCGAACTGTTCGAGCGAATGAGAGAGATCAGGTACCTCTCTTGGGAGTAGCTATTCCGTATCTCTATTTCTTACTTGCTTTTGCCTCTTCTTCACTCAAACTTGAGGCTTCTCAAAATTCCTTACATGTTGCTCAGCCCATATTTTGATTTGATTCGGGAATCATAATCAAAACCTGGTAATTTAAAATACTCTGGCCCCGAAATAGGATTTACTTGGTTGCTTCGGTTGTCAGGAGTTGGCGCTTGGGAACTTGGAAGCAACTGTTCCATTAAACCATCAGTTAGATGTATCTTGATTGTGAAAACCCTTGTAAGTTCTCAATGTGTGGTTACAGTCACATGTAGTCCCCTCACATTGAAGATATTGTTGATCACACTGTACTGGCTTCTAAGCTGGTTAGAGAGCATAAACAAGACAGTAGGGAAAGAGATTGAGGTGGTATCACCGATAATCTTTAATTTAGGTTTTTCTAGAATCCAACCCTTTCCACATCTCGGATGGGATGTCCGTCAAGTAATTATTCCACTTCCATTACTCGTCTTTTCCTTCTCTCACTCTTAATTGGCACCAGGAATCATACTCTTACTTAAAAGCTAGTCATATCTTTATGTTGACATCAATTGGTACACCAAACCTGGTAATGTCTATGTGGGCTTAATTTTTAATGACCTATTTTCAGTGAAAAGAAAATAATATGCATTGTCTTGTGGAACTATGCTACGCTGCAGGAACTTTGGTACTTGGCCTGTTGCAATGCTTGCTCAAAGCAAAAATAAGGCGATTCTAGAAGGCCCAGTATGCAATGGCAGGCAAGTTATTGGATGGCACACAAATGAGAAAAGTAAGAGACTTCGCAGATTTCATGTTGATATGTCAGGATTCGCATTCAACAGCACTATGCTGTGGGACACCAAGAATAGGCTCCATCTCTCCTGGAATGCCATTAGGCAGCTGGATACAGTGAAGGAGGGTTTTCAGGTAAGATCATAGTTCTTTTTATTGCTCTTGTTCAAGATTTCAGCTTGGAACTTCTATGATGCATGCTAAGTGTAGACCTGAAAAAAGGAAAAATAACATCCTAAGAAGAACTATAGCTCTTTATTAATCTTTAAACATAACAACCAGAGAAAGTCTGCTATAAGAGCTATTATGTTTAGAATATCTTATATTGGGGAATACATGATTATAGGCTGCCGTCTACGTGTATGTGATATTTGGATTTTTTTTTTAGTAGAGCATTTCGAATCAGCCTAAACATATTAACCTTTCAAGAAAAGGAAAATCTCCTAAATTCTGATATACTGTTAAAGAATTCCATCATATACATATGTGCAAAATCTCCAGAATTTGCATAAATGTTGGCATAAAACTTTTAAATCTTTGGCCCTATTATTAGATGACTTGCAGATGAGGAATATTCCTCTTCTGAAGGGTAAATATGTAAATAATCTCAAGGTGACATGCAAAACGTACAATAGGTTTTTCTAAACTTAGAAATACATGGCGTTGTTAGCGGTTAAGAAATTGATCTCTAAATCATTATATTCTAGTTATTTAGAAACGCATGGCATGGTTAAAGTGTAGTTTGAGATCACTGTTTTGTCCTTGCAAACTTTTGCTCATGTTATAGCATAGAATGATAGCAATATAGGAACCTCACTTCTTGTTGGTGTTTAGGGGAAATTATAGAGAGTTACATCACTTGTAGTTGTCACTGTACAGTTTATCTTCCACGCTTGCACTATTTAGATGATGCTTAGAGTAACGGCTGAGAATTTGTCTTGAACTCTTTTATGGTTATCAAATGTTTGTATGTCTATGGATTAAACCACAGTTCGAAATATTGGGATTATAGTCAGCCATCTGAAAAAACAATACGTATTCAATCATATCGATTGTTTTTAGTCGCTAGTTTTAGATTTTTGTATCAGACTAATTTTTTAATTACATAAAAATTCTAAAAATTATTTTAAAATATAAAAAATCATATTTAAAAGCTTCTGTATTTATGACAACTACATATTTAAAAGCTTACTAGATATAAGCATATAAGTGTCAAATAGAGCAAATAACTTTTCATATATTTTCACCATCTGATTAGAACTACCGCAAATATTCTTATAGAAGTCCACAAGTTCGAAATTTATAGTATGGATCTAGAATGAAAGCTATAGCTAAAATAACAATGTACTTAGTCTAGTGTTTTCTTTTCAAATTTGTCACTCATTTGTGTAGTTATGCGACAAATAATAGTGTCCAAGCTTTGCATACCTTCAACTAATTTAATTAGATCATAAACTCCTTATTGGAAATATATGTTAACTATAGAATAAGCTAATCGAGAAAATATGCATGTAACATCATAAAACAACTTCAAATACTCGCAAATCTTTTATACCCTATATTCTTCTTAAGGTGAACAATGCTTATAATTTGAATCACTCACTTGCAAGTGAAAAAATATGAATACAAAATTAATAGCACTTTCAAGCGCTTGATATGTTGGATTTTCTATTATAGATACATTCTATCTTAATCCCTCCTTAGAGTCTAAAGAAACTTATTTAACATAATCTAAAACCTTTTATTTCCTTCCTTGTGAACCTTTGACATACTTAATGTTTTCATGACTTTTGCATATAGAATCATCTAATTCTTTTAAACCTTTTTGGACAATTATATGAAAGATGTGAGCGCAATAATGAGCATTAAAAAATTCACTATCACATAATTGAGTAATTTTGAAAGTGAGTTTATTTTTTAACAATGCAATGAACAAGGCATTTATGAAAGCATTATTTAGTGTTATAGAAAACAACTTTCTTTCTATGACCCATTTGACCAACAATGTGTAAAGGACTATATTCTATTAGAAAGAGCAATTTCTGTCTGTGAAGTTGGCATTGCATAGAAATTTAAGTCTTTTTTGTAGCTTAAATTCTTATCAAGTATGCAATGAGATAGAAATACCCCTCAATAGTTATGGAAGTCCACAGATTAGATGTCAACTTATCCTCACAGGAATTGCTTGTAGCAAAGTTTTAACCTTTTCCTTCTCTCTTTTATAAATTTTTGAAACATGACTTTCTTGTGTTCCTACTTATGTGTTTAACACCATCACATAAGTAAGAGCATATGGTTCTAATAACTTCATAATCAACAAATAGAAAAGATAATTTATGCTAAATAATTGTCATTGCTAACATCTCACAATAATTATACTACCTTATCCATCAACCGAAAAATATAATCTACACTTTTAAAATAAAGAGTAGCATCCACAAACTTTAAAAGTATTGTCTCCATACTCGAGTATATCAAGAAATTAAATATATTTCTCTTATGTTCTGTAGTTCACCTATCATACATCAATGTACAATTAAATTTATCCCAATACTTTTTAAATATATTTCTCTTATATTCTGTAGTCCACCTATCATACATCAATGTACAATCAAATTCATCCCAATACTTTTTAAATATCTCAATGTATGTAAAGCTTATATATTTTCGACTGAAGATATTTAGTAGCAATATCATTTGAACTGAAAAAAAAAACACTAGGTCCTACTAATTTTATAATATTTTTCATAGTGTGATAATAAGGACTATCAGGTACATTGAAAAATTATGGTTATAAAAAAAATTTAGAGATAACTCTACTGATGTGTTTTTTTGTATTTTTATCCCTTTGAGAGCTGTGTTGATAGTGGTATATATATGATCTTTTCTTTTTTTGAATATATATATTTGTTGGTCCAATATTTCTAGATTTTATTGTAATATTAGGAGTTCTAAAATTATTGCCCTCATATTCTCTTTTTTTCCTACATATAGATTAATCCAGATTTTTGAAAACTACCACTACTACTTCTCTCATCTTCTCCTCCTCCCTATGTGTATTTATATATTTTATTACTTTCCTCGTCATTCTTTTCACAATACTCACTATTATCATTATCAATGTGTTTAGAATTATGCATTACTTCTTAACGAAACTATTGACTATCTTTGTTTTGCAAATTATTTATTCTTCTTTTTGCTTATTAGATGAGTTAACATCTGTTTTCTGACTTCCATAGCCACTGTGGTCTAAGCTATTATATTTCTGTCTTTCAGCAAAATTCTTTCATATGATTGACACCCTCACTAATTTTCTTTCTATATCTGTTATATTTGACACGTCTTTTATTTTACCCAGTATTGTATTGTTGCCATCAAATGTCGGTAGTGTGTGGTTTCTCTTTTGGAACTTTTTTAATTTTCAATTTAAATCAAACCTAAATAGAAATCAAATTCAAAATAATTCACAAAATAAAGACAAAATAATTTCAAATTTTAAAAATGAAACCTTTCCAGTCTCTCTCATACTCGGTTTCTCCCTCTCTCTAATAAACAAGTAAAAATATAAAACTCCCTCTCTCTTCCTCTCTCTCTTTGTTGTTGCAACAAAACAGAGAGGGAGAGAAGTAGAGAACCCCCTCCCACTCTCCCTCTTTCTTCATCTCTCTTCCTCCCCCTCTTTCTTTAGCAATCCCCTATCTCTTTCTTCCTTCTCTTTCTCTTCCTTTGTTACTGTAGAAAAATTGCTGCAGTAACAGAGCCTTTCCACTCTCTCTCTCTCCTTCTTTGTTACTATACCAAAATGTTTCCTACAATAACAGAGACAGAGAGAGAGAAAGAAAGAAAGAAATAAAGAGGGGGGAAGACAACGAAAGAAAGAGAGGGAGATGCTAGAGAGAGTGAGAGTAGAAAGAGGAGGTGGAGAGAGAGAGAGAAATTGGGAAGTTTGAGAGAGAGAGAGAGAGAGAAGGAACAAACAAAAAAAGAAAATAATTTTTTAAGCTTGCAGAGGTTGAGGTCGTTGGATCTTGGTTAGAGGAGCTCGTCGGATGTTGACGGAGGCCGGATATTCATCAGGTGGCCGTCGGGGTCGATAGGGGAGAACTAGTGAATTGTTTTTTTAATGCCAATACTCTTCTAACTGTATCTAATACGTATTGGACCATATTGATGCCATATTGAGGTTCGATACATATCAGATACCGGTATGAAAGGGTAAATGAAATATCCATGCTTTATAATCATGGAAATTTCTTTTGTACTGATTAGCAATGAATTTTGCCGGAAGATGTGAATGGAAACAACACACATTGCACAAAAATTGTACGACATGGAAAGACTGTTGATAATAATGCAGCAAGACTGCTGCATAGCAAAGAATATCTTTTTAACCCTCATAGATCTATCCACAAGTGAGACAAGAATTCAAAGGTGTTCACTCTCATTCTATTACTTCTATGGATGTAATCTGTGACAATAGTCAGACATGGACAGTTGGACACGGTTTCTGAGAAGAGGGCTTAGTTGCTTTTTGACCACTTAGCATTAGACATGTAGGTCGAAATAGGGACATTTGAGTGTATAAAAAAATCAATTCCAGATCTTACCTAAGCGACAAAGATCTCAGCAACCTAGATATTATTCAAGTATTCAATCAAAAAGAGTATTTCACTGCAAAAAAAATTGATCAGAAAGAGTATATTGCTGCAGAAACTTTGAAAAATCAAAGACAACAAATCCATTAAATATAGAGGCAAGTATAGAATATCTCGGCTCGTTAGAACTGTTGGTGAGAAAGAGAGTGAGGTGAGGAAGGTCTCACCATCTCACCACAAAATAACTTGGGAATTGGAGTAAGTTAGGGTTAGGTATTTAGGGATGAGTATATATATATATATATATATATATATATATATATATATATATATATATATATATATATAGTTAGTTAGTTAGTTAGTTAGTTAGTTAGTTAGTTAGTTAGATGGGTTAGCAGGTTGCCCGGACCTGGTTAACCTAATTATTAAATGGGTCATATCTGGCCAGATGGGTTAGTGGCTTAAACCCAAATACAACCCAATTAATAATCAATTTAGCCGGGTTGACTCCTTTATTACCTGAAGCTGATTACATTAAATCCAAACTCATTTAAATGCTAGATTATTGAGTCTAACTGAAATTTGCCATCCCTAACCAACTGAGAAGATCTTGCCCAGCTATTGGTTGGGATTGCATTGGTCAAAAAACATAGGAAGGCCTCTCTCTCTCTCTCTCTCTCTCTCTCTCTCTCTCTCTCTCTTAAATCAGAGAAGCCATTTAGTATACTTGGTCAAATATGTTAAAAACCTAGGGAAAAATTGAGAGATTTAGCGAAATCAGATATTGATGTGCACACAGAGTAGTCCCTTTTTCAAATCTAGAAAGTCATTTTGGTCGAATCATTTTTGTGGTTCGAAGTAGATACTAGATAAGCCAATCACTTGACACATAAATTTCTAATTGGCCAACTTGGTTGTGTTATTTGTTGATTCAATATGTGCATATCATCCTTATCCAGGGGCATTCTAATCTACTTTGTATCATTCCAATTTTATTACATGTTCCCCCAGGAACAAATTAGAGTCTGTTTATTGATCCTGCTAAAGGTGCACCTGTAGTTTTGCCAACTTTTTATTGCATTCTGATGACATCCAAGACTTCCATTACCTAATTTTAGACTTATATATGAACTAAGTAGCTTCAGGCTAAGCTATTTACTATCTAAGTGCCTTATAATTAAATCTGGTCTGAGATTTAAAAGACGCCATTGTTGTTTTTTCCCCCTAACTAGTGAGGCGCAATGCAAATCTGTGTAATTGGGCGTTCTATGTAGCAAAACCTCTGCAGCCAGATATGCGGAGTAATACAAACATTCAATATTAGAAACTGAAGGTTAAGTTTAAAACTTAAGTTAATAAACACGTTGATTTTTTAAGAAGCACTGGCATACCCTCTGCTGGTACCCAGGCTTTGATAGGCAAGATTTGGACTGGAAAAAGTAATGTGTAATAGATCTAGGCCTTAGAGATGGTCCTGTTGGCAGTCTATTTGATGCACCTTCTGTACTGAAAAAACAATATTTTGGGTTCCATACACATAGAACTGGCATTTCCTGTTGATGTTTTTCAAGGATCTAAGTTCAGCTTTAAGCCTAACTTAGCTGTCAAGGTTTCATATCTTTTAACATATTTTGGATCTGTACTGATTCTTTTAGAATGATTTGAGCATATTTTATCACTTTCCTCTTTCATTTCAAAGCATATTGTATGAAATGTAGTATGACTCTTCTGCAGAACTATTATAATCCTCCTTTTCATCCATTAGGGTCAAAAAAACGAACAAGAAATGATATATGGTAGAACTGCAAACAACATTCACCTATGGAAGTGCAAGAGCATATGTACAGTTTTGTATTGTCAAAATTGTCTATGAACACATCACCTGGTCACAATTCCTTTTTTCTTTTTACCTAATAAACTATCTAAATATTATGGAAAATAATGTCACGCATGTGCTTTCAGACTATTGAGATCTTCACAATGTTCACATATATTTTTGCTTGTTTTGGTAAATATAAATTAACTTGATGATCACAATGTTTGCAGGAGACAACATTTATAGAGCAGCTGGTAGAAGATGAAAATCAGATGGAAGGCATACCTAATGGTTGCTCAAGGATTATGAATTGGCATCTTCATTTAGAAGCTAAGCATCTTGTCTATCCTAAAGGATGGCAAATCTCGGGGAATCTCGATGTTGTTATTCCTCTGAAATAGGAACTGCAGCTGTGGTATGCCTAGGTTTGACAGGTAGATTATTGGCGTCTAGTTTTTTTCCCCTCCATTTTCTTTATTATTGTTAGCCACTAGGCAGTTTCTTGAGATGTGTCAATATTGAGTGTACAGGAGAAAATTCCCTTATTGAGGGTACATCAGAAAAATCACTTAAAACCATTGCTATGAGAAGACTCCTTCCTATTCTTGATATACTGCTTTAAAGAAGTGCTTTCCTTTCTTGGATTTTCAATCATTTAATTTTCGCTGCTGTAATAGTAAATCAGACTGACAAGCAGGATGTGATATTTGTAGAAATGATTTCGTCTTCCCTTCTGGTTATATATTGGCTTGCCGACTGTCTTGTGATATGCCTTGTTTATGTTATTTCTCTGGTTTAATCTTGCAGTGGTGTTTTTTAATAGCATTGCTATTTATCAGTTCACTTCCTAACTGTTTCTTTGTGAAAATTTCCAGCAACTCTTTTGAGCAAAAGTGAGAGTGGGCTTTAGTGCTAGTGGGCTTTCACAAAAGAGCGGACGGCTAAAGATCGACCCTGGCTCACAACTTCAAAGATTGTCTTGAATTCTTTTCAATATTCTTTCTAGAGGAAAGACCATCTTGACTGTCATACTCATTCTTATTGTGTAGAAGGCATATATACCCATTGGTGTACAGACTAAATAGAGTCGTTTTTGTACCATTCCTGTTTACCTTTTAGAGGTCGTCTTTGTAAGAAGCTGTTTTCAGCAGCAATTTTGTGTCTGATTGAAGACGATTATGAATTGCTGATCTTCTACTTGGTTATTTCATGCAGTGGTGATTTTATGTCTTGTTTGAACTAGAGATGTGAATTCTTGTCTGAAGTCGATATTACTTGGACAACAGTTTGAGAGTAGGATCGGGATACGAAGAAAACAAATAAATGGCTAAATAGGAGGGAGTTTGGCTGGTGGGGAATAGCAAGCCCTCTTTTATGTTAGTGATGTAGAGGCAGACATTGACAGCCTGATACTCTTTGGTCCCATGTGTGTTACTTTCAAAGAAAATTAACACCAACCTTTGCACCTAGCACAAATATGCATGATTTATTGGTTTTCCGAATGAGTTCACAGGATGGATGGACAAAATATAACAAATGGGAAAGATGCTTACTTAACTTAAATGCATACAATAACCTTTATTGGCGTAGAAAAATGTGATTAATGCATTACCAGATAATGGGAAAGATGCTCATTTAACTTGGAGGTATACAATAACCTTTATTGGAAGAGAGGAATGTGAGTAATGCATTACAACATGTGACTGAGGTCTAAGTGTATCGGTACAAATGTAAACGTCTATCTTCTTGTGTACATGTGTTATAATTAGACATTCAAAGTGATAGTACAAAGCAGCGTTCGGACATCTATAATCATATCGTTAGGGTGAAACAAATTAGATATGGATTGGATAGTGGTTAATCCACATCTGGAATTTTTTATTTTTATTTTTTTGCTTTGAAGTTTGAATATGGATATTAGAGTAGTTACCAATATCTAGACCCATTTCTACACTAAATGGATACGAATATAAATATAATAAAAATCAGATTTTAAACAGATACAATTTAGGACTCATACAATTTTATTATTCGTACCCATTTAGATCTAATCTAAATCATATTTGTCAAGATGTAGTTTGTATTTGATGTATGTTGATATCCCTTTAGTGTGAATATGGTCTTAGATATTGGTATCCATCTACTAACAATATCTGGAGTAAAAATGTGGATCAAACTATTGGTTAACCACTATTTGACCTGTATCTGATCTAGTAATGTAAAGAAAGAGTGCGGTGCTGTAGGAATGGAAACTCTAAAACGTATTTCAGTTAGTTTCAACCTAAGGGTGAATTCAGGAATTAGTGATAGTAGGGTAACTTGTTGTTTTATTATTTTAGCTGAAAATGTATGGTAGGAATGGAAACTCTAAAACATATTTCAGTTAATTTCAACCTAAGGGCGAATTCAGGATTTAGTGATAGTAGGGTAACTTGTTATTTTATTATTTTAGCTGAAAATTTATGGTAGGGGATAGTTTCCTTTTTTTTTTTTATCAATAATGAGCTGATATCTAAGCTAAAGATTATATCTCAGCCTATTTAGTGCCCTTCCTATAGTACGAACCAGCCATGTGAGTGAACTCAACTCTAACTCAGTTCAGCACATAAAGGTGGTTTGGGGCATTTGCATCTTTTCCATGGGTTGGTTATCTATTTATTTTAGACTTTCATTTGCTTATTAATTTTCTTTTGCAGATTAGTTATTATGTTTGGGGGTAATTACCTTATAATTCTTGCTTTTGTGGATTAGTCGAACTCGAGCCTATTCAATTCGATCGATCAAGTTAGGTTCAAGTTTAATTGATTATTAGAATTGTAATCGATTATGCCAAGAGCCTAATCTTTGATTGATGAATTAGGGCTGGTTTGAGTCGCTTGGGCCTAAGCTGAAATTGGCTAGGTCGACCAAGTCAAGTAGGTAGTAGGCAAACATGTTTGTGGTGTACAGGTATGGTAACTCGTTAGGAATTTAGTTCAAGCCAATATAACCCAAACTAGTCTAGCTTGGATGACCTCGTCAGTTAGGAAGCCATTATATAATTTATGGCGCGCTCCTAATTAGGTCATTATCGAAAGAATTGAGAATTGACATAGTCCCTCTCTCTCATTCTCTATCTTCGAGCGTCATCCTCGATCGTGGCCACTGCTACCGTCGCTCTTCTCATATGTCTGATCGCCCCCTTTCATTCCTATGAGCAAGTCCACTTCTTACCCTCATCTAGCTTTATGCTTTATTCTACTTTCATTTGCTTCAGCTCCTCAAACTGAAGGCTACTGCCCGAATGGAGGCAATCAATTGAGACTGCGCCCAAACACCGCAATTGAGGCCTTCGATGCCGGTTCTGATTGTTTCAGCCCCACCACTGGCCCCTCAAGCATTGTTCATCCCTTACTACCAAATTATGGATCCATTGCTGCCCTATCCAGAAGTGGCTAGAGCAGCAAACACAACGTTCCAAGAATTGGCTGATGACGAGCACAATAACCTATTCGGTTTGGAGAACTCCAATGACTCTGACGATGGGCCAAAGGAGCAAGACCTAGAACCACGTCAATGTGAGGAACAAAGGAGGAGAAATCATCAAGCCATGGGGCCACATCCACCCCAAGTCAAACCTAGACAGGAGTTTGATCTAGATGGCAACCATGGGATACAAGGTCGAATGGTTTGGCTAGCATTTCCCAAATTCAATAACAAAGATCCGGCTATTGGTTGTATTAGGAGGAGCAATTTTTTGCTTTTTAGAGGATGTCAGAGGACCACAAGGTGAAGTTAGCAAGTTTCCATTTGGAAGGATCAGCCCTTCTATGATACTTAGTCATCGCTGTGCATCGAAATTTGGATCACTGGGAGACATTTAGTGTCGACCTCACTAAATGGATTGGAGCATCGGGTTATGAGGACTTTAATGCTTTTCTCACTAAGATGATTCAACAAATTATCGTACTTGTATATTAAGAAGAGTTTGATCGAATTAGCGCTCAATTATTTCCACCTTGGTCGGATGAGCTTTTGAAGAACACTTTCATATCGTGGCTGTAAAGTGAAATCCAAGTCGATGTTCAAGCGCTTCGATCACGAACCTTGGAGGAGGCCTATGAAGATGCCATACTCATGGAGAAGAAGCATACAGGCCTCTGAAGTTAGATGAGGGCTATTAGACCCAACCGACGACAAAAGGTTTTTCTACCATATCGAAGATGGATGCTGCTGGTCTAGATTAAGGCCACCCTTTCGGGCCTCAATTGGTGTGTAAAAGGAGGGGCTAGATCTACTATTCGTATTCTAACACTTGCCATGAACGAGTTGAAATCACTATGCACACACCTAATGTCTAGCTAAGTTGTCCCTTGCATTCTGATATAAATCGGCTTGACCCGATTTGAATTAGATTTTGGATAGAATTAAGTACATAACTTGCAAAGACGATTTCGGATGATCCAACCATTGGATCCTTCTAAAATTTTTATATATTATCGTTCTTGAAGAGAGATTTACAACGAATTCAAAATCTCTATGTTTGGACAATTAGATCTAGAGTTATCGACTAAATAGTGGATGAAGGTCAGGATAAATTCTGCACGATCCAAGAAGAAGAGGTCGACCCTTAGAGACAATGGTGGTGCAGTGGATAAGAGGGGTTAGGCTGGATGAGACCTTGCCAACAAAAGAGGTGGCACGGGTTGGTGAAAAAGGAGGTGGGAGATAGTGTAGCCTTCGGCTAAGATGAGAGGGTGGAGATAATGGCGACCAAGCTTAAGCCAATAATCCTTCTTACTTAATTCCTTGATTGCTTTAATTAGAGCTGCATTTCACAGATATATATAGAGGCTAATCCTAAATTGACTCATACTAGGATTTGCCTCAAGGACTTACATTAGAGATAAACATGACTCAGCTAAATTAATCTTTATTATCTAGCTTGGATTAGTGCTTCGTAAGGTTGTAGATAGATTTCGAATCTGAGGACACACTAAATATGAAATTCTGGATCTAGACGTTGCCGATCTTTTCTAACTAGTTTCATATTATTTGGACATCTGCTGAATATCTTGCAAATATTTTTCTAAAAATTTCGCAAAGATAGATTTAGCTAATAAAATTCTAAGCTACTAAGACTAACTAAACTATAAAAGTAGATAAGATAAATAGACTCAACACATTGAGCCCAATGTCTCCTTGATGTGATTCGATCTGACCCGATTTGCATTACATTCGAACCTTGCCGAAGTTCACAGCTAGGTTGAGCCTTGGTTAGACCCTTGCTAAGGTCTTCCACCTCTTGGTTGGGCACCTCCCCACCTTGGACGAGCTTTAGAAAGCCTTGGATGCAACTCACAATCAACTACCACAAAATTAGCTTGAGTTGTGCTTACGTCAAACCGACTAGGCCTACATAGCCTCTTTTTTGGTTTTCTCTTCCCTTTTAGAGCTAAGAGAAGCCCACTTAGGTAGACTGAAGCAATTGGTTTGGCTCAACGACCCCGAACCCAAGCATAAAGGGATTAAATCCACCGAATTGCACCGAGCTGAGGATACAAAATTTTAGAACATGATGTGGTAAATTCGACTTGAACTGAGTTCAAGAGTGAAGAGGCCAAGCCAAATCAAGAGGGTGCAACTTGGGGACAGAGTTGCTGATCGAGTGGCTCGACAAACTGATGGACAAGTCCACTTGGGAGTTGCAATTGGACATCGTGGGGTGCTTTCCGAATTTCACACCTTAATGTTGTAATGCCTACATAACCTCATGATCATTGCGAGTCCATATCGAAAGGCAGAATTGGATTCCAACTCACATTGATAAAGTTAGGGTTATCGCAAATCTCCAAGGTGAAGAGTGAACTAGAGATCCAACGATTGGATGGTAGAGCACTTTTGGAATTAAGATAGATTCGGGATAGAGAATTAATATATTGGAGTGGATCGTGGAAAGGTGAGGCTGAAGAGGAATGGTGGTGAGCGGCCTATGGATATGGCAAGGTGGTGCGGATGGCAATGGTGGAAATCGGTTGAGAAGGGATAGAGAAAAAGTAGAGTGGTTCCTTAGAGTCAAGGGGTGTGATCAAACGAAGAGAAAGGCAACAATGAAGATCCTAGATGGTGGCTAGACTTCCAAAAAGCTTGGAGGTAGTCGAATAAGGATGAAAGAGATGATCATGCAAATTAACTTCAATAATCCAAAATGACTATCTAGGTGCACAACACATCTATTTATAGGTGGCTCCCTAACTCAACTAGATTTGACAATAGGATCGAATAGGCTTAAATCTTATTGTCTAATATAGGCAAAAACACTTAATTAAGACACCTAAATTGGGGTTCCTCACTATCAGATGTTCGAATAGTCTTGAGCGCTCGAACGCCTAATTTTTTTCTGGCTCTCAAGTAAATACGTTCGAACGGCCTTGAGGGCGTTCAAATGCCTAATTAATCTTCTACTCTCGGGTAAATGCGTTCGAACAACCTTGAGGGCATTCAGACACCCTATCCCGAGACTTGCTCCTCTGACTAACTAAAACTTTTATTTCTTCTACAAACAAACTATTAGATAATTATTAGAGTCCACCACGCTTCCCCATCATGTCCTCAAGGTGTAGAGTAAGAAAACGATCCATTATTATCTAAAGCTCCCATGTCCTCATTAGCATCCTCACAACCATCTATCAGCATCACACTTTCTATCGTGCATTTTCTATCATCTTTGTGCATCGGTGATTAGGTGCGAAGTGCTCGTCATAGCCAAAGCAAATACTCTTTGCTCATCACTCCTCCGCCTATGCAAGTGCGAGAGTTCAGACGACAGGTGGATGGCCTCTCTTCACGTCAGCTAAAGGCTTGAATTGAGCCTTTAGGAACTAGAAAACCTATTGCTAGTCTCGATACTACAACCTGACCACTTGTAGTCATGGTCGGTCGAGCAGGATCGTTATCGTCCCATCCAAGCCTTGGTTCTTTGTTTTTACTCAGTAATTCTTTGTGCTTCCTCTCCATTAATATAGCATATAGAAAAGCATCATCTAAGGTGAGTAGAAGCAAAGCTTTGACGTTTGCTTGGATCTCTCCTCACAACCCTAACAAAAAAGAACTCCGTAGAAGCGCATCCGGCTAAGTCGAGTTGCATCTACTATTAATTTTCTCAAACTCCTCTTGCTAAGCACCAATAGTAGTTTTCTACACAAGCTTGGTGAAGAGGGCATCAAAATTCTCATATCCTTCAGCGCCAAAATAACAAGCAATTTTAGCACTGAACTCCTCCTAACGCTCCAACCTACCATTAGTAGAAGCCGATTTGTACCAATGAAAGGTAGGCCCTTTTAAATGAAAACTTGCTAGTTATACCTTGACATCTTCCTTAGTCTGTTAGAAGGCAAAAAATTATTCAGCATGGTACAACCACTCGATTAGGTTTTTGCCTTTATATTTGGGAAAGTTGATGCTCATTGTTCGGGTGTGGATGCCTCAATCTTTTGTTAGTGGACGTCGTGGTGCAGGCCTCACAAGTGGATGCTCATGGTCTATTCGGTGATGGCCCCTCATGTCTTCTTTTTGTGGTTCATCATCTCGAAAGTCATGCCACCTATTATCTTCCTCAAAAGCCATCAGGTTCACCTGGTAAATCAATACGCCCAGGGGTGGTGTGGGCAACTCCTCTTCTATCGCTTCTTCTTACCTTTGTGGCATGGGCAACAATGGTTTATTCCTTGGTTGTGAGCATCCTTGAGGTTGCTTTGTGGGAGTGGTCTCCATGGTTGTGGTAACTGATGGAGGGTTCGGGATGGTCACCTTAACTGCAAGTGCATTGACTAAGAGTGCAGACATCCTCTCTTACGATGCCCTCACTGCTTCCTGTTCCACCCTCATCCCTTCCAACATATGAAGAAGTAGTATGTCTGTGGAGGCAAGTCTACTCTTTGATCTAACTTGGCCAACCGTGGGTGATTCTGATTAGCTCGGGTCAATCGGAGTATCACCCAATCTTTTCTTATGGTTCCATGATCATCATTTCTTCTGAAGACTTTCGAGACCTTGTATTCACCATTAATAGAGCTTCAAGATGGTCGAAGGTTCGACCAGCTCTGAAATGAAGTCATAAAACTTGATATTCTTGTTTCATTTTTGTTTTGGAAAAGCAAAGGTAACCGAGGGGTGTGCATTTGTGTCACCATTTGGTGGCTTTCAAATAAATGAAAGTGCCCATGTACATTAGAATGGTATTAATAATTATGAAATGTCTTCAAAAGTTTTAGTACTGTAATATCTTTCTCGCTTCTCCTAATCCTCCATTTTTTATGACTATAATTCATAGTTTATTTACAAAATTTATAATTAATTTATAAAGTATTTTACTCTACTCTTCTTCTACTTATTATTCTATATTTTACTCTTCCAGGACCTTATTTCCCATATATGATAGGTTTGCATATAATTGTTTCCAATGGAAAGAAAAGAGACAAAGAAGGTTAGTAAATATAATTGTAAAATTCGTAAATTAACTATAAAATTTAGAAATTAACTATGCACCTAATATGAAATCATACAATAAAAAAAAATATTTGTCCCTTCTTTTAGTTGCTCATAGTACCAATATTCTCTCTTTTTGAAAGGTTTATTATAGCATTTGATTCTTTTAACTCTTTCAACTAGGAAGAAAATATAAAGTATACTTAAGAAATTGTTTTAGATAATTGAAAGTGCTTATATACATTAGAAAGGCATTATTGATTATGAAATATCTTCAAACGCTTTGAATATGACAGTGTATCTCTTACTTCTCATCCCTTTTATTTATGACTATAATTCATAGTTTATTTATAAAATTCGCAGTTATTTTTAGAAAAAAAATTTACTCTATCTTCGTCTATATATTCTTTTATAACTCACTCTAAATATTCATCCCTATATGTGAATGAGTCGAATTACCATATTTCTCTTATATAAGAGATTTGTATAGAATTATTTTCAATAGAAAAAAAGGAAGATAAAATAAGTTAGTAAATAAAACTACAAAATTCATAAATTAACTATGTAACCAATACGAAGTATACAGTAAAATAAATATTTTCATTTCTTTTAGCTACTCATAGCACCAATATTCTCTCTTTTAAAAGGTTGATTATAGTATTTGATTCCTTTAGCTATTTCAATTAGGAAAAAAAATTTGATATACACTTAAGAAATTATGTTAGATAAATAGAAGTGCTCATATACATTAGAGAAGTATTAGTGATTATGAAATATCTCTAAAAATTTGAATAGGATAGTATCTTACACTTAAGAAGGAGTGAGAGATGAAAGAAGAAGAAGAAGAAGAAGAAGAAGAAGAAGAAGAAGAAGAACAAGAAGAAGAAGAAGAACAAGAAGAAGAAAGAAAGAAAGAAAAAAACAAAGAAAGAAACAAAGAAAGAAGCAACAACATAAGAAGAAGAAGAATACAAGTTATTTCTATCTATTACAGTGTCTCGTTAGTATTTAATGGAGCACTAAGAAGGGTAAATTTATAAGAAAAAAAGTCTGACTTGCATTGAAAAACAAAAATGGGCTTAAGTGAGAAAAATAAAAATTAAGTATATTTTTGGTGCAAATTTTCCAATTTATATTGTCTATAAGAGAGAAATTTATAATTCACACCCTATATTTCTACTATTCACCGGTCAAACATTACCAAGTTAAGGAGGACTTTAAAAAGGAAAGCTCTTCTATTCTATATGCACATTTTTGTCATATATGACTATAACAATAATTCATTACATGTAATTCTATTAATATAAATCTAAATGGTGGAATGTTAGTGCGATATTCTTGTAATGATAAATTCTTGAACAATTTCACATTGAGTTGTATACATTAGATGCAAATGTATGGTTAAATCATATAACTTATAGATAATCAAATTATTCTAAGAAATTAAAAACATTTGTAAAATTTGAAAAAAATAAAGCAATCTGGGGCATGTGTTACTGCATGTGATGCCCCTTGTTTCCTCTCAACTCCTTCATACTATCATGTTTCTTTTAGCACACCCAACGATAATGGCATAGCGTGTGGTAGGACACTAGCATTGAGTCGTTGTCACTCCTCCTTTTCCCTCTTTCTTCTTATTTTTCTTCTCTTAGTTCTTTTGTTTAGTTTCTTCTACAACAAAGCAATATCTCTACTATCTCTCTTATTTATGTCGCCTTTGTTCATCGGACCTATAGACCATCACCGTCGTCGCAGACACTCTCCAACCTCTTTAATTTAGTTTTCATGGCATGTGGACTCTTTTGGTCTTTCCGTCTTTTTGGTGCCATTGAGCTTTTAAGAAACAATTGGTCGGCCAGCGGTGGTCAATTGCAACCTCATGACCAATAAGCTTCTCCTCATTAGGGCCTTCCTCAGAAGCCCCTTCCTTGTACCTTGTCATAGTCCTTTCAACTTCGCGGTGGCTTGGCTCTGTTCTAACCTTAGTGAGCTTGCCAATTGCAATCTTGTGTTAGACTAGTGTTGAAACCCATTGCACATTTTCCTCCACCTCTAGTGTCATTGTTGGTGTGGTTGGTACGTAACATCCGCCATCAAATACACGTGCTCCTTATGTGGGTGAAACCCACGTAATGCCCATATGAAATGTTGGTCATTGTTTCAACATAATAAATTAGAGAAAACTCACATTTTCACAAATAATACAGATCGCAAAAGTCCATAACACCTATGCCACAATAAGCTCCAAAATACATATCCAAAAATATAAGCAAAGATTTCCACGTAGGGGCTACAAGCCATAAAGCTTAAATTTGCATGAGAATAAATAATTAAAAAAATATATAATAAATATCATCATTAAATTCTCCACGAACTCGGGCTCATCTACAAGCTGAAAATATTTCCATAAAAATATGGTGCGCATAAAGCCTAGTAAGTTTCTACTTCTACAATCTAAAAATAGTATAATAAATATGCAATAGTAGATAAATATAAATATGCACATCATGATCAAAATGAATACATCAACACCACTTACTCATCATATTCATCTAATGCGCACCTGCATTAGCAATCTACAACATAACATGCATCAATTCGGACTATCAAATCCTCAAACTCAAGCTCACACCGAGCTTTGCCCCTAGGCTAAGTCAACACTATACCACATGATAAGCATCACCTCAGACTATCAAGTCTGTAACTCAGACTCATATAGAACTACACTCATAAGCCACATCAACACTCACACCCAACCACACAATACCCATAATGGATGGTAGATCCTACTCTTCACTTTCTAACTTAAACACCCTAAAGGGTTTAACTCTCGTCAATCATTAGTAAATTGCTTATCGCCTATCGCCTAGCTAAATGGCAGCCTGATTATCTGTGATCAATAAACTAATACCTCAAGCATGGACCCTAATATATAAGCATAATACTATCCTCTGCCCCTAATCCTAGCTGGAGAGGTGTTGAGTATTGGCCAGACGCAAAAGTCCCTCCCTTTATAGTTGTACATGTGTGCAAGTGGTATGATAATATATAATACACAATAAGCATAATGAACACACATCATTATCATGTATTTCGTGCTATCACACATGATCATGCCCAACAGATATGTATAGAAATCATAATACGCATAATCTTACTTAACATCAAATAAAATTATCATATACGACATGCATTACTAATAATAAGAAAATATATGCACATGCATGATACAGATCTGATGATGCCATAAGGTAAGACATTGTATTTTTTACACAATTCCTAGATTATAGAAGTTTTAATTGCTTGACAACGCTTCCTAGATAATGGGTTGTAACTGCGTCACAGGATTATCCTCACAAGGTACGAGACCCACCTTAATATAAAGACAATAAAATATAAGCGTCACATTCCTATCACTAAACAATTAAATAATCCTACTGACATCCGCTTAGATAGGTCTATTTAAGAATTCTCATATTCATTAGTCAGGTAGGACTAGCACAGTTGTACCAAGGCCTAACGCGTTATTAAATGTAATTGAAATAATTTACCTCAAATTATTGTTCATATCATTATTATCAATTTACAGTAATTCACCTAGTCAATATTTAATTAATTAGCTTCATAAATTAGTGCAATTTGCTTAATACACTAACTTGTTAAGGTTGCTTTTTGTGAAGATGACTTTCTATCTGATTCGATAATCTGGACAAAACTTGGCACTAAACTTGCGAAAGCAATTGGAATCAATCTAACCGTTGCAATGATTTAATATTTGGATATGTTGTTCCTCTATGAGTTAAAAATTCAACACAACTAGAATCTCATCGATCAGGTTAATAGATCGAAAGTTATGTAGAAAAAAATGACAAAAGGTCAGGAGGTAGCAGGATGGATGTGGAACATGTGGTTAGAGTTATAGAAGATGATTATGGTATAGTGGATGGATGAGTGCTTTGAACAAGATAAGGTGGGAGAAGGGAGCTTATATGTATGGTTGGTCGCTAGAGGGAGGAGAGAGAAACGACGGAGGATTAAACTCGACCATAAACAAAAACTCGGGTTGGATTCCAAGGGGAATGAAGGAAGAGGAGAAAATGGCTCAAGCCTAGATGAAAGAAACTAATTTCCGTTCTATCAGCGAAATTAATTAAGTTCTCACTTAGATAAAGTGATTTATCCAAGTGAGAACTTAATTAATTTCTAGTGTCAATTTAGAAAGAGCTTGAATTCTCTTACGAAGCATATATTTCATATTGAATGAGGAGAATTACTTCATGTCTAATTGCTGGAGCTCAGAGAATGATACTAGAGCAATGAAGGCACCGAAAAGTTTATGTACCATCTTCTACCACGCGCGGATTGGAGACTTACATATTTCTTGGTGACAAAATTAATTGGAGGCTTTCTCCTACAGAATAATTTATCGTGAAGGAGTTTGAGTAAACGAGTCATTGGTGCAGGTGGTGTGATTATAAATGAAACTTGTTTCTGTGGTTTAATTGAGTAGATAGATCCGGTTTGGCAGATCCATGATATTTTCCTCTTTGGTGAGAGAGCTTTTCTACTTTTCTTATTCGTTAGCAACTTTTTATTTTATATTTTTACTGTATTTTGCTCACTAACGTGAGTTTACTTTTTTTAGTTTGAATAGTATTCAAATTTAATTTTCTTACTCAGTCTTAATTAAATTAATTTTTAAGTACGATTCTAAATTAATTTTTCAGACTAGTTGGATCTGGAAGAACTGACAGATACCTATAACCAGATTAATTGAGTGTATGTGCGTGGGTACCATATCCCAGGCAAAATCAATGTCCAAAAGTTTACGGTGTTTATATTGTCTAAAGTCAAATATTACCATGTTTTGAAGAAGAAACCTGAAAAAGTAAAGCTCTGCCATTCTGTACACGCGTTTTCGTCGTATCCAATTGTAACAGTAGTCCATTAAATAGAGTTCCACTAATGTGGATTTGAAATGCAAAAGATACTTAAGACCTTTAGTAGTATATACTTTCAACACAAATGCCTTTAATTGGTAAAGGTAAAAAATATAACTGTTGCCATCGTAAGTTCATAGGAAAATGATAAAAACTTCACATATCAAACATGCTGAAGATTTGAGACAGTGGATATTTGGGTGGTAGAACATCTCATACATTTTATTCAGATAATTTTTCCGGCATCTAATAACTTCTTTCCGGTTTGCAATACCAAAACTTCTGTCACATTATCAAGATAACACCCTGTGACCACTCTTATGACCACTGTTCTAAAAAAACACTCTTGTGACAACATAGAAAGGAAACTTGCATAAAATTTGTTAGATGCTGAAATTTATAAGACAAAAAAGTTCATAACCGTTGGACTTTCTTCATCTTTTCATAACATCTTCCATATCCTTTTCCTTGCTCATTAGGTTCCTGTGTAGAAAGAATGTGCAAATATAAATTATGATTCTATATCAATATCCAGAGAGAACGATTCAAATGTGCAACAGGTACATTTATTTGGATTTTTCTCAGACTGGGCATTACTTGCATCCAATAACAAAGAGAAGTAATAACTACCTGAAGATGCTTCAGCATGAGCGTAAAGAGAATAAATATGCAAAATGATCCTTCATAAAACAGGGATTGCAGTAATTGTTTGACATTTGAGGTTGACCAAGCTGTCCAAGGTAATCCACCTTTGTTTAACTGAGTGACCTTAATGGAAGCATATCTTGACAAATTTCAAGGAATGAATGCCACTCTAATTAGATATACTAATGGAAATGAATTGACCAATCAACTACAATCATAATGGTTTTCACTGCATTATTCCCTATTGTCAATAGCCCTTGATATAATGGACCTCTTTTTTCTACTCTTCCAAAACTCATCTTTCTTGCCCTTTTTCGGTTTTATATCAAACTTGCTATTGACTATTCCCAATATAGCACTTCTATCTCTTCTGTTCTTTGTTGCAGCTTTCACATCTAAAATAGCTCGCAATTTCTGATAGGATCTGGCATCGGGCACTTGTCCGCTTCGAACCATTTGCTTGTGATAATAGAATGCCCTAGTAAAATCACGCACCCGAACATAAGCGTATATCATGGTGGAATAAGTAATGGAATCGGGCTTCAAATTAAGAGCTGCCATCTCTTTCAGTAACTGTGGCAATTTGTAGTGTTGTCCTCCCCGTGCATAGGCGTTCATCAATATATTATATATCATGACAGTGGGCTGCAAACCTATCTTTCCGAATTCATATATCACATCTCTTGCTTGAACATAAAGGCCGTGTTTTGCCAAACCATCTAGAAGAATGTTAAATGTGACTCTTGTACCTTGAACTTTACTGTTCATCATTGATTTCCAGATCTCCATTAGCTTTTCTGTTTCACCAGCTCGCCTAAATGCATCAAGCAGAGCTGTGTAAGTCTCTATAGAAGGTTTTACTCCTTCTCTTTTCATATTCTCATATGCCATATAAGCTTTTTCATGCCATCCATCCACTGAATATGCATGAATCAACACAGTATATGAATGCGATGTAGGCTTTATTCCTTCTCTCTTCATTCTCAAAAAAGAATCTGCTGCCATGTCGCTCATTTTTCTCTGCCTACCGTAGGCACTTATAAGGCAGGTATATGATTTAACATTTGGTTTTAGACCTAAATTTTGCATCTCAGAGAGTAGAGATTCAACAATCTTAGGTTGCATTCTTCTACTATAGGCATCCATTAGAATGTTATAGGTTGCTGTTGTTGGCTGTAAGCCCTTTCCTTTCATTTCTGCAAAAAGACCTTCTACCTCTTCAACCTGGTTAGATTTTCCATAAGCATCTAGCAAAGTATTATATATGATTGTGTTGGATGCAATTCCTTTCTTCTCCATTTCTGATTGAATGATGAGGGCTTCCTTTTTCAGCCCCTCATCGCAAAAGGACTTCATAAGAGCGCCGACGACTTCCAAACTCCATTTGATACCTTTCCTGTTCATTCGTTCAAAGAACTGCCATGCATCCTTTGCACATTTCCCACTTCTCCTCATCATAGTTATTAGAATAGAACATGTCACATGATCCGGCTGGATATTGTTTGCTTCCAGAAGATCAAACACTTTCCAGGCATCTTCATACCTGAAATGACCAAAAAACATAATAATATCAGAGCAGATTAGAGGATACAAAAGAGAACACCAATAATATAGTATACAAGAGGTTAACAGTGCCATTTTTATGCTCTCCAACACCACTGATCTCTGCGAATTGCATAGTAGCCAAAAGATGCTTTTCGATACTCCTACATCTTGCTCATATCACAATGTTTTCCATCTCAATTTATTCTTTTTCTGATAAAAGATCTTTTTTTCCTTTTATATTTATTTTTAAGAAAAAAAATCTTGACGACCCTATTAAAATTAAGATAGTATGATATTCAGCTTACTAGCTGGCCCGGAGCCCTGATTTTACTTGCACAAAATTGTCTTCTGATCAAGTAAAATCAATGAACAAGACCTTCTTGAGGTACTTCAATAAATAGAATAATATTCCATATCTATGACTTTTAACATTAATATAAACTAGAAAAGACCAACTGTCTAAATTCATAAAAGAAAACAAAAGGTCATCAGGATGTGCCTCCTGAATAACATTTCCACCACAAAATAATTTAAAGGAGAACCTTTAGACAATAGTGAATTGCACCAATCATCTGAAATGAATGAATTACTTTGCAAGCCTTCTTTACTATAAAGAAGAAGACAGGGAGAACGCAAAAAATGTACCTAAAGTAATATTAAGCCAAGTTATCCAATTGTACTATCTTTCACGCTAGGAAGATGCCCAGCTCATAGACTCTATGCTTTAACACATTCATTACCCAAACCATGTTCTTCGCTCACTAAGCTGCAGAAGAAAAGAAACGCACCTTCCGCAGCAAGCGAGGCCGGAAATCGCGGCATTGTAGACACGCACATCCCTAAACTTCTTTGCCCGAGGCAAATTCCCCAAAAGAACGATCAGCTTCTCTCCCATCCCGGCCCGACCTAATACCGGAAATAGAACTGAGCATGCCCTCGGGGTCACCAGCGGCGGCTCCTGCAACCCCATCCATTCGAAGAAATACAAACACCCCCAAACCAATCCTTCCTCGCCCATCCTCCCCAACAATTCAATGCATTCCCCTTCCCCGATCTTTCCGACATAACGACCCAAAAAGTCTCCCAATGTAGCATTCTCTGGGAGCTTCCTTGCGATCCCAAGAATCTCCTCCACAACCCCATTTTCCGAACCCGGATCATTTAAGACCTCAGGACCCAATTCCTGTACTTGCTCATCTTCCTCTTCGTTGTCATCACCCAGGTTGGACTCGTCAGTTTCCACGTCAGCGATGTGCCACGAGGAGCGGCGATTCCTCTGCAGAGAGAGCCGGCCTTCCTGCTTCGGGTCTTCGATTCGAGTCCGGTTCTTGAAGAAACTAAAAATTGGGTCAGAGTCCTCTTCGTCTTCCACCTCGGATTCCGATACTTCTCCGAGTAATCCTTCCACTTCGTCCCCTCCTTTCTCGTCTTCTCCGGATGGTTCGGCTCCTTGGTCATGGAACTCGAGGTGGGGAAGAAAGATCGGGACGGAAGAGGAATACGAGAAGTTTTGGATTTTTGGAGGTCTCGGATGGAAGCGGAGTGAAGATCGGAAGGGAGAAGGAGAAGGAGAAGCGGAGGGATTGAAGAGGTGGGCATTGGGAGTTGAGGACGGGAAGGAAAAGGGTTCGAGGATTTTGAGCGCCATGGCTAGGAAAAGGAGCCGAGAAGCAGATAAATGAAATATCGATTAATCATCCAAAAACTATAGAAGAACTCAAATCGTCCTACTTCTTAGTCCGTAAGTTTTTTTTTTTCTCTTTTAAACAAGCAACAAAAACATTACTTAAGATTCCTTGGTTCACTTGTGTAATACGAATATGCTTCTTTTATAATAAGTCTCCTTATTCTAGTGTAATAACTAAACAATATCTTATCTTACTAGATTCTTACTCTAATATTATTTTAACATTCTCTCTCATTTTATTCTATACAACTTTTAAAAACTAATTTATTAGTACCTAGAAATTACTATTTTATCATTTTGAGCTGATAGCACTAATTTAACATCTAATCAGCTACAATTTGATTTCCCTCTCTCTCTTCTCTTTCTCTTCTCTCGAAAGGCAGCCATGGCCTTCATCACCGAGCCCAACGCAAAGCTCCCTCAACCTCTGCACACCTTCTCCGACGAAGCATTGCGACCACGCTTTGTACGACTCTCCTCCGACGAAGCACCGCGACCGTGCTTTACACGTCTCTCCTCCGACGAAGCAGTACGACCACGCTTCGCACACCACTCCTTCGACGAAGCACTACGACCACGCTTCGTGCACACTCTCCTTGTAGGAGCATATCTCTCCCATCTCTTCAATTAACCAGCATTAAACAGATATGTACAAGAGGGTAAAAACGAAGTAGATTGCGGGGTTATAACAAAGAAGAGTGCAGGATTATAACCCTGCATACCAGCGCAGTGTGGATTTATAATCATGCATTACCACACAGTGCGGAATTCTTACCTCTCATACTCGAGTCAGGGTTATAACCCCGCATACTAGCATACTGCGAGGTTATGACCCCTCAGCGCAAGAACAAGTCTGCATCTTCCCGCATGGAAAAATTTGACACAATACACTATTTACACAAATTATAATGTACAAATTACTTACATGAATGTGGCGTTTTGCCTTATGTTTCTCCATTGATACGCACACCTAATTCGGTTGAGAAGACTTCAAAGTAGTGCCTTTTGATGTTTTGTTGTAGATGCAAAGAGAGGTTATGCAAACTACAACTTAGAGCCATCGTCCTCCTCGACCGCATCTCCTTATGGTGGGGCAACATCTCCACCCTCGCCCACAATCGCTCCGACGCTCTCACTAAGTAGCATCAATGAACACCCGAGTACAAGGTTATTATAACCCTGCATAATATGGGGTAATATCCTACACACCAGAGTGTGGGGTTATAACCTCATACTATAACCTTGCACCATGCAAGGAAGTCCATAGTAGAAATGCCTCCATACTATTTACTATTTAACATATAGTCAAGGGTATTTTCATCATTGGGTTTAAAACATCACCAACTCTCAATACAATTTTATTATTTTAATATCAACTTTATATCACATCAAATATAATTATTACACCTTACACTACTATTGAACTAAACATTACAATAGCTTATACTAGTATTAGCCCTCTTCTTCTAGTTTTAAAAATTAGAATACTTATGCTTATTCCACCCTTATTCTACAAGTGAACAGGGGCTTGGTGTTTTGAGCTGATATTAGCGGCCAAAATAGGCAACAAGGAGGGGGAACCGAGCCCTCCCAGGTGCAGCTGAGAGCCATATTCCTACCATAATTAGCAAGCCAATCAGCCGACTGATTAGCTTCACGATAGTGTTGCGGTTCTTGATTTAGATGCATAGTGAAACCGTTTTAATTTGTATTCGTTTCTATTTATGTTTTGGGAAAATAAAATAGTTTCAAACAGATGTGTTCGAACCCAAATGGACTGCGTTCGAATGCAATCATTCGAATGCCTGATCTTATGTTCGCACATATAGAAAATGTGTTTTGGTCATTCTAACGCGATCTGGATGATTTGAGTTGCGTTGGATTTCGAACTCATAGAGGAATAACATATCAAAATTTCATATCAATCCAATGATTAGATCAATCCTAGTTATCTTCACAAGTTTCGTACTGATTTCTGTCCAAATTATCAATTTGGATAGAAATTAATATTCACCAAGAGCAAGTGTAATAAGTTGGTATCAGAGCCAGCCTTCCTTGGTGTGCATCTGCAATGACACCAACCACTAGATCTATGGTGACTCAAAGAAGAGAAGAAGAAAGGGAGACATTCCCGCGCGTGGGAGAGAGAAACTCTACACCTCCACACAAGGGAACCCAAATGTAAAAGGATCATGCACACACAATGCTGGCTCCTCCATCCTCCTTCACGGATCCAAACATGGAGATACTATCAAGGTCCATTGAAGCTTTGGGACAGATCTTATCACCATCCTTGCCCAAACTATTGAGTGGCATCGCTATTCATCAAAGCTAAGTCCACCTCCGTACGATCTGACCGGTTTCAATGTGGTTAACTTAGCCCTTTGACAGACTTCGCAAGCATGGATAAAACTCCTCACATCTCGTCTCAATCCTGACCACGTGCAACTTTAAGATATCCTCTTATAAGTCCTCAAGACACCCTCATGACCAGTTTCTAGAGTTTGGTGGAAGTGCTCCAACAATTTCTACCGCAATCCATCATTTGCAGGCACTCGAATGCATCCGCGGTCTAGTAGCAAACCTCCTTGATTCTCTAATTCTGGATGGCGCTCCGGATCATCCATCACCTCCTGTAACAATCTCAAAACATCCGGGTCAGATGTACATGTGTACCTCAGCTCGTCAAGAAAGGGAAAGGTAGGAG
This sequence comes from Typha latifolia, assembly GCF_019914945.1. Classification (NCBI taxonomy): domain Eukaryota; kingdom Viridiplantae; phylum Streptophyta; class Magnoliopsida; order Poales; family Typhaceae; genus Typha; species Typha latifolia. The sequence goes on from NC_133097.1 coordinate 176,710, forward strand.
AAGAATAGGCTACAAGCTCGGCGGTATTGGGTTGGCGCGATAGTGCATCCGCCGCTCTATTTTCCATTCCCTTCTTGTATTGGATTTCATAATCATACCCCAGCAATTTTGTGACCCATCTCTATTGTGCCAGAGTGTGTATATGTTATCCCATAAAATATGGAAGACTCCTTTAATCGGTTTGGATAATGAATCGTCTACCGATCAAATAAGGCCTCCACTTTGTCACCGCATATATAATTGCCAACATCTCTTTCTCATAAGTCGATAATTGCTGAGATTTTTATAATAAAGCCTTGCTAAGATAGGCAATGGGACGTCCTCCTTGCATTAGTACAACTCCTATGCCAACATCCAACACATTACATTCCACAATGAACTTTTTAGTGAAGTCCGGTAGCACTAGAACGGGTGCCGTTGTTATTGCTGTTTTGAGTTTTTCAAAGGCTGTAGTAGCTTCATCCGTCTATCTAAAAGAATCTTTCAATAAAGAAGTGAGAGGAGCAGCAATCTTGCCATAGGCGATGAAGCGACGATAATATCCGATCAGCCCCAAAAATTCTCGCAATCCGGTGGTAGTAGTAGGAATAGGCCAAGCGGTCATGCATGCAACCTTTTGAGGATCTGCCGCTACACCATCTGCTGAAATGATGTGGCATAAATACTCCACTTGTGGTACTCCCCATATGCACTTAGATTTCTTGATCTTTAATTGATCTTGCTTCAACAAATTTAGCACATCCTTCAAATGCCACCAATGCTCCAATTCAGTCATGCTATACACCAAAATATCGTCAAAGAATACCAAGACATACCTTCGCAATAGAAGCCGAAATATATCATTCATGAGGCCTTGAAAGGTAGCTGGAGTATTAGTGAGACCAAAAGGCATCATCCAGAACTCATAATGCCCGTCCGGAGTCCAAAATGTAGTTTTGTACACATCCGTCGGGTAAACTCTAATTTGATGATACCTAGCCCTCAATCAAGCTTACTAAATATGGTTGCCCCTACAAGCTCGTCCAGCAGCTCCTCTATAACCAGAATAGGATATCGATCCTTGATGGTAATAGCATTTAGTGCTCGATAGTCAACACAAAAATGCCATGTCCTATCCTTTTTTTGCACCAATAGCACGGGGGATGAATATGACCTTTGGCTTAGTTGTATGAGGCATTACTACAACATCTCAGCTACCATATTGGAGATAACTTCTTTTTGCACATGTGGATACCGATATGGCCTCACGTTCGCTGGTGCAGCCCTGGGTACAATCTCTATGTGATGGTCCACCGCTCTCCTCGGTGGCTCCTCAAATAGTCCAGAAAAGTTATCTAATAAATTAAACAATTCAATGGTAGTACTTAAACTCGTTTGAGGCTCATTTCCTACTGGTCCTAACTGAAAAAGAGAGGTCAAATCATACGCACAAGGCAGCTCCACCAAAGGCTTCATCGTAGAAATCAGTGAAGACCGAATGCCATCAAGCCGCACATCTTTATTTCCTTGTTTAAATTTCATCCACATGCTTCGAAAATAAAATGTGACGGGTCCCAAGCTTTGTAAACACTGAGTGCTAGGACAATGTTCGCTCCTCGCAGCGCCAACGGATACAAGTCCACAATGATGTCGTGTCCTTGCACCCGTATACTGACTCGGCGACACAAACTCTCCTCCTTAAGCTTCGTGCCGTCTCCAATAGCAACGTCAAATCTCGTGGTCGGTTCGGCATCCAAACCCAATCTCCTTATTAACCTCTCGTCTAGAAAGTTGTGTGTACTCCCGGAATCGATGAGGATGTGTACACAATGCTTTCTGACAAGTCCGTCCACTCGTAACATCCTCGACGTAGAAGTACCTGAATATGCATGCATCGATATTTCAGCTTTGATATCTTCCTCCGCGCCCTCCTCAACGGCCTCATCATGGACCTCCTCTGGGTATTAATGTGAAGGTGAATGGTGGATGTGATTAAGGGATATAGACAAAGGGAATGAAGTGGTCGAGATCCCAAAGAAAAGGGGTGGCTCGATAGTCGAGGGAGATTAGAAGTTAGGAGAAACCTTTCTAATGGTAGAGGTGGAACGATGGTAAAGAGGGAGGAGGGAGATTAGGGTAGCAAGATGATAAAGAGGCAAGAAATTAATATTCCAATAGCATAATAAATTTGGTTGTCATCCACATACAAGTCCTAAAATAATAAGTAACCCTAATTCCAGAGGATTCCCGCCGATCACATTCGAACGCACAAAACACGTTCTCTGTATGTACGAACACGATGCAGGCGTTTGAACGCGTCTGACCGCATTTGAACGCGCATTATGCGTTCTCTGTATTTGCTAACCTAATGCAGGCGTTCGCAAGGGCATTCGAACACGACCCCACCTGCGTTCGAACGGGACTTACAGGAATTTTATTTTAATGAAAATAAACAACTAATGCAATAAGAAAAGATCCTAACAAAATATATCAATCTGTATTAATTGCTTCTATCGGAGAATTAGTATAGATAAATGTAGAAAAATGATATTAAGCAAGTTGTATTTTTTTAGCGAAGCTTATTAATTAAATATTGTTTGTGTGATCTTCTATAAATTTTGGTAATAGTGACTTGGGCAATAATTTTAGGAGAATATTTTTATTACATTTAATAACGCGTTAGGCCTTAGTACAGCCGTGCTGGCCCTACCTGATTAATAAAGATAGGAATTATGAGATGGACCTAACCAAGCTTGTAGTGGACATCAATAAGATTATTTAACTAATTAGTGATATGAATATTATGCTCATGCTTTTTATTTACTTTTCTTATTGTGGTGGACTCCGTACTCTATAAGGACGATCTCGTGGAGTAATTACGGCTAGTATCAAGAAAGTCGTTCAGGCAAGTGAAACTTCTATAATTTAGGAGTAGTGTAGAGAATGAAATATTGCACCTTATGAAATCATCACATCCATATCATGCATGTCCATACGTTTTTCTTACCGTTATTATTGCACATCATGCTTGGTAATTATATTTTGCGGTTTGGTAAGATTTCATATATTATGATGTCTTTCCATACTTTTAGAGCATGATAATGGAAAATATCATGCCACTTGCACATGTGCACGACTATAAAGGGAGTAACTGCTACATCTCGATAGTACTCGACACCTCCCTAGCTATGGTTAAAGTGGGGGGATATTCTTATACTTATATATTTTAGGGCCCACGTCTAAGGTCTTAGTCTATTAATCCCAGACAATCAAGCAGTCGTTTCGCTGGGCGATGGGCAGTTTACTGTTGATCAACGAGGCTCATACTCTTTAAGGTATTTAAGATAGAGAGAGAATAGTAGGATGATGTAGACCTAGCGGTACCCGAAGATGTAGGATGAGAGCGTCCATGAGCTACAGCTCATGATTTCTGCTCGGTGGTGCGATGATATGGAGTCGAGGCTCAAATAGTAGTATCGATGTGCGATACTAACCATGGTGATGGGCTTACGACTGAGGTCCTTAGTTTGCGGTTGAGGACAATCAGTCATGTTGTTCACCGGGTGATGGGCTGACGATTCTACCGCTAAGGTCTGCCCTCCCTTAGGTTTATACATGTAGTTCGGTGTGAGGATTGATGTGGCCTATGAGCGTAGCTCTACATGAGCCTATGTTACAGGCTTGGTAGTCTGAGATGATGCATATTATGTGGTGTACTGTTGACATGGCTTTTGGGTGGAGCTTAGTGTGAGCTCGAGTTTGAGGACTTGATAGTCAAGACTATACATTGATTTGATCATGATGCACATATTCATATTTATTTATTGTTGTATCATTCATCGCACTACTTTTAGACTATAGAATAAGAAAGTTGCTAAGTTTTATGCTCACCATCGTTTGATGAAAATATTTTTAGATTAGTAGATAAGACAAAGTTTATGGTGGAGCTGACGAAGAAATATCTTTAATTTTTCTTATTTATTTGTTTTTATAAATTAAGCTAGATGGCTTATAGCCCCTGCGTGGGCAATTTCTCTTATATATATGGATATGTATTTTGGGGCTTGTTGTGATTTATGGTGTTATGGGCTTCTTCTTATCTGTATTATTTGTGAAAATATGGGCCTTTCACTTGTATATGGTATTGAAGTATTGACTAGTAGTTCACATGGTAATCACGTGGATTCTATCCATGTGAGGGGAATGTGTTTGGTGGCAGGTGTTACAAGAAGATCTCCATAGGGGATTAGGAGCCAGTCTTGTAACAACTAGAAAAAAATCGGAACGCACTTTCCTTCCCTCTCTCTTTTCTTTCTTCTCTTCTTTCTTTCGTTTTTTTCTTTCCTGTTTCTTCTCCCCGCCAGAAGACCTCCCCCCGCCCCCCCTATCTCCTTCCCGCTAAGCCGGAGGGCCGCCGGAACCGCTAGCTAGTGGATCGAAGCGCTAAAACTTTAGATTTGTAATTAATTAATTATTTTTGAGTCTTTCTTCTCTGAAACCGCCGGTCTGCTGAGCTCCCCTCTTTGGTTGCCTTGTTGGCAGCTATTGCCTTCTTCGCTGGTCGGTTGGCACTATGGTGCCTTCCTCAGCAGGTAAGGAGTCACCGAAGTACCGGCTTGGCTGTCGACGATGGTGATCGCTGGCAGCTCTTTCTCCTGCTCTTCCTCGGCTAATCTGAGTCGAGGAAGTGGGGGGTGGTCAGGCTCGGGGTGGGTGAGACCCAGCCTGAGTATTGGGCTCGGGCTAGGTGCGGCCCAGCCTGAGTGCCGAGTCGGACTAGGCGTGGCCCAGCCCGAGTTTCTGCCCAGGCTGGGCTAGGCTGGGTGCAGCCCAACCCGAGCTTGGGGTGGGTTGGGCTGCCTGTAGCCCAACCTAAGTGAGTGGTAGGTTTGGGGCTGTAGGCAGCCTCGCCCTAAATTATGGGTGCAGCTTAACCCATGTGACTTTGGTGGATAGTGTGGGCTTCGAGTCCATATCTTAGTGGATCAAGTTGGTGGTCTTTGGGTTGGTTGCAGCCTAGCCCCTTTCTTTAGGCCTGATCTAAATAGGTCAATCGTTGTTCATCTATTTTATTATAATTTCAAATCCTTGATCTAATTATCTAAGTCAATGGGAAATATATTTAATTATTTTAGAGGGTCAGTTGCTAGTCATATTATGGGTGTAAATTAATTTTAATGAATTAGACCGTGAGCCTTAATTAATCAATATTTTTAATAGATAATAGTGTTCGCTACATAAATTGTTTTATAATCTTATTGAGCTAGAACATGGCCTAAGAGTGTCATTACAAATAACACATATCTGTATTAATTGCTCCTATCAAAAAATTAATACAGATAAATATAGGAAAATTATATTAAGCAAGTTGTATGTTTTTTACGAAGCTTATTAATTAAATATTGTCTATGCGATCTTCTGTAAAGTTTGGTAATAATGATTTGGGCAATAATTTGATGAGAATATTTGTACTTCATTTAATAACATCTCAGGCCTTGGTACAACTATGCCGGCTCTACTTGATTAATAAAGGTAGAAATTGCGAGATGGACTTACCCAAGCCTATAGTGGACGTAAATAAGATTATTTAACTAATTAGTGCTAAGAATATTGTGCTCATGCTTTTCATTTACTTTTTTTTATCGAGTTGGACTCTATACCCTATGAGAATGATCTCGTGGCGTAATTGCTGCTAGTATTAAGAGAGCGATTCAGGCAAGTAACTTCTATAATCTAGAAGTAGTGTAGAGAATGAAATATCGTACCTTATGAAAAAAATCACATTTATATCATGCATGTGCATATATTTTTTTTATAGTTATTATTGCACGTTATGCATGGTAATTATATTTTGCGGTTCGGTAAGATTTCACATATCATGATGTCTATGCTTGCTGTGTTGGATATATCATGCCACTTGCACACATGCATGACCATAAAGGAGGCAACTACTGTGTCTCGATAGTACTCGACACCTCCCCAGCTAGGGTTAGGAGCGTGGGATATTCTTATACTTATATATATTAGGGCCCACGCCTGAGATCTTAGTTTGTTGATCATAAATAATCAGGCAGCTGTTTCGCTAGGCAATAAGCGATTTATTGTCGATCAACGAGAGTCATACCCTTTAGGGTATTTAAGATAAAGAGAGAGAAGGGTGGGATGATGTAGACCTAACGATACCCGATGATGTAAGGTGAGAGCGTTTGTGAGTGACAGCTCATAATTTTCACATGGTGGTGCGATGATGTAGAGCTGAGGGCTCAGATGGTAGTATCGATGTGCAATGCAGACCTTAGTGATGGGCTTACGATTGAGATCATTAGTCTGTGATGGCGGACAATCGGTCATGTTGTTAGCCGGGCGATGGGCAGGCGATTCTACCGGTAGGGTCTACCCTCCCTTGGGGGTATGTGTGTGCTTGAGGGTGAAGATTGATGTGGCCTATGGGCATAGCTCTGCAAGATAATGCACTGATATGATCTTCCATTTTAGGTCGAGGCTCAATCTATTCCGAATTTCAGATCTAGACGAGATCTAACACGGAACTTTGGAAATAAATCCTGAAAGATCGTCGTCAGATCGACGTAAGATTTTGATATGTTGTAGCCTCGGAAAAGAGTTTTTCAACAAATTAAGTTTCAGGCGAATCGGATATAGAGATCTCAAGATATGTCCGATTAGTGGATAAACAGCAGGGGGTCTATCTTAGAATCCATGGATGGAGGCACGAGATCCTAGATGATGGTGGATGGTGGTGGACTGGCGTTAATGGGGTGGCACCGGTGAATAAGTCGTGGTGGAAGGGTTATGGGTGATGGAAGGGTTAGGGCAAGTGATGGATAGATTGGAAGAATGGGGAGGAGTGAGCTACCCTTAAGGGACTAGGGTGATTAGCCGAAAAAGGGAGGTTAAAAGCGGCGTCGCCGGGGATCGAGAGAACGGGGGCGAAGAAGATTAAGGAGACAAGGCAAGAACTCATTCATCAATAATAGTTCCATGGTTGCCGTCTACACCTTTAGAGGCTAACCAAACAATTCAAAATTGGCAATTATTAACCCTAAACAGTATATATTCGCCGACTGCGTTCGAATACGCCCGATCGCGTTCGAACGCACATATTTCGCACTTCTCTGGATTTGTGAACGTGATGCAGGCGTTCGTAGGCGCATTTGAACACGACGTTCGAATGCACAATTCACACTCTCTAGATGTGCGAACCTAATGCAGGCATTTACAAGCGCGTTCGAACGCACACCACCCGCATTCGAACACAACATACATAAAACTTGTTTTTTTAAGAATTAAACACTAAAATAAGAAACAAACACATCTCTAAAGTGTATCCATACTAAAGAAGACATCGGTGAAGTATGAATCGTATCAATCTACCACGTTCTGCAACCTTATCCTCAAGGTTTGAAATTACGGAAGCGATCTTTGAACTCGGACTCAAGCTCCTCCATGCTTTGGTTCCCCACATATCTAAAAATAGAGGAAGGGTTGGTGCTGAAAAGGAGACGAGCTCACTTGTGTCTGGTTGGGGCGAAAGAGCATCGGCCACTTGGTTCTCGATCCTCTTTTTGTAGACTAGTTCGTAGTCATACCCAAAGAGTTTCGTGGCCTACTGTTGCTGTGCTAGGGTGTGCACACGTTGCTCCATGAAGTAGGGTAAGCTACGCTGGTCCATGTGGATAGTAAACCGTTGGCCAATCAAGTAGGGTCGCCATTTGGTGACGGCGTGTAGAATTGCAAGCATTTCGGGCTCGTAGGTGGATAGCTGTTGTGACCGGTTTGACAATGCCTTGCTCATATATGCCACAGGTTTGCTCTCTTGCATTAAAACTACTCCAATGCCCTCACCCAAAGCGTCGCATTCCACCACAGAGGGCTTGCTGAAATTTGGTAGTGCTAGAACCGGTGCGGTAGACATGACTGTCTTCAATGCTTCGAAGGCCTTTGTCGCCTTGCCCGTCCATTGAAACCCTCCTTTTTTGAGTAAGGAGGTCAATGGGATAGCAATCTTGTCGTAGTTGGCAACGAATCGCTGGTAGTACCCCGTCAACCCAAGGAATCCCCTCAATTCTCGCTGATTAGTGGGAATCGGCCAGTCCATCATACTCTTGATCTTACTTGGATCGGCTTCCACTCCTCTAGCTGAGATTATATGTCTCAAGTACTCAGCTCGTGGCTCTCCCCAAAGGCACTTGTTCATCTTGACTTTTAACTAGTTTTATCGCAAGATGTTCAATACCTCACGCACATGCCGCAAGTGCTCGCTCCAATTCCTGCTATACACTAGAATATCGTCAAAGAAGACGAGCACGTACCAACGCAAAAGTGGGCGAAAAAGGTCATTCATTTGCCTTTGGAAGGTGGCCGGTGCATTGGTGAGCCCAAATGGCATGACTCGGAACTCATAGTGGCCATCGTGAGTTCGAAACGCTGTTTTGTGCACATCTTCCAGGTCGACGCAAATTTGATGGTACTCCGCTCTTAAGTCAAGTTTCCTAAAGTAAGCCGACCCTATGAGTTCATCCAGCAACTCCTCGATCACTGGTATTGGATATCGGTCTTTGACGGTCATCGCATTCAAGGCTCGGTAGTCGACACAAAATCACCAACTTTTGTCTTTCTTCCGAACTAGTAGCACCGACGACAACTAGACACTTCTACTCAGTTGAATAATCTCTTGCTCGAGCATTTCCACCACCAATTTGTTGATTTCTTCCTTCTGGACATGTGGGTACCGATAGGGCCGAACATTTACTGGTTCAGCCCCCGGAATGATCTAGATGTGATGGTCGTGCCGATGGGTCGGCAGTAGTCCTCGGGGTTCCTCGAAGAGATCCTTGAATTCTTGCAACGGCTCTTGCATGTAAGCAGCTATTTTTCTTAGTGGTGGATGTTCTGGTTCAGCAACAGCCATTTGCAATAGTAGAGCTCGGTCCCCTACACAAGGCAGGCCCAAAAGTGGTTGCAATGTCAGCCTTTGCCGCGGTTGATTTCCATCCAGCAGCACCCTTCGACTATTCCTCCGAAATGTCAGCGTAAGCTTTGAAAAATTAAATGTTATGAGCCCCAATCTTTGAAGCCATTGGGTCCCCAAGATAATGTAGGCACCTCGCAAGGCCAACGGATAAAGATCCAATGTGAAAGTTTGGCCTTGCAACTCGTCGTGGTTCCGGTTCGTATTATCTCGCCCACGGATCTAGATCTCCAAGGTGATCTCCATAGTGGTTCGCTCGTCGGATGGGATCACCTGCAACTGGGCCTAGTGGAACCATCCTTGCTTGTCTTTGCCCATAGGGTGGTAGCAGCAGCGGCTCTTGTGGTTGCAAATTCTGCGGGTTCATGGGAGTGGACTCGCGTCGTGGGGTCGATAGTGCATTCTTATTCGCCATGGCTTCCCTTATCGCCCGTAATTCCCACATCATCTCCATCATCATCTCATTGTTGATGGCCATTTGTTCGGAAAGAGACCCCAACACGGCTTGAATACTAGGTTCTTCTGTATTTCGATTTGATTGGGCGGTTCCACGGGTGGAAGTCCCCGCAACCATTTTCCCCTCCTCTATTGGGAGAATCTCTTCTTCCTCATCTCGCCGTGCAGCCATGGCTATGGTTATCATCATAGGAAGTGCGTGTCCGAGGAACGGTGGCTCTGATACCAGCTTGATACGATCTCCCATTTTAGGCCAAGGCTCGATCTATTCCGAATTTTAGATATGGACGAGATCTAACACGGAACTTTAAAAATAGTCCTAAAATATGTTGCCGTTGGATCAACATGAGATTTTGATATTGTAGCCCTGGAAAAGAGCTTTCCAACAAATTAAGTTTTAGGCAAATCAGATATAGGGATCTCAAGATATCGTCCGATTAGTGGACGAATGTTAGGGAATCTATCTTAGGATCCGTGGATAGAGGCATGAGATCCTAGATGATGGTGGATGGTGGTGGCCGGCGTTAATGGGGTGGCACTAGTGAATAAGTGGTGGTGGAAGGGTTAGGGCAAGTGATGGATAGATTGGAAGAAAGGGGAGGAGTGGGTCGCCCCTAAGTGACTAGGGTGATTGGCCGGTCGAGGGAGGTTAAAAGCAGCGTCGCCGGGGATCGAGAGAATGGGGGTGAAGAAGACGAAGGAGACAAGTCAAGAACTCAATTAATCAATAATAGTTCCATGGTTGCCATCCACACCTTTAGAGGCTAACCAAATAATTCAAAATTGGCAATTATTAACCCTAAACAGTACATTTTTACTGACTGTGTTCAAACGCGCCCGATCACGTTCGAACGCACATATTTCGCACTTCTCTAGATGTGCGAACCTGATGTAGGCGTTCATAAGCGTGTTTGAACGCACTCCACCCACGTTCGAATGCGACATACAGAAAACTTATTTTTTTAAGAATTAGACACTAAAACAAGAAACAAAGACATTCCTAAAGTGTATCTATACTCGAGACGACATCGGTGAAGTCTGAATCGTATCATGCACATTATGTTATGTGATGTTGACATGGCCTATGGGCGGAGCTCAATATGAGCCCGAGTTGAGGACTTCATAGTCCGAACTGATGAATTGATTTGATCATGATGTGTATATTCATATTTATTTATTGTTGCATCATTCGTTGCACTACTTTTAAACTATAGAAGTAGAAACTTACTGGGCTTTATGTTCACTACCTTTTGGTGGAAATATTTTCATATTAGTAGATGGGCCGGAGTTTGTGGCGAATCTAGCAAAGACTGGCTTGAGTCTTCTTATTCAAATTCTTATTTTTATTCTTATTTTATTCATGTAAATTAAGCTAAATGGCTTGTAGCTCCTACGTGGCTTTGTCTTATTTTATTATGGATATGTATTTTGGGCTTGTTGCGACCTTAGTGTTATGGGCTTCTTGTCTGTATTATTTATGGAAATGTGGACTTTTTCGCTTGTATATTGTGTTGAAATATTGACCAGTAGGTCACATGATAATCACGTGAGACCTCCGGGTGATCAAACCAGAACCATTCAAAGCAAAAAGGCCCATAATTGGGTTTATTGAAAACATCAAGAGAGACCAAGATCCGAGAAAGGTGAACAACATAATAAGCTGAAAATGCATCAAGGAAAGCCGGATTAAAGAACACTATATCAAGTCTACATAAAATTCTTTGAGAACCATGATGTTTATTACACCAAGTAAAGGCCAAGCTAAAGAAATACATATCAATAAGGTTATTCCTAGCAATCATGGTTCGAAAAGCAATAATAGAAAAGTTTGAATTGAACGGCCTCCCCCACCCCCACCCCACACACACACACATCTTATGTCAAGACTCATAATACAATTAAAATCTCCCATCATAATCCAGGGAACATCAAGAACATTAAGCATGCTAAGCTGATGCCAAAACTAGTTACGAAATAGCAGAATGGTATTAGCATAAATTGTAGAGAGCATAAATGGAGATTTACCTGGTGCTGCAACAATAATATGAATGGCCTAAGCAAAGGAAAGGACTTCAAAGACCTGAGCAGAAGCCTTTTTTCAGCCAATCATGATGCCGCCCATGGCCCCAGTTCCCAGGATAAACGTCCCTAGCCATAGCAGCCATAGCCTACAAAGAAAAAATCGGGACTTACAATTAGTGAGATGAGACTTAATGAGAATGAAAATTCGATAAGCATTGATAACAAATTTAACAAAGCAAAGCGACCTCCCTCTTGGTGATGCTGCAATAGTTCTAAAAGATTAGCTTCATTATGAAATCATGTCGTTAGAAACCACCGTTGACGGGGGGACAGCTTGCGAAACAGTCCCTTCCTCGGCTGCAAGAGACTTATGCCCTTTGAATTTTCCCGGCCGAGACATTGGTTTAAGTAGGGCCGCAACCTTGAGGTTGAAAGCAGGCGGGCCAACAAGATGTTACTTGAGGGTCACCTCGAAAATAAAGGGCATGAGATCAAGATCCACCAGATCGTCAGGATAGTGATGTCTTCGTCCATGGCCTGGCATTATGCTGAGTCAAAGGCGGCTACAACATGAGAAACAATAATTTGTGGAGAAAGGCTGATAGGAATAGAGTGATGTGGAGAAAGGCTGATAGGAATAGAGTGATGTGGAGTGGCAGAGGATGGAGAACCATAAGGAGTTGGAGGAGGTGAGAGGTGGCTTTATTAGGGATGGGGTTAGTGGTGAGTAGAAATCGAGGAGGCTAGGTGGCAGGGATCCACCATAGTGCTTACTGAGATTTAGATGGGATTGGCCACTTGGCAAATATCCATCGAAACCTTTAAAGACAAACAGGTGAGGGGCCCTTGGGAAGAAACCATGCATGGATTGAGGATCGGGCCCAAGGCAGCCTGACTAGCAATTATGAGATGGGACGAGGCAAGCGGCTAGGTATAGGTGACGCGACTCAAGGAGCGATTCGAAGCAATTTTGCTGGTGGTAAGAGATCTTGGGCCGCTCGATTGAGAACATGTGGCCTTATTAGAGGCAGGAAAGGAAGGCAAATCTTCGCTCACACCATGGCCCAACGCACTCAATTTACATTTGGTGGCCGATTTGCCACGCGTACGACCAATAGGACGCCCATTATGCGCGGTGGCTAACACCCAAGGCATCGAAGAGGTGGGGGCATGCCCGGTGACATTACTGTTGCTAGGATAAGGCACGATATCGATATCAGCTATAATGATAATCTCAACCGCAACACCTGGCGTTTGCTTATCGGAATCGCTCACCACCAGCCAGACGACGACCTTTATGAATCTTGGGGATCACATGAATCCAAGGGCTGAATTCTCCCCCTTTCATCTTGCATGTGCAACAACTGCCCCTATCTCCAGTTAAAGGCACAGAGATGGCTGGGATAGAACTCAAGGCTGCCAAAATAATAGAGCAGAGAGCAATACGATGCCCTATTCTCAGCGCCTTGTTTGAGAGGCTGAGACAAGTCCACCTCTATACAAACCCTAGCAAATTTGCCACAAACACTATCCTAGGTATAAGCATCGATTGAAGTCTGAAGCAACTTCTATGAGGATATCCAACAGCAAGTAATCAAATGGTAACCCAACAAACTGAACCTAGATGGGGGTCATGGTGATCTCCTCCCTAAGAGGTTGAAAGTCTAGCTCCCACAGCTTGAGATTAAGGACAAGGCCTCGAAAAGTCTAGGGGCCACCGGTTAGGATATGAACCTTATCATCCTCATTAGAGGATTTAAAAGTAAAAAAACTCGCTGCCATATCTATGACCTGAAGCGAGCCCACCAAAGTCCACCGGCGTTTGGTCTCCTTGGTTAGGTACACTAATAGAGGGGGGCGACTAAGGAACTTACTAATAGGGCTATAGCAACATTCCTCACGACTAGCCGCTAGTCGATCAGGATCAATTGTGACCAAGCCAACTGCGCTCCCCTTAACCTTCTACAATAGGGAGCTAGACGAGGGAGATGCACCTTTAGCAGCAAGACATTCACGATTATTTTTGAAGAGTTAGGCCCAAGACATGAGGGTCTATGGGGGAGACGATGTTCCATGGGCATGCGAGGAAACATAGGGAAGTTCCTTGCCCTAAGAGGGGTCTTGGGGTTGAGGTGGAGATGGGGGGTCCAGAGCTTGAGGCTTAGGGACAGAAGGTTGATCACTAGGTGAAGGAAGAGGGACTTCCATTTTTTCAACTCCACCGGGGGTTCACACAATGAAATTTGCAATATTCATATCCTTATTTTTAAAAAAAAATAAAAAATATTAATATAGTAAAATACTGTTATATATAAAAGGCATTTTTGTTAATAATGTGAGAGGGATCAAATATTTTTAATTAAGAATTCTTTCCTGTTAAACCAGAATTATGTCTTAATCTTATTGGGCTACTAAAGCCACTGTAGATATAGATTAGACAATTCGTGCGTCGGATAAGAGGAAATCCAATTAACTATGCTTCTAAATTAAATCACAAAACTCAAAAGCACCATTGAGTATTGATCCAAGGGAGCGTGGATCGTTCAAATTCATTCCGTTTATTTACATATGGATATCCGAGGAAAACTCTTCCTTAATCGGTTAATTATAGGAAACAACAACTTTTGGAGAAACACAAAAGTCAAAAGATTAAGAAAGCTCTTATCACTTTTTATTAAAAGATAAATTATACTGAATTATCTCTCTGGCTAGAGGCACATGACTATTTATAGACTAATAAAAAAACTCAAAATCCTAATCCGATAAAAAGGCAACTTTTCATTTATGGGAAGTTTCGATCTTGACTCATAAAGTTATATTTTAACTTAAATTATGAACACTGAATATGCGGAATCAAATTCCAAATTTTCCAAATCCATGGTGAAACATATAAATATACAAGGACATACTCTTGCTTAACAAATCATTAATTACACATAAAATACGCATTACCCAAGGACGTGAAATAAATAAATATATAAGCCTACTATTTCATTTTATATATGATAGTATATAAATTATAAATACATACATACACACACATATACGTGTGTGTATATATATTGTAACACCTTGTTAAAAATAAAAGAAAAAAATGTGTTAGGGTTTTAGTGTTGGCAATTGTGTATAAAATATTCTAAGTATTTTTATACATATACATGAGCATTTATACAAGTTTTGAAAGTATTTGGATTGAAGAATTTCAAGATCAGAGGATAAAAGTTTATGCATTCGCACCGCATTTCGCAGATACAAACGCATTAAGGTTGTTTGAACGCATGCACAGGCGTTCATAGATATAGAGAATGCGTTTAGGCCATTCGAACGCATGCACAAGCATTCGCAAATACAGAGAATGTTTTTTTGCCATTCGAACGCAGTCAAGGGCCTTTTGAAAGCACCCTGCATACGTTCACAGCACGTTTACACATATAGAGGAGTATATTTGCGCGTTCGAATTCAACCAGTGAAAATCAAGTCATCGCGTTTGAACGCACTTGGGCCCGTTCGAACGCACCTGAGAAACAAGTCAGTCCGTTCGAACGCACCTGAGAAACAAGTCAGCCAGTTCGAATGCACTTGGGCCGCGTTCGAACGCACCTACGTAATATGCAAATTTTGGACTTACGTGAGTTCTGATATGTCTTGGATTTGGCCTTATCTTGGTAACATATATAAGCATTGTGATGCTCTAACTCTAAGGTGGTTAGTGAATGCTTTTAAAAAACAGTTCTTGAGGCTACATCGTTCTTCTACCAACAAGGTATGTCTCTTCTACATCGCATCAAGCTTTAATCTTAATGGTCATCTAGATGAAGGATCAATCTCGAGGGCTACTAAAATTGAAGATCAATCATGGGAAGCAGTGAATCGTGGGTTCTAGCGAGCGAGACTGAGAGAAACAAAGTCATGGGGATCGATGGGTTGTTTTGTGAGTTAGTCTTGTAATTGCTACAGTTTTAGTTATTGGTTTTGATCATCCGTATTTTTTTCCCGTTTAAGTTTTTCCATGTAAAAATCTTGGTGTTCATCTTTGCTTTAGTTTTTTATATTTATTCCACATTTATTTAAGCAAAGGGGTGATACCATTACCTAGGGTTTAGATACATACGTGTGTCTAGGTTTTTTCAAAATGTGTGCACGTGACCAACACTTGCGCTGTGGCTTAGAGTGCACACATGCGGGGCATGTGCGCCCTTCCCACTCTCCTTCCCTCATTTTCTTCTCTCTTTTCTTTTTCTTCTCCCGCAACTGCCATCTTCCCCCTTTTGGATCTCATCGCTCTGGAGCTTGTTGACTCATGGATTGAAGCGTTGGAGCTCCCCCATTTATCAAGTAAGTTTAATTTACAATTAGTTAATTAATTTGCATTTTCTCACCTTCTCCTTCTCTCGGTTTCATCGAAAATCTAGTCGGTCGGTGGCCTCATGCCTCGCTACACCGGTCTAAGAAGCTTTCCCTTGTTGCTCTTTCTCTATGGGTACCTTTAATGGGTACCATGAGCTCTCAAGGGAGGCTACACCCCATAGCCTCCCGTCGCTTATGTTGGGCCCATTTTTTTGTCACCATTATCGCCGACTTTGCTACCCGACAGGTGGGTTAGCTTGCGAGAAGTCTTTGTGGGTGCCCAAAATATGCCCCTCACCTTGGTCATTGACCTTGGCGAGGGTGGTTCTCACCGTTGGCCATATCTGGTAGTTGCGCTCCCCATCGGCTAGCTTATGCTTGTCGAGAGGAGGGTGCTGCTATGGTTGATGAGGATTGTCGGTGGCTGGGATTACTGGCGGTCGGGTTTGTCAATAGCTCCCCTCCACTCTGACAAGGCTTTTCACAGTTGTGGGTGGTCATTAGTTTCTCCTCCAACTAGTTGGTATCGTAGGTTTCTTCCTCAGCTAGGGGGTGCCAACCAATGTGCTGGTCTTGGCTGGTAGCAGTAGTGCTCACAAACAGCCACTTCTCTCCTCTTTGGCTATCCTTGGCTAAGTGTCAGGAAATAGGATGTGGGGTGGTGGGTTGGGCGGGATGTGGTAGCCTAGCCCAGCTTGGGCTTGGGCTAGGGGTAGCAAACCCAAGTGCAACTTGGGTTAGGTGTGGCCCAAGTGGAGGGTTGGGTTGAACCTAACCCAGGTGTGACTTGGGTTAGGTATGGCCTAACCCAAGTGGAGGGTCGAGTTAAACTTAACCCAAAGCTTGGGCTGGGAGCAGCCCAGCCAAAGGTCGAGGTGGGTTTGGCTGCAGCCCAACCCAAGTTGGTAGTGTTGGGTTGGGCCACTATTAGTCCAACCCATGTTGAGTGGAGCTGGGTGTAGTCCAGTCCATGGGTTGGTGAGTTGGGTTGTGGCCTAGCCCAACCGGCTTGTTTCGCTTTTTTTAGGGTTAGGGATGTGGGCCCAATTTTTGTGAGTTAATTTGTAGCTTTTAGATTAGTGGCTCCTTATCTTATTTAATTTACTTTAATCTTTTATCTAAGTATCCATGTCAATGGGAGCCTTAATTTATTTTTCTAGAGGATTGCTTACTAATTAGAATAATTATTGTAAATTAATTTTAATAGATTAGACTACGGCCTGAGAGTGCCATTGCTAATTGTTCCTAATGGGGAATTAAGTCTAAATGGAGTTTAGCATGGTCAATTATAATTTTTGGTTAAATCATTTTTAACAAATGAGTCGGTAGTTTGTGTGTATCTGTATTAATTACTCCTATTAGAGAATTAATATAAATCAATGTAAGAAAATAGCATTAAGCAAGTTATTTTATTTAATAAAGTGGATTAATTAAATGTTGCATTTGTAGTTTATTTTAAATTTATAATAATCAGTGGAACGATAATTGAAGGTAAATTGTTTAAATTACTTTTAATAATATACTAGTCCTTGGTATAGTTATATCAGCTCTACCTAATTAATAAATATAAGAATTCTTAGATAGACCTACCCAAGTCTATAGTGAACGTCAATAAGATTATTTAATTAATTAGTGATAGGAATAATGTACTTATGTTTTTATTACTATCATTATTGAGGTGGACTACGTACCATGATAGTATGATTCTGTGGCATAGTTGTATCTAGTATCAAGAAAGCAATGTCAAGCAATTGAAACTTCTATAGTCTAGGAGTAGTGTAGAGAATACAATATATTACTTTATGGCATCATTGCACTCATATCATACATATATGCATATATTTATTTACTAATTAGTAATGCAAGTAGTACATGTTAATTTTACTTGTTGTTCGACATGGTTACACGTATTATAATTTTTATGCATATCTTTGGGCATGATTATCTATGGTAGCACGTAATATATAATAATGATGTGTGTTCCATTATGCTTATTTGTGCGGTATAATAACATGCAATTTGCACATATGTACGACTATAAAGGAACTGACTTTTACGCTTTGATAGTACCTAACTATTCCCTAGGCAGGGTTTGGAGTGGAAGATATTATTATACTTATATATTAGGGCTCACGCTTGAGGTCTCAGTCTATTGATCACAGACAATCAGGCATCTGTTTCATTGAGCGATTGACGATTTGCTATTGATCGACGAAAGTTATACCCTTAAGGGTATTTAAGTTAAAGAGAGAAGGTATAATGACGTAGATTTAGCGATACTCAATAACGCAAACTGATGGCGTTTATGAGCGATGACTCATAATTTTTCGCACGGTGATTCGATGATGTGAAGCCTTGGGCTTAAATAGTAGTATTGCACCCGATTGAGGTCTTTAGTATGCGATGACGAACATTCGATCATCTTGTTCATCGGGTGATGGGCTGGCAATTCTACCGCTAGGGTCTACCACTCTTTAAGAATGTTTGTGTTAAGGACATGATAGTCCGTTGAGTCTGGATTGATGTATGTCACATTGTAGATTGCTAATGTATATGTGATTAGATGAACACGATAAATATGTGGTACTAATGCATCTTTTAGACCGTAGAAGTGAATAGTTATTGGGCTTTAGGCTCACCATTTTCTGGTGGAATATTTTTCAAATTTATAGATGAGCTTCAGTTCGTAAAAAAGTTGGCAAAGATTTATTATTTTTTATAATTCTTGTTTATTTTTATAATTTAAGAAAAATGGCATGTAATTCCTACGTGGACAATTGCATCATTTTTTAGATATGTATTTTATGGACTTGTTGTCACCTTTGGTATTAGGGGCTTCTTTTATCTGTATCATTTGCGAAAATGTGAGTTTTTCTCTTATATATTATATTAAAATATTAACTAATAGGTAATGTGAAAATCACGTGGGTTTCACTCACGTGAGAGGCATATTTATTTGATAGCAGGTATATATATATATATATATATATTTAAATTAACTAAGGAAAATAAGATGAATAATTAACTGGAAAAAAAAATTTAGAAAAATCCACTACTATAGTGTTAGGTTTAGCCTAACACTATTGCTTAGAGTGGAAAAAAAGAAGGAAGAAAAAGAAAAAAGGAGGAAGAAGAAGAAAGAAGAAGAAAGAAAAGAAGAATGAGGGAAGGAAAAGGAGAAGACAAGCCAATGGGAGGGGTCCAACTGCTACTAACTAGCCAGTGGTCAGTCTCTCACTAATGGCTCGGTTCCCAATTAGCTTGAGCCCGAAAGAGAGAGTGAAGAGAGAAGAAAGAGATGAGAAGGGAGAGGGCTCACGATTAAGAACAACTAGGCGTTAGCATCTCAACAATAGTCTGAGATGGTCAAAGCCTGTCGATAGTAGGGGAGAGAGAACCCGAGGAGAGATGAAGAGAATAATAAGAGAGAAAATAGGCAATTAAGGTAGGTGCGGCAAAAGTTGACTCGACCTAATAACTCAACACGATAATCTGAGTTTTTAATAGATTTAAATTTAGTCTAATTAGGTTCGGATTATAAATGAATCAATCCATCTAACTTGATTATTAGAAGGATCATGCTAGTGTTTATTATCCTAACCTGATTAACCTATTTACGACTCGAACCACTAACCGTTTATAACCAGACCAACTATTTAGTACCAAATGATATCAATTAATAAAAACAAGAATTTAGTAGGCATATGAGTTCGCACATGGGAAAAAAATAAACTGATATTAAATGAAAGCATCTCTCCAACCAAACATTAAGACACCTTAGTTGAGCTATTTGTAAAGAAAAGCTCTTAGGTTTTAGTAATTATAAGTTTAGACTGTTGAAATTGAATGTGTTTATTTTTTGATACTAAATACATATTTTTCTTTATAATGAAATGTGCACAATTTTTACAAGATGCGTAGGCTTATTTTTATTATTTTAAAAACTAAATGGTTTTTGTTTAACGAATGCCCTCACCTTAGCCTATAAACAATGAAAATAATTTGTTAAGGTTAAATTTATTTATTTTATTTTTCGCACAAATCACAGGGCACTCTAAATTGGGATCCATTTCGGACAAGTTTCCGAATCTTATCGGACTAGATAATAGATATTATAGTTTTCGGATTTGGTTCAGCACGAGCGATCGCGTCGTCCGTCGGCGTAGGTTTGACGCAGCATCAATACCGGCGCTGGTAGGGCTTCCTTCTTCAATCCTCCTCCTCCCGAGAGAAAAACAGTAAAAGAGGATGGAGGGTTGGGATCCGAGCACGAAGTCTGCATTGACGCAGATCCCTTTGCTGACGACGCGGGCAGGGCCTCGAGATGGGGCGGCGTGGACGCAGCGACTGAAGGAGGAGTACCGCGCCCTGATCGCCTACACGGGCATGAACAAGCGCAACGACAACGACTGGTTCCGGATCTCCGCTGAGAACCCCGAGGGCACCCGTTGGAGCGGCACGTGCTGGTACGTCCACAACCTCCGCCGCTACGAGTTCCACCTCCAGTTCGACATCCCGGTCACCTACCCCTCCACGGCCCCCGAGATCGAGCTCCCATCCCTCGACGGCAAGACCCACAAGGTACAAACAGACATACTGACATAACCTCTTTTTTTTTTCGTTTGTTTGTTTCTTTCTTTCTCCTTAAAATTCCTAACTAATCATCATCTCCGCCCAGATGTATAGGGGAGGCAAGATCTGCCTCACGGTGCACTTCAAGCCCCTCTGGGCCAAGAACTGGTAGGCCTTCGCTAAAAGCCGAACTTCCTCCTCTCACTTTCCTTTTCTTACGGATTGATATCTTTGGTTCCTTGATTTTTGGCAGCCCCAGATTTGGGATCGCACACGCGCTCTGCTTAGGCCTTGCTCCTTGGCTTGCCGCGGAGGTGCCCGTCCTCGTTGACTCCGGCATGGTGAAACACAAGGATGATGAGGCATCAACTGCTGCCGAACCTTCTTCTTAAGTAAGCCACTTCATGTAATGTTCTTTGATCATGAAAATTAAGTATTGCTATAGGGAAAATACTGAGTGACTCTAGATTGCAGCAATCCTTTCACAGTTGGAGCTGATTAGGATTATCCGGTTCTTACTAAAATAATTTATAATTGTCATAATATTTGAGTACTTCTTGTGATTGTATTTCATATAGAGTTTCCCAGATTGTTAGATCCTACAGCTGCTCCTGAATTCTTTCTCTTCTTGCCTTGCCAAAATTGCTCTCTGTGATTCTCAGAAAAGGCACCTAGTCGAGTTCATGAGAATGAATGGAAAAATTAAACGATAAACACTCGTTGTTGCACCCCTCTCATGATTTATCAAATGAGAAACCAATACAAAAGTTAATTTTAATTTTGTCTATGTCTGCTTGATTTGCCCTGCATATACATTGGTGTGACGTAAAAAATTCACTACTAGCATAGCTTTCATCCAGTACTTATTCTGGGTTGATTTATTTCATCCTAGTTAATTAGTATAAGGAGCCAAACATGAGCTTCTGGAACTATGTGCTGGAAAGATGATATTTACTTCTTCTTTTCTTTGTGAAATTGATTATAACCATGTATGCTTGTTATGTTGGATCTCATCTTTTTTCACCTAATTTTGACTCAATAGTAATCCAAAAATCTAATTATGGATCTTTTATCTTTTTATTGCCTTCCTATGCCTTTCCTACTTTATTCAATAACCAGAGCTTATGGTCCTCTTAGTTTTTCTTTATTCCCCGCTGTAGCTTCTAGTGCTATCTCTGTGATATTACATGTTTTAGTCACTTAATAAGGAGGGATGATGGCAACTGCATGCAAGGAAGCTTGTGTTGGTCGGCTGTCGCCACCCTTGTGAATGCCGAGTTAGACGTTGGATCATTAAGGGCAAAGCTACATTTTGTGTTTATCATTTCTCTTGTAACTTTCAAAGATGAAACTTCATATGAGGTTTCTAGCATGCTTGGTAGATAGGGGTAAAAACGGATCCGATACGGATCGGATAGTGCTCAACCTATATCCGGATCCATATTTTTAGTCCGGATATAGATGGACGGATAGCAAAATTTAAAATCATATCCTAACTAAACGGATACGGATAATTTTCAGATAGAGGATCGGATTTTAAACGGATATTTATTGAATTTAAAATAATTATAATATTTTATTTAGATATAATTAACATAAAATTATTAAGAGTTTTACAACAAATAATTTTTTTGTATGTCAAATTTATAAAATTAGAGAAATTAATCTTTATAAATAATATAACGTATTATTAGTAACAATATTAATATTTACTATTTAAATAAGCAAGCTAAAAATTGTAAATCATTTAAAAATATATGCGGGTAAACTAATATCCGATATCCGTATCCGAATCCGAAAATTATATCCGACCCGTATCTGAATCTGTATCCGAATTTTTTTCAAAAATTTTATCCGTATCTGAATCTGTATCTGAATCGGATAGAAATTTTTTATCCGAATCCGATCCGAATCGGGTCTGATAGCGGGTCGGGTCGGAGTTAATCCGACCCGTTTTCACCCCTATTGATAGATCTATAATTATGCAAGGTTTCTCTATTGTTGATCTACCAATTTCATAGGGAAGATAGGTTGAACTAGTACAAATTGAACAAAAAATTGTTTTATCCCAGTTTTCAAAATTCCAAAAATTAAAAGAAAAATAGGAATATCTAGACTTCTATTGAGGTAGATCTACACTTATAAAATGGTGTATTTTACATAGATCTGCCAATTTTATCATGTATTGATGGCATAATACCCAAATTTTTTAAATTTTGGGCAAATTTTGTTCATAGCCTAGATGTATATGTGGCAGTAGATGGATGCCAAGTTAGGGGTGGCAACTGAACCAGGTCGGGCCTGGTTTATCACAAGTTAATTCGAGCTAATTTCAAGCCAACACGAACAAAATCCATCTATTAAATGGGTTGAAATATTAACATGAATATGACACATTTGTTAAATAGGTTACATGGATAACTCATTTAACCAGTAAACAAGTCATCTAAGAGAGTAATACTAAATGTCTTAAATAAGTTAGGACATGGATTAGATGGATTATATAAGATAAATGGCCAAATAGTTTACACAAGTTAAATAAGTTAAAAAGGTTACATGGGTTAAAAGTTTAAAAAAATTAAACGGGTTTATTTGGGTCATAAAAAAGTTATTTGAGTTATAAACAAATTGACATGTCCTAAGCCATTTAACATAAATGGATTAATTTGGGTTAAACGAGTTGAAAGTGTAAATAAATCCAATTAATAATTAGGCGGGTTGTCCTGATTATGACTTGAACCTTATTATACTAAACCTAAACTCGTTTAAATCCTTCAGCACGTCGGATCCTTACTTCAAGTCACCAATTCATCCTATGTGGGCATGGTGGACAGCTGAGTGATTTTTATTTATGTTATGCTCCCATTTGTGGTTGGTAGATAGTGGACTCAAAATGCAGTTGAATCATGTTACTACTTGTATGGTTGTATGATGCAATCTTTCTTTTCAAATTTTAATATGTGTAGTTTCAACATTGTTGCCGCTTATGTCTTAAGAACATTTCATTTTCAGTTTTGAGGTCTAATAAATAGATAAAACTGAAAACAGGCATTCCATGGTTGTGCCAAGATATGCTAGTCAGCCTACCACATAGTATGCTAGCTATGTCGAATAAGGGTCATCACTAGCCATGCCACTGGTGCACATTTCTTGGTTGCATGTGTGTGCCAAGTGCAAAGACTACAAGTATTGCTATAATGACATTTTCCTAACTTTGGTCCATGTTTCTTGACTCCTAATCTTTTTTTTTTTTTTTTTGGGTATCTTCAGTAAACCATATTGTGTGAACAAGTATTTTTGAGGAGATTATTGGGTGAACAACTTGCTAAAGCTTCTATGCTCGATCACCAAATTTATCTAACAGTACTCTTTCTAGCTTATACCAATTCATCTACTTCCAGTTTTGGGTGTAGAAACATTGCAATGTTGCTCGATTTTCTTTATATTCTGTTTGTTTCTCCACTTTCTTCTTTCAAAGGAAGACATTGTTGTGGTGTAATTGAGATGACAATTTCAATTTGCCTTAAATAATTTGAGATTCAACCCCAACAGTGATGGTGTTTAAGAGTAGGTTAGAGTTTATGCGGCTTTTGACCTCAGAGTAATGGGTTCATAACTTCCAATAGTTTAATAACTTATCTTGAGGTACTGGTTCGGACTACGCTCTTATGTTTCTTTCCCTGCTTCCTAATTGACCAAAGTTTAACGGGCCCGCCTCTTTGTTTTGAGCCACTTTGGTTTGAATACGATGATACTACGGAATTTACTTTCTCAGGCTTGCATGTTAATGACTAGTTTGCATAGTCTTAAAACTCAAGTTATTTGCACTGGAACAAGAATAGCTTTGTGGTTTAACATTTGTTAGAGAGAACCCTGCGGGTAAATATTTCATAAATGTAACTTTTGCGTACAATTTTAAGAATATTCCCTTTAATGTATGTATATATATATATATATATTGAGAAAAGCGTGCTGGGCTGAGTCATATTATTGAGTAAATTACTCCCTTCAATTTTAAACTATAGGGAGTAACCATTAAAGATAAAATTAAACTATTAGGACCAACTATAAAAGAGTTGGAAAGAGTTTCTTGTATAGAGATCAAGCATATGGGTACTAGTTATTATTTATGTTAATTAATAGCTCTATTGCGGAGGTCCTATAAGCATCGGTTGTGCGTCAAATGTTTGGGAGCACATGTTAGATAGGTTGCTTAGTTTGAATTATTCTGTTTTTTGGTTTACTTTTAACCGGTATAGAATCAAAATGCTGAGGGTTTGCCGTTTGCCCCCAAATGAGTCATTTTAACCATTTTCATTTTCCGGAAACAAATGCGAGCCAGAAGCGATTGTGGATATCCGTTGTGTCTAGCTTTCAGACGCATTGTACTTCTTTGACCAAATTCTTACTTGGTGGCTTCAGTAAGTATGTTACAAACATAAAAGCATATATTTATGAAAACTAACAAACATTGTCTAGCAAAATACCTATAAATTTACACAAAAAATGAAAACTCTCCAACCGTCTAAGAACAATGCTATTGCGTAATTACGGATCAACCATCTGTGTATGATCACATCATCACATTGATACAGATTTTATCTCATATATAACTTCAGATCATATGCAGACACGAATTTATTTATCTAGTGATATGCACATAGGGGTGGCAAAAATTGACCGAACATAAAAACCCGGCTATTTATCGGGTATAGATTTAGTCTAATCAAGTTCGGATCATAAACGGATTAACTCGCCTAACTTCATTATTAATCGGGTTGTGTTCAGATTTATACCACTAACCCGTTTGACCCGTTTAACTCGTTTAAGTATACGGGTCAAGTCAAGTCGGGTCAACCCGCCAACCGCAATATATATATAATTTCTAACTCTAAGACCTAACTACACACTCTCCAGAAGGCCAAGACCAAAGATGTGTGTCGTTGCCCTTAGCCTCTTACTTGTGCTCGATCTCCTCACGTCGTCGGACTCCTCACACCGCTAGATCTCCTCACTCATGCCGTCAGATCTCCTCCTCACTCACACCATTGGGTCTCTTCACTCTTCACGCCGATCACCTGTTAGATATCCCCCTCACTCACGCTGTCGAATCTCCCCCTTACTCACGTCGCTAGATCTCCTCACGCCACCAAGTAACATCGTCGGATGACGACGTCGTTGCCCTCACCCATTGACGTGCAAGCATATCGGCGACACCCTAGCTTTACCACTCTTCGGCGGTGCTGCTCCGTGATGAGTGTGTGCTCGTCGGTGGAAGCAACCCTCATGTGACTACAACTCCTCCAGCGTTAAGTACCCAATGCCGCCAATGGAGCTTAGCCTCGAGGAGTTCTCGCCTCGTCACCACGGGAGCTAGAGATAGGACTTTGTCACCATGGAGGTCCACTCCTAGAGCCTTGTCATTGCCGACACTTTGATCTCCGCTACCGCTTCGCCAACTCTGACAACACCTCCATAGCTAGAAGCCGGTGTAGATTTGTTACTAAATATTGTCAATAATTTTGCTAGATTTATGTTGTGTTATATAATTTTTGTTAGTTTGATTTTCGTTATGTGTTATATATTCTAAATCTTGCTGTATTAAGTTTTTATAGTAATCTTGTAAATCGGTTAATCTTGTTTTGTAAATGGATTAATCTCATTCTATAAATGGGTTATCTGATTTTGTAATTGGACTAATCTTGTTGTGTAAACAGGTTGACTATGTTGTATAAAGAATACAACTCATTTATTAAACGGATACGGATCGTATTACCCGTTTAATAAACGGGTAGTATTCATGTTTATACTATCTTAATCTGACCCAAATTTAACCCAATCCAAACCCAACTAATCCAACCCGATTGACACCCTATATACATATATGTCTGGATTCAAGCTGGATATACAATTAAATCATCGTCCAACAAATCTATGGCTTGATAGGACAAAAGATTACTGGGCCGTTTGTACTCAGCAAGAAAATAAAATCTGTTAAACATCTCATCCTGCAACAATATTAATATACTTGCTTTGCATAGTACTGTTTCTATCAACCATTTCACAAGGAAAAAGAAAAAAAGAATCCGCATTGTCTGAAAGAGCTTGAATTTGATAAAGACGTTATGCTACGATCAACTATAGAAATTACAAGATTGCCAAAGATCTGAAACCGGTAACCATCATGGGCCATACATAAGAAGATCTACATAACACGCCCTCAGAACCATCTGTTAGGAGTGAACTTCACAAGTCAACGTTACTCTGCATGATTTTTCTAAGGTAAAAAGACTTATCAATCTGGAATCCTGTAGATCTAAAACGTTACTCATCATCACTCTTGATGCATATCCTGCGGTGGAGCAAACATAGGATTTATTGGCCGGGCCACTACAACATTCTCATCAGGAAAGAGTGCTTTGATAAATGGAGGAGTCTTTAGTGGGTGTCGGCCTGTCATCCTTGGATACACATTTTCAAGAAAGTAATAAGCATGGCCAGCAATCATGCCCTGAGTCAGGATAGCATTGCCAGATCAGTACGATAGAACTAAACAGTACACATAAGTAACAGAAGAAACCCCCGATTAACCATATTTAAAATAAAATCTGAAAATCCTGAATAAAAGAATGCTAAACTAATGAAATAAAATAATCTAGCACATCAGATAGGAGATAAATCCATTAATTAAAGAATAAAGAGACAAGCGCAGGATTTAAGACTGAATATGAAAAACAGAAATATATGACTCCAAATCTCAGCTGTGCCTACATCCCAGGCAATCATCGCCAAGCTAAGGCAGGTAAGACAACATGGGGCTGTCAAAAATGATTAAGTCATCAAGCCACTCGATATTCAGCTTAAGTAAACTGACCTATCTTCCTTCTCAGTTAGTCAGTATGTTTATGCCTGATCCAATTCAAATTTGATTTAATTTGTGGGAGGTTGCCACTTATTAAGTTTCAGTGAAACAAGAGCTTTGGCCTATTTGTTCAAAAGAAATTATTTGATTTAATTTGATCTTTATTCAACTTAATAAATCAGGCTTGAATTAAATTGATTCAATCTTGATAAGAGGCTTGATTTGAGTTGGTCTTAATAATAGTTATACAGCAGCTTATTATGGATTCTATCAGCTTAACACAATAGTTTAGGAATTGAGCATGAATTGGAATTAATTGATCACTAATAAAAATTAACATTGACCCAGAGGCCCAAAATTAATTTTGAGCTTGCTCCAAGCTAGTCCTAGTCAAGCTTTAGCCCAACTACACTTGTTATGCAAGCAACTTGATGCCACAAATTTTTGGCCATCTAGATTTTCCAGCATAAAGGGAAGTCAACTGACTGGTTTTCTATCAAATTTGTGAGAAAATTTACGAACAAAATAACTAATATATCAAAAAGAAATGCAACTTCCTATAGTGATATGTTACCGGATCTATTTGTATATATACTAAGGGTGTATGATTGAATAACTCAAATCATGATCAAAAGACAGTTGAAATGAGAAGCATTGATCAATTCCACTCGTTGAGAAACATAGATGTGTTATGAACCAGATCTCGACCAATCCGGACGTAAAAAAATTATGAAAATTTATATAAAGTTCTAATGGTATTGGTTTCATATAAATTGAAAATCGTAATGAAAAGGTCGAGGTGAAAAAAAATATAAATAAAATAGAGGAAGGTCCGAACGGGGTAGATTAGTAAATATCCAACGTTGCAGCGATCATCAGAGGATAGCGGACAACCAAAGGTGGTGATGGATGGCTGTATAGTATGGTGGCTCATGGCGGAGGATAATAGTTATTATTCGAAGATAGAATTAGGATTCTAAGTTAGATTTACTCTTAAAAAAATAAACGGATATAACTAATTTACTCCAACGATAACTCAAGACTAAAATATAATTCTTAATTCTTCATTGGATTCTTAGATGAATAAACAAATAAGCTCAGCCCTTCTATATATAGAGATCGAATATAATGAGTCCTATTCAAAGTAGCCATAAAGGCTTATACGACTCGAACTATGATTTACCTTAGACTATTCTTAAAAGCTTATACGATTCGAACTAAAATTTGCCTTAGAGGCTTACATGACTTAATTAAACTTGTCTTAAATTAGCCATGAAGGCTTATATGACTCGAACTAAGACTTATCTTAGTCTATCCCTAAAAACTATATGACTCGAATTAAAATCTACTTTAGAGGCTTACATGACTTAATTGGACTTGCCTTAGACTAACTATGAAGGCTTATATAACTCAACTAAACTAAGATTTGCCTTAAAAACTTATATAACTTAATTGAACTTGCCTTAGTGGTTTACATAACTTAATTAAACTTGCCTTAAAAAGCTTACGTGATATAACTAGACTTACCTTAAGAGCTTACATAAGAGATAAACATAAATTAATTAAAAAATAAATAGACTATATCCATCGAGCACAATATCTTCATAATGCGATCCAACTTGACCTAGTTCGCATCAAGATCAATTCCACTCAGTGGCCAGCAAGACCACTTAACATTATTGTTCTAAGAATAGCTTTTTTTTGCTGTTGCAAAAATTACTCTTTTAACTCTCTTTCATGTTTCTTTAGTCGAAAATATTAACATGATCATGGAAGCAACTATGAAGCACAGACACTTCAAATAGCATGTCGTGTCCATGTCCAACACTTGTCGAACACTTGTTGGACACACTTTTGGACATTCTTGATATATTTTTTAGACATAAAATTTATCATATGCTATAAAAGTTTATAATAGGGATTATCTATTGTAGAAATTTCCTAGATATGCTATAAAAATATAATGCAACAATCACAAGTTAGTGAATCCAAATAAATTAATATTAATGTAAATTATTATAAAATCATAGATTCATCTATACCATCCACTATAGTTAAGTAATGGTAGTTAAATATTTATTCTCATAATATTGAATTGTATTGTCACATACCAACATTATCACTTTTGACTTTGTGATATTTTGTGCATTTTGTTTTTCTCTTATGAATAATTTACGCATGCATGTGTATTTATATTATAAGTTTAGAAAAATATTGCTTTAAACATATCAATGATATATATAATGCTTTTATTTATAAAAGATTGGTTCCTATCTCCGTGTTTGTAGTGTGTCGTATCCGTGTCCTGTGTCCGTGTCTTCTTAGGAAAGCAACTATTTGATACTAAGTAAAAAAATATAAAAAAAAACTTTAAAAAAATATATGATATTGAGTAACATACCAGAAGATCCACCCACGTACTGCTACCAACCAGAATGGAGAATCCTAGAAGGACCTGTAACATCACAAACAATAATATTAACAACTAATTCTCTCATTTTTAACCAACTAAAATAATAAGCATCAACATCATTGTTCATAGTAGATATACCACAGATGAAGATCACGTAGCAATTCTTTTTAAGTCTTGCTTACTTTAGGAATAAATTCAATTTTAGAATATGTATTCCTTTTTATTATTTTCAAAATGATATCTTTATTTTAGAAATAAGATGTAATTTTGATAAATAGTATTTGTATTCTAGAATAAAGTTATAATGATATTTAGCTGTTTATTCTAAAATAAAAAATTATATTTCAAAATAAAAAAAAAATTATTCCTGAATTGAACAGGGCCTTAAGAAATAGATCAAGGGACAATCATTTTAATCAACCATACAAAAAGCACATAATTGACTTGAAAACTTTTAAATACATTTCCATGTCCTCCCAAAAGGAAAACAAAACTATATGATAACAGAACAATTTCATGTCAAAAATGTCCCACTAGGTATGAGCACATATATACATACCTACTTTCAAGTGATGAATGAGAAGACAAGCAAATACAGTGTATAACAAAACACATAAAGAGAAGAAAATGACTTTACCTTTTAACGCATTATTTTGTCTTTTAACTGCAGTTGCTGACCTATACTAGCATATCATTATTCATAAAGAGAAGAAAATGATCCAACCAAGGCCATGTTATCCAATTTGTCATCCACAAAGCTTATAAAAAAAAAATTATGGAACTAGCAGTGTATCCCCCACTCTCAGGTATTTGCAATAAATAGGAAGGAAACACGTTCTGCTATGTTTGTTCTAACTGCTATCACTCACCCATGGCAGATATGCTGCTGTGAAAGTAAAAAGGCCCAAGAAACTCATGTGGATAAAAGGATTATGCTTGCTCCAGACATAGACCTGCAGGAAGAGAAAAGGTGATCCAATACCTCAAGAGTATAAAGGAAATCTTAAACTAAATGACACATGAGACAAGATTTCTGACATAAATTTTTGGATAGAATGAAAACGGTAAGTGACTAACCATCATGAACGTCAATGAATTGCTGAGAAACAAAATTTTGGCGAAAGTCTCAGAAACATATGGTATCATCCCTCCAATGAGAACAATCCCAGTAAGAACAGTGGCACCAAATAAGAGCATGTAGAAGAAATCTGCAGTTCGCCCTCTAAAAGAGTTTTCCTCAAGTAGCTTGCAGTATCGTGCAAGGAAGAACATGTGGAATAGGAAATCCAAATCTGGTTTATAACGACAGCATCAATAAGAGTAACTGAATATAAATAAGCAAGTCAAACTATGAAAAGAGATCAGCAGTTAAGAATTGAAGGAGAGGTGAGCTAATAGATCGATCAACCTACAACTGAAAATTGTGCACCTGTTGAAAAACCCAAGGAAAGGAAGCGAAAGAGTAATAAAATCAGAACATACCCATTTTACGGAAGTACAAGAAGTTTGTGACAAGACGCCAGATCTCAAATTTCTGGACAACGCGCTTGGGATTCAGATATAAATGATACGGGGATATGATCTGCCATAAAATTGAAAAAAAAAATTATGTAAAAGAATCAATAAGATAGTAATTTCCAGATATAAGCTAGACCCAGCATAACAAGAAACTATTGCTCAATTAATATCGACAAATAACCAAAGAAAGAAGACATCAAAACGCCCCAAATCAATGCCATTTAGATGATGAAATCGAACTAGAGAAGGGAATCGAGAGTGAAATCTTCGAAAAGTAAACGTGAATTAGCTCCCAGACCTAACAACCGGATGAAAAGGATAAGATTAGGGGAAAAGCAAACCTCCAGAGAGCATCCGACGGTGGTGACCACCGCGGCAGTAAGATAGGAGCGCGTGATGATGGGCATCTGCTTGTACCATTCCTCCACCGCTTGCGCCATTCTTCCTCTTTCTCCTTCTCCAACCACCGACTTGAGAGGGAGGGAGGGAGAGACAGAGAGATTTATCTACTGCACGAAGGAATGGAAAATGAAAGCAGAAACAGAAACCCTAACCCTTGATCGTTTCGTTCAGTGAAGTAGTGGAATGAGGGAGTCGAGGAGACGAAGGGAAGAAGAGAAAACACGGAGAAGAGGGTGGAGTTCGAAGGGTTAGATGCAGAGAGAGAGAGAGAGAGAGAGGAGAGAGAGAGAGAAGAATTCGGCGGACGCCTTTATTTTTCATTTATTTATTTATGCCGGTGGTGGGGACCAGGGAGAGCAAAGCCATGTCGCCTGCCCTCCACGTCAGCAGACGCTTGATGAGGTAGCATTTCCAATCACCAGCGGACACGTATCCTTAGACTTACTCCAAGGATGGCCTCCCACACTAGAGGTGGCAAAAATTGACCCGACCCAATAACCCGATTGTTAATCGGATTTGAGTTTAGTCTAATAGGATTCGGGTCATAAACGGGTCATCCCGCCTAACCCGTTTATTAATCGGGTCGTGTTCGGATTTATACCTCTGATCCGCTTGACCCGTTTAACCCGTTTAGGTAAATGGGTCGGATTGGGTCAGGTCAACTCACCATCCCTCTCTCTCTCTCTCTCTCTCTCTCTCTATATATATATATATATATATATATATATATCTAAGTTTTTCTAACCCTAACACCCAATACATATGACAATGATAAGTCCCCACTCCCCAACTCCAAAGAGGCAAGCGTCGTCGGCTATCGCCTCTTACCTATGCCCGTTGCCCGATCACTGCGCAGTCGGCCATCGCCTCTTACCCCTCACTCCTCACGCCGTCGCCCCCTTGAGTTTCATGGTTCCAATTTCAATCATAGCAGTTTTGTCTTTCTATCATAACACTTCTGAGCTTCAAATTTATATTTTCTTCTTGATTTTAGATTGATGTGTTCTCTCCAATGGTTGTGACCTGATAAGTAAAATGCTCTGCAAGGTTTGCTATGAGTATTTCTTCTATTCTTCTTATAGTGACCTGGTTGATAACCTTTTATCTTTCTTTTTCATTCCACATGTGGCTTTTAATTTTCTATGGGGCTTCTTGGATTTCTATTTTGGAGAAGTCCTATTAGTCTTGTTTTAGGCGTTGCACCTGGGGTTGCCGTATTGTCCCTAGTGGTACTTAGTCTAAAGGTTCGGAGGGGTGGAACATCCAGCTTACTGTTCATACTGGGGCGAGCAGATATGTGGATTTGGTACCCTGGAGTGAATTTTCAGTTTTTACTAATCTATTTGGGCTTGAGAAACTTTATTCTTGGTGGAGCTCAAGGAATTGATTTAAAGTTGCAATATTTCTTATTTAAAAGCCCCAACATCTCAAGATGCAAAAGTTGGAAAATTACACAGAAAATCCTTCCTTGGGGTTTTTATGCTTTTATCAGGTACTTCTTCCTCTGCTCTGTTTAAAACTGATTTGTTCTATAGAATTTTACTCACAGGAAACTTTCGTTTAACATGATTGCAATGCCGTAATGATTTGTTTCTATTCATATGTGCTTCTTGCTAGAGAAAATCCACCACCGAAGAAGTTAGCGGCAACTCCCTCATCGTCGCTTGGAAAGCATTCTTAAGTCAGACCTCTTGCTATACATGTTACTAGTACTCCTATTGAAGTATAGCAGTTATGGTCAACTTGTTGTATGAAAACAGAGAATTTGAGAGTTTGGAACTAAAATTATTTGTATGAAGTTTGTTCTAAACTTCATTGTATAGATTTTTGTTATGGTGAAATATTAGGATTGTAATTTTGATGTTGTATGAATTTTGAGTTAGAAATCGATTATTTTGTTTGTATAATACATCATTTATATATGATAAATTAGTAAATATTAAATTTTATATAAGATTTATATTAAATGGGTTAGACGGGTCGTGTTAACGTGTCAGGTTAACACAGCCCGTTTAAGTATACGGATTAGACGGGTCGTGTTAGCGCGTCGTGTTAACTCGATCCGTTTTAGACGGGGCGGGTCGTATTACCTATTTATTAATCGGGTCGTGTTCGTGTCAAAGTAAAATTGACCTGATTCGAATTTAACCTGACCCGAACCCGCTTAATCCGACCCGATTGCCACTCCTATAAACTCCCATACATCACCACCCTAGGACTTTTATTTTTTAATTTAGCAAAGGTAAAATTTCATGGATGGATTTGCAACAAAAAAAAAACAGTTCGGTTTTAGATTTTGCCGCATGTAGATCTTTCAACCTTGGAGGGAGAGAGAATTCGGCTATATATTTAATAAAATCTATTTTTTTCACTAGATTATATTATTCTGTTATTTTCTACATGCGCCTAGTAACAAATATTTATTATTTCATAATACGTAATATAACTATAAATTACTTTCTGAATTAGTTTGACTTTGTTAAAATGTACTAATATGTCACTTTTTGTCTTAAAAAATTGAGGACCGTAAGAAGTACAATTGTTTAATAATTATGAATTACATAATAAAGTAAAATACTAGTAAAAATATAAATGTTTAATAACTATGAATTATATAATAAAATTATGTAAATATAAAGATAATCGGACCTAAGAAAATAAAAGAAGTAGCAAGAGATATAGCTATAAATTGTTTTGAGTGAAAAAAAAAAGGAAGATGAAAAAAGTAGAGTAGTGAGAGATAAAAAAAAACAGAAAATTCTATTCTCACTACAAATTTGAAAGAGAAAGAAAACAAAATTCTGACTTATAAGATAAAACTAAAACGGGTCAGGTGAGAAAAATGAAAACCATGTATATTTTTTGTTAACTCTCGAGAATATCATCTCAAAAGGGGGGGAGCAGAATTCAATGAGATAAGGGCATCTTCTGCATAAAGGAAAACACATAGTTTATTACTTTGATGGCTTATATAAATCACTAGAAAACACATGTATTCAATCTGAACTCCACAAGCGCACACTCACACACAAAATGGAAAAGGAAAAAATAAATAAAAAATCAATTAACACAAAAGTTTTCTGCTGCTGCATATATCCACCATCTTGTAGCCTCATTTTTCACATCCATGTCCTTTGTTTCTGCTGTAGTACTAAAGGCTTAGAAGTTGGGACCAGCAGCAAGGATCTCCTCCGTCAAGCTACTGTCTTGGCCAATCTTGTAGTCTGCAAACACCTCAAAGTTATTCTTGAATAAAACTGCTAGTTTCATCAGCGTCTCCTTGTATGCTACCTTGTCCTCCCACTATCCAAGAAAAAACCACCAAGCTACATTAAATTTTGAACAAACCCACTAGGGTCGCAAATACTCTAACTAGCTAGCCACGTTTCAATAAACTGGAGGAATCAAAAGAAATGATAGTTTACAGTGTTTGTAGGGTCTAGGATCTCCGATGGCACGCCTTCAACTTCAGTTGGTATCTCCAGTCCAAACACCTCAGTCTTTCGGTAATCAACAGTCAGAAGGCTGCCGGAGTGTATTGCATCAATTATCCTCCGAGTGTATGATAGTTTAATACGACTGCCCACACCATATCTGAAACAAAATTAAGGAGGACGAGAAGAATTTCAATATGTCTGAAAGATCTAGGAGACATTAAGAGAAATCACACCAACTTTGAGTGAGTGCTTTTACCTGCCACCAGACCAACCAGTGTTGACAAGCCACCCAGTAGCACCATACTTCTGCATTTTTTCAGCCAGCATCGCTGCATACTTCGTAGGATGAAGCATTATGAATGCTGCCCCAAAGCAAGCAGAGAATGTGGCCTGTGGCTCCTTCACACCTTCCTCTGTGCCAGCAACCTATTTCGATAGGAAAGAGGCCAGTGATTGGACCAATTTGAGGTAAGGTTTAGTTGAAGGAAGGATAACGTTAATTTCTAGGCAAAATAAGATATGTACCAGAGCTGTGTAGCCACTGATAAAATGGTACATAGTCTGTGCCAGGCTCAGCTTGCTCACTGGAGGAAGCACACCAAATGCGTCGCATGCTAAGAGGATGACATTCTTAGGATGTGGACCAACGCATGGTATTTTTGCATTTGGAATGTACTCAATTGGATACGAAGCACGAGTGTTTTCTGTATCAAAAAAAGAAGCAATATTACTTATTTGAAAGCCAGGCATTCATGAAACAATATGAGGACAGTACCTGTAACAGATTTGTCGGAATAATCCACGTCGCGTGTATGCTCATCGAAAACAACATTCTCCAATACTACAAGGGAATTAATTGCATAACAAAGGATTAAATTTGCGAGCTTGATTTGGATATAAAGGCCGCACCGCACCTCTAGAGATGAGATAAATACCAGTTCCAAATTTTATAGCATTCCAGATATCAGGCTCCTTCTCCTTTGATAAGTCAATGCATTTCGCATAGCAGCCGCCCTCAATATTTGAGACACCGTTGTCACTCCAGCAATGTTCATCGTCGCCGATAAGGAACCTATTGTGATCCGTCGAGAGAGTTGTCTTTCCGGTGCCTAAAGTTAAAAGGGCGATGTACGTAGTTAACATCATCGATCAGGAGCAAGAATTAATTAATTACGTCTTACAATGTACGAGAGTGAACACAACCAGCCTATATATATTACCTGACAACCCAAAGAAGAGAGCAACATCACCATCTTTTCCCATATTGCAGCCTGAATGTAAGGAAAGGATCCGTCTCTTGGGCATGAGATAGTGCATCACACCAAACAAACCCTTCTTCATCTCCCCAGCGTATTGTGTGCCCAGAATAACCATTTCCTTCCTCGCCAAATTAAGGTCTATGCTAGTCGACGATGTCATATAGTGTGTGTAACGGTTGCAAGGAAATTGCCCGGCATTGTAGATAGTGAAGTCAGGGTTACCAAAATTCAACAATTCTTCCTGCGTAGGCCGGATACACCTGCAACCAATTCAATATTCTTTAAGATGTACATGATGTCCAACATCTACTCTGCTATATATCTATTAAAAATTTCTTATGTCAACAAATTTGATAAAGGCCTTTACTCTGAAGAAGAACATTGATAATTTTGGGTGTTTGAGCTCACATGTTATGCATGAATAGTGAATGGTAAGCCCTCGCAGAGATGATCCTGACTTTGATGCGATGCTCAGGATCCCAGTTAAGAAACTGATCATTGACATACACCTGCAGATCATACAGCAGAAGAGATCTCAGATTATTGACTATCTTCGTTTTGTACATGAAAATTAATCAAGTCTGTTGCCTTAATTAACACGAAAAATTAAACACCTACAAAAACTAGAAGTATGTTAGTGTAATAAAGCTAATAATAGATCATATGTTGGCTCTTTAAAGATATGCAGTTCATAGTTCAAACCATATGTAAGGAAGGTTTAAACAAACCGAAGGAGGAGGAGGAGAAATAATTAGAATAGTATACCTTGTCGAGAGATCTAAGATAGTCTACTGCTCTTTCCCTGTTCACCAAGAATGTCTGCTCATCCATCTCAATGTTGGGTGACCCCCTATTAGTTCGCACAATATAAGGAAGTGATCAATAAAACCAATTAAGAGACAAATGAATGAATTAAGCGTGGCAGGCAAGCAATCAAGTAGGAGAGAGGTACATACTTCCCCCACCAAAGCTCCTCTGCAGTGGTTTCATCCTTGACGACCCGTTTGTCCTTAGGAGATCGACCAGTCTTAGCACCTGACAAGGTTGCTAATGCACCTGACGATGTTATAAAGGACCCTTTCTCATACTTGACGGCTTGCTCATACAGCTCTGCAGGAGAGAGGTTGTACATGAGATGGGTGAACTTAAGGGAACTATCAGTGGGAATGATGGTGGGGGTGAAATAGTGCTGGCCGGCCCTTGAGGCCTCCGACTTCCTTGCCGGGTCGCCCTTCACCACGTTGGGTCCTGTTTCCCGAGTTAGAGACGCCAATGATGCACTGTGTCATTCATCACATTCTCCAGTAGCTTCAGCTACGCATCCCAAATTAATATTGAAATATATATATATATATATATATATATATATATATATATATATATATATATATATCTACAATATATTGTACGCATGCAGCTTGTACGTAAGTACGTACGTACCTGATGGATTGGAGCTGGATCTTTTGGCGGTCGTCGTCGGGGATGGCGGCGAAGGCCCCTCCAGTCCCAGTCCGGGTGGGCGTGGCGGGCTCCGACTTCTTCCTCTGGAGCTTGTGGAGTTCGTCGATGGTCTGCACCTTCACATGCGGCAAGCTGATGCTGCCGTCGTTGCAGAAGCTGAATTCATCTCCACTCACCGCCGCCATCAGTGAAACTAGATTTCTTGATCTTAGATATGCACGTAATGATCGACGGAGGAAGAGACACAAGGCTAGGCTATGCTTTTATATAATGCATTCTTGGAAATTAATAAACCAGCCAAAAAATGCTAGATTGTTCGGTTCTGACCTTTGTTTGCAAATTAATTGTTTTAATTTTACTATCTATAAACATATAGAACCTTTATTTTTTTCTACAATTAAACTACGTATTACAACATTTTCAACGGATTTAATTAATATGCCTATCCTAGATAATTAGAATAAAATGTATTTAGAAGAAAAGAGGAATTTAAACACGCATCGTATCGCTAAAGACCGGAGAATATTCCCCTCCGTGCCTTCCGTTAATGGCAAAACGAAGAGCTGTCTTCTGGTGAGTAGATGTCATGATCTATCATGAAGAGCTGTCTTCTGGCTAGTTTTCCAAATAGTTGATATATATATATATATATATATATATATATATATATATATATATTATAAGAAGATTTCCGAAGATATCGACCAATCTTCCAATAATTAGCCACGGTCGTTTAGCATATCAATACTTTTCATGATATAATCTGCCGCTGGTTTAGTGTTTGATTGTAATTAATAATTAATTAAGCATTCAGTTTTAGATATATCACCATACGCTTTCTCATGAAACCAGAGAATGTAAATTAAATGTTCAGATAATGTAGAACTAGGACACTTTCATGAAACTAATATTCCATGAACAGTATTAAAGAAACTGAGAGTACATGCATCCACACATACATTCATACATACATGCATATGGAGACAAGCATATTTCCTTTGTCAGAAAAGAGATGACTTTTTTGTCATATTAAATTAATAAACACAAAAAAAAGAAAAAGAAAAAGAAGACCAATAAAAGGAGTACGTAGTTAATCCTTTTTAATCATACAATCTCCAATGGAAGTATCTTAGACCATGCACTGAGGCCCCACTGCACTCAGGTTAGCTTTATTGCTTGCAATGGGTGGGATGCATGGGCAGACTGGAGCTCCATAACGGGAGATACGAAAACTGTAGGAAAATTCCAGAGAGAATTCTTTATTGGAGAATATCTTTAATTAGTCCAAAAGAGACTCGTATAAATTATTAATTATAGTGAATGAAGTTATATATAAATTTGCTTTCTGACCCTAGACTCATATATGATCTATTAATTATTAGTTGACTCATTAATTAACGCATTATCTAGATGGTTCACTGGATGAATTGGATTGATATTTTATATTGTGATCAACTAAAACCGTGGGTGTCTTCCAGTCCTAGAAGCTAGAAAGTGTATCAAATAGAATCGGTTATCGTGGGAATAGAAAAAACTACATGACCGGAAAAAACAAGATATAATTATTAATTTATGCTGGAAATTAGCATGCCATAGATATGAGATATTAAATGTCTCGCAGCCCATTGGGCTTATTACATTGTTTGTCTGTTAACTTAAATAAATAGCTCCACACGTAGCTTAATTCGGAGATATACAAACGCAAATGTGGGCTTGATTTGGTGACTAAGACATAGAAAATGGAAAGAGAAAAAGAAAAGATTAGAAATTGCAGTTTTTATTATTTTCAGCAAATTAATATTCACCCCTATGAGAATATTAGCTTCAGAAGCGTCAAAATATAGGATACAAATTAAGTTAGAGGAAGGCTGATATGACTCGGTCCATATTGGCTCCATTCGCGATATTAGATTCATTGGAATGAGCCTATTTATCTAGCTAATTTTTGTTTGAAGAAATAAAAGAATTTTTGCCGGAGGGCGTTCGAATGTAGGGACCGCATTCGAACGGGCCATGCAAACGCCTGCACGCATTCACAAAAACAGAGAACGCGATTTGCGCGTTCAAAAGGGCTCGGGCCGTTCGAACGCGATTATTCGAACGCCTGCATATGTTCGCAACGATAGAGAACTGTAATTTCGTGTTTGAACGCGATATAACCATCCAAACCCTGCGATCTTGGATTCGTTGAAAAGCTCTTTTCAAGGGCGACAACATATCCAAAATTTAGGAAGATCCAACAGTTAGATTATTCGTAGCTTCCTTCGAAAGTCACGCCCTTACTCTAGTCCAGAACCGTTTTGGATCGGATCAAGCTGGTTCATAACAGAGGCCTAGATAACTCAACCCCTAGATACAAAATTATCTCTATCCCTACCACTCCAAACACCCGATAATCAATGAGTGAACAATGGAACAAGAATTTTTTCTTTAAAAAAAAGGGATAATAAAAATATACCGGTGGATAATAGCCCAAATAGCCAAGGCCTCCATTTCAAAGCGAGGGACGAGCTAGAACTGGTTTGGCTAACTAATAGAGGCCAATTGATGAGTTATTATCATGGTTAAAAGGTATATCAAAATTTTGTTTAGTGTTGTTATTACAAGGTGGTTCCATTTGATCCATTGCTCAATTCTGATATCGGTTGTACCGCCACTGCTATTGCTAATGTTGAAAATTTTCATACTCTAAATTGTCTCTAGTCATGTGAATGGCCCTCTATGTTGTGTGCTCCTCTTTAGTCATAGTCTCCCTCAAAGCAAAATTTGTTCCTTGCCTTCAAGATTATCTAAATCATGATAGCCACTATGGCTTTGAGGTTGTGGTTGTGGGCAATGACCTCCCACACTTCCATACATGGTTTAGTGAGAATTAAGAAAATATAGATACATATCTAAACCGTAGACATAATTCTCAATAATTTACTTAAGTAAATAAAATACAGAATAATAATAACGAACTAAGCAAAAATGAACACCAAAATTTTTACATGGAAAAATTACAAACGGATAAAAACCATGATTTCAAATTTAGATCAAATTAATCACTAATAAATTATAATAGTTTATAAGACCGACTTACAAACAACCTGTTAATCTCCACAACTTTATTTCACACGGTCTTAATTGCTAGACCCTACGATTCATTGCTTCTCGTAATTGATTTCTAATTTCAGTAACTCTCGAGATTGATCTTCCGTCTTGGTAATTCTTAAAATAAATACTTTTAATGTCGAAGATGTTTAAAACCTCTATTAGTGAAAAATGTTATTTCTTCAAAAACTTCTTCTCAAAACAATAAATGGCGTACTCTAGGGTTAGGGCATCCTAATCTTATATACGTTATGAAGATAACTTCAAATTCTAATCAAATCAGGTCTCACAGATTCTCAGATTTCGCAAGATTTGTGACCCTATTTGAACATAAATCGCTCTCATTCAAACAGTTTGACTTAAATCTTTATATCTTCGATTGGCTTCAAACAAAATCCAGGGTATGTGCATTTGAATAGCCAAAACCATGCATTAAAAAGGGAATCTTTTGTTATAATAGAACCAGAAGTGATATGGATCATTCAAGAATCAAAGTCGATTTGCGTGTATCTTCGAATAGCTTCGAATGTCTTTTAGGGCGTGTTCAAACACGCTTCAAATAACATAACTTATTTGCTTCAAAATTTGAAAATCTTTAAACCAAATCTTATCAACACTTGTATATATGCTCATTTATATGTATAATAATATTTAAAATATTTTGTACACATTTTCTAATATTAAAACTCTAACAAGAATTATAGAGGAGGATAGAAGAGGTGTTCCACATCCTCATCCCATAGTCCACACATTGGGCATGGTTCAGTTGGACTAATGTGTGGACTCTAGAGGTTAGAGGAACATTTTCTCATAGAAATTTTCAAATGAAGGCTTTAGTGCTAGGGTTGACCTTGAGTTTCTAAAGGGCCATTAACTCGAGTTGAAAGCCTTTCGCTTTAAGTCTAAGAAAATTATAAATAGATTTAATTGTGGCCTTTCCTTTAAGGTCAAACCACCAATCCGAAAAATCTTCTTGCAACCCAATGTATAAGCCCAAAATAGAGTTAACTTCTTAGATGGTGCCTTAATTTTGGGTTTTGTTAGAGATGAATGGGACAATCATCTCTTCATTGTGATGCGCAGGGTTAAAAAAAGATAACATCCTATATTCCTATTTAAGGGAACCAAACCAATCCGAGCATAGTTAAGGTTGTTTACCAAATGGTTATTGCTCACAAGATACTTGATTCCCTCCTTTATTTTCTTAGCTATAGCCCAAAGGGCTCTCCAAGAGCACGAAAAACCATTCTTAGACTTGTTGGCCCAAGTGTCCAAAGGCCTCAAATTTAGGATTTTAGGCTTTATTATAGTAACCCAAAAAGCATTGTTACTATTTAGAAACTTGAAGACATTTTTCTCCATCAATGCTGATTTAGCTATTCAAAATTCAAAAATCTCTAACAGCTGGACCACCCTCAAATCTAAGTTTAGTATATTATTCAAATTCACACGATAAAGGATCTTACGACCTTTGCTCATTTCTCAAAGAAATCCCTTAGCCATCTTAGTCATAACCTAATCCAGAATAGTGTCAGGAATCCACATTGAGGCAACTCAATAGTTAGATATAGTAATCATAGTGAAATTGATAAAAATCTAGCACCTTACAAGAGAAAGAGTGTCTCTCTTCCACCAAATGAGTTTATACGCAATTCTATCTAGAAGCTCTTTTTGGTTAGCTACCGAGATCCTATTATAAGAGATTTTGGCCCTAATGTAGGTAAAGGGAAAATTACTAGTGTCAATATAAAGGATTTAATTAGTTACAACCTAAGGGCATTTTAGGTATTTAAGATTTTTAGAAATAAAATATTTTTAATTAAATATTCCTACAGTGGTAGTTCAAATCTAACTCAGGGCGTTTTCTATACATATTCCGTAAATCATACGGCTCAATTTGCAAATAGTGAAATTGTAAAGTATAAATGTAAATTTAGTTAAAAGACACGGTGTTATATACACATTTTTCTTAATATTAATATAGCATATTAGTAATTAAAATAAAAATAATTAAGCAAAAATAATTTACTAGATATATTAACACATTAATTTATATATACTAGCAACTAGTGGCAAACTCTAGGAGCTAGATATATTTTAGACATATTTTAAACTCAAGTATATGTTAACATTTTACACTAGAGATAACCCTCTTTAAAAAAAACAATCGAAATTAAACTTTCAAAAAATATTTAGCATCATCGGTTACTTGCAGTTAATGTGTGCAACATGGCCTCTTTAAATCATGCCTAATTCCCAATCTTTTAGCACAAAAAGAATTGGAAAAAAAAAGCAGTTCACAATGCTTTGAATTCTCTTCTCAACTATTTTAGATTGCTAAGAGTTAACTGATTAGAAATAGATGATACAAGAATTAATATACACGAGAGAAAGAAGTAAAGATAATAAATTTTATCTTTAATTTGCTGGCGAATGAAGAGGTAGGCATGAGCCTTACTTTTCTAAGAGAGCACTACACGTACGTCATATAGATCTATTTATATTTTATACACTTCCTACGACCATTGGTTGGAAGGCACCCACGAGTTTTAGCCACAATTAAAAGGAAAAAAAAAAAAAGTCAATCCATTCATCCAGTAAACCATCTAGATACTGTGTTTTAGTCAATAAATAAATAATAAATTAATAGGTATTGATATATGGTTGCATACTCCATTGACAATGTTTTGATTTTGATCACTAGTAGTTCGCTATTTCGTGAACCGTTCGAAGTACACGAAATGTACGTACATTATGTGGAATTTGTGATGGCTTTCAGAGCCGGTTGTTATCAGTCCTTTTTACCCTTCAACATGGAAAGAAACGAGCAAAGAGTATATGCAAAATCTCTCAGCCTTCCTGCCTGCTTTATTTTTTATATTATATTGTTTTAGGAAGTCTATTAATAGACTCGTTAAACAAATTGTATGATTTGATTACTTGTTCATTCTTTAATATTTTTCCCACAAGTATTACTATCTTTATAAGTTATGTCTTGATCTAACATTAAAATTATATTGTACAACTAATTTTAACGTGTTTTGTGTCCATAAGCATGTCATTACATAAATTTGCACCGGCAAAAAGAAAATAGCTTTTCCCACAAAAAAATAAGGCCTCTCTAAAACTCCAAGAGTGTTGATCAAAGCTATCATGTAAGAGGAAAACTATTTTATTTTTTGGCTATTCATTTCTTATGCACCCACTACTAACTTTTGGAGAAAGAAAAACTATTTGACTTTTGAGAAAGAAAAACTATCTTTGAAATAATCCTAAGTGAAAAAGATAGACTTGATAAAAA
Organism: Typha latifolia; assembly: GCF_019914945.1. Taxonomy (NCBI): domain Eukaryota; kingdom Viridiplantae; phylum Streptophyta; class Magnoliopsida; order Poales; family Typhaceae; genus Typha; species Typha latifolia. The sequence goes on from NC_133097.1 coordinate 220,821, forward strand.
GAAAGAAAAAACTGTACCCCTAAGAGCTAACCCACTATGTATCTAAGACTTGATAAAAAGAAAGAAAAAACTGTACCCCTAGAAGGGAAAGACTCGCACTATGATGATAATTAAAATTGATATGAAAAAAGCCTATGGTAAATTAAGTTGGAAAGCTATTCCCTAGGTTATGCTGTGACTAAGTTAAGGTTTGAATTGAATCTTCTAGGTCCTCTATCCTAATAAATGGTATAGCCTCATTGATTTTTTTTTCTTAGTGTGAGATCCATTAAAGAGACTCGTTGTCTATCTCTTTTCATCCTATACTTTGAGTTCTTATTTTGTTTAATAATATTTTTGCTAGGGGAACCTCATAGGCTTCCTTATAGGGAGAGTGTACCCTCTTTGTCCCACATCCTCTTTGTTGATGGCATCCTTATGGTGGTAGAGGCTAACTTAGCCTTTGCTAAAGCTATTAAGCTGGCTTTAAGCAAATATTGCTCCTTGACCGACCAGAAGGTCAACTCAACTAAGTTCGATTTTTCTTTGGGACTAATAGACCCAACTGCATTAAGGAAGGGAGAGTAGTTGGTGTAGCCCCTAATCCCGGTGGTGTAGCAGGGGAGATCTTTTTCGCTCAAGAGGGAATCTTGCACTTGAGCCAGACCCCAATGTCCAACACCTTGACCACCACGTGACTCCCCGCCATCATTTTGAGAACGCCGTATCCTGACAATGGAGGTGGGGATGATGAGGAGGGAGGAGGAGGGGGGAAGGAATGAGGAGAGAGAGGAGAGAATGAGGCGAGAGGAGGGAATGAGGAGGGAGGAGGTGGGGATGATGAGGAGGAGGAGGTTTGGGTTTAGATCCGTTGGTGGAGAAGGATTGGGTTGGGTTTAGTTGCTTAGTTAGTTTGGGTTGGGTTGGGTTTAGTTGGGTTGGGTTGAAAGTATTTTTATAATTTTTTTAGTATAGTTAATTTAATCTAGGAGTTTTGTTAAATTTAACTAACATATCTAACAATACAGTAGAGTATTTTCTGTATATATTCACCAAATTATAGAGCTCAATTTGCAAATTTTGAAAATTTAGGGTGTAAATCATAATTTCATTAAAAGGCAGTGTGTTATATATAAAGTTTTCTAAAAATTAAACTAAACATTCTAATAGATTTTAACTTATGGGTTTTGTTGACATAGACACGTGGTTAATTTTTAGTAAGCATATTTTATCATATTTTATATATTTCCATGCTCATTAGTATGTTCTGATTAAGAACACATCCGAGTTCAATCGATTTTGACTTTAATGATTTTATGAGAGGTTAGGTCAGCACAAAGGGTAAAATATAAATTTGGTCAAGAAATTAAGCGTGTGAGTAGGCTAAATCAATGAGAAAAATAAGAGGAACATGCTAGTGGTGGTGATTTGGCAAAGGATATGGTTTGACATATGATAACCCTGATAAATGTTGTAACGCCACCCGCCTAGCACGGGCACGTGCATGCCCACGCGCCCACACGGCACGTGCGGTTCACACAACAGGACGGACGGGGTCCGTCATGCACAGATACACTCCTGTGCACATATAATTAGGGGTGTAAACGACCCGAGCCTGAGCGAGCCGGCTGCTGCTCAAGCTCGGCTCGAAATTAATTTTGAGCTTCTTTATTGGGCTCAAACTCGGCTCGCCTCAGCTCGAGTCGTGCCTGATCGATCCCGAGCCAAGCTCGAGCCTAAAACAAGTCTATTATCAAGCCTCATTCAAGCCGAGCTGGCTCGAGTTGGACCGAGCCAATTTGAGCCCAAGCCAAGCTTAGAGAAGGAAGGTAAGGCGGAGCTTAGAGGAGACGACTGCCGCGGGAGGAGGACGACATGGTGGCGGCGGCTTGGAGAAGAAAGGTGAGGCGGAGCTTAGAGAAGACGACTGTCGTGGGTCCGTGGCAGCTTGACAAGGTGGCACCGTGGCAGCTCGAGGAGACGACTAGTACGGGTGCCGACTGCCGACTATCGAGTGCTGAAGGAGGAGGAGGAAGAGGTGGTGGCAGTTCGAGGGGACGAGCAGGGGGAAATTAGATTTAGGGTAGGAGGCGGGGAGGGGATGTGGGACTTAGATTTTGGGATTAGGGTTTTATAATTTAGTTATATATCGAGCCGATCGAGCTGAGCCTGAGCGAGTTGGCTTCAGCTCAGGCTCGGCTCGATATTGATTTCGAGCCTCTTTTAGCAGCTCGAGCTCAGCTCAGCTCTGACCGAACTGAGCCGGACTCAAGCTCCAGTCGTGCCGAGCCCGAGACGAGCCCGAGTTGCTCGACAAGCTTGACACCCCTGCATATAATCATGACATCATCAAATAAAACTTGCTAACATATCCATACTCACATAATCCAACACCAAATAAATCATACTATCAACCAAATAAACCTATTAATATATAAATATTCAAATTCACAATAATATACACTAGACCACTACATAATCTGGCAAGACCCACACAGGCCACGACAAACCATCAAGATACAACTAAAGCAACTAATACATTAGTACGCTATAATCTGACATGTATTATACAAATCATCGTTTGATACAATAAAGTATAATTATAATAAATAACGATACAACTCAATTTCTATACAAATTATCATCTATACCGTCTTGCTCCTATAGTTCACCTCATTAATCTAAAATATCTTTTCAGAATATCTCAAGTCGCTATCACGTACTACATATCTGCGGGGGTTAGAAAAGAAATAAAGAGAGTCATGAGCAAAATGCTTAGTGAACAGAACTTATTCTGAATCAGTGATGCCAAATAGAGAGTAAATCATGTAATGAATAATATGAATAAGAAAGAGCATCATGTCATGAATGAACATATGAATGTATCATCAATAATATATAAATGTATGGTAGATATTATGTCATAACTGATCAAAGTATATAATCCTTGATAATGTATAAATAAATCTCCATGTCGTACCATCATCATAACTCTCTCTCAAATATAACACATATGATGCATACCGACCATGATAATACTATGATATCAAATACAATCACATATGATACATATTAACCACTCAATAATCAGGTATGTCAGATGATAATGAAATCATATGCATTTCTCAAAATCACAATCATCACCGACATCTCGGTATAATATCATCATACTAGACCACTTTACACAGTCAGCACTTAGTACCCGATCTCAATATCCTGCCTGTAAGCTCAAAGCATACCTTGTCATACACTAAGGGTATCTCAGTCATAATCATACCCTGCCATACACTAAGGGTATATCAAAATTCATCCGAATCGGGTACCCCACCAGTTAATATAAATCACATGAGAGTAACTCGCCACACGCATGCCTTAGAAAACGGTAGGTGTCTGATTGTCTATGCGCACAGACTCAACTGACCTCGGACATGGGCTACGAGATATCACATATCAGCGACCATAATCATCACTCTAGGCACCTCTAACCCTAGCACCTACTCGGGTACCCTCATGTTTTTTCTATCAACTTTCCTATCAATGATATTTATGCATTTTCTTCTATATGATAGATCACGTGTATATATCCAGTACTATAACAAGTCATGCATATCAAGAATTTAGGTGGTAAAGAAAAGAGGAAAATAATGCAATATGGTCTCCAACCATATATCTAACACATGTATATCACTGCTAGTTTATCACATGCATACTCATGCTAGAGATCACCCCGCCACAAAGTCATAACATTATAATCATCTCCAATCATCTCTATATATCATTAGCATACTCATATCCTAGATCAGCCTAATCAAATGCATGTTAAAATATGCTCAACTGAAATCATCTCTAGATAAGACTATATAATCATACTGAAGGCCAAAACATGCATATACATAATTATATAATATATCATAATTTGATAAAAATGTCTATGGGATAAGACTACTCATCGTCTAATCAGAAGACCCAATATACGTATCCCTCACGTCCATCGATCAATCATCACAAATCATTAGCAAGGTCCCCGTGGTCTCAAATAAGGGGGCTAAGAGTCTGAAAATATTTAAATAACATAAAATTAGTTGTTTATTTGATTATAATTTGTTCAAGTAAAATATGATATTTTATTAGGTTTAAAATTGATTAGATTCATTCGATAAGTTTAATTGTGATAATATTAATATGCTATTACCATAATTTATATTTATTTACTAAAAATCCTAGTTTGCTACTTATAGAATAAGTAATAAGTAAATAGTAATTTATCTCTTTTTTGTAAATAACCAAGACAACAATATATATAATTTAATAAAAATAATATTATTAATACTTATTTTGTAATACCTATTTTTATTTAATTAATTATAAATTATACGCAAAATAGTCATTATCCTATTATACAAAAATAATATGCAAGTCTAGTATTCCATTTTGTACAAACTATTAGACAATAATAATATACTAAAAATAGTTATATAAAATATAAATATAAATGTAAGATTATTATAAATGAGACTACATATATTAATCTAATAAATAATAACTAAACTATAAATAAATTTATAGGCAATATTTATAATTAAAATTAATAAATTATTATACTTAAAATATTTAGTAAAATTATATTAGTGAGTGTAAATTAACAAAATAATTAATTATGTACATAGACTAATTTATCTATCATTAGAAAATAATTATATATAAAAAATATATAATCCTCTTTGCTCAGTGCTGGGCTCGGCCCAGCACTGTCTGCTACAGTGCTAGGCCAAGCCCAACACTATTGCAGCAAGAGGAGGAGGGACAAAGAATGGAGAAAAAGGAAGAAGAAAAGAAAGAAAGAAAAGAAAGAAAAGAAAGGAAGAAGAAGAAGAGAAGAGAAAGAGAAGAGAAAGAGGAGGGAAGGGAAGTGCGGACCCAGGCAGGCGGGGAGGGCATCGGCCACTACTAGCTAGCTAGCGACCGGCCTCTCGTCGGTGGCTCGGCTCCGACGAGCCTGAGCTTGGGTGTGAGCGAGCAAGAGAGAGAGAGAGAGAGAGAGAGAGAGAGAGAGAGAGAGAGAGAGAGAGAGGGAGGGAAAGGAGCTCACCGCGCTTGCGGAAGTGGCGGCGGTGGTTTCCAAGGACGGCGACGGTAGCGGTAGGCCGGCCTCGGCGAGAGAGAGAGAGAGAGAGAGAGAGAGAGAGAGAGAGAGAGAGAGAGAGAGAGAGAGAGAGAGAGAGAGAGAGAGAGAGAGAGAGAGAAGGGAGGGAGGGAGGGAGAGGAGCTCACCGCGCTTGCGGAGGTGGCGGCGGTGGTTTCCAAGGACGGCGTAGGTGGTAGGCCGGCCTCGGTGAGAGAGAGAGAGAGAGAGAGAGAGAGAGGAAGGGAAAGGACCTCACCGCGCTTGCGGAGGTGGCGATAGTGGTTTCCAAGGACGGCGGCGACGGTAGGCCGGCCTCGGCGGGAGAGAGAGAGAGAGACTGAGAGAAAGAGAGATATAAAGGGAGAAAGAGAGGCGGTGGAGGGGGAAAAGGGCGGCAGGGCCGGGGCCCGCCGCAGCCAGCTGGCCGCAGCTGGTTGGCTACGGCAGCGGCGGTGGGCACGTGGCACCTCACCACACAAGTTGCCTTATGCAGCTAGCCGCATGGGCATGAGGCCAGCCACGTCATGCCCTTTTTGTTTTAAGGTTAGGTTGTTACAAATGTTACATCGTATTCTAAGCAGATTGTGAAGATAACTTGTAGGTTGATAACTTAGTAAAATGGAAGAAGAGAATATAGAGAAGTTGAATCATTTCTTAGGGATAAGAGGGCGACCAATCGAGGAGGAAGGAAGTAATTATGTCTCTATATCAAAGCTAGATTGACCAAAACTTAAAAGTTAGGGAGAGAGAGAGAGATAAAGACCAATAATCCTCAAATGGTCATTGCATAATCCAAAGGGGCTGCCTTAATACCTATTTATAGGCCAACCCACGTCCCAAAATAACTAATAGAGTCCTAATGCAAAAAAAAAAAGGGTAAAGTAATCAAGTTTGAGTAAAATTCTTCATTGGGCGTTCGAGACCAAGGGTGGTTTAGGCTTGTTTTTGGCCCAGTGAACCTAAACTATTATTAAACTAAAAGTGAATTGTTGATGTTTGAATTTATGATCCCTTAAAAAAATAGCCACTTAAGTCTGTGGAACATGACGTCTTGGACGCCAATTCATACGACACTATAGCTAATACTGATTTTATTGTAGCAAATGTTGAATATTACTTCTTTTTTTAACTCAAATTTATTACATTATTTAATTTTCTTCGAACGTACATTCTTCCACAAATAATGTGATTTAATCATACATTATTTTTAGATTATACAAAATATTTCTAAGTTTTTTTTGCCTATAAACTTACCTTTATATAAAATAATACTAAAAACTAACTCAAAAGTTTAAACTATTAAATAGTAAACTAACAATGTATACAATACTTTTACCAGTCAAAAATAAAATATTGTGGATTCACAAATAACAAACCGACTCTCAAAGTGTTGGGCATCACAAATTCTGCATGGTGTACACTTGGTTAATTAGAGGGGGGCTTCTTAATTATCTTTATTGATACTATTAATAATCTCCTATCCTTATAGCCATACATGCATGTGCATCGATCTATAATTACATTTGCGTAAGTGACAATCCCAGTAGGGCTTTCAGATATTTCCTGCTATTATATATGAACCTCAAAAACATCCGGTGAAAGAAAATTAAAATATTCTAGCTAGCGAACATATTCTGCATACTTGAGATTTGAGCATCTTACTTTCTGGACGACATATTCCTGCAATTATGTAGCTACGAATATTTCGGAGACTGCAGAGAGCTATCGCTTCTCCGCCTCCCCCAGACACGGCCTCTGCCATGCATGCATGCATGCATGCTTGGCTGCTTACTTGCTTGGAGCTCTATCTATCTATCTATCTATCTATCTATCTATCTATCTATCTCTCTATCTCTCTATCTCTCTAAGCCTAAAAGATGATTCAACCAACCAACCCACCCAATCTCCTATTCTCCTCCAATCATTTCAATCTCTCCCTACATAATGCAAGTGCTCTCTCACTTTCATGTACATATATATACGATACACTGGCCTCCTGTCTTTTTAATTGGCTTTCTCTATCTTCATATATAGGTAGATCCAACCCCCACCGACTGGGAGACAGTAGCATATCTAACCTCCCTCAGTAAACGTCTGCCTGCTTGGAAACATCAAACATGCCTTATATCTATATATTTGTTAAATAAAGACTCAGGATTCTTTTTTAATGTTCGTGACCATCTCAAGTAGAATTAACCTTTTCTGCGGCACGTGAACGACCTTATAAATTAATATTATGTAACAGTTTACATGATCATATTATTAATTCACTCTAACGATTACAATTTGATACAAGAGAAGAAAGTAATCAAACATGTCATTCTTTTTGTGGACGAGTGGTGTGGGGTAGGCTCTAGTTAGATGACAAAGCAAGCAGCTTTACTCCCTTAATCAATAATTAGAGTATACTTACGTGCTTAATTAATTGTAAGCTCTGATACATGCATGCACAAATCGAACATGACACCGCATACTGCTTGCCTTTCATTCTCTAGCGTGATGATTTAAGTTCCACTCACACCAAGAAAAAGAAGCGGGGGGAAAAATACATATTGCCTTCCTCTAGATAGAACAAAATTTTCAATTGTTTTCCTCTGAATTTTTATTTGCATTGTATAATTACTTTCTAATTCAAATTTTTTATGCAACCATTAATTTTCTATTAAAATCAAAGTTTAATTGGTTATGGTCATATGGAGTTTATTATATAACTCATGCATAAACATTTGCCCACTTCAAAATAATTTTTCTCTTCATTTGTCATCGATCGTCTCGTGTGGAATATATTGCACTATATCATGCGTGACTTTTTATTTCTTATAAATTCATTAAGCACAATTTAATTTAGTTTAATTGCTCATGAGCACCAAGTGTTACATGGACATGATGTATATAAGAGGGGTTGGAGGGAGTCGATGCATGGCAATTGCGAGGCCTCTATCCAAATTCATATTAATTGGGATGCGTGACCAATTTGAAAGGGTGGCTAATTTTGGTCTCACTTGTTCCGTGTCTACTGAACCTCAACAAGTACATACATAATTATTAACTTCCCCTCCATTTTCCTACGTACGTTTTTATTTCAGAAGCATACACGGATGCTTCCATATATTCATATTTAGTTAGGGATATGGATCACAAATATTTATATATATGTGGCTCTGACGGACGATGTTATCGGATTAGATCAGATCATGTTGGGTTGCGTCTTTCGTCTGAAGGAAAACCGACACCATAGCACATATGTCAGCAAACATCTCCATATCTGATGCAGTTAAAATCAGTACCAAGTAGTAAGGAGGAGTGGAGAATTAATATGCAAACTGCCCTCAATTGAGAGTAAAATTAAGCAGCCAATCGAGTGGGGGCACGTTCGCGTTACGAGAACGTACACAAGCAGCTAGGTAGCATTCGGATCTGATTCGATGGAGCAACTGGATAGATTTCATGTGTACGTTCTGACATTTTCCAGCTGAACGTAGATAGATAAAATCTTATTAATTAAGCTGTGCATCATGTTCCACTCCACAAACTCTTTCTTATCCATCGACGTCTTCCCAATTCTATCTATCCATCCATCTATTTGTGTCGCTCTGACGATCGACTGGCATCACGGGCTGGGTTTAAATTAACGGCCCTCGATCAAAAGAAAAAGGAAAGGGGGGAAATTATAATATTAAAAAAAAAAAAAGACTTTAATTGGCGTGCCGTGTGAGAGCGACCCCGCTGAAACGGAGACGTGACTGAAACGTTAGGTGACGTGTCAACCCCCTCACCCAGGCGGCCGCCGGTGCTGCTGGCCTCCTCAAAACTATACACGAACACCGTGTCCAGGATCAGGACGACTTCAGCGGTTCATTTAACAATGGACGGCAGTGATCAGGTGGTTTCATCGTATTTGCTGTACATGTTGAGGAGCAGGCAGCAAGGCCGCATAAGTTGGTTGGATTCTTGACAGCCACCTCCATACGGATTGGGATGAAAGAGTAGAGTAGGTGCTAATAAACAAAAGAAATTTAGACTAATTCTGAGTTTCCGCCGAGTTTCCGGCCTGGCTGAAAAAAAAAAAAAAAAAAAAAACTAATTAATTATTTCATAAATAAGATGCAGTGCACGCATTTAGTGCCGTTAAATTAAATAATCGATATATATGCACTGTCCAATTTTACTTGAAAGTTTAGAACACGTTCATGTTGATTTTAATTTAAGCCGGCTTCTCTTAGTGTGATCCTCAAATTAACTCACATGGCTGTCATTCCTATCCATCCATCTCATCGCAGACTCAGTTCCACCCTCCCCTTACCAACTCTAATCTCATCTCTCTTCCTCTCTATTTATACCACAGACCGAGAGAGAGAGAGGAAAGTCAAACATTACAAATAAAAATCTCCAAAAAATAAAAGTCGCCTATGCTATAGATAATATATATATATATATATATATATATATATATATATATATATTAACACAGGGATGCACGAACCTGAAAAAGTCTTCCTATTCTGCGTCCGTCCGCACAATAGTTTCTGTGCGAGAAGCCCACCATTTCCAAGCACCCTTAACTTAACCCGAGGTTGTAGTTTAACCCCCGGTACGAACTAGGGTTAACCACAGCGCCTTTATAAGAGGAGCCGAGAGAGCTCCACTTCTTCCCCATCCTTCCGTTAATCGTCCTCCTTTCTCATCAACACCACCTTGCATGGTTGTTTCGTTTACTCCCTCCTCCTTTTAATCCTCTTCTTTGTTCCTTTTTTTTTTTTTCCTCTCTCCTATTCCAATTTCGTAAGGTGAGGCTCGTACCACATTAAGCTCTAACATCACTTTGCCCGATTTTTAGGAACTTTTAATTGGAGAATAATTATATATATATATATATATATATATATATTGTTATGAGAATTGATCGAAGACTGACATACATATTTTGACAGTTCTTGTTTTGTGTGTTGTGCTCACGGGTCGATTTGGGATTGACTGTAGGTAAGGAGATGGCGGCAAATGGCGAGTTCACCTTCACGAACGGCACGGTGGTGGCCTGCAATGGGCTTCCCAGGATCCAGACCAACGCTAACGGAGGTGAGCATCAGAAGAAGAAGAAGATGGAGAACGGCATCTGCCACGACGACAGCGCCCCGCCGGTGAGGGCCCAGACCATCGACGAGCTCCACTCCCTCCAGAGGAAGAAGTCGGCGCCGACCACCCCCATCAAGGACGGTTCCGCCGGCTCCACCCCTTTCGCCACCATCTCCGACGAGGAGCGCCAAAAGCTACAACTTCAATCTATCAGGTAGGTCTCCACTATCTATTATTGTCCTTTTTAACTTAATATAATCTAGATTAAATATTTGGAAAGCTAAGAAGAAAAAGAAATCATGGAACATAAGATATGAGAGAGATGGTGATGGGAAATTTGTCACCGGAGCGTCGGTTCCCATGGATTCCGTAGATTCTGGTGGACCCGCCTGGAAAAAAGGGCTAAATTGGGGACTTAATTATTTATTAATCTTATTAAACTCTGGTGGGGTCTCAAATCTAAAGAAAAAAGGGACTCAAGAACTAAATGAAAAATTAATCCGACACAATAAAGAGAACCCTCCTCTCAAAAGGAAATACATATACTACAATAAAATATATAATATTAAAACAATGAATCAGAGCTACGCCTATCGAGAAAAGTATTACGAAAATTATATAATTTTTATTTCTTTCGAATAAATTAGAGTATTGGTTAATTATATCCTAATTTTCTCGGTCTGCGTTTCTCCATTTCGATATCTCTAATTGTATTATTTATATGAAAATATGTCTCTCTACAGTTTGGTACGATTATACGTTTTACCTATTTAGTTGCTTCTCCTCTTTTGTTGATCGTACTTGTTTCTCTACCTCCGTACATAGACGGAAGAAAAGATTTATATATAAGCCCATTTGGAAAGTCAACTGTTTGAAATATGAAAGGTCCAAAGGTTGAAAAATTCTCGAGCTCTGCTTGATAAGGCTGAGAAATAAACACGTGTGCATAATATAGTGACAATTAAACGTGATAACTCGAGCTCGACTTATATCAAGCTTTTCGAAAGCTTAACTTCAAGAGGAACATGGAAATTTTCTTAATTTTCTGAGGTGTTTATACTCACTTCTTCCTGTAATTGAGATCGAGTTTATATAATGATAATAATAATAATAAATATTGCATGCATGCAGTGCATCATTGGCGTCGTTGACTCGGGAGACAGGACCCAAGGTGGTGAAAGGTGATCCAGCGAGGAAGACGGAGGTGTCAGGCAAAGCAGGAGAAGTGGCGCATCACCACTGCTACACCCCTACAATTAGTGTTAGTGACAGTTCCCTCAAGTTCACCCATGTCCTCTACAACCTCTCCCCTGCGGAGTTGTACGAGCAGGCCATCAAGTATGAGAAAGGCTCGTTTATAACTGCCACCGGAGCACTGGGCACACTATCCGGAGCGAAGACCGGTCGGTCTCCTAGAGATAAGCGAGTCGTCAAGGATGCCAACACTGCAGAGGAGCTTTGGTGGGGAAAGTAAGATCCATTGCGCACCGAATCTCTTTTGCTGCTTGTTTAATTGCCATGTCTTGAGATGTTAACATTCTTGTTGATTGCTCATATTTTGGCTCTCTCATAGGGGCTCACCAAATATTGAGATGGATGAACATACATTCCTTGTCAACAGAGAGCGGGCCGTCGATTATCTGAATTCCTTGGATAAGGTACTTAATTGCATTGTCTTTCCCAGAATTCATGTAGCAACTTATATTCTCTTCGTCATAGGACTCTAATTTGATTGTATCTGCTGTTCTTTGTTTTGGCAGTTCATTGTTAATACTATAACTTTGTCAGACCTCTTTATAACCAACTGTAGAAACACAATGTTTTCCGTTCATCTACTACTAAATATAATTTCTCAGGTTGTACTATATGTTACTGTTGTTAATATAACTCTGTAATAGATTTGATTTAGCTATTTAATCCCCATTAACTTTACGTTATACTTTCTTTCCTCTGATCATCCACCAAAACTTTACCAATCTGCACAATTCTCCCTGTTTGCTCTTCTTTTTATACTAACTGTTCCTTGAAATGCAAATTCTATGGATGTAGACAATTACCTCTCTTTCTCCTTTCAAATTATTAGATCTTTCTAGCAACCAGAATTGCAGTTTAAGTGTAGTGAAGCTTCTCCTGATATTTCGTTATAGATAGCCTTGGCACTCTTACGTGAACCGGCAGATTTTCAAATAATATTTTGTGGTGCGTCAATTTGTGTTCATTGGTCCCACAGAAAAGAAGAAGAAATCTTATCCTTGATAATTATGTTTGCAGGTTTTTGTGAATGACCAGTTCCTGAACTGGGATCCTGAGAATAGGATCAAAGTCCGTATCGTCTCTGCAAGGGCCTACCATTCACTCTTCATGCATAACATGTAAGTACATGTAGTAAAACTGCAAATTAGGATGCAATTTGTTCTTGCTGTACTCTCTCTAGTTTGCAGCCCCCTGCTACGGCTTCACAGATAAGTGGTCCAACATCTTGGCATTGCCTACTTTTGTATTAGAATTATTTTTGTTACTAGCTATAAGGCCACATATTTTCTACTCCTCTTGCCTTGCCTTGTGAGACAATGGTGGGGGGGACTTGGTGTAAGAATTCCTAAATAGTAGGTATAGCTATCGTACATACAATAACTGGATGGTGGCAGGTGTATCCGGCCCACGCCTGAAGAACTGGAGAATTTCGGTACTCCGGACTTCACAATATATAATGCTGGGCAGTTTCCATGTAATCGTTATACACACTATATGACATCCTCGACCAGCATAGACGTTAATCTTGCTAGGAGGGAAATGGTCATCCTCGGCACGCAATATGCCGGGGAGATGAAGAAGGGTCTTTTCAGTTTGATGCACTATCTCATGCCTAAAAGACAAATCCTCTCCTTGCATTCTGGCTGCAATGTGGGCAAAGATGGTGACGTCGCCCTCTTCTTTGGACTATCAGGTAAGGGATCGATAGATCAACGGAATGTGGTGCCGTCACCTGCCCACAAGCATCCACGCTTTGCACTCTGGAATCTATATGTCCAACATGTGAATGATGATGCGCATGCAATATATTATTACTCACTGGCTTTGCTGATCTCTAATTCTTTCCCTTCAATCTCTCTTTTCATTCTAGGTACTGGAAAGACCACATTGTCTACTGATCATAATAGGCTCTTAATTGGTGATGATGAGCACTGCTGGAGTGAGAGTGGTGTTTCAAACATTGAGGGTGGTTGTTACGCAAAGTGCATAGACTTATCCAAGGAAAAGGAACCTGATATCTGGAATGCCATTAAATTTGGAACTGGTAATTAATAAGTTGATATTGTGATTGTGTAATGTTAATTACTTTGGTCAAATGATTTCAACTTAGTTGGGTCTGTCTTGCAGTTTTGGAGAATGTGGTATTTGACGAGCATACTCGAGAAGTGGATTACACAGATAAATCTGTGACAGGTAACATCTTCAGACGATCTTGTTATTCAGAAGAGAAGCTCTGTGAGATTTAATTTCCCTCGATATTTACCAACAGAGAATACAAGGGCAGCTTACCCTATAGAGTATATCCCTAATGCAAAGATACCCTGTGTTGGGCCTCATCCGAAGAACGTTATTCTATTGGCATGTGATGCATTTGGTGTCCTACCTCCTGTTAGCAAGCTGAACCTTGCTCAGACTATGTACCATTTCATCAGTGGCTACACTGCTCTGGTATATATATATATATATATATATATATTATATTATATGTCGACATGAAAATTGCCTCTTATCACCTTAATAAGTTGGTAGCGTCTTATTGATCTTTATATTGCTTGCCTTTTAAATAGGTGGCTGGGACAGAGGATGGTATAAAGGAGCCACAGGCTACATTTTCAGCTTGCTTTGGTGCAGCATTCATTATGCTCCATCCCACTAAATATGCCGCAATGCTCGCCGACAAGATGCAGAAGTATGGTGCCACTGGATGGCTTGTAAACACAGGTTGGTCGGGAGGAAGGTATGAGATTATTACTCAAAAACTTATGAGAACATTAATAATTTTCATCCTCACGAGATATTTACTTCATGACTTCATTCTTGTTTCTTTGTCCAGGTACGGTGTTGGCAAGCGTATCAGGCTGCAGTATACTAGGAAAATCATCGACGCCATACACTCCGGTGAGCTTCTGAAAGCCAATTACGAAAAGACTGAGGTCTTTGGGCTGGAGATACCTACTGAAATTGAAGGTGTGCCGTCAGAGATCCTGGACCCGATAAACACTGTAAGCTGGCAATATCTCTCTTTTCATTGCTTCATTGTTCAAATCTTATGTGCTACAAATGAAATATTGAATTGCTTTTCACCAATCCTATGTGCTACAAATGTGTTGATGTTGCTTCTTGTACAGTGGGCAGACAAAGCAGCCTATCAGGAGACACTTTTGAAGCTGGCTGGTCTGTTCAAGAATAACTTTGAGGTCTTCGCCAATTACAAGATTGGAAAGGACAGCAAGCTTACTGATGAAATCCTTGCTGCTGGTCCCAACTTCTGAATCAATTCAGTGTAGCAAAAAAGAACAAGATAATAAAAAGGAAATAATTAGGATAAGATGAGGCGTAGTTACGCCAATGTCATATATTTTTTAGATGAATCATACAAATCCTTTTTCGTTTACGGTCGTTGGGGCTATTGAGAGGTCTGCGTGGAGTCTGATGTTCGTTCTTGGGTGCCTATGGTAGCGAGTGGTGTATAAACAAGGTCTGATGTAGTTCGTGACCTTAATAACAGCAGATATTTATATTTCTACACTTCGTACTAAAGAGTTATTTTATCGCATCAACTCGTTCGTCTGTACAATTGAATAGCTGCAATTGACTTGTGGTATCGTGTTATTAAACTGCTGTGAGAATGGTATGGATACAGCTGTGTGCTGCTTAATTTGCTTAGAGCATTAATTGCATTGTTTCTTACTGTGGTTGGTGATAAAGTGGGAGTCTGTTTACCGAGCGTCTGATTCCTTCCCAATTCTGGGATGGAAATTAGTAAAGAGTCTTGTGTTTCAGATTAGGCTTATTTACTAGCAGAGAAGTTAATTAACAATGCCAGCCTTCCATGGGTACTTACTGAATGTTGGTTCGTATAATTCCAGCATTGTGCTCCTCTGCCATCTTTAGCTGCCTACTCCATTCCTTTGCTGGTTCCAATCTTCTCTGAGGATGTCACCGTGCCTCCAATGTACAGGGATCTATCAAGTCTCCAGACTTGATCTATCTTTTTAGGTCTATTAGTGTGTTTTTTTAAATAGATATGTTGTTACAGAGTGTCTGATTACATTCAGAGCGAATCTTCTCCTTTAAAATAAGTTGCTACTCCAATCACTGTCTAGGTACTCTACAAGACAATGTCCCGCATAAATAATAATAATTAAAAGTTATATGCTCTTCTCGGAAACCCTCTCCCATCAGATCCTCTCCAGCAACTCCTAAATCAATATTGTGACTAGCACTTCATCAATATCAAGTTAGACTGTTGTCTGAGCAAAATATCAACACTAGCATTGGAAAGACAGTTCTTCTTATAACAACCCCGGGCACTAAATATTTCACATTGAAGTACATTAGGATCCTATCAAGGAAAAGAAAAGAAATGTTAGGTAAGTCAATCTACTGGTTAATCACAATTTGACTTCTGCCCAGGCTCTCTTCTCAAACATAGCTAGACCCTCAGAAGATTCTCCAGATTCGAGTAGGTCCATCTGCCTCTCAAAAAGAGATTGCCTTTCCCCTGCACCCCCGTTCAGAGAACTTGCAATTCCAACCTCTATCTGCTTCAATGCCTCAGCAGGTTCATGCGGTCTCGTCTCCTCTGAACTTGGACACTGCCCATTGGGAATGGCAGTTAACAATGCAGTTTCTTTCTGGTCTTCCTCTATGTTAGGGGAAGGCATGCTTGCGACCTCAGCAGCCAAAGGTTTAGAATCAGTAGGAAGAGCTGTTCTAGCTATGGTAGCTCCTCCAAATTTGATCTTGGCCTCAATGGCCTTGATTAACGGAGCAGCTGCCTTTGGTGATACAACACGGGCACCACAAGCAATGGCTGTAGCATGCACTCGAGGGTTTGGTCCTACTTGTTGCTTGCACTGATCAGATTGAGTTCCCAAAGATGGAACTAGGGCCATCGAACCACTCTGCAGTGATGACCCAGTGGTCTGAAGCAGTGTATTCTGAGACAAGAAGCTGGATCCCGCAGGACGAGCAGACAGAGGCAACGCTTCAATAGGAGACGCCATAAAGGCATAAGAACCACCTGGTATACCTGGGGTCGCAACTGTTCAATCCAGAGAAATTGAAGACATCATAATTTTATAGATAAATCACTATATGAAATCCAATATGAAAAGAACTCCTCCAAGATAGACATGGATACATGATGACATAATACAAATTAGGGAAGAAGGAAATTGATTACTGAGCTATTGTTTAGATACTCTCATATCTATAAGGCAACTCATATTCTGCTTTGATTGGAAACTCACGATCAGTGATCACTTTAACTATCCGCACATTAGCAAATTGCAACAAATTTTTGCTAGGGTTAGAACATATACATCAAAACAAAGACTTGGTAATTAAATAAACTTCCAAATCTGCTCTCCCTTGTATCCGTATCCCAAGGAACTTCAAGTCCCAGCTATGTTCACTCCTTTGGCCTTGTGGTTTGTTGTTATAAGCCTACATATTTTTGTTGGTCTTCATGAATTTGGATTAAGTAATTCATAATACAATGCACTGCATGAGGCTCCCATCAATGAATTTGTTTATGGAATATAAATGCAGCCTTAACCCCATAAATGAGACACTGTCAGGATGCACACACCGTTAAAAAAATGGAGCAAACCTTAATGATAACATCCAGTTATTTACCTCTACTTTATGTAGCCCATAATACAATTGCATATTTCAAAAATCAGAAACTGAGATATCCCATACACAACTTTAAGGTTCATCAACAATGAGTGAATTGAAGATGACAGGCAAAGCCAAGTGAAGAAATGAATCAGGTAACCAAGGAAACAATTTACGGATTATGAACTACGAAGCAGCTGTTTATGAGATTATAAAAAACTTATATAAAACATATCAGCTGGAAATTGAGTAATGCAGCAATCAACAGCTTTCAGTATTGTTTCACGCTCAAGATAATTTAAATAAAATATTAATTATGTTAAAAATCAGAATGCGAAGGTGCTACTTTCATTCCATATAACAAGGCAATGAGTTACCTAGGATGTCTTGCAAATCTAATAATATATGTAACCAGAAAACTAGAAACAACATCAGACACAAGAATTACTTCTCTGTCCAATTCACCCAGATATTTTATTACATAAGCTTGTCAAAATCCAGTGATGGCAACAACAATTCCTACAGTAGTGAAAGTAATCTGATTCCTTTATACTTGGAATTTTGAGATCATTTTGATGATTAAGAGAGGACCAACAGAAATATAATTTAATAAAAAGACACAGATAACAGAAGTTCCACCCAATAAAGTCATTTATTAAAAATAGAATATTCTGCGCGAACTATCTCAATGCAAGTAAAATATAAAATTGACATTTAAAGAATTGGTACATGTGCCTTGATAGAGTTATTATGCCCTTCAACGACGGTGCAATAAACAAGCTGAAATTTGGAAATAGAAAAGGATAATGATGAGAACCTGAGCAAGCTGCTGGTAAACTTCCCGTTACAGGCATATATAGCGCAACTGGGAGAGCAGGGGAAGCCAGCAAATGGGCCTCGGACTGCACAGAAATACTTCTGTTAATTCTCTGGATTGTGTTAGTTTGCCCTGACCCAGAATTCTGCAAATTCAAAATGTGCCCTTGCAGGTAGTGATCATAGATGCAAATAATATTGCACAGTCGGAAAGGCATAATATTTAAGAAGGTAACAACAACATTCCAAGAAGTTTAAAACTAGAACTTGAAGTAGGAAGGTTATAGGAGTTTTCTGGTAAAACTTGCAATTAAAGACAAAGTTCAACTTATGTTCATAAGAATTGATGGCCAGATGGGCTTCCATTGAAAAAGCAAACTAAATCATTCCGTAACAAAATTTTGAATAGCACCACAAAAATTTCAGATCATTTGCAAGTACACAGTGGATACACAAATATGGGCAGAATTCACTGCCAAAAATGTCACTCGAATTGGAGAATACCATTAATTAGAAATCGATAAAATAGGAAAAAATCTTGTCCAAAATTTTTGAACTATCTAGGGATCAAATGCACCAAATGGATAAGGTTCGGTAATCTGAATGCCATTATCCATAATATGATCCAATAAACAAATTTCTCTCCGCAGCATATTCCGAGACATGTAGGCCATGATCAATAGTATCCTTTTGCATGTATCTATGGTTTATTAGCTTATTAGCATTATTGGCAGCATCTATAGATGGGAACTTGATGCATGATCATTTAGTATTATTAAGAGAAGTTTCTAATGCAATTATACGACAAAGTTCCAACAGCTATTAAGGAACTAAATACTGAAATAGAGACAATATGATATTGCAATGAAAGAGGATTCCTTCTCAAAGCAAAATAAAGCTACAACTTTGTTTCTCAAGCCTTGCTTATCTTGGAACTTCAATTGTCTCAATTTGAATTATGGTCATTTTTTATACCCTCCAATCTCAGTTAAAATTTTTATTCATTTTAGGATTCATCAAACCATACTTTTTCTTGTTATATCTTGAAACTACAATAATTAGGGTCACTTGGTAAGCCTTAATATTCAAAATTTATCGAGATCCAAGAAATAACAGGTATGAGGATATAAGTAGTGCTACATGAGAAAGTTAACCTGAGAATTAAGGAAAGGTCCATTGATCTCAATGTCCCTATCCATTGACTGCACTTCCTTTTTGTTTTCTTCATTCAAATCAGAACCTTCTGGTCCATCTTCAGCTTGCCTTGCGGTAGATTGTGTGTTCATAATTATCTCCGTAGCAAAGCTAGTGTGGTCAATTCTTTGACTAGTATGGGCTCTGCATGTACCATTGGTAGGAATATTGAGGGTCACTGGGACTTTGGCAGAAGAATTAGATGAGCTCAAGTCAGTCAAAACATTAGATGAAACAAGCACAAGACCAACAGGCTGTTGCAGAAGCTTGATCTGCTGAGATGTCACTGCCTGTTTCACCTCATCAGAACATTGGAAATCATGCAAATCTTTCACTTGGGCCAATGTACTAATGTTACTTCCTTGAGCAACAATAAATGCTTGTTTACTTACAGGTTGTGCAACCATCATGCCTCTTTTGGCTGCAGAAACTTTCTCCACAGCCTCTCTCAGGGCAGATATTGCCACATTGTATATTTCCTCGGTTACTGAACCTTCTTGTGCATATTTAATGGCTTCATAGCATAACTGATTGTAAAGAACTGTTAGGGATTCTCGAGGATTACCTTGAGTTCCAGCACATCCTTCAACCTTTACTTCAGTAGGTACCACACTCCAGCCTGGTGAATTAACTAGTTCTCCAGAACCAATATCTGATTGAAAAAAGGGAACCTCCTTTGAAGTTTGTAAAGCATGATTATGCTCCTTTTCGAACTTAGTAACTACCCATTTTCCAGAGTTTGACTTCTTAACAATAATCATAGCTTTACAACCTATTCTCGTTATCACCCTTGGACGCTTGGATTTCCCTTCATCTATTATCTCCCTCTTCACTCGGACTTCACGAAAGCCTTCTTTTGAACAAACAATTTGTCTAGAGATAATTGAATTATCGCGTCTTGAACGACAATACTTACTAATACGTGCACGGAAACCCTTCTGGCTTGCATAATTTATGTAGAACAATTTTGCAGTCTCTTCAGATTCAAATTCCATACCTACAAATGGTTCTCTAATCATATCTCCATTGATCGTACATGACTTGTCTTTCAAATTGTAATCCTGATGGACTGATCTAACCTCATTTTTTCTTGGAGGCACTGCTCCATGGTTATGTTCCTTTACAAACTTGGTAACTATCCATTTGCTTGGGCCAAACTTTTTAACCTTAATCATGGCCTTGCAACCAATCCTCGTAACTGCTCGTTGCCGTTGTCTTTGTTCACTGAACAGGCCTTCATTACCACGGGCTTCACGAAATCCCTCTTTGGAACACACGATTCTCCGAGAAATGATAGAATTGTCACGCCTAGACCGAGTGTACCTACTGATGCGGATGCGAAATCCAATTCGTCTTGCATATTCAGTATAGAATGCCCTTGCCGCTTCTTCCGATCCAAACTCCATCCCTTCATATGGCTCCATGACCATGTCATCTCGGGATGCAACCAGCTTTCCTTCGTCGAGATTCTCTGACATTGAAGGCTCAATTTCCATGGACACAATGGAAACTTCTGTTTTAGCATCTTCTGACTCAAAATCGGCTTTGGACACAGTAGGGAGTTCCATTAGTTCTCCTTCCATCTTTCAACACCCACTGCCATAAAATTCTCATAGTTTAGGACAGAGCATAAATAGTACAGAAACCTGGTTCAGGATAAAAGCAACATCCATCTCACCAAGTGCATACATCTCTGATCGTAATTACCTCCATGGCTCAAATGAACCATCTTTATTGATCTTAATTCTTAAAGCAAGTCAGACCACGTACAGAGCACATGGATGTACGGTAAGACATGCCACATGTCGCGATCAGCCCACAGAACCGGACACTAATTAAGACTTAATTCTAACATCATTAACCAAAAAAGGAACAGTATAGACAGCCCTAATTTTTGGAAGGACGTACCATAAATGACAACCCATAAAACCGTTACCACCATCTACACTCAACCGAGGAAAAATTTGCCGACAGAAAAGCAACCTCCTTTAACACCAAACAGAAAAGAAAAAAGCTACCATCTTTTTCCGCGAGAAAATTAACAACCTTAATCGTACTTTAGAGCCGGAAAAATAAGATTAATGAAAAACACGATTAAATTTTTAGATCAGAAAGAAACGAAAATGAAAACGAAAAACGAATTACCTCAAGAACGACGTACGAGACTAATCCATCCGCTCAAACGGGAAGAACCCTAGTCGGCCGAACTACGGATACGTCATCTTCGGGGACCCAAAAAGGGGAATCGAGCACTCTGTGAGATCAGAAATGAGGGGAGAGAGGAGTTGGGGAAGGAATTAATGGGGTTTGCGGATTCGATCGAAGAAGTGTAAGAGAAGAGTGGAGAAGAGATCTCCCAAAAGGGAGGAGAGAGAGAGAGAGAGAGAGAGAGAGAGAGAGAGGTGGAGGAGGAGGAGAGAGAATGGACGGTCGAGGTTGGCATCGAGGTGGAGATCTCGATAAAAGAAAAAGTGGGGGAGGTCACGACTTGACGATGTGGTGTGAATGAGTGGGTTGATGGGGTCCACATGAGGGAAGCACCTCGTGATGCGTGTCACTTGGCATATGAACGTTATCGAAGGGCTGGCTGTGAGTGTATCGCGCTCTCTTCCCGTCACCTCCAGGTTGACTTGTTTGCTAAACCAGCTCGAGCTCGTGTTTGACCGCGTGTAATAAAGAGGTTAGTGAGTTGGATCTCTCCGATCATTGAATAGGATATACTTCTAACCAATGCTCACCGCAAAAAATTCCGATTTCCCCTTCGGTCTCCCCCCCACTCCGAGTTCCTCTCTCGTTCCTCCTCCACTTCACTCCTAGCCCCCGTCGTTTCCTCCACGTCCTTCTCTGACTTCCCACTATGGAATATGGAAAACACTTAAGTGAACTTGCTCATAAAAATCTCAGCTATTTTAAAAGACTCTTCAATGGACTCAATCATCCCCCCTCAAGAATAAACATGTGATCATGAATAGAAACCAACCTTGTGTCTCGTTCCACCTTTCCAATGTAGGTGATCTCAAGAATGCCCTCTCAAACGCTTGAAACACTGAAGGTTCTAAGGAGATATTAGAGTCTAGTAAAAAATGTCTTTCTTATTGGATTTGAGCTACTTATCCCAGTGGATATTACAAATCCGCTAAAAAAAATACTCTCTCAGTTATCCTAGTAAATAAAGTCACGCTTAAAATGAAGGTCTTATATGAAAGGCTGATTAGGTGCTACAGCTTATCTAGAAGCGAAGATTGGCAATCAATACCTCCTTCCCCCCAAGGATAAGGAGCAAGTCACTGAATCTTCTAAAACCTAGATTTGACAACATGTCCACCCCCTCCTCCTCATTAGAAGGATCGGTCAGGATCTCAGCTAGCATCGTGAAGAGCTCGGAGTTGCGCCATTACATTTCACCCTGGAGAAGGAAGATGCATACGGAGGGGCCGTGCCCTCCGCCGATGATTCCACTTGGTACTTGTGAGCTATCGATCCTCGGTTTGGAGCTAGTTGTGGTAGTCTCACTGAGTCAAATCATCACCCCCTCTAACAAGACTAAAGAGGCTATCCTTTTACATCGGGAGCCCCCGTGTCAATCTGTTAAGGCTCTGGGACCCTTAGCTGCTAGTCTGACGAATGCCAAGGGTCTATGCCTTATCTCGGTTCCCATCGATCAAATCAACTTCAATTTCCCCTCTAACTCTATAGACTCTCCCAACTCCACCCTTATCCCAAGATCCCCTACGTCCTTCACCATTGTGATTCTCGTTCCCATGCATGCATGGGACGTAGATATCTCCCCATACTTCATTCCACATCCTTCGAGAAAACCCAACCTCCACCACCTCACATCCCTCTCAATAATGCTCTTCCATCAAGAAAGTCAAGCCTCCACCTCCCACCTCAACCTCTCACCCCACTGCATGAACATGTAGCCCAAACCAAAAATCAAAAACCCTCTTCTCAACTCAAAGATCTCTCATAAAAAATAGAAGACCAAGCCTCAAAGCCGAAATATGCTCCCTCTAAATTCAAGTCTTCCCTTTCGTCCGGCTCCAGTGGCAAATGGTACTCTCCATATGCTACCGAAGTTAAACTTTTAGTTAGTTCTAGCAGCAAGGAATCGAGCATCATACATGTCCAACTCAACCAAAGGCGGCGAAAGATATCTCACTGCCTAAACTGCAATGAATTTAATCGCCTGGAACTATCGTGGGGGAGGAGGCCTAATGATAGTTTGGAACTTGAGAAACATCCTCCTCAGCACCAACTCCTTTGTCGCTTTTATCTCAAATATGAAATGCAATAAGAGCAAGGGCAACTCAATCATTGACTCCCTATCCCTCCAAAATAGACAAGTGATTAGCTCTTCTGGTCTTGCCGAAGGCCTTTAGCTTCACTAGGGAGATGAAGTCTGGGTTATGATCCTTAAAAGCTAGCGATCGTTACATCTTTGCTAAAATTGAAGAGCTCAACCCTGAAAGCTCTTAGACTCTCTCTAGTGCCTATGGTGATCCAAATATGTAGATAACTCTCTCCTTTGGGACAGAATATATCACTTTTCTTCACTTGACTCTCTTATTTGCTGTGTAGGAGATTTCAATGCTATTCACTTCTCCTAGGAGAAGAAGGGTGGTATGCGTGCAAGTTCGTCCGAATCTAGACTTTTCAAGAGCAAATTAACTTAGTGGAGCTTGTTGATCTTCCGCCCACTCTTGTGTCGGTACATGCTCGTCTTCTTTGACGATATTCTAGTATACAGCAGGAATTGGAGTGAGCACTTGCGACACGTGCGGGAGGTATTAAATATCTTGCGACAATACCAGCTAAAAGTTAAGATGAGCAAGTGTCTTTGGGGAGAGTCAAGAGTGGAGTACTTTGGGCATATAATCTCTGTAAAAGGAGTGGAAGCCGACCCAAGCAAGATCAAGAATATGGTGGATTGGCCGATTCCTACTAATCAGAGGGAATTGAGGGGATTCCTTGGATTGACAGGGTACTACCGGCGATTTGTTGCCAACTATGGCAAAATTGCTGCCCCGCTAACCTCCTTACTCAGAAAAGGTGGGTTTCAATGGACGGGCAAAGTAACGGAGGCCTTCGAAGCCTTGAAGACAGCTATGTCTGACTCCGGTTCTAGCACTACGCATTTCGGCAAGCCCTTTGTGGTGGAGTGCGACGCTTCGGGTGAGGGCATTGGAGCAGTTTTGATGCAAGAGGGCAGACCCGTGTCATATATGAGCAAAGCATTGTCAAGTCAGTTGCGACAGCTATCTACCTACGAGCGCGAAATGCTAGCGATTCTACACGCCGTCACCAAATGGCGACCCTACTTGATTGGCCAACGGTTTACTATCCGCACGGACCAACGTAGCTTACCCTATTTCATGGAGCAACGTGTGCACACCCCAGCCCAACAACGGTGGGTCACGAAACTCCTTGGTTATGACTACGAATTAGTCTACAAAAAGAGGATTGAAAATCGAGTCGCTGATGCTCTTTCGCGCCAACCGGACACAAGTGAGCTTGCCTCTCTTTCAGCACCAGCATTTCCTATATCTTCAGATATATGGGGAACCGATGCAGAAGATCATACCATGGAGGAACTTAAGTTAGAGTTCAAAGATCGCTTCACAAACTTCAAACCTTGAGGACAAGGTTGCGGAAGCGTGGTGGATTGATACGATTCGGACTTCACCGACGTCGTCTCGAGCATGGATTCACTTTAGGAGTGTTTTTATTTCATGTTTTAGTGTTTAATTTCCATTAAAATAAGTTTTCTATAAGTCGCGTTCGAACGCGGATGGAGTGAGTTCGAACGCGGTTTGCGAACGGGGTTGTGAACGTGGTGAAGAGAATGTACTGTCCGTTCGAACGCGGTGCGTTCAAACGCACTATGAACGCCTGCATCGCGTTCGCAAATACCGACAAACGCGTTCGAATGCCTGCATCGTGTTCGCAAATCCAGAAGAGCGAACTCGGTGCGTTCGAACGCGGTTGGGCGAGTTCGAACGCAGTCGACGAAAATTATGTTTTTAGGGTTAATTTGAGTTGTTGGTTAGCCTATAAAAGGATGTGGTAGGCAACCAAATTGATTATTGATTATTGAGATTGAGTTTTGCCTCGCCTCCATCTTCTTTGCTCCTGTTCTCTCAATCCCCGGCGACACCGCTTCTAACCTTCCTTGTCCGGCTAATCACCCTAGTCCCTTAGGGGTGGCCCTCTTCTCCCCCTTCGTCCAATCTATCCAACACTTGCCCTAACTCTTCCATCAACCATAACCCTTCGACCACCACTTTTTCACCGGTGCCACCCCATTAACGCCGGTCCTCCACTATCCACCATTACCTAGGATCTCGTGCCTCCATCTACGGATCCAAAATAAAGCATCCTGATATTCGTCCACTAAACGAATGATATCTCGAGATCCCCAACTCCGATTCGCCTGAAACTTGATTTTTTGGAAAGATCTTTTCCGGGCCTACAACATATAAAAATTTCACATCGATCTGACGGCGGAATATTTAGGGATCTTATTTCAAAGTTCCGTGCAAGATCTAGTCCAGATCTGAGAATTAGAAAAGATCGATCTTTAGCCCTAAAGGAGAGATCGCATCAAGGGAGAGAGAGAGAGAGAGAGAGAGAGAGAGAGAGAGAGAGAGTTGTTAGTCTCCTTCCATCTCATCATCTAATCGGCCACCCAAGAAGCGAATCCAAGTGGGTCTCTCTCAATTCTTACAATCTTTTGCTCTTCTAGGTGTTTGTCATTTGTAACAACCCAACTTTAAAAAAAAGGGGCACGACATGGCCGGCCGCACTTCTTGTGTGGTGAGGCGCTACGTGCCCACTGTCGCAGCTGCAGCCAACCGGCTTCGGTCAATTGGCCGCGGTGGGCCCCGGTGTCGTCGCCTTTTTCCCCTCTACTGCCTCTCTCTCTCTCTCTCTCTCTCTCTCTCTCTCTCTCTCTCTCTCTCTCTCTCTCTCTCTCGCCGAGGCCGACCTACCCCCACAGTCGCCGTCCTTGGAAACCACCGCCGCCACCTCCGCAAGCGCGGTGAGCCTCTTTCCTCCTCCTCCTCCTCCTCTCTCTCTCTCTCTCCCTTTCTCTCTATCTCTCTCTCGGGTTCGTCGAAATAGATCCCTCGGCGAGAGGTCAGCCGCTGGCTGGCCAGCAACGGCCGAGCCCCTCCTCGCCAGCTCGATCCCCTCCCTTCCTATCTTCCTCTCCTC
Organism: Typha latifolia; assembly: GCF_019914945.1. NCBI lineage: Eukaryota > Viridiplantae > Streptophyta > Magnoliopsida > Poales > Typhaceae > Typha > Typha latifolia. Next base: position 247,105 of record NC_133097.1, read on the forward strand.
TTCTTCTTCTTCCTTCTTTCTTCTTCTTCCTTCTTTCTTCTTTTTCTTTCTTCCTTCTTCTTCCATTCTTCTTCTCTCTTAGCTCCTTCTTTTGCTTCTGCAACAGTGCTGGGCTCGGCCCAGCACTGCAGCACTAGTGGCATTGCTTTTATTATCTACTTTATTTTATGTTTATTTATTTATTTAATTAGGTATTACTTTCTTAATTAATGCAGATAAATTATTTATATATTAATTATGTTCATAATAATATATATATTCTTCAACAGGATGATTATTAATTTTAATTAGTATAATTAATGATTAATTAGGTTATAACTATTACACATAAATATAGGTAATACTTTTATTTATTTATTTATATTAGATTTATGCATTTTAAGTAATTTTAACAATTTATTGTATACTATTGTGTGTAGAATAAGATACTTAGTCTTGTTAATTAATTAATTTATTTATTATTTTGCATAATTAAGTAAATACTATATATAATTTTTGATTAATCAAAATAGACTAAGAATTATAAATTTATTATAAAATAGATCTTATCTATACTTATATCTTATTTATAATTATTTAGCTTTTACTTTATAATTATATATTTAGAATATTATAAATAAAAAGAAATAAACATTTCTCCTTATGTTATAACTAGCACTTTATGATAATAATATAATTATAGTATTTGAATCGTATCTATAATATAGACTTAGTTATGTAATCAAAAATAAAAGAGAAGTGATTCTAAACCTAATAAACAATTATATTTTACTTGAAATTCTAATTAGATAAATGACTAACTTCATGCTACTTAAATATTTTCAGATCCCGAACCCCTTATTTGAGATCTTGTGGACCCTGTCGATGAGTTGACATTTGATTAACGGATGTGAGGGATACGTGGTTTGGGTCTTCTGATTAGATGTGAGTAGTCTTATCCCCTAGACACCTTTCTCAAATTATGTTATATTATATATTATGTACATGCATATTTTGGCCTCCAGCATGATTATATGACTTTATCTAGAGATAATTTTAGTCGAGCATATTTTTATCATGCATATAATTAGGCTGATCTCGAATATAAGTATGATGATAATAAATAGAGATGAGGAGAAATGATTATACTATTATAATTTTATGTCTAGTTGATCTGTAGCATGAGTATGCATGTAATAGATTAGCATAGTTATGCATGTGTTGACTACATGGTTGGAGACTACATTACATCATTTTTCTCTTAGCTTCTTTACCACTTAAATTCCTACGTTGCATGATCTGTTGCAGTACTAGATATATGCATATAATATGTCATTTAAATAGAAAGTATGAAATGTGATTAATAGGATAGTTGATAGAAAGCGTGAGGATACCCGAGTGGGCACGAGGGTTAGGACGCGCTTGGTGGATGATTGATCGCTTGACATAGTTATGATCCTGTTGGCCTTACGTCCAAGGTCGTTAGTCCGTGTGCGCAGTAGACATTCGGCCACATGTCGTTCGCTAGGGCATATATGGCGAGTTATCCTCACGAGATTTCTATCAACTAAAAGGGTGCCCGGTCTGGATGGATGTTGATATCCTAGCAGGTGGCAGGGTATAGTTATATTTGATATACTCTTTGCAGGTGGCAAAGTATGCTCTAAGCCTTTGGACATGATGTTGAGATCGGGTACCAGGTGTTAACTATACACAGTGGTCTAGTATGATGATGACAAATAGAGCTGATATTGATGACTAAGATGTTGAGAAATGTATATGATTTTATTATCATTTGATTACCTAATTATCGAGTGGTCAATATACATGATATATTGTTGTATTTGATATCATAGCATGGTCATAGTCGGCATGCATCATGTGTCATATTTGAAAGAGAGTTATGATGATAGTATGACTTGGAGATTTATTTATTCATTATCGAGGATTATATACTTTTATTAGTTATGACATGTTATCTACTTTTTATTTATATATTATTAAAAATACATTTATATACTCATTCATGACATGATGCTCTTTCTAATTTATATTATTCAGTACATAATTTACTCTTTGTTTGACATCACTAATTCAGGGTAAGATCTATTCATTGAGCCTTTTGCTCATGACTCTCTTTATAAATTTTCTAACCCCCTTAGATATGTGGTACGTGATAGCGACTTGAGATATTTTGAGAAGATATTTTAGAGCGATGATGAAGTGAGCTATAGATGCGAGACGGTATAGATGATAGTTTATATAAAAATTGAGTTGTACTAGTATTTGATATTTATACTCTTTTGTAATTAGACGATGATTTGTATAATACATGTCAGATTATAGTATACTCGTGTATCAATTGTTTAGTTGTATCTTGATGGTTTCTCGTGGCCTGTGTGGATCCTACCAGATTATGTAGTGGTCTAGTGTATATTATTGTGGATTTGAATATTCATATGTTAACAAGTTTATTTGGCTGATAGTATGATTTATTTGGTGTTGGAATATGTGAGCATGGATATATTAACATGTATTATTTGATGATGTCATGACTTTATGTGCACATGAGTATATCTGTACATGACGGGCCTCGCCCATCCTATTGTATGAGCCACATGTGCCGTGTGGGTGCATGGGCATGCACGTGCCCATGCCAGGCGGGGGCGTTACGCCATTAGTCCTTGTGTTTCAGTGAAAAATGGAGACAAAGAAAAGGCTAGTTGTGCTGCTCCTAATAGCCATTTTGCTTCATAGTGTCTACCTCGTTTTTGTCACTTCTCCAGAAAGTAAGTGCCTCCTTAGCTAGCTCAACGCCACCTTTGCCCCTTTCCACCTCACCTCCATCGTCACCCTCGCCGCCGACTCCTCCACCCTAACCTCTTCCATTCTCTCCACCACCAGCTTCACCTAAAACTTCTTTGCCATCAACAGCGACTAGGACCATGAGTGGATGGAGTCGGCGAGGAGATGGTGTTGGCTATTAGGCTCAATCAGCCATCTGGAGGAAATGATGTTGGTAATCAAATCCTCCATCTTGCCCTTGCCATGGTCATCGATGCTTGTAGTGCTTCTAGAGCTTTCGATGGAGAACATAGGGGTCAAAGAGACTAAGGATTATGTCGAAATCATAATCCTATAAATTGGCGCAAAGCAAATAGAGAAAATTGAAAGGTGGTGGTGTTTGGTAGAGGGATCTGGAGGAAACGATGTTGGTAATCAAATCCTCCATCTTGCCCTTGCCATGGTCATCGATGCTTGTAGTGCTTCTAGAGCTTAGAGCTGTCGATGGAGAACATAGGGGTTAAAGAGATTAAGGATTATGTCGAAATCATAATCTTATAAATTGGCGCAAAGTAAATAGAGAAAATTGAAAGATGGTGGTGTTTGGGTAGAGGGAGTTAGAAAGATAAGGGAATGATTTTTTTTTTAGCAAGGAGAGTTCAAGAGAGGATGGATTGAGAGAGGAGAGATTAGGGTGAGATTTGCTTAGGGAGCGAGGAGAGGACGAGAAGTGAAAGGGCACGAGGGCAATGCAGGAATTAAAGAATAAAATAAAATATTTAATATTAACTAAGTCACTTAACTATCCCACTTTAAGAGGCAATTTAATTAATTTATTAATTTATCAATTTTATCAACGACGTCAGGGGGCGAGATATTTTTTGTAGTTTAAGGAGATCATCGTGGAAATGAATGATAGTTCACAGAGTAAAAAGAGAATTATCCTTATAACATATTGTCTTGTATGTGTTTGATTTCGGTTATTAGTTATAATTAAGTTGTATATGTGTAGTGGTTTAAAGAGTATTAGTTTGTTACACGTCCTAGCCAAGGCAATATTAAATTCATAACGATAAAAAAAGAAGAAAAAAAGGACTTTAGAATAATTAAGCTAAGGATGACGCAACTATTTCAGACTCACAAGGTGTGGTAAATAGAATTCTCTCGCAAATATTATTTTTGTAAGGACTTAATAATAAGTTTGGGCCATGCCGCATATTTTATTGCACAGGGGTATGTATCAAATTAATCAATTCCTTGGGGGTTAAAATAAAGAAAGAAAGAAAGAAAGAAAGAAATAAGGAAGAAAAAGATAGATTCAGTTTTTGGGGTACAGGAAACAGAAAAAGTTGAGATCAGCCAACCCGCGGTGATCATTTCGGGTACCAGAAGGACGAAAATGTAAAATTCGCAAATACAAACCCTTACCCACCATACCATTTATCTCTCCTCTCTCATCCATGTCGAAATTTTGTGTGCTGATCTTGGTGACCTAGAACTTGCCTCTTTCCTTTCTCATTCCCTGCAATCTCCCCCCTCCCGCCTTTGCGGCGGGGCTTCTGGAGATTGGCGGCGCGGCGGCTGCGATCCTCCACTCCGCCTCCGGTGCGTCTCTTTCTCTCCCTGTTCCTATTTCTAGACATTAAAAGTTCGTAATTTTTTTTTTCTTTATTGAATCCAATTCGTGGGATATCTTTTGGGGCTTTACTTCAATTATGCTTCTGTAGGGTTCTTCTCACCCTCCTTGAACCCTAACCACTTGTTTGCTGGATTCAAGATTGATAGAAAGGAAAATTGGTAACTGTATGATAGATGGAACAGCTACCTCCTGTGAACGATCGTCCTGGTGATGCTTCGGAAGAGCATGCTGGCGATGGAATTGGAGTCCTTGCGGAAACGAATGAGAGTGATCCCTTGGTTGAAACTTCTTTGCCTGACTGCACCGGTCAAGATGGTGACGAAGGCCGTGCAGAGGAGAATAAGGATTGGAGTGGCGGGGACAACAATAATTCCACGGTTGTTCATGTAGTTGATAAGATCAAGATCCGTGATGAAGTGAGTGATTCCTTGGATAGACCACTTGAGCCGAAGATTGAAGGATGCGAGGAAGCAAATGAGGCTGCAAACCAAGGTAATGATAACCCATCCACCGCAGAGCAGGTTGCTAATGAGAGTGAAAGCAACGAGGAGGGGGGAGAAGAGTATATGCCCAAGGATACGGATGATGCATTGACACCTAGGTGCGGAATGGTATTTGAGTCAATCAATGAGGCATTCAGCTTCTACAAAACATACGCTTATCGAACAGGATTCTCAGCTGTGCGAAGGACTAGTCGTAACTTTGAGGGGAGCCCAACCCGCTCTACTTTCACATGTCGTAAAGGTGGGAAGCCCGGATTAGCTCCAGCCACCATGTTCAGTCCGCAAACTCGGTCTCGAAGAACACCAGCAGAGAGGACGGAGTGCAAGGCTATGATGGTCATTAAAGATACCAAGCTCATGAACCGGTGGAAGGTGGATTTTCTAGAGCTGGAGCACAATCATCCATGTAATCCGGACATGGTGAGGTTTATGAAGTGCTTCCGGGAGCTGCCTGAATCGGTGAAGATCCAGCATAAGATCAGTGACGAGCTGGGTGAATATCTTGAGAAGTCCATTAACGCAGCTACAGAAGGTAGGAGATGCACAAGTCGCCCTAGAAAGGGTAGCAGAAATGAAGTAGGACGACGGATTGGAGAAAGAGATATTGATGCTCTAATGAAGTTCTTTGATCGTATGCAAGCTAAATATCCAAATTTCTTCTACAATTGTGATTTTGATGAAGAAGGCCGACTCAGGACTGCTTTTTGGGCTGATCCTAGATCTAGATTTGCATACCAGTATTTTAATGATGTTATTATATTAGAGACAATGCACGTGGCTGGTCAGTCTGCCATCCCTTTTGCTGCATTCCTTGGAGTGAATAATCATGGTCAACTTGTCTTGTTGGGGTGTGGTCTTCTTTCAGAGGAAACCAAAGAAACTTATACTTGGCTTGTTAGAAAATGGCTAAGATGTATGTCTGATAAACCACCTGATGCAATAATCACTAATTATTGTGATGTCATATTCAAAGCTGTTTTGGAGGTACTTCCAAATGCTCGACATCGTTTTTGCCTCTGGCATATCACGAAGAAGCTCCAAGAAGCAATTGCGACTATGGAGGAACGGGAAGAGATATTTTTAAGATTTAAGAAGGCTGTATATGATAGCCTTACTGTAACTGATTTTGAAAACGAATGGAGGGAAGTGGTTGCGCAATATCATCTTGGAGAGAATGTGTGGTTATCTTCGCTGTATGACCATAGGAAGCAGTGGGCACCTACATTTGTGAACCACACATTCTGGGCAGGTCTGTCTACCACCCAGAGGAGTGAAAAGGCTGAATCCTTCTTTGATGGGCATGTGTCAACCAAAACCTCGCTTCAAGTGTTCTTTGAACAGTATGAATCTGTTCTGAAAAATAAGTTGGAGAAAGAGAGTTCTGAAGATCTTCGTTCATCCTATTCCCGGCCACAACTGTTATCAGGATTGCAGTTTGAAGAGCAGATTGCAGAGCTATACACAATAAACATCTTCCAGAAGTTTCAAGATGAGGTGAAACAATTGATGCATGTTATTTGTAATGAAGCCAACAGGAGTGGGGCTGTAGTTACATATATTGCCAGTGAGGTAGCAGATGGTAGAAAAGTAGACTATACAGTTGTTTACAACAATTCTGAGAAAGATGTCTGGTGTATTTGCCGGTCTTTTCAATTCAGAGGTATTTTATGCTGCCATGCACTGGCTGTACTGAGACAAGAATATGTTATGACATTGCCTTCAAAGTACATACTTGAGCGCTGGAAGAAGGATTTCAAGCGGCTGCATGCATCTTTAATTGCTTCGAATGCGACGCCAGCACAGGATCTGAGAAGCTATGATGAACTATATTTGCAAGGTCACCAATACTTTGCAGATGTTGTGGATATAGGAGCAATGGAATCTGATCTGAAGGAATTTGTTTTATCAGTCATGAAGGAAGCAAGAGACAAAGTAATTAGGTATGAGGAATCACGGGAAGACAGAATAGTTGATGTTAACATGGCGTTCAGTGGTACTATGTCTGGTGGCCACTCTTATAATGTGGTAAATGTGAACCTGGAAACTGATTCATTGCCTATGGCTCCAACTGATTTCATGCAAGTGCATCCCATGATTCTCCCAAATAAAAGGCTCATTAGTCAGAGCAATAATGTTGTGGACAACACAAATAAGAAATTGAATGTGCAACGGAATAATTATTTTTTGGGACCTGGCACACATGTAGGATACCTTTTCTAATTTTTTTTCTTTATGAAGTTCTGAAGTGAAATGTATTCTCTTTTTCTATTTTAACTTGTTTATCATTTTGCACAGATGTAAAAGAACAAAGTCTGTTTGGTGCAATGATCAGCATAAAAGCTTCAGCTATAATGTTAGTTCATCTTACATCCTTAGTTCCTTACCTTTGTCTGCATTAGCTCTTTGAATTATTGTTTCTTATTTTTCTATGCTTGTTTATACTAGGTGAATCAACTTTTTGGATCATTGTTGTACATTCTTCCTCCTTATATCCGATGTCCTGAACTTGGTAGGCTTGATGTCACAGAGCGTCCTGAAGAATTTATCGTTTTCACAACGAACATGAAGTCTATATATAATTATAGATGATTTGCAAATGATGGACTGCATAAATCCATTGTACTTGATGTGAAGTCATCTCAAATTTTGGCCGCGATATTAGTTGATCTAAACTTGACTTCTTCTTCAACTTGATACAAAAAAGAAACATATTAGTTTCTTTCATGTGCTAAATTATGTACAGTCAGTTTATGCACCCACTGTAAAATGCTTCCTCATCTATATAGAAAATCTTTATATTTTCTCTTCTTTTTCTTGCCAATGTTTCCTTGATTTTGGCGCATTACTTGAATATAGATGTTGCTATTATTACTTGAAATGTCCTGCTGCACCACTTATTTCATGAGTCAGAATGGCCAAGATAAGATTGATTTTGCAGAATGTGGAGATACAGGTTTAGTACATAATGAATGTATTCATGTAACAGTGGAGTTGGCCAGGATTTGATTTGGACAAATGCAAGTTAGTTACTTCATTCAAGTTGTTGAAGTAGGTATGGTGCACTAAGTTGTTTGTCCTTCACTAGCTTTGCAGGCTATACTTGTCATTAGTCATCTATTAGGCATTAGCCTTGTCATTGTTTGGCAAGTCTGGATATCCCATCTACCTGAATGAATTGGTTGGAAAATATCAAGTTGTTTAATATGTCTAGTTGCTACTTTAGGATTTGGTTATTGCAAGGCTAATTAATAATTTAATATATCATCTCATGCTACCAGTTAATATATATATATATATATTGTTTAGTTATTGTATAATATTCTAACAGAACTCAAATTATAATTTGGTCTATCCAATGATGTCAATTGTTCTATTTGATCCTTTGATTTATGATTGGACCAAAAGTGCAGAACTGAAATTATATTATAAATCATAACCCTTTGTAGAAGGCAATTATACTTCAGTATTGTAAATGCTGGTATCAGTCTTATGGTGCTTATTTCACTTTTATTAGTTCAAGTTTAATTGTAGATGGTTGATAACTTGATATACCTAAATATGTTCATTTCTGTGAATATTTTCTCAGAAAAATATAAATAGAATTTTATTCACGTAGAAGTTCATACTTAAGATTGTCTGCTCATAGATCATACATCTTTCAGTAGATATTTTTACCAATTATATCTTCATTACGAATGTACTACTAAATTTTGTTTTCTGAGGGTCTAGCCATGCTTGCGTGCTATTCATTCACGGGACAATACATACATATACAGCTATATTCAACTCTCTATTGGAGGTGTGCACATAGGGGCACTCACGGGACAGTAGGCTAAAGGTATGTAACATTTTAATCAGGTCTGAATTGTTGAAAACCCTGTCACTGGTTTTGAACCTTAGCAGTCATTTCGAGAATCCCGTATAGCTCATGTCTGTGATTTTATTGCTGCATAAATGGGCTTAGATGATGAACTATATATTATTTGATCATATATATGTGTGTTTGACAGTCTCTGGCTTCTCGCCTAGTTTTATAGATGACTTCTTTCTGCATGCCGTAGAGCATTCACATGTCTTTCACTATTCCATTCCCTACTCTAAAATTTAGGGATGAAATGACCATTTCTTTTTTCTTACAACACCTTCTCTATTAGTTTCTCTATCCATTCTCTAAAACTATGAGGACCTATTTTTGTTTCTTGAAATGTAGAGAAGAGAACCTTGTATCTTCCTTTTTCTTTAAGAATTATCTCCTTTACTAAACGATAATACTTTGAGTAACCAAACTTTTAGTTACTCTGCCATCAGAATATGATGCAGGAAGAAAAATTTAAGTAGGAAGGCAGAATATGATATTGAGTTTAGATTGGGCAGCCGGAATTTTCGAGCCGGATTAGGTTGGCTTTGAAATATTCTAGCCTATTATCACCTACTAGCCCATGGGTTTTTGGGGGTAAAACTGAGCTTGTGAATGGGTGAAGCCTGCCAAGTTTGCAGTTAATGGGTCAATTTACAAAATGGGCTTGGGCTTTCGAGTGAGTTTAATAGGAACATGATTTTAAGGTTTTAACCAAATAACTTGCATTAATCTGAAAACATTGGTCAACCTCACCATTGTTTAATTGCCTATGTTGTTAAGTCTATTTTGCCAAAGTCATTCATCATGATCCTTGAAGTGTGACTTATAAGTATTTGGGACATCAGTAACAAATCTTTACAAATGACCTTATAGTTGGTTGACTGATTGCTCAAAGAGCTAGGCAGTCCCAACCTACTAACCCGGTGGGGGCATCCCTTATTCAGCTATTCTGCAACCCGGGGGTTCAACTAGGTTTTGACAAAGTTCTTTTGACTCTATAGATTAGAAAAGTGGAGAATAGACTATTGAATAATGGAGATAACCTTTACTTAGGAGGAGAGTGAGACGTCAACAAAAGGAAAAGACACTGTATCACTAGTAGTATACCGTTAATTATACCCTTAGTCGGGCTTTCACCCATTGTCCAAGATTCCCCATTGCTGTTCCTTGTATTGAGGGAAACGAAATGCTTGAGAACGGAGACGGATCAAAATGCATTTTGTTCTTACGTACATTTTGTCACCCTTTGTGGAAAATCGTTAGGTTTCCCTCTTGCTTGTTCTTAAGCGTCTTTCAGAAGCAGCTGATTAAGATATTATAATTGTTAGTTTGAACGATGGCCGATTCTACTAAAAGACTAAATCTACCTAGTATCATGGTATAAAAGGTTCATAGATTTGGATCCTACTGCCATGATATTTTTTTCATATTTTTAGTAGCAAATATAAAACTTTTAATTTTCAAAAGAAGGCTATTTTGACATTTAGAATCTTAAATATATCTGTTAACTTTGAACAATTTTCCCTTGCCTTACCTTTAAATGTTTCTGACAACTCTACTTTTTATTTAATTAAGTACAGAGAAATGATAAGACATGTTCTCCATTTATACGGAAAACACAGAGTATTTTGAAAAGAAACTCTTCTTTATTAAGTACAGAGAAATATTTCTGACAAATCTCTTTAAGCTATTTGTTTTCATTCCCATTTTCTCCCTCTCATTTTAAAAAGAAAATTATACTGAATTATTTTGGGGGTAAAAGGCACTACAAAAATTCAATAAAGTCTTCGTTTATCTCTTCACTGTGGTAACTTTTATTCACTATTTTGCTCATATTTTTTTCATAGGAACTCTAATCAATGTTATTTAAGCATTGGAAAACTTATTTAGTCATCTACAATTTTATCTCTAACGAGTGTTTTCAAATATTATAATTGTTTCTTTCTTTTGCTTTATAGTTGACGATAGCAGGTCAAGATATATGAATCTTAATAGTTATATAAAGCTATTATGGTAAAAATACCAGAATAGATTTACAAAATCTTTTGCTCTATTACTGATGTTAATAGTTGGATGATTCAATTTTATAGTTTTTTTTTGTACTAATACTTATATAAGGCTAAATCAAATAATATCAATCTCAGTCGTGTATTGAGACTTCAAAAAAATAGGAGATACTTGCGCGAATTCTCTTTATGATGCTATGCAATTAACATTAAGTTAAATAATTAGATTTGTTTCGTGGATTCTCTTAGTGACGTTATTCAATATTATTTTTATTTAAAAGTTTGTAATATTAATATCATAATGGCATGGTCAAACGTATTGGATTGATGATATAGTTGAAAAATCAAAGAAAAAAAGTTTTCATTTTTATCTAGCATGTCATGACCTATATGAGGGTATGTATTTTTTTTTTTAGTATTAAACTTCATAATGTAATGTTTACCTATTGGCTTTTTAACATACTATAAAATAAATATTTGTACGAGGATATGTTGAAAGTAAATGATCTCGAGGACCTAGGGACTATGGAGTTGGAACTAGTATGCAATCACAAAGACATATAACATCTCATTGAGTTATTCCTGTGTCATTTAATTGTTACCTAACCATACTATTTCTGCTCCTAAAGTGCCACCTTATTGCTTTGATTAGGAAGAGGAATGTGAAGAAGCCAATGCTACAATTTTAGACCCGTCATCTACTTAAATATCTTATAAACATTCTCTATCACCAAATATATTGAAGATTTCCAATGAAATGAAAAAATTTGTCTCCGATGAAGATATGTTGAAAGCAATTGTACTATTTAAAGATAAGGATAATCGTAAAACATTCATGACTCTCAAAGGTAATATAATGATAACTTGGCTTAGGAGTTAGTTGCATTAGCCACCTTGGAGTTGCATGATACTTCATTTTTATTTCTATTTTTTTATGACTTTTAAAATTTTATTTTCCCTTAGGATGATCTCTTTTAAACTCACAAATATAAAGATAAATTTTCTTTAAATTTATTTTATAGTGACAAATAAAATTTTGTTATATAAGAAAATTTTATGCAAATCTTATATAAGTGAGTAACCAATTTGTTAATATTAGATAAAGAAATTTATATATAACACCCTACCTTTTAGCTAAATTTATATTTACACCCTATGTTTTCACTATTTGACCTTATGATTTAATTAATATTTGTAGAAAACAACATGGGTTAGATTTTAACTAACACCGTTTGGGCAGATGGGAATATTTCGTCAAATTTACAATTAATTTTCTTAAATGACGAAAATACCCTTATACTTCTTTTTCTTCTTCTCTCTTCCTCTCTTTTAGGGCAGAACCCTATAGCTTCTTTCGATCAAGAAAAGGTAGGATTTTCTCTTCTAACAACTCTCTTTTCTCCTCCTCTATCTTGGGTTTGATATTTTCTTTAGATTTAGCTTTAAATTTGGGAAATGGTATAGCTTCGATTTTTGGAAATGACACAGCTTGGGTTTTAGTTTTTACAACAATTTCACTGATCAAATCCTGAACATACATCCTATTCGAAATATTAAAGTATGGATTTCAGAAAATGTATAGCTATTAGCTAATTAATAAGCTCAAATTTACTTTTTATGTAGCTCCCAAGAGGATTAATGTCATCATCAATGAGCTCAAATTTGAGTTGTAATGATATAGGCGAAAATTTTAATTGCCCTTGTGGTAGGGGTGTTTGCAAAATTTGAGTTTCTAATACGAAGAAGAACAAAAATAGAAGATTTTATTCTTACCCTGGACATAAGGTATGATTTGCAATTTAATTGATACTCTACTAGTATTGAAATATTAACAGTCTCAATGCAGGATGATCATTGCAATTATTTCGCATGGTGCGACGATGTCAATTTTCGCCCGATAGATTGAAATACCAGCTAACTAGAATTGAGTTGAAGATAGAATATGCTAGAGAAGAATATGGGATGGCTCTTTATGTGCATTTGCCTTGGTGTAAATAATTAATGAGTGATGTATTAATGGCAATCTTAGTGAAATCAACTGATGATTGTGTTATGTATCAATTTGAAAACTTTTGTGTTCGGAATAAAATTTGTAAATTGATAGTAGTTGTTGCTGTTGTAAAGCTAACTATTAATAGTAGTTATTGTTGTTGTTGCAAAGCTAACTATTGATAGTAGTTGCCTGCAAAAATCTAAACTCTATCAAACTAAACTAAACATATAAAACTAAACTGAACTTTACAACAACTAAATTTGAACTTTGCAATAACTGTACAAAGCTAAGTTTTTAACAACTAAATATACAACAACTAAACATACAACAACCTGAATTTACAGATTATCCACATTTACAATAACTAAATATACAAAACAAAACTAAACTTTACAACAACTATACAAAGCTAAGTTTATAACAACCTAGATTTACAGATTATCCATAAGATCCAAAAGATTAACACCAAATTTTAGTACAATTACATAGTGGCTGAATTAAATAGTAACCCCAAGTTTAAATTACAAAAAGAATTAAATAGTAACTCCAAGTTTAAATAACAAAATGAGTAAATATTAACTCCAAAAATCCAACAGCTAAGGACCACAACAATACTAATGACCTGCATAAAAAATAGACAAGATAAGTATAGTTCTCACTTTGTGAGACATGAGTAATTATTGAGGTATGTGTATTCTAAAATAAGTAATATTTAATAATACATATTGGGTGCTACGTGCAAAATCATACATAGCTCTAATGACTGAATTACTACTTGTTCTCATAGCTATGGATGACCCCAACTTAGTAGCTGAAGTTTTATTTGTACATCTCCTTCTGCTCTGTCTAATATTAATATTTCTAGAATTTTCAGCCACTTGCCCTTGTCCTATTGGCTCATTACAACTTCACTTATTGTGGTCTTTCCCAACACAACGTCCATAATTTTTGATTGGCTTCATCACCCCCATTTGGCATCCGCTCCTCATTAACACCTCATATACTCTCTTTTTTTTTGTCTTCCCTAGGTCAACCTCTTTTAGAAGCATTGACAATTAAATCATTTGTGGGTCTTTTTCAATACATTTTATCTGGCAATGCTGCTATTTTTCCTACATAAGTTAGCATATATCTTTCAATAGTGAAATAGTCGTTGACATAGTCAGCCACTCTTCGAAGAAAAGATAGGATGACTGTAGCAACATGAATATAAGGAAACTCACATAATTACCACCTTCTACAAGTGCATGTTTGTTCATCCAATTTAATAGTGCATCTCTCATTTGCCCCTTGCACTTTTGCTTCCTCATTTTCAGATCGAAAGATGCTACTAACACCACCAGCCTCTTTACTCACCCATTGAACATATTTAGCTAATATTGGTGTTAGTTTGCCTTCTGCGGTGGTCCATCTGATACTGTCTATAATATCAATATATGGCTTTGCTTGATCCTCTAAAATAAACTTATTGAATAACTTCACACCACAGTTAGTATAGTAGTGGACTTTGGTACCATCTTGATACTCGCTCCTTGTTTAAGTCTACAATAAAATGAAGAGGTTCGATACATCATAATAGTGACTGAAGTAAACTTCTGAAAATGTTAATACATTATAATAGTAATAAAATAATGTCAATACATCACTAAACTTTGGCTTCACATGCAATATACCTTCTCATTTTGAGCTTTCACCCAATCTCTAGCTGGTAAATCTTCTAGTGATTTCATGCAATCCTCCCAAACTAGAGAGACATAAGCTTTAACAGCCTCACACATAGGCTTCTTGTACACCTTATTAGTGAACTTTTACATAAAGTTCTCATAAAAATATTTAAAACACACTCTATGCTCCACTCCTGAAAACACCCCACTAATAGCAATATCTAATCTTTTTTGACGATCCGACATGAATGTGAGATTCTCTATATTTTCAATACCCTCTTTCAAGCATTCCAAAAACCACCTGTATACCCACTTTTCAACATTTACTACTGCAAATGTCACTGAAAATATCTCATAGTTTGCATCCCATGCTATTGCAGCTAATAAATCATCAAAATACTTTCCTTTTAAGTGGCAACCATCAAGTCCAAGATATGGCCTGCTACCTGCCTTAAACCCATCTGAACATGCCTTGAAACACACAAAAAAATTGACAAATGATCCGTCTAAATTATCAACATCAAGTTTAATCATATTGCCCGGGTTTCTCTCATTTAACTCTTTTTGTAGTGCTATAAAAAACTGAAATAATTTTTTTTATATTTCTATATATTTTCTCCAAAGCTATCTCTCTTCTCCTCCATACTTTTCAATACTCGAGCTCAACTTGATATGCATCCGTTAAATAAGCCTTGATAACTTTAGTAGAAATGTTTGGCTCAACCCAAATCTAATCAACTATCTTATTGCATATCCAACTAGTTTTGCCCATCTTATTTACACAAATATTGACACCTCACATGTATGCTCCCCTTTCAATATTTTCACCTGGATTAGTGTGTCACCATGTACAGTTGAAGCATGCAATCTCCAAGAACACTCTTTTTTGACACATTTAACAGTTACCCTACACTTCTCATTATGAAGATAGATTGTCTGAAAATGGTGTTTGATTGCATAGTCTCCAAGGGCATCCCAAAACATATAAACATTATCAAATATGCTCCCTACTGCAAGTGATGAATCCTCCGCCTCTCACTCATATGTGTGGATTGTAACGCCCCCGCCCGGCACGGCACGTGCACGCCTACGCGCCCACACGGCACGCGCGGCGCACGCGACAGGTCGGGCGGGGCCCGTCCCACACAAATACTCTCCTGTGCACATATAATCATGACATCATTAAATAAAACCTGTTAACCTATCCATGATCACATAATCCATCACCAAATACATCATACTATCAACCAAATAAACTTGTTAACATATGAATATCCAAGTTCATAATAATATACACTAGACCACTACATAATCTAGCAGCGCCCACACAGGCCACAACAAACCATCAAGATACAACTAAACAACTGATACACGAGTGCTATAAATTCCGATATATACTATACAAATCATCATTCGATACAATAAGGCACAAATATAACAAACAACGATACAACTCAATGTCTGGTTAAACTATCTTTTATACCGTCTCGCATCAATAACTCACATCATCATCACTCTAAAATATCTTCTTAAGGTATCTCAGGTCGCTATCACGTACTACAAATCTGAGGGGTTAGAAAAGAAATAAAGAGAGTCATGAGCAAAGGGCTCAGTGAATAGACTTTACCCCGAATCAGTAATGCCAAACAAAGAGTAAATCATATACTGGATAATATGAATCGAAAGGCAGTATGATGCCATGTATGAACATATATATATGTATCCTCAATGACATATATATGAATGAAATCAAATCTCATGAATGACCATATTATATCCTCAACCGAAATTATATAACATGATGAAATTACCATATAACATCACCGAATATAACACCATATCATGTATAAAAATTATGATCCAATGATACTAGTCACATCAACGATGATGCATGATGCATGATGCATGCCAACCACTAGATAATCGTATATGTCAGAGCCAGATATAATCCACATATCTCTCACTATCATAATCATCCGTCTAAACTCTGAATATCATCCACCATGCTGGACTACGGTACCCGACCCCAAACTTGATACGCATCATGTCACAAGCTCAGAGCATACCCTGTCATACGCTAAGAGTATCTCTGTAGATAAGTCATACCCTGCCATACGCTAAGGGTATCTTAGAAGAAAGTAATCATACCCTGCCATACGCTAAGGGTATATCAATGATAGTTGTACCCTGTCATACGCTAAGAGTACAACTATCAGCCATCACCATACTCTGCCATACGCTAAGAGTATGTCCAGTACCAATCCGGACCAGATACCGTTCCAGCTATCACATCACATCATATCATATCACATCACATCACATACACATATATTTTTATGATTTCCTATACATGATAAATTATATGCATATATCCAGTACGACAACAGATCATGCAACTCAGAAATTTAGGTGGTAAAGAAGTCGAGAGAAAAATGATGTAATGCAGACTCCAACCATGTATCTAACACATGCATACTCATGCTAATCTATCACATGCATACTCATGATAGAGATCATCCCGACATAAAACCATAACAACATAATCATCTCCAATCATCTCTATATATCACCAATGTACTCATATCCCAGATTAGTCTAATCAAATGCATGGTAAAATATGCTTGACTGAAATCATCTCTATATAAAGTCATATAATCATGCTGGAAGCCAAATTATGCATGTACATAATATGTAATATATCCTAATTTGAGAAAGAGATCTAGGGGATAAGACTACTCACCGTTTGATTAGAAGATACAAACCACGCATCTCTCACGTCCGTTAGGTAACCAAGTGACACTCATCGCTAGCAAGGTCCACAGGGTCTCAAATAAGGGGGTTCGGGATCTGAAATATTTAAGTAGTATGATGTTAGCCGTTTATCTAATTAGAATTAATTCAGTTAAAATATAAAGGTTTATTAGATTTAGAATCATTTTTCTTTATTTTTGATTACATAACTAGGTCTATAATATAGATACGATTCAAATATTATAATTCTTTATTATTATAAAATATTAGTTATAATATAAGGAGAAGAGGTCTGTTTCCTTTTATATAAGAGTATTTCTAAATATATAATTAAAAAATAAAATAAAAGGCTAAATAAGTATAGAGGTGGTCTAATTTTAATTAATTTTATAATTCATACCCTATCTTGATTAATTAGGGACAACGCAGTCTTTACTCAATAAAATAATAAATAAATAACTAAATAAACTTAGTATTTTATTTGTTGCAGAATAATCATAAAATTAATAGAAATACTTAAAATATATATGATGAGGGTATTAGAATATAAATCTAATAATTATAATTTACAAATCTATCTATTAATCTAATAGATATGTAAATAAATAAATAAATATAAGTATTACCTATATTTATACCTAATTAATCATTAATTATAAAAATTATCATTAATAAAATTATATTGAAGGATATATATAATATTATTAAAATAGTTAATGTCTAAATAATCTATTTGCATTAATTAAGAAGAAAAATACCTAAATAAATAACATAAATAAAATAATTAATTAATAAATTAATTACATCTACCATCAGTGCTGGGCCGAGCCCAACACTGTGCAGAAGGAAAGAGTGGAGCTGAGGAAGAAGGAGAAAAAGAAAGAAAGAAAGAAAGAAAGAAAGAAGAAGAAGAAGAAGAAGAAGAGAAGAGGAAGAGAAGAAAGAGAGGAGGTGAGGGAGGAGGTTGCGGGCCCGGGCCGGCGGGGAGGGCACCGGCCGTTGCTGACCAGCCAGCGGCCGACCTCTCGCCGGCGGCTCGGCTCCGACGATCCCAACCTCGGGAGAGAGAGAGAGAGAGAGAGAGAGAGAGAGAGAGAGAGAGAGAGAGAGAGAGAGAGAGAAGGAAAGAGAAGGGGAGTGAGAGATCTCACCGGCAGCGGCGGCGGCTCTAGGGAAGGTGCCGGTATAGAGAGAGAGAGTAGAGTGAGAGGGTGGGAGAGAGAGAGAGAGAGAGAGAGAGAGAGAGAGAGAGAGAGAGAGAGGCGGTGGAGGAGTAGTGGCGACGCCGGGGCCCACCGTCGCCAGCTGGCCGCAGCCGGTTGGCTGCGGCAGCGGCCGCAGGCGCGTGGCGCCCCACCAAGCTGCATGAGCAGCTGGCATGGGCACGAGGCCGGCCACAGTGTGGCCGGTCGCGTCGTGCCCATGAATTTTTTTTTTTTTTTGGGATTGGGTTGTTACATGGATTCTAAATTGTTCAACATCATCCTTAGAAGATAAAATATTATCAACTTCTTCCTCATTTATAGCAGCATTTTCATCACTATCACTACTAGTAGAGCATTGTGAAGCACTTGTGGGAAATTCAACATCATCTCCCAAAATACCTGCAATATTTGTTTCTCTAACATTATCTTCAATATTATCTCCAGCATTATCTCTAACATCATCTAGCTTTTGATGAATTTGTGTCACGGACCTCAATACCAACTACAAACATATCAATATGATCTTCAGATTTATATAAATTAATCATTTTAAGAACATCATGGTCTGAAAATATAGCATTATATGCTTCCCTTGGACCCGATCTCCTATAACATATACGTAAGGCAACTTGCCTATCCATCTTTGTTTAATTAAAAATATAATCCAATAGATCTATGAAATTTATGTAGTCTCGCTCTACAATGAATGTCATTTGTCTCCCATTAACATATTTAAATTGTAAAGTACTTCGATTTATTTTCCATGATCCACCATAGTGGAGCCGTATAGTCGAAACATCATTTTCCATTTGAAATGAAACTCATGACCAAGAATAAGCAAACTATTTAATAGTAAGAGAATAATTTATTGTGTTGTGTTGGGACTACACATGAAATACAATTAACAAACTACTTTACTTTATAGGGATCACAAAGAAATATTTAATAGAAATAGATATTTAATTGCTCTATGGGGATCATACAAGAAATACAATTAACAAACTTCTGTAGAGAGACCACATATGAAATACAATTAACAAATTATTTACTGTATATAGACTACAGAGATAACAGAAATAAATATTTAATTACTCTATGGGGATCATACAAGAAATACAATTAATAAAAGAATCATATAAAATCAAATGCTCTACAACTTGACAGCAAGAAATATGTCATCCTTAAATATAGTATGTAGGAACTATATAAAAAAAATATGATAGTAGGAAAGATGCTTTACAACATTACTTTTCCCTATCTGCGTAGTATAAAACCAAATGCTTTACACTATTACTTTTCCCAAATCTAATGGAAGATCTAGTGAGGAAAACAATAAACCATAGGGCTCGATCTACAAATATTAAAAACGTAGGGTGTAAATACAAATTTAGCTAAAAGGCAGGGTATTATATACAAATTTTCCTATTAGATAAATTACACTCGTGCATAGGCATATATAGTAAAATTTGTTGAATTAGGAAAAGCTAAACACAAGCATATGTACATGTGATTACATTGTTTATATTGTAATACGAGTTTTTCTTAAATTACAATATCCATTCCACATTTGATGAACTATTTTATTTCTTTTGATTGCCCCTATAGTGCGGTTGATTATTCATGCTATCAGCATCTTCTCCATAGTTTTCATCACCTTTTATAACATCAATGATCTTGTGTTCATTCATTTGAGTAATAAAATTATTTAGTCATCTCATATCCTCATTAAAAATTCTAATAAAATTGTATAACACATAGACTGTAGTAGTAATATCTCTTTGTTTAATTAATTTGGTGAAAGGTAGCCACTTTTAGTATTGGAAGGCATATGTTTAAGATACTAATAATGCGTTCAAGATGGTTATGAAGAGATGCATGCCAAAGATTGAATAATTATTTGTAGTCTCTAGGTTTTGCTTGAGTTCTTCCTTGTTCTTGCAAATGATAGCACACTTCTCTATATAAAGTAATAAAATTTAGTGTGTTATTATAATCTGCATTAACTAGATAATATTTGTCTCGTGGAACACTAAAATCTTGATCCAATGAAGTTGTAAACTTTTAGCATTAGATGCAGAACCCTCCCATCCAGCTCTTAAATAAACAAAGCATAGATTAAAATGATATGTTACAATTATATTTTGTGATAGTGTTCTTTTATAATGAAAAAGTTTTTAGTCTTCTGGTGATATTGATATAGGGACACGTGTATCATCAATACAATCCTACAGTAAAAATAAATAAATTTACACTTTTTAATGTATTCAAAAGGATAAAGATTTTTTAAAGTAATTTTTACATTAAAATATGAAAAATATTTGTGCAGTGATTATTGGCCTCCGCACATAATCTTATGCCATTTTAGTAATTGCTTCTCACCACTACATTGAAGCATTTCTTGTACAACACACCCCTAATATTATGAAGAATATTTCTCTTTTAAAAAATATTGCAACTTGCTGTTCAATTACAACACCTCTAGAAGAATATTTCTCTTTTAAAAAAATCACAAGGGCATGGAAAATGTGAGCGTCTATTGGAAACTGACATTTGCACTGACTTTCATGACCTTCAAGAATTTTTCTTTAACATATGATGTACCTATTAGAATCGATGTATGGCAAGGATATTTATCTGATTGATAATCAAATAAATTGATAAAATTGCGAACATCCTGTGATCATCCTTTTGATTTATTCGTCTCCAATGAACCAAATCCAAAATAATATATATATATATATATATATATATATATATTGAGAAAGAAGTGAATGTTCTTTTTTAAAAATGATTGGTGATACGAATGACAAACAGTGAGAGTAAATTGAAAAGTTTTTTGCATAGTCTAGTTTCGTAAGTAATAATTTGCCGAAAACTAGTTTTTTAAAAGCTAATTTATATATATATTTAATTTATTGGACGAAAATTTATATAATTTTCAAAGGTCATCCAAACACTATCTAATTTTAAATCACTATACTGTTTTGACTCGTTAGTAATAAAATATGGATAACTCTTTTAACATAATACTAAAAATCCATATAAAATATGTACATCATATGGCCTAAGAGGACAGGGCATAAGAGGTTTGCTAGTCACATCGATAAAGAGTCGTTAACAAAAGCAAGAAAAGGATCTGACCTCAGTAGAAGCAGCAACTCACCAGAAAGCACCAACTAGAGATGGTAAGTGTACCGAAACTGAGTTCAAAGTGGTGCTTGGCCAAAATTGATACCATTTTTTGTTACAATGAACACAGGGATTTGTCGTACATGATTTCTTTTCTTTTCTTTTCTTTTTTATGAAAGAAGTCGTACATGATTTCATTCATAGAAAGTTACATAAAAATTAAAAAATTGTACCACGACAACATTTTCTGCACTATATATGAAGTGCTGGTTTCAATCTCATCTCAAGCCTATAATTTAGTTATGAAACAAAAGCAGTCCAACAAATTTGCTAGTGCATATTGACTAGGTCATTGCACAGTAACTGAATGAATGCTATCATCATGAATGTTGTAATTTTCAGATCTTGAAGAGCTTCAAACATCAGTTGCAGCATCCCCGCGTGACATAGCTTCCATGCTTCCTGTGGCAGCAGATTTCTCAGCTGCTGATCTTTGTTCCATCTCACTGCAATAGTTGAAGAAGAACAGATAAATAACATCATAATGGCAGGAGAAAATTAACAAGAGCATCCGATTAAAGTTAAACAACAGGAAGATGTTTATTCCAGGGTAATTAGCCTTTTATTATAACACATCATCCCACCTGATGGATGCATAGGTTTTCCAGTAAGATGTACCACAAAACTACCTAATTATTTTGTCCCCACTTATACGTATTGTTAAATAATTCTGCCTAAATCATCCTATGCTGCTAAACATGTCTACAAGTCCTCTTTTCACATGTCGAGTCTACCAAGCCAGCTCGACGTCAGCGATCAAGGTCAGTTTGTTTGTAAATGAGCCAAGCTTGAGTCATTAGTGTATGCTTGAAACTAATTTCAAGCCGAGCATGATCACAAGCAGGATCAACTCAATAAGGCTATTCATAGTATAGAACCATTAGATCAAGATCTAGATATCCATCTCTCCTGACATCAAGCTTGATCTAACTTGGGCTTGAATTAGGCTTCGCTTGAAATATATGTGATTTTGTTCACCGAGCAGCTCATTTAGGCTTGAACTTTAGTAAGCTCAAAATGAGAAAAAACAAGCAAGCTTGATCATATAACTTGACCTTGAAATTAGTTCGAACGAAGCTTGAACAGATCTTGGCTCGATTACAGCCCTAGGATGAACAAAAAAATTATGATTGCGCTACACACTTGGCATGATTGCAGTTATTCTAATATTAGGTAAGACAAGAAAAAAAATTGCCAACCCCTAGGAAATACAAAAATTATGTTTGATAGCAATAAGAACTTATTGACCATTCATGGTCAGAAAGCCATAATAAAGTTCAAAGTGATTAAGATCAGAATGTTTTCTGCAGTTCTGCGGAAGAATGACATCAACGAATAAAAGAAAACAAAGGGATGTACCTCTCCTTAGATGCTACAAGAGGATCTGAAACAGGCAACTTAAGATGGCCAAATTCGGTAGAAGCTGTAGATCTTCCACATAGAATACGGTGAAACACTGAGGCGATGGGTTCCATGACTGGCCTGCAATTTTAACTAAGTTAGCATGATTCAACTTACCAGTTTCAAATGTGCTTTATTATTGCAGAACGATGGGAAAATATCACCTCATAAATTCAGGGAAGAAGCTAGCAAAGGAGAACTCATCACTTGGATCTCCCTTAA
The DNA here is from genome assembly GCF_019914945.1 of Typha latifolia. Classification (NCBI taxonomy): domain Eukaryota; kingdom Viridiplantae; phylum Streptophyta; class Magnoliopsida; order Poales; family Typhaceae; genus Typha; species Typha latifolia. The sequence goes on from NC_133097.1 coordinate 270,300, forward strand.
GATCAGTTCTCGGATTTCTTTGAAAGAAACGCAAGTAAATCCAACTTACATACATGCCAGATAGTAAAGTTGGAAGAAAATTTATGGAATCTGGTACAATGAAGGCCATAACTAACGAGAACACTCCGACAAAAAGTGGCATCCACTGGAAAAGGGCAAAACAAGATTCCAACATCACCAAATTCTTTAGATAACAATGCAAATCCTCATGCTTATAATGAACACATACCTTTGCTTTGATCTTCCAGAAAAAACACATTGGCAGCTCAAGATTTGGTAGTACTTGCTTCAGGCCCACCAGAAGTCCTGCAAGAACCCCATGGAAGCCAGAAAGAGGTGTATATCTGTCAAAAAAGAATAAAGCAAAAGGAAATCTGGATGAGTATACAGTTACTTCTTCTGATGTACAGTCAATCTCTAAGAGCATTAAGTGAAAAAGTATAACACAATTCAAAGAAAAAAATATATAAAAAGTCTTGTTTAAATTATTCAGCAGCAATATCTTGAGAGATATTTTTATTTTACTGTAGTAGTCACAGAGAGATCTAGAGAAGAAAATCAAGACTGAGATAAGGCTTAACATTATAAAGAACCTTCCATATCAAAAACGGTACTATAATCACATGATGCAATTGTAGCAACTGTTAAATTTTGCATGTCACTTGCAAGAAATTCTTTTCACCTATGTATGCAATAAAGGATTAGAACTTAGAAGCTTGATTCCATATCAGCTGAGCACTTGAACCTAAGTAGAGTGCACCAAGGGTTTCACTTTCCACCTTACATCCAAGTGGAAACAGGTGATTAGGATTCAAGCCATGGCAACAAACTCCCCACTGATGGGGTTAAGGCTGCATATATCTATCGGTCCTCATACCCTGCATTGGCAGGAGCCTCATGCAGTGGGCACTCTTGTCCATCAGTTGAACTATTGTGTCCTTACAAACAAAATACTGATCAAATATGTACTCTGATACTCAGTACTGAAATATCCATTTTCAAATATCATGCCATGTTAATTTAACTGTTCGATATCCAGCATCTCAATATCAGATCCAGATGACATCACAGAATTAAAAAAAAACAAGTCATAAGTCAGATCCAATAACTTGGTGAAGAAGGAATATGCTGCAACAGTTAATAGATTGAACAACTTCATTACTTACAGGAAGCTCTCCTTCCTTGTTATGTAGTACAGTGCTATTGCAGTAGAAAAGGCGCATATCGAAGTAAGAAAATTGGTCAATATAACAAACTTCAAGAACTCTCTGCGACCCCATACTGGTTCCAGATCTTTTCCACAGAAAAGAAGACCAAGCGAGCTGCCAATAGCCTGCAATTTCAAAGGTACTATTACTATCACCTCATGACACTACACACACACACATAGAACAAGCAGAATAAGAATACACCATAAAGTAAATGAACTAAACTGAAAGAGATAACCAAGGGAATCTATGCTTCCTTTATATGGTAATATTAGTGTGTTGTATTTACTATTTAACCAAGGGAATCTATGCTTCCTTTATATGCTAATGTTAGTGTGTTGTATTTACTATTTAACCAAGGGAATCTATGCTTCCTTTATATGGTAATGTTAGTGTGTTGTATTTACATGAGAAAGTCAAGCCCAAAGAGGCCTAGAATTTCAGTATGGCCTAAACATGTACAAGCTTTAGGGCTTCTAATTGAATCATTTTGAGAGAGGCATGTGGCATCGTGGGAAAACTATCACCTCTATAACTTGATCTCTTTGAGAAGCTCTTCTGAGTTCTGATTGTATATGTAGGTTGGAAATAAGCCCACAAAAAATTATATAAGTCTTGTCTACTACTAAATGAGCCTTGTTGCCAACATATCTTATCAAAAGCTTTATTTGAGCTATTATGGACAATTTTGAATTCTTCCCATATTGTCCATTACTGTCCCTACCTATATAAAGGACCGAGGACTATGCCAGCATCTATCAACCAATTGATTGGTGATCAGTAATCATAGTGGTCAACAATAGTTTTGTTGCTCATGTTGGAAGTAATGTAATATCTTCTTGACAGCTCTTCTGTTTGGTGGCTAATCCAGAAAGATCATGAAAATTTATACATCAATGATTTATCTCAAATGAATCTACCAATTTCACCTTTGAATTCATAAAAGTTCAAATGAATAGGTTGCAGTTAAAACATTACCGCAGCAGTTTACACCAATACTGCATGGAGAAATAGTCAACATAATGCTGTAAGAGATGAATCCACAAAATAGTTTCATTTGCCAGATATAGTAATTAAGAGATCGTATATTTAACTTCAATGTACCCTTTTTAATCTAATAGGGTTCAAAAGACAACAATGGTCAAAACTCAAAAGTGCCAGTTGCACTGACATTGTGCCATCGGCATAGCCAAGAGTAACCACTCGTCAAAGGTCTGTCTATCTTCATCACTTTCATAGATAATTATGAAGGACCAACTAAAGATGGTCAAAGAAAACCTTAAGGATATAAAATGTGGAACAAAATAATAATTAGGGACGGTGAGCATGTTATATAAGATTCCATTTGTAATGTCTATGGAAAGCCCCAATAAATTTCTTAATCTTGTTTCTTCCTATTCTTAAAGGATATTAAAATGGTAACCATAATAATGTACAACAAGAAATCTACTTAAAAACCACATACGAGAGCAATATTATACACAGGACATGCAATTTTAAAAAGAGACTGAAAAACATTTTCAATGTACTGATATTAGAGAATAGTAAGCTACTAATTAATAAGAATATAACCAACCCCTGGAAGAACTTGCTCAAGGTAGCCAGCAGTGATGAGATTCCACACGAATGGAATAGTCCTACAGGATCAACAGAACTCCAATAAGTGCCAAGTTGCAAACTCCGTAATTACTATTATGCTCACAGTACTTGCATCTGAATGAAAGAAATATCATTTTATAGACTTAAAGAGCATCGTATGTTTGCTTCTTTAGGTGTCACTGGATAAATGATCTTTCTATATATTTGTCCCCTTCTATATATGTTTAATTGAGGAGCATCCATGTAGATTTATCTTGCAGTGAGTATGCATGGGTTCTGTATGTCCCCTTTTCTATTAACTTCTCTATACATACAAAGAGATACATATAAATAACATGTAGTGTGTTTACACATGGCCTCTACTCTTTAAATAAAGAAAAATAAATGAAGCTCCGAAGGCTACCTTGCAGGGATAAGTGCAAGATAATTGATAGCTGAAGGAGAAACTTGGAGCAAAGCATATCCTCCAACAAGAACCACAGCAAGGCATTTGCAGGTTTTAGTAAATCCTTTTCCAGGAGCAACCTACAGTTAAGGATCAGACAAAGTCGTTATCAACAAGAACATCAAAAGAGTTTCATTGATACCAAATACCTTCCACAGCTGTAATGTTTAACTTTTACATATGTGAGGTCCTTGTCTACATTGAAGTATACATGATAAGATTGCCCGAAAGTTAATTAATAGATGATTATAGCATAATGTCAATCATTATTTACTTGTTGATTTAGTAGAATATTTTGTTTCGAAAATACTGACCCATAAAAATCTGATGCCATGCACTACATATGGAAAGCTAAATTTAGACATTGTTGGATCTGAAATGTGTTCTTTATAAAAGCAACCAATGTAAGACCTTGATTTGATAATGAAATAAAGGATGAGAAGGCTTGAAAAAGCGTTAGACAAGAAAGACACAATGAGGTAAATAGGAGGTGAGGTACTGATTCTCTGTTTGGACTGGTCACAATTCTAATGTTTCTCAATAGATGCAAACCATGCAATGAGGTAAGCCCAATGTTTCCTTCCTATGGGCTGATCACCACTCCAAGCAAGAAATCAACCAGCCATAAATCTGCTGCCCAAATTCAATCTAAACCAGGATGGGTGTCACACTATTAAAGTTCATCAAATGAAAGACAAAAACCACATAAGAGCGATGAAAAACCTAAAACTGGGTTATAGACTTGGCCAGCCAAACCTTAAGCTCAGGCTCTAGATTGAACCAAACATTTAGATAAGAACCCAGTTATGAATTCAATCAGAGATCTGGATTAATTCAAAAGATCAATTTTTGCAAGTCATGATGATAAAGGAAAAGAAAACCAGAAAGAAAATTTGACGGAGATAAAATCAGATTTATTAATTCAGGAAAGGGCTCGGCAAGCTTAGTTGCATTTGTTTAATAGCCAGTCATTCTGATTGTGTAGTAGGAGTTGACCTTTCTGGGTGAGCTTTATTAAATTAGCCAGGAAAAAAACAGAGAACGAAATGCATCTAGAAGGCTTTATCAAACTGGCTTATCTATGGGTCGTCATTTACTGCTTATATCCACTTCTTTTGCAACAAAACTCCCTAAAATTTAGCGATGGAAATCTTTAACTGCTGATTGGAAAGTAATAACTCATAAACTCGGTCAAGACACAATATTGGAATGAGGTTGATTATTATAGTTATGTTATAATTCAAAATTTAACACATGATATACCATCATATACTTTCAGAACTGAGAAGGAACTCCCAAGGAATGTGGTGCAATCTGATTTGAGAGACCAAAGAAAGAAAAGAAAAGAAATATATGGCCAGGATAATTATGATTTTATCTTAAGATGCAGATTGACAAGTTTGCCTTGGAATCGAGATAGGGAGAGAGTTCATTGAGTATGGCATCAAGCATCGAACAAGATTCGAAAACTGTAAGTATTTGATCAGGTCTATAGACAAAAGAACCTCTGCAAAGGGAACTAATAGGAAAACAGATCCACCACTTGACATAAACTCCCGTAAGTTATGAATCAGAATAAGTCTTTGCATTTCAAGTTTTACCCCTCCTAATGACAAAACTATATGATTTTGTCGAGAGATCTGTCATAGAAGAACGCAGATCCTTTTCTTATTAAAGTCAAAAGCAAGAAACGAGTAGAACATGAGTTCCTTTGTAATGCACAATCTGCCTCAGCTCGTCTAAGGTAACAATTTCCTGCACGCTTAAAGTGTGAAGAATTTAAGAAACCGTCAAATTAAAATTGTTCAACAAGCTAGGAAGCTCAATTTCACTTCAACCACTTCAAACACAACAACAAATTCAGGCCCAGTAGCACACAAGAATACAAGGAACGATTGGCATTAGAAACAAGCATCGCAATCACTCCAACCCAGTCCATGGGTTATCCAAAGCCAAAGCCATACTAAAAGATCTGACAACAGACGGAAATAAGAAGGCAAGGTCAACGCAAAATTCAGGACCAAAAACAAAGACCCAAATATTAAAAATGAAGAAACCAAGAGCAACCCAACTCGAAATTGTCAAGAAGGAATCCAAAGCCAGATCCAGAAAGATTGGACTTTAGAGAGGAAAAAAAAAACAGAAATCGAGATAGCTTACTCACAGGAGCTGGAGTTTGTTGCAGAGGTTGCTGCTCGGCGGAGGAAGCCGTGCTACTATCCATCATCCTTCCTCCTTTTCCTGTCTCCGAGATCAGAAAAGGAGGTTTCTTACCCTTTTTTCTCCTCTTCTCTTCTCTTCTCTTCTCTTCTCTTTTCTGTTCGAAAGGTCAAATGATGAGACAAAATCATGGGTTGTCGTGGGCGCCTGCCCTCCAATTAAATCCGCGTACTTTTATTACTTACTTACTGTCACATGTCCTTTTCTTTTTCTTTTTTTCTCTTTCACGCCGATGTCGGCGGCGTCTTAGGAGGTAAAAAGTAAACGACGCCGAGTTTGAGATGGGGGCTGGGAATGGGATAACCCAAACCCATGCCCAAGTGGCAAGCGGGGTCAACTTCACCTAAAGCTAAAAATAAATTTAGATTAATTACATTTAGACCTCGTGAATTACTATCTTTCACCACGTGTCTACTGAAAATATCTTAAGCACTCATTGATTTTTATTATTTTTTTATTTATAAATTATTGTGCGCAAATCACATCAGCAACCTCTTTACCCTTAAAAAGGAAAAAGAGATTAATTTTATTTTTATCAAAATACTATTATCTTCTTGGGATGGTATTTTGACACCGATATAATTCGGTTAAATTAGATCCACTCGCGGCGTTACATTAATTGAGATTAACCTATTTATCTAGTTTATGTTTGCTTGAGAGAATAAGGCCTTTTACCAAAGGGGCATTTGAACGCTAAGAACTGCGTTCGAACGCAATCATTCGAACACCTACACGCATTCGCAACAACAAAGAACTATATTTATGCGTTCAAATGCGATCGGGTGCATTCAAACGTACCGTGACAAAAATTGTTGGTTTGTTAGAATTATTTAACTTAGTTGATGAGTCCTTAGAATTAGTCACTATAAATATATATGGAGGAAATCATAACTGAGGTAGAATCTGATAATTAAAATTGGCGTTGTACCATTATGTTCTTCTTAACTATCTCTGGCTATTGTCGTCCTTTTTGTAACAACCTATCCTTAAAAGTAAATAAAAATAAAAATATTAATCTTTGCATGGGCACAACGTGGCTGGCCCCTCATGTCGCCGCAGCCAACCGGCTGTGGCCAACTGACTGCGGCGGGCCCTAGCGCCGCCGCAGCCACCGCCAACCCCTCCCACCGCCTCTCTCTCCCCCTCTCTCTCTCTCTTCCTCTCTCTCTCTCTCTCTAGTTCCCTTTCTCTTGCCCTTGGGCTCGAACTCGCCGGAGCCAAGCCGCCGACGAGAGGCCAGCCGCTGGATGGCCACCAACGACCAGTGCCCTTCCCCTCGGCCCGGGTCCGCACTTCCCTCCCTCCTCCTCCTTCTCTTCGTCTCTTCTTCTCTTCTCTTCTCTTCTTCTTCTTCTTCCTTAGTTGCTTCTTCTCTTCTTTTTCTTGCAATAGTACTAGGCTCGACCCAGCACTGTAGCAGGCCAGTGCTGGACCAAGCCCATCATCATTATTTTTATTTATTTATTTAAGTATTTTTGTCTTAATTAATGCGAATAGATTATTTAGACATTAATTATTTTAATAATAATATATATTCTTCAATAAGATTAGTATTAATTATAATTTGTATAATCAATGGTTAATTAGGTATAAATATAGGTAATACTCATATTTATTTATTTATTTATATCTCTATTAGATTAATATATATATATATATATATTTGTAAATTATAATTATCAAATTTATATACTAATATTCTCATGAGATACATTTTAAATAATTCTAATAATTTATTATACATTATTATTTTGTAACAAATAAAATAATAGGCTTAAGTATTTATTTATTATTTTATAAAGTAATGACTACATAGTCCCTAATTAATCAAGATATAATTTAATTATAATTAGACTCTTATCTATACTTCTATTTTTATTTATAATTAAAAATCTAGCTAGTTATAAAGATAAGTCGAAATTTTAAAATCTAATAAATCATCATATTTTACATGAACGAATTTTAATTAGATGAACGACTAACTTTTTGCTATTTAAATATTTTTAGATCCCAAAACCCCCTTATTTGATACCCCATGGATTTTGCTAGCGATGAGTGTCACTCGATTGATTGGCAAATGTAAGGGATACGTGGTTTGCGTCTTCTGATTGGAGTGTATCCCATAAACACCTTTCTCAAATTAGATTATATTATATATTATGTACATGCATGTTTTGGCCTCCAGCATGATTATATGACTTTATCTAGAGATGATTACAGTCGAGCATATTTTTATCATGCATAGAATTAGGCTGATCTTGAATATGAGTATGATGATGATAAATAGAGATGATTAGAGATAATTATACTGTTGTGATTTTATATGAAGATGATCTTCTAGTATGAGTGTGCATGTGGTAGACTAGTAGGAGTATGCATGTGTTAGATACATGGTTGGAGTCTACATTGCATCATTTTCCTCTTGATTCATGTTCCACCTAAATTCATGTTATGCATTGACTTGTTATCGTACTATATATATGCATGTGATCTGGCATTTAGAAGAAAAACATAAAATGTGATTGATAGGATAGTTGATAGAAAGCATGAGGATACCCGAATAGGCGCCAGGGTTAGGGGTGCCTAGAGTGATGATTTATGGTCGTTGATATGCGATATCTCGTGGCCCATGTCCGAGGTCAGTAGAGTCTATGCGCACAGACAATCGGACACATGCCGTTTGCTAGGGCATATGTAGCGAGTTATCCTCACGAGGTTTTTATCAACTATGTGGGTGCCCGGTCTGGATGGATGTTGATACCCTAGCGAGTGGCGAGGTATGATTATATTTGAGATACTCTTGCGGGTCGTGGAATATGCTTTGAGCCTTCGGACATGATGTTGAGATCGGGTACCGGGTGTTGACTGTACACAGTAGTAGTCTAGTATGATGATATTATACCGAGATGTCGGTGATAATCGTGATGTTGAAAAATGCATATGATTTTATTATCATCTGTTATACCTGATTATCGAATAGTTAATATGCATCATAAGTGGTTGCATTTGATATCATAGCATGATCATGATCGACATGCATCATATGTGTTATATTTGAGAGAGAGTTATGATAATGGTATGACATAGAGATTTATTTATACATTGTCGATAATTATATATTTTATTAGTTATGACATGACATGTTATCTATTTTTTATTTATGTATTATTGAGGAACATTCATATACTCATTCATGACATGATGCTCTTTCTGATTCATATTATCCAGTACATGATTTACTCTCTGTTTGGCATCACTGATTCGGGGTAAGGTATATTCACTGAGGCTTTTGCTCATGACTCTCTTTATTTCTTTTCTAACCTTTTCAGATATGTGGTCTGTGATAGCAACTTGAGATATCTTGAGAAGATATTTTAGAGCGATGATGAGGTAAGCTATAGATGCGAGACGGTATAGATGATAGTTTATATAGGAATTAAGTTGTATCAGTATTTGATATTTGTACTCTTTTGTATTAGACGATAAATTGTATAATACAGGTTGAATCATAGTGTACTCTTGTATTAGTCGTTTTAGTTGTATCTTGATGGTTTATTGTGGCATGTGTGGGTCCTGTTAGATTATGTAGTGATCTAGTGTACAACTTCTTATCTTTCACACTAGGGAATTAACTTAGCATCTATCTAGCCATTAAAGAGCTATCAAGCTAGGGTCTAATTGACCTTCGACCACTATTTGATCGATATCTCAAGATCTAATTGTCCAAATCCCATGATCTTAAATTCGTTGGAAAGTTCTTTTCAAAAGCGACAACATATCTCAAATTCAAAAAGATCCATTAGTTAGATTTTTTGTAGATCCCCTCGAAAGTTACAAGCCTAATCGAGTCTAGAACTGTTTCGGATCAAATCACGTCGGTTCATAACATATATATTAGGAGGATCTAAGTATAATTGTTCCAATTAAATTTCCTATCTATTATATATATAAATATAAGTGATCATGCAACATTATAACAAGAATCGATCCTAATTATTACCGACAAATTTACGTGTGAAATATGAGAGAGTAAATAAGAGATAGTATCACCAAATGCTAGGAATAAAGAATGCTCTCAAAATAATATCTTAACACTATTCTGAAAATAATTTTACCATATTTTCTAACACATTCAAAACTCAATAGATCTCACCGAACCATTCAAGAGTCAACATCGACTCTCTCAGCAAATTACAAACATAGATATATTAAAATTAATTAATTAATTAATAAAGAAGTCCTTAGTGTGCACATGACGATAAGGTTTACTTGTCAAGTCTCCATCAATTATTTTAGTTATTTATTTATTTATTTCTATTCATGTGCATGCCAATAATTTCACTGCGGATCTCCTCTCAATCTATACAACCCACCTATAAATATTTTGTATATATAGTTAAGTCATTTAAAAATAAAAAATATAGAGGTCTATATATGTTTGATAATTTTGTACGTAAAGCTACATTCCTCTTTATAGAAAAAGAATAATAAAATAAAATTCACCACATCTCATCTTTATATCAATGTGTTGTTCCTTTTGCTTTCTACAATGACCTATAGATTCTGGCCTCTCGGCTAACTTAATTTAAAAAAATAAATAAGCGAACAGAAACTTTGTTAAGTCCCTCTCCAATCGAGAACTAAAGTAACTCAATGATTAAGTGACATTAGGCATCTTATCAGATTTGATCATGATCCTTAAAAGACGCAGATGTCATCTAAACTAAGGAAATTGGCCTACAAAACGACCCAGGACTAAGGAACACCCTCTCTTCTCTCTTTTCTCCTCATTTTTTAACTATAAAGAATATTTTAATTATTTTCTAACCTTTCTTTTCAACTTATAATTATTAAACACTGTATTGATTTACAAAGAAATATTTATAATAAATTATACCGATATAACAAATGAGCATAGCTATCTCTGTATATAATTTAAATTTTCATAATACATTCATACACAAAATGTCTAAATGCCAAGGAGGAATGGTTGGTGAGATGTTGGTAGAGACGATTGATGGTAGGGTGTCAACATCCCAGACTTCATAGTTAGTAGCGGTCTCCATTACTTCATGGAAAGTGGAGGTTGGTAAAGACCTCTCAAAGAAAAAGACAAGAGAGCTTCAACAGTGAGAAAAAGCAAAACAAATAACTAACTTATTTTAAGGGATTGCAAACAAATAATTATTTGAGATGTAAGAAATGGGAGATTGAAATACTTTTGTGGAACGTAATGTACGCCATGGAACTGCAATTTATTTCACAATGGAACAAATTTGGCACATTTATATGAGATAGAAAGCAATTCCAACTCCCAATTGTTGAGCCCAGCCATACACAAGGAACTACATTCTTCTCCCATACTCGGATAAAACTCTCTCCTAGACTAGTGAAAGCAGAAAGAATAACACATATACCAAATTACAAGCATGTATCTCAAGTGAAACATTTACAAATATAGAACTCACAGCCAATCATCAACTGTTCCGTCCAATAGGATATGCTCCTATGAGAGAATCTGCCATCAAGTACAAGACAGGAAGAGAATCTATAGCTTCCAGTGTTATGCTGTATGCAAATAATACTGTGACTCAGATTGCCTCTTTCCACCTCTTCTGAAACTCATTTCAGATTCAACTTTTCAAATTCCCCAAATATAAGTGATTTCATCAGAGTCGTGAATATTACACCAGATAACCAACAAAGCCACTAGAAAAGGTTTAGCAGAAATTGATAGACATACATGATGTCAGTCTCAATGTAACTTTTATTGGCCCATTTTCTTAGCGGACCTCAATTTAGATGAACCTGCTTCCACTTCCTTTTACCCTTGTCCTTCTCAAGCTTTTTTTTCTTATGCCACTGCCTGAATCTCTGTTTCTTCTTCAGCCAACTTGAATAATCCTTCCCACGTTTGCATTCAATGAAGTCCACTACATCATCCCACTCTGAAGGATCTCTGTTAAATTCTGGAAAGCACTCAATAAGAACCTGACCGTTGCAAATTTCAGCTTCATTTGTGCAGGACGGATGCATCTCTACATCCTCAGCAGCAGCTAAAGAGAGTGTCGACTCCCGAGATTGTACTTCTATCCTGCAAATTTAATTGTATGTCTAAGACTAGCAATGCACCACATGAAATTTTCAAATAGAAAAGCAGTCCAAAAGTATCCTCATGCATTTCCCTATAAAATTTTCTGTCAGTATGGAAACACATTTATTATAACCCAAGATTGTTAATCTAATAATCTAGTAGACAGAAAGAGATATTGACATCTTACTGACCCATAAGATACTTAAAATTTCAAAATCTTCAACAATTTTACCAGTTCATTTGCCATTCACCAACAAAGCAGAGATCAGAAACAAGGAGTTACAAACCTAGAATGGTATCTAAGAAAATAATGTAGAGCATAATATTTAAGTGTCATTAACTTGGACAATAAATTTGACCTATTATCATAAAAAAGATGCTTAGCTGGATCTCTTTCTTGTATTCGGGCAAATAGCTTATAGCTATTAGACCCATTGTACAAATTCCAAAGGTGATTAGGCATAGTTCTCCAATGATTACAGGGAGTAATGTCCTTTAAAATTATAATTCAGGTTAAGATCTTAATCTTGAGAGCACTGCTCTTTTGAGAAAGTATATCATATAATCACTGAGTACTAAGAACAACTTCATGATGATCAAAAATGAGGTTATAGTGTTGTACACTTTCATTCTTACTCACAATGATTCCATTGAGAAAAAAACTAGCTAAAAGGACGCTCCAAAGGCAATGCTCTCTATATGTGGTTTAACTTTATCTATGTGTTTATTTCCATAATTTATTTTTTAGTAAAATCGTTATGAACCAGATCTAGACCGATATGGACGTCAGAAAATTATAAGAATTTTTGTGATGGTAATCTCATGAGTTGCAAATTTAATGGTTCTAATTTCACATAAATCAAAAATTATTATAATGAAAAGTTAAAAATAAAATAATGGAACTAAGTAAGAATGGGACAGATCGGTAAATATCCGATATTACGGTCGTCATCGAAATGTGACAGATGACCAAGGGTGATGGCGGACGGCCGTATAATAGAATAGCTCGTAGTGGAGGATGGTAGCCAAGGTTTGGAAGCTTAGATGAGTTCTACATTTACGATCTATTTTTAGAAAGATAAAAACAATCTAACAACAACGATAAATGATAAAGATGAGATAATAAAATAACTAAACTCAATTTTCGTTCCACAATAATAATCAACACATGACCACTCCAATTTATTGGAGTAAACTCCTAGTAGATCAAATCTATATGTAGATTATCTACTTTATTTGAAATTCAAAATAATAATCAAATCTAATTAACTAACTTGACTCGACTCGATTTAACTCAACTTAAACCACATAGTCAGATCGTAACAAAAATATTGACTCAGTGCCTACCTCCCATCAACATCAAGCATCCACAAGTACATATTTACATGTAATAAAGTTGTATGACCAAATTCTTTGTAGGTCTTCACTTCCTATCATCTTTGAGGAAAAGCAATATTTATCACAGTTGATGGCTAAGTATCAATATATATAGGCAAGCCCTGGTGCCACGATCCGAAATAAAAATTATTACCAACCATGTATCCCAATAGGCTTGAGATACACAAAACCTTAACTAATTATCCAACTTTATAATATAATGAAACTCAAAATTTATTTAAAAATTCCAATCCAAAAACCTTCGACCTTTACTCTAATAAATACATACTTAAAGTCATCAATAAACCAAAATTCTGGATTTAATACTAAAAAGAATATGGACCAAAACTAAAGCCCAAAGACATAAACATGGATTGCAAGCCTGCAAGCCACCTAAATCAAAAATCAAGTTGGGCAAAGGCCCAAACCTAACTAAAATACGTGTCGGGCCTACCCTGACCCAGACTTGGTTAACCTAAACCCAAAGTTGGGTTTAGGTGAGACTACTTATAAGTTGGGATCTTTAGATCCCAATCATGTCGTCATCCCTAACCTCATTGGGCAAAGGAAGAGGATGTCGGTGATCTCCTTCATCGACGACCCACCAAGTCCACATCAGAGGAATCCATAGGCTCGACGTATCTCACACGAGGTGGAGGTTTGCCAATTGAAATGACCGGCATGAGAAGCCCACCCTCAACGATCATTGGCCTTGGTGAAGTTTATTCCATCCAACAAGGATACTAAAATAACAACCATAGGCATCTACGGACTCCCCACGAAGAGGGCAACCTCATCAGAGGGTTGCAAACGATAGACAACAACAACGGGCCGTTGGCCAGAATGACGATGAGGCGAGGTACACCACAAATTACTCATTAAATTGAAATTAATCATAAGGAGCGGAAGAAGATTCACCTACATTTTTTTTGGTGTTATTTGCTCACTCCAACGGTGCCTCAATGATTGCCTTTGTCAGTGGTAACACTCAGCAAGGTAAAAAAAGAACGAGGGAGAAGAGAAAAAAAAAAAAAAAAAAGAAGGGAAAGATCATTCTCGAAGAGAGAATTTGTAAGTATTAAATAGGGGAAGAAGCCGGATTTTATGGCAATTTCTCACCGACAAAAGGATTGGGGGAAATTGCTCCCTTTCCATCTCCAAAAAGGAGAAGCAAGTGAACAGTGCAGGCACGTGCGGCCTTTCTCCTCTTTTTTTTTTCTTTTGAATATTACACCTGGCAGGATGATTCTTATGGTAAAGTAATGTAATTATAGGTTTCTTTACTAACTCATGATCTAAATATATATATCAAAATTATCAATGTTGCAAGACAACTCGTAACACAATTTTAGGTGCCTGATAAAAAGAAAGAAAGCAACAAAAATTAACAGAAGAGAAAAAAGGATGATGATAATTAACAAGTATTAAGGTTCTAGAGTGTTATCAGTAAGGTTAAACCTCCACACCAGTAAATAGATTTCATTATTCAGATATTAACAACTATATGTTCTAAAGTGTCTTATTATTTATCAATTAAACTCGAAACAAAAATACCAATAAGTTGACTAAAATGTATGGTAGTATGACATGTAAATTAGAGAAACTGATTATTATGATTTTATATAAAATATACAAGTAAAAAGTAGAACTTTCCAATGCCCCCAAAAATAAATCGTTTGCATTGGAACCAATAAACCACCTAAACTTCTCTTGGACAAAAGAGTTCCAAGGAGAATTCTTTTTCTTAAATAGATATTTTAGATGAAGCAGATAACTCTTAAAGATCCGATTGCTTGATCTCAAACCCTAACACCAATTTGCCAATAGGAATATTTTATCTGTCAATAAGACTCTTCCAGACTCACCCAAACCCAACCTTGCAACCATATATCTATATATTTTACATGTGGAAAATATATGCATGTGAATATATATCTGTGTGTGTGTTATAGACATGGAAATGTATATAGACACCTACATATATGGTATAACTTATCCAACAGCACTAACCAAAATATAGGATACCCCATCTGCAGAGAAGAATAAACAGAGTCACTTATTCACCAGTAATAACTGAATACGAGACAGCACCTTAAATTAAGGAGTAAAGAAAGAAGAAAGCTAAGTTACGATGTCCAATAAAGTTAAAGCATTTCAAAAAAAGGAAGTACTAAAAGCTTATATATAAGCCATGCTTATTAAATAGGTAAAAGAAGTAGAGCACGATAGTTGAGTCAATCCATATAATATGGCACAAAAGATTTTGCATTCAAAGTTTCATACCTTTGATCCTCATAGATGAGGCATTTAAATTCATCTCTCAAATAAAGCTTTTGTAATTTTTGCATGTTTGATGCTATTATGACACTAGATCTTGTAAATAAACCCTGTATAGAAAGTTTCTAGGTCAACGGGAAAACCATAAATTTATTATAAAAACAAGATAAAAGATAGAAATCACACTTTAAAAAATGAGCATGTTACCATTGGATTTTCCTGTTGGGGACTCGCACAGTGTACAGTGTATTTCCAATTGCTAAGGAACAGACTAAATGCATCTAAACTGTTTTCTTCAAAAATAATAAGATTCATCAATGTCATCATCATAAAAATGCAGCCTTTCTGTAGAAACCCAAGCCTCATTCTGAAACTATATACTAGCAGACTTGCAAAATGTGATAACATTAGCATTGATTCCTTATGCCTAAAAGGTCCTTTTCCCAACACATCGATGAAATTCTTTTGGACTATTTGCTTTGATTCATATTTTTCAAAACGACGAACAATTCCTGATATAAAATCAAATGCCTTGAAAAGGTCACCATCTTTTGATGTTTTCCTTCCTCTTAAGCATCTAATTTCCCTCAAGTCAGATAAAATTTGCAGCAGAGAGGCACTCATTAGCTTCAGTGCAGCAGCAAGACAAATCATCTCTTGAGGAATTGCATCCCCATTTTCATGTAATTTGCTGTTTCCAATTTCCTGAGATAGAAAGCTCGATATCATGCACTCCAAAATAAAAGAGGTCTCCTGCCTGAACTTTTCATGTATAATATGTTGATTCTCTTTTATGTAAGCAACAGAATTGCTTAAGACATCTGCTTCATTTCCAGATAGCTCATCATGAGAGTGTGACTGACAAAAAGAAACTAATTTCTCAATCTGGTAATCGAGCTTGCTACAAGCAACTACTTGGATACAAGAACCAAAAGGTAATTGCTTTGCACAATAAGTTGAATGGCCCTTGCCTCCAGTGAAATTATCAACAGAATCTAAAGTTGACAAATAGCCTAAATAGAGATTAACTGAACATTCAAATGCCAAAATAGAACGACTGAGGGCGACTTTGTCTAATCTCCAACTGTTTTTAGGACTTTGGATACCAATGCATCTAGAAGCTAATAAAATTAGATGTGCTTGGAGAATACTTGGTAATGAAAACATGATGCCAGCACCAAGCAATGTCAAGGCTGCGTCCATACTAATTTCAGGGATTTCACTATTAGCCTCCTTTGACCAAAAAAGTGAATTGATAAATCTGTTGAATGTCCAATCATTATAGACTGATAAAAGAAAATAACTTGAAATTATCTCCTGAATGACATAAAGATCACCATCAGATCCAGAAGATGCAAAAAGCTTCTCTGTTGTACAAGAGACTTTATCAGTCACCATAAATAACCTTTGCAATTGAGGATGCACCAAAAATCCCTCAATGAAAACCTGAAAGAGGTTTCATTCATAACTCATAAGAATTTCAAAATTAATTAAAACTCTGCAAATATGAAATACCCATGCTATAAGCATGTACATATAGCATGCAATCGCAATAGTATTAATCGCCGACTCTCCGCTATATAGTCACCAATGAGTACATCCCATCCTCAACAACCCCTTCACGGAGGAAAAAGGAAAGACGCTATATACTGCAAATAGTGATTTTTCTTCTGTATTCTTTCCTTTCTTGGCCAGTGGACAGAGATGTTTTTGCATAGTTTCAAGGACTCTACATGGTCTAATCACCCAGCTTAAGCCTACATAGGATCTCCTTCTCCATTTCAAAATTTAAATAGCCTCTTGCCCCCTCAAAGCTTCTCAGCTTAAGCCTAGACACGAAGGCTAAAAAATATGGTGCAAGCTATAGAACTCGACTTGAAGCAGAAGTATGTTAGATAGGCATGACAGTATCCCCCAAACAAGGATTCAGTCCAACCGTATGTATTACACCGCAAATGAAGCTTTTGTTTGTATCCGGGTTTATTCCCAGCCATGTCCAACAACATTAAGTGATATGAGAAAATAAATAGTTCGCTTCATTAGGGAGAAATCACTGAGGGAAAAAGAAAAAAGAACATATTCTCATTTCTTTTCTAGCAAGTATGTTGTGTTCACTAAAGTCCTTTCAAAACCTAAGGAGAAATATATAACATAAGTATGCACATTATGTCTTTCTTTTCATCTTTCTTTCTTAGTTGACCTCATATGATTAGTGAACCATATTCATAATCATACTAGTCTATTTATAAAGTTAAATAATAATGAGACTTACAAAGATCATAGAAATAATGCCAGATTTTACAATTTGCTGACCGATGAAAGAGAAAACAAAACAAGAAAATTACCTCAAGAACAGCAGTAGAAAAGGGAGGTAGCATGGTATTACCCGTCGGACCTGTTCCACTTAGATCGCGGGAATGCAACCTTCTGAGCACTGCCAACAATATCTCACATTTCTCCACGACAAGGCTAAGGTCAAACATGAGAAGTTGAAGTAAACTTATACAGCATCTCAAGAGCAAAATAGCTCCCTTCGGAGAAAGCCCATCAACCCCTGCAGATGCTACAATACCGGCAGGGGAAAGTAATTGCTCTAACTGCTTTTGCAATTCCCCAAAGAGCAAATTTGCAACATTAGTAATACCCGTAAAATCTGCCCCAGGTTCTAAACATCGACTCAGAATGTCAGGAGACAGTTTGGAGAGAAAGCCGTATAATTGCTCCACAACTTTGTCAGACATCAGACCTTGAAAGGATAGGAAAAGAAAATCCAATTTTTAAGAAACTAAACAACAAAATGAAACAAAAAAACAAAAAAACAGAAAACAAACATTTTTTCTGCCATGAATAGCATCTTAACTGCGAATCATGAAATGAGTTGCTTAATTTAGGTAAAACCAACGGGATTTTAAGAGACGTGTCAGAATCTTCTTGATAAATAAAGAAAATTTGGAAGGAAAGGTCAGCATTGGAGAAGAAGGGAAGAGATGCAGCCCCAATGGTGGCCAGAGAAGGTTGAGAAGAGGAAGAGATAGAGGTGAAAACGGATCAAATACTGATCAAATAGAGCGCAACCCACATCTAGATACATATTTTTTTGCTCCAGGTATGAATTTGGATATGGATATTGGATGGATAATAAAAACTAAAACCATATCATAACTAAACGGATATGGATAATTCCCGTATATCGATCGGATCTTAACCGGATATGAATACAAATCATATCTTAACCGATTACTCGATTAGTGTTCTAAACAAATTTCTGGTCATAAAAGGATAAAGGGGCAAATGCACACAATTGTTTGATGATCATTAAGAGGTTTTACAAATTACACCACATAGTCTTGAGTAATTGCATCCTTCATGAAATCTAGAATCGTCAAACAAATACATACTTAAAAAGAATATTGCATCATACACCACACAATCAACCATTACAAAAATATTTGGACAAATGAGCCCTAATCTTCTAGTAAAATAAAAGAAAATATAAATATAAATATGGAAGTACCAAATAACTCTAGACTAACCTGCATTACTCTAGAAAGTGAAGGAAGTTATTTCTCTCCCCCTGGTCCTTTTCAGTTCCAGAACTTCTTCTTAGTTTCTTATTCTCTCTTAGCTGCTGTGTTCGCTTGCTCCTCTTGCAAAACCAACGAAATCATTCGCATCTATCACAACCGATCGAAGTTGGTGTCTAAACTACAATCCGGATTGTGATGAACATGGTCAATGAAGTTATACCAATTTTCAGGACCACACTCTTATTGGATGGGCTTGTAGAATGTGAATGTGAAACAGAATCATGAACGTTCTTTGATTTCTCACCAATATCCTCCCCAGGTAGAATTCCCAGCTTCTTTTGGGGTAGAGAATTTTAATCTGTTAATATAGTCAAGCTTAAATCAATTGATCAAGTCAGAAACAAATCTGATTTATAGGCAGTGATGGATAAGGTAATTGCATTTGGATAACAAATCTACAGTATTAAACGTTATGCCAGGAGGTGCTCTGCTAAATAATTTAATCCCACATCCATTTGATTCAGAATTACGTGAATATGAATGAATCAACATTTTACATAGTAAGCTTGCAGATTATGAGTGCACAGAAATAACTACAAACATATTGATTGGTTCATTGTTGCTAAGCCCCTCAATAATTACTTGCTATATGGATGTTAAAAATTAGAACATGAAGTAAGGCAGGAAACTAAAACAGAAGAACAAAAGTTTGTTTTTTTTCAAATAATCAAACCGGTAGATCTGATTGAAAGCATAGGTAGAAAAATTGCTAATGATACTCTAGAAAAGTTGTTAAAAATGCACGCCTAAATGAGATAACATTTGTCGCACAAAAATTTATAATTATCATCATCGTTACTCACGTATCACCATTTCATAAGAATTATCTTGATATGCAGAAAGAATTAACATAGCAAAAAACTCAATTGTAAGAAAATGACCATCACTTATCATTTTAGAAGTCTAAACCTATTCTTCGTATTCATTGTTCTATATAATTTTGTCAAGAAGATGAACTAGAAGAATCACTTCGCTGCCAAGATACCCTATCACGGTTCCTGTACTGCAGGGCTGCAGGGGTAGTCGTCGGAGAGAGATGGAGGCGGCGGGTGAAGACTGAAGAGGGAGTCGGAGAGAGCGAGGGTCGAGAGAGATGGAAGATGGACTGAAGAAGTGAGAGGGAGGGTCCCGCGGGGGGGGGGGGGGGGGGGTCGAGACTCGAGAGAGACGGGTTAATGGGTCGAGGTGGGCGGGGGGTAAGGTTTATAATATTTACTATGTACATAGCATGCGGGTCAAGCTGTATCCGATAAAATCTACCCGACCCGTATCTAAGATCCCTTTCTGCATCCGTATTCGTAGATTCGTAGTCAGGTCTAGTTGGGTAAGGGTTTCTTCTTCTTTTTATTCCATTCTTAATCGATCTGGGTGGATAACGATTAACGAGTCAGGTCAGATTAAACCCGCATCCATATCAGGGTCGGATTTTGGGGGGGGGGTGGGGTTTCTTCATCCGTATCCAAACCACCGGATCAGTAACGATAACGGGTCGGATTAACCCCACTAGAGCCTAAAGCCTGGAGGCTAGAGGCTATAGAGGGCAAGAGAGGGGGAATTCACAAAACCGCCACGGATTTCGAATTGGGCTCTGACCCAATTCGATATCCTCACACGTAGATACAGCATCAAGTCGAAAATTTTAGGTCTCAAAACCTGGACCTTTTTTTCGAAAAAGAATATAAATATATATATATATATATATACACACACATATTATCAAGAAATTAATTTTAAGCAAAACCTATTTTTCTCTCGTCATTGAATTTTCTTTTGAGAAAGTCTCGAGGTCAGCAGAACCTACTTTTAAATACAAAGTCAATTATCGAGGATGCTCATGCTCACCTAAAATTAAAAATTAAAAAAAAAAATTTAGTAAAAGAAATAGAATACAATCAGAATATTACCTTGTGAACGAAGAAACACCTAATAAAAGGAGTCAATTACAATAGCAGTACGATGTCTGTGAAATGAGTAGAGGTGTACTTAAACCTTATCGCGATGAAGAGACTACATAAAGCCTTTTGATAGTAGCAACCATCGTCAGCAATGTTTTATACACAAAGTTGCAGTTGATGCTTGAGACCTGCACACATGATGAAGAACTACCACCAACTGAGAGAGGAAACTATATACTTGTTTTGTTTTACAAGGTTTTCTAAACGGAAGAATCTGCCAATTGCTAACTGATGTGCAGAATATACATCCAGGTTGCAGAAAGCTCTCTCAGCATGTAACACTGCCCAAAGTAGCAAACAATTATGGCCAACGCTAATACAATCATAAACTTTATATAATGAATCATGTGTCACCACCGTCTGCTTATTAAGAGTTAAGACAGCCTTCAGAAGAGTAAGTATTAACTCTTGAGAGGCACACGTTTTGACCACCGCTATGCCTCTTGATGCTCCTCAGCTTTGTTGTTGACCTTGATTTCCAATAGCCGCTCCACAGGCTGCCGGCATATTGGGCACCGGTTGGTTTGGAACCTTAACACCTTCGCACATTCACTGCACATACACTGCATCAAAACCAGCAAATACGTCAACACTTGTACTCATATGACACAACTGTCACATTCTGAAAAATAACAAATTGCATGAGAATTCACAAAATATGGAGTATTATGTAAAATTAGTCAGAACATGGTTATCAACGTGGTCGATTCAAAACATTAGAAATAAAAATAATAGCTGCAAATGTGTCGTATAAGTGTCACACTGTCATACTACCCTATGAGACAGATGTTAGAAAGACTAATATTTGAAAGGTACTATAAAACAATATTAGATTACCAAACAAAGACAACATTGTTGGACAAGGAAATCACATTTCCAAGATGATGTTCAACAACTAAAATATGGGGAGTATCGGTATGTTACATGCAATATGATTACCTAGATAATTTGCTTATTTGATTTCCTTGGGTTTCTTTATGCCCTAGTATGATTAACTTTGTTTTCCTTATCTTGCTCATTTCTAAGTTACCTTATATATTCTTTCCTCTGTAATCCCTATATAATGGACTGCTGCAATGAATATGAGGCAGGCAATATTTGAGAATATCATCCAGGAGGAAGAGATCCCTCAAAGCATCTCATAGGAGGTTAGGGTTCCTCCAAAAACCCAATTATCTTATTGTAGTCATCATAGATTTCCCTTGCAATCCCACTTTCTTTCTCCACAATTGTAATCCATCACTCTATTACTAGATTCATGACCAAAGCTACTAACAACTTGGTATTAGAATATGCAAATAACACGGTATCAGGATTCAACCACACGTCCTACTCATACATGGTTGTGAATTTGTGTACAAGAATGTGTTAGAATCAAACTTGCAAATGCATCGTGGGGAGGCTCACATAACAAGAACACAGCTGCATGTAGGTGCAAATGTTGCCACTCACTTTGCTTACTAAATATGAACTTAAATGTATAATTCAACCCAAACTAAATGCAGAGCATAAAAAATACAAAGACAAGTTGGAAATGGAACTGAAAGGATGTAACAGAAACCTAATTGGAAGACAGACAATTAGAGATAGAAGGAATGAAGAAAGTGCTACAGGGACAAATATGGTAAAGGAAATCTCCCACATATAACACGACATTAAAACAGAAGTGTGTTAGATAGGCATGACAATACCCCCCAACTAAAGAGTCATGATAACCAGGATCAAGTGCATTGCATGCGCTAAGTCTACTACAACACACTCCTCAACCTTGCTATACCTACTTAACCCGCATCCATTGGTACTGGAAAAAGAAAAGACAAACTATTTCACAAAGAAGAGGACCACGTACTCACCATCTCACAGTGTAGCATTAATATTAATGTAAGCATAAATTCTCAGCACCAAGTGTGTCCAAGTAGATGAAAATCCACTAATGCAGGGTCCGGGAAGAAAGAGGGCAAGGTGCATGCAGCACTTATTCCCAGTAGTTTCAACAGGCTGCTTTTATGTAACACTCACAAATTATTCTTAAAAAATATGTGTGCACATGCCTTGCATGTGCAAGTCTCCCCCTCATCTTCCTCTCACCTTCATGATACTGGCTTTTTCGGCACGTAATACCGACCTCGACGAAACCGTCATCAATTACTAGCCAAATTTTACCTAATTTACCAAAACTTTTCTCTTTCTCATTCCTCGATCTCTATTTCTCTACCTCCCTCCCACTACCATCTCTCCTCTCTTTGTTTCTCTTCATCGGAAGATGCTCGACACAATGTGCACATCATTGGAACCTCATCAGAGTAAGTCAACCTCACTCTTTGCCGGTGAGTCATTATTCTTCCCAACTTCCACCGAACCCAATGGTACCTCTTATAGGGGTTCTCGTTGCTTGGGTTCATGAGTAGGATAGCTCCATGGCCATTAACCATGGAGCTTGACATCTGCTCTCCTTCCTCTATGGAAGGAGAAGAAACGCATTAGGTGTTGGGCCACTTTGGTCTAAACCAAAAAGATAATAATGTTAAGCCAAACTCAATTAAGGCTTCCTCTATGGTTAAATATAATTAGTAGTAGATTATTTTCTCTTAGCATTCTATTAGGACCTAATCATATATCTTATGTCAAAATAATTCAAACTATTTATTTATCTTGATTATTTATATTTTAATTTTATGTTGGGTGATCACTAGATTAACTTAAATTATTAAAATATTTATAAATATAATATTTTGCAATATCTAAATTCTAACCTAATCTTATTCTATTATATTACTAAATTAATGCATTCTTATTATAAATACTTAGTTATATTCTATTTAGGCCGCTCACTTGTTCACAAAATTAATTTATGTTAGTGTTATGTATCTTAACCATATCAATTTATATAGGTAAATATATTCAAACTGTGTTTATTTTATTTTAATCCTAACTTATTATTATAATAATAATAATAATAGAGTGTTAACCATATTCTACTTAATTATCATATTTTTACATAAATGTATTATTATATAAATTAACTTGTAACGATCACCTTCCTACCTTCACGATCTTTACGAGCCCAAATCCGAAGACGGAATTAGATTCTGACTCTCGAGCAAAAAGTTAGTGTTATCGCGGATGTCCAAAGTTAAGATCAAACAGTTAAATGGTCGAGTGGCTTTAGGTTGAGATAGATTCGGAATGGAAAACAAATCTATAAAAGTGGATTGTGGAAAGGGAAGGCTAAACGGGATTGGTGGTGATCGGCCTAGGGTTGTGATAAGGTGGTGGAGATGGCAATGGAGGAAATCGATATAATCGATAAGAAAGGGATAAAAAAAGTGGGGTCGTTCCTTAGAGCCAAGTGGTGCTGCTAGATGAAGGGAAAGGTAGCGGCGATAGCTCTAAGTGGTGCTAGGGCTACCACGGCCGAGTCCAGTCAAGCAAGGAAGAAGGAAAAATATGGCCTCAAAGATTTGATTAATTTAAAGATGACTAACCAGGAGTGCACTACGAATATTTATAGGTGGCTCCCTAGCATTAACAAGACACGATAGGATCGATTAAGCTTGAGTTTTACTGCCCAACATAAGCAAAAAATACTTAATTAAACTTAGACTTGGGCTCCTCAACGTCAGGCGTTCGAACACCCGCAAGGCCGTTGAAATGCCTCAACGCTCCTTCTGCTTTCAAGAATTTGCATTCGACCGCTTGGAGGAGCCATTTGAACGCTTGGAGGGGCCGTTCGAACACCTTAAAGCTTCTTCTGCTCTCAAGAATTTTGTGTTCGATTGCCTTAAAGCTTCTTTTACTCTCAGGAATTGGCATTCGAACGTTTGAAGGACCGTTCGAACTTTTAATCCCGAGATTAGTTCTTTCGACTGCTGGAACATTTATTTTTTTCACAAGCAATCTAACTGTTACATAACTTAACTACATGATTTCAACCATCATTACTTTCCATTTAAATATAAATAGATTATTAGATCGTTATCATTGAATTTAAATAATATTCAGTTACACCTTGAGTTCACTTTATTCTTAATATTATATTTTATTAATGATTTATGTAATTCTTTCTTTCCTTTCATCCTTCTAGAGCTTTCCTTTAGGATTATTAGACTATACGATATCAAGTCTTTCAAGCAACGCAACCTGAAAAACTGTAATGATAGGTAATAGGTTAAATTAATTATTTAGGTTACCATTTCACTTCATATGCATAATTACTTCTATAAATTTGGTAGATTCGATACCGTGTGAGGAGGAGCTTGAGATATTGGAGAAGCTCGATATTTGAGGAGAGTTTATAGCAATTCGGATATAATTCAAGCGAGTTAGTTCTTATATTAATCTATGGGTAGTGTAAATATTTAATCATATGATTTCCATATATTTATTACAACATGTTATTTGCACATGAATTTTACTGCTTATTCATTATTAATTTTGTTTATCTTTTGCATGACATACTTTTATGCATTCATCTATGATATATGTGTAAACATTGATGACTATGACATAAATTGTATGATTAAAAATATTTGCACCACTTGCACATATCATTATTAGTCAAGTCTCGACTAGACAATGTCATCCACTCACTTAGCTTGAGGTTAAAAGTGGAGTGCACCATATAATATTATTATATTAGCAGTCTAAGGTCATTAGCATGTGTAACATTCAAGTGATCACACTGTCTTGTTTGGAAGTTAGACTATAATGATAGTAGAAAGATGATTATAAGGTAGAGTTATAGTTCCAGCGGTACCCAATGACATAAGGTCAGAGAGTTAATTGAGCGATGATTTTATTATAAGTAATTATTCTGTTGTACATAATAATTTAGTAGAGCGATATGATGGAGATAGGATATGGGCTTACAACTGGATTCCTTAGTTTGATAGCCACAGACAATCGATCATATGCAATGTCGTCAGGCATATACAGATGGTTTACCGCTAGATGACTATTCATTATCGTTTATATGTTTGCTATGTAAAGTATGGTTCTGTATGAGTATGTTGGGATATAATTATTTACGATCTATATGAGCTTATCTTGATGAAATGAGGAGCTGATTTTAGTTATGATACTATTATGCATTTTGTATCTGATGATTATGTAAAAAGTTCATTGCAAATTATATTGGACATGTTTATTCTAATATGTTGTTAATTATAAGTATGCATTAGAATATTCATAAATACATTTACATTATTCATAAATTATTATTGGATTATATTTGCTGGGTTGTATGTTCATCACCCTTTGGTGAAAACATTTCAAAGTTAGAGGAGGAAGATGCAGATATCGAGGATAGCTAATTTATTTCTCTACTATAGTTTATTTGTTCTATTTTTTCCTATTTGGACTTAGCTTCTGCGAGGAATTCTATGTTTTGGGTTTTGTATATTGACATGTATCTCTGGAGGCTTGCTGAAGTTTGTAGTACTTTGTGATTTGAATTATATTTGTTTGGACTGTTATGGTATTTTTTAGATCTTTCTTTGATACTTTATGATAAACATTGTACTGACTAGTCATGTGAGAATCACATGGATTGTTCCACATGGAAGGCATGTGATTTGGAGGTGGATGTTTTATTTTAGGACTTACAATATGCCATCATGCTCATGTTGGCAAGCCTTAACGTCAAACTATACAACACCTCTCTGGAATTCCAAGAGTGAACCCTCATTAATATAATATAAAAACCTAAGTAGCTAAAGATACACTAGTGTAGCTAAAACAAATGAATTTAGTAATTTAACGAATCCATTGCATGAGACAATTAAAAGCTACAGAGCTACTGATAAGAAAACTATTTACTAACACGGAGATCAGTATAAAAGGAGTACAAACAATTTTGACCATATGTAACAGTTAGAAGTTTCATTTTCAGTTTCAGTTGGTTTCAATTTTGAATTTGACCACTAGAAAAAATGAAAAACTTGAGCTGGAATAGATCGGTTTTAGTCAATCGTGGACTGAAGCAAAACTCACAATCAATAATCTTGCATGTTCCAGCCTTGATCAATGAGTTTCAAACTTAATTTTCAATAAGTTTTGGCTTGTTCCATCTCAGGCGAGCAAAATATTAACACGGATAACTGGTAAGATAAGAACAAAGCATAAAAATTAAAACTTACCATATGTCGGCATGGGAGGACAGTTGTATCTCTTGGTTCTGAAAGGCAAATAACACATTCTTTCCCAGGATCAGTGCCATCGATATCGCCGTCAACAGAGTTGCCTATTCCATAGATTTCTTGCAGTTCATATCTAGTTCCATTTACCCAGAGAATCTGCTTTACCACACGCACTTGGTAATCACCACACTCTTTCTTTTCAAACACAGCCTGTGTAATTTGTGAGTTTGGAGTTCCTATCTTCTGTTCACCTTCCAACCCTTGATTGTTGGATGGAGATGCTTCTGCTTTTACTGCAAGAGGATACTCCTCCATTTCTCCTTCCTTGATCAATTCAGAAGGCTCAAACAATGAGAAATCTATTCCAGTTCCAGATGGTTGCCTAAACTTTTGACCCAGGCCTTCCTTGAAAGATACTGTGACTGGTTCAAGTAAATTTTCCTTCATTGCTGTCAAGTTACAATCAAAACCTTCTTTGGCAAAGAAGAAAACAGTGATGCTGTTCAAAGATAGAAGGCATAAAGTCAGATTATCTAGAAATAACATATGTGCAATAACAAGTATATACTGAGAAGCACACATAATTAAAAAAAATAGATATTTAAAAAGTAGAAACATATTTATCTTAAAAGGAATTGACATATAAAACTTATTCAGAATTGTGCTACGAAGTACGAACTATATCAACATGAAAATGTGTCAATCTAATATGTTGTGAGAAAGTAGGTAGTGGCACCAAAGAGGTAACGACATACTTTATAAAAATAATTTCCACACACAAATAGAATAAAAGTTCTCAAAATGATCTTGTATTCCTGAGCATGTTACTAGTGTCTTGGAACTAAAATATTATAGCACATAGCAAACCTTATGACTTTAGACCTATCAAATACTTGATCATATTGGAAATTTGCCATAAGTGGAGGTGCACAAATAAATAACATCTAAATACATCACTCTAATCTATAATGAGTAGATATAAATTAACCTATAAATCAAATAAACAAGAGTGCACATTCATCTTTCTTTATTCATGAAAAAGACTTGTGCCTCATATTGTAATCCTCCAAAGATAGTAGAAGTTTGTTTAACAATATGGTTCTACAGAGAGAAGCAGTAAAAGAGAAGCAGTATCAACCAGTAGATGCAGGCAAAGACTCATTAAACGATCTTCTACTAATTAAAAGTTTTCTCTTGGACGATTATATAATGAGGGGCGTTCTTAAAGAAATCCAAATTCCAACACTTACAAGCTTCTAAGACTTATTTTTGGTCATTCGAAATGTGTATACTCAAACCATTTGTAAATAAAAAATGAAAATGAAAATGAAACAGAGGTTAAAAAGTAAGTTTGTTCAATTGACTTTTGCTTGCAATCCTATTGTGCTGGAAAGAATAAGTTTCAAAATTGTCAATAGGTGTTCTCCATTGGCTCAAACCTTCTTGGTCTGGTTGAACCAATAAGAGATAGCTCATGCACGTTGCCTATATAATTTACATAATTGTATTTGTATTAAGTCCTCGTGTTCAAAAAATACAGCTTTCTAACTTCTATCAATCTAACAATCTAATAAGTCTAGCATTGTCATAGATCTTATCATTCCTGAATGAAAGGAAATATATGAAAAGCATTCATGAAGGTCAGTATGGACTTGCATAGAAAAAGATGTGAGTAGCTAGATATAAAGGACTTATAGACAAACATACGCATATAGAGGACTTATACACAAACATATGCATATAATAGTACAAGCTAATTTGTCATAATGCATTATTTTGATACTAAGAACCATGAGAAGAAAGCATATAATGTCCATCAATTTGAAGGGTTACTTAGAAAAGAAGTAAAAAGAAGTGCAAAAAATCTGCACTACCAAAATCAGCTCTTGATGTTGCTTCCTGGAGAAATCTACTGCTTGATGTGGACATGATTTAATAAGTATATACTTCACCCTCTTAAATGACTATAAAGCACTAAATATTTTCATGTAATATTGGATTCACTTTTCCATTTGAAGGAGCTTTTTGCAATTTAACAACTTCCAACACAATAACATTCTAGTCATTCGGTAAATAGAGAAAAAGAAGGAATAAGTCCATGGTTATGATAAAGTAGAGCAAGAGGGCAGGCATATTCCGAGGACAATTTCAAAGGGAGACCCTCCTAAAATTAGAAAGCCAAAGATACCTCCCTTATATAAAAGATCAAGATCTTGTCAGTTGTCACAAAATGAAGAATATAAAGAAAATCAAAGGAGTTCCTCAATGAAAGATGCTGCTCTTATATAGAAGAGAAATTCTTGATTCTAAGCAATCATTCAAATAAATTCTTTCGTTTCCTTTTTGTTCTTTTGATGTCCTTTTTTCCCTTTAACTTGGTAAAAGAAAACAAGGACAAGAGGACTTTCCAATGAGATTCATAGTGAATCTGCCTTTTATTTTCTTGTACATGAGGCATGAATAGGTCTTAGTTGACAACCTATAATTGAGGCTCAGTAACTTAGAGTGTTTGATCGCTTCTTACCCATCTTTCCTGCTTCTATGTTATTTAAATTATCATATCTTTCTCCATCTAATTCATGTTGCTGATATTTTCAACTAAGCCGAAGAACATGAAGCTTTTTCTTCATTCTGTTGTTAAAACTCCAGCTAGACCATTTAGATAATTGTTAACACAAAAAACTACGTCTTAGTAAAAGTAATTTATAGTTATAATATTTAAAAACTGAAATCAAATTCTGGCATCCCTACTTTCTTCGAGGCATGCTAACCAAATCTATACTTTAAATTTAAAATTCTGCATGGTTACCCCTAGTTCTTAGTTGAAAATCCTCATTACAACAAATAGGTTTCATCATATGCAGGTCAAAAGACATAATTTGAAATTAAAAAAAAACTTAAATGGAAAAGAGTAAAGAAAGTGGATGATGGAAGAAATGTAATACTGAAGTAGCATTCATAAATCTGAGATGTACATATCCAAAGCACTCACTCTTTAAGCAATGGAAAAGCGTTGGTTTTATATTTCTGTTTTAAGTAGTATTATGACTTGCTTCAAATTCCCCTAGGCCTGTCATGCATCACAACCTAAGCAACTTCTTGTTATGTAAAATGATTATGTTCATGTCATATATAGCTCCAAATATTCAATTTTAAATGAGTAAAAGAAATGTATAAATACACCTGGAAGGAAGCCAAGGAAGCCATATAATGGTCAAGTAATATTTATAAATTCCACACATCTATACGAGAAAAGCATTTTCTTTTAGCAAAAGAACTTTAAGTTTTCAAGCTGACCATAATGAAAATTAATGAACAAGCCCATTAACATCTCATACCAATTGAAAAATAAGCCTTTCTTTCAACAACAACAAAAAGACAAAGATCGTCAGAAATTATTCACTTGGATGCTTGCACATGCATACGAGGGAACAACACATAGTAGTAGACAAGTCAAAGTTCCAGTTTAGCCACTACTCTCTATGTTGACTTTTGATCTAGACTTTGTTCAAGCAAGTTGTTACTTTAAACACCTTATCAGGACCAGTGATGACCAATCAGTCAATTACTACTAGAGATATCGAGTCAGCTAGTATTATATCTAAAACTGCAAAATTTTCTCGGAATCTACAATATGTTGAGAAAATGTGACACTCTAATGTTTGAGGGGACATTCTCTACATGAAAAAAGTCAACTTCCTCCATAGAATCCTTAAAAGGAGATGTTGAGGCAAAAAAAGTGGTAAGTCATAAACAAAAAGTGAGAAGTCATAACTGATCAGGTTAAAATGCTAACCATTGACCAGATCAAATTGCAAAATACCATGAAACATCACATCTTGTAAAAACTAGACAGGTCAAAACACACGTAGAACATCCAGACAATCCAATACTCATGCACGAAGTCAACTATTCTCGGTCAATTCCAAGGAGAAATAATAACAATATTATCAGGCAACAGTCAGATGACGGTCAAACTGTTACATCAAGACCAACAAAGTACCTTTTCCTCAATTCAAGCTCTGATCAAGACTCCAAAGATTAACCAGGGACAGGCATATACACTCCACAACAACCTCAAAACTTAAGACAAAAAATGAAAATAATAAATTCACCTATATCTATCAGAATTGTACCAGAAGATACAAATTAAACTGTATGACTTGAGATCAATCATGTGATAGCACCACAAAATTATCACGACCCGGAATTGCTAAATAAGGAACAAGATTATCTAAAGGAAGTAAAGAGGAGATCACCTTCCAGCTACCGTCGCATCGAAGGTGAAAGCAACAAGAAACCGTCCTGGATTCTTTTCGTCAGGTTCGACTCTCAAAGTCTCCTTTTTGAGATTGACATCGTTCCGGATCGTCACCGCCTTCTGATGCTCTATAAATGGAGGCGTCATCGGCGGCGGAGGAACATATGGATACCTACCGGCAGGGGCCCACCCAGGGTGGTGGGCAGGGTAATCCGCATTGGGACCGCCGCCTCCGCCGCGGTGATGGTGATCATACGGCGCAGGAAGAGGGACCGGCATCGCCGGGGGAGGCGGTGGATAGTACCCGGCATACTGGTAGTACTGCGGCGGACTCGGATTTGGGTACTGAGGCGGGTACGGAGTCGCAGCGGCGAACACGTACCGGTTCGGCGCCACCTCCTGCGGCTGTTGCTGCGGCGGAGGCGGAGGCGGCGGCGCGTGGGGGTGGTGGTGGTTCGAATTCCTCCTGCGGCCGTTCCGGCCGTTGGCGCCACCGGTGCTCCCCGTGTTCCCCATGCCTTTCCCTCTTCTCAGCGGGGCTTCGATTCAGAAAATTCTCCCAGAAAACGACTCCTTTCGTCGAAAAGCGAAAATGATCTTCCGGAATCGATCGGAAAGCCTAGTAGTCGTATAAAAATCGGATCTTTGTGGGTAACTCCATGCGATTGATTTTTGCGGGTTCAATTGGTTTTCACGTCGCAATTGATCAAAGAAGGTTAAAAATAAAGATAGAGATCAAACAAGGGGCGAAATCCCATTAGAGAGAGAAGAACCTAAATCAATGCCCTTGGAAAGGATTCGTCTTTTTTGGGAGAGAGAGAGAGAGAGAGAGAGAGAGAGAGAGAGAGAGAGGTGGAACCTCTTCTCTTTTTTTCGGTTATAATGGTATAATGGAAGGTTGCGTAAGGCTCCACTCGGGGCAGGGGAGATCCTTTTCAAGCAACTCCAACAAAAGATCCGTAATTACGATTAGGCCCCTACTTTTTGGGGGTTGGCATCGTGAGTGGGTGCGGTTTGGACCGGGTTGTCGGTCAGATTCGGGTCCGATCCAAGGAGAGGTCTCAATCCGAAGCGCACCCAATTTTTTTTCCACAGAGAGTCTTGAGACTCTCTCGGTTGTTTGTTTCTAGACTTCTAGTTCTAGGTGGACTCAAAAAATTGACACAATTAAATTGACCTGCCTTAGAAAAATTCGAATGCCATATGGGCTATATGGCCTATGAGCTATGGGCTATGGACCATCCACTTCACTATTCTATATTAATTAAATTTAAAGGTCCTCTCCATTGCTTTCCTGTTAGCGTTAAACTGCAGTGTTCAATGAATACTGTCAATTCCAGTCCTAACAAAGTAGCTACCACTCTATGGTCCAAAACTCTTTTTATCGACATGTGTGGGAGACTGGGAGTGGGAGTGGGAGTGGGACCTTCTCAGGAGAAGTTTTCAATAAGAATTCTCTTGGACATTGAGATGAGCTGTGGGAAACACAGCATCTTTAGTTTTGAGGTTACTAAACTGCATTTGCGTTTGGATAAAGAATAAGTATAACTTTATTGCATTGCAGAAATACCTTTTTCCAGCCTATCCAAATAGTGAAATGGAACGCTCATAATATTTCACCCCCCTGACCAATAAAAATGATAAGTTTAACACTCCCAACAAAAAAAAAGTTAGAAAAATTGTTGGTACATATTAACCTATAAATCTCAATGTTTTAAATATGAGAATCAAGATCCATATCAATAGTCCAAAATTCTAAATATTATTTAAAAATATATAAAATTTTCTAAAAATTAAAAAAAATGATACTAGAAAATAAAACTTACTCACATATAAAGCCTAAAAATTTTAAAAAAAAATATATATATATATATATTAGCTTACTCAAAAGTTAAAACTTTGATAAACACCAAGCTAGCTCTTATAAATTCCTACGGTCCTCATCATCATAATCATTATAAGTTTATAATTATTGATGCCTAAAACCTGGTGCTCTAAATAAATGATTACGTCGTACTACTTATATCATTATGAATCTGAGAAAGATATAATCACTA
This sequence comes from Typha latifolia, assembly GCF_019914945.1. NCBI lineage: Eukaryota > Viridiplantae > Streptophyta > Magnoliopsida > Poales > Typhaceae > Typha > Typha latifolia. The sequence continues at coordinate 303,517 of NC_133097.1, forward strand.
TATAGATATTGTGTTTGACAATATTGAGGATAATAACTAGTATATGAATTTTGTGATATCTCTAAAAAATAAATACTCGATGCATCATAATCATAGTGGGCAACATTCTTATAAGGGTGTTACTGATATGTATATATATCATCAATTTCTCTTTCTTTAATCCCTATGCATACTTGACTTTTCTTAACAAAAATAGAAAAGATGATCTCATCGCATGTGTATCATCATAATCATCATGGTTATTACTAGTACAATAGTACTTTTAGGTGCACTATCTCTTACTGTCGAACAACTCGTAACGGTTTCTGCCATCATTATGGTTTCTCTTAATATCTTATCTAACCATGGGTTATATCTATCATCTAATAATTTATCACCTATATCTTTGATTCTTGGAATTAATGGGTCTTCTTCATTAATAAAATAATTTAAATTAATTAGATGTTCATTTTTCTGTCATTTTTTAATTTCTCTCTATCAATCTTATGTTACAATGATAGAAAACTAAATTTTCCAATCTTTCTATTATTCATCAATTGTATGTTTTGGTATAGATTAAGAAAAAAAAGTTTAATTTCTTTTATACTATGATGAAGACATAGTTTGATTTGAAATCTTCCTTAATTGGTATTAAATTTGGTACCTCATCTTATCTATAAATAAACCACCATGTGGTACGAACCAGCTTGATCCGATCCATAATGGTTCTAGACTAGATTGAGGACGTAACTTTCAAAGAAATATATGGATAATCTAACCGTTGGATCTTCCTAAATTCTGGATATGTTGTCGCCTTAAAAAGAGCTTTCCAACAAATCTAAGATCACAGGGTTTGGATAGCTAGATCTTAAGATATTGATTGAATAATGGCCAAAGGTCAAATAAAATCTAGCTTGTTACTTGTTAGCTCTTCAATGGCTAGATTGGTACTAGTTTAATTCCTTGGTATGAAAAGAGAAGAGTTATTGTAGAAGAGGGAAATTAGGAGTTAGAGGAAGCTAAGGGTGTAAATGAGCTGAGCCTGAGCGAGCCAGCTGCTGCTCAGGCTCGGCTCAAAATTAATTTCGAGCTTCTTTATTGGGCTTAGGCTCGGCTCGAGGTGAGGCGAGCCGAGCCTGAGCCGAGCTTGATCGAGCCCGAGCCGAGCCCGAGTCTGAAACAAGCCTATTATCAAGCCTCACTTCGAGCCGAGCTGGCTCGAGCTGGACCGAGCCCAAGCCGAGCCACAACATATTTAAAGTGAAAAAAAAGCTGAAATTGAATAACAAATTTTATCTATAAATAAAATAAAAGCCAACCAAATTGACTATAAAATTTAAAATTAATCAGTGATTAGCAACCACACCCATTTCAAAAAATTTACCGGTAAATATAATAAAAGCCAACCAAATTAACTTTAACTTAAATTATACAAATTCTTACTAAAGCCAACCAAATTATCATACCAATTGCAAAATATTAACATAGTACCATTCATCAAAATTTGGCTCAAAGCAATCACATCAATTTCAAAAAATTTACTAGTAAATATAACAAAAGCCAACCAAATTAATTTAACTTAAATTATACAAAACTTTACTAAAGCTAACCAAATTATCACACCAATTGCAAAATATTAACATATAGTAATTCATCAAAAATTGGTTCAAAACAAATCCAAATTTTGACATGACATCCAAATCATAAGTCTATCACTTGCTAAATATTACAATATAAAGTATTTAACTTATATCTTGCCAAATATTAAAATAAAATATGATAACATGCCAAATATTACAACGAAATTTATTTGGCACTCTCAAGTTTCAACACTAAAAAGAAGCTTCATCCTATAACTGCATAAAAAAAGAAAATAAGTTAATTGCAGCTTAAACATTATTGCAACTAGTATAAACAAACAATGATATGAAAATTCAAAAAATTCAGTTGTTAATTGGTATGCCATGATCACTGAACATATAAAAAGAAAAGATCTTAGTTTGGCCTAATAAGAAAAGATCTTAGTTTGGCCTAATGGTTGGCACATATACTTACAATCATTATTTATGCACAAGAAACTAAGACATATGTATAACCTAAATGTTCAGTGATCATGGCATAACAATAAAGTCAAATAATACTTTTTAATATATCCTTGCCTCTTCTATCATCTATGCAAATAAAAATGCTATACAAATAGAAAAGACATACAATATATGATACCTAAAGATCAAATTACATTTAAAATTCTCACAAACACATTATCCATCGCTGATACCTAAAGAAAATAATATTATAAAAAAGAAGTTAGCAATAGTTTATAAAAGCATAAAATGAGAAAAATTTATTATAAGAAGTATAGTACACATACCCAAGAGGAGCTGATTTTTTTTTTTGATGATTCTCTTCCAATTTCCTCCACATATCAAAGCCTCCACTGTCTCGGAAGACAAAGAGCTTCGAAAATCATTTAGAACTCTACCGCTGGCGCTAAAAGCTAATTCAGATGCAACAGTGGTAATAGGAACCGAAAGGATATCTCAAGCCATCTTGGAAATAATAAGAAATTTCAACATGTTTAATCTCCACCATTCTAGAGCATCAAACTTGTCAATCAAACTTGTAGTCTGCTCCTCTAAGTATATTTCTAATTCAGATTTCAGAGGTTCAACTGCATTTATTGATTCTAAAAAAATTTTAAACTCTACTTGACCTTCTGATCATTTAGCATCAATCAAGTCATCACTCTTATCAAGTTGAGATCTATCATTCATTCCATTATTTTCACCTGATGCATTCTCAAGTTTATATGATTCAAAAATAATATACAACACTATGTGGATCCTTTGCATGTTTATTTGAACTTCTGCAAAGCAATATATTTTTGAAAAACAAAAGTTAATAAGCTTCATTTTGTATCGGGGATCTAATATTGCTGCCACTGCTAACAACATATCACATTCTCCTCAATACTTATCAAATTTCTTTCTCATTTCTATAGCCATATTTTTCAAAAAGTAGAATTCACTTTCACACCCTTTATTTAAAGCTTCTTTCACTTTCCATAAATCAATCAAAAATAGCCCTTTATTTAAAGCTTCTTCCCGATATTATTTGAGGAACATCATAAATTTTTTTCAAAAATTCACAGACTTTTGCAGCTTTAAACCAATCATCTTCTGAAGGTAGCCATTTGTAATTTGCATCTCTCGTTGCAAATTATTCAAAAACTTTTTGGTACACAAAAGCATGCTCTAACATAACATATGTAGAATTCCAACGAGTTGCAACATCCAAAGCTAAACCCTTAGAAGTAGGAACAGAGAGTTATCTTGTAATTTCATCAAACTTATACATACGCGAAGGACTCTTTTTTAAGTAAGTAACACTGCATCTGATATTTTCAATGACATCTTGAATGACATGGATCCCATCTTGAACAACTAGATTTAAAATGTGAGCACAACATCTAACATGAAAAATAAGCCCCTTGAAACATAATTTATCTCTAACTTGAAAGTTATTCATAATAGTCTTAGCAGCAACATCATTGGCGGAAGCATTGTCTAAGATAATAGTTGATAATTTATCCTCTATTCCCCAAGCAATTAAACAATCAATAATAGCATTTGAAATAACAACTCCAGTATGTGGAGGTTCTAATTGACAAAAGTTGATAATGCGTTTTTATAAAGTCCAATCAGAATAAAAAAAAATGAGCAGTCAAAGACATATACCCAATATTTTGATTTGAGGTCCACAAATCTGAAGTCAAACTAATTCTATTAGTTCCTTTCAAAAGCAATTTCACTTCTTCTTTTGTAGATTTATATACTTTCATGACATCACTTCTCATTGTGTTTCTAGAAATCCGTTCATAACGTGGATTAAGAACCTTCAGAAGAATATTGAATCATGTATGCTCAACCATATTAAAAGGATACTCATGTACCATCATCATTTTTGCCATTATTTCTCTCACCACATTTTGGTTGTATCCTGATGAAATAGTTTTGAGATAATTTTCTTCTATAGTTGAAGTCCTAGTAACACTAGATGCAGAAGCAAAAGGAATTTTTTTTTGTCCTTTGCCTACCAAACAAGTGCTTCGAAGGAGGTTTATGCAAAAGAAATTCCTGAAAGAATTTTACAAATAGTCTCCTTTCTTGGTGTAGTTATTCTACTTTGATTTAATCTCCCGTGTAAAATCACTTCTAATTGAGACTAAATCAAAATATGTTTCCACATGTAAGAATAAACATATATTAAGAAAGGATGACCAACTCTGAATAGGGTAGCTTGGAGGTTTATGCCAAGTTTTCTATAAGGTTTTAATAAAATGAAGAATATATTTTACAAGCTTATAACATTTAAATTGTCTTGTTAAAATAAAAATTTTGTTACCATAGAAAACCTTGTTGTATAGGATTTTTGCAGTAATTTTTTTTCCTGAAGTATCCCCTTGCCTTAAATGTCATATTCCACGATAATCTATAACGAGTTTTTGACCAAACTAGCCCTCTTTTAAAACTTAGTTCTCCAAATATACTTTACCTCAAACTTAATATCAAAATAGGTTCTAGTACTGTAACCTTACATAAAATGCCGATAAATTTTATGGTAATAGATATGTAAAACCTTACCCAACCAAAAATTAACCGATATTATCAGCATTTTATATTAAAAAGAATGTTGAAGAGTTGAACATTTTCTTAGAAAAAATTGAGAAAAAAAAATTAGAATTAATATTAAGAGAAACTTTTTTATATCTTTACAACGACATATTTTACGACTAAAATAAATAACCGAGTATAAAATTATGACGTTACAAAAAATTTCTTTATATTTTTACCTATAGTTTAATTGTTAATTTTTCAGCGTTTTTATATGTATCTTTTTTTTCTAGTAAAAGCATTTTTTTTTTCATAAAGACGCTTATCATCAGCGTTTTACTTAAAAAATATTTATCTAATTAGCATTTTATTTATGGTTATAATGAAATAAACACTTTTTAGTATTAAGTTTGGGGGTAAGCTATTCCAATAAATAAAATTAAAAATAAGTCTAGCTTGGTCAACAACTCAACATATAACTCTGAATTTATTTTCGAAGTTGCCAAACTCGCCCAAGCCCAATATTCAAACTTATTTTATTCCTCTAGCTGTTCCTATGGTTGAATTAATGGTATCATTTCATTTGGTGCTCTTGGATCAGCTGAGATGGCACCCACCATATCTCAATGCCAAATGTTTCCAGTAAACATGGCCTTCCAATAATAGCCAGTTAGCCCATCTACTAATGGATGCTAACAGTGTTTTGATTGTAGCAGCAGTGATTTAATTATGATATCTTTTCTAAAAGGTACGAGTATTTTTCAGAAAAATATTGATAACCTAGGGTTCACATCATAAAAAGTCTATAATGTAGGTTTTTATCTTAATTTTTTTTACCCTTTTTTTTTATTTTAATATTTTATAAATCACATCCCGTCCTGAGTTAGATTAATACTAACATAATATTATCTTTCTTTTTCTTACTTTAGGGCACAATGCTATCATCAAGGTTGCGGCGGAGAGAGACAGTGAAAAATTACGATAGAAATGAAAGCAGCGATGTGTGTATGTGTGTGTGTGTGTGTGTGAGAGAGAGAGAGAGGGAGAGAAGAGATGGAATTCTCCAATATTAAAGCTATAGGGTGGAAAATCATAAACTCTGGCCCTCTCTGCAGTAGTAAGCATCTAACTAATTAGGTGCACCAAATATAAACTCTGGCCCTCTCTGCAGTAGATTAGTGCTCTTGAATTGTTCATTGCAGAGAGTATAATGCACTGCCAGTGTCATATCTGCCACCACTTATTAAATTGATTTGAAGGCAAAAAGTAAATTCCTCTCCTCTTTGGTTCCAGTTCCACAAACTCCTAACAGAGGAGCTCTTGCACTCTTATTAGTAGTGCCCCAACTTTTTAAGTCAGAAGAAACCACTGGTGGTCAAAAAAGGAGGTAAGGAAATAAAAATATTTAAAGCATGAGTAAAGTAATGATTAGAAATTATTTTAGTCAATTATTATGCATTTGAAAAAGATTGATTTCATATTTAAACAGCCTATTTTGCCTAGTTACAAGCTCTACTGCTGATAATAAAACAAAAGGTAGAGGATTCTACGGCTACGGCAAAGGAAAAGGCAAGCTCAAAGATGTTGGAACTCCCAGGAACAAATTAAACATTATAGCAGACAGAAGCAACTTTTCATTGGAAGTGGGGTCTCTTCTTTCTTTCTTTCTTCTTCTTCTTCTTCTTCCTCTTCTTCTTCCTCTTTTCAAGTTAATTTGAATGAGCAGTCAGTCCCCTTAGAGATAAGGGTCGGTTGTCTAAGTACTACACCTACTGTTACATCTTCACCAACAAAAATTCTTTAGCTTCAAGTGGGCCTTCCTAATTATCTCCCCCCAACTCAACAATTAACATTAATTGCTTCTCTTTCCCTTTCTCTTTCTTTTTATAATAAATTATGCGTCTACAGGCTAAGGTTGGTCATTTCTAATTAATAGATTGGAAAACTAGATCAACCAACCATCCCAATAACACCTACTAGAGTGCTTTTATTTCAAAAGCCAATATTGATTGATTCATGGGGCCGAGTTGGATATTTAGATTACATTGCCTTCTTTTTTTTTAAAATAAAAAATTTTGTTCCGATAAAAGTGTGGTCGCACATCCAATCTTTACAAAAAAAATTTGTTGTTTCAAAAAAAGTGAAAATTTAATAGTATCACACTTAATACCGATATCATTAGTATTCAACATAAGCCTTTTTAACCAATTGAGCACCCTATTACAATCTATTCTTTTGCAATTAAACACATGCACGAGATTATTATCACTTTACCAAATAGATGAGACATAAATGTCTACTATGCATGTATGCTCTATCTTTGGAAGCATAATTATCCTCAAAAACCACAAAAGAGAGAGGAATTCCATATGCAATAATGCAAGTCTCTTTTCCAGTAGTCTTTTATCCGACTCCTAAAAGGTTCACTCAAATCTTATGTTAGATGAATGAAACCCAACACAAGACTCTATCTCTCTCTCTCTCTCTCTCTCTCTCTCTCTCTCTCTCTCTCTCTCTCTGACCTTGAGATCTTTTCACTGTTGGAGAACTTTTATTCAAATTCTAGTTCTCCTTCTGGGCAAAAAGTGGCTCATGAGACAAGATATGCTGGCTCTACTTGGGGAATTTCAAATTTGAAAGGAAAAACAAAGCAAAGTGGGCACTTAATAGCGTCCAAAATGTCTACTTCTCTTTTACTATTTTGGTCAGATCTTTCTTATGTTGAAATTTTGATGAATGGAAAAGCTGACTCATGAAAATGTTCATTTTCTACTGAATAGTTTTCAACTCATATAATCTCATATTTAAGTTTTAAAATACACTAGATATGTTTAAATATATATATATATATATATATATATATATATATATATATATATATTTGCAAGGGATAGTAACCAATTCAAAATCTGGAAAGTCTGATAGAGAAGCAGGACCTATCAAATATATGCAAATGCCCACATTTAATGCAAACATGCAGTGGATATACATACACTCTCCTCCTCCTCCTTGGTGGCATATAGTATCTAAAAAATGGAAATTGCCACCCAACAAACAAACCACTGCAATCCAAAAACAAAGTAGTTGCAATAATACTGCAGACTTGCATACATAAAAGAGAGGAGAGTATTCCCTCCCCCAACATACTTCAACAGTAGCCTGCCAGATAAGAAAGAAAGTAAACATACTTTGAGCAGCTAAACAATTCCAAACTCAACTACCAGCAATTATGCAAAGAAAGCACAGAAGGGGACAAGGAAAGGGTGGGCAATTCAATGCAATGCACTCCTGAGAGGGTAATGGAACAAGTAGTTCCAGTTTCTATTTGACCAAGTTGTTATCATTCAGGAACTGGGTCTCAGTGATGTTGACCCAACAAGCAATAATGCAACATCAAATGGTAAGATGTCTATCATGATATTCCCATCAAATCTTTCAGAAAATTATCCCGAATGAATGACGTGGACGAACAGGAAATTAATGGAATAAGTCTAGCTTTTTTACAATGTAAAACTTGTTCATATATGAATGAACAGATGGATGCATCAAATCAATTACTGCCTTTTAAAAACTCCAACAAAGTTGAAGGTCACATGAAAAGAGAGATAGAATCAACTTTCTAATGACCCATTGCATCAAACAGTGTAACAGGAAAACAGTGGTAATTATTAATTTATTATTAGTAGAGGAATCAAAATCAATTTAAAATGCAACTTCTATTGCAGCTAAGTACTTCAAGATAAAGATCAGACGAAAGATCATACTACAAAGCATCAGTAACTAGCTGACTGCAATTTCTCAACCACATTGGTCCAGGGTCCCAAAGAGCTTAACTTCTTAAATTAGGAAGTGAAATTTGCTTAGACCCAAAAGGCCAAAACCCTCTACCTGACGTGATGCTACGAGAAGTAGAAGGCAATACAGAACAAAGAATAATTGCGTACTCTTGAAGCAATTCAAAGTTTAACAAAAGAAAAAGATTAAAAAGAATTATGCAAACTATATACTAGAGAAGATGCGATTAAAAACAGTTCAAGATAGTGCCTTGGAACATCCTAAGGGGACAATTTCAGGAGCACTTTACAAAACCATCATTCTGCAGGTCAAAGGAAACCATAAAAGAGATTCAACTAAAACTTCTATGAGTTATGCACAGTCGTTTAGTTTTTGTGATTGGAATAAGAGAACCTAATCAGATAAATATAATTTTTGTATGGTAGTTGTCACTTATGGTAGTACATTACAGAATGAACAATTTAGATTAAGTAACAAGGACTAGTCCTGAGCATTTTGGTTGAATGAGACAGAACCACATTGTCACTGTAGCTTGACATACACAAAGCTACTTTTTCTGGTCTGAGATTCCAATTCCTGTTGGTTGAAGTGGTGATCAACAAGATAATCCGCCAAACAAAAACTAATACTTGATGAGAAAGATAGCAGGATGGCTCACAAGCAATAGAGGAACTATTTTATCACCGTAAAGCATTAACATGTACATTGTAACATCGATTATAATCTAAGAAAAACAGTAATTCACCATTCATCAGGTAATCATATCCAGCTGAAACAAGAAATACAGTTCCTTTAGTATGCTCTTATAAAATGTCATTAGGGCTTCATAAAGAACTAAGAAAAAGGAGAATTAACATAACCGGGTCAAAGAAAAGAATATTGGAAAGTTGTTAGTACCATCAACAAGACTATTATGCTGCTAGCAGAAGCAAGAGTTGCAACATGATTGCATGTCTAGAAAGCTAAAGAAGCATAATATCAGAGGTTGGAATAGATACTATGCCTTGCAGCCAATCCGGGCCTCACGTCGAGAACTTCCAATGCCACTCAACTAACAAATACCACAAACCAATAATAAACTGTTGCAGGAAAATGAAAGAAGATAATTTCCAGAGTTGCCCAACAGAAAAGACTAAAATGATAAAAAGACACTATTATAAGCTACCCACTTATTCGTTCACAATAGCTTATAGGGGAGCCCGGAAATATCTGTTACAAAGCACAAATATCGAAACAGTAAAAGAGAAATTTGGACTTCCATGTAGTGGTCCTTTTGAGCTTGAAATTTCTAATATAAACAATAGAAGAGACAATTTTCTTAGGATATAAGAAAAAAAAATTGATTGATTAAGAAGAAACACTGCAAATCATAATTTTCTCGCGGACATAACCATCAAATTGGAACTATTTCACAATGATTTTTTTTTTCTGTTTTGTTTTTTGACCCCATTTTTCAAGGGTAAACTCTTTGCAAAGCAATGGTACACTGCTATAAAAAAAAAAAGAACAGCAGGATTCAGTAAACAAGGAAAGTAAGGAGATGACTAGTTCTTACAGTGCAACCAACTAGTCAAGGTTGGGGCCGTGGAGGCGCTTGCTTGAAGGCGACAGTGGGAGCAATCCGGCAGCTCCTCCTCTGGTGCTCCAGTACGAGCTCCTCCGCAAACCAATCCAGCTTCTCCATATTAGTCTGCTCAGCAATCCTCTTCCCCCCGAACAAAACAGATTCAACATTCTTCTGCTTCAGCATTTCCTCGGCTGCACCCAGCAGCGCCTTCACATTCTCGGGGCTCGGATCACAATCCGAATCCACTCCACAACTCTCCATGCTTGAACCATTCCCCTGCACTCACCAACAGCAAATCATCCTCTTTAAATCAAGAGAAAGATCAAGACACTTCGAGGAAGCACCAATTAATGAAGACGACCAGCAAGAAGCCTAAAACAGTAGGATGATACTCCACTAAGCACTAGCGCAGAACCAAAAGAATGGAGAGCAAGAGTTTGATGAGGTTAAAAAGAAAAGAAAAATAAAGAGCAAGAGGATAAGGTGTCAGTGGAAAGGAAGCAAAGGAATCCCTGCAAGATCTGCAGTGCCTCCTCTTCGGCTCTTCCTCCTCCACGAAATGGTGGCATAGTACGTCCGTGACAAACACAAGACATGGGAGACAACTCATCCAAAACCCCCCCAATCTCAGTTCTCTTACCCGCTAAAGATCAAATCTTTGGACCTTTCTCACTCTCACAAGCGCACAAAAGACCATTTTTATTTTTATTTCTATTTTATTTTTTTACTTGTTTTTGGCAATCGAGAGTACCTGCACTCGAACGTAGTTGGAACTCCGGCACTGCCCGAAGGCGAGCGCGACGGCGTGGTCGACGAGGTCAGCGGCGCCGTCGGAGGCGATCCGCGCCACCGGACGGGCCCACTCCTTCGGGCCCCACCTCCGTAGCCGCCGGACTTCGACGGCGGACGCGGCACCGCCTCCGCTGCTGCCCACGCCGCAGCCGAGGGAGAGGACGAGGAGGTCCTCGACTCCGCGAACGAAGGGGAACTCGTTCTTGTTGTGGAGGACGTGCGTGATGGCGGCGGCGGCAGGGTTGTTCATCGCGAGTCCGCCGTCGACGGCGACGCACGACGTGGCGCCGTCGACCGAGCGGACCTCGGCCGGTTCGAACCGGCCCGGCTCGGCCCACGTGGCCCGGCAAACCTCCCACAGCCGGAAGTCGAAGCTCTCGCTCTCGAGCGCGTCGGCACGGGAGAAGACGAACGGCGCCGACGACCTAAGATCGTAGCACGGCACCAGAACCGGCTTTATCGTATCCCTTAGCGTCAGCTTCTCCCCAAACGCCTCCTTCATCGCCACCTCCATCGCCAGGGTCGGTGCCGACAGGGGCTTCTTCTTCTTCCCCACCCTGCCGAGAATGGAGGAAGTCGACGACCTGGGCTTACGGAATAGTCGCCCGGCGTGATCAGCGAGGAAGCGCCACGTGTCGTCGGCGCGGAAGAGAGGGCGCCCGCCGTCGCGGGAGGCAAAGAGCATGGCGGCAAAGACCCCGCCGACACCGGTGCCGGCGGCGACGTCGAAGAAGTCGGAGATGCGGGCTTCCGGATCGCCGGATTTTGACTTGAGGGCCTGCTCGAGGTGGGCCAGGGCCTTCCCTGGGAGTAGGCCGCGCATGCCGCCTCCGTCGATGCAGAGGACGCACACCTTCCCCCTCTGGTTCTTGATCGACGGTTCCGATGCTGCGGCGGCGGCGGGGGGAGCCTTGGGCACCCAGAGTTTGTGGTCGTCGTAGCCGAAGAGGAATTTGCTCTCGAGGATGGAGAAGATCTCGTAGTTTAGCTTGTCGGTGTCGACGCTGGGCTCGTCGTCGTGCACCTCCACCAGCATCTCCTCCGCCGCCTCCATGTCAAAGTCTTAAAAAGAAAAGCTCTCACCTTTCTCGTTCTCCTCCTCCGTCTATTGGATGGACATCTCCCGAAGGAAGAAGCAACAGGAGAGGAATTGCCAAGTGGGTCGTCTAAAACCGAGGTTTCCTAAACTGGGTAGCTCTCAAAATTGCAACTTTTTCTTTCCCTTCTCTTGTTAGTCTTATTCTTCTTCTTCTTCTTCTTCTTCTTCTTCTTCTTTTCTCTCTCTTCCACGATGGCAGGCTTTGGAGATCTCTGCTGATACTGCTGCTTCTCCTCCCCCACCCTTCCTTTGGCTTCCTTTTTTATTTACAGAGCACGCGAAGAAAGAAGAGGGGGAGAGGACAAAGATGGTTGAGAGAAAGGAAATAAAAGAGGGGTTTGAGTTTGGTATAGCATTTGGAGAGGGGAGGCAAAAGGACACAGATGGATGCAGAGCATGTCTTCTTCTCGCTCTGTAACCGATGAAATCAAATGATAAAAAAAAAATGAATCCTTTCTCTCTCTCTCTCTCTCCCCCTATCCCCTCTTGGCTGTGATTAATGCGTTGTTTTGTTCCTTGGCTCTTCCTCTCTCTCTCTCTCCCCTCTTCGTATTAAATATAATCTCCTCTGTTCCTCTCTCTCTCTCTCTCTCTCGCTCCTCTACGGTAACTTTTTCTTGTTAATAAAAAGAAAGAATCTTAAATGTGAGAGAGAGAGAAGAAGAAGAGGAAGAGGGAGAGGGAGAGAGGAAAAGGTGCGGACGGACGGTTGGTGATCTGGACGGAGTCGCGACGTGCGCGGCAACCGACGGCCAGGATCGCGCATTCGTGCGGGGCTCCCCCGAAGAGACCGACGACTACCAGGCGGGCCCACACAAGCTTTGTCTGTTGTGCAGCTTGCGAGAAGAAAGAATTAAAGAGAGGTTAGTATTGCAATATGAAGTATTGATTTTTATTCCACAGGTTTAATTTAATACAAGGGTTTAATTTACATCTTGTCACTTTCACCACTTGAACAATTAAACAAAAATAATAATAATTATACCAATATAGAGAAAGGAAGGTTAAGAAATGATTTAATAGTTCAAAATCTAAACTAAAGGATTGCATCATAGTATATAGTGTATTAGAATACGACTATAAAAAGTTTGGTCTGAATTGTATTCCAATCATACCAATAAAAAGAAGCAAGCAAATGAAAGAAAAAGAGGAGGAGAATGCTTTAATTAAAGGAAGCAAACAATGGGCAAGAAACCCAAAATTATATTTATTAAGCTAAACCAAAAAGTAACCCAGAAGTTATCAATCCCATCATAGTGAGGGATTTTCCCTTGTTTATAAATAATTAAATTAAATATTAAATATTAAAATGTATCTCCCAATTTAACCTTATACATAAATGAGGATATGATAAAATTAAGGGCTAATTAAATCTTAAATCATCAGGTTACATTATATATAATAAAATCATCTAAATTCAAGTTTAAAACTATTTATTTCATGGTTCAAATTCCTCTTCTCTTTTTGGTTTTTGGTTTTTGGGGCTTCACAACAAAAGGAAGAGATTAAAGAGCTCCTGATTTCCCGGCATCAGTGGAGATACTGACATCACTACCCGCCCGCCCAATAAGTTAATCTGCACCCCCTTCTCGTCCTCTCTCTTTTCTATTCTCCGTAATCCCGGGCGTGCACGTATCACCTCACCTGTGGATGTTTCTGATTACGAACCGGGACTCGTGCTCCTCACGTGTAGCCACGATAGCATCAACCAGGGCCCCATCTAAATCCCGTTCGTGATTGGCTGTTAGGTGCTACCGGAAGAATTGAGGATGTTAAATATACTTTACTTTAATTTATCTGAAATATATGTTAAAATGTAATTTATCCTCAGTTATATGATGTGATGTAGGCCCGATCGTTTGATCTCTTAATTTGAATTATTTTGAGATCACCCATCAATATTGACATTTCTATCGTCTCTCTTGGATTTACCTTACGCCATCTTCATCACTATTATCTCTTTAGCCCTCATCCTATAGATCTCACCATCTCTATTAAATCCACTGCTAAATTATTATCACCTTAACCTGGTTCACAACATTATACTCGTAAATCATCTCCGGATGATATAATTTTAAGATATTTATAATATAATTTTTTGTGTTTTACTTTTAACCCCTCGAAAAGATTTTTTTCATTAAATTTTTTTTATAAGCCGTTACAAAAATATTAACCCTAGATATAAAATGATCTTACCATTTTTGTTTTCAAGTAAGCTTTTTAAAATTAAAGGCAAAATAAAAGAGGAGCTGGTATTTTAGGTTTCTCATTTTTTTATTTATTAAAGTAATAAAATATTCTTTATTCTATCGGTTACGAATGATAAATATTTATACGATAAAATGTGAATGATAATAAAATTAAAACTTATAGAGTAATTTTGTTAACTCTCTCTAAAATCTAGATCTAGATTAGTATGGTATGTTTAGATTGTAACTTCAAAATTAAGCATTGATATTTGTCGTGACATTGACTATGGCATGGTTTACTAGCATTGGCCATACCATATGATAATTAATGTAATGCTATATTCTCGTGTGATATATGGGTGAAAAGAGATCAACAAGGAGGAGAAGGTTATGTTTGGAAAATTTTACCATTTATTAATTTGGTTAGATCAGCTTAATTTGTTAATTTTCTTTTATTTAATTTATTTTGATAGAGAGAGAGAGAGAGAGAAGGTGGAACTTTTATAAGAATACTTGCATAATAAGTCTCATTAACCAACTTGCTTAATTTTATCAGTTTGGTTTTATTGCTAAGCTAGTTCAATTTAATTAATAATTTAAAACATTTCACCATTCTTATGTTCTTGTATAATAATGAGGAACTGAGTCATAATTTGATAGATTCTACGAGCTTAATTTACGCACATGTATTTATGCTAAAAATTACTTTACTCCCTTGTACTTTAAAAATTCTCAAATCATAAAATCGTTAATTTTTCTATTAAACTTAACTAAATAATATTAAAATAACCAAAATGCCCTATACCGTGTTTGTTAGAAGACATGCATATTTTGATATAATATAGTAAAATTATCAAAACAGCCACAGTACTTGATTAAATTTAATAGAAAAACTAACATACTCACTTTAATTTTAAGTACAAGGACTAATTTGAGACTTTTTAAAATATAGAGGGTGAAATGTATTTAACCGTATAGAGATATATCATAAATATGCTTATCATGCACAAATGTGTGATTTAAGCTTTTCCGAAGCTCTACTACTAGATATTTTGTCAAGCTAATGAATGAGTTGTCGGACCACTACATGATCTAACCTACTATCTAACCCGATTAGAGTTGAATACAGGTAAAAAAATTTTATCCGATAAAATACCGATTTAAACTATAGGATTTTTTGTATAAAAAAATTGAATACGAATATGGATTAGGTATATTTTTTTGGTATTCACATAATCAACCTCACTCCCTTACTTTCTCTATGCATATCAATAGACTCTATCTCTCACCTAACCCTAGTGGTCGTCTCTCTTCTTCGCTCCTTGCGACCTCACTCTCCCTTCTTCGATACCTTCGAACTCCAACCTCGGTCTCTCCGACTTTTGTCTCTCTCTCTCTCTCTCTCTCTCTCTCTCTCTCTCTCTCTCTCTCTCTCCCATTCCCTCACTCTTTGACATTCCAACGTCTTTAGTCTTTACCCACCGGATGCCACCTCCAATCGTGTTGGGTCAGGAGACCTAAGAGAGAGTATAACTGTCTTTTGTATTTAACATTTCTTTACTTATGCCCAAAATTACTTTACCCCTATATACTTCAAAAAATCTCAAACCAATCTCTATAGTTACGACTAAAGTGAAACTATTAATTTTTCTAAAATAACTAAAGATGCCCTTATCATGTTTGTTAAAAAAAAATGTCCTTATATATGAATATATGGTAAACAAAAATTAGAAGATATCGAAATTGTTAGAGAAAATATCATCGCCAAGCATATCTAAAACCATCTGAGTCTCATATTCATCAAAAGAAAAGTTGGAATAAAAAATGTCCTTATATAGGGAATATATGGGCTCCTATTCTTTACTTCCCTAGATCTTATTATTCTTCTCTTGGAAAACTTATAAATCCGAAGGATAACGACGTGAGATTAATAATAATTAAGTACCACCCGTATTAATATTTAGATAACCCAAGTGGGATAAGGAACTCTCTCCCACTTCTATTCCCATATACCCCACTCGTGTTAGCTTAACAAATGCTTATTTATCCTCCACTTTGAGGGGGAAAATATTCAACTCTATCCAACATATTTATTCTAAATATAAAAATAGAAAATTTATAAAAAATACTCTAAAATTTGTTCACATCCTACCATATTCATGAATATATGTCACTCCACCCATACATTTTATTTTTATTATTTTTTTAAAAAAATATTTTGAGTTAATTTTAACCTAACTACGGATAACGAAATAGTAGTGTTTTATTATTTTGTAAACTACTTCTCACTTGACTTTAAAAGTCTAATTTTCTTTTTTTTATTTTTACCTTAAATTTTAAAAAAATTACTCAAGGGTATTTAATACTATTCTTTTATATATATAGTTAATTTAATTTGTTTATATGGTAACTGGCTGTTAAGAAAAATTAAGCTTAAGGTGATAATTTTTTGTATATATATATATATTTTTTTTTAAAAAAAGTAAGTCTTATTATTATTATTAGGTATTGTATGTTATTCTCCAAAATGGGAGAGGAAAGGATGTAATTTGGGCTAATGGATGGCCATAAACTTTCGACATTCCATCCACAAACTTTGGCTTAATTAATTGTTCATTAAATATTAATGTCATAATGGTGAGTGACTACCATCATTATAGACTGCAACTGGTGGAGATTTGTAGGGTATAATGCCAATCCACTAAATGATTAGAAGACAAACAAAGGTATAAAAAGCATTAAAAACCTAGATTTTGGCATTAATCAATATCCATGTTTGAATACTCTTTTATCTCCTAAAATAATACTCTTATCTGGACATAGGAGATGCTTTTTATTTTACTACTTTTACATAAAGTATTACAACATAAGGATAGATACTTTTTCATGATTTTTATGTACCTTAAATTTATTTTTCCTATGTAATATCTCAATATATTATATATTTGTTGTGTAACTATCTATAAATATAATATAATATTATCAACTAATAGTAGAACCCTTTACAAGCTAATGTCGGTTAGGGATTCCATGCGGGTCCAAGTATGTCATTGAACGCGCAATGACGCATCGATTGTGTGTATTTGACGGTCCGATATAATAAAATTAAGTACTCATATATGTTAAAGAAATTCTAAATTACTTCAGCAAGCATATGAGCTCAACATTAATTGTTTGAGCGTTGTGCCTAATATTTTTTTCCTCTCCTCACAGAGGACTCTTATTTATCCAGTGTAATTCTATATGCTTGAGCATAATATCAGGACCAAAGCTCTCTAGCAATTTAACAACATATGACTATCGCGCTATTATAATTATTCCATGTAAGAGCCTATATATTCATCAAATTAGTCGCAGTAAACCACTTTAGAATAGTCTAAAATCGTCGAAACCATCATCTATGATATTAATAGAAAAAAAATTAGAGAGTTATAATCTAAGTGAAATAGAGTTTGACCCAAAAGTTTTTTTTCTCTTTCATAAAAAAAAAATCTAGAAGAGATGAGTCATCCATTATGGAGGAGAGCCTTTTATCACTCCAATGACACTTTATAGTGGTAGCCTTTTGTTGTGAAAAAATTTCTTCTCCGTCCATCCTAATTCCTCTTTAAGCATCACAACAATAAAAAGGAGAGAGAGAGAGAGAGAGAGAGTTTCCATAGGCTAAATGCTAATAAGAATCCCAATTAAACTAGAGACACAAGGGGCCAACTAATGGGCCCACAGGAAGCCCAAAGAGTTGTTTAAGAAAACTAGATTAATTAGTCAAAGGCATGGACATGTGATTAAGATAATTAATATCTCCTTATCTCTCTCTACATCTTTGTGCTAATCCGATGTTAAAGCAGTCAAATGGGGATTATTAATAGAAGACGGAATGTTTTAAAAGAACAAGTGCATTATTTTTATAGGGCTTATTTATAAAAAACACCCTAACTTTTTTGCTTATTATCATCCACACCACACCACACCATACCATACCATACCTTCTAAATAATTAAAATTCTCACATTTTTGCTGTTAACTTTCATCTAACACCAACTGATACAATAGAAAATATAAAAATAAAAAATAATATAAGGTGTTTTTAAAAAAAAAAAAAAATTTATAATTGTTGCATGACGTGATGATGATCTCAATGATTAATTTGATGCGGTTGATCGTCTACTTGTTATCTAATTACTTGATAGGGCCGAGCTTGCCGGTGGTAGCAGCGACAAGTGATCCTGAAAAGCTTCATTAATTTTAATTAATTCCAATCCATCACATTTAATTAATTAATTAATTAAGCACTATTTAGAGAATAAAGGCCGGACTAACAATGATGTTACCAAGACCTAACAATTAATTCCCATGTTACGCACGTACACCTTACCTTATATATAAATAATATTTAATCTTCTCTAAATTCCTAATATTAATTGCATAAGATAAGATATGGATACATGATTGGTTCCTTTGTTGCTTTCTTCGATTATAGCATCTAAGCTAACTATATCTTGGGTTTTATGTCCCACATTTATGTACAAAAGAAGGAAGTGGACGACCTACTTTTAATTATTCTTATATTTTATTATTATTATTATCATCATCGCAAATTATAATTTAATATTATTGGAAAGAAGAGCGTCTAATTTTGATTTGAATTAAATTAAGGTGATAGTGAGACGAGATACCAATAAATAATATTGATAGGAAGGATGAGAAAGTCGGCAAGATATTTGGAGGAATGTGTAAATTTCTAACTCTTTTCTTTTTAAAAATAAAAAATAAAAAATAAAAAATAAAAAATAAAAGAAGATATGATATGAGTATGACCCTTTGATTTGATAAGGTGTTTGGTGTGTAATTAAATATTTATTAACTTGTTGGATTTTTATTACAATAGTCTTGATAGTATGTATATAAAATTCTAGAGTAGTGTAGTCATTATATATATATGTAGATGCATCCAAGTATCAAACCGGTGATCCAATTCAGTCCAAGTTAAGTGAGTATTTTATTGCATTTAGTCCGACACATTGATAGGGATCTCTTTTAAGAATACAATGATGACTTTCGGACATTTACCTTCCATTACAAAAATGTTTTAGGTAACTAATAAGACTTTGCTCTATGAAAATATAAATATAAATAAAATAAAATAGGAAAAATACAAAGGACTAATAAAAGTTAGATATGATTATAGGGTGAGCCGGGCCGGATTTTGGGGGCAAATTGGGCCAATTCTTGGTTAGTTGTATCATGCCATCGTTAGGTTTTTGGATTGGGTTGGGTTGAATTTGATTGGGTCGAGTCGAGTCGAGTCAAGTCGAGTCGGGTTGAAATGATCAGAATAGATAGATATTTGGAGTTAAATACAATCTTGTCTTAATTCTTCCTCTCTAACCTCTTAGTTCTCCGTTGTTTTATTTAGAGTTAAATACATTATAGCCTCATTGGCTTTTGGTAATAAAATTTGATCATAACATCCCTTCGACTAGGAGTGTAATTGAGCGAGCTTGATCGAAGCCGCTCTTATCAAATTTGAATTGAAATTAATTTTGAACCTAATTATAAAATAAAACTTGAATTGATGTAATTTTAATTCGAGTTAATAAACGAGCCGCTCAATAGCAAATTCAAGCCTAAATTATGTTAAGCCTAAATCGACAATGATCAAGCTTAACTGAATAAGCTTGAAATAAGATGGATTCAATGGTGAAGATATAAGAACTAACATAGTAATATTATAGGTCTTTATATTTTGATTTAAAGATTCACAATCATATGTATTATATATTATATAAATTAAATATGATATTATTATTTTAGAGCTTTATCAAGCCGAGCTTAATTAATCTAGCTTGTTATTAAACTCGGCTAAAAATTAATTTTGAGTCTACTTTGAGTCAAGCTTAGATTGAACCTTACATAGCTAAACTAGATTATTTTGACCACCCTACCTCAAACCTATCTATACCACAAATATTCTTCTGCCCTGATATTTTAATTTTGAGATTCCAATGGTGCACATAGATTCTCCACTAAATATGCTATAGAATCTCTCTCTCTCTCTCTCTCTCTCTCTCTCTCTCTCTCTCTCTCATGCTTGTTTGGGAACTGGATTCATGTCTTCCTCCTACACCAGAAGCCATGCTTTTCCTATATGGAGATGGAGAGCTACTTCAAGCTCACATGGACCAAGAACCAATGCACCAGCCAAAGCAATCTCTTCCAAATTGAAGCACTAGTATGTTCTTTTCAATCTTGATTTCTAAGACAGAACGTCTAAATAACATTTGTTCTAGTTTCTTTTTTTTTTTCCCTTTGGCAGTCACTCTACTTGCACCAATCTTAAAAGGCACCATGTATGTGAGAGTTTGATGGTCCTGATGACACACAAGAGGAGGCTTATAGTATCAGAGGCCAAAGGGAGCTCAGAAGAGTCACCAATGGTGGGGAAAGCATCAAAGAAGAGAGGAACAATAGTCGGCGCCGTTTCCTTGATAGTCGGCACCAGCATTGGGTCTGGAATCCTTGCAATCCCACAGAAGACTTCCCCTGCAGTACTCTCTTTCTCTCTAGATGTGGTTGCATCTCAACGCTACATATGAGAATTGTTGCAAACGTAGTATTGAAGTTTTACCCACCAATTTCATTTTTGCTCTTTTATTCTGCTCTCTATGTCTTTTGCGACAAGAATGGAGATCAAGATGCTTTAAACTCTTTGTTAAACATATAATATGCATTATTAGTCCATCACCTGATAGTTTAAGCTTTTGGGTCAACTGGTTATCAAACATGACATTAGAGTTTGGTTATTTTTAGAGTATGGAAATGAAACCTCCTTTGCGCTATTTAATCTTTTATTTTCTATTATCTTCACCTAACTAAGAAACTCTCAAGTTTCATGCCATTGATACTAGTAAGCTTCACTTCTTGACTATTGCAGGGTTTTGTTCCTAGTGCTGTTTCTATAGTCATATGCTGGCTTTTTCTGGTGATTGAAGCTCTCCTTCTAGCTGAGATTAACACCTACCTATGGAAGAAGAGGAAGAAGGATGAAGAAGCAGAAGAAGAAGAAGAAGAAGAAGAAGAAGAAGAAGAAGAAGAAGAAGTTGTTCTAGAGGTTATATCCCTGAGGACCATGGCCCAAGAGACACTAGGAGAGTGGGGAGGCAATTTGGCAACCATCACTTACCTATTCTTGGCTTACACTTCCATGGTCGCCTACACATCCAAATCAGGAGAAGTCATCTCTCACTTGATCAACCTCCCTGCTTCCATCTCAGGAGACTTTTTCACACTTGTTGTGGCATTTCTCATCTTTGTTGGTGGCACACAGATCATAGACCAAGTTAATCAGTTGTTGACCATTTCAATGATAGGTTTGTCTACTAAACTATAGTTCTACCCAAGTACCCAACTCAACTATAAATCTTTAGCATTGATAGTATATGATGTTTTGTCCTTATGATCATATAGCTCATTGTATAGATATAAATCTATCTACTTGCTCATTATATACTTTCTGATGCAGGATTATTGATAATGATTGAAGTTATAGCGATTGCTTCTGGCGGTGGATCCAACTTGACAACAATGTCGAATTGGGAGAAGGTTCCACCAACTATACCAGTGATTATCTTCTCACTGGTGTATCATGACATTGCACCTGGTACTTAGAATCAACTAGGTAATTTATGAAGAAGCATGTAATTAATTACACATTAACCAATCTTAGCTTCATCTGTGTACAGTTATTTGTGCATATCTTGGTGGGGATCTTGTGCGGATAAGGTTATCGATAATATTGGGGAGCTTTGTGCCACTGATATCTTTACTTGTTTGGGATGATATTGCACTTGGTCTCTCCTCAAGTTTTGATGGTTTTGATCCTTTGGACTTAGTAAAGATGCAGTAAGCGGTTAATCTTTTCTTGTTCATGGCTACAAGTAGGTTTCACATCGCAATTGCAATTTTTTGATTGCCTAACTTTTGACTTCTATGTGTCAATAATACTAGTATAAATCCTCTATAATAGCATGTTGTGACATCCTCCTGTTTGAGTTCATCTCCTAATCTTAAATCACATCCATATCTTTGATTGCATTTATAAGGGGTAATTTGATAGTTTGCTTAATAAGATTTTGATCCAAATTCTCTATAAGTACTTTCAATATGATTGATCTTGAGATGGTTATGGGCTCCATTCAACTTCACATTTACTTCTGAAAGTAGCTAACAGTTCCTACACAAGAAAGTGCATCATGGAACAAATTTACAGCTGAGCATGGCCTAAAGAAACAGAAGAAGTTCTGCAAAGAGAATATTAATCTAAACAGTTCCCATTTTTCCTGCTACTTATCAATTTTTATATGGTTAATGAACTAAAAGGAAATCAAGCTATTGGTTAGTCTTCTCCGGGAAACATTATCAAAAGGTAATATATATATATATATATATACATTTCAGACATATATGTCATTTGAAATCAGAGTTTTGAAAGGGCAAGTGCACCGTGAGTATTCATATGTATCTAACTCATTAAAGCACATAATTATTGCTTTATAGCATGCCTCTGTTATCGAGAGAATAATTATTTTACTTTTTGGTACATAAGCATGCCTTGGCTGAAGATAATCTAGGATTGTTATTCACCAAAATGCTCTTTTCTGCAAGATGGAGTAACATGTCACTGATGGTAGAGACATTTTCACTTCTAGCAGTGGGGACATCACTGATTGGAACTCTCCTCGGAGCGTCTCAATTCTTTATCGAGCAGCTTAAAATTCTCTTAAATTCCATTGCGCCAGCAATCCAAACACAAGTAAGTTTTCCTTAATTCAATTATTATATTAATGATGATGATTGCCATGAAACCGTTAGGCAACTTATACTACAAAAGTAATCTTAAATGATGCAAGCAAGTGCATGCCAAGATAATCCATTCTCCTAAGTGCACTCCAAGAACCTTTTGGGCCTATTCTTTCACTCAAGAAATCACATAGCATATATAATGAATAATATAATTGGTTGTAGGAAATGATCAGAGATGTTTCAGTTGAAGACATTGCAAAAGATAGAGCTAACTACAAGAGTGGAAGAAAATCGTCAGCGAACAGCAAGCTCAGCTTTTTTGCAACTTCTCTTGTGATTCTTCCCACCATACTCATCTCAACAATTGTGCCAAATGCATTTTCACTAGCGACAGATATTGCAGTAAGTGATTCCACTTAGAAATTAGTTACAAGTATATTCTCTGGTTACAGATATGAATTACGTCGAAAGTACATATTCTCTCTTTATTGTTCAGCAATCCTTATGTATCCTTATTTCCCAAAATATATAAAAGTTTCGACGATAAGCTAATTTCAAGCGACAAATTAAGATCATCTACCTTACAAACTCTTCTAACATTAATATCGAATTAACTGCCCTAAACCATAAGCCTAAAACTCTAAACTCTGAAACCTTATGCCTGAATAATTAGTCAGTTTACCACAGTAAAACTAAATTGTTGAACTAACATGAAGCAAAATGTTAGATATGAATTTTATCAGGCTCTAATTCACTGACGGAAGAAGTGAGGAAAACTATTTTGTCCCTCTTATGAATGAAATTTTGAATTAGATTCTTGAGAGAACTTGTATAATAGATGGTGAAGGTTTCCTCTGAATTTTCCTTGTCTGATGCTGAATTGCGTAACATACTAGGTAATGTGTTATATTATGTTATCCTTCTCGTAAAAATTGGTATGAAATTTATTAGATTCTTTTGAAATTTACGATCGCCTTCTTTCTAGGGCGGCTATTGCATGATGATATTGTATGGTGCTCTTCCACCAATGATGGCATGGGCTATGCATTTTCGATTGGCAGACCGCGACAAAGATATCGTCCATGAAGGTGAAGATTCTGAAGACAGCTACAGAAAAATACTAGTATCTAGTACTAAGCCTATACTAGTTGGAACAGGATTATTTTCTTTTGTAATAGTGGTGGAGCAAATCCTACAAGATGTAGTCATTTTGAACTCTTACTTATTTTCATAGAAGATTATGAAAATGAAACCTAAATGCAAATAAGTTTTTATGCAACCACTGCTTATTTTTCAATTGTTTGAACTCTATGGAAGACTACTTTGGCTTCTCTAAGTTCCTCTTCTCTTGTGAGTAGAAGAGACAAGATGACTATTATGAAGCAGAAGGTTTAAAGATTGAGTTAGAGTAAGCAATTGATTCATATTAACAATATGGACCACTTTGAGTTCTTGAGCTCAATTCCATAGTGCAAGATGGATCTAAGTAAAAGATCTGGAAATTAATATAATGATAGAACTAATAACATGATCCAATCATATCAAATTAAATCTAAATATTTGAATAAAGAGATTTGTTTCCTTTGTTGCTTAAACTTGATCTTTTCCTAAATTTTTTTTTGAGGGAGACTTTTTACATAACATATCATAATTGCCACTATATTGTGTTATTTCAAAATACACCATTATAATTAATTTTTAACATAATATTCCTAATTGGTTATTATTAAAGTTAATAAATACGTATAAGTGACTAAAATAAAATATTTATCAACAAATTTTGTCTCACATAAAATAAGATAAATTTCATAGTACTATTGCATTATATATAATATTGGACAGCTTTTAAATTATTCGTAATTATTTATATAAGAGCAAAATAGTCTTTTTTTTTAATTTAAATTTTGTTTTAATTATAATTAGTTAGATTTAACTAATGATGATATTTTGGAGGAAGTAGTGGTAATTACGATATTTTGAAAGTTTTCAGTAATTACTTATGAAAATCCTTTTTTTTTTTGGAAATTTGCAAATAACGCCTTATATTTTTACATTTTTATTGATTGAGGCCTGAACCGGCTCGGCCCGATGAGTAAGAGCCCAGTCGAATAAGGACATGAAACCGAGACCCTTCTCTTCTCTCTCTCTCTCTCTCTCTCTCTCTAGACTCTAGTAGATCTCCGTCGCGTTTCTTGATGCCTCCATCTCTTTGATCCTCGTCTTTCCAATCTCTCTCTCTCTCCATAGCCTCTTGAAGACAACCGATACAGCAGTAAGCATGTCTTCTTCTTTACTTTTCTTCTTTTCCTTGATGTTCTTTACATGAATTCGCTAACTTAGATTTCTCTGCCCTCCGTACACCACGAATTGAGTTCATCGTAGTCTTGTTGTTAATGCTCAATTGCTAAAATTGTGCCTTTGTTGGACTTCGTAGGTGTTCTTGATCCTAGATGGTTGTTTACAAATGTGACTAGAGTAGGCATAAGCCATATGCTCAGATGATGTTAGTCGTATCTTCCTCGTAATGTTTGAAATTCTTGTCTAGGGCCTTAATTTGTATTGAGACGGCATTATCGGTGGAAGCAGACAAATGGGCTCCGTCGATTTGATCAAATCTTGCCTTGATTCCATCCGCCAGGTGAATTAATACTTCCATAGATTTAATTCTTTTCGCAATTGGTGCAGATCTTAGATTTAGTTCAACCAATTGATGGCACAGATTCTGAAGTTGCTGTAAATTTGCACTGATTTATTACTCCTTTGCCCACTGAAGAATATGAGTGATTTTGTATTTTCTTTCCCCCTTTTAGACTAAAATTTTGGCGTTACTAACTAGCTCTCTTAATTCCTCTTGTTATATTTTGTTCTACTAGGTTTCGGATTGGATATCAGAGGCCATTCTTTATCTAGATGATGGTTGTTTAGAGACCTTTCAGTTTATTGGTGCATTCCCTCTCCTTTTGGAACTTGGTGTGCGTGCTGTTTGTAACTTGGAGAACATGTCTCCTCTTGATGCTGTGAGTTACTTTTTTATAGTTACATTACTGTCATGTCATAGTTTAGTCTATATTGATCCTTGCAAGCATATGTCGCTGGGTTTGTGTTGTTCAGGAGCATTCTCTGATGCATATTGATGTGTTTGATGTATATCCTAGATACCCAGGGAAAATGCGTATGCACAACTGTAACAGTTGGATTCTGTTGCATATAAGGTTTGCTGAGCACATATTTGCCGGACATGTTCGAAAATTGGGTCCTTTTACCCTCTTTGTACTACTAAGATTGGTTTTCTTCTTGGCCTTCTTAATGGACATTGCAAAACTCACTATAAGAGTCTGAGAGCTCTTGCATATTATAGAATGTTTTCCTAATAAGGACAACAAAATAAAGGCCCTCAACCACACAAAATGCTTGCATTTATGTCTGATTGTATCTGCTACTTCTTAGCTAGATGTTCCCATTTCCCAAGACAATGCTCCACTTTACTGTGTTTCACTTACATGTCTTTAATTTGCAAAGGCATTTTACTTGGCTATTATTATTTATATTTTTAATTGTATCTTTCTGTAAATAATGTGAAAAAGGCAATGTAGCACATCTTTAACTTACAGAACTTATTTGCCTTGCAAACATTTATTGAGGGCTAATCAATTCCTTTCTAAATGTAAATTGTAACTGTGAGATGTAATGGAGCAGCAGGAGTGAACTATGGAGGTTTAAGATGGAATCAACTTGTTGCCTGACAAACATGATAATTATAAAGCTTTTCTGTACATATACCCCTGCAATTAGCTAAACATTGACCTATTCAAAATTAGAACTTGCTTCTTTGCCACTTGAAAAACCCAAAGTTCTTGTGTATCTAGTATATGTGGTGCTCAATATCTTTGAAATAACCAAGGTTAAACTGTAGACTATGTACCATACAGATTAGAGACAATAATTCTTCTAACTTCTAACCCACACAATTCCTTAATTTCTTTTAATCATCTCTTTGGCAAATCTAAGTTGGTTGTGAAAATTGAATAATTCTTCCTATCATTCTTATTATAAGTTGTTGTATGGTGAATCTAGTTTGCTGCAAGAACCTATTATGTCGTGATTATCTCTTATATTTGTATGATATGTTACAGATCTTACCTTATAGAAGGTGACACTAATCTACACATAACACTGAATTGCTAGAGGCATGTGGTCTGTTTGGAATTTGGATTTATTCTGTAAACCTTGAGAATTTCTGATTGTGCTAATAATAGCTTGATATATTTATAATTGACGATTGATCTGTATCCAGCACATCTACTCTCTTTGTTCACATCAATTGAAGTGTGAGATAATTTTGCCCTTTGCCTTTTTTATTTGTTACCACAGACTGCCGACTGGGACTCAACTTTTGTGGGCCCTGCAAAGAAAATTGTAATTATCACGTCACGTCTTCTCAGTGATGCTCATCGGTATATTCTGCGCTGCCTGGGCACTCATAGAACAATTCGTCATTGTACTATTTTTACATCTATTTCAGAGGTGCTTCTTCCTTGCAAAATATTATTGATTCTTTTAATGAATTTTGTCTTATTGATTTTTGACATGATTTTAGTATGATCTTCCGTTCCTTTTTTCATGTGAAAGGTGGTTGGTTTTTATTTAACTTTTCCTGAAGTGAAATTGTTGAATATATTACTTCCATTTTCCTTAGATCTGTGTTAGAAGAAAAGGTTCAGCCATATATTTTGGATTTTTAGATAACCTCATAAGAGTCTTGCTACATATGACCTCATTGGTTGCATGAGAAGAATGAGTACTTATCAGTTATCACATATCGTAACAATACTAGATATATATCATCTCTGTCAAGTAAGCGTAACCTTCTTGCTGCTATAAATGTTCATATCTCCTTTTTAAAAGAAGGTTTTAGTTTTCCAATGATCTTCAAGATTTGATACAGCTTAGTGGGAGAAGGGATGTCTAGGTATTGAGAAATGTGATATTGGTTGCAGATGATACTTACTTTTATTGTTTTAAGTTCTCTTCTCTTGTTTTTGTTTGTAATTTTCATTTTACAAAGGCTGAAAATTTGGATTGCTTTGCAGGAATTCATTTTCTTGTCCTCTCATATTGTGAGAGTTTAGAGGGTGTCACCGGTGCTTGCCTCTTGCATAGTTGCATTCAATAGGCCATGGATTCAAGTCTTAGAAACAGCCTCCTCAAAGATGAGGGGAAGGCTGGGTACATCTTCCCTCCTCAAACTCCACATAAGCGGGAGCCTCATGCACGGGACTCTAGGATGCCTTTTTTATGTTGTGAAATCTTGAATTTGGAGAGATGAATTTCACTTTAAGCTACTTAGAATAAGTTGCTCTTTTTGTTGATATTCTACTAACATAATTAATCATAGAATCATAAGTTATGATTTTTTAATTGTAAATATTACTGATGTTATCTTAAGGCCCCTTAATGGTGGCGTGCTTTGCAGAATGCCCTTTAAGTAAAATGTAAAAAAAGTTCTCTATTGATTTCATTTTTAGTGATCTCATCATAGAGCTTGACATCTACTGCCATCAACAGTTCTGTAGGAGCTTGACACCCTGGCTAGATCATGATGCAGTTTTTCAGGCTTTAGTGAAACACACTTAAAATGGTCTATCTTGATGTGTTCCTTTTTTCTTCTCTTTCTTCTTTTTGTAGCTTTTACTGTGATCTGTCTAGTATGAAGGCAGTTTCTGAACATGCATCCATGTTTTGCAGACTGCTCATTCAGCATATATTGATTCACCTTTGGGACCAGATGCTTTTCATGAGTATGAATCCTTGCTCATCCAAGATTATGAAGAGCTTGTGAAGAAGTGCGAGGAAAAGGGGTTTCTCTCACATCAAGACAAAATCACTGATTCTGCAGAAGATGACCCTCTGAGAAAATTGGCTTCTGAAGATGATAGCTGGTCCCGGTGGTCTACTAAGGATTGTGTGCCTACAATTGAAGCTACTCCGGCTAAAAGAGATTTATATGATGATGAGTCAAATTATACAGAAGTTGAAGGGTCAAAGAAAATGCTTATATCTGTGCTTCATTTCCCATTGATAATTTGTCCTATATCACCGAGAGCATTTGTTTTGCCTTCAGAAGGCACAGTTACGGAGTCATGCTTGTCAAATGCTCATGAAGACTCTCTTAGTCCTGGACTACCCCATATATCTACTGGTCGACCTATTGATGGTGAAGATGTTCCACCAGGAGTAACACTGACTGCTCACTTCCTATACCATTTGGCTGATAAGGTAGTCCAGGGCAACCCATGTGCTTGTTAGTTGTTTCCTTCTATTTATCAAAGCTAATCTCTTGCTTCTTATAATTGTTTTCTGATGTATATGTAGATGGATCTAAAGATGGAGATATTTTCATTGGGTGATACATCAAAAATCATTGGTAAGATGCTGACTGACATGTCAAGCCTATATGATGTAGGCCGGCGTAGTAAAAGATCAGCTGGTTTGTTGATCATTGATCGTACACTCGATCTTCTAACACCCTGCTGCCATGGGGATTCGTTTCTTGATCGGATGCTATTCTCTTTGCCTCGCAGAGAAAGAACCTCATCCTCTTCACTTGTGAAAAATGCACAAACTTCAAGCAAATACTCCCCTGGTACCATAAAACTTGCCCCACTAGATATAAGAATACCTTTTGAAAAGGTACTCAGCAAAGACGAACATGGTACAAGCAGCATTCAGCTCTTTGAAAACATCCTAACTTTCATATCTGGGTGGAAATCTGGTGAAGTTGATTCCGAATATGCCTTAGGTGACACCTCTGACAAGGCTCACAATAACAAACTTGATAGTTTTAGCATGCCAAATGGGTCCTTTCTATCCAATTATACAGGAGCAAAATATTTGGAGGCTTTACTTGATAGAGGGGCTAAAGATGGATTCATGCTGATAAAGAAATGGCTTTTGGAAGCTCTGCAGCATGAGAAAGTACCATTCGGTTCAAAAGGTCGCCTAGCTTTGACGTCTGCATCAGAGCTTCATGCTATGATTAAAAAGTTGGCTCAAGATCAAATTTCTTTATTAAAAAACAGAGGGATTATTGAGTTGGCTCTAGCTGCTGAGATTGCACTTCAAGAGCCTCAGAGTTCCCATTGGGATGCATTTGTTAGTGCTGAGAGAATACTAAGCGTCAGTTCTGCAGATACAAGTCAAAGTCTTTCTAGTCAAATCCGTGATTTCATCAATACAAGCATTTTAGTAAAATCTACTCAACAGAATAAAAGGATTGAAACTTCGGAGGCCCTTCTTAGTTTTCAAGATGCATTACTTCTATCAGTTATTGGTTTTATATTGGCTGGTGAAAATTTCCCAACATCTGTGAATACCGGTCCTTTTTCTTGGGAAGAAGAGCATTCTCTTAAGGAAGCAATTGTGGATGCCATCCTGGAAAATCCATCTTCTGCAAAGTTCCAATTCCTCCACGGTTTGGAGAAGGAACTTGAAGCTAAGTCTAAGAATGCTAATGTAAATGATGAGGATGCTTCTGAGAAGACATCCAAAATAGACGATTTCGATGATCAATGGGGGAGCTGGGATGATGAAGATACAGATCATAACAATGAGCAAGCATATGGGGAAATGCAGCTTAAATTGGAATTGCGAGATAGAGTTGATCAGCTTTTTAAGTTCTTCCATAAATTGTCATCTTTGAAGTGGAGAAGTCCAGCTCTTAGAGAAGGGTTAGCATCCTTGAGCAAATATGGAAGTGATACCTACAATAGAAAAGGTTTACTTTACAAGGTTCTAACTGCTGTTTTATTGAAGTATGATATACCTGGACTGGAGTATCATTCATCGGCAGTTGGGCGTTTTTTTAAAAGTGGTTTTGGTAGATTTGGCCTTGGACAGGTGTAATCTTCATTCCAGAATTGTCTACTCTGTTGCCATTTTACTTACTCCCACTAATATGTACTATAATTTTTTTCCAGGCTAAGCCAAATCTGGGAGAGCAAAGCATTCTTCTCATTTTTGTGGTTGGAGGCATCAACGGTCTTGAGGTTTGAATATCTATGTACCTTACTCTCATGTTTATTATTTAGGTCATATGTATTTTCCCTGCCTTCTAAGGGCTTCCTTGAAGGCAACTGCTCAAATGAGTTGCATGAGACATTGAAGTGCTTGTCATCAGATGTGTGTTGAACAGTAATGATATTGAAAATTGGTGCACAAGTGCTTGGTGGCCATTTTATCCTCATATTCTGTTTCTTTTTCTTGAACTACTATTGCATAAATTTGCTTATGTGATTCTTAAAAATAATGATGGAAATAAGGAAATACCAATGAAAAAGGTGGTGTATGCCATCAGTTACCACTTCCTTTTCTCTTTTATTCGCTATATTAGAATCTTGAGCCGTAGTCTTGAGTCCTGGCAAACGTTCAGCAGGCCTAAATACTCTTTTAACTGGTGATAAATCTTTTTGTATGCAAGGTTCGAGAAGTTATGGAGGCAATATCAGAAAACAGTAGGCCAGATCTTGAGATAATTCTTGGTGGAACAAACCTCTTAACTCCAGATGACATGTTCGAGTTGATGTTGGGCTCATCTAGCTTCATCTGAACTGTCAAAGAAGGTCAGTCTAGCAGCTGTCAGGCAAGATTGCCTTGTCTCAGGTGAATTAGTTTTGAAATTAACATTAAGCCAGTTCTTACACAACTAAAGTTGGATGTATACAAGTACATCTTGCAACTGATCCTTACCTTATTTATTTAGGCAGCAGTGCAGCATAATCTGATTTTTGAATCACCATACAATATAAAATGAGCCTTCCTGAGTTTCTTATATTTTTCCTGAGACATTTTTTATGAACTTGCACTTCCAAGGTAAACAGGAACAGTAAATTTCATATATGAGATGGCTTTTGCCGTCCAAAGAAACTTGCTCAAAGTTGCTAGGCCTCTGACGAAAGCAGTAGGATATAAGATTGGTCAAGTGGAGAACAAGTTCAAAAGGCCTACTTCAATGCAATAGTTCTTGCCGGATTATTCTGTATCTCCTTTGGAAGTTAATGTAAATGATACATTGGCAATAACAGATATGAGCCTTCAATCCAGTATTGTGACAAATGAAGGTGGCAGTATGGCACTACTTACTCTGTACAATAATCATGTAGTTTCATTGTGCTAGATGGTGACCAATGGCCAAATATGACGATACAACAGCTCGACAACCATTAGTCCCAAACTCCCAATAACATGCCGACTGCTTCTCAATTTTCAATGGTAGCAATGGTGTCCACAGTGGAGTCATTTTGCTCTTATAGGTGTCTGGTTATCTTAATTAGTAACTGTACAAATGCTTACTTGAAATTACGGCATATTGTGTATTTTTGTTTTCACCCCATTTTTTGCAGTTGAGCGCAGCCTACAGTGTCTGTTTTTAAGCATACTCGTCATTCTATATACTTGTGGCTGGAGAGTATTTAATGTATACTCATGCTCTTATTTAAAGCTTTAACAAACTTTGCACTATATGGAGTATGGACGAGTGTGATAGAAAGGAAAGATTTTGCTCAAGTTGTTTCTTTACTTGAGCTTTTGCTTCAGGTTTGGTTTCTCTATGATTGCTTCATGGCTAAAGCCTGCCTTCTTTCTTTCACAAGACGGTTTGTTTGTTTGCCTTTCTATGATCAGTTAATAGCAAATGGGGAAATACTCATGATGCAAGAAAAGAAAAACATCTACTTCAAAGAAGCCATATATTTATGTGTGCATGGTCTGGCATTTACACAAGCTATGTCAAGATTTGTGCCGAGCATCCTATTTGTACAAACATTAGAAGAATATTTAGCATGCTGTAGCAGATATGACTATCTCAAAAGGTAAAATTATTATCTTAGATTATTAATAAATAGTTTTTAGAAAGTTGTATAGAATAAAATGAGAGATAAGATTAAAATAATATACTAAAATAAAGTAATATATTGTTTAGTTACTACACCATGAGAATAAGAAAGTTTATTTTAGAATAAGCATTCCTATTTCATAAGTGAACCAGGGCTTAAGGTGGGATAAGTTTAGGATAAAGTACGACAGTATGAGTTATCCCAATTTAGAAAAAGACCAAGTTGCCCCTCTCAAATACTTTACTAAAATATCTTATTTAGTTATATGCTTGCTAATAATAAACATGTTTTGATATGGAATGACTATATCTTTATGTGATGCTACTTATGATGATATATCTATAGTGCGTATATTATGGTGAATTAAGTTCAAATTATTTTTTGGCTAGGAATTCCAAATTTAACCGTAAGAAGATCAATTTATATTTAATTTTTCACTTAATAGAATTTTCCATCTTTCTCAAAAAAAGGAAAAAAAAGGAAAAGAAATTACAAATATATACATTTACATAAACTAAGGGAAAGAAAATAAAATTTATTTGATAAATTTATCTCCTATCCCAACAAACACAATTTATCCAATACCCATTATATTCATTATTCTTATTTTCTGGAATAGAGTTTAGTTGGTATTGATATTTATTGTGACACTTCTCTAAAACAACACTAAAAATAATAATAAATTAGGATAGCACCACCCTTTATTTTGTTTATAAATAAATATACGGTCCCTTATTTCGCAATCAAACATCAAAGGGGTGGAATGTCACATTATTTCACTATTAAATCCTCATTTTATCCATTATGTTTGTGTGCGCGGATAGTGAACTCTAGCTCTAGTCTCTAGACCATCGGCCCACTAAGACTTGCTCCAATTTCGCCTCATAAAATCTCTCCAAAGAAAGTTAGCCTCGCTCTCTTTCTCTCTCTCCCCCACGAAAGCACACTATGACATCTCGGATCGCCGGGTCGCTTCGTAGTCGACTCGGCCGGCGCCTCTCCTCCCTGGCGGCTAGACCGGCATACTCGCTCGCCGGCGCCGCTTCCGATTCGCCCGCCGCCCCCGTGATGCGGCTGATCGATTCCAAGAATCTCGAGACCGTCGTCTTCAAGGTAAAAAAAACCCTAAACCCTAAATCAAGTTTCTTGTTTTTTTCTTTCCGAAGTGAGAAGTTCTCTTCGTCAATCTTTTGCACTAGGATAGCTAGTTTTAATAGGCAAGGAGTTGGTCACACGTGTTGTTCGATGAAATGCCAATGCGGCAATCTCTTGTCACATTAGCTGTTTAGCTGAGGTAACCATTATTTGGATTCTTTTTGGTTATCTGGGAAAAAGATCAAAATTTGTACGTTATATCAATAGTTGCATTTAGGGACAGATACTATTAAACTAGCTTGCTTTCTTGATTATAGGCCTAGCTTGCATCGTTCTTATTCTATATATCTTCGTTGGGTTCTTATTTTTGGTATAGATATTAGGTCAATTTTTAATTTAGCAAGGCTCTATTAGAAGAAAGCTATTAAACTATCAATTTGATATCTCAAGTATGTAAATTATGTTTCCTAAGTTGCTTCATTTTTTTATATCATACTGTCTTTTGATGTTTTGAGAATTTTCTGCTCATTAAGACTAAGTATTGTTTCTTGTAGAAGTTCTCATAAGTTATCCTGTTTTCTATTCTTACTTCTAATTTATGATTCCCTCGATTTTCTTAAAGTTTTCTCATCAAAGAAATCTCATTCTTTACAAATCTTGACAGCAGGTTGCATTTCCTGTTAGATATGATTCTTCATTTTTTGTATGTTTGTTTTTCTTATCCTATTCTTTTTCCTTTGCAGGATGTAACAAGAGCTGAAGGTCAGCTATATAATTTAGCTTTTGAAGTCGATTTTGCTTTTATATAAGTTGCTCTCCGGAATATATTGCTTGTTCCTTATGAATTGACAGGCTTTTGATGTGCATTATGTATTCAAATTCTTCTTGTATGGCTTGGAGAAGTTTTACACCTTTTCAAATCCCAGTTATATATATGGTTTATTTGCAGTTATGTGTTATTTTCATTCCACACACATCCGTAAGCATGCCCAGAATGCATCTGATGTTTGTATAAGTAAATCTGAAGTCCTGCAATCCTGCAGCATGTTAATAGGAGACATTACCTTGTTTAAGAACCAGAAATTTCTCGTTTTTGAGCTTATCAATTACATCTAAATTGGTGAAGGGATCTACTAATCATTTTTAAT
Organism: Typha latifolia; assembly: GCF_019914945.1. NCBI lineage: Eukaryota > Viridiplantae > Streptophyta > Magnoliopsida > Poales > Typhaceae > Typha > Typha latifolia. Next base: position 338,486 of record NC_133097.1, read on the forward strand.
ATGTTTGAACCCACCATAAAACTGTTTCTGGTTCATGGAAAATACAAGAGTTATTATCACAGATCTTGTACACTTTGATGTTGTCTCACCATGACATTCTGGTTCTATCTGAGGATATCATGTTTCTCACCATGACATTCTAGTAGTGGATAGTTCAGATTAAATTTATGTTACTTTTTAGCTTCAACATTTTCCAAGGTGGTGGACCAGATTTTGAGGGAGGAGGGTTGGCAGCTTGACAACCAACACATGATTTTTGTTGAGAAAGAAATAAACATGAAACATCAATACAATTGTGGTTGTATGCTATGGTTCAGTTGATTAAAGATATTGTTCCTATTTGCAGCTGAACTATTGAAAACAATTCATATGGTCAACCTCAAAATATTTTTACCCAGATGCTCAGCCTGGTCAATGTAGGACCCGAATAGATGTAGTCCCCCCACATTAGCAGAAAATGTGATCTTTGGTAGACTAGATAGGTTCATTGGGCAGTTTGTTACTTACAGCAGGTGGTAGGTTTTTATCGTTTACAGGAGTCCGACATAGGCATATTATTAGAGAGAATTGTATAACCGTGTGTTTGAAATGTTCACTAGTAGTTGTGTAGGCTATTCTTGATCGCACATATGGTAGCAGTTTTTGGTGTAGTCAGATCTTTCTGTACAGGTTAGTATTATGTTCTTAAAACGTAAGGATCCACAGTGCAGGTCTGGAAAGGTAAGATGTAAAAGGAGTGCTTTTTCTGATTTGAACCTGTGAACAAGTTGTTAAGTTACTCCTCATGCTTACCTTACATTCCCTTTATATCATTGTAGTGATCTTGTAGTTATTCACTGTTTGTTCTTCTCTGAATTGTATTTTCTTTGATTTCTATGAATTAGAACTTTCAAGAGGGCCATGCTTTTTCTTCCCCAATCTTTCAGCCTTAAAGGTTTTCTCAGATCTCTAGATGGGCAGCATAGCTGGACAAAACTATGACATATACAATCTTATTTGCTTCTTATTAGATTGCTTTATTGTGCAAGCAAGCAATCTAGCCATGAAAGGCATGGCATTCATGATATGAAGGGTACATTATTAATATAGTAATATTCAGGCCTTTAATTATCAGTTGTCATTTTGATGATGCCTCTTCGGCGCACTAAGCATTTTCCTTTTGAACTCTTGTTTGTCTTAGAGAAACAAAAGTTGGCTTTTGAGGAATGGGTAACTTTGTCGAATTGTCATTTACTGGGTTCAGTGGATTCCACCTGTCCTTGAATGTGTCCTAAAAGATCTTTTGCACGCTAAGAATATAAACTAGGAGATTTGGCATCAATTGATATGATCCTTTATATTTTTCAGCTTTCTTCAGGGTTGCACATTATCTTGATATTCATGGATGACTGACTGCTTCTGCATGTCCTCTGTATCTGATATTCTTAGTGCTATAGTTGGTTTATTCAGATATGAATATTGTCTTGTTTGCAAGTTTAGCATGTGATTTATTAAATTTATATCTTTATTTATATTGCGGGCATTCTTGCAGGGATCTCTGTTACATTCAGAGACCATTTGAGATGGCATATGATCAACAGAAGTTCTTTAAATTTTGTGAACAAACACTGTGGATATTATTGCATGGTTCCTTCTTTAGCAAGAACAACATGTGCATCCAATTATTCTACAAAAGCATCGCCACCAAAAGAGGTTTGAGTTTGATATCAGCTGTATATTGCTGTTTTCGGTTAGTTTGTGAAGTGCAATTGCTCTATCTGTCTTCCGTGTCCATTTTTTTAGTGTTCTTTGAGTTTCGAGAAATGAAAAATTAAAGGTTCCAAGTATTGAAATCAGGATCATAATTGGCCGTCTGAAAAAACGATATGTATTGGTGGTATCAAGCAGATCGGCCATTTGTATTGGCTTGTATTTGAAAATAATTTTTAAAATATAAAAAAATTCTAAATTGTTCAGAAAAAATAGTAAGATATAAATATAAATTATTCAAATATAAAGTCTAAAAATTAAAATATAAATAATATTGTCTCAATCTCTATCTCTCCTTTCTACCACTCACACTTCCTCTCTCTCTCACACAAATAAAAAAAATTCTTACATTCTCTCTCACTAGGTCTCTTTTATCAAACTCTCTCACTAAGTCTCTCTTATCAAACTCTCTCCTACTAACTCTGTCTTATTAAACTTTTTCTCCCACCAACTCTCTCCTATCAAACTCTCTCTCCCACTACCTCTCTCTCCTACTAACTTTCTTTCTTATTAACTCTTACCCTTAAAAAAAACTCTCTCACCCTCACTGACTACCACCTCTCCCTCTCTCCCCATCTCCAATATAGTTTTTTATTTTTTTCTCCACATCTCTCTCTCTCTTATCTTTCCCTCTCACTCTTTCTGCTGCAACCCACAAACTCTCTTCCTCCATATCTTCTCTCTCTTTCCCTCTCTTTCTTATGCCCTCTATTCTCCTTTTTTCCTCTCTCTTCCCCCTTTTTTTCTTTTATGCATACTCATCTTGGGTGGGATTGGTTGATACGGCCAATCCCACTCAGGATCAGCCGAAGCTAGGAACTATGAAAAAATTAAATTAAATCAGAATCATGAGAGGCCATATCTTTCTTTGACGGTGTAATTAGAGGTTGTTAAAACATCTTCTTTGACAAGTCAAAAATTTGCTTATTGGCCTCACAAGATGATAAAGCAAAAATTTATCTGTTTGTGATTTCCTACTTTTTTTTTGTAATACATAGATGTGGCTAGTAGATTTCTATGTTTTAATGCTGAGCACCTAGCGTCAGCATGTGGAAAGTCATAGTTCTTTAATTTTCTTGATTGGTATATGTGGTTGGTAAAGGTTTAGTATCTACTGACTACATCATCAATGTCCAGTCATCTTAGGAAGCTTGTCAAAAAATATCTATATTGTAATCAATGTTCTGAAAGGCGGCTGCGAGTGGCGGGCGGTCACCCCACCGCCTAGCGCCTAGACGGAGGCTGGCGACAAGGCGGGTGACAAGGTGGTTTAACATTTTTAATATAAAAATAAATAAATAAATAAACATATATAATATATATTATATACTTATATGTAATTACTAATAAACAAATTAATAGACTAATTACTAAGTGATTAACATTTAACAGATTAAAACATTTCAACGGATTAAGTGATTAACATATAATTATTGATTTACAACTTTACAAGCATTTATTCTTCAACAGATAATCAGTCTATTTTTTATTTGTTATTTTGTCTAATTGCCTAGCATAACTGATTAATTGATTAAAACATATAAAAAAAAGACATTCGAGCTGTCCGACTGAGAGAGAGACTATGAGGGAGGGAGTGAGAGAGAGAGGGAAAGAGAACCATACCTCTTCTGCTTCTCACCATTGCAGCACGATGCCGCCAGCCGCCGCTTTAGCTGCCTTGGAGCTCGCTACTGCTAGTAGTGGAAGGGAGAGCCGAAGATGATCAAAGGTTTAAGCCCTTTAGGGTTTCTAATTTTTCTATCGAGACTCGAGAGAGGAGAGCAACGAGAGAGAGAAGAGAGTTTTGATATTAAGGCTAATGAGTTAGTCATCTTAGTGGATAATAACCCGACCCTATACTTGTTTGTAACCCGATAAGGCGGGTTGGCAGGCCTTTTGCCGCTTAGGCGGCCTGCCTTATGTGAGCGCTTGACTGAATGGCAGGGCGGCTGATGCACCATCCCACCATGGCGACCGCCTTTTTCGATTTTCAAAACACTGATTGTAATATATAATACCTACTAGGTCCTAAGATAGGGAGATAGTAAACACACTGGATACACTAAATGGAGCAATACATTGAGGGACTATGAAGAGTGTCTTCCCTCTTTTGTTTAATTGGTCCCATGAATTTCTTGTTTAATCAAGCGGCACTGGTTCTTTGTAAGATGCCATCCTATTCTGTACTATGTTGCAATGTACTTTTAGATATTTATGTAAATCCTTTTAGAATTTAAAAACAAACAGAGTGATCTCTGTTCCTCTTCAATTTAGTTTTGTCCTAAATCTCCATAGATATCCTCTCTGATTCATGAAGAAATGTAATGCTATTTGCTCCATATGACTGACTTCATTTTGATGGAAGTAACCTCTCAGAACAAGATATTTGATAGGTAATATCTATTAGATGCTTACCTCATTTTAGGTAATTGAAAGGCCAAACCTGTCAGGTCCTTGGTAGCAGGAATAATGATCATTGCTTTCCAGTCATTGAATATATATTATAGCCATTCAGGATTCAGGAACCCTGGAAAAAGGAAAAAAAATTCCATAATATGAATGCGACACGAACTATTAAAGGCTATCAGGAGGAGGAATAAGAGAGAGCTTTGAAAGTTGTAAAGAATCTTAGAGGCAGGGAGAAGTGGAGAGTGATTAAAAACGTTTTAAATGGCGTATCTTTGTACAACAGTCAGTATTTATTCATGGCTTAGGTAATGTCTATTAGATGCTTACCTCATTTTAGGTAATTGAAAGGCTTCTAACTCTTCTATTTCAAATAAGAAATTATGAAAAATTTCTAAACATCTCTGTTCTTTCTCATATCTTTCTTCTTATAAATTCAAAGTTGTTCTCCAATTGATAACGGAAGCTACCTATCTTTGGAATTCTTTTGAACTGATGCCACCCTTTGAAGAGAGCATGCTTACTATGCAGCTTCTATTTATCTATCACCACTGTTTCTCTATCTTATCTCTTTATACAAGTTCCCAAAAATGCCCTTTTGTTCGTATGCTTTCTAAAAGAGAAATCTCCATAACGAATTGTGGTTACTGGCCTGTCCTTCTTTGTATCTCATTATAACTCCAAAGGCGTCTTTAGTTTCTCTCTATCCTTCTATATTGTATTTGCATTACAACTCCAAGGATATCTTTCTTAATAGATGAAAAAGTGTAGAATTATTAAGGAGATGTAGTCTAGGACTCTAGGCATCTTTGTCCATTATCCTTTTGTTACAATTATTGTAACTCATGTATGCCAGTTTGTCTTACATAATAGAGTACTTATTTCTTGATGAAAGATCTTCTTTTCCCTATTTCCTCAGATAACCTAAACTGTTACTCATACACATACATATATCTAAAATTCTGCATATAATTTCTTACTGTCTAGTATTATTTATGCCCTTCCTCAACAATAGTTGGTATTTACACCTCTCTTAAGAAAACTATTTTATGTTTTTTCTCAGGAGAGGAAGGATATATCTACTGTAGAAGATCCTTTTGATGCTCCAACATACAATATTCCTGAAAAACCAGTGACATTCACTGAGGGTGCTTCATACAGTGTCATAATACTAGTTGGGCTTGGCATAGCAGCCTTGGCAGCATATGCGGTTTTCAAAGAGCTAATCTTTGAGCCAAGAGAGTATGTTCTCATTACTTTGAAAGTTTTCCATTGTTATAATCTGTAACAGAGAAGTGATTATGTTATTTGGGTTAATGCCTTGTTGTTTGTGTAGAAATGATTATGGATGTTCTCTTATGATCTATAACACTGGTAATTGCAAATATTTTTGCTTAAGCTGGTATTGCTGAAGTCTGCCATACATCACAAATTAGAATAATCTAAGAAACTTACTAATTACTACTCACAGTGAACAAATTGTCGAATACTTGTTTGATGACTTTCTTAATTGTTTCCTACACTTCTGAAGGGGGCATCACTTTTGCATGATAAGAAACACTAAGGTTTTCTTCTTTGTTGGAATCTAGTATCGATTGCTATCAGAAAAAAGTGTTTATTGTTTATAAAGTTCCATTTGTAGTATCTACTTGTGAACATGGTATGAGGTCAGTATCATGATTTAGTGATGGTTCCTTTTCTGATTTACTATTATAGAGAGCCTTTTGTCTCCATTAAGAATGATAGCCCCTAAACATCCTGAGAAGATGTGTTGAATTCTCCCTTGAAATTTTCTGTTTGACCACTATTGGTTAATCATCTGTGTATGAAACAGTCAGCTTTACAGTAATCCTTAATTTTCTTCAGTGCTTATATAGTTATGTTGAGCACTATGATTAATTTGGTATATTTAGATCATAAACCACATATCAGGGGGATTAATCTATAATTTGTGCAATAAACTGTCATCTGCAATCTGCATACCTTTTGAGATTGTGTCAAGATAATGCACTCCTAAAACTGAACCACTGAATCTTATACTGCACTATTTTATGGGTGGTCAAGAAATTCATTGGAGTAAAGTGTTTTTGTTGTTGCTCTCTTCTATCAGGCTAGTTGTTTGAATCTCCCTCTCTTTTTTTTATCATTTTTTTTCCTACTTGCTGCTTGGTAAAGAAAAAGTTTCCTCATTGTTTGCCAGTTTTTTTGTTTGTGTGTGTAGATACAAAATTTTTGGAAAGGCTCTTGAAAGGGTTCAGAATGATAGTCAGGTCAGTGATAGGTCAAGACTTGAGACTGCTACTTAATTACTGATCATCTTATAGACATTGCTATTTATGGGCTATCCACCTGTTCTTTGTAGAAATAAATGTGTTTTTCATCTCTCCATAATATCTGGTTTTCTTGTTAGGTTACAGTGAGAATAGGCTCCCCTGTCACTGGTTATGGCCAGGAAAGCAGAAATCGTGCTGCTAGGCAGCGCATTCCGAATAGAGTTTGGACCGATGAAGATGGTGTCGAACATGTCGAGGTATCACTAAGCTTCAATTTCAGCTATTATTTGCAGTTTATCTACAGAGCATCTTTTTAAGCTTGACTTCATCACTTTCTAAACTTAGAAGCCCACAACAGCTAATGTGTGATTAAGAGTATCATATTCTATTTGTTTGAATACTTGATTTACATGATATTTTTTCAGTGATCTCAAGAAACATGATTTGTTATGCATACATAATGTTCCAGTCCCATGTCTATACAGGTAAATTTCTATATTCGTGGACCACATGGAGCTGGGAAGGTGTATGCCGAAATGTTTAAAGATCTTACTGATAAGAAATGGAAGTTCATGTACCTTATAGTTGAGATTAAGTCACCGTCCCAAGCACAGTTGATGCTAGAATCTTATGTTCCGGCTTAGAGCACAGGCAACAATGGTAATTTATCAGTCTCATCCTTATAAATGGTGTATAGGGTGAGTTTCTCGTTAGCCATAGATTTTATTTTTATGGACCTTTGCCATGTCTATTTGTTGTCCTTGGCATGGTTGAATTTGGTCCCATTTGGGGTGTTTTAAATTGTCATCTCATTTTGATAAAGTTTTGAGGGGCTTTCTTTCTTTCTTTCTTTCTTTCTTTCTTTCATCTTTTTTCTTTTTTCTGTTGTTGTTGTGGTCTTCTTAAATAGCTAGGGAAATACACCAGGAAATTGAATCTAGGAATCACATTTTGAGCTGTTTGCTTTCCTATCAATTTTGAAGTATGAAAGTTCCTTCTTTATAAGTACTAGTCGTCAGGGAAGGTCATCATTTTTATCTTTGGTTTGTATATCTGAACAATTCTCCATATTTACTTGCATTAGGAAGTGAAAAAAAAAAATAGCAATAATGTCTCTTTGTTTCAGGGAGAGAGAGAGAGAGTTCTTCAATTGGCCAAAGTTGGGGCAATGAAGCTTTTGAGTGGAGAGCGGTGACAATTTTTCTGGAAATGATCTGCTAGCAGGGCTGGCAAATTTAGTTCATTTATGAAACATTTGGCTCAAAATTTTGATCGAGATCAAGACATTAGGAAACGAGCCACACACAAAAAATAAACTTTGGCTTGTTAAAGTTTAATAATTATCAATAATAACATATCTTATTTATACACATTAATTTATTTTAATGTTTGTTTTAATTTCACATTGACTTAGTCTGAACCAAAATTTGAACAGTATAGGTGCTTAACTAAATCTAAATGGCCAATAACTGGGGAAAGAAATAGGTGATTTCCTTTCATCTAATCTAGTTATGTTTTCTTCTTTCTAATATTTGAATCTACTCGTTCAATAATTTATATATATTTTTTATGTTTAGCGAAAGAGACCTCATTTTATGTTGGAAGAACTGCTCTTATTAATTCATTAATTAATTCATTCATTCATTATCTAATAGTTGTCGATAGCTTGTACAAGGTTTGAGCCCAGCTGTTGCCGTTTGCCCAACTGACAACTGGCAATTGGCAAGTGCTCAATGATCTAAATAAGTTGGATGTCCAATCTTATTCTTATTTCTTGGGAACTATTGTTGGCCACTTGAAATGAAATGCATATCATCACATGTGTTTAGTCTGGTTGTTGGTAGTACTTGAATTACGTACATGCTTGCTGGTGATTACCTGTCAAATTATATATATATATATATATATATATCTATTTACCTATAAGAGCAAAGAATTCATAGGTTTCTTTCACACCTTGAAAGATTCTTGGATCACCTCTCTTGTTCTCATCTGGTCAGCAAAAGCCAGATCACAAATAATGCTTCTAAGTGTAGGCCAAGGTGTATCTTAGTTGCCAAAGTAGGAGACTTATAAATGAGTTGGCTGGTTTACTACAACTAATCTCAACTTGGAGTTGGACTTTTTCTCTAACCAGCCTGGCCCAAAACTAAGCTAGCCCTGACTTGACCAATCTATTGACCACTTAACCTAAAAGCTTAGAAGTCTTTTAAGTATCCCTAATATCGCACATTAGGGCTAATGAGGGTGTAGACCCACCCATGACTCTGATACTAAGTTTGTAACATGTGTTACTCTTAAATATTTATACATCTTATTCCCTTCTTTTTGGGTGGGTCAACAATTGTGATAAATCCTTTTAGCATGATCCATATGGGGATTATTCTTGGAACAAACGTTCTTCTTTTCCTGTGATGATGTATACCACTTATTTGTATGGTGAGAAATGTGCATCTCTTTCTTCACACCAATATGTTGATGCCAATATAATATACTCATTGATTTCTCCATCCTTATCTATCGGCCTGCAAGAATATCTCTTATCCTTTTGATGCAAAGCTATGATTCGAATATTATGTCTCAGCCCTGTGGTGATGAACTATACTTACTTGATTATTCCCCTACATCTTTTATCTATCTCACATACAAACAAAAGAATCAGAACATGGTAGATTTATATATCAATTTACTCACCATGCATTTGCAAGATTACCCTTTTACGTAATATTATAAGCTAGTCTGGCGTCATTTAGGATAATAAATCCTTCTTTTTTATGTTCATAATTTCAAAAATTAACAACTTTAATTAGATCAGCATATTCGCTACTTTGCCACTAATTAAGTTGGGCAGGAATAAAGAGCATATTACTTTCTTCATCCATATCCATTAGTAAATGCATGCCAAGGTAATTAGCATCTTGTTCTTTACTTGCTCTAATGAAGAACATAAACAATTCTATGATTCGATACTCATTCTTGCACGTAACTCTATAATGTTACATCTACCTCCTTTCTTGGGATAAATTCTAATCATGCTAATTAATTAATTAATTACTGTGGATAAGTTCTTCTAGTGAAGGTTTTCACTTCAACTGAGTAAACTAATTACTCAAACAATTTTGAACGTACCACTACTGCGAGATAGCTTTACAAATTCTACTGCTTATAATATTGTTGTCAACCATGATGCTCTAATATTAATTCAAAAGAATATCAAACAAATTTTCAAGCTTATTTTTTTTTTTCTTTTTAGCTTCTCTACCACTTCAAAACAATTAAAATAAAGGAAGAAAAAAAAAATTAAAATCTGAAAAAATAGTATTACGACGTGCAATGGATAATAGAAAAGAAAATAAAAATATAGCATTCAAAGAATGATAACAAACTAGAGAGGTAGAATGGCATTTTATGTTATATACTCTATTTTTTTTATATATTTATATGGATTAATCAAATGTCAGATAAGATAGTTGCTCCCTCCCTCTAATGTTGCTCGTTGACCTTTACTTTTTATTAAAAATTTTATAGAAGAAAAAAAATAACAAATTAAATAATTTAATATTTTATCCATTTCTTCTATCCATTTATCATAAACTAAAACAAAAAAAAAAACACTAATAATTCTGAGATCCTTTGTTAGTGATAACATTTTTATTGCATGTCAACCCAAATTCCAACGTGGACTGTTGGGAAATAAAAAAAAGTTAAAAAGCCCAAAATGTGGGTCCCACTGTGGGAATTTTTTCAAAAGATCCCCTGTATTATGGATTTATTACGGTTATAAAAATAAAACCATTTACGTAAGCTCACTGTGGGAATTTCAAATTTATTATTTTTGAATAAGATAGATTATATACATTTCCAAATTATAGGTTAAGGTAAGGTTAACCTAAGACGTCAAATGCATAAATTTTATAAAACTTGTGGGCGTTTTCAGAAAAGGATATGCGGTAAAGTTGCAACTAGGAAACAAGTAACCATAACGTAGTCCAACGGTAATTTGATCCGGCGGCTCCTCCGCCAACGGTTTTCCAACGGCTTTTCGGAAACTACCCTACTTCCAAAGTTTATTCACTATATTATTTCAAACTTTATTTTTACATATCCAGTATTTTATTTTATATAATCGCTAAAAACTTAATAATGATTTATTTGAGTAAAATGCTAATCAGATTAATAATTTTTTTTTTTTTATATTTTGGTATTAGGTTTGATGTCCATTTTGATAAATAAAAATTATAAGAGTGGTAGTCTGATTAAAAACTTATATTAGTTTCCTTCAAACATCCACGTCGGCAGGGAATCCCTTTTTCCTTGGCGCAACGTAAGCGAATCTTGTTTCCTAATCTCACTCCACATCATTCATTCATTCATTGTATTTGGAAACCAAGGCTTCTTCATATATAAGCTAATAGTTGTTATTATTTAGCTTATGGAAATTAACATAATATGGTATAAGTAACTTATAGTTATTCCTTAAAAGAATTATTACTTAATTTTGTTTGTGTGTAATAGAAACAAAAACATGTGCATCTTAAAAAAATTATTTATTTAGTCTTTGTCTAAAAAATAAATCATATTAAATATATCTTGGAGTTTTCATGCATTCTGCTATAAAAAAAGACAAACAAATAAGTTTCTTTTTCGAAAATATTAAAAAGAAAATGAGAAATAAAAAATGTTTACCTTCAACCGGGTGCTCCCATCATTTATTGGTAATTGTTTTGGTCGGTTTATTATAGTGCGTTATTTCTCGTACTAATTCAATTGCGAGACAAATAAAACTGTTGATTGGCTCGCGACTACAGCTCGGATTATGGATTTTAATCTTTCTTTTTAAAATAAAAAAAATATAAAAAAAGAAAGGTTTATGGAAAGAGGAGATGATGGCATGGCAAGTTGGGATCCGCTGCTCACCGTTGCAAACATACATCGCTATCCCTCTTTGTACGACTCTGGCTGCGATTCCACGCCATCCACCTTAGGGCCCCAAATCTCTGGCTCGTCGCCACGTGGCACGTAGCGGCGGTGGTTATTTTAATCCGGGGGGCACCTTCGCCAACGGGTTTATCTCGCCACGTTTCGCATTCTTATCCGTAGGATCCCCACCCTTCCCAACGTCATCTTGCAAGTTATTTTTACATAATTATAATTATCCCTCTTAATTATTAATTAGCATCCACATCCTTGATTACATATATATATATATATATATCGAGTTTCAGGAATTACGTACGTGATACCAAAATACACATAAAGTAGAGTGTAAATAATAATAATAATAAAATAGAGGATATTTTTGATTAATTTTGTTAGATATTTCATTATAAAATATAATATAATTAATTTTAGGAATTTTACACTTAATAAACAAGTTGAGCGTAAGGTAGGTAAACACAGGATGTTTTCCGTTAAAAACCAGGTAAAAGATATTATATAGATGAGGATGTCCAGGGGTCTATAAAGGAAATAGACAATATTTAGGGGGGAAGAGTGAAATATCCCAGATAGGGTCCGCCACCGGCTATGTTCGGTGAGTGGCCCGCGGCGCGACCTGCTAGGAATCCCGTCACCGTCCCGTTCTGTTCACTCTTATCCTCTTCGTTTTCTATAAAGCGAGGTCTGCCTCGCTACTCTTCTCACCACCATAAAGAATACAATAGTAACTACTATACGCCAAAAAGAACAACCTCTCGTTCCCACCATTTGCTTGTGTTCTGTTCCATTGTCTTCTTGTTCTTCTAGTTTCTCGCGTCGAAATGGTAATTGGGCTCGTTTTCCCAATTGGTTTTTGTGTATATTTTCTTGGGTATTGTTAACTTGTGATTGATTTTGGATTGGAATGTTGCAGACGAAGGAGTGGATAGATGGTCTGACGCAGGAAGCCAAAACTAAGCAGTGGAAGAAGAAGGTGAGGGGGTTGGGATATGACTCCCAGCCATGCGTCTCGTGCACCACCTTCAACATTCTCGCGCCAATCTACAAGAGGCTCGATGAGGAGGTGAGGAATGGAATTTCTGGCATTGTGGGAGATGAGTTTTGGTTGCTACTGCGAAAAGTTGTCGCTTTTTTAGTTACTGGGTTGTTTTTGAAGTATTCTTTTTGGTGGGTTTTTTTGATTTGGATAGGATCAGAATTGCAGAGAGAGCCAATACAGGGCGAATTGGTTGAGCAGGAATCAGCGCATCATAGACCGGCTGTTGGCGGATCATTCTTCCATAATTTGCCTCCAGGTGAGTTGAATTCCAGTGTTTTGATTTGGTTTTGAATTGGAGTGGGATGCTCCTTTTTTTTTTTTTAAATTTTTGTTAATATGTTTATGGTGTGATTCAGGAGGTATGGTTAGGGAATGATGAGCTTGTTGATATGTATGAGAATAGGTTGGGTGATGAAAATTATATGAGCTTCAAGCTCGCGCGCACCAATAATCGCGGAGATGGTATGTTTTTAACTCTGTTGTCTCATCATCATCATCATCATCATCTTCTTCTTTTTATTGAGCATTGAAACGCTTATTTTCATCCAATTAATAACCTAAACATAATCATATTATGTTTGCAATAATATGCAACTAGCTATTTGTGGATATTTTTATGCTTCCATGCCCTGAAATTGAGAAAGATTATTAGGTATTTTGACAGGAAAATGTTGGAACATGCAGGAAAATTCTGAATGAGAAATTTTATGATGGAAAGGTATTCGATAGATTTCATTTAGTATTAGATTTAGTTACAAGAGTTGCAATAATTTCAATCCTCAAATATAGATATGTAGAAAATGTATGTGAGAAGTTAAAAGTAAGGACCAAATGGAATATATGCGAATCACAGAAAGAACAGATGTTCATATTAGTTGCTGAAAAGATCGGGTTCTTGTACAAGAATGATTAGTAAGGTGTCAGTTTGCACAGGCCTAGTTTGAAAAATAGATGGAGATTAAGGAGCAGCCGAAGTAAAGGGACACATGGTCTGCGAGAACGAAAGATGACGAGATATACATTTATATGCATCTGAAAATTATGAGGACGAGAACCTTTCTCTATCTATTGATAGTTATAGAGCAACGACAGACAGAGAATTTCTACTGTGTTGAGATTGATACATATGCGCTTTTTATTAACATCGGAATATTTTTTTAGCCAGCCAGTTGTTGCTTACAACACATACATCTTATGTTTAAACAGGTCTACTGACTGCTGTACATAGGGACAACTTTAGAGTTTTAAACTATCGAGAGTTGCTCTTCAATGATTTTGGAGATCGTGTTGCTCAGCTATTACACGTTGAGTCAGTTGTTCCTTTCTGGCAGAACCAAAAGAGAAACATTCAACAACAAAGCCTCATTGTGAATACTCATTTGTTATTTCCTCATGACTACAGTCTTTGTATAGTTCGTCTGAAGCAGGTACATTGTTATAGTTTCTTGTACACAGATAATTGTATTTGTGTTCCTTTCTGCATTTACAGTGCTGTCAGAAATTCTTGATAGCTATAGTTTTTTTTTTCTTCCAATGACAGGTCTACAAGATCCTTCAGTATATAGAATCTTACCAGAAAGAAAATAAACTTGGTCCTATGCCTATTATACTGTGTGGGTGAGTTGTATACCAAGATTTTGATTTTCCTTTTAATATTAATCTGCTCTGATTGACATCATATTTCCTTATTTTCTTTTGTTCAGTGATTGGAATGGAAGTAAACGTGGACATGTTTACAAGATACTTAGATCCCAGGGATTTGTGTCGTCATATGATACTGCTCATCAGTATACTGACAGTGATGCAGATGCCCACAAGGTAATTATAACTTGATTTTATGTGATTCTCAGGCCCGCAGAGTAAACAACCAGAACATCTAGATTTGACTTTATTTCTATTGTTTCTGCTCCCATGTAGTGGGTAAGCCATCGCAATCATAGAGGGAACATTTGTGGAGTAGACTTTATATGGCTTCTTAATCCCAATAAGTATAGGAAGCCCCTGAAAACTAGCTGGAATGAAGCTGTCTTTGGAATAATTAAGGTAGTCTTTATACTTTTGAATTTCCATCTTCAATGTTAAAGCTCAGCATATTATCTTAAGATAATGAATTTTTCTTTTTTTAAATTTTGTATCTGAACATAGTGCATTTATATATCTATTATTTGTTTTCGAATTAGTCATAGAAATATTTTCGTAAGTTTGTAAAAATCATAGTATTTTCTTTTACTTCATGTTGGGTCTCCTAATTTATCTTCTCTGGATTCAGTCTTTTGGCTCTTGTGGAATTTTAACAAAAAGCTTAATTTTTGTTTTTCAGAATCTTCTTCGAGCAGCTTCTCTTTCTGAGGATAATGCATTTGCTCTCCTTAAGGGGGACAGTCCTGGTGATTATATCACATATTCAAGCTTCTGTCAGGCACTCTGTCAGGTAATTTTTGCTTGCTTACTGAACATATATGTGTCTAAAACCCTTTAAAGGTGGAAGCTGCTGACATTTTAGTCAAATGCAGTTAGGGTTACTTCGCCATCCTGATTGTCTGAGTTCCCAAGAAACTGAGGATTTGTGGATCCAAGCTGACATTGATGGGAATGGTGTGATGAACTATGAAGAGTTTCAGGTAAAGTATTCATCTGAAATGTCAAGTTTCTCGTAACCAATTTGTAGCATGCCATAATACTATGACTATCCTAGGTCACAATGAGAATTGCATAGCGTTTGAGCACTTTTGAGGGCCAGAAAGTGTTTCTTTGGAGTATCACTGGCCATACCACTACTTTTTTTGCCGTTAAATGATTGACTGCTCTCTCTGACACAATTTGGTAGTCTCAAACATTAGTAGCTTCAGTTTATTGTCATAAGTATATCAACTCTTCCATCAAATGATCGACCATATCAATGCTTTTCTGATCGTAAAACTTCACGTCTCTCCATCAATTATTACAGCTACTCGGTTTCTTATCAAAACATTTCTAACCTTCTGCAGCAGCGGATTTGGAATCCTAAATCATCGGAGCAACCTGAGGAGAATTTTGAGCAGGTTAATAATGCTAGAAAAACCGAGTCAGGCCCGGTGAAGAAAGCTTTTGGTTTTAGTGTGAAGGATGCCGTTCTCTTCCCGCCAGAGATGGAGAAAGGAATGTGGCCTGAGAACTACTCCCTCTCTGATCATGCACCACTGACTGTAGTATTCTCTCCTGTGAGGGTTCCTTGTACCCAGCTAGTCTGCTAAGCCGCTGTATTGATCAGTCTATAGATATATAGGCATGCTTGTAGATGTAAACTTGTATATTTGTGCACAGAGAAGATAGGGTATAATGAATAGAATATATAAGAGCTGCAAGATACTACACGGGAAGTGGAAAATTACGAGGTTGAGAAGGAAACACAAGATGTTTCGATTCATCTTTACTGAGACATCGTTTTCCAATGTAACAGAAGCTAGATTTCAGATGTAAGTTGTATGACATTTGGCCTCATCAAATGTGTATATAAAATAACAGTTTTGCCTGTTCTTTGGATGCGAACAAATACTGAGTTCTTTTTTGTGTAAGCAGAGTACTGCAAAACTATGTGACAGACGGATGAACTTTTTTAAGCAGCTAGCCTGCAGTTGACTTTGTCAAAAGTTTGCTCTCTTCTTTCATATTTCTTTGGAAGAATATTGCAGGTCAGTAGAATTACTCATGGCTCCTCATTGTTTATCCAATTAAAATTGACTTTGAAAGAATTCTGAGTCTTTCTGTTTAAAACAAAGTTGAGATTTGATTCTTTTTTTCCACTGAGGACATGATCCTAGTTGACCATGATCTTAGTGGGCTGCCTGTAATAGGAAATACACTATTAAATCAACCGACACAAAATAATTGTTTGACCTTCATTAAACAAATTAGGCATCAGAATCCCTGGCAACTGGAAATCTTGCTGACAAACTATGACAACATCTACTTATGAGACCTTGACTTTGAGCCAGAACTCTGCTCTTCTTTTTGTGTGTGTGTGTGTTTTGCTTTGATTGTTATTCATCCTATTCCAATATAACTTTTCTTGTTAGCTTGCTATTCTATATATACGTGACTGTAATGATCTAAATCATGTTAGACTCATGTGTTGTTTTTCTCTCAGCTCTCATCCTCTGTTCAAGATGGCATCTCTCATTCTTGGTTCGAGATGAATTTGTCTTTCTAATCATCAGTTGACAGATCCTTGATCTCGATTTGCGACCTTAAAAAGTTTACTTTCCACTCAACAGAGGTCCAACTAATTTCTTAGTTGAGGAATATTCAAAGAAGTATGCACCAATCAAACAGAATACCAATTTTGTAGGAACTTAAAAGAGTAGTAGAGCTGAAAGTAAACAGAATACCAATTTTGAATTTATTCGGCCAAAGACTTACATGATTGTTTATAAAGTTAACAAGGGAGACAAACTTTCACTATATAAAAGAAAAGGACCTGGACTCATTGACACATCTACCCAGACACACAGGAACAAACGAAATTGGATTTTGAGTTCGATGTATGAAACAAAACTTTACAAATTTTGAAGACGAAAATTATAAACATTGGCCAAAATTATAGAATCACGTTTTCCTTAAGACTTTATCAAATTTCATGCAAATTTGAGCTCATCAAATGCTGATATCCTATTCGAACACGGCTATTTTTTATTTATTTCTTCTCTTTCTAATTTTAATATCTCCACAGGAGCAACTTCTTTGACGATTTTGGAGGATTCCTGTTCTTAATTTACGGATCCTTGGAGTATATATATAAACTAGATCATTTTTTTTTTTTTTTCTTCTTTCATCAAAGCTTCTTCTCCTGTTATAAATAGTACGATTAAATCAAGAACGAGCCACTCATTCAGTATTTCAATACTGGCGACACTTGAAGATTAAGAGAGACTCCTCCCATCATGGCCTTAGTAAAGACTTTTAAGGGGCTTCTTGATTTCCCAGTTTACATAGTTTATTGCCATGGGTTAGCCCAACCCAACCCCATTCCTATGTCCAAAGATGTGAGAAATTGAAACTCAAGCCCATGATAAACTGAAATTAAAAATTATGGATGTGGAAGGATTCCGACAACGGTGGCGAGGACCGAAAGTCATACAGAAGGTTTCCTCGTGCAGAAGAGAAGATAGATGGCTAGAACAAAGAGAGATAAGGAAAAGAAATACATAATGAAAGAGGAGGAAGATTAGACCCAAATCTTCATAAAAATAAGTTAACTAGGTTTGTCATTCACATATAAAATTTATATAGATGCTAACTCGACTAACCGACTTTACTCAGTTAGGATCCAACTAAAGCTGATCATAAATTGGATTAGAGTGAACTTTATATGGAATCAAACTAAGTAAATAAATAAATAACTGAATCAAATATAATAAGCAAAGAATTCGACTCAACCATCTCAATCGGCTTGCTGGCTTGGGCTAACTTAGGCTCAGACTCAGACTCGGCCCAAATCAAATTAGATCATTTCCTATAATAATTTTGGCATGAAACAGTATTGAAATATTTGCCATGAAACAGTAATGGAATTGCATCTTTTTTACTTTGAGGAGAACCCCTACTTATACAATGTAAAGCAGATGTACACTGTCGAAAATGATACTGATTCTAGAGAATATTCCTACTCGATATGTAGAGTGAATATGAGAATGATATAAGACTGTGATGGTAACATATCAAGTCTAATTAAGAAATCCTATCAAACCAAATAATATTTCTAATAAACAAAAGCTAAGATACCATTTTTCTAGATGTTGACGAACAATAACTCTGAGAGAGAGCTAGAGGAAACATTGAACAACCAAGGATAATCTAGGACAGTAATTTCGGATTCATTCCACAATAGATTTAATAATTCTTAACCCAATGTTTGATCAATGAATCAAACAGGCTACCCTGCATGGGATTCAAGAACTACCAGGGCCATAATTTAATAGGACGACTAAGTTAACTACTAATAAGATTTTGAACAAATCTTATTAGTAGTTGTTGGCCAGTCATTTGCAAACGATTGCATTTCTATTTTTATTCTTATTATAAAAGTAGCACTGACAACATCATGTCTTCTGCATCCTTATTTAAAAAGTTTTGTACAATGATTTGCTAACCGATTCTATTTGACATATGCTTTAAAATTTAAATGAAAAAGAAGAGAAAACACTTTCTGGTGGTCTTCTCTTTAATCTTGTAGCCAATTTGCATTTATATGTTGGCTTTTATCTTTTCCTTCAATTCTCTTATACCACCTTATTTAGTTGATACAATTGATCAATATGAGTGATTAACTCCCCACCGATTATTAAAATCCAAGTTCTGATAATATACTGTTAGTTATTATTACTGGTCTTTATTTCTTACACGAATGCCCACTCTAAAGTTGCAATCTAAAGAGTTTGACTAATTACCTTGGTGATAAACAAGTCGATCTTTCAAAACCAGGAAAGGTCAATCTTTAATTTCTTTCAAATTTTTTTTTTTGGAAAAGTTATTCCTAATTGCCATGAAAATTGGATCTTAAAGTCTATCTTCACATATAACCATTATCAATAAAAAGACATATATAAAATTAATACATCACTAGTTAGTAAGTGGGTCGTTCAATTATGTGCCCCAAAGAAGCCAAAAAGCTCCCTCTATTAACCTAAGAGATAAAAGCATGCACCTGTATATATTTCTATTAAAATCATCATGTAGATTAATCACTCTGCCTTACAAGTTATTTCCCCAATAAAATATCATAATAGACACCTATCAGTTCAAATGTCACTCAAAAAAATATATATATCACTGTAATTATCCTATGACCTAATAATTGGTATAAACTAATAGTATCATGGAAGAGATTGACACCAACCTAGGTATAATTTAAAGCTAATTAAACTATTCTTTGTTGTTCACGACTGAATCCATTTGGAATGGTAGCTAGAGCTTACTGGGACACCACATCACATCTCTCTTCGATTAAAATATGCACCTCCAATAATAGACAAGATAGTAGTCATAGATAAGGATTGTCTTTAAGAATAAACATTAAATGAAGACAATAATCAAGCAATAAAGGTAAGTCCTGTACCCAAGATGATGCCCTCCTCACTGCCAAACTTCAACCAACTTTAACTAACAGCTAAACAATTCTTCAACCAATCAATCCTCATTGCTTAGAAATAAAGTCAAACCATCCTTCAACTTCTGCCCCCCTCTACCTCAACTACCATGACAGCAAACCTTTCTCTTTCTCTCTCTCTCTCTCTCTCTGATGGATCTCATTCAGAATCCAAGTTAACTAGTTGCTTTGGGAGAATGATTGAAGGCAAAAGGATTAGGAGATGGCTTCAGTCATGCTGCTGCAAGAAGAAGATGATGAAGCCTCTCCTCATGAGTGGGCTCTGAAGAGCATCACAACATCAATCCTCAAGTGCACGAGATGGCAGATAGAAGAACCCAGAGACCTCCTCAATTGCCCTTACCACTACTTCTGCGACAGCACTTACCCAGGAGACTACCCTTCCATTGTGGACTTGTTGGCTCTCCTCTTTGCAGCTTTTTGCTTGCTATCAACTGCAGCCTTCACCTTAATGGCATTCACAAAGTTCACAGCAGCTGTGAAGAGGAAGTACCTATTGCCTTCTGGCCCAATTGCCCTGCCATTTGTTCTACTGATCCTTGCCAAGGGACACAGGATTAATACCTTCTTCCCTCTCTCCCATATGGGCCCTGCGCTGCTGCAGCTTCTCCAGCTCTCAGCTCTTGCTTTCAGACATGAAGTTGATAAAGATTTGCGATACGCAGTCCTCAAGGCGTCGACGGTTTCCGGAATTCTACATGCCAGTTTGTACCTGGATGCCATCATCCTGCCTTATTACACAGGGCTGGAGGCTTTGAGGGAGTCGACGTTCTCCGGTGAGTGCACGTCGTGCGTGTGCAGGACGGAGGCTCTGGTCGTCGGAGGGAAGTCGGTTTCGTACAGAGGATTGTCGAAGACTAGTTTGTCGGTAATTTTCGCGCTGTGCTCAAGAATGGTGTGCAGGATATATGGGGAGGAGAGATTGAGCTTGGTGATCAAGTGGGCATTGGAAGGTATCAGTTGGATATTCATTGCAGTTGACTCTGTCTACCTGGTGAGTATGAATCCAGAAGGGGGACTTCTTGCTAATAAAGTGGTTTACAGAATGCTTTGTGCTTTAGTCTTCCTCAATATCTTCAGAAAGGTGCGTTGCTTCTTAGCTTGGGCATCAACAAGGCAAATTCAATTCAATTCAAATCATTGCCATAATGTTGTTTGAGGTCTGTACATTCACAAATAGATATGCCACAGTTAAAATTTCATTTGATTCAATTTGGATGCATAGGAAGGCTTATCATCCAAACATGTAACAAACTTCAGAGAATATATAACACAAGTGACTCATCTTTTCTATTTGGAGTTAGTTTCTTCATTACATGTACAAGTTTTCTTATTAAAAATCAAGCCCTTCTTTCTCGGATAAACTCGCATGTAACATATTGCTTAAGCAGGAGGATTTGCCCTAATAAAATCATGAGATGAGGTGGTTCTTCTCAAACCTTGTTATATTTTCTAGCTCTGTCTGTTATCTTGCCAGGAGAATTATAGCTGGAAGAAATAACTTTAAAGCATGAACAAGAAGAGTATGACTTCTTGATAGTTTAGGTAGGAGAGTGATATGTCCATCTATCTCTACCTACTACAATACCAAAAGCAACTGAGTGATTGAAACAAGGCAGCTGCTTTGGAGATACGTAGCTAATATTAACATAAAGTGATGCTATAGATTACCAGACGAGTTTTTCGTGTAGTAGGAAAAGCGAAAATGAGGACATTTAGGTGAGAGAATGGTCCGGATGATTGAACTAGGCTACCTAGTGTGAGGTGCTTTGGTTCCTAAATCTAGAACGAAGGTCTAATTTTTTAAGTAATTTGTTGGTTTGATCCAATCAATCACAAATCAGATACAATTCCATGTACCTTGCACTTTTTGGGTTTGGATCCTCATAAGTTCATTTGGGTTTTCATTTTAATTTTGCTTAGACTACGTAATATACTCACTTTTATAATAAATAATAATCTATTGTAACGGAGATAAAGAAAAAAGTGCTTCAAAAGTAGGTTGTGATGTCAAATCTAGTCAAGATTACTAGATCATGTGTGGTGGTGATCTAGTTCTTACTATAGAGCCAGCCTAGTAGAGTTTTTTTGCTGGGGTTTGAATGATTTTTTTTTTCTCCCTCCTAGGGTTTCTTTTCCACCCTTCCCCCTCTTCTAGACCATGGGCTACGGTAGGGGAGAAGCTTATCCTCTTGCTAATCTAATATCCCTCATTCTTCTCGTTCTCCTCTCTCTTCTCCATCTTTTCTACTATGAGCCCTTATTTTTCTTTCTCCCTTTCCAGTCATTGTTAGGATTGTCAGATTGCATTCTTCTAGTAGCAGCTTGCACCTTTGCCATCGTTTGAATCATCTCCCTCCTCTTTCTTCATCCCGTGTTGATAGTGTCGATCTACTTGGTAGTGGCATCAGGGTGGAGACTTAGCTCTGCCGCTACATATGTCTATTGAGGCTTGGATTGGGCTGGTCTTGTTGTCAAAGTTTGCTTCGATGCCATTGATTCACCCTAATCTGGCCTCTTACTAGTAGTCACTTCCTCTGTCGTCCCATTCTCTCTCTACATCATCACCCTCACCGCATCTACCACACCGTGCATGTCACCCTCATCGCAACTGCCACATCGACCTCACCACTCCTCTCTCTCCACTCTTGCCACACCTACCTCCTTTCGCTCCGACGAGAAATGACGTTAGAGGTAGCTGTTGGGCCACTTCATTTCTTTGGTTTTTTTATTCTAGTTTTTTTAGGGCTTTTATAGCTACGTGCTTTAAGATCCACAACGATCATGTTAAAGTTAAAGTTAGCTGGTTAGTGATGCATGTGTTATAGGTGTTATCTCATTTAGATCTTGTATGCCCTTTGGGCTTGACACTTGTTTCTTCATATAAAGCTAGTAGCAGGCTATTCAAATTATATCCAATTTTCTATACATCTCAAGCTTGTAAAATTTGATTGGAATTAATTGAATTATTAGCCTATAGGCTTTCATAAAATAATGTGTGGCAATATGGCCAAGACTGTGTTGATGCTGATAAACATTAATTTTTTTTAAAACAAATCTTATTTGTCTAAAAGTTACTCTTGTCTAAGTAAGGAATATGTCTCGAAGAGTTCATGCAAGATTGATTTCCATTCCAACTCAACCTCAAGTCAAGGTTTCTGAATAGCCCATGAAATTTTAAACCTATATCTAAGGATTGTTGTAAGTCGTATTCGACCGAGTTCAAGTTGACATCATTGGGGCCAACTTCGGCCTAGGCTTAGTCTGTGCCATTATTGAAGGCCCTTCTAGGGTGGGCCCTGGAGTGAGGAGGTCGCACTTAATTTTTGGACTAACCTAGGATTGGGTAACTAGGAGGAGAAGAGAAAAAGTAGGAAAGACAAAGGAAAAAAAAGTGTGGTAGAGGAGAAAGAGAGACGGAGGTAGAGGGGCAGTAGACAAGAATTGATAGATTAAGAGGCCCACTAGAGGAAGAGGATAGGCAAATAATGTTCGAGTCAAAAAGTTCCATTAGGGTGCAAAAAAATTAAAATCATTTGTATTAAAATTTATTATATTCAAGAATTCAACAAAGTATTATGTATTAAAAGAATTGCTATAATTTTTTTCTAATAACATTCTATTATAAAATGAATTGCTATAAATTTTAGGTATTGTGTATAAAACAACAAAAAATGGTTAAAGAAGATTATGTTGTGATGGTTAAAAGAATTACGCTCATTGTATGAGTATTTCTAGGTTCAAACCCTAGTGGCATAGGTTAAAAAGAAAGAAAGGAAAGCAAATGAGATGGGGCTCAAATGAATAAAGGGGTTCGTTATGTATGAGTATACGCAAGCTCGAATCTAACTACATCGGTTTAACTAGGGTACCATCACTTTCCCACTTCTTTATAAAGAGAAAATAATAAATAACACTAATAGAATAAAAACTTAATAAGTGGTCCCAAAGAACCAGCAGACAAAGAGGTGACAGAGAGGGATAACAAGGAGAAGAAAAGAAAAAAATTATTATTACTTGCTTTGAGTCTAGAGATCCTCTATGAATTGGTTCAGGGACTCCTAAACTAATTTTGTAACTAAACATATTTTTATCGTTTACATATCTAATCAAGTTTACTCTCGAGCTTAGCTTCAAACCAAACAAGGCCTTAGGGTTTTGTTATGTCCTCAAGCTCTTTGGATCTCCGGCCAGGATCTAGACGGTAAACCCATTCCGTACGCAATAGGCTCTGTGCTGGATTTTGGTGTGAGAAATTGAGGCCAGATTTAAGGAGAGGGGCACCTATTTAAGCAGGGTTTGAAGAACAACTCCCTTGCATAAGATTGAACTTGTAACTAAAAATAAAAAATAAAAAATTGAAGAGTACTATCAGGCAGGCAGGAATGAAATATCCTTTCCCTCTACCCTCTCCTTCCTTCCTCCTGCATGCAAAAAAAGCAGATCTCCATTTCCATTACGCCAAGAACAATTCCTTTCCCATCACCACCATAACCAATTAAGCATCTTCTCCTCCATAAATTACCACCTCCCTCGCTCCTACCTTTCCCACAACCAAACCACCTAACCTACATGTCTTCCTCCGGAAAAACCAACGACCACACCCAAAGTCGACGCCACGCCGAGCAGGAGGTCAACGAGATGGTCTCCAAGCTCACACGCCACCTCACCTCTCTCGGCCACGGCCGGGCAGGCGACGGCGACAATGGCTTAGGCATCATCACCTTAGCAGGGGACAACAAAGGCGCGACGATGAAGGCGGGCCCCGAGGAGCTCATCGATACACACGGAGTCCTCCACGACGACGACGACGGCATGAGCGCGTACACCAATAGCAACTACCAGGCCATCAACAACTCCATAATGCTCGGCGGGAGCTGCACGGCCGACGACCCCGGCGTGCATGTAGTCATCTCGGATTTCGTGGATGAGAGTAGTGATGAGAGTGAAGAGGAAGAACGACGTGAGAAGAAAAAGAAGAAAAAAGAGAAGAAGGAGAAGAATGAGAAGAAAGAGAAGAAAGAGAAGAAGGAGAAGGAGAAGGAGAAGGAGAAGGAGAAGGAGAAGGAGAAGAAGGAGAAAGATGAGCAGTCAGATGATGCGGAGAGTGAGTAATGAGTTAACATATGCTTGATGAGTTGCATTTTTCAATAATATGGAGACTGGATGCTACTAAACTTCTATGCAAAGGGAGAGATTGAAATAATTTGTTAATAATCTTTCACTTAATTTACAACAATCAAATGTTACTTTCTTTTAACGGTGTTGAAGTAATTTGCTAATAATCTTTCTGTCTGATTAAGTCTCGTGTTGTTTGTGAAGGGAGAGATTGTTGAGATAGTATTAGTTGTGGCAAATTCTCCTTTACTTGGATTAGGATTAGGATTACTATAATCGAAGTGTCTATTGTTGTGCAACAGATACTTCGATTTATCACTCTCTTAGATAGGTAGAAGAGAGAGATGTGGTGATCAATAAAAGAAAATGGCGATCGATGAGCATGCATTTTATAAATACAACGTACGTACGTCTCCCTCTTATTTTGTTAGATTATTACCGGAACCAGAAGGACACAGAGATCATCTTGTTCGAGATTAATTAGGAGATATCTAACCCAAAACTTAAACTTATCTAACATAAGATAAAATGTCATATTTTGAGTTAAGGAGATGTCAGTGGAAGTAATATATAGAAGAGTCTGGAGGACGAAAATCCACTTTCATTTTTCGTCTTCTCTAATTTGCTCGCTCTTGCTTTAAGACTTTGTCCAAGGAGGACGATAATTTCCCTCAAGTATAGAAGAAGATAATCCAAAGCACGTACCCTTTTGTCTTGGCCATTCTATTCTTCTTAGTTACACTATATAATCTTTTCCAACTCAAATTTTATTCTCTTACGTGATCAGTTAACGTGGGATTGGGATATATTCTTGTTGATATCTTTTGCTTCTGAGCTGCTTGGAAAGCTACTTATATATAGGCAAAAAAATTCTTGTTCGATCCCTATTCTTTAATATTAGATAAAGCTCAATGTTCTATAGAGTGAATGATAGTGGGCAAAATTAAAGATATGGACGACCTTCTATACGTAAAATTAAACTTGATCCTAATTCGGTTTTCATTTCCCAAACTCAAATCACTCGAATAATTATTTCAAGCAAGCTTAATTTTAGTCGACCATTAGCTTGAATTTTATCAAATTTGAACTTATCAAACTTTATGATTGAATCATTAATTGTTGGCTCAGTTAAATATGAGTTCAGCTTGATTGAGCCTAAAATAAAAGCCCTGTTTTACGAAAAATAAAAGAAATATACTGTTCTTTTTTAGGGTAAAATTCCATAAACATAATTCTTTCAATCAAAATTAGTGTTAAATTGGTTTCGAGCTTAGATTTAATTTGGTGAGCCTATTTTGGTGGATCCAATCTCAAGCATTAGTGACTGCCTCCACAACAACGCAAAATCAAATTGAATCTTCATAGAAATTTTCAAATGATGTCTGACATTTTAATAATTTTATAATTATTAATTGCCTTTTAAGCTATTTGTGGTATAAGTCTTCTATTTTGCTAACATTTTAATATGATATCTTAGTTAATTTAAATTAATCAATTTCTAACAAAGTAGTATTACAACAAGAATCTTCCATTTAAGAATCCAAGATTAGCTTATTTGTAACAACCTATTCTTAAAAAAAAAAAATTGGCATGGCACGACGTGGCCGGTCACATTGTGGCCGACCTCATGCCATGCTGGGGTGGCGCGAGCTGAGGGTGCCACACACCTCTAGCCGCCGGCCCGACCAACTAGGCCGGGTCAGCTAACTCCGATGGGCTCGCCGGTGCCACAGCCGTAGCGCTGACGTCCTTACTGCCCCCTCTCTCTCTCTCTCTCTCTCTCTCTCTCTCTCTCTCTCTCTCTCTCGATCACTCTCTCACTCTACTCTCTCTTACAATCTCTTTCTCGCCTCATTGCCAACTCTTCTCTCTCTCTCTCTTCCTCCTTAGCTCGGGTTCGCTGGAGCTGAGCCGCCGGCAAGAGGCCGGCTGCTGGCTGGCCAGCAGTGGCTGGCACCCTCTCTGTCGGTCAGGGTCCGCGCCCTTCTTCCTTCTCCTTCTCCTATTCTTCTTCTTTCTTCTTTCTTTCTCTTCTTCCTTTCTTCTTCTTCTCCATTCTCGGTCCCTCCTTCTCCTCTTGCTCTAATGTTAGGTAAATTAGTCTCTTTAGATAATTAATTATTTTGATAATTTATACTCACTAATATAATTTTACTAAGTATTTTAAGTATAATAATTTATTAATTATAATTATAAATATTGCCTATAAATTTATTTATAGTTTAGTTATTATTTATTAGTTTAATATATGTAGTCTTATTGATAATAATCTTCTATTTATATTTAATTTATATTTTATATGACTATTTTTAGTATATTATTATTGTCTAATAGTTTATATAAAATGGAATACTAGACTTGCATATTATTTTTGTATAATAGGATAATGACTATTTTGCATATAATTTATGATTAGTTAAATAAGAGTATGTATTACAAAATAATTATTAATAATATTATTTTATAATTATATTTTTATTAAATTATTTATATAGTCATCTTTAGTTATTTACAAAAAAGAGATAAATTACTATATACTTATTACTTATTCTATAATTAGCAAAGTAGGATTTTTATTAAATAAATGTAAATTATGATAATAGCATATTAATATTATCACAATTAAATTTATCCTATGAATCTAATCAATTTTAAACCTAATAAAATATCATATTTTACTCGAACGGATTATAATCGGATAAATAACTAACTTTATGTTACTTAAACATTTTCAGACTCTAAACCCCCTTATTCGAGACCCCGAGCATCTCACAAGCGATGAGTGGCGGTTGATTGATGGACCTAAGGATACGTATGTTGGGTCTTCTAATAAGATGTAAGTAGTATTATCCCGTAGACGTCTTTCTCAAATTAGGTTATAGAATATATTATGTATATGCATGTTTTGGCCTCCAGCATGATTATATGACTTTATCTATAGATGATTACAATCAAGTATATTTTATCATGCATGCAATTAGGCTGATCTTGGATATGAGTATGATGATGATATGTAGAGATGATTAAAGATGACTATACTATTATAATTTTATGTCTAATTGATCTGTAGTATGAGTATACATGTTGTGATAGATTAGCATGTATATGCATGTGTTGACTACATGGTTGGAGACTACATTGCATCATTTTTCTCTTGATTCTGTTTCACCTTAAATTACTGTTATGCATTGACATGTTATCATACTGGATATATGCGTATGATCTATCATTTAGAAGAAAAACATGAAATATGATTAATAGGGTAGTTGATAGAAAGCGTGGGGATACCCGAGTGGGCGTGAGGGTTCGGACGTGCTTGGTGGATGATTGATCACTCGACATAGTCGCAATCCTGTGGCCTTACGTCTAAGGTCGTTAGTTTGTGTGCGCTGTAGACATTCGGACACATATCGTTCGCTAGGGCATATGTGGCGAGTTATCCTCATGAGATTTCTATCAGCTAGAATGGTGTCCGGTCTGGATGGATGTTGATACCTTTAGCGGATGATAGGGTATAGTTATATTTGAGATACTCCTTGCAGATGGCTGAGTATGCTCTGAGCCTTCAGGCATGATATTGAGATCGGATAACGGGTGTTGACTGTGCACAGTGGTCTAGTATGATGATGACATATAGAGATAACATTGATGACTGAGATATTGAGAAATGCATATAATTTTATTATCATCTAATTACTTGATTATCGAGTGGTCAATATACATCATATATGATTGCATTTGATATCATAGCATGGTCATAGTCGGCATGCATCATGTGTTATATTTGAGAGAGAGTTATGATGATATTATGACATGGAGATTTGTTTATTCATTGTCGATGATTATATACATTTATTAGTTATGACATGTTATCTACTTTTCATTTATATATTATTGAGAATATATTTATATACTCATTTATGACATGATGCTATTTCTGATTCATATTATCCAGTACATGATTTACTTTCTGTTTGACATCACTAATTTATGGTAAGATCTATTCACTGAGCCTTTTATTCATGACTCTCTTTATTTTTTTTCTAACCCTCTCAGATATGTGGTACGTGATAGCGACTTAATATATCTTAATGATATATTTTAGATTGATGAGGTGAGCTATAGATGCGAGATGATATAGATGATAGTTTGTATAGAAATTGAGTTGTATCGTTGTTTGTTATATTTGTACTTTATTGTATCCGACGATGATTTGTATAGTATATGTCAGATTATAGTGTACTAATGCATCAGTTGTTTAGTTGTATCTTGATGGTTTATCGTAGCCTGTGTGAGTCCTGCTAGATTATGTAGTAGTCTAGTGTATATTATTATGGACTTAGATATTCATATGTTAACATATTTATTTTATTTGATAATATGATTTATTTGGTGTTGGATTATGTGAGCATGGATATGTTAGTAGATATTATTTGATGATGTCATATTATATGTGCAGAGGAGTGTATCTGTATGTGACGGGCTCCACCCATCATGTCGCATGAGCCGCACGTACCGTGTGAGCGCGTAGGGCATACACGTGCTCGTGCCAGGCGGGGGCATTATATTATCTTTTTATAAAAGTTCGTAGATAAATAACTTATTAAGTTTTAATATATCAATTACATCTTGATATACATAAATAGTAGAAAAGGAGATCAAAAGATAATCTTACAATAAAGCCCACACTTAGCTGAATACAGACTGAATAATAGTAAACTAGGGTATCAAGCAAATAATAAAGATACAAATAGTTGAGCAAAATAAAAAAGAGAGATAAGACATCAGCCTTAGAATAAACCTTCCTTTTAGCCATCAATGACAGCACTACAAAGAAGCACGATTATAAAAGACTTGAACACAAACTATAGTACTTTACGAGTTGGCGTCCTATGGCTCTTGCTATTTATAAAAAAATCAAACACAATAACCTAGAACATCCGGAACCAAAGGAATAGAGCGGGAAGGGAAGATGCAAATCAAGGGTAAAGAAAAACAAAAGAACACATGCATATCAACTAATAAACACATTTGATTACAATATACGGTCTAGATTAAAAACAGCCCAACAAACCCTTGAAGAGGCTATCCCATGGGGCAAAGGCGATAGGTACACAAAGGGAAAATCGACAAAGTGCTAAAGTAGAATAAGGCCTTAGCAGACCAGTTAAGCTAGCGGTCCAGTGACAAAGAGTGGTAGTGGCTAGAGGAGACCCCGGGAGAGGAGGGGATAGGTTGGTAGAAGGAAGAAACATAACTAGCTACAACAATAGGGAAGGAGGATGACCGAGATAGTTGCATGCGAGGAGCAGTGCTAGGGGAGAAGATAGCAACTGAACTATAACAAAGCTGATGATCGACGAGAGAAAAAAAAATCCAATATATCTCAAATATATAATTAGAAATTAGATTAACATCTAAAATATTTTTGAATTAATTAAGAAACTGCGGTACATACAATTAGTGAAACTTTTTAGGGTACTGTATTGTTTAAAAATTTCCATCTTTAAATCTATTGGAAGTTGAAGCGATAGTGAGCAGAGACCCTCCTGGATTCAGGTTGGACCAACTCCGCTCCACTTAATAAATTATTAACTTCGAGCAGGTGTGTGTCAATCGACTCAATACCTACAAAAACTTTTCTCTGTCGACCCGAGACCCGCTCCTCTATCTTAAACCCTCCCTTCTTCTTCTTCTTCTTCTTCTTCCCGCTCGCCGTCGAACGCCAATGGCAGCCGAGCTCGATTCCCCGGCGGCAACTACCCAAATGAGCCCCAGGAAGCGGAAGCTTAAACCCAGGAAAGGGAAAAAGCCGTTCAAGAAGGCAAAGAAGCCCTTGTCCATGGATTCTGCGACGAAGGCCAAGAAGCCCACCCAGAGAATGCTCAAGATCTTCCAGAAGAGGGCCAAGAACTACCACTCCGACGACGAAGAGGCTGAGGAGCTAGGGGAAGAAGAGGATGACGATGCCTCGAGCGGTGATGAGGAGAGGCAAATCGATTCCGATAGAGAAGGATCCGAAGGCGACGACGAGGGCGAGGGGGGAGGAGGCCACCGTGGGATTACCAGGTTTACAGAAGGTTGTAGAACCTTCAGGGTCGCTTTCTTGAAGATTATGAAGAAGAATTTGCCCAATGATCCATTGGTTTGTTCCTTTTGTTGCCGTTTGGATGTTTTGAAGCGTTAAAGATGATATTTCTTTGTGATGCAACTTTTGTTTTGAGTTTTTTAGGGCCCTATTTTGTCGGCAAATAAGAAGCTGGTCGCGGAGAAGCTTGCGGAGGAGGAGACGGAGCACAAGGTGAAAGGGGAGGCTAAGAAGGAGAAGCTCTTGGTGGGTATACTTTACTTTACTGCTCGCAATTAATGTGCTGTGACTTCTGGTTGCTTGTTTAATTATACAAGTTCCTTATTGAGCTTTTCTTTTGGTTGATTTAAAATAGGCAGCAGAAAAGGGGCACGCAAAGCCGGCTAATTTCTTGGATGCAAAGGAAAAGTTTCTTATTAGTGTCGCAACAAAAGGAGGTAATTGTTGGCATACAGAGTATGGAAACTCTCTGTTTTTATTTCACCTTGTCAGTGATGATGCTCAATGAGAAACCTTATCCTGGATTGAAGCTTTACTGACTGAACCATCTTTCTATCTTGCATGTTTGCTGCTGAGATTTCAGTTGTCAGGCTATTTAATGCGGTATGAGGACATTATATTTCTGCTAATTCCTATATTTGTTTGCTGATTTATCCATTAGAATCTTCTTGTTGTTGCAAGTCAATTGCAGATGAAATTCCTGTGATAATTGATCAATTCGGGGTTTTCTGCACAGGTCAGTAAAGGACAAAATCCACAGAGAGGTTTAAATCCTTCAAAATTGAAAGATGCAAAAGGTATTGATTGTATCCGTTACTCTTTGTATTTGATGGTTCGTTGTATACACAACTGTATAATCCATGACTGTTGAAAAATTTAGATCTTATTCTGTTTCTCTGATTAAATAGATTGTTTCTGAAAGATTTAAGCTTCAATAGGAGGGTAGAAATGCCAATTCTTATCAATATTTGCTGTTTGCTTTGTTGAGAAGTTGGTTTTGTATGCTCTCTTTAACACAATGTACTCATGATATATCATTTGTCTGTATTCTTAAAAGATTATTCTGGTATAATAGTCTATACAATCGCAAGTAATTGTCCTCAAAGTTTACTTTATATACTCTTGTAGCATAAAGATATGACATAGAAAACAATTATGTAAGACATAATTTGTAAAACATATATTAAGTCTCAACTATTTGGGATTGGCTATATGATCCTTTTCCTCTATTCATCTCTGTTTCATTCAAAGGTTTGCGGTTAGATCAAACGTTTTCATGTCCTTTCTCACAAGTTCCTCTCGTGTTAGTCTTGGTTCTCTCACTTTAAGGACCCTACTAATTCAATGAAATCACTCTGTTGAGCCAAATATATTGTCTCCATTGGACATGAACAAACCTTTTCTCTTTTCTTCCTTTTTTTTTCCTTTTTTCTGATAAAAGGCTGATCCCTATATTATAATAAGAAAAATTGATGTTAGTATGTTACAAGAAGAGGATAATAGATCATAATAAATGTTGCAATTTGTTGGATAAGAAACCTCCCAAGGATGCCATATATCAAGTATTGATCTCCAAAAACTAGTAATTTTTCTCATAGATTTCTCAAGAATTCTAAAATTTACTTTCCATCCAAATATTTTACTAGAGGAAGCAAATTAACATCATCCATCTAGGTGACTAGGTTACAGGTCTTTTCTGATGAAAGTATTAAGCCAAAGACAGCACCGAACAATTTGAGGAATAATTAGAGATATTCAGACCATGCAAGATAATAGAGAAATGTTCCAGGATTTCTTCTTTTACAAGCACAAAGTGGATGGATTGAATTAGAGACTAAATACCCTTCCAAAGCAAGAAATCATTAATGTGAAAGTGACCCCAAAAATTAAGCCCAGAGGAAGATTTTAACTTTGATAGGAACTTTGCTTTTCTAGACCTTATTGAAGAAAGCAAACTCAATGCCACCATGGTTTAGTAGGTTATACATAGATTTTGTGGAGAAAGATTAGAGGCATTAAATGTGCAAATAACCAAATTGTTACCCGAAGGAAGTTTGAAGCCTTAGAAACGAGAGAGAATGCCAGATATTCCTTTCTCTGCAACATATTACATTAATTCTCTTGGAATGTGATCAACAGTGAAAATCTATTGGAGAAGGCATTTACCTAGTGATAAATGGAATCGACAACTTGCCTAAGTTTATGTTGCCCTGGTAGGAACAAATAGTAATTGAGGATAATTCAGAAGTATAGGAATGTGAAACAAAATATTTCGGTATATTAAGCTTGACTCAGTTTTGACTTTTGATAGGCTTGAGAGTATCTAGATGAGTTTCTTTTTATTACCTATTAAATTAAATGGAAGTTGGATAAGCTTTTTTCAATTTGCGATTGTGAATCATTGTCAATGTTATCTCCATACTTATAGAATCGCATGTCTTGTATCTCATTATATTATGACGTCATCATGTTTCTATAAGCAGTACATCTTTTTTCATCTCAGTGTTGGCCAAACAAAGAAAAGAAACGTTTTTATCGGAGCTAAAAAAGTCGACAACTCAAGGTTATTCTAGCCACTTGTCATCCAGTTCCTCCAAGGTGCTTTTTCCACTTTCTTAAGTGCTATCTATTGAAATTTCACAAGACTACTAAATTTAGGATTTACTATTTTTTTATTTGGCTTGAACACTGAAAAGAATATACTTGCACGTCTTTTTGTACATCTTGCTGATGCATTGTTCATGGATTTTTTTTTTTTTTGCTTGACAGATCTTCTCCTTTTCACATGGGTCATTTTTCACTTTACTATTATGGTCTTCCATTTGAATACTAAATATATCATGACACTAAGATGGCACCGATTTTTTTATCAAGTTGCATGATATACTCTTTTATCATGTACCTTTTAGCTCACACTAGTATGAAATGCCTTTGGCATACTCAATGGTGTCATACCATTCTTTTTTTGTTTGTCAGATAGACATATTTTATTCCTGGACTGGTTTATATAAGTTGTTTTGGTGAGATTATTGCTTCTGAGGCAAAATGCTGCATTCAGATATTCTGAGATGCTTAAGTGTGACATTTGAAGTTGCATGATATACTTTATAATGTATCTGTTAGCTACCACTAATGTAAAACAAAAAATGCCTTTGGCATGCTTGATGATGTGTCATACATTCTTTTTGTCTTTTGGGGAGACATTTGGGGAGACATTCCGTTTCTGGACTCATTTATAAGTAGTTTTGGAGAGATGCTTGCCTGTCAGGGCAAAGTTGATTTGAGATATTCTCAGATGCCTGATCTCTCACTTATGACTTATTAGTCTGGTGTTCGAATCTTGGGACAGGACAACGTTGTTTTTGTTTGAAATGCATTTTGAGCTTGATGTGGTAATCGAGTTAGCTGAACTTGAGCTGGCTCTGATAGTTGCAAGTCCAACCTGAGCTTGATCTTAGCTCAGTTGCTTCAGCTTGGCTGCGATACTTTTGACTTATTAGGAAGTTTATTTAATTTGTTATTTTGACTAAATGGGAAGTTCTAAACAAAAATTTGAGGCGGTTGAGCATGAGAAAGCAGCCTTTATGTAGAAGATGATATCTTACATCTTGGGAAATATTAGCTTATAAGATAAGAAGGTAAAGAACATATTCTTGACTCTTGAATGTGCACAGCTTCATAGTATTCTTTTTAATGTAGTGTAGTGTAAGTTAGGCATGTTTACTGATTTACTGTTGCATAGTCATGTCCCGTGAAATGTCTTCTATTTCTTTGGATCAATTGATCATCTTGGATTTGTAATACTAATAGCTTGTTTTTTTTTTCCAGCTTCCTAGTTTGGACAAAGAAGATACTGATGAGCCTGGGTGGGCTCCATTACGTGATAGTTATATGCTTACAAATTCAAATTCAAAGTTGAAGGATTGGGATAAATTGCCAGTAAGTATTTTCAGTCAATGGTTTCTCTTTCTTTCTGCAACTTCTGTGAGTTGGTTAGTATACATTCTATTATTTTCCTTGAAAGATTAGTAATTTCTCATATTGCTCATTCAGGATCCTGTTGAAACAGTTGATGAGGATGAAGTCCCCATGGGGAGCTCCTCTGATGAGGATTAGAACCTCTGGATTAAGGTAAATTCTCTCTTTCCATTCCAAGAAAGAAATAGGCTCCTGTATGTGTTTTGCTGGAGATTGGTAAAATTTGTCGCTTAAGCTGGGAACAGTTGAGAGTATGATGATTGATGACTGAAGTTGTATATTGGCTGGAGTAAGATAATGACTTAAGTTTTTAAAGAAGCTAGCACCTGAGCTCCAAACCGCCAATCAAGAATTGATATTTGATGCATGATATATTGGCTGGAGTAAGACAATGGCATAACTTTTTAACGAAGCTAGCACACACCCAAGCTTCAAACTGTCAATCAAGAATTGATACCTGATACATGGTAGAATAAATTAGATACTTAACGTGAAAATCCTCTTTAATCAATGCAAATTCATGCGACATCCATCTATAAGCTTCTGTTTACATCATGCTATTCATTTTATAGAACATAGGTGTACTGAAAGATCCTGGTGGCATAATGTACATCTACTATTAAAGCAGAACCTTTAGCTTCAATGCAAACTGATTTCATTTCTTACTCTCTAATTGTGATGAATGATGAAAGAGCACTGGGGAGGACTAAATTTACATTTATCAACTTGTACCACAACTAGAGATATCAGAGTTTCTATTATCTAGTCATATCACAAACTTTTATAGCACGAGTTTATTCCTTTGGATAGTCTTTTTATCCTTCACTTGATGTGCATTAGAAACTATTAGAAAGTAGGAACAGATTATTGGATATCACAAAGAGCTGAGCTTCCTAGCACAAATTTATCTCACTGAAGTTAGAGCATTTGGATATTTGATTATTACTTTTGGAATTGGTGTTATGCTGTCCTCAACATCATCAAAAGTAAGATGTTGCCCAGTTAGTAGTTATGTCTAATGCTGATTTATATATCATAATGCACTAAGTTTAGCCTATAATTAATTTAACCTTAAGGCACTAAGTTTAGCTTATAATTGATTTAACTTGTGCCTGTCTCTATTGATTCTGCATAGTAATTTAACAGTTCTATCTCGCACATTCTACAGACCTTTTATGGTTGAACCCAAGGTAATCAGAATTATACTGACATCAAATACATTTCGAATATGGAACAAAGATTTTAATTCCTCGTCTTCCAACCTACAGGCTATCTATGGATGAAATTGAGTCCATCAGGTTTTCAGATAGAAAGCTTGGGCCAAGTTATGGTGCTAGGGAAAGCCATCCCATCTGAAGAGGGCATGAGCAAGTTGGTTGATTCTGCTGCGTGTGGTGTACAAGTTAAGGATTCATTCAATAGTAGCCCAGGATTTTCTCCACCTAGAATAGGATCTTGACTTGTGCAGTTGGACTGCAACTATTCTCTGATATTTATATTGTCTTTGCTCATATTTTTATTTTGTACCTCAACACAGAAAGGAAAGGAAACTGTAAGCATGTTGTTTCACACAGCAATCATGATGCCACCTTTTCTTCTCGTTTATATATTGTTAATGAGTGCTGCATAATAAAGGTCCAATTTGCTGTGAGGAATATTCAGAGGAAATTGGAAACTTCACCACTCTGATGAGCATCAAGGTGGAGGAAGCCAAGGAGTCAGACTTGGCTCTGGTAAGAAGATATATCCTAACGGAAGTGTCCTAGCCCTAGGTTGATGCTTTTCCTGGGGGAATTTCTGAGATATAGTTTGAGAACTTATTAGTGATGTCCCAATATTTGAACTATTTTAGGTATGTTCATTAACTATTTGAGCACTATCTCATTGGCGGAATTAAGTAGTTAAACAGGACAATCTCGAAGGAACATATCAACAGTATAAGTAACATATCAAGCTGAAGTTTTAATAAGAGTTTTTGACCAAACTAGTTTTATTTTAAAACTTATTTATCTAACTAGACAACACCTAAAACTTAAATACCAAATAAAAATTATTTTACTGTTGCCATAACTAAAATGCTTAATTTTTAAATATTTTTTCAAGTAAAACTTTTCCTAGGCTAAGGGACTCGAAAAATTTACTAAAGCGTTTTAATAAAAACAGTGATAAGATTAGTATTTTACTTAGAAAAATATTAAATCTTATTAGCATTTTAACTAAAACACTTAAGAGTTGAGCATTTTACTTAGGACTACAATAAAAATAGACTAAAATTCCCACTCCAATACGCGGGGTGGGGGGGTTGGAAAGAAGCTTGCGGTCAAAAGATATTTTATAGGATCCAATCTGGCGGCCCCGAACGAGATCCGAAACCGACTAAAATTCCCAAATAAAATAATCCTAGTTACGCTCGGATCCGGTTTGTGGTAAACGGGTCCATCGCCGGCCCTAATTCGTATTCTTCTATAAAATTCTAGTAGAAATCCAACCGATATTCTCTCTTCTCTTCTCTGTTCTTCTTTGGTTGTTTTGAAGCCAAAACCCGAAGGAAGCGAAATGGGAGAGAAAGAGACGAAGCTCTCCTTCTCCCTCTCCTCCAAACCTTCCTCTCGCCCCAATCCTCCCAAACCCCCACTCCGCGACTCCGAATCTGGCAGCGGAAGCTCCCCGGCGCCCCAATTCGTCACCGTCTTCGACCCCTCCCAAACCCTAGACTCCGCGGGCGCATCGAGACTCGTCATCCCCCCCATCCCCAATGCTGACTACCTCCACCCTTCCAAGAGGTCGAAGCACTTCCTCCCCCTTCCCACCGCCGACGATGACCCGTCCTCCTCCTCCGTCGACACGAAATTCATCCTCGACACCACCTCGTCCGCCGGCGCCGACTCCAACGTCCAATACGGGCTGACGGTTCGATCCACATCCAACGGCTCCGGATCCGAACCCCATCGAGATGACGAGGAGGAGCGGCGCGAGCCCGGCGACTTCATGCTTCGGAGGTTCAGGGAGGACATGAATAATCTCCCAGACGATCGGGGATTCGACGAGTTCAAGGACGTCCCCGTCGAAGGCTTCGCCGCGGCGATTCTTGCCGGGTATGGGTGGTCGGAGGGGAAAGGGATCGGGCGCCACAACAATAAAGGCGACACCAAGGTCGTCGAGTACGACCGCCGTGCCGGCACCCATGGCTTGGGATACAACCCCTCCATGTCGGATCCCCAGAAGCAGAGGGGAGAGTGGAAAGTGATGGAGAAAGGTGGGGTCTTTAAGGTTGTCAAGGAGGCTCCGGCTGTCGACGCGGCCAACAAAGTCGGGCAGAGGGGGAAGGAGGATAAGAAGAGGAATAGGGATGAAGAAAGGAAGAAAGCTGATAAATTGGGTCAGAAGCTAAGCAGTAGGCGTTCTGAGGAGGTGTCTATCCGGTGGCTCACTAGCCATATTAGGGTTAGGATTATTAGCAAGGATTTGATGAAGGGGAAGCTGTATCTGAAGAAGGGGGAAGTAGTGGATGTTGTTGGGCCCACGACTTGTGATATCTCCATGGATGGGAGCAGGGAGCTGGTGCAGGGAGTGGAGCAAGAGATGCTCGAGACGGCACTGCCCAAGAGGGGAGGATCAGTGCTCGTGCTGTATGGGAAGTACAAAGGTGTGTATGGGAACCTTGTGGAGAGAAATTTGGAGGATGAAACTGGAGTGGTTAGGGATGCAGACAGCCATGCCATGATCAATGTGCGCCTGGAACAGATAGCCGAGTATGTTGGAGATCCCGAACTTCTTGGCTATTGATCCTTTTAATAGTGGACAGTAAACACTGAGTCAGATTTCTGTTCAAGAAAGGTAATATGTGCTCCCTCATTGATGGGTACTTTTGTAAGAATCATTTGGATCATTTGGCTCTTCTGAAATGGCTGATTAGCTAATGGAAATTTAGAACAATTTGGAAATATTAATATGGTTGTTCTCATTTGTTTGGTTGTCGTAATTGAATATGTTTTTTGTACTACATGTTCTACAACTATCATGCTTGTAATGCTGATAATAATGAAAAATGTTTTGTTTTGCAGCATTTATAGATGTTGTAGTGCCTGTGGTAATGGATGAGGACACTTGCTGCAAGATGGTAGTCCCTAATGGTCAAATAATAGTAGAACATATGCTCGGAATGTTACATAAATTCTTGTAGAGATTTTAAACACTTTAGCGTGTCAGCGATCCTTGTAGAGATTGCTGCCAAGTGTCCGCGATCTTACATATATAAATCTGATATGAGAAGACCATATTACTTCTACAATGTTTCATTACATTTCATAACTGTGAGGATGGTGATTTGAATATCTCCATCAGGAGTATTGTCCGACACTCGTCCTCTTAGGCACTGTCAAATTTATACTGTTATCCTGACCAGAATTATTCCTATTGTTTGAATGTTGAGCTCTAATAAGGCTCAGTTCAATGTGAGGAGGAACATATCAAAGATGATATTTCTTTGTGATGCAACTTTGTTTTGAGTTTTTTAGGGTCATTTTGTCTCCAAATAAGAAGATGGTCGCAAAGAAAGCTTGCGGAGGAGGCGGAGCACAAGGTGAAAGGGGAGGCTAAGAAGGAGAAGCTCTTGGTGGGTATACTTTACTTTACTGCTCGCAATTAACACTTCTGGTTGCTTGTTTAATTATACAAGTTCCTTATTGATCTTTTCTTTTGGTTGATTTAAAATAGTCTGCAGAAAAGGGGCACACAACACCAGCTAATTTCTTGGTTGCAAAGGAAAAGTTTCTTATTAGATTTCACAACAAAAGGAGGTAAGTGTTAATTGGCATACAAAGTATGGGAACTCTCTGTTTTTATTTCACCTTGTCAGTGATGGCGCTCAGTGAGAAACCTTATCCTAGATTGAAGCTTTACTAACTGACCATCTTTCTATCTTGCATGTTTGCTACGGAGATTTCAGTTGTCAGGCTATTTAATGTGGTAAGAGGACATTATATTTCTGCTAATTCCTATATTTGTTTGCTGAGTTATCCATTAGAATCTTCTTGTTGTTGCAAGTCAATTGCAGATGAAATTCCTGTCGTAATTGATTAATTCGGGTTTTCTGCACAGGCCAGTGAAGGACAAAATCTGCAGAGAGGTTTAAATCCTTCAAAATTGAAAGATGCAAAAGGTATTGATTGTATCCGTTACTCTTTGTATTTGATGGTTTGTTGTATATACAATTGTATAATCCATGACTCTTGAATAATTTAGATCTCATTTTGTTTCTCTGTTTAAATAGATTGTTTCTGAATGATTTAAGCTTCAATAGGAGGGGGTAGGAACATCAATTCTTATCAATATTTGCTTTTATCTTTGTTTAGAAATTGGTTGTCTTTCACACAATGTACTCATGATATATCATTTGTCTGTATACAATCTTAAGTAATTGTCCTCAAAGTTTACTTTATATACTCTTGTAGCATAAAGATATGACAAAAAAAAACAATTATGTAAGACATAATTTGTAAAACATATATTAAGTCTCAACTATTTGGGATTGGCTATATGATCCTTTTCCTCTATTCATCTCTGTTTCATTCAAAGGTTTGCGGTTAGATCAAACGTTTTCCCTTTCTCACAAGTTCCTCTCGTGTTAG
The DNA here is from genome assembly GCF_019914945.1 of Typha latifolia. NCBI lineage: Eukaryota > Viridiplantae > Streptophyta > Magnoliopsida > Poales > Typhaceae > Typha > Typha latifolia. The sequence goes on from NC_133097.1 coordinate 378,849, forward strand.
TCTTGGTTCTCTCACTTTAAGGACCCTACTAATTCAATGAAATCACTCTGTTGAGCCAAATATATTGTCTCCATTGGACATGAACAAGCCTTTTCTTTTTTCCTTCCTTTTTTTTTTGATATAAGGCTGATCCCTATATTATAATAAGAAAAATGATGTTAGTATGTTACAAGAAGAGGATAATAGATCATAATAAATGTTACAATTTGTTGGATAAGAAACCTCCCAAGTATGCCATATATCAACTATTGATCTCCAAAAACTAGTAAATTTTCTCGCAGATTTCTCAAGAATTCTAATATTACTTGCCATCTAAATATTCCACTAGAGGAAGCAAATTAACATCATCCATCTAGGTGACTAGGTTACATGTCTTTCCTGATGAAACTATTAAGCCAAGAAGATAGACAGACAGCCCTGAACAATTTGAGGAATAATTAGAGATATTCAGACCATGCAAGATAATAGAGAAATGTTCCAGGGTTTCTTCATTTACAGCTTACAAGCACAAAGTGGATGGATTGAATTAGACTAAATACCCTTCCAAAACAAGAAATCACTAGTGTGAAAGCGAGCCCAAAAATTAAGCCCAGAGGAAGATTTTAACTTTGATAGGAACTTTGCTTTTCTAGACCTCATTGAAGAAAGCCACCATGGTTTAGTGAGTTATACATAGATTTTGTGGAGAAAGATTAGAGGCATTAAATGTGCAAGTAACGAAATTGTTACCCGAATGAAGCTTTAAGTCTTAGAAATGAGAGGGAAAACTAGACATTTCTTTCTCTCTCTCTCTCTTTCTTTGCTACATATTACATTAATTCTCTTGGAACGTGATCAACAGTGAAAAATCTACTGGAGAATGTTGCTTTGTTAGGATCAAATAGTAATAGAGGATAATTCAGAAGTATAGGAATGTGAAACAAAATATTTCGGTATATTAAGCTTGAGTCAGTTTTGATAGGCTTACGATTATCTAGATGAGTCTCTTTTTATTACCTATTCAATTAAATGGAAGTTGGATAAGCTCTTTTCAATTTGCGATTGTGAATCATTGTCAATGTTGTCTCACATACTTGTAGAATGGCATGTCTTATATCTCATTATATAGTGACCTCATCATGTTTCTACAAGCGGTACATCTTTTTTCATCTCAGTGTTGGCCAAACAAAGAAAAAAAACTTTTCTATCAGAACTAAAATAGTTGATAACTCAAGGTCATTCTAGCCACTTGTCATCCAGTTCCTCTGAGGTGCTTCTTCCACCTTCTTAAGTGCTATCTATTGAAATTTCACAAGACTACTAACTTTAGGACTTACTGTTTTTTGTATTTGGCTTGAACACTGAAAAGAATATACTTGCACGTTTTTTGTACATCTTGCTGATATGCATTGTTCATGTTTTTTTAGCTTGACAGATCTCCTTTTCAAGTGTCATTTTTCATTTTTTGCTTTACTATTATGGTCTTCCATTTGAATACTAAATATATCATGACACTAAGATGGCACCGATTTTTTATATCAAGTTCTGATACTTCAAGTTGCATGATATACTTCTTTATCATGTATCTTTTAGCTCACACTATATGATATGCCTTTGGCATAGTGGCATACTCAATGGTGTCATACAATTCTTTTTTCATTTTTCAGATAGACAAACTTTATTCCTTGTCTGGTTTATATACGTGGTTTTGGGTTTTGGTGAGATTATTACTTCTGAGGTAAAATGCTGCATTCAGATATTCTGAGATGCTTGATTGTGACAGTTGAAGTTGCATGATATACTTTATCATGTATGTTTTAGCTATCACTAATGTAAAATCAAAAATGCTTCTGGCATGCTTGATGATATGTCGTAAATTGTTGTCTTTTGGAGAGACATTCTGTTTGCTGGACTCATTTATAATTAGTTTTGGAGAGATATTGCTTGTCTAGGGAAATGTTGATTTGAGATATTCTTAGATGCCTGATCTCTCACTTATGACTTAGTGGTTGCTTCAGCTTGGCTGCAATACTTTTGACTTATTAAGAAGTTTAGTTAATTTGTTATTTTGACTAAATGGGAAGTTCTAAACAAAGATTTGAGACAGTTGAGCATGAGAAAGTAGTTTTAGTGTAGAAGATGATATCTTACATCTTGGGAAATATTAGCTTATAAGATAAGAAGGTAAATAATATTTTCTTGACTCTTGTATGTGCACAGCTTAGGGGTGAAAACGGGTTGGATTAACTTCGATATGACCTACTATCCAAACCGATTCGAATTGGATCCGGATAAAAAATTCCTATCCTATTTGCATACAGATTCGGATATGGATAGGATTTTGAAAAAATTCAGGATACAGTTGGATACGGATATTAGATATTTGTTTACACGCATATTTTTTTGAATAATTTACAATTTTTTAGTTTGCTTATTTAAATAGTGAATATTAATATTATTAGTAATGATGTGTTATATATTATTTGTAAAGATTAATTTCTCTAATTTTATATATATTTGACATACAAAAAATTTATTATTTTTTATGAAACTCTTAATATTTTTGTGTTAATTATATCTAAATAAAAGATCATAACTTGTTTAGAATTTGATCACATCCGTTTAAGATCTGATCCTTTACCACAAATTATTTATATCCATTTAGTTAGGATATGATTTTAAATTTTACTATTCGTCCAATATCTATATTTGAATCCATATCCGGACTAAAAATATAGACCGGATAGTGCTCAAGGGATATGATTTTAAATTTTACTATCCATCTAATATCTGTATCTAAACCTGTATCCGAACTAAAAATATGGATTCGGATGTGAGTTGAGCACTATCCGGTCCATATCCGATTTGTTTTCACCTCTAGCACAACTTTATAGTATTCTGTATTTTTTCTTTTTAATGTAGTGGTGTAAGTTAGGCATGTTTACTAATTTACTGTTACATAGTCATGTCTCGTGAAATTCCTTCTATTTCTTTGGATCAATTGATCATCTTGGATTTGTAATACTAGTAACTTGATTTTTCCAGCTTCCTAGTTTGGACAAAGAAGATACTTATGAGCCTGGGTGGGCTCCATTACGTGATAGTTATATGCTTACAAATTCAAATTTAAAGTTGGAGGTCTGGGATAAATTGCCAGTAAGTATTTCCAGTCAATGGTTTCTCTTTCTTACTGCTACTTTTGGGAGTTGGTTAGTATACATTCTATTATTTTCCTTGAAAGCTTAGTAATTTCTCATATTGCACATTCAGGATCCTACTGCAACAGTTGACGAGGATGAAGTCCCCATAGGGAGCTCCTCTGATGAGGATTAGAACCTCTGCATTAAGGTAAATGCTCTCTTTCCATTCCAAGAGAGAAATAGGCTCCTGTATATGTTTTGCTTGAGATTGGTAATTTTTGTCCCTTAAGCTGGGAACAGGTGAGAGTATGATGATTGACGACTGAAGTTGTATATTGGCTGGAGTAAGATAATGGCTTAAGTTTTTAAAGAAAGCTAGCACCCAAGCTTCAAATCGCCAATCAAGAATTAATACTTGATACATGGTATATTGGCTGGAGTAAGATAAAGGCTTAAGTTTTTAAAGAAGCTAGCTCCCAAGCTTCAAACTGCCAATCAAGAATTAATACTTGATGCATGGTATATTGGCTGGAGTAAGATAATGGCTTAAGTTTTTAACGAAGCTAGCACACACCCAAGCTTCAAACTGCCAATCAAGAATTGATACTTGATACATGGTAGAATACATTAGATACTTAATGTGAAAATCCTCTTTAATTAATTCAAATTCATGCGGCATCCATCTATAAGCTTCTGTTTACATCATGCTATTCATTTTATAGAACATAGGTGTACTGAAAGATCCTGGTGGCATATGTACATCTACTATTAAAGCAGAACACCTCTTAGCTTCAATGCAAACTGATTTCAATATGTGATACTCCCTTGCTTGATACATACATTCTTCTTATTTCAGTTCTTACTCTCTAGTTGTGATGAATGATGATAAAGCACTGGGGAGGACTAATAATGAAAAATGTTTTGCTTTTCACATTTATAGATGTAGTAATGCCTGTGGTGATGGATGAGGACACTTGCTGCATGATGGTTGTCCGTATGTAAATTCTTATAGAGATTTTATACACTCTGGCATGTGAGAGATCCTTGTGGAGATTGCTGCCAAGTATCCGCGATCTTACGTATGTAGATCTGATATGAGATGACCATATTACTTGTACAATGTTTCATTACATTTGATAACTGCGAGGATGGTGATTTAAATATCTCCATCAGGAGTATTGTCCGTCTCTCGTCCTCTTTGGCACTGCCAAATTCATACTGTTACCCTGACCCGAATAATTCCTATTTGTTTGAACGTTGATCTCTACAGGCTCGGTTCAATTTGAGGAGGAACATGTCAAGAATCCGAGTTGAGGATGAGTCAGTTGTCAGTTTACTGCTGTTCATTGAGATGACTTGATGGCCCATGTTAGTTCAAACAGTCTTGATGTCATCATCCAGTTTTCTTATGTATGGTAGTAAGGACTAAGGTACACAGAAGTCGTAGGAGCTAGGATTAAGTTCTAATAAGCTTCAAAGATTATTTATGTTTCATAAATCGACAAAAAAAAAACTATTTGGCAGACAAGAAAATGCCAAAGGATGCAAATAAGAGAATGGATGAAAGGAACAGAGGACCAAAGTGCAGAAATAACCCGGACTCACACTTATAGGGTTTCAACCTTGCAAAGTTTCACGTTAAGAAAAAGTGGAGGAAACTAATTTTTTCAGTCCTTCCTAGTAGTTTTATTGATCAGTAAACAATAATAATAGATCTTTAACCCATTTTTAATACACTTGTAATAAGGGATTGATTGATGTAGCCTGGGATATGCTGAACATTACAGGTGTCTAAAGCAGAGGAATCTGAGTGTCCTTTTTGAATTAGCACGGTTAGAGGAGAGAGAGGAGAAGAGAAGACGAGAGAGCCCAACTGGGGAAAAACCCACCTTGTAGGAAGATACTTCATCATCCAGTTACTAATCCCATTTGGTTGTGGGCGAGAAGAAAAGAGTGAATAACAAGCCTACATTGAATCCTCCGCAATGAAAATTTGAATATTTACTGATATATCTCTAAAGCTTTGAGGAGTTTTAAATCAAATAAGAAACTCTAAAACATGTTCCAACTCCAGTTGAAAGAAATATCTGGAAAATGCTCGAGTTTAGTTCCATTAGTGGTAGATGAGAATTCTTTTAATGGATTCAAAATCCTAGTTTGAGTGTAAGAGACCTTATTATCCATATGACATAAACAAATGCTAGCTTATTGATTTATAACACCTTAAATCAAAGCCGAAAGAAGATCCAAAAGTCACAGGAGTACATACAATTTATCCAAATGAAACAAGATATTTAACAACCTAACTCTATACCAACAGTTGAATCTAACGCAATAAATTTTTTTTTAATGGATTTAGGGTGATCATAGATGTAATTCCCTTGAGTTTATTTCCTCTCTGTTTTCTCCAATATCTGGAGTCTTATTTTGTTTGTTATCCTGATATTTCTTTTCTTTGCTCTCTGTTTATTGCAGGCTCTGCTCTCAGATTTTCCTACCACCAGTTGATCTGTAACTTCTGGCATTTAGTTGGAAAGGACAAACAAGGCAGCAATGAATAATCTAGGAGTCATTTCTCTGTTCTCTGGTAGGACATCTGTTTCTGCAATTGTTTGGGTGACAAGTTTGCTGCAACTGAAGGATATACAGAGGATGAGCTAAGCTCTATATCTGCAAGTGCTATCTCCCATTTCTACTATTCCATGAGCTCTTTTACGAAGTAATATGTCTGTTGTTGCAACCTTGGAGAGTGCGAGTCTGCCAGAGTTGTAAAAATAATCAAAATATGGAGACAGAAAAAAGAAGAGCATAATATAAATCTAAGAATAAAATTATACGGATGGATACCTGAAGAAGAATTAATGGGAAGGGGGGTTCCAACAATCCTAACGTCGTCAAAGAGAGAAATCTCGTATACCCCATCGCCATAAATTCTCTTTTTCTTTTCTTTTTACCTTTGAGATTGCTCTCTCAAACTATAAACAGAAGTCGACCTTAATTCTAATTATGAAAATAAATGCAGTAAGTTATAACATCTTGGGACATAACTTTCAAATATTTGTGGTTAATAAAAATATGATTTCTTTCTATCTTCCTTATTGCAAAGTAATACTTTTTGTCATGTATATGATTAAAAAATTATTTATCTCCCTCAAAATGTATATTATTTACATCGATACTTGTTCCTTTTTAAGTTAAAGTTCAAAACAAGAATAAAGATATTTAAGTGTATATAGAAAATAATAAGAATTTTAAAAGGTATATACATAAATATCCATTTTAGAAGGTGCAAAAAAGTATATTTACTTATTTTATCAATTTTTTAATAGATAGGGGTGTCATGGAGTACTCCCTTTTGCCCGGATAGAAGACAGCCAACTGCTATATATATATATATATATATAACTTGAAGACTAATCAGGTAGGCAGAGACGTAGAAAAGTTCTGCAGCCATGAATGAAATCTCTTGTCAAGTCTGACATCATCTCTGCAGTAGATGTCTAGGCTTGTCAAGTCGAGAGAGCAATTGCTTATGGAGCTAACAACAATTCCTACATATTTCGATGAGTAATTCGAAAGAGAAATCATTTATTAGTAATACCCATGAGATCTCATGCTTTCCCATTTCAATCTCCCTCTTGCCATATTTATTTATGTAAATGACCCCAAACTCCCGGGGGTTTGAAAGAGTCCAGTTTTGGAGCAGGAAGCAAACATTGCATCAACCACTTTAATTTAATGGGGGGAGAGGAAGAACTGAGATAATAAGAAAAGAACAACTCATAAACAAATAAATCTCCTCCGTCGGCCTCGGCTCTTCGCTCAGGCTCGTCTAGTTGTAAGTTGAATCACCCCTCACATTTAGAATATAAATCCGGAAAGAAAGAAGGCGTTTTGTAACTCCACCGAATTAGGGGTTGGTTTGTTACTAGATAGATATTTATCCATATCGAATTTATTTTTATAATCAGTATCTAACTTGAAAAAAATAGACATAAAAGAAGAGCTCGAAGATCTATATATATATACACTCATATGCTACAGTTATCTAAAACTTAATACTATCTCTCTTTCTACGACTTGTTTCTATGGAGGCTTCTCACAAAATATTTGCAATATTGGTTGTGATTTTTGTACTGCAGTTGAGCGGAATAGTAGAGGCATCTCATATGGTATACTCAGAACTCCAATCTATTTCACCTGACATTGTCGACGATAAGTTGAGGACAGGGTATCACTTTCAGCCTCCAATGCATTGGATTAACGGTATATTCCTTTACTACTACTTTCAAACTTCTCATATTATTAAACATCTCATCTCCTTCTCTTCATCTGTTAATATTTTCTTACTTTTTTCTCTTCTCATGGGTTGTGTTGCTGCAACGAACGAACGAACGGGAAGATCCAAATGGTAATTAAGCTCGATCGATCGACTTATTTAATAATTTTATATTTGGTTGATGAGTTAAAAATAAGAGTAATCTAATAAATGAATCACCGTACAGGACCCATGTATTACAAAGGCCTCTACCAGTACAATCCTAAGGGTGCAGTCTGGGGCAACATCGTCTGGGCTCACTCCATCTCAACAGACATGATCAACTGGGTCGCCCTTGAGCCGGCGATCTACCCGACGAAGCCATTCGACATCGAGGGATGTTGGTCGGGCTCCGCCACCATCCTCTCCGACGGCACCCCAACCATCATGTACACCGGCATCGACTCCGACAACAACCAGGTCCAAAACATCGCCTTCCCTGCCAACTTATCGGATCCCTACCTCCGCGAGTGGATCAAACCCGACTACAACCCGATCATCGCCCCGACGTTCAGAGTCAACGCCAGCGCATTCCGCGATCCGACGACGGCGTGGCTAGGTCCGGATGACCACTGGAGGGTGGCCGTTGGAAGCAAGTGGAATAAGAGGGGGAAGGTTATTCTCTATCGGAGTAAGGATTTCAAGAATTGGATACAAGTGAAGCATCCGTTGCACTCGGCACCGGAGACTGGCATGTGGGAATGTCCGGATTTTTTTCCGGTGGCCGAGGAAGGGAAGCTTGGGCTGGATACGTCCATGTATGGCCATGGCATGAGGCACGTGCTTAAGGTGAGCTTGGACTTGACGAGGTTTGAGTACTATACGATTGGTACGTATGACCGTAAGATGGATAAATACGTGCCGGATGCCACGTCAGTAGACAATAGTATGGGGTTGAGGTACGACTACGGTAATTTCTACGCCTCCAAGACCTTCTACGATGCAGATAAGAAGCGCAGGATCTTGTGGGGTTGGAGTAATGAATCTGATAGCGTGAAAGCTGATAAGACCAAGGGTTGGTCTGGTATTCAGGTTAGTACTTATTTTATATAAGCTAATTAATAATTAAGATAAGCCTAATGTTTTGGTTCATTGCATTTTTTATTATTATTTTATTTTTTTTGTTACTTTTAGGCTGTTCCAAGAACTATTTTGCTTGATCCAAGTGGTAAACAATTGCTCCAATGGCCTATTGAGGAGCTTGGATCTTTCAGAGGGAAACAAGTTAATTTAAATAATAAGGTTGTTAAGAGTGGAGACTACTTCGAAGTAAAAGGAATACAGACAGCTCAGGTTATTCTTATAATATATATATAGTTTTCTATTTTGTAGTAGTATTTCATATATTATATTTATTTTTCTATCTTTCTTTTTTTCTATTTTTTTCTTTTAGTACTGATGATTTCGTGGACAGGCTGATGTGGTGGTGGAGTTTGATGTTGCAAGCTTGGAGAAAGCTGAGCCATTTGATTCTTCTTATATTGGTGATGCACAAGCTCTATGTAAAATAAAAGGTGCAGATGTTAAAGGTGGGGTTGGACCTTTTGGGCTTTGGGTTTTAGCTTCCTCTAAGTTGCAAGAGAGAACTGCAGTATTTTTTAGAGTATTCAAAGATGTTGATAAGCATATGGTTCTCATGTGCCAAGATCCTACTAGGTTTGTATCTCAATCTATGAAAGTATTAATATTACTCTCTCTTCTATATTTGCTAAATAATTTTGTTTCTTGTTTATTTGGAAATAGGTCATCTTTTGGTCTAAAGCTTTTCAAACCAACATTTGCTGGCTTTGTCGATCTAGACATAAAGAAGACTAAGAAAATATATCTGAGAAGCTTAGTATGAAACTTAATTTCCCATTAATATACTTCTCACTTTTTTATTGGAGTTCTTAAAAGTTAACCGTTTTTGGTCTTTTATGCAGATTGATAACTCTGTGGTAGAGAGCTTTGGTGAGAAAGGGAAGACTTGCATTACTTCAAGAGTTTATCCAACTTTGTCAATAGGATCAAATGCTCACCTTTATGTATTCAACAATGGAGAAGAGGATATAAAAGTCTCAAACTTGGAAGCATGGGAGATGAGGAAAGCTGACATGAATGGGACATAGGATGTGTTAATCTAGATTTTTTTTTATTTTTTGTAGTTCTCAATTCCTAAACTAGTTCAGAGAAGTTTTAATATAGTATTGTGCTTACACGCTGTTAAACATAATAAATTATCTCTGAAATATAATGCAAACTATAAAACTAAAAATAAAGAAAATAAAATAATATGCATATTCGTTTTTAATTTAGAATATTTGCAATCTACATATTTAGTATTTTTATTTAATATTCATGTTTAGAATTTTTTAATCTGTATATTTAGTATTTTTTATTTAATTGTCATTAAAGAAGGTTAATTGGGTATATTTATCTAGACCTTTTTTTTACTTTTTATATAAAATTTAGAATTCAATTCTAAATTCCTGTCTGATTATATAGAGCAATTTTTTATAAATTTGTATTTTTTTGATAACATTAGTCGAAAAATTCAATGCTTATTTTTATAAGCATATTGATCTCGTGCCAAAATCGTATCTCAATCTATCAAATATTAATATTACTCTCTTCTATATTTGCTAAATAATTTTGTTTCTTGTTTATTTGGAAATAGGTCATCATTGGTCAAACCAACAGGATATAAGAAGTGTTAATCTAGATTTTTTTTATTGTTTGTAGTTCTCCTAAACTTATTAGTGCTCTATATTTGGATCCAAAGACTTCAAATATAGAGCGCTTCAATGCCTCTATATTTATTATCTTCAATGCCTCTATATTTATTATTTAATTAATATAATATATATTTTTTATATATATGCTAAATCACTTAATAAGACCTCTTAATATTATTATTTTTTAATAAAAAATATTTCGTTATAAAACTCACATCGATATCTTTATAATAAGACTAATATTCAATAGTTTCATAAATAATTTTAATTACTATTTTTTTAAATTAAAAACATCAAAATTATATTACACAAAATAAAAAATAAAATATTTAAAATAACTTAAATAATTTAATATTAGACTCATTTTAAAGATCGTGATGAGAGCATTCTAATGGTACTATTTTTATTAAAAATTAATTAACAAATTATAAAACTAAAAAAAATAATAATATGGATATTCTTTTTTTTTAATCTTTAGAATATTTTTAATCTACATATTTAGTATTTTTATTTAATATTCATGTTTAGAATTTTTTAATTTATATATTTAGTATTTTTTAATTTAATATTTTATCGCTCTTTAACTGACAATATATATATATATATATATAATTTAAAACATTCTAAAAAAAATAATAATATGGATATTCTTTTTTTAATCTTTAGAATATTTTTAATCTACATATTTAGTATTTTTATTTAATATTCATGTTTAGAATTTTTTAATTTATATATTTAGTATTTTTTAATTTAATATTTTATCGCTCTTTAACTGACAATATATATATATAGATAATTTAAAACATTCATACGCAAAGAAGGATAATTGTGATGCACAAAGAAAATTGGGTGTATTTATGAAAATTTTTAAATAAATTTTTAAACAAAGGATAATAACGCAAATTTTTTAATAAATTTTTTAGATTTTTTGAAGAGTAATATGAAATTTTTGAAGTTATGCACGTAAAAACTTTACTTCTTTTTTTTAGATTTTTTGAAAAGTAATATGAAATTTTTGTAAGGTACGTAGGTAAAAACTTTATACGTAAAAACCTTACTCATTTTTTTAGATTTTTTGAAGAGTAATAAGAAATTTTTGAAAGGTATGTATGTAAAAATCTCATTTTATAATAGAAATCGTATCTATATATTTTTAATCTTTATGTTTACAATTTTTTTTAATTTTCATATTTGGTATTTTTTTATTTAATGTTCATATTTAGTATTTTTAATTTTAATTTAGTAAATTCAATCGTAAATTTAGAATTTAATCCCACTGTTGGTGTTTTAGTATACTATCCATCCCCAATTTAAAATTTTATAAATCACTACTTTTAAATCTATCCCCGTCAAATCTTTTTAGATATTTTAAGGGGCATATAAATAAATATAAATTATTTTTTAAAGTTATGTATAAAAAAGATAACAAGAAATCATAGAAATATAAAAAAGATAGCAATAAATCATAGAAATATAAAACAAAGATAGCAAGAAATCATACCCATATTTTTTTATTCATGTTTAGAATTTTATAAATTTTAATATTTAATATTTTTATTTAATCATCAATCTCGAACGAGATTTAAATCCAAAAAGAGTATGATAAAAACTAATTAATAAAATATTTGATGAAAAAAATAGAACACACCCAATTGAATAAAATACCTTAAGATACATACACATTCATGCCGAATATGGATATGAAATGTTGTTATATTACTATTTCACATTTATTTTCGTATGCATATGACAATTGTAAATGATTCACAGTATCTCTACATAAATTTTTTGCCGTGTCACATTCAAATGAATGAATCAATTGTTTACAGGGAGAATGAAGTGAATCTTGTTGCATTTCTACTTTATAAGCCTCTATACTAATATTGGTGAATTCTATACTAATATTGATGAAGTGCATCTTGTTGCATTTCTACTTTATAAGCCTCTATACTAATATTGGTGAATTCCATAAAATTATATATGTATATATATAGGAGAAGAGAAAATTATTCATACCATTAATGCAAATTATCTCCCGGACAAAACAGTACAGTAAATAATGCTAAATAAACTAATAATGTTTAAAGAGAAGTGAAAAGAGAAACAGGAAATCAAATATGATTGAATGATGCAAAAATATGGGCAACACCAAATACATTTTCTCTTTCCCAGAATGTTGGACCAAGCGTCACATTTTCTTCTTTCTTCCAGAATATGAAATCAAATGCATCTGCAAATCAAATCTCAATTCATACAAGAACTACGATTCAACCATGCCAACCGACAGTTAGCTTACTTACCATTTCACTAGGAGTTACACATCTAATCCCTCTTTTTTTGCAAGAGAAAAGATTCGTAGATGCCAAGTTATATACAGTTAAGTATTGAAAAAAAAAGATATTAAATCCGCTTTGAAGCAATGGAACCAAACCAAACCAAACCTGTTTGTTTGTAATTTGAGTACTTGTAATCTTCTCCATGAAAATATCATATTTAAATAGGTTTACTGCCATTGAACAACAATTCCTAAATACAGTTATTACTACTGTTATCGTAGTTTTAATGAATTGAGGCATTGCTCATGTTACCAAATGTGTCTATTGTGATGGTACGAGAAATTCTTGCTATGTTTTTTTTTTTTTTGGAAACATAGTCCATAGATTTATTCATTCTAATGTATCATATTGCAATGGAAGTTAGCAGAAGGATTGACCCGTTCCTTACTACATTGTTTTACATAAGCAAACTTAGCTAACTTGTTAGCTGTGAGGTTATTGTTTCTAGTGTAGCATACCCTTAGGGACGAAGCTTTGGAAATCTACTGAAAGCATTCCATGACTAAAGGAGTTATTGTCCAAACCACTTTATCAAGAGAGGGGTTGTTGATAGCTGAGACAAGATTTTAGCAGTCGCTGGAGATCCATATCTTATTACCGTTTGCAAGTTTGATGGCCTCTTTGATCGTATTGAGGAGAGCTATAGCTTCTCCATGGAGAGCATTTTGGTAGTGCTCAATGAAAAGGGCTTTACCTAAGCTAATGGGAGAAGGGTGCAGAGCTAGGCAAGTCCTACTCCACTAGTATTGGAACCGCCCAAGAGGCATTCGAGCAGCCAACTAGATCGCCTTTGCTGGGGGAAGGGGATTCTATGAGAGAGGTAAATCTAGCCTAGACTGGGGATTGAGAAACTTCAAATAAGAGGTGAGAGTTGAGTTCCTTGAAAATAGTGTTTGCCATGCAAAGCACACAAATAAGGTATGGACTCTCTCCCTCGAAAGATCATAAGCTTATTTCTACACCTCTAGATGTGGACGTAAGGGCAATGAAGCAGTAAGGAAATAGTACCTTATTGAATTCGTCCAGTCTAAGGGAGTCACTCTCCCACTTCAGTCCAAGCTTGCTTTGGAATTAAACTGCTCTAGCAAAGGAGCAGCGAAGGAGAACATGATCAACTGTTTCTTCCTTAATTGGCGAAATGCGCAAGTAGTCTCAATCTATCTGATTCTTTGATGGAGTACTAATCTAACTATACATTTCCAAATAAAAAATTTTGTCCTGGGAGGAGTGACCTTACAATTCCACAATACCATTCAAAAATGGCTAATCCCTATTGACATTGTATGCCGACTTTGCAGAGAATAATCCATTAGGTTTAGATTTCCAAATTAGTCTGTCCTCTTTTCCATTCTGAGGAAAAGGGTCCTTCTGATGAGAGCAACAATTTTCAAAGGGTAGAGGGAGATTATGAGCTCCCAATTTTAGTCCTGCCCACTGATGAGATCATGCAGAGTGGAACTTGGAGGAATAGAAGTTATAATAGAGTGGGTGATGAGGTAACAATAATGACGAATCAAAATGGGGGTGAATATGGCTACCATTACCAATCTCTCAGATAATGTTCTACCTGAGCAAATTCCTGGCACTAAGGATGGCCGACCAAGACGAAGAGGAGTGATGATGTTTCTTGGCTTCCCAGAAAGAAGAGTGAGGGAAGTATCTAGGCTTTAGGAGATGGGCCCAAGAGCTATTTGGTTCAACTAGCAAACGCCAAACAAGCTGTAAAGATAAGCTTTTGTTGATTAATCACATCTGCCTGATCCCCAAACCACCACAGGTCTGAGATTTGCAAAGGAGCTCTCATTTCCTAAGATGAATGGGATGCTTCTCCAAACTGTTGGACCAACAGAAGTTTCTCATAACTGTAGTTAACTTCTTAAGTAGGGAGATTGGATAGGCCAAAGTAGCCATAAATTAAATTGGAATTGAGCTTAACACAAATTTTAGCAAAAAAATTCCACCTCATAAGCTTAGCTTGAAGCTTTTCAATCACAAATTGGAAAACTTAATGTTTGGATTGTTAGGACCATAGGGGGTTTCCTAAGTGCTTGTCCCCAATTTTTAGAAGCTGGATCTGGAGAGCTTCTGCAACTGCCCTGTGATTAGGAGAGGAAGTTTTGTTGCTGAAAACATGTAAGAGCCGACTTCTCTAGGTTGATGATTTGGCCAGAGGCAGCACCATAGGAACTAAGAATATTTTATAGATAGGAAGCTTTAGAGGCCATAACTTTACCAAATATTAATAAATCGTCTGCAAAAATAACATGGGATAATGCTGGTGCCCTTCTAGCTAGGCTGATGCCCCTGTAAAGCTTGCGTCTGTTAGCTTCTTTAAACATTAGGAATAGAAACCAATTATGGAGACGAAAGGAGAGAAAGGGCATCCTTGATGAAGGTGCCTAGAAGGATAGAAGCTTTGACTGTTTGCTATCATTGATGAGAATCTCAAAGGAGATTGTGGAGATGTAGCTGTGAATGAGCTTTATAAAGGAGTTGGGAAATCTATGAAATTTAAGTTGTCACCGAATGAATCTCATTCCATTCTATCAAAAGTTCGGAGATTCAGCTTCAAGAATGGAAGATCCAACCTTGCTAGTAGAGGTTTTGAGACGAACCATGAGTTCTTGGGCAATGAATTGGTTGTATGATATGTTGACCGAGAATGAAAGCATACTGAGCCTAATATATAATACTTGGCAGAAGCACCTTCAAACCCTAGCCATAAGCTAGCTTCTCCCTCCTTATCCGTCAATCTCTTTTTTTAGGGTCGACCATCTTTTTTCATTCTTTCTTTCTAAGTCACAGATCTACCCGATACAATCATCATCTCCATTATTCCACTTCTATTATGTAGATCTCATTATCTCTACTAATTTCATCATCAAACCACCCACCACCGTCATCACAAATAAAACCACCTTAGGTTGGGGTTGGTCCATTATATAACTAGATGCATCCGATAGCAGCGCTGAATCCCCTTGCATCCATGCACATCTCCATGGCCCCAGCCTTGTGAAGTTCTTGAAATCTTAAAATTGTCGTATGATATTGCTCAATGCTGCTCTAATTATAGGACAATATCATTTGGGTGCATTCATATGAACAGGCTTATGCTAATGTTTTTATTTATGTAAGGCTTAATTAGCTAAGTATTTTCATCTCTTACTTATTTCAGAAGCAGGAGACAGACTGGACTCACATTACCTTCACAAATGGAGGTTGTCTGAAGTTTAAGTGCTAAGCAAAGGTGAAGAGTGGACGCAGATGAAGGTCAGAGGCAAAACTGCAATATTAAGAAAGGAATAAGTTTGGCCTTCAAGAACAAAATTATGAGAAACAGTTGGAGACAAAAATATACATCTAAAATAACCTCAGCCAGCTACTTTTAAAGCATCTCGATCATCCTTTCCTATGCATATATTTGAACAAAATTATAATGATTCATGACTAGACGACATCATCACCATCAGTATACTTTCATTCATATCAAAACATCAAACAAACTGATAATATACAAGTTACAGACTCTTATCCAAGTTCTGGATAAAGTATACATATATATAATGATAACAACAACAACAACAATAATAATAATAATAACATCCTTCCATCCAGTTCAGTTACGTAGTTCAAGCTGGTTGATGAGGGCCAGGGTATTACTGGTGAACTGGGAAAACTCCACCACCTTCTTCCGGATAGCAGCAGCTCGTGCGGTTAATGGGATGGCATCTTGGTCGAGGGATTGGAGGCAGGTGGTGGCGTCCGTGAGGGCCCCACTCACCCAAGCCTGGATGTTGCTCAGACGCACCTTGAACCGTTTACTGCTTGGCCGGCCCATCCGGTTCATTTCACGAACCGCCTGCCTAAGCCGGTCCGTGCTGTCCTTCATTGTTCTGGTGCAGTCCTGAACCGGCCCGGTCTGAGTGGACCGGGACGGCCTGGACCCGGAGGTCATCTGGGTCACGAGGGAGGACGTGGACCAGGCCCGGGCGGCGCAGATGGTTAGTGCGGCGTAGGCTAGCTGCCGCCGGCTACGGTGAACCGCGGGGCCGTAGCGCGTGAGGGAACGCACACAGAGGTCCGAGTACCGCGTGGTTTTGCACGACGTGAGGATGAAGTCGGTGGGAGGAGGTGAGCCGGTGAGCGTACTAGCGGAGGAGCAGACTACGCCCAGGGTTAACACTACAAGGAAAAGACCGAATACTCTCATTGCCTCTCTCTCTCTCTCTCTCTCTCTCTCTCTCTCTCTCTCTCTCTCTCTACACTTCTTTGTGGGGAGGTTTGAGGGCATGAATGAATGTACTTTACTTATAGGAAGATGAGGGCACGTAGCTTTGCTTGTAGTTTTGTTTAGTCAAAAGCTTATTGAGTAATTATAATTGATTAATTTAATTGTGGAAGGGAGAGTGAGGAGTATCTGTGAAGTACTTTGCATCGGTTTCCGATTATAATACTCACTCCTTTTTTCTACGATATTCCACATTAAATTTCTTATCATATTCTTCTACTATTTAATCAAAATTTATTATCCTATTTTTTTAGGGTTAATTATATCTACACTCCCAAACTATATCCTAATTTCACATGGACCTCTAAACTTTTTACGTTGCATTGTCCCCTATAAATTTTGGGAAAATTTTAACATCACCATTATGTTAATATACTGTCAAAAAAATTGGGTGAGTCGGCTTACGTGCCAGTAATATCAGACGTAATTAATTTAAAATGACCTAGATGCTCTCGTTGGAGGAAACTTTGATTTCGTTTAACCCTTTAAATAAATTAGGATAAAATTAAATATATTAATATCATTTAATTTTTTTATTATCATCTTCAATCATCGCTCACCATCACCGTTTCTTCTCTTTCACTATCACCGACTTCTCCCTCTCATTCCCCTTTCCTCCTTCCCCGGCCTCAACGTTAATAGCATCGGCGACTATGCTAATCTCGAGGGGGGTAGCGCGACTGATCCCTCTATCGGCCTTGAGGATAAGCTTCCGCTTGGCGGTAGCCTCACAGATCGATCCATCACCAACCGATGATGGCGATCAGCTGCATACTTCTTTGATCCTACAATCAAATCCTTCGCCGCCTTGTGGTCGCGAAATTGGCAAGCAATTTCATTGTAGGTCATTGTTGTCATGCTGGTTCCACCTATGCTCGATGAGTGCCATATGTTTGGTGAACAAGAGTGAGAACAGTGACGGTGAGCCCATCTTGTAGATATGATTGGCTTTCTAGATCTCTGCTCACCGCTTGATCTGGGGGAGTACCTGAACAGTCGCCACCATGACCCCCATGTTGAAGTAGCATGGCGGCAAATTAGATCGAGGTGGAGATGAGGTTTCAGACTCAGTTTGGGTCAAAGTGGTAGAACTTGAGCCAGAGCTGAGGGAAGGAGAATTCAACGAGCAGATTGAGGCCGTAGGGAGGGGCCTAGCAGAATTCGGCGGCAGGCATAGGCCTTCTCCGGCGGTGGTTTGAGTGGGTTTGAGAGGAGGAACAGTGGGGTCTAATTATAATTTTATGATTTCATTTAAATTTGCTAGCTAAATGGACAAGCTCGTTTATTTATTACGGATATAATTATAATTAGACATTTTTTATCACTGTCTTTGCCCCAACCTTTAGGGGGTCCCCATGAAAATTAAGTATTATTCTGGGAGTGTAGACGTAATTAACGCTTTTCTTTTATAGCACCACATTCGTGTGAGGAAATCTATAAGGAAAATGCTAGCTCATAAATGAAGGGGGAACATTAATTTGGATGGTCAATCACGTAGTAGATAGAGGATCCGGAAAGGTTAGAGTAGGCGTCACGTGATTGAGTAGTCGGTTGAAACTTTGGGTTCACGATTTGCTCCATTGGCACCAGCTGTTTTTAAATAATTCCAACTACTTGGTTTGGAGTCAATCCCAACTCTAGGTTAATTCAATTTCTTGTAGCGATACATTTGTCATTAAATATATATATATATATATATATATTCTCACTGTCATTGATGCAGCTTTTGATTCACGGATGAATATCGGAGGGTTATTATTGACCATAAAGAATACAAGATCAAGACCATAAACTTTTGGAGAGACACAAAAGTCGAAACATTAAGAAAACTCTTAAATTTTTGTTAAGAAATTTTTTTTATTTTCTTTTTATCAAAAAGGATTTTAAGTCTTTATCTAGTCTATAAATAATCAAAAGATATAAGAAATCAATAGTCAATGAGGAATGGATTGGCGTTGGCTTGACTAAGAAAGCTAAAATTATGTATATTTATTTAATATTTTAGTCATATCTTTTTAGGTTGATGTATATTTATTATTATTTCAGATGCATCAAAAAATTGTCTAATTCTCTATAATTTTGTTGGAAGATGAGAATTTTAAAAATGTAATCCGTTGAAAAATGACGCTAATTGTTTAATATTTTAGTTGCATCATTTCTGTCTAAAGTCTGATTTATATTATTTTATATGTGTTGAAAAATTTCTAAAATTCTCTATAATTTTATTTCTCAAATACAATATTCTTAGGGTGTAACAATTCGTTGGAAGATAAAAAAAACTAAAAAATAATCCATCTGAAATGCATATATGTTTAATGTTTTGGTTATATCTTTTTAATATGAGCTTCGATTAGTATTATTTTAGATATGTCAAAAATCTTATCTATTTTTCTATATTTTCGTCTTTAACAAGGATCTTCAAATTTGAATTTATTATTGGCTAAATATTTGTTGGAAAATGTTACGAATCGGCCTAATCCGATTCACAATAAACTCATAACTTCCGAGGGGATCTGCGAATAATCTAACAAATAGATCCTCATAAATTTTGAATATGTTGTTGCTCTTAGAGAAAGCTTTCCAACGAATCTAAGATCATAGGATTTAGACGATTAGATATCAAGTTATCGACCCAACAATGGTCAATTAGATCCTAGTTTGATAGCCCTCCAATAGCTAGATGGTTGCTATGTTTACTTCTTGGTGTGAAGGGAGAGAAGTTGTTGTAGAAGAGGGGGTTTAGAAACTGGAAGAGGTGGACCAAAGACTTGGGCGGTGGAAGAAAGGAGGAGGGAGAGGGCGCCAATGGTTAGAGACAAATAGAGAAGGAGATAAAGGCCAAAGCAAATTCAATTATTCAAGACCATACTCCAATTAGCGTTTTCTCCGCATATTTATGGAGGCTCACCCTAGGGACCCAAATAACTAAGTTAAAAACCCTAACAAACCAACAATTAAGTTAAAATCTTAACAAACAAACTAAACCTGTCTTTGTTATCTTCTCAGATTAACTCTTCGTTTTTGCATATAGATTCTGAATCTAGAGAAGTCATGAATACCAAAGTTGTAGATTACGAGGTTGGAGATCTTATCCAACTAGTTTGATATTATTCGGATATCTCTGAAATATTCTGTGAATATTTTCCCGAAACTACACAGAGTTGAATTTAGCTAATTAAATAAAATTCTAACCTACTAAGACTCTAACTAAACCAAATAACCAAATAAGATAATTAGACTCAATCCATTGAGCCCAATCTCCCTTTGATGTGATCCGATCTAATCCGGTTTGCATCAGAAAATGACAAACATACGTAATCTAGTTAAAAGATGATAGAATTTGTTACCAAATAGGGCAATATGTTGTTAAATATTTTTTCCTTTTTTTAATTAAACTCCGATTAATATTAAAATATATATATTATATATTTTGGACATATTATTTTAATTTGGATGAGTATTATTTTAAGCTTATCCAAAACTCTAAAAAGATGATTAAATTTATTAAAAGATGACCGAATTTATTACTAAATAACACAATTTATTATTTAGTAATTTTGGTATTATATTTTTTATTTAATCTCTGATGGGTATTAATTTTTACGCATTGGCAAGCATTTTAAAATTTCTAGAACTTTATTTTTAACAAAGATCTTCAAATTTGATTTTCTATATGGCTAACAATTTGTTGGAAGATGAAAACTTAAACAAGAAAAATGTATATTTCTTTAATATTTTAATCCTATCTTTTTTATTTGAATCTTAATTGATATTATTTTCGATGAATTGAAAAGTTTATCTAATTCTATATAACTTAATCTACAACGAGATCTTCAAATTTAATATTATAGAAAGATAGCCGTTCATCTAATTAAGTCTTATTTGGTTTGATAGTAAATTTCAAAATCCATTAGTTAGTCTCATTTCAGTCTTGATTTTTTGAAAAGTAAACTTGATATATGAAAAAAATAAAAAAAAATATTTGGTTACTGAACTTGTTTAGAAGGGTCCCTAAATTCAAAGCAAACAAGACCTTAAAAGATGACAGCTTGAAAAGAAAATGTATATATGTTCTACATATTTGGAGCATATGTAATAAGTATTTGTTACGAACTAGCCTAATCTGATTCGCAACGGTTCTGAAACTTGGATCCTAGATTGGTAACCCTTCAATGGCTAGATGGATACTAGTGTTAAATCTTGGTGTGAAGGCGGAGATTGTGGAAGAGGGTGGTTAGAGGCTGGAAGAGGCCGACTAAAGACTTAGACAGTGGGAGAAGGGAGGGGGGAGAGGGCGCCAATGGTCATGTAAGGATGCGCTAAAGCTAAAAAATACGCATACTTGTTGAGGCGATCTACCACCACCCGTCTTTGTCCTTTGGCACACTTCACAAGCCTTGACATAGGCCTGCACTTCCTTCTTCATCCCAGCCCATATGCAACTCTGACTCAACCTTTTGTAGGTGCGTAACACCTTTTCATGTCAGCCACAGGAGAGTCATGGAAGTGGTGCATCAACTCCAAGCGCAATTGATGGTCAGCTGGAATAATAATCTTTCCCTTCTCTATCAAGAGTCCGTCCCTCATCAACACCCCTTGTTTACAATTAGGATCTGCAGCAAGGTCATCTATCATCTTTTTGGCTTCCGAATCATTCTTGTAGGCCTGCCGCAGCTGTTGGAAAAAGGAAAAAATCGGTGCTGAATTGGCTGCCAACTCGGCTGGGTTCGGTCATCTGGATAAGGCGTCGACGATGCTGTTTTTAGTCCCTCTTTTGCACATGATCTCGTAGTCATACCCGAGTAGCTTGGACACCCATCTCTGTTTGGCTGGTGTGTGAATGCGCTGCCCAATAAAATACGGTAAACTCCTTTGATCCGTGCGGATCGTGAAGCGCCGCCCGATGAGATAAGGCCTCCATTTGGTGATAGTATGGATGATGACGAGCATCTCTCTCTTTCATAGGTTGATAGCAGCTGTGAACGCTCGGAAAGAGCCTTGCTCATGTAGGCTACAGGCCTTCCTTCTTGCATTAAAACCGCCCCCACATCGACTCTGGATGCATCGCACTCAATGGTGAACGGTTTGGTAAAATCTGCTAAGGCAAGGACCGGAGATGAGACCATTACCTTCTTCAAGGCTTCAAATGCTTACCTAGCTTTGTTCGTCCATGAGAATGCCCCCTTTCGTAGCAAGGCCATGAGAGGAGTTGCCACCTTGCCTTAATTCGCTACAAACCGACGATAGTGGCCAATTAAACTAAGGAAACCATGCAGTTCCTTGGTAGTCTTTGGCAATGACCAATCCACCATGCTTTGGATCTTCTTAGGGTTTGCTTCCACTCCATCTGTTGATATGATGTGACCCAGGTAGTCGATCTTTTATTGCCCCCATGAACACTTGGAGTCCTTTATCTTTAGCTCGTGCTGCCGAAGTAGTCTAAAAACTGTCCGAAGATATCCCAAATGTTTCTCCCATGTGCAACTGTATACCAATATATCATCAAAGAATATTAGCACATATTGCCTTAGGTGAGGCCTAAAGATATCAGTCATCAAGCTCTGGAAAGTGGTTGGGGCGTTGGTAAGATCGAAAGGCATGCCTAAGAACTCATAGTATCCATCATGAGTTCTAAACGCCGTCTTGTACACGTCAGATGATTCGACTCTGATTTGATGGCATCCAGTTTTCAAATCCAATTTCGAAAAATAACATGCACCAGCTAGTTCATCCAACAACTCTTCAATCACTGGAATGGAGTACCGATCCTTGACGGTGATGGAATTGAGAGCTCGATAGTCCACACAGAACCACCATGATCTGTCCTTCTTCCGCACAAGTAAGACCGGTGAAGAATAGGAGCTTCTACTTGGCCTTATCACCCCGGTGGACAGCATCTCCTGGACTATCTTTGATATAGCCTCTTTTTAGATGAATGGGTATCGGTATGGCCTCACATTGGTTGGACCCGCCCCTAGCAAGATCTCAATGCGATGGTCTTGCGCTTTAGGTGGTGGCAGTCCATGGGGCTACTGGAATACATCTTTGAATTCCTGCAAAACAACCTTTAAGTTAGCGGGTAAGGCTGTTGAATCCTCCATGTTTTGAGTCCCCTCGATGAGTTGCATGAGGAACCCACGGCACCCGAGTTTTGGGAACCCTTCTAGGGATTGAAGTGCTCCAAAAGGTTTCTTGTTTGATGCTGCCGTTAATTGGATCGGGTTGCCTTCGTATCTAAACTCCATTGCCATGGTGGTGAAATTGAAGGTAACTAGCCCAAGAGTCCATAGCCATTGCACCCGAAGCACCATGTCGGCCCCTCGAAGAGCCAACGGGTAGAAGTCAATTCGAAAGGTGTGGCCTTGAATTTGTAGCTGTACCTTGCGGCATATTCCCTCAGTCCTCAACACAGTGTCGTCCCCGATGATCACATCAAAGTCATTAAAAGGCTCCGACTCTAATCCCAACTGCCTCACCATCCATAGATCCACAAAGTTGTGGGTGCTTCCTGAATCAATAAGAATTAGGATATTTTTCTTCTTAATCATACCTTTGACTCGAAGGGTTTTTGGAGTCGACTTGCCGGCAAGCGAAGAGAGGGAGAGTTCGGCTTGAATTTCTAGCGAGTTGTCTTCCTCGATGTGATGCATTTCTTCCACTTGCTACCCTTCAAGATCTTCAATAGGATCTTCCTCAATCATCTCTTCCATGAGCATGATGGCTGCAGGCTGTTTGGCACATTTATGGCCTGGTGTGAAGCGCTCATCGCAATAGAAACATAAGCCCTTTGAACGCCGATCTTCGATCTCTGCTGGTGTGAGGTGTCGCCCTATCACCCTTGGCTGTCCCCTAGATTCAGGGCCTGTCTGTGGAGGGTTTGGCCGATTAAGGTTTGGCCGAGCCCACCCCGAACGTGCCACTCTCGAGACCGACAGTCTGGTGTTAACACGCGGGTCCGTAACACTCCAATTGAGGCGGTGAGTAGCCTTCAATTCCTTTATCTTTTCTTCCACCATTCAAGCCGCTGAGAAGGCCTCTAGTAAGGATGCAGGACGGGTAGCCTTAACTTCCGCTTGGATATCACGACGAAGCTCGGAGATGAAAGTACTTTTAAGGGCTGAGTTCGACCACCCGTGGAGTTTATTGCTGATTCTTTTGAACTCCTCTTGATAGGCTCTAATAGAAGTCTTTTGGGTTAGTTTCGTCAAGGTGGCTTAGAAGTATTCATAGTCCGAAGGTCCGAAATGCACACAAAGCGCGTTGGCGAACGAGTCTATTGTTGATTATTTCGAACTCCTCTTGATAGGCTCTAACAGAAGTCTTTTGGGTTAGTTTCGTCAAGGTGGCTTGGAAGTCTTCATAGTCCGAAGGTCCAAAACGCACACAAAGCGCGTTGGCGAACTCTTCCCAAGTGGTGAAGGGACGCGCATGATGTGTTGCTTGATACCACCTCACCGCTACATCTTCAAGGTGGAATGAGGCCAATAACACCTTTTGATGATTAGGTGTCCTTTGATATATGAATAATTGTTCCACCATATAAATCCAATCCAACGGGTCCCCACCGCTGAATCTAGGGAAATCGATTCGAACGGTGTGCGGTTGTAGCATTTAGTCATGCCTGTTCTCACGTCCTCAATGAAACGGCTCTTGTTGTTGGGCCCTTAGCTGATGAGGGAGTTCCTCCCACTCATCCCAAGGCTCCTCCTTTGGGTGTGGGGCCATAGGTTCCCTCGGGTGAAAGGGAGGTAAGTCGGTGCGGCGCCCATGCGGCTCGTCGTATTGTCTCCAAGGTTCCTCCAGGATCGATCCTCGACGGTTCCCCTCTCTAAGTAAGGGGGGTTCTTCATGTCTTCTATGACGCCCAGGGGTACGTCTCGGAAAGTATTCATTCCTATCAGCAAGGGTGGCTTTGACCTCCAACAAAGTTTGTGCCATAAGCGCTAGGGTTTGCGCGAGATCAGGCGGTCTTTCTATCCGTCCTCGAGAACTCTAAGGGGATGGGGATCTTGACATAGCCACGCAGTCAATCTCCACGCCTTGATCACTGACTTGCTTAGCCGCCTTGGATCTTGTGGTAACCATAGTGGTCCGAGGAAGTTGGGCTCTGATACTAGTTGTTACGAACCAACCTAATCTGATCCACTTGGTAGCCCTCCAATGGCTAGATGAATGCTAGGGTTAGATCTTGGTGTGAAGGGGGAGAAGTTGTTGTGGAAGAGGGTGGTTAGAGCCTGGAAGAGGTCGACTAAAAACTTGGGCGGTAGGAGAAGGGAGGGAGAGGGCGCCAATTGCTAGAGTCAAGAGAGAAGAAGATGAGGCTAAAACCAATTCCAATCCAGATAAAAAAAATCTCAATTAGGGTTTCCTCCACATATATATAGAGGCTCACCCTAAGGACTTCATAATTAACACAAAAACACTCTAAACAACCCTAACAATCCCTAATTTAACCCACACTTTCGCTGCGGTGCGTTCGAACGCGCCTGATTGCGTTCAAATGCGAAATTTCCGTTCTCTGTCGATGTGAACGTGATGCAGGTGTTCGAATGGCCGCGTTCAAACACACCCATTTGCCTTCGAACGCACCCTGACAAAAATATATTTTATTGATTCTACTTACTCAACTAGATAAATAGACTCATTGCCATGAACCCAATATCACGCGTGGAGCCCATATGGATCGAATCGTATCAAATGATACCAAATAAAAGAAAAATTAGATTAGTAAGTAGATGAGCTCTTTAAATAGAATGTGAGGAGAAAGATGAGTATATTTTCTTCTTTTGAAAAGAATAAACAGGGATCAAATGAATAACAATTTTTTTTTTCTCTCTGACAAAAAAGAAGAAGCAAAAACACGTTCATCTAAAAACAATGAAATTGGGTTATTTTCCAGAGAAAACATGAAAAAAAATTGTAAAGTGAAAATTGACTTAGACTTCTATTATACATATAATGGAAATATGAAATAGAAAAATAAAATTATCAAGTAAAACTTAACTTAGCTTCACTTAATATACATACACACACACACACACACATATATATATATAATTTTTATTTATTTATAAAATATAAAACGACCATATGAAAAGAAATATTAAAACTTTTGATCTAACCCGTAATTAAATCGAAAGTATCTTCTACAAAATCATTCATTACGGGTAGACGAACTCGTTAAAAAGCATTGTGTGCACATTCTCATTGATTCGGGGAGTACACACAACTTTCTAGATAAGAGATTAGTGAGGAGATTGGGTTTGGATGCCGTATCGACCACGGGATTTGACGTTGCTATAGGAGACGGCACAAAGCTTAAAGTGGAGAGCATGTGTTGTCGGGTCGGTATACAGGTACAAGGACACGACATCATTGTGGACTTGTATCCGTTAGCACTACGAGGAGCGGACATTGTCCTTAGTAATGCATATATATATATATATATATATATATATATCAAGCATGATCAAAGTAATGCATTCATATAACATGCTCATTTTATTTTTAAATATAACTCATATGTGTTAATAACATTGCTCAAGTAAAATTGGTATCATAATAATACTGGTCTAACATGTTATTAAGAGTAATTAATACAATTACTTTCATGTTCACTATTATGCTAATTTTTGTCAGTTTAATCTATAAAAACTATAATAGATAACATTTATCTAACTTATTTAATAAGTATTAAGTTGTATTAAATATGATTAACGCTTTACAAATGGAACGAATTCATCATTAGAAATAGTTAATAGAGGTACCATCTAATCCATTATTATGGAAAATACAATCAACTTATAATAACTATTATTATAATTTTTTATCCTTAATATTTAGCTAAATTAATTTATTGAGGCCAACAAAGCATACAACTCTAAAATGAAAAGCTAATAAACAAAATTGCACAAGTCCTTGGGCCAACCCATAACCCAATCATTTGGGCTGTAGGCTAAAACCAAGCCACTAAACCAACAAGTGGGCTAGGCCCAAGGCCCAACTCACGATTAGGGTTGCTATCTAACCGCAGCTCAAATAACAGGTAGCACAACTTGTGGTGGGTCGTGGCTGAAACCACAACCCACACAACCATGGTGGGTTGAGTCCGGCCAACATCCCTCTTCACCACGGAGGGAGGGGAAAAGACTCAACCTACCATCACCAACGACCACCATACTAATGGTCCAACCCACACCAATTGGACATGGGATTCTAACCAAAGAAATTGAGGGAAACCAAAAGAGAATAGGAGAACGCCGATAGGAATGGTTAATGACAAACAAACTATTCCTATTGTTGGAAGCTCGAATCAAGTGACCGAGCCATGAAAGCTGGAATGGGGAGCATCAACACCATCCTCTCATGGAGAGGAACATGATAGACAAGAGAGACATGGCCAGAGTTGACAATAATAATCAGAAGTATATTGAGAAATTGGCGAGGGAGGCTACGAGGTGTAGCGTCCACCAAAACTTAGACTACTAACGACACAAGGTCATTGAAGAGAAATTTATAAGCAAATATTTCCCTTTAATTTTCTTTATGAACCTACTTGTAATGCATATACTCATACAAGGATGGACCTCTTACACACTTTTCATATTTTGAAATATTTAGAAATATATTGCAAATGACATAAACTTTAAATATACAATCAAAGAACCATTAACTAATTAAAATAGAGCTTAATTAGAAAATACAAGCATGCATGCCTCACCTTATTTGCATCTCATGTTATATAATAATACCATCGTCTATGCAATGACATCAGTAGGGAATGAGATGAAGTCGACGAGCTACCCTCTTATTCAAATCCCACCATTTTTTTCTCCTCCAAAGTAACCCAAGCCTCCATTCCCACATCAAAAAAAAAAAAAAAAAAAATTCTTTGCATGGGCACGAGGCCGGCCACAGCCAACCTTTCCCACCGCCTCTCTTTCTCCCTCCCTCTCTCTCTCTCTTCCTCTCTCTCTCTCTCTCTCTCTCTCTCTCTCTCTCTCTCTCTCTCTCGCCGAGGCCAGCCTATCACTGTCGCCGCCATCTTTGGAAACCGCCATTGCCACCTCCACGAGCGCCGGTGAGCTCTTTCTCCTTCTCTTTCTTCTCTCTCTCTCTCACTATCTCTCTCTCTCTCTTTCTCTTTTTCTTACTTTGGGCTTAGGCCCGTCGGAGCCGAGCCGCCGGCAAGAGGCCGGCAGCTGGCTGGCCACCAGCTTCCGGTGCCCTCCCCGCCGGCCCAGGTCCGCACCTCCCTCTTCCTTCCCTTCTCTTCTCTTCTTCTTCTTCCTTCTTCTTCCTTCTTTTCTTCTTCTTCCTCAACTACTTCTTCTCTTCTTATTTTTCTGCAACAGTGCTGGGCCGAGCCCAGCACTGTAGCGGCCAAGCCCAGCACTAGTGATCTATTATTATTTTTAATTTTATTATTTATTTATTTAGGTATTTCTGTCTTAATTAATACAAATAGATTTAGACATTATTTCTTTTAATAATAATACATATTCATCATTATGATTATTGTTAATTAAAGTTTATTGATGATTAATTAGGTTATAAACTATTACACATAAATATAGGTAATACTTATATTTATTTATTTACTTATATGTATATTAGATTAATAGATAGATTTGTAAATTATAATTATTAGATTTATATTCTAATATTCTTATGATATACATTTTAAGTAATTCTATTAATTTATTATATATTGTTATTTTTGTACCAAATAAAATACTAGGCTTATGTATTTATTTATTATTTTATAAAGTAATCTCTAATTAATCAAGATATAATTATAGTTAGGTTTTCATCTATATTTTTATTTTTATTTTTATCTGTAATTAAAAATCTAGCTAGTTATAAAGATAAGTAAAAATTTTAAAACCTTCTAAATCATCATATATTACATGAACGGATTTTAATCAGATAAACGACTAACATCATACTACTTAAATAATTTCAAATTCCGACCCCCATGTTCAAGATCCCGTGGACTTAGCTATCGAGGCTTGATCATTGTCGTAGCAACGTGAACGAGTGGTTGTTTGGTATTTGCAGTGGTGGTGAGTAGTCTTATCCCTTAGACGCCTTTATCAAATTATGTTATATTATATATTATGTACATGCATGTTTTAGCCTCCAGCATGATTATATGACCTTATCTAGAGATGATTACAATCGAGCATATTTTATCATGTATCTGATTATGTTGATTTGGGATATGAGCACATTGGTGATATATAGAGATGATGAGAGATGATTATACTGTTATAATGTTATGTCTAGTTGATCTGTAGCATGAGTATGCATGTAATTGATTAGCATGAGTATACATGTGTTGACTACATGATCAGAGACTATATTGCATTATTTTTCTCTTGATTCCTGTTTCACCTAAATTCATGTTATGCATTGACTTATTATCGTACTGGATATATGCATATGATCTATCATTTAGAAGGAACGCATGAAATGTGATTGATAGGATAGTTGATAGAAAGCGTGAGGATACCCGAGTAGGCGCGAGGGTTAGGACATCACTAATTCGGGGTAAGGCCTATTCACTGAGCCTTTTGCTCATGACTCTCTTTATTTTTTTCTAATCCCCTCAGATATGTGGTACGTAATAACGACTTGAGATATCTTGAGAAGATATTTTAGAGCAATGATGAGGTGAGCTATAGATGCGAGACGGTATAGATGATAGTTTATATAGGAATTGAGCTGTACCCGTATTTGATATCTGTACTCTTTTGTATTAGACGATGAATTGTATAATACAGGTCGAATCATAGTGTACTCTTATATTAATCGTTTTAGTTGTATCTTGATAGTTTGTTGTGGCCTATGTGGGTCCTACCAAATTATGTAGTAGTTTAATGTATATTATTGTGGACTGGGATATTCATATGTTAACAGATTTATTTGGTTAATGATCTAGTGATAAATTATGTGATCATGGATAGGTTAGCATGTTTTATTTGATGATGTCATGATTATATGTGCAGAGGAGAATATCTATGTGTGACAGGCCTCGCTCGACTTGTTGCGTGTGCCGCGCGTGCCGTGTGGGCACGTGGGCGTGCACGTGCCGGGCGGGGGCGTTATAGAAGCACACTTCTCTCTAGCAAAAATTCCCTCCTCGACTCCACCCATGCCGGCTTCCCCCACCTGAAATTTGCATCGTTCAACAGAAGACGTAACCAACTATTAAAGAAGTAGAAGTCCATACTACTATGATCGCCGCTATTATTCACATAATCTTCCACCACCTTCCTCGTCTTGTCGGTCGCAAGCATCATCCCCTTCGACCCCTAAAGCTTCCCCACGAAGTTCGCATGGATACTTTACTTTATGCTCCTCAGCTCCTACTCGAGCCATCATTTCTCGTGCTAATCTTTGTCATCTTCTATTAAGACGGCTAGACATGATCATCGGGCGAGGCGGGCCAGGTTCATGCCAACCGGGCTTAAGTATTTGTTCATAGCCTGACCCACCAATTACTTGGGCCGGTCCGGATTCGGGCCGAGCTAGAATATTCAAGCCCATTACCGCCCACTAGACCATTAGATATCGAGCTTGAGTTGGATATAATAAGTCTAATATAATTAGTTAAATATAAAAATATTATATTTTATTGAGTCAAGTTTAATAGGCTTATATGAAGATATTTTAATTATTTTTCATATGAACATACTTATATATATATTGATATATAGTTTACTAAATATCCAATGTGGGACTAAAAAAAATATTGAAATATGCATGCATTATGAATTGGGCTATAGATGAGGGTAGTGGATTAAGCTTTCGAATCGGGTCGACAGGCAAATGCTTAGCCCATGCTGCCCACTACCATCTCGGGCTCGGGTCAGGCCTAAATCAGGCTCGGGTCGGGCTTAGCCCGATTAAAACCGGGTGGGTTCGGGCCGGATTTAGGCGAGTTGGGCCCAATGATCATGTCTAAAGACGACAGAGGACATAACTAAGGTACAAAGATTTCTAAAGAGGAATCCACCTAGCGGCTCCATCCTTGATCGAGTGTCAACTACGATCATGGCGGTCGATGCCCTCTTCGCATTTTTGACCAAATAATCCCTCTCCATATTTTTTATCGCACCTCAAACTTAATAGTAAAATTGGTTCTACGACACTATAGCACTATATAAAATGTTGATGAGTTTAGCATTTGACATAGCCAAAAGTAAAATATTAATTATATCAACGTTTTATATTAGAAAACACTCAAGAATTAGAGTGTTTTATCATAAAAATTTGAAAAATATAAATAAAAGTAAAATTTGGAGGAAGTAGTCTTTTTTGTTTATACAATGCTAAGCACAATTGATTGCGGGGAATAACTACTTAAGTCCCAACTTATAAAATTTTTCTATATCTTCACAACAATATATTTTATATCTAAAATTAATAACCGAGCACAAAATTATGGCATTATAATTTTTTTTCTTTATATTTTTACCGATATCTTTCTCAGTTAGTATTTTTAATAATAAAACACTTAACTTATCAATATTTTATGTATATCCTCTTTTTCTAATTAAGCCTGAATTGTTCGGTTGTTTTGTTTCAATAACGTTTTATTTAAAGAAATACTGATTCGATCAATATTTTACTTTTGACGGGATAAAATGCTTAACAATTTAGTATATTTATAGCTACAGTGAAATAGACTATTTTTAGTATTAAGTTTGATATATATATATAGTATGCATGTACACTCTTCTATCCATGACGTGAGGCCAAGAAATCAAATGAAAATTTATAATACATCACATATTAGCCCTAAGAGTAAATGCAATTTGTACAAGACGATACCAGCGATCGATCACCAGAACATATAAATTGTTAGAGCTCAATTGGCACTTGAGAAGATTAGGCATCTATTCCAGGACCAGGATATGCGGGCAGACTCATTATCCGCTTGTCGACCACAGGACCTCCGACAGTGAAGTGGTAGAGGCTCTGGAACTCCAAATCTTTTAAGCAAAGAACCTCATGAACTGCATGACAAAAGCGGAAGTTTGTATCTATCATTTGTGTATTTCATAAGAACAGATATGATTGAAAGTAAAAGTAAAAAAAGAAGAAGAAGAGATTCCCTTCAAATTTTGCACATTCCGTTAGAAATATAAACAGAAAAGAACGATAATATTTCTGACAGGGTTTATCACTACCAGGTATCTTTTGGAGCAATTGGTGATCAAAACCCACCATGTTTGTGAAGCTTACGCTTTAGATGCTAGAACATAGACTTGGCGGCCTGATTCTTCGTATTGGTTTTAGTTCATTTACCTTCTCAATACAATGTCAAGTTGAGTAGACAAATTCATCAAAGGTTGAAAGACATAAGCAAAACATACATTTTAAGACCGAATGATTAAATTTGTATGAAGTATCTAATTAAATTGAAAGAACAGCTCTTGAAGAGATTTTCCGATAGGGAAGTTTCTTTGGTGAAAACAGAGGGACTTTCATTATTGGAGACTCGAATAAATATCCAGCAATGCATTATGTTGCTTAGGTTGCATTAATGTCAAAAAACCAAAATTACACTATTTCCGAGTCTAATGTGCATGAAATGCTCCTAATACTCTTGGAAGGAGCTTGTTGAGTTGACCGCCTATACCCTATTCTCCTATTTTCTAGCTTCTTTGTCTGCATTTGTCAAAATGGTGCTTGCCGTTATTATCTGCCGTCATGTTTATTCATCAATAGGAGGTAATCCCACCTATCAGTGAGAACTACATCCAGATGGAGTTATTGCACAATGTACACCGACAATAACTGAAGAATTAGTTCCTAACACTCAGGATATGAAAGATGATGGTAACTAAAAAAGGATCTAGTTCAAGTAAAGAGTATCACGAATGTGATGACTTAGCATATGCATTAGCACAGCGGGAGAGAGAAAGAGAGGCTCTACACATAAAAATATAAAACCAATATGTTACAAAAGCTTGGATCAGGGTGTGGGCATAGGAACTTAAAGCTTTGCTGAACATTGAAGATTGAAGGGAGACTGAGCAATTATATACCAATGAGATAGGGTGCAAGTGCAATTTTATCAAAACACTTGTAAAGTGTAAACTATGTTGTACAATCTAAAAAATTTATAGGATCAATTCATATTATTTGGAGAAGATTGATATGTGCAAAGAAATCTGAATTCCATTGAAAGAAGAAGAATTCAGCAATATGCAAAACTCGGTCCGGCGGTGCGAACCGCAACACAAAAATCAACCTAATTCACTTTAGAAATATAAGTTCAGTACAAACTGATTTGTACTTGGTTCGAATCAATCGATCGTGACTGAACTAAGAAAGTCATCAA
This sequence comes from Typha latifolia, assembly GCF_019914945.1. Classification (NCBI taxonomy): domain Eukaryota; kingdom Viridiplantae; phylum Streptophyta; class Magnoliopsida; order Poales; family Typhaceae; genus Typha; species Typha latifolia. The sequence continues at coordinate 411,978 of NC_133097.1, forward strand.
CTAAATTGGACTGAAATTTTCTTTTGCTAATTCTCATAATATGTATCAGAGGTGTTTTTCATACTTTATAAAAGAAACCTAGAGACAAAGGGACTTCACTGAACTCAGGGAGATCAAAGTATTGTATACATGTTCTAGGTTTCCTCATATAGCATGCTTTCTATCAAAGTGTTATGAAAGCTACTTTATATTTCCGAGTGCTTGTTCTACATTAGAAACTGACCTAAAACATCGAAGAAACTGAACCATTCATCAATCTACTACAACACTTGTTCAACGAGATAGATCTATAGCTCATGTGCAAACCAAATAGAGGCTTTCTATTTTACAGGAATAGTTCATTGCGCAGAATGCACGCAAGAGGTTACATATACACTTAGGCATCGGTGTGTCAAGAGGAACTGTAAGTCTTATTCTTTATCTTGGTGAAATAGATTTATCCGTTCTGGACAAATTCGTAGTGTTTTTCTCTTAAATAAGAGAGGTTTTTTATATTAAAAATATTGTGTCGTGGTCTTTGCCATGTTTTTATTTTTCTCTCTTCTACTAGATTTCGATTTTCATAGTACTTTCATAATCAATTTTTCTAGCCTTAGTAGGATTATGCTTTTCCTTCCATTTATTATTATTGTAAGATGCCTTCTCAGATAGACAAGTTTAAAGCACGGATACTGAGGACGACATGGACCTTCAAGCCGCTTGCAATGCCTTGTTTAAATAGACTACAAATTACAAAAGGCAAACCTAAAACTTATAGAAAAGACAGATTGAAGACTAAAAATTGAAAGTCAAGTTGATCATTGAAATGGAGCAACTTTACGAAGAAAAGAAGAAACTTCAACAGGATTTGAATAATTCGTTATCTCTATCTCATAATTTACCTTCCAAAGTAGTTTCCAAAATTGATAAGATTAAAATTTTCGAAGTTCATATGCATGAACAGGACAAATCTAGGAAAACCCTAGATAAGATAATAAAGGAATTAGAATTTGATTTATTTAAGGCTAATTAATCTCTTATAAATTATCTACAAGTTCATTAAAGATCAGATTGAGATAGCAAAGTGACACGTCTACTTTTCAGTTTTCACTTCTTTGATAAGTAAGCAATATTCCAAGCAAAAGAACAAGATCATATGGAGGTCTATTTCATAATGATTTTTTACTACTGAAGGTCATGTTGACTGAGTGAGTTTTGGATTTATTGTGTTTGGGTCAAATTTGAAAAATACTTAAAAACACAATTTTTTGCTGATATCAATTTTCAATTCGACTTACAGATTTTATTGGATTGGCTTGTTAAGATGATAAGTAATTTTAAAGCCAATATGCTATTTTTATGGACTAAAGTTTTAGTTGCTTGGAATTGAATTGAAAATATTTTAAGAAACACTGAGGTTTAACACTTTGTATTAACAAATAAAAAAATTGTCATTCAAACGGGGTACAAATGGATATGATTGCCTTTGATTGATTACTGATTTCTTCTGAGCAATTCTTCTTTTGACTTTGATGGTTTAGTTGCATAAATATTTTGATTACTTTATATCCATATGACTGATTCGGATTTTTGAATTCTATGTTAATTTTTTTATCTGAATATTGGGGAATTCTTAACGTCATTCAAACAGCCTCCGTTGTATTTTTTGAGTTCTCCCTTCAATGTGGTGTTTCATCTTTACCTTTTATTACTCTTGCTAATTTTTGACAAAAGAAAAAGAATTTGTTTAAGTGGGAGAAATGATTTTTATTGTTTTACTATGTGATTTGCTTATATTGACAAGATATGTTGAACTTGCTTACATTGACTATGACCTATCATGTTTGAGCTTTATGAACATAGATCATGTTTCATATTTTGATCATATGCTAAATTGATTAGTCATCTACTTTAGATATGCATTGAATATCTTGAAAAATTGTCTTGACGATATTGCGTGGATGTGATTGCAATTTATTTCAATGTTTAACAATTTCTACAAATTGTGAATTGCTGAATTTGAAATTACCCCTGCCTGATTTTAATTTGAGCTAAATTAATTTGAGGATCAAATTGCAATTTGTCAAATTAGTTTATGTTCCTTACATACTTGCGTTTTACAGGTTACCTAGTGTTTTGATTCCTTGCAAGAACTTTAGATTTGAAATAAGTCTGTTGACTTTATATTAGGATGATTGTATTTAGAGAATTATGTGGTTTTGTTCTTGATAAGCTGGTTACTCATTCATGGTTTTGTTCTTCATGAGATGTTCTATTATATGTCTACATACTACGGGCTGTGTTTAATGCACTAAGAAGGGTGTACGGCCAGCCATATCCCCAAGAGAGATACAGCTTATGCTTTGAAATAGTTCCATACATGAGTTGTAACAGCAATAGTAATGAAAATAAAGTTTTCAATGTAGTCATTTAATCTATAAAGAGTAAAATGCTCCCTAGTTGATATTGTTATCGTGGATCTATTAAAAAAGCAGAAAACTTAGAACTAAACATTTAGATAATAATCAGTCAAATATATTGCCTAAAATACTAGAATCATGGAGGAGAAGTTGCAGCATAAATTATTCCAACAAGACAGGAGTAGCACAAATTGAAGATAAGTAAACGTTGTAGATTAGAGTTGCTTACCAGCATCATCAAAGTAGCAACCAATTCCAGTAGCAGAAATCCCAACAGCATGTGCTTCGAGGTACAACACTTGACCAAGAACTCCAGCCTCCCAGAACAACCGTGGATACATCCACGCATTCTTTTCACGCAAAACTGGCTCAAAATGGGCAACCATCCCTAGACTGAAACACCCATCTGAGGCAATATCCTGTATTTTGCATCACGGTTAGATCAATAAGAGAAGGATCACGAAGCAAAATAAATATTATACATGCTTTACAATCATCCAGTTTATTCATTCCTCAAAACCAAGCAACTAATGTTGATAAACTTTAATAAATAACTGCAAATAACTATCTTGCTTTGAGGACCAATCTTGCCACAACTTGGAACATGCATAACCTATTTTTACAAAAAAAAGTTAAGACTTTAGATTCCTATACAACAAGAAGATGGACAAAATGTGCAAATAATAAGTATAGTTCACTTAGCAACAATGGCATCTGTTAGTCCAATTGCATCATAGGAAGGAAATAGAACAGTAACGGGAAAAAGCACTGAAACTGTAGCATTCAGCAAAAGAACACAAACAGCACAGAAACATCAAGCCGTCTACCTCAAATTAAAATTGGATGATGGATCTCCATACCTGATGGCACGACAACTGCTTGGCAAGCTCCTGACAGTCACCTCGAGCAAGCCTATACAGTGGGAGGCCATCCGGGCACCCATCAGGTTTTGTCCATTCAAACTCCGTCCTCATTGAGCGTCTCAACGCATCAAGATGACCCTCATTCCTCACCAGGAAATACAAGCCTTTGGGCAAATCCGTGACACTATGTACAAAAAGCACGGCGTGCACTTCGGCGTCCCATGTCAGGACCCTGAAGGGCAACGCATATTGCTTCCCCTGCTTCTCTCCCGAACCAAGCTCCCCTGACGGCAGGCAATGCAAGAGAATCTGGTAGAAAGTGTCCCTTTGCATAACATGAACTCCGTCCATATCCACTGCGCTTCGCCGCTTCCTAACAACCTCCCTAATCGTAAAATCCTGATACAATCCCTCTGATATTAATCCACTCTTATGAAATGGATTTATCGAGAACCGCTCATCATGGGCTGCCGCCGCCCGTGGCTTCTTGATCGCCTCTGCGGTCCGGTATATGACATCCCAACAGACATGGTCTTTGCTGAGCGAGTTGCGCTTCCCAAGCCACTCCAAGGAAGGGAACTTCCGCAATGCCGAGCTTAGAGCCGAGTAATCCACGTCCGGCTCGGCGCCAGCCGGGAAGAGGAGTAGCACGCAATCCGGGTGCTGGGCTTCGATCCATGGGAAATTTCCCCGAATAGGTCGAGAAGGCAATTCGTCCGGCGGCGGCGGGTAGGAATGCCGAACACCGATCATTGCCTCAAGATCATCGTGCGAGAGCCCGTCGAGGAGGCGCGCGTCCCATCCGAGCGCCGCGGCGGAGATCGCGACCGCGGCGATCGCGTGGCCGACGTCGTAGTTGCAGTAGCGGAGGGCTCGCTCGCCGTACTTCCACGCCTCGCGCCAGAAGACGGAGGAAAGGGAGAGGAGGAGCAACGACGGCGGGGGGAGGAGGGAGGAGGGAAGGGAGGCGCGGATCTCGAGGGAATGATCTTTGGGGGAGTAATGGGCGATGAACGGGGAAGCGAACGGGGAGCCTTGCAGCGGCGAAAGGGAGATGACGTGGGCTTCGGTGGGGTGGAGGTTGCCGCTGCTAGGGTTCACACGGAGGGACCACGTCGACAGGCCGGTCGTCTTCCATGCGGAGAGGGAGAGCGAGTCGTAGAGGAGGCGGGAGAGAGAGGAGACAGAGAGAGGAGAAGGGGGAGAAGGGAAGCAGGAGGACGAGAAGAGGGAGTGGTAATTGGGGGAGTCATGGGGAAGTAATTGGGGATGGGGAAGGGAGAGGGAAGGGGAGGAGAGGAAGCGGAGGAAGGGGTTCGGTTGGTTGGCCCAGTCGAGGCCGCGTGGGCCCCGGGCGTAGCCGGAGGAGAGGGAGTGCTTGGTGCGGTTGTGGTAGTTAATGGCCTGGTCCTCTTGCTGGGTATCCGGGGTTAGCGTAGGGGCAGTTGAGTGCATGGCCCGGAGACTCTTAGTAGTAGATGTCGGTGGTGGTGTGGGTAATCGCCGGCACCTTAGCGGGAAGCGGGGAAGAGAGTTGGGAAGGAAGAGATACGACATTAAATAAAGTTGTGTGTATAGTCGGTGGAGGAATGGTCAATGGGGCAAAAGCCAGATAGGGTGGAGACCGTTATGCGGTTAGCACTAGCAGTAAGACGGCTCATCTCGCCCGATAGCCCGAAACCCAGCCCAAGCCCGAACTGGACCCGATCCGTCACCAAAAGCACGACCGGCCCCGGCCCTGATTGGTACATGGTAATAGTAGAGGCTCAGGGTGGACCATGCTCCATAGCTTTCCTAGCTTCCAATTTCCAAAATCACCTTTTTTTTTTTTCATTGAAACTTTTAAAAAAAAAAAACTATTAATCTCAAACAAATATTAACCCAACAAATATTTAAAATACATGTTATAATATAAGACCTCCAACAAACAACCAAAGTATAACCAGTAAAATCTTAACAAGCAACATACCCCTCCACAATCAGTATCAAGTAGTAAAAACTAACACAAACAAAATAGGAACAAAAACTAAATGTCTCGGCAAGCTCAATCCTCCAGAGTGAGCTGCTTGAGTTATTCGGTGAGCTCTCTTCATAACTTCCTCCCCTTGAATCCATGCTCATCACAAAAAATTTTGTAGTTATGCTCCAACAAAATACTCCCCAAAATAGAGAGAGATCAACAAACACTTTAACTTTCTAGCCTTCACTTTAATATTATTCAAAGCAAACAAATTCCTTAGATGCTTGATATTGCTCTTAATTCCATAAGTTTTTTTTTTATTTTACAAATAGTTCTCTGCATATAACCACAGATTTGAAATAGGTGCTCCACTGATTCACTCTATAAACAAAAACAAAAAAATACAACTCGCATTACCAGACTACCCTTTCCTCAGCAAATTATATCTAATTAGAAGTTTATTGTTACAAGCTAACAATAAAATTGCCCTAACTTTTAAATAAACTTTCAGTTTTCATATCTTGTGCAAGCCTTTAGATTTAATTCATCCATCATTAAGAAATATGTGTAGTGATTTTGCTGTAAAGATACATTTTTTTTTTCTCAAATCTCCAACTAGTTTTATCCACTTCATTGTTTATCTATGCATGACTACTGCTAATCAAATTAATCATATATTATTCTTCTGTTATTAACTGATCAATTAAACTTTTAAGGCACTACAGACACCATCTCTAACAATCCAACACCTTCTGATCCCAAGCAATATCAAAAAGCGTAAGAAAACTCTTAGTAAGAGAGCCATCTCCAACAAATCTATCAGTTTAGAATTTTACCCTCTTACTATTATGCACATTAATTCCACTGTAGACTAGCTTTGAAATATATCCATTTTGTAGAATCCCTCTCCAAAATGGAGACATTCTAGAGGAATTTATTAATTTAAAAGATTTTAACTTAACTTTCTTATAATACTTCTACGCCGCAATCGAGGACCGCATCTGATTATTAAAATTAAATAATCTCCACCATAACAATTGACACTTGCACCTGATTATTAGAATTAAGTAATGTCCACCACTATTCTGCTAATAAGACATTATTTTAATTCCTTTAGGTTAAGAATTCTCATACCACCATACTCCTTCCTCATACATATTTTATTCCAATCGAGCAACCACAGCCCTTTTTTTCTTCTTGGGTAGTGATACGATTCGATCCATATTGGCTCCACGCGTGGCATTGGATTCATTGGGATGAGCTTATTTATTTAGTTGAGTTTGTTAAAAGGAATACAAATATTTTTTGCCGGGGCGCGTTCAAACGTAGGGATCGCGTTCGAACAGTGATGCGAACGCCTACAAACGTTCGCAAAAACAGAGAATGCAAATTGCGTGTTCAAACGAAATCGAGCCGTTCGAATGTCTACATACGTTTGTATTGACGGAGAACGGAAATTTCGTGTTTGAACGTGATCGAGCGCATTCGAACGCACCTCTGCGAAAGTATAGGTTTTGTTACGGTTTGTTAGGGTTGTTTAGAGTTGTTTAACTCAGTTGATGAGTTCTTAAGGTGAGCCTCTATAAATATATGGAGGAAACTCTAATTGGAGTTTATCTTGATAATTGAATTGGCATTAGCCTTTATCTCCTTCTCAACTTATCTCTAGCCATTGGCGCCCTCTCTCATCTCCCTTCTTCCACCGCTCAAGTCTTTGGTCGACCTCTTCCAACTTCTAACCACCCTCTTCTACATCAACTTCTCCCCCTTCACACCAAAAAGTAAACCTAGCATTCATCTAGCCATTGGAGGGCTATCACGCTAGGATTTAAATAACCTTCGGCCACTGTTGGGTCAATACTTGAGATCTAACCGTCCGAATCTTGTGATCTTGGATTCATTGGAAAGTTCTCTCCAAGAACAATAACATATCCAAATTTCAAGAGAATTCGTCAATTAGATTGTTTGCAGATCCCCTTGGAAGTTACGAGCTTTATCGAGTTCAGAATCGTTGCGGATCATATTAGGCCGGTTCGTAACAACTGGTATCAGAGCTAACGTTTCTCGGACCGTCATGGCTACAACAAGATCAAAGGTGGCTAAGCAAGTAAGCAATCAAGGCTTAGAGACGAACTACATGGCTACGTCAAGATCTCCATCCCCTTTGAGTGCACGAGGGAGGACAGAGGAACCTCCTGATCTCGCGCAAACCCTAGCGCTTATGATGCAAACAATGTTGGAGATGAAGGCCACCCTTACTGACATAAACTATCATCTTAGGCGTACCCTTAATCGACATCGAGGACATGAAGAATGCCCCTTATCTAGAGAAGGGAACTGACGAGGACCGATCCTAGAGGCACCGTAGCAACAACACGACAAATCGCATGGGCGCCGTACTATCTTACCTCCCTTGCACCTGAGGGAACCTATGGCCCCACATCGAGAGAAGTAGCCTTAGGATGAGTGGGAGGAGCCCCCACATCAACCAAGGGTCCGACAACAAGAGCCGTTCCACCAAGGACGCGAGAATGGACGCGACCAAATGTTACATCCTCGCATCATTTGAGTTGAATTTCCTAAATTCAGCGATAGTGACCCATTGTATTGGATTTATAGGGTGGAGTAATTCTTCACTTATCAAGAGATACCTAATCACCAAAAGGTGCTTCTGGCCTCATTCCACCTTGAAGACGTAGAGGTGAGATGGTATCAAGCAACGCATCGTGCATGCCCCTTCGCCACTTGGGAGGAGTTCGTCGACGTGCTTTGTGTGCGTATCATACCTTACGACTATGAAGACTTCCAAGCCACCTTGACAAAACTAACCAAAAAGGCTTCTATAAGAGCCTATCAAGAGGAGTTCGAAAGAATCAACAATAGAGTCCACGGGTGGTCGGACTCAGCCCTCAAAAGTACTTTCATCTCCGGGCTTCGTCGAGATATTCAAGCGAAAGTTAAGGCGTCTCATCCTACTACCTTATTGGAATCCTTCTGAGCGGCTCAAATGATGGAAGAAAAGATAAAGGAGTTGAAGGCTACTCATCGTCCCACATGGAGCACTACTGACCCGCGTGTTAACCCTAGACCACCGGTCTTGGGTGTGGCATGTTTAGGGTGGGTTCGGCCAAACCTCAATCGGCCACCCCCACCACGGACAGGCCCTGACCCTAGGGGACAGCCACAGGTGATGTGACGATGCCTCACACTAGCGGAGGTCAAAGATCGGCGCTCGAAGGGTTTATGCTTCTATTACGATGAGCGCTTCACATCGGGCCACAAATGTGCCAAATAGCTCGCGATCATGATGCTCATGGAAGAGATGATAGAGGGTGATCCTATTGAAGATCTTGAGGAGTAGCAAGAGGAACAAGTGGACCACATCGAAGATGACAAATCGCTTAAAGTTCAAGCCGAACTCTCCTTTCATTCTCTTGCCGATGAGTTAACTCCAAAAACTCTTTGGGTTGAAGGTATGATCAAGAAGAAAAAAATCATAATTCTTATTGATTCAAGAAGCATCCACAATTTTGTGAATTTAAGGATGGTGAGGCAATTGGGATTAGAGTCGGAGCCTTCTAACGGCTTTGATGTGATCATCGGAGATGGCATCATGTTGAGAACGAAGGGCATATGCCATAGGGTTCAACTGTAAATTCAGGACCACGTCTTCCGAATTGATTTTTATTCATTGGCTCTACGAGGAGCTGATTTAGTGCTTGAGGTGCAATGGCTTCGGAATCTTGGACCGGTCACCTTTAACTTCACCACCATGGCGATGGAGTTCAGTCATGAAGGCCAACCGATCTAGTTATTGGCTGCATCAAACATGGAAACAATAGGGGCACTGTAGTCCCTAGAGGGGTTGCCGAAACCGGGTGCCGCGGGTTCCTTATGCAACTCATCGAAGGGGCCAAAGACGTGGATGATCTAGCACACTTACCAGATGATTTAAAGGCTGTTTTGCAAGAATTTAAAGATGTGTTCCAGTAGCCACATGGATTGCCACCACCTAGGGTGCAAGAACATCACATCGAGATTATGCCTGGGGCGGGTCTAGCAAATGTGAGGCCATACCGTTATCCATTCATCCAAAAGGATACTATAACAAAGATGGTCCAAGAGTGTTGTCCAACGGAGTGATAAGACCAAGTCGAAGCTCCTATTCTTCATCGATTTTACTCGTGCGGAAGAAAGATGATTCGTGGTAGTTTTGTGTAGACTATCAAGCTCTCAATTCCATCACCGTCAAAGACCGGTACCCCATACCGGTGATTGAAGAGTTATTGGATGAATTGGCAGGTGCATGCTACTTCTCAAAGCTAGATTTGAGGGTTGAGTATGGGCACTACGAGTTCCTCGTTATGCCTTTTGGTTTTACCAATGCTCCCGCCACTCTTTTGATGATATATTGGTATACAGCCGTACATGGGAAGAGCATTTAGGACATCTTCGGACGGTACTTGACCTATTGTGGCAACATGAGTTGAAAGCAAAGGACTCTAAGAGTTTATGGGGGCAACAAAGGGCTGACTAGATGGGCCACATCATATCTAAAGATGGCGTGGAAGCTGACCCTAAGAAGATCTAAAGCATGGTGGATTGGCCGCTGCCAAAGACTACCAAGGAGCTATTTTGTTTCCTCGATTTAACCGACTACTATTGCCGGTTTGTGGCGAACTATGGCAAGATTGCGGCTCCCCTCACGGCCTTGCTGCAGAAGGGTGTATTCTCATGGACGGACAAAGCAAGGGAAGCATTTGAAGCCTTAAAGAAGGCGATTATCTCAGTCTCGGTCCTTGCTTTAACAGATTTTACCAAACCGTTCACCATTGAGTGCGACGCATCCGGAATTGGTGTGGGGGGTGTTTTAATGCAAGAAGGCAGACCCGTGGCCTACATGAGCAAGGCTCTTTCTGAGCAATCACAATTGCTATCTATCTATGAAAGAGAGATGTTCGCCATCATTCATGCTATCACCAAGTGGAGGTCTTATCTCATCGGGCGACGCTTCACGATCCGCACTGATCAAAGGAGTTTGCCATAGTTTCTTAGGCAACGCATACACACACCAGCCTAGCAAAGGTGGGTGTCTAAGCTACTTGGATATGACTATGATTTAGTGTATAAAAAGGGGACCGAAAATAGCACAGCCGACGCCTTATCTAGGTGCTCGAATCCAGCTGAGTTGGCGGCGATTTCAACGTCGATTTTTCCTTTTTTTTCTAGCAGCTGCGGAAGGCCTACGAGAATGACCCGGACACCATGAAGATGATGGATGACCTTGCTGCAGATCCCAGCTGTATATAAGGAGTGGTGGTGAAGGATGGACTCTTGGTGGACAAGGGCAAGATCATAGTTCCAGTTGACCATCACTTGCGCTTGGAATTAATGCGTCACATTCATGACTCCCCCATGGCTAGATATGAAGGGGTGTTTTTTTTTATCATTCATGAGCCCGAAGGCTAGATATGGGCTGAATAAAGGGCCAGCCTTCCCTAGATACAGAGGCACTGAGGCTCCACCGAGCTTTTAGCTGCTTAGTTTAGGCTTCAAGCCATATGCGTTGCTGAACAATTGCTCCAAACCAAACGCTGCCGAGCCATTGCGTTGCCAAGCTACCGCACTATCGAGCCATCAACTGAATCAAGTTAAGCTACCAAACTACCAACTACCAAATAATTTCTCCATAATATGTTTGGGGTTGGAGTTGAACTCATGACCTCCTTGGTCATGAGTAAGGTACCTACCAACTCTACTAAAATTAGTTGGCGACATGAAGGGGTGTTGCGCACCTACAAACGGTTGAGTTAGAATTGCACATGGGATAGGATGAAGAAAGATGTACAGGCCCATGTCAAGACTTGTGAAGTGTGCCAAAGAGCAAAGACGGAGTCGACAAAACCTACTGGATTGCTTCAACTGCTTCCGATTCCAATAAAACTTTGAGAGGATGTCGCCATGGATTTTATCGACGGTCTACCCAAGGCCAAAAGACATTCAATGCTATTGGTAGTGGTAGATCGCCTCAGCAAGTATGCATATTTTTCAGCTTTAGTGCATCCTTACACGGCAAAGAAGGTCGCGGAGGTTTATATGCGCGACATGGCCAAGACGCATGGTATGCCAAAATCGATTGTATCTGATCGTAATTTTATATTTATGAGTCAATTTTGACAAATTCTTTGCACTCCAAGAGACTACCTTTCAGATGAGTTTAGCCTATCATTGTCAAACGGACGGCCAATTCGAGGTGCTGAACCATTGCTTAGAACTGTACTTTAGGTGCTTTATTGGCAAGCACCACGATAGTGGATATCTTATTTGCCATGAGCTGAGTGGTCAAACAATACGGCTTTTCATTTGGCCATTGGCATGACCCCATTCGAGGTCGTCTATGGGCAGCCACCTCCGACCTTGCAAATATACTTGCTATCGGCCTAAGCTGACCAAACTAAGGTGTTTGCAGTTTTGCAAGATCGTGATGAGGTGTTGAGGAGACTCAAGATGCACTTAGCGGTTGCTCAAAATAGGATAAAGCAAGTCTATGATCGAAGGCACCAAGAGAGATCCTTTTCGATTGGGGACTAGGTCTATATCAAGCTCCAACCATATCGGTAAAGCTTTAGACCCATTCCCAATTAAAAGTTGGCTCCAAGATTTTATGGACCGTACCAGGTGATCGAGAGGATTGGGCCTGTGGCATACCACCTAGACTTACCTATGGAGGCGCGGATACACCTAGTATTTCACGTCTCAAGCCTCAAGGCTCGAGTTCCCCCCTACCGAGCCCATTGGAGTTGTTCCACCCGAGCCAGCGATGACTAAAACTGATGAGTCCGATTCTGAACCGAGTACTCCAATTTCAATTCGGATCCTAGCTCGTCGACGCACTCGAGTCCAAGATAAGTGGGTGGCTGAAATTTTGGTAGAGTGGCAAGGACGCACAGTGTACGAGGTGACTTGGATGCCTAAAGCCAATTTCATGGACCGATAGCCCGAGTTAACACCTTGAGGGCAAGGTGAACAAAAGCATGGTGGAGTAATACGATTCGATCCATATTGGCTCCACGCGTGGCATTGGATTCATTGGGATGAGCCAATTTATCTAGTTGAGTTTGTTAGAAGCAATAAAAATATTTTTTGTCGAGTCACATTCAAACGCATGGACCGTGTTCGAATGGGGATGCGAACACTTGCACACGTTTGCAAAAAAGAGAACGTAAATTGCGCGCTCAAACGAAATCGGGCCGTTCAAACGCGGTCATTCGAACGCCTGCATACGTTCACATTGACAAAGAACGGAAATTTCACATTCGAACGCGATTGGGTTCGTTCGAACGCACCGCGGCGAAAGTGTGAGTTTCGTTACAATTTGTTAGGGTTGTTTAGAGTTATTTAACTCACTTGATGAGTTTTTAGGGTAAGTCTCTATAAATATGTGAAGGAAACCCTAATTAGAGTTTATCTTGATAATTGAATTGGCTTTAGCTTTTATCTCCTTCTCAACTTGTCTCTAGCCATCGGCGCCCTCTCCCACCTCCCTTCTTCCACCGCCTAAGTCTTTGGTCGGCCTTTTCCAGCTTCTAACCACCCTCTTCTATATGAACTTTCCCCCATTCACACTAAAAAGTAAATCCAGCATCCATCTAGCCATTGGAAGGCTATCAAGCTTGGATCTAATTGACCTTCGGCCATTGTTAGGTCGATAACTTGGAACCTCATCGTCCGAATCCTGTGATCTTAGATTCGTTGGAAAGCTCTCTCCAAGAGCAACAACATCCAAAATTCAGGAGGATTCGTTAGTTAAATTGTTCGTAGATCCCCTCGGAAGTTATGAGCGTTATCGAGTCTAAATACGTTGTGGATCGGATTAGGCCGGTTTGTAACAAGTACCATAAAGATACTTTTTTGACAATTAATTAATTCTTTTTCACACCCACGCCAACGTAATAAAAAATGACAGATAATATAGAGGAACAATACTTAGAAGAGAATTAATAAAAGTGATTCTCCCTCCCAATAAAATAGCTTTCATTTCTAACCCATAAGTCTTTTATCCACTTTCTAAGTAACCGACATCTACTTTTGCTTATCATGAAGTGGTTAGCCCCAAGTACTTGATTAGTAATCTTCCTCCTTATAATTCAAAATGTTAGCCAACTCCTTATCTTATTCCTTAATATTACTTAAGTAAATCAGCGAGTTTTCCCCCAAAGTTTAATTTTAGGCTTGAAACTATCTCAAAAAATAAAGTAAAAAATTAACACTTTAACATCTGTTTCCTCATCTTAAAAAAAAAAAGTGTATCATTTGCATATTGCAAGTTAATTATCTCATTTGTTTTTACATTACTTATCAAACCACTTTGTTTTGCCTTTTGTAACATCTTATTTAAACTATTTACAATCAACACAAAAAGGTAAGAAGATAATGAGTCTCCTTGTCTAAGCTTTTTCTTACGTTTCCGACCACCATTAAAAGTAATAACATAAAACCTTATCAAAACTGACTACATTGCCCAGTCAGTCCACAGAATTAACATCTTTCATCTTCTTCTTTCCTTTAATATCAATTAACTTCACATCATCTTTTTGAAACTTTCCTTCCTATCGATGTGTATTACCCTTCATAACAAATACCTCCTTCATACTATTCTCCCATAGGGGCCTTTTTCCACAGAACAACACCTTATAAGAATCATCTTAAGATTATTCATATCCCGACTTCTTTAATCATGAGTGTTGCTTTGCTTAGAAATTTGTCTATAACCTTTTATAACCCAAGTATAAGACTTCAAACCCTCCATTATCTAATCATTGCCTTTAATCTCGCATCAAACCTCAAACACCATGCTTTTAATAAGTAGCATTATTTTAATAGGAACATTCACAATATCATTGACTATTACCTTCAATCTAGCTAATTGTAGGTTATCTTTCCTCAGTTTGTCATAATGTTTCAAAAAAAAGTTATAATTTTCATAAAATAAATGTAATTGCAACATCGGAGAGAAATACCTGATAATCAGATCCAAATTAGTTTTTTTTTTTTTTTTGACATACAATCTGTCAATCTTTTCTCCAAGGTGTAAACATCACAATAGTAACTCCAAGATCTACTTCTCCTTCCCTCATAACTTTCATTTTCTAAAATAATAAAAAATATAGCAGATATTTATGATCTGATACCACTCTGGCCTACCATTCATGATCCTCGTCCATAAAGTATTCATCACTAGTTCCAAGCTTTAAGCAAAGATTCTACCTCTCCTTATAGTGGTGATCATGCATCTCTTCAACTTAAAATCATTCTTGCATATCTTTTCAAAAGCTCGAAGGAGTACCCATGAGAAACTAGTTAGAGAGATAGGTACTCTTTTCCTCTATCATTCTTCTTCGTTTGTGCCTAGCAGCACGATGCCAAATCACTGACTCTTCTACATGACACCGTTCAATGTCTGTGCTCTCCACACCGATAATAGCCCACTAATCGACGTTTCTCCGTAGTAGACATAAACGGTAGAGTTTTCTTGGTTTGAATAAGAAGCCTCTACCTCTAAAAGGACATCTCTATGAAAGGCTTATTATACCCAGCTCTTAATTTTCATCTGCACTTGTTCTTATTAAGAGGCATGACTGCCCGTGTGAGATTACCTAGCTCTTCACCGAGGCAATCCCATTCCATCTCTCCCCCACTCTTATGGGAACTAGATCGACGACGATCCGATCAACCTAAATCTCTTCTTGGATTAGGTCTTCTTGATCCAGTCCATGGCCTTTCCCATAGGCTTGGCCTTTTCTATTAGACGTCATCCATTTCTTCTTTTTATTATAATTTCTTTCTTTGACATTTATATTTCATTTCTAAGACAATTATATTTTTCTTTTCTAATCCTTACCATGATGACTTTTTATTTATTATTATAGTACATGTTGTACCACTAAGAATTATTCAATGCATTCACCAATCTTGTAATTTATATCTATTATAACAGACACACACACAACAACAACCCAATCTTACTATTTTAAATATTTTAAAGCTTTTTAGTGCAAATACTCCTAAAAAACAGAATTTATTGTGATGTTACCGCAAAAAATAGCTTCATAAAAATACAGGAGATCACTTATCCATTATGTATGACATACGTAGAATTTGGAGAGTGAGTTTGATCTCTACAAAAATATCTTGCACATAGATCAAAATATTACTCTGTTATAACTTCATAAATAATTATAAATTTTTAGTTACAATTATTTTACTTGAAATAAAAATCATTGTCTCGCATAACTCTACAATGAAAAAAAAAAGTCCTAAAAGAACTTTAATATGATTCTGCCCTTTGATCTCATTCGAAGCATGCAAAATATAGGATAGCTGAAAATCTTGACATAAGAGTATTAAATGGGCTAACAACTCAAAAGGAAAATTATATTCATAGAAAGTGACAAATAAGCATTTTGGTAAAATTAACTTACATTGGTCAGTATAGATCTTAAATGCAATTATATCTTTTATTGGAGAAACTTCATAATAATGTGTAAAAGTAATGTCACGATAAATTAAACTGATTATTAAATGCTTAAGAGATCGGCGCCAGCCCGCCCGTGCCCGGCCCGGCCCGAGCCCGAACTACCCATGGGTGGCACGGGCCGGCCCGGCCCGGCCCGAGCCCTTTACCCGCCCAACCCGGCCTGAAAGCCCATCCGTTTGGCTCGCAACTGGGCCCGCCCATTTTGCTACAATATTTACCCGTTCTGCTACAGTATTTATCCATTCTGCTACAGTATTTACCCATTCTGCTACAATATTTACCCGTTTTCTATAGTAAAATAACCTAAAATTTTAATACTGTACCGTTTTATATTTTTTAAGCACACATTTAAATTTTTATAATTTTTTTTTAAATGGAGGAACAGAAATATTTTTTTTAAAAATAAGCTAATAGTAAAAAAAATTCTAAAAATAGCAAAAATGTGGGTTGGGCCGGCCCGTCCCGACCGGCTAGCCCGATCTCTCACGGGCTGACGGGCGGTAACGAGCTAGACTATTCTAGCCCGGCCCGAGTGATTAGTGGGCCATGAACAAATACTTAAGCCCGGTTTGCCCGAAAAGCCCGGCCCGAACTTGGCCCGGCCCGTCCGATGATCATGTCTAAGAGACATAAAAGCTTAAAATTTTATGCCGACAGTTTCTTAAGAACTACCATAAATAACAATAGAGAGGGAGTGGATTACTCGCTTGTGTAAAGGAGTGAAGAAGAATTGCAAAGGCTTATGCAAGATGTGATTGCTTATTTCTTGTCAATTTGGTTAGAAATGGAATAACACAACTTTGACTACTTCTAAACCTAATCAACTTCATGATTTTATCTATCGCAGTTATAATTGTTTGTATTTTGCAGGCCTAAAAAGGGGAGAGACTCAAAAGATGACAAAACTCATACTTTACTACTTAGATCTGTATAAATCATAAACTTGTATGTTTGGCCCTATCATGAGTATCATAGTGATATATTGATTGGGTCGCGATAGGTGATGGTCCGAGTCGGAATGGTGGAGAAGCTAGCGTCAGTTTAGGAATGCAAGTAATGGAGGTTTCGGGTGAGGTGGTTGGGTTGCTACAAGTTGGCAGTAGAGTTGGAGGTTGTGGGGAGGTTAATATAGTGAAGATGATGGCAGTGGGGATGAACAGTTCGGGGAAGAAGATAGGTGGGTGAGGGGATGGTGTCGGTCATGTGAGTTGAGGAGGAGTACGAGTGGGGAGCTAGCATGCGTGGGTTCAACTGGTGGCCTCGGGGTGCCGCCAGCTGGAGAGAGAGAGAGAGAGAGAGAGAGAGAGAGAGAGAGAGAGAGAGAGAGAGAGAGAGAGAGAGAGAGAGAGAGAGTAACCCTTGGGGTGCTCACCACACCACATTTACAGTGGCTACCCTATACTAGGTTACTTGCTCTCTAAGCAATCCTAAACTAGATCCAAATGACTAACAACCCTGACTCGACTTGACTCGACTAGACTAACCCGACCACCCAGCTTTGAGCTGGTTCACAACAATCCACCACGCTTCTACCACCTTGTCCTCAAGGTGTGAAGTTAGGAAAGCGCTCGGCTATCTTGGACTCAAGCTCCCACGTAGCATCATCGAAGTGTCGGCCTAACCACTCCACTAGAATCTGTCTATAGTCTCCTCTCTCAGTGTCATCGCCTTCTGGCTAGAACCCTCACTAGCTCTACTAGGTGGGTCTCCTCCACCAGGTCGGGTATGTCCCCATCTACAATCTGGTCCATCCTGAATCGAGCCTTTAGGAGTGAAATATGGAACACAGGATGGACGCGAGATCCCTTGGGCAATGCCAATTTGTATGCTACCGGACCAAGTTGCTCAAGCACTCGAAATGGCTCAAAGTACCGGTGCACTAGTTTTTGGTTGCGCACCGGTCTCAGAGTCACCTACCGATATGGTTGAGCACATATGAAGACTAGGTCGCTAATTGCAAACTCCTACTCACGATGGTTGAGCACGTATGAAGACCATGTCTCAAAGGCCACGGGGTCATAAGTCTGTAAGGTCGGCGGTGGCCTACCATATACTCCCTTGAAAGTTGTCATCCGAATGCTGGTGTTAAAGGCAATGTTGTAGGACCACTCCGCCCACGGCAAGTAATCAAGCCATCTCTTAGGGCGCTCTCCTACAAAGCAATGAATATACTGCTCGATGTCTCGATTCACCACATCAATTTGGCAATCTGTTTATGGGGTGGTAAGCTGAACCGAGGTCTAACTGGGTCCCCTATAGTGCGAAGTACTCCATCCAAAAGTCACTATGGAAGACATGATCTCTGTTTGATACTATAGAGCGTGGCATGCCATAGAGCTTACCGATGTCGCGTACGAACACCTCTACTATGGTATTCGCTGAGAATGGGTGTGCTAGGGCAGAGAAGTGGGCATACTTGCTCAGCTTGTCTACCACCACAAATATAACCGAGTAGCCCCGCACCACTGATAGCCCCTCGATAAAGTCCATGGAGATGTCCTTCCAAACTCGCTTCAGAATCAATAAGGGCTGTAATAATCCCACTAGTGTGAGGAAGTCAAACTTCTCCCGCTGGCACACCTCGCACGCTTTCACGTGTGAAAGTCATTTTTAGGTCCTTAGTGTGCTCTCGCGTCCAGCCTCGGGAGTGGAGTGGAAGTGGTCCATGAGTCGCATGCAACCTATCATCTACTGGCACCTAGATGTGCCCTCTGTCCAATAGTAGTCTATCTCAGCTCTCAAGCTCGAGGTGGCTCGCCGGGTTGTCCACTAGCTCCTGCATCAACCTCAATATCTCTGGATCAGCCGTACCTGATCTCCAATGGTCCTCGAGGAATGGAAAACTTAGCATCGATATAGCCGCCAACTCTGCTAGTGCAAGTTGTCGGGATAATGCATCTGCTGCTTTATTTTCTGCCCCATTTTTGTACTACAGCTCATAATCATACCCAATCAATTTTGTGACCCATCTTTGTTGTGCCAGAGTGTAAATGCACTGGCTCATAAAGTAGAGGAGGCTCCACTAATCGGTCTGAATCACAAACTGCTGCCCAATCAAGTAGGGCCGCCATTTGGTCACCGCATGTAGAGTGGTGAGCATCTCGCGCTCTAAGTGGACAGCTATTGTGACTTCCCTAATAAGACCTTGCTAAGATAAGCTATAGGCCTCCTTTCTGCATGAGCACGGCATCGATCCCTGCCCCAGAGGTATCACACTCCACCACGAACTATTGAGAGAAATTCGACAAGGCTACCACGGGGGCAGTGGTCATGGCAACCTTCAGCTCCTCAAAGGTATGGGTCGCCTCATTAGTCCACTCGAAGGTGTCCTTTCTCAGTAAGGATGTGCGGTAGTAGCCCGTCAAGCCCAAAAAGCCGCGAAGCTCTCGGACGGTCCTCGATTGTGGCCAACTGACTTGCAAGAACCCTTGCTTGGATCAGCTGCCACCCCCTCGGCTGAAATGATGTGACTGAGGTACTCCACTGAGCGCTCTCCCTATAGGCACTTGCTCTACTTCACCTTCGTAGAATGCTTGGCTAACAAGGTCAGCACAGCTCGCAAGTGCTCCATGTGGTCCGACCATGTCATCAAAGAATACTAACATGTACCGCTAGAGGAGTGGTCAGAATATGTCGTTCATTAGGCCTTGCAATGTTGCTGGTGCATTTGCCAACCCGAATGGCATGACTTTGAACTTGTAGTGCCTGTCGTGAGTCCAGAATGTTGTCTTATGCACATCTTCAGGTCAGACTCGAATCTGATGGTACCCTGCGCGAAGGTCGAGCTTACTAAAGTAGGATGCCCTCATCAGCTCGTTTAGTAGCTCCTCAATAACTGGTATGGGGTACCGATCCTCGACCGTGATGGCGTTTAGCATGCGGTAGTCCACACAAAAATGCCAACTCCTATCCTTCTTCCTTACCAGTAAGACTAGTGAAGAGTATGCGCTCCGACTCGGCTAGATGATACTCTGCTCTAGCATCTCGGTGACTAGCCTCAAGATTTCCTCCTTCTGCACATGTGGGTATCAATAGGGTCGAACGTTGGCATGTTCGACCCTTGGTACAATCTCAATCCTATGGTCGGCACGCTTGGCAGTGGGTAGCCCTATTGGGGCTTCAAACAACCCAACAAAGTCAGTAAGCAACTGGACTAGATCAGCAGGTTTACTTGAGCTTGGAGCGGGCTCAAGTATAGTCGGGGCCAACTATAGGAAATAGGAGAGCTCTCCAGCACCCGGCACGCCAATCAAGAGCTGCAGCGTAGGATGTGGCTGCATTCGGATCCTATCTAATTTACCACTTGTCCATCCCTCCAGAATGTGAGCCATAACCAGGCCTAGGCTCTAGGGCTTCTAGGTGCCCAAGACCATGTCTGCCCTACATAGTGTCAGGGGGTACAAGTCCACCATGAAGTTCTAGCCCTGCACCCTCAATGAGAACCCGCGACAAATGCTCTCCGCTCGAAGCTTTGTGCCGTCTCCAATGGTCACCTCAAAGCCGATGGTGGGATCGGCCTCCAATCCAATCCTCCGCACGAGCCGCTCATCCAAAAAGTTATGCGTACTCTCGGTGTCAATGAGTATGTGTACCCTATGCTTCTTGACCACCCCATCCACCCGTAGGGTTTTCGGGGTGCTCGTCACCGAGTAAGCATGCATGAAAATCTCGGCAGTTATATCCTCCTCTAGGCCCTCGTCAGCGGTCTCCATTAGCTCCTCCATGGCTACATCATCCTCTATCAACTCCTCGCTTGTCTCCTCATGGTCATCAATCAACATCACGTTGCTAGTGGCTTCGGCACAACGGTGGCCCAGAGTGAACCGCTCGTCACATCGAAAGCACGAGCCCTTAACCTTGTTCTCTTGCACCTATGCAGGTGTGAGAGTGCGAACTACGAGTCGTGCCCCTCCTCTTCTGGGTCCCGTAACTAGTCTTTGTGTCGTCCTCACACCAAAGGGGGCATGAGTAACCCTTGGAGCAACTGTCGGCCATCCGCCCCTATCTAGTACACCTGGGAGGATCCGGCTATCCCGATCAGTCCATGAGGTCCTCATGGCACTCCTTACGGCTGCGTGCTTCTGCTCTATCTACGTGGCGTCCTCGAAGGCCTCACTCAAGGTCTAAGGTCGTAAGGAAAGAACATTGGCCTTGACCTCCTCGCGTTGGTCGGAGATGAATGTGCTGATCAGTAGCTACTGTTGTGACACCCAAACTCTAAACACGTGCATGGCACGAGCCCACACGGCACATGCATAGCACCTGACCATTCAGTTAGATACTAATAATCAAATAAACCTGTAGTAACATCATGATTTTATCCACAACATTTAAACTGAAAAAAAACTCAAGTCTGACTGTCAACAACATACAAATAACCCTATATGGGCCCCACACAGGCCACAACATATCATCAAGAGCTTTTCACAACTACATATATATAACGGTAGTATATACATCATTATACAAGTACAAAGTCACCTACTAGAATATAAGACAAGGATAAAGACATACTTGGAGGATGTCCACAAGTATATCAAATAAGAGAACTCAACTAGCGCAAAACACTAACCACACACTACTCTTTACCCACTCGCGAGGTCTCTAAGGGAGTATCCTGCTCCACTCGCTCACCTAGGTTTTTGAAAGGAGAAAATAAAGAGAATCATGAGCTAAAAGCTCAGTGATTATACCTTACCCTGAATCAGTGATGCCAAACAGAGAGTAAATCATGTACTGGATAATATGAATCAGAAAGTAGTATGATGCCATATATGAACATATATATATATATGTATCCTCAATGACATATATATGAATGAAATTAATCCTCATGAATGAGCATATTATATCCTCATCTAAAAATATATCACATGATGAAATTACCATATAACATCACCGAATATAACGACATATCATGTATAACAATAATGGAACTTGTCACATCAATGATGATGCATGATGCGTGCAAACTACTAGATAATCGTATATGTCAGAGCGAGATATAATCAACATATCTCTCACTATCACAATTAACTGTCTCAACTCTAAATATTATCTATCATGCTGGACTACGGTATCCGACCCCAAACTTGATACACATCATGTCACAAGCTCAGAGCATACCCTGTCATATGCTAAGAGTATCTCTGTAGATAAATCATACCCTATCATACGCTAATGGTATCTCAGAAGAAAGTAATCATACCTTGCCATACGCTAAGGGTATATCAATGATAGTTGTACTCTGTCATACGCTAACAGTACAACCATCAGCCATCACCATACTCTGCCATATGCTAAGAGTATGTCCAGTACCAGTCCGGACCAGATACTGTTTCAGCAATCACATCATATCACATCACATCACATCACATACACATGTACTTTTATGATTTCCTATACATGATAAATCATATGCATATATCCAGTACGACAACAAATCATGCAACTCAGGAATTTAGGTGGTAAAGAAGCCGAGAGAAAAATGATGCAATGCCGATTCTAACCATGTATACTTTTGCTAGTCTGTCACATATATACTCATGATAGAGATCATCCCGACATAAAAACCATAGCAGTATAATCATCTCGATATATCACCAATGTACTCATATCTCAAATCAGCCTAATCAAATGTATGATAAAATATGCTTGACTGAAATCATCTCTAGATAAAATCATATAATCATGCTAGAGGCCAAAACATGCGTGTACATAATATATACTATAACATAATTTGAGAAAGGCGTCTAGGGGATAAGACTACTCACACTACTGCAAATACCAAATCACCTGCTACGATAACGATCAAGCCTCGATAGCTAGGTCCACAGGGTCTTGAACAAGGGGGTCGGGATCTGAAATTATTTATAACAAACATGTCAGTTTTATATTAATTAAAATTAACCCGACAAAATGATAGTTTTTAGTTGTAATTATGTACTCTTCAATTCTATATTTGTTTTTTTTATTTATTAATCATAATTATATTATTTACTAGTGTATTTAAAATATATTTTATCTATCTACTATTCTCTTTGATAATTAAGAAAATAATAATTAAGTTACTGCAATTAATTATGTAAGAGTATACGTACATAACCCTAAAATTTCTTAGGATTAAAATAGTAATTTATATTGCAGATATTTTGCTAAACATGATATAATTAGAACTATATACTAACTATGATATAATTATATTTAACTTATATAACTTAAATTCATTAAATTAACTAAGCTAAACTAATTGTGCATATCTATATATATATATATAGAAAAAATAATTTTGTATATAGTGCTGGGCTCAGCCCAGCACCATGCACAGCAAGGCGCTGCAAGGGCGCTGGGCCGAGCCCAGCACCCCTTGCAGAGTGCAGCTAGGGAGAGAAAGGAAGAAGGAGGAGGAGAGGAAGAAGAAGAAGAAGAAGAAGAAGAAAGAAGAAAAAGAAGAAGAAGAAGAAGAGGAAGAAGGTTGGGCCATGGGGGAGGGGTACGGCCGCTGGTGGCCACTCAGCGGTCGGCCTCTCGCCGACGACTCAATCCTCCGGCGGTCCGAGAGAAAGAGAGGTAGAGAGAGAGAGAGAGAGAGAGAGAGAGAAGGAGGGAAGCTCACCGGCGTTAGTGGATGTGGCGGCGGCAGCAGGTAGAGAGAGAGAAGGGGTGTTAGAGAGAGAGAGAAAGAGAGGAAGATGAGAATGAATCTGAGAGAGAGAGAAAGAGAGAGAGAGAAACAGTGGGGAGGGGGCTGCGGCGGCGGCAGTAGGGGCCCACCGCGCCAGCTGGCTCGGCCAGGTTGGCCGGGCCGGCGCTTAGGGCGCGTGGCGCCCAACACCGCTGCCACTGCATGGCACAAACTGTCGTGCCATGCAGTGCAGTTTTTCTTTTCTTTTCTTTTCTTTTTTTTAACTTGGGCTTGGGTTATTACAACTGTGGCCAAAGGGGTCGGCACTAGCTATTCACACACTCAAACTCCTCTTGGTACGTAGCAACGGATGTCAACTAAACCAATTTGGAGAGTGTGGCATGATTGTCCTCGAAGCTGGAGGCCCCAAATCGCCTCAAGAGACCCTCTATCCACTCAGTCCACATCCCAAATAATTAGTGAGCGCTCACCGACTGGTCCCAATGTAGGGCACCCCTGCAAGTGAAAACCCAGCAACACTTTCACATCTTCCGCGGTGCCCTAGTACTTAAAAAACTGCTCAGCTCGAAAAATCCAATCTAGTGGATTACCTCCTTAGAATTTTAGAAAGTCGAGCCGTGTAGTGCGTCCTCAAATGCCTTTATCACGGTTGTGATCAAGCGTCATCTCCGGCCTGATCACAGATGGGTGAAATATTTGTACCCTGGGGTCACGTCATCTCTGATCATCCCTATCACAATGCACACCTAAGTCCTCCTAATTCCACCAAGGGTTTGCTCCCATATCAGTCTCTTTGTCCGGGTTCCATCCACCCGATCCATGGTTCCTTGGATTGGGTTGAGGAGGAGAAAGGGGGCCTCTCAGCCTCACAGCTGCTGCCCAAGGAAAAGCAGGCGGTGGAGGGGGGAGTCCATCTGGCTTGGTGGCATGGACTCGAGGAAGCCCACGGGTTGGCCCCATGCCTTCCCTCATTGGGGAGGGTTGGCCGTACAGCAGTGGAGATGAAGGTTGAGGCAACAACGACTCCCTATAGCCAGCGGTAGGCCAAGTGGTGGTCGGCTTTGATGAGATTCCTTTCGGGATGAACGACTGGGTCTGCAACTCCGGTGGCCGGCCGACTCCTTGGCTTGACTCGCCTTCCTCTAGCCCGTGAGAAACATGGTGTTGGGCTTGAGTTAGGCGGTCGAGAGGTGTGCAGCATCAGTGCTTCCCATACAGTCGCTACCGGGGTATCATTGGCTCCGGCGGCCGGCGTTGGTCTTGCGGCTGGCCGCCGAGCACCAAGGCCCTTAAATCCGCCCTCAACCCTTTCATCTCCTCTTGAGATTTTTCTTGGAGGTCGAACAACCTTTGGAGAAGGGTAGTGGTGGAGCTCCTTCTGTCATCGGTATGCTCAGTGCACTCAAGAAGGCCTCAGCCTTCGTCGGACCCACAGCACTAGTGGTGGTTGGAATCTCCTCGCCTGTTGTCAGCTCCGCAGTGACCCTCCTGCTCACCGTCGCCCGCGTGGTGGTCATGGCCGAGGATGGAGTGACTATGATACCACTGAATGGTGGAGAAGCTGGCGTCGGCTTGGGAATGCAAGTAATGGTGGTTTCGGGTGAGGTGGTTGGGTTGCTGCAGGTTGGCAGTGGAGATGGAGGTTGTAGGGAGGTTAATGGAGTGAAGATGATGGCTATGGGGGTGAGCGGTTTAGGGAAGAAGGTAGGTGGGTGAGGGGATAGCGTCGGTCACATGAGCTGAGGGGGGAGTACGAGTTGGGAGCTGGTGTGCATGGGTTCAGCTGGTGGCCTCCGGGATGTCGCTAGAGAGAGAGAGAGAGGAAGCAAATTAGGGAAATCTTTTCTAACCCTTGAGGTGCTCACCACACCACATCATAGTGGCTATCCTATACTAGGTTACTTGCTCTCCAAACAACCATAAACTAGACTCAAATGACTAGACCAACTCAAATTCGACTTGATTCGACTAGACTAACCCGACCGCTCAGCTCTAGGCTAGTTCACAACATATATCTTTGGTAATATCTCATGTGCACTTAAAGATAACTATCCTATATCCAAACTACTCAAAAGCATTTGTACTCCAATTAGAAATTTTGGTTTCTTCCAAACAAATAAAATCAAGTTGTTCTTGAAGAATAAAATCACTAATGAACCTCCTCTTCTCAGCTTTATCCATACCCGTAAGATTCCAAAGGATGCCTTTCATTGAATATCATTTGACCCCACGCTGGCATTTCCATCTCCTAGGGAGCTCAAGAAGGCCAAAAGCCCTTTCTCTCTCCAAAGTCAATCCCCACAAATATCCATGATTTGCAGTAATTCACCAAGATAACTTATAGAAAAATTGAAGTTACATGAGGCTTTAAGTCAAATTTGGAGAAAGTTCATTTGCCACTTTAAATCACAAAAATTAAATATGGGTTTCATTTCAATTTCATTATTTTCAAGTAGTAAAAATTCGATTCAAATAACACCAACCGAAATTTATTCAAATGAAATAAAATAAAGTCCCATCTAGAATTGATTCCATACATAGTATTACAAATTTAAGAGCAGCACAAGTAGAATTTCTCGTGTCAATAATAGGAGATTGAACCTCTCTTCGGGCACATCACAGGTTCGAAGACCCAAATGACCAGTCACAACAAGAACTACCATGTAGCCAAGTATAAAAGCCAAACAAAGAAACCAAGGATTTTCAGCATATGAGAATCGTATATTCTGGAAGAATTATAAATTCTTTTGATGATTTTGAACCGAATGAGATGTCATTAGTGAATACAAGCACAAAATCTAGCTGAAAGCTATCATTTATACAACATCACATTCAATCTTGCACCTTGTACCTGCCCCAAAATTGCCCCAGAATCACCCTGGTAAGACAACACTTGTCATCGCTCTCCTGTACAGTATTTCTACCCTCCAGATTCATCGACAATGGACAAAGCAAGATCAGGAGATTCAGATACCCGGATGGCATCAGCAATCCTAAGAGCCATGACAGATTTGTATGTTGCCAACTCAGCATTCGCTAAGAGCATCTGAGCTCTACTCCGCAGTTTAATGGCCAACTCGACAGCTCGACTTGCCGCACTTTCTGCTTCTTGGACCCTCTGCAAAGGGTCCTCCTTTGCTCCAGCTGCACAAGCACAAGATCAAATGAGTTACATAGCCTCATAATAGGTGACATGAGGAAACTATTGAATGACCCTCCTTTAGCATAAGTGACGAATAAGCAGGTCATACAGTAGATCAAGCAAGAAACAAGCTTTACAATGTCTACATGAGTAAAAGCAATATAATCAATCCCATTATAAATAAAGAATATCAACCTTGAAATATTAATTGCTAAGTACTGATACTTCATTGACTTGTTATAAAACAGATGTTCAAAGGCTGCTTATAGGATTATAACAACAAAAGAAGTAGTGAATCAGGGTTTCATTTAAAAAGCAAATATTGAGATGCTACTAAATGATCAACACAAATGAAGAGTAAGTCTGATTGATACATACCATAGGTTCAAGACTAAAATTCAAACTTTTATTTGAGGCCGAACTCAAACAGAGCTCGAAATAGTTTACCAAATCCAGATACTTGGTTTTACGACAATTGACTCTTGCGAGGAAATGCCTCGTCATACTCATGACATAACTTGCTAAGCATATTAAACACATTAATAAAGGCATTGTTTAGATTAACAGGAGTTCCATAAATGAAATTTTATCATATGTAACTCATTATGTCAGACCTATTATATCCAACATAAGCTCAATATTTAATGGACTAATAAACAATAACGAGCTAAAATATTCTAGCCTGGCCCAAATCGAGTGATTGGTGGGTCGGGCCGTGAATAAAAAATTTAAGCCCGATCGGCCTGAAAAGCCCGGCCCAACCAGCCTAATGATCACCTCTAGACGTGTGCTTCTCTCTCACACTCTCACCACCTCAACTATTCCTTCTCTCTATAATATCACAGAAGATTAGATGTTATTTTTATTTTTATTTTTAAATGTATGTTTGCTAATTGCTATTTTGCTAAGAGACAGAGCTATTACTATTTGTGAATGATTATTTGTTTTCTGCAAGTATGTGATTAGTATTTATAAATTAATGTTTGTCATTATCATAAGCTAGTTATGAATGTTCACTATTACGCTGATTATTTTTTATAATTGTGATTACTATTTGTGAATTAGTTGCTATTCCACTAGAGAAATTATTGTTAATTTTATATATAGTATATATCTATATCATATATAATTACTTTTATTTTTTATATATGAAAAATGTTAGACTGCCTTGGAGCCCACATATAGGTGCTATGCATTGGGGGACGGCCTCCAAACCACGATTACTTTTAAAAGCATTGAAGATAATTATTCTAAGGTATAACGATAAATATGTTTTGAAAGGTGGCCACGGATTACGGGTGACCACCCCACCGCATAGCGCCTAAGCGAAAGACAAGCGTCAATGTAGATGCCAAGGCAATCTAGTATTTTGATATATAAAAAATTAATAATAATTATATGTATATATGATATATACTAATGTAGAGTATATATAAATTTTCTATGATGCACTACACCAAAATACCAAATATAATGATCACAATTTATAACCATAATAAGTTCACAACCATAATGTGTAACAATATGATAATATACTAATATGCTCATCAAGGATATTAGAACAATAGTACAAGATTATCAAAAAATAAATAAAGACAGGTAATGAGGTGAAATTGAACAATAGTACAGGGTGTAAAATAAAAATTGTCCTTTCAGAAGATAACTTGCCCACTTGCTTATGTTCTATTGTATCTCATCACATTTTTCTTTTCACTAGTGATAGAGAGAGATAACACCTCTTCTCCCCACCTACCCGGTTCTCCATACTTACTCCCTTTCTCCATGCTTAACACCCCTCTCGAATATCCATTTCTTTCAGTTCAGTGCTTTACTCCATTTCCCAACCTCTCGTACCTCTCTCTTTTCTTCAATTACATCAAATTTCTCACTTCCTCTCCTTTACTTCCCTATTCCTCTTTCATCCACCTCAACCTCTCCCGAAATCTTTAGTGGGCAGCTCATCTGCCATTTCCCAGCCATGTTTTAGGTTTGCAGGGTGGCCGCCAAGACAGCCATCTCCGACACTTTTCAAAACACTGACAATCACAACCTAAAAGACACTAGTAATTTAAAGACACTAAAATAAATAACTTATCCTAGGAGACCTGAGCGTGTGTTCTTCCAATTACTATAGATTTTTCTTTTTGATTATTTGGCAAATCATAGCTGCTATCAAAAGTAAATTTCATAATAGTTCTTATGATTTATTTTCTCAAATAACTTCCGTTAAAATACCTTGTTGCACTTTCGTAATTTTAGGATTATTCAAAATCCTGTATCAATAGTTTTTAATTCAATTTTTTAGAGAAGTGGGAGCATAATGATGTCCCAATTAAACTGTTGTTGTTAGGATTCGAACCCAAAAATACTCATACAATATAAACCCCTCTAAGGCTCTAACCATCTGAGCACAATTCCAGTAGCTACTTTGTAGTTCTATCTGATTTAATTATACATCTATTATCATTTCTTATTCAATGCCCAGAATCCTTATATGACAACAAAGTTTATGTGACATCTGTTACCATTTCCAAAAATAAAAATAAAAAGTCCAACACCTAATGGAGAGTAAAAATACCTTGAAAGAAAATCTCTGGTTTACCAATTCCAGCTTGGCTCCTTTGTCTCTTAAAAGACCTTTTTTTCCTTAGAAACGGCTTATGTATCAATTGCGCTCTCCTCAACGGTGCACCCTGCTTGAAAAATTAGAGATTAGCATATATATGACTATCAAGGAAATTATAACATCAAGCTTGTTCCACAATTAGGGGAACAAGAGGTAAGATTTATATCTGAGTGTATATGATCCAAATCTGAATCCAGAGAACAATCTAGTCTACTACCAGGACCTGAATCTGAAACTAACTAGATTATCGGGTTAGTTTTTGGTGCATGGCCTGTGTTGCATACAAAATCCAAATCTTGATTCAAATTCAAAGACTGACACATCTTGCTTTAAGGATTAAAACCTGATATTTCTACTCAGATGCAAATCAAGTTAGAACGTTTCACTCAACATTAGATATAAAATAGCTAAACAAGAAAGCAGTATTACTTATGTAGATTGTTCCTTAACTTGCATGTAACGCTACTTAGGGGGAAAAAAAACCTACTCCAATGATATGAATAATGGGCACATGACAACATTTTGTGCACAATGTATTAGTACATACAGAAATGCAGATATGAAGGATTCTATACTCGGCAAATATGGGGACTGCAGTATCATGCACAGATACCTACTTGCATTTTAAAGCACTCCCATAGACTCATGATAGAGGTAATATAAACACCATAAAACCAAAGTAGGTAACCAGCAAAATAACATTCAGTGACACAGATGTCATGCACACCAATTCATCAAAACAAATAGAGAATTTCAACTGTCATGTTTTTATTGCCACAAATGAATTGATGAACTGGCAAATGGCCTTAAAGCATCTTGACAATATATTCCTTGAAGTGAGGAAGTACTAGAAATGAAACTCGGTGCTTTATAACTATGAAGAGAAAAACCAGAAGCAGTCATTACCTGAAAAACCCTAACCAGGGCTGCACCTTTCTTGTTCCTTTTCCTTATCCAATACTCATGGAGCGCCATCAACATGTCCCGCATCCCTAAATCTCGATAATGTTCAAGCAAACTATCAACATCAGGCATTTCATCTGGATTACTATAAGATTCCTTCTCCAAGATGGAAATAATCTTCTCAAAAATATCAACTGAAATATAATTTAGGCCAGTATTTCCCAGATTAGAAGAACTAGAATTCAGTTGGCGAAGCCATTCCTCATCTTCTGAGTCCATATCATAAAAGGAATACTCCTTAGTTAGAGCTAGCTCAACCTCATCAATCATTCGGATATAGGCATCAGGACGCACAAACGAACATGTGGTATTTTCCATGTAATCAGGAACCTCTTTGACTCCTGGCACTGGAATAATCTTTACAGCAACATCCTGAGAGTTACGTAAAAGGCATTCCATGTGCAATTCCTTAAACAAAAGCCAATCCCATTTGTCAACAAACTCGAGCTTCCACCCTTGCTCCACTCCCCACATATAAGCATGAGTGAATCGGTTCACTACACAAGGCTTCAAATCTTGTGGTTTGTGCAATAACCTGGTCATACCTTGCACCTTCACAGCGAGACACCACTCATTTGAATCTGAATTCTCCAACATAACCTCAGCCCCCTCTTCTCTCCAACACCTATCAGAGCCAATAACCAAGATATTTGCACTGCAATGTGCCGAACCTATGTTCTGCTTCACCTCAGCCAAAGCCGATCTCTGTTCCTTGACCCGCTCAACAGGACTCTTCAAGGCAGACCTCTTCCGCTTCCCATGAGATGACATAGGAGTGGAAACATCACTATCATCTACATTGCTCAATGAGTCGTCACTAAAGCACACATCAAGTTCTTTCACATGGACAGCCTCAACAAGGGAACTGAGTGGGGCCAACACTCGAGCTTCAGAATGAATTCCTCCAGTGATCGGATTAGGGTGTATAGCACCTGTAGGGGATCTTGTAGAGGAAGGATGACGACTTCGGGAATGCCTCAAGGAACTCCTCTTCCTCTGGTGCTTCCGCAATAATCTTGAATCATGCAGGATAACTGCATCTTGTGTGACCGAAGTATTGTGCAATTCGTTCCGCTTCACCGCAGGAATAAGAGAAACCTCAACCTCAGCTCCCACAAATCCTGTCTCCGCAGGAACAGAAGAATCATTTTCTTCAACACCACCCGTCACACAAGGATGCGTGCGTAACCCAATTAAGTATCTCGTAATAACAACAGGTATAAATTGACGGCGAAGGAGAATACCAACGTGCAAGCTCATAAAGTAGGAGGGAAGAGCAGAGAAATTAACAGACAACAGTGGAGTAAACCACCTGGATCCATAAATCTTGCAGAGTCCACAAGAAGAAGGAGAGCTTCTGAGCACAACATTCTGAGAAGAAGATCAAATCAACTTGTAATAAATAAAACAAAGTTCATCATATAGAAATAGGAGATAAGGATATATATAGGAATAGTGGAAGCTCACATATTCCGAGTATCGAACTTGCAAGAAGTGAATGCCATGCCGCGAAAAAACACTGGCAATCAATTCTGACGAGAGGAATGCAGCCAATTCCCGAATTCTCATTCTATGGACCCTCATCCATCTCAACACAGAGATAAGAAGGCGTGAGAACCCACCGTTACCACGAGACGACTCTATCAGCACGGCAAGAAACACCCGATAACCCGAATTGGTTGCGAAATCAGCAAGTCCGAGCACCTTTTCTATTACCTCTGCTTCTCTAGCGTTCTCTCCGTGCCTCTCATCGACTACTTGTTCGAGGAAAGGTGTCACCTTTAGCTTCTTCCCGGGTTGCTTCCTCGCGAATACGATCCCATACTTCCTGTCCTCCTCCTTCGACCCCTGCGGCCTTGATCTCTTCCTACTGTACACGTTCCGAAACATCTTCCTCTCCGCGGGATCTGCTGCGGGGGGCCTCGCATCGCAACCCTGCGTCCGGGGCGCCGGCACGTGCCAGCCATGGGCAAGGAGGTGCAGCCACGGATCGCCGTCGGATGGCTTCCCCAGGGGCTTCGATAGGGCAAGGCGCTTACCGGACCGGAGAACCCTCCCGGCCGCCGCCTCCTCGGGATCTACGCCGGACCTGGTGACGGCGGATTTGGATTTGGGAAGGAAAACCCTAGTGGAGCGCCGAGTTCCGAGTGAAGGCATCAGGCTGGAGCTCAAGGGAGGTCTCGGATCTCGCATGCCGCCGCCTCATCACGCCTCATCGGCTTCCCGTCACCGGCCATCCCGCAAATCCCATCACCGCCCTGTGGGCTTACCCCTCGTTATCCACACTTCCCTTTGTCCGATCATCAAATTTTGAATTCAAATATGAATAAGAAAAATATCGTCTTCCTCGTTGTCTTCGTTTCGATGCGATGTGGAGAGAGAGAGAGAGAGAGACGGCGGTAGCACGAACGATCTAGGGTTTCTTTTTTGACGAGTGTTCGCACCGAGTTGTCTGGGCTGTACGATGGAGATCAGACGGTTGATATCAGGTTGCCCGGTTAGCTGATCGTATGCAGCCACAACTGTAGGATTTTTGTGCAATTTTCAAACCTGCAAGTCTACCACTGCCTTCCAACGGACGCATCTAAAAGCAATAAATGATTAAACATTTCTCGACCACGGATTTTGTGCCAAGTATTCAGATGCAGTAAATTCCTGCCTAAGCCTGTAGTCTGTAGAGAACCTTGTCGCTGGGATGGGCACTGATGGGCGTATCGAGACGCCATCCCAACGGTCGAGGGGATTGGTTTCGTCATCTTCTACGGGCTCCGTGTTGAGATTTAATTGGTGGAATTCGGAGAGAAAGAATAGTACTGCGGAGCAGCGGAAGCGAGGGGTTGGATAATAGATAGTAGGGGTCTAGATATTTCGGTTATTGACGAACATGTCCCTATCACGGATGCCACGGGGACCACGGGTCGACAGGGACGTGCAGAGAAGGTAACTGATCCGGTATCAGTATAATTCCAGCAGACAGCAAAATTATCCTGTGCAAAAATACGTGGCATTTTTATATAAAAAATATTATTATTATTGTAAGGGCAAAATTATATGAGAAGCATACAAACTTGCATACCACTGAATCACCCAAGTAAAGTAACTGTCCTATGTGAGTTAATTAGTATAATAGCAAGTAGAGTTGGTTAGTTTTTTTTTTTTTTTCGTCAAAAAGGTTATGGGTTCAAACTCTAAATAATATTATAGAGAAATTATTTGGTGATTTGATGCTTTGGCTCAATTCGGTTATGGCTCGACATTGCGGTTAGCTTTAAGGAACAGTTTGGCAGCACAACAGTTTAGAGCAGGTCTCGACAGGGTTTGGTTCAGAGCAATTATTTGACGACGCATATAGATTGAAACCTAGACTAGGCAGCTAAAAGCTTGGTGGAGCCTAAGTGTCTCTGTATTTAGAGAGGGTTGGCTTGTCTAACCCATATCTAGCATTCGGGCTCATGAATAATAATAAAAATTAGTAAAATAGCAAGAGGAAGAAACATAATTAAGAAAAAATTAACAAATAAAAAAATATATGGTGTGGCATATTTTAATAAGTTTGTATGAGTCAGACTCGACTCGGATGTTGAAAAGATTCTATTAACAAATCTTGAGCAGTGCATATTTTTACTGTCACAACAATAATGTGTAAGAGTTCAAGCACATCAGGGGAATAGGCACCTAAGAGAAATGCAATTATGTCTATAGACCACTGCCTTCCTTGAGTAGAGAATGCGAGGAGATTGAGGGACCCCAAGAGAGTGGCCAGGTATTATAACCGTTTTCTCGATAAAGATGACAATTTTGAACATGATATGTCGATTGGTAGTCATCTTTCTTTTTTTAAAACTTTGTTGTGACTCTCCCAAAGTTATCGCATCCTATAAGCATTTAAATGAGTTAGTATCCTTAGAGCTTGCTCCTTTCTTAATCAAATCACCATAGTCCCAGATGTCTTAAAGGAGAACATGATTCCTAAATATTAGCTCATAATATCCCATAAAGTTATAACCCTTTTGACACCCAAGGAGAAGGTGAATGATTGGTTCCACCTCTGCATGGCACATAGGGCAATTGGCATAGGAGAAAGAGAAAGAGCATAGAATCTGGTATTAGTAGGAAGCTGATCTCATCTAGCTTTCTAGACAAACAATTTAATCTTAGGAAAATTGACAATCTCTTTAGAATTGGTTACCCATTTCAAGAATAATTCAACACACCCTGAGACTCAATAAGAATTAAATGACCGAAGATACTAAGATAACACCGATAGGGTTGGGAGCTCAAACCCAAGCATCTTCGGAGATAAAGAGGGGAAGAGAAACTTGCGTATGAGCCTCCCAATGATAGGCCCAACATAGTCAAACACTCTACAATGGCTCTATCCATGATTCAACACAAGACAAAAAAAAACTTCTTAACTCGATTAGATAAAAATTAAAAAAAAAAAATTGCAAGGGATATTAAAGATCCAAGGATCATTCAAAATGAAAGAGGTGCAACCATTCCCAATAGATCAAATAATGCTTAATATGAAGGCAGAAAAAGAATGAAAAATGATAAACATGAACGATTATTGAGATGAATGCTAATAAGATGTCAAAAATTATAGTATTAAGAATGAAACACCCACACTCTAAATACACGTGTAAACTGCGTTGATAAATCCCCCACGCGGTACATCACATGACATGTCAGTAATAGAATTTCACAAGGCACAAAGCAGCATAAGTTTATACCATAAATAAACTCAACCATATGAGTCCGGATACAAGTTCCACAGGCCACAACAAGTTTTCAAGATACACATCCAAAATATAACTCTAAAGTCCAAAATACAACGTCAATCATAACACCCTCATAGGGGCTCAATATAACTAATAGACATAACTAAAATAAAAACGCAGCTACTCCTCGCTATTCGCATCTGTGTCCCCTATCTCTAAAATGATGTCATCAAGAGGTGGTGAGCACACAGCCTAGCGAGTAGGATTTATACAATCTATAATAATGAAATCACAGGTGTATATCCAATGCATGCCTATAGTTGTTAGCAATAACAGTATGCTTGTTTAAATAATTTACCGTGAGTTACTAAATCAATGCAATCAATAAAGACTACACGTCACTATCCTAGAACATGTCAACTCAATCATATCAGGATAAATCCACATAGATATAAAGGTTGATATAATTTTTTATTCATACAAATCTCAATTATAGTGTTCATATGTTATGCACAGTAATAAAAGAGTAGTTTAGTCATTCATGCTCATCAAGGCATTAATCATGGTTTATCATAGCTCACCGAGTCATTCACCACATAGGGTAGATATTCTCAAGAAAACCATCCAACACATAACCATCCATCATCTCATACATCAAGAAGGATATATACACATCTAGCGGTAATGTCACCCACACATGCATGGCGACACTACATGTAACCGGTTGTCTATGGCCATCAAACTAAGGACCCAGTCGTAAGCTCATATCTCACTCTTTCTAAATCATCACCGCCCTCAGCGAGAGAATTGGGAGCCCTCAGCTCATCAACAAATGCCCTAACCCTACGTCATCGGGTACCGCTAAAGATATATCCCCGCCTCACAATCATGTTCTTCTATCATCATAATCTAGTTCTAACTATGCAGTATAATTACATGAATGCCATATAGGCTCCCGACCTCATGTGTAGGCTGCTAATAATATAGTCATATAAAATACACTTTACTCTTAATCCCGGGCTGAGTGAGTAGGGGTACTGCCTAGTCAGAACCCGACTATTAATGATAGGTGGAAGTGGTGCACTGTCTGTGAGTGTATAAGACATATCATAGTCATCATGATCGTTACATTCTATATTCACAACAGATATTTATGCAAGAGTTTATCATACATGATATATGTAGAGCGTTGTTACACTAATGTATATGCTAACATTCTCATAATATTATGATGAGTAAACTATTAATAACTGCACATGTCAAGTAGTACACTAGATGCATTTACTAATACTAACATTCCTATAGTATCATGGAAGATATAATAACTATAACTATATTATTGTAGACTTGTCTAAACTCTACTCGTCTGGGAGGTCTCCATAGTACACTAAATTTCCCCGGCTCCTCCAGAATCTCAAAATCCTCCTAACGCAGTGTATAGCAAATTAATAGAATAAATTTTCTTATTAGAGAATTTATGTTTAGGCATATACATGAGTTAAGAGTAGTGAGTTCTATGTTATCCTAAATTTTATACTATTTAGATAATAATAAATTGTCCTTAGGGGAGTGGTTAGGCTAATAAATCGGGTGGAATAAAGAAATAGGGTTATAGGGTTCAAATGGCCCAAATGGGCTAGGTTAGGGGTTTGGGTTGGGCCCAAGCCCAACTCAATAGGCAAAAGAGGAAATAGCTCATGGGCTGCGATTCAAACTGCATGGGCTGTGGTTTGAACCACAGCTTGTTTAGCCCTATGGGCTACAGTTTAGACCGCAGCCCATAAGTCTCGTGGGTTCATGGGTTGCGGTCTAAATTGCAGCCCACAAGTCTCATGGGCTGCTGCAATCTAAGCCGCAGCCCAGCAAGGGTGTGGGTGGGGGTTAAACAACCCCCACCCTCGCACGCTCTTCCCTTCCAAGGGAAGGAGGCAGAGGGAGGGGAGAGAAGGGCTCGACACTATCAGTGGCCCACGCTGCCGGCACTATCGATGGCCCATGCGGGCGACTGGCCGAAGGGGAGGGAAAGGAAAAGAGGAAGGAAATCGAGGAGAGAGAGAGAGAGAGAGAGAGAGAGATGCGGCGACCATTGCAGTTGCCGGCGCCGGCGCCGCCGCCACACGGTCGAGAGGGGTGAATACAGGGAAGAAAGAGAAACAACGACAATAACAAAAGAAAAGGTTTACTAAGGGGTCGCACGGTTGGCTTCGTCAGCCGTCGGCTCCGGTGCTTCATCTCCGGCGTCGGCAACCCGAGAGAGAGGAGATGGAGAGAGAGATGGCGGGTTGGAGAAGAAAATGGGGGTTGGGATGGTCACAGTGAGGGGGAGAAGTAGAGGAGGCGCATCGATGGCGTGCACGGCAGGGGAAGAAGAAGAAGAAGAAGAAGAAGAAGAAGAAGAAGAAGAAGAAGAAGAAGAAGAAGAAGAAGAAGAAGAAAAGGAGAAGAGGACGAGGGGTGTTACAAAGAAGGTAAAAAAAAACTCTATATCTAGAGAGACCCATACTGTAAAACCCTCAAACTGTGGATATTCAAACCACCAAGCTTTAGGGAAAGGTAGCATTTCTCCCATTTAATAAGTGAAGCCTACAATAGGATTTACCATGACCCCACAATAAAGCCTATATATTTTTATCAATATGGTCAATGATAGTTAAATGAACAAAAGTAGTACTTAAAACTTAAGTGAAAAGAGCCAAAATAATAGAATTGATAAAAGTGATTTTAATATTTTGAGAGAGAGTAGAGAGCTTCCACCCTTCAAGCTTAGTTTTAATCCTAGACATAAGGAACTAACATGCCTCACACAAGGCAAGGCCACATATGCTACATGTTAATTGAATATGATACTTATATAAATAAATAAAAAAGGAGCATCACAATTATTCTAATCAGCTTTAGTGTCCATAAAGATATCATCCTCAAATATGATGACAAACTCTTATATCAACATAAATATTACAATTATTTAAGAAAATGGCTAGTATTCATCTCTTCTTTTAAGCATGTTAAATAAAATTGAGTACAAAGAACAAAGGGATAGAGGCATAAGATCCTTCTCTCTAAACCTACAAAAGTCCCTTATCTAAAGAAAAATAAGATTATTAATAAGAAATGTAAATGGGGAGAAATAATATACACACGAATCTAAGAAACCTAATTTATTGAAATAGTTATAACAATTAAAACATTAGTAACGATCTTCCTATTAAGCCAAGCAAGACTAGCATAGGTTTTCATGTCAAATTTAATAAGCACATAAGGGTCATCACGCTTGCCTTTTGTATAGAATGTACAATCTCTTAAGTGAAGATAGTATTGTCTAAAATAATTTTTTTCAACTACAAAAGTGGATTGCTTATGACCAATCAGACCCGACAAAACATGTGTCATATGGTTAATCGGGACCTCATCTAAGAGCTTATAAACGACATTGCATAGAGAAATAGGGTAAAAATCTTTAAACACAGCAAAATTGGAAAATGTAATGTCCTTATTCCCAATCTTAATTCTTTGGTAGGGCTTGGGGGATCTATTTTTAGGCTTATGCATGACACATTTTACAACTAACATGATCACCAAAGTCACAGCCTTGTTCAAAGAACCTAAGTGCTATCTTGGGATCCCCTTAAGTGTCTCCTCCTATTTATCCTACAAGATGTCGATAGAGACATCAACACATAAAGGAGAAAAGAGTGTAATAGAAGTAGCCTACACAATCGACGCTCTAGTAGCAAGATAATCATGTGCAGTGGCCTCCCTTTTTTAATGAACCCATTATATACAATTTTCTTTTCTTTTTTAAACAAAGTTCATAGATATTTTGTAACTTTACACAATCCATGAGAATTAAATCCTAGATCTCATAATTAATTACTTAATGAGTTAGGTGTCTTCCTATATACTCATGTATAATTACTTTTAGAAGAACTAGGGGTCAAACATCAATTAAGATACACATTATATTAGGCAATCTTTACTATCGTCCAAGAGTAAGAGTGAATTTCTTCTTTTCCTAGTCTTAGGGCATCCTCTGTGAGTAGATATAACAATTCGTATGCATACTATTTAGCTAATCTCACTATTCAAGATCAAATCTCATATAAATAGACTAATCCACCACCTCAGCCTATATTATGACATACATAGAGCTGAGTTTGATATTGTTTCACATTATATGTTATTTTTTGGCTATTTATGTATTTATCATATGTAAACACATAAATTTTCTTGGCTATGCAATTCTTCATACATTATAAGATAGTATTATTTGCTAAGCATTAGGCTCATCTATGTTCACATATGATGTATATTGACTAGGGTCGTGATGAAAGCTTTCTCAGTAGTCTATTTAGTATGGCATTAGACCTCTCTTATTTCTTTTATATTGTAGTTTTCTTATTAGCGGCATGATCCCCTTATTATATCTCAACTAGTATATACTTTTGTATTTGGGAACTCCATCTTCCTTTGCACTATTGATGGACTTGTTGTGCCCTACGAGCTTTACTATTATTTCTGCTAATTTTTTAGTCTTATTTGATGATGATGTATATGTTGTTATCTCTTCCAACTTACATGTGAGTCAATCATACGTGAGGAGCACGTGTCAAATTTAAGGTGATTTAAACTGCATGTAGAATTTATGATCAAAGGAAAGCAACCTTCGAAATGAAGAAGATGAAAATTAAGGTTGCAAACACTTACATGAACACAATGTAAATCAAACACATGTTGAAAATAAATGAAACTTGAGGTTTGATGAGGAAGGCTCCAGCGTGAGGCTTCTTATCTTTGAGATTAGTTGCAATTGGGAAGACACCCTAAACCCTAATACTATTTAAGACAGAGATGGATGGTTGTAATACTAATAAGGAATAGAAGAACTGACTTGATCCCTTATATGCTAGCCAAATCTCTCGATTCAACTATTGTTGATAATTTTATGTGAAGAGACATGTACTTTAGTAGTAGATGTCTCTCCTTCTATTCTATATTCTTTTTTAGTGAAACGTTTGTGAATCAAGATATGATTAGAGACATGTACTTTAATAGTAGATGTCTCTCCTTTTATACTATATCCTTTTTTAGTGAAACGCTAGTGAATCGAGATATGATCATTTCAGCCTCTCAAATATGTAGCTTGTCAGTTTTTATTCAAATAGGCGAAAAAATAATGCATTATCTTAGTCCAAATAAAAGGCAATTGGATTTACTTGCAAATAAAAAAAATTAGGTAAACATACAAAAACAAAACTATTTTAATTGTTTTCGTGGAAAAACTCTACCATATTGATATTTATCACAAATCTTATATTTTGTTTTTAATATCTCGAAAGCACCCTAAAATTAATGTCAATTACCATCTAAATAAGTTACATTAATAGGTTAATTGTAGTTACAACCCTGAGCTATACCTAATTTTCACGGGGACCTCCTAAATTTTTTTAGGTTATAGTATCCTCCCTAAACTTTGGATCTAAGTGAAAAGGCAAGCGGCAATGATGAAATATACATAATAACTATTATATTCCTAATTAATATATCACAATATTACTAATTTTTAAATTAAAATAATAAATTACATAATTACCCTCAAATAACTTAACCTCTCTTCTCTCCAATCTTCTATCTTCGTAGGCAATGGGCAACGACAGTGGCACGTGAGCGTGAAGGGACGGCAGTGGCGGCGACAGGTGAGTGGGATGGCCACCAAAGCACTAACGACATAAATGTCAACGAGATGGAGGCATCTTAGAAGATGACCAGAACCATCAATGCCATCTCTACCAATTCTTCTTCGAGGCTCACAACTCTCTTTCTCCTCTACAAAGAAGACAACTCCCTCTTATCCTTCCCACCACCACCACCACCACAACCGCAACCCCCAACTCACGTAGAAGAGATTACTTCGACGATGAGGAGGAGGGGAAGCAGAACAACAACCCCAACGATGTCTTTCTTCTCATGGATGCCTTTCGAGTCCCTATCGACGAAGAGCTCTACATCTCCCTCATCAAGGAGTGCACGCACTCTAAGGATGTCGCCGAAGGAGCCAAGATTTACGCCTACATAAAAGAATCTCATCGAAACCCTCCTAGTCTTCTCCTCACCAATCGCATGTTGCTTATGTAAGTTGTTTGCTGTGCATCCCAAGACGTGCGCCAACTGTTTGAGGAAATGCCTGGTAGAGATGAGATATTGTGGGCCACCGTGATTGCCATATGTTTCGCTTATTTTAGATTCAAATATATGATCCAGTCACATAGCTTATGAATGATCAGATCGTGCAAAGAAATCAAGAGGAAATAGGTAAAATTTAGATTCAATAATATGTCGAGGGCATTCGGGCAAGATCAAAGGCGTTCAAATGGTGGGAATGACACACTTAAGAAAAGTTAAATGATGT
Organism: Typha latifolia; assembly: GCF_019914945.1. NCBI lineage: Eukaryota > Viridiplantae > Streptophyta > Magnoliopsida > Poales > Typhaceae > Typha > Typha latifolia. Next base: position 453,240 of record NC_133097.1, read on the forward strand.
TTGGATGACACTTAAGGGAGTCGAGATGGCATGCACAGGACAAAGAAGGAAAGTCTAGATTCTAAATCAGACTTGAATTTGTTCTAGTATGAAATAATAATTTGTCCTTTGATAATCCTATCCCTCTGAATCTCTTCTATCCTATGTTTTCTCCTTCATTCTTAACTAGACGTGATCATCGAGCGGGCCGGGCCGAGTTCGGACCGGGCTTTTCGGGCCAATCGGGCTTAAATATTTGTTCACGGCCCGACCCACCAATTACTCGGGTCAGGCCGGGTTCAAGCCGGGCTAGAATATTCTAGCTCGTTACTGCCCACTAGCCCATTACATATTGGGCTTGGGTTGAGTATAATGGCTCTAACATAATGCGTTAAATATAAAAATTATTATATTTTATTAGGCCGAATTTAATGGGCTTATATGAAGATATTTTAGTTATCTTTCATGGAAACATATATATATATTGATATATAGTTCACTAAATATCCAATGTGGGACTAAAATAATTATATGAATATGTATACATTATGAGTTGGGCTATAAATGAGAGTAGTGGATCGGGCTTTCGGGCCGAGTCGGGCGGGCAAAGGCTTAGCCTATGCCGCCCACTACCATATCGGGCTCGGGTCAGGCCGGACCTAAATCGGGCTCGAGCTGGGCTTAGTCCAGTTAAAACCGGGCGGGTTCGAGTCGGGTTTGGACGGGTTGAGCCTAATGATCGTGTCTACTCTTAACTCAAATGGAGACTACCCATTCTTTCAACCCCAACGAACTCTTTTCTTCTCTTCTCCTTTCCCTACTCCAAAACTATATCTATTTCTATTCCCTATTCCTTCGTGCTACCGCCACCCTTCTCCTATGGGGAGAGAAGTGAACAACAAGAACTCAATGGGATAGGAGTAGAAGAGGTGATTTTTAGGGTAAAAGAAGGAAAGAGAGAACGGGAGAAAGGAAAGGAAGACGACCACTTGGCATAATTAGAGAAAACTTAGATCTATAAATAGTTTGAAAGTGCTACTATTTTTAGAATTTTATATTAAAATAATATTAAATTTAAGAAACAGTCTCAAATGAGGAGTATTTTAAGCACTTTAGTTTTTCATTTTAAAAGATAATGAAATTAATATTCTCCATTTGGTCAATTGATCTTAGAGTAATATTAACCCTAAGATACTTTCTAGGCATTTAAAGTAAAATGAAGGGGTTGAATAATAAATATCCATACAAGTGTGAATGATACATTTTTCTAAATTAAATTTAGTGAAATGAGAGTGTGTAAACCCAAAAGACATATTTTATAATGTAGACAATGAAATGAATAAATCCCTACTCTGATATGACGTTCAGTTTAACTCATGTTCGTAGAGTGACTGGAATAAGTGATTTTTGAGATAGGTTCCTCCAATATGTGAAGATGAAATTCTAGAACTTGTGTAGAATTTTGCTAGAAGCTTGGGAGACATACAAACTTTACTACAAAGGATTGAGCAATTTTATCAGCAAAAGCTATCAAAAACGTTCAGGAACTATCACACCAAGTTTGCCTATGGCGCAATTCAGCTAAACAATAATCTTACAAAGTTAAGCTTATTCTATTATCACCGCGAACATGATATATTTTTCTTAAGATAGGGTAAATGCAGAATTTGGAATAGTGATCCCTCAAAATGGCAAAACAGTTGTTGGAATAGTATCCTTCAGTTTATTCCTCAAGAGTAAAAAAGAAAATATAATGGTCGCAATTGTTCTAGTGATTATTACACTTATCCATGAACCAAATTGAGCACAGAAGAATTCAAGTGACAGAATATATATGTCTGGAAAATTATCTGCACACATGAATCAGAGCACATTATAGTACAGGAAACTTGAATGAGATGTTTCACAAAATTCATATCATACTGTGATATATTTCAGAATAGCTGACCGCACGTTCTCCATGAACACTGCAGCTTCTTTCTGCATCATAAAACTCCAGTTAAATAAGTGCAGTCATGGACCAAACTGTAATAAGACAGAAAAATTGCAGCACCTGATCATTGTTCAGAGCACTTGCTATATTTTCATCGAGAAGAGATAAAATGGATTTGTTCAGTTCATTTCTTTCCACCATTTCTAGCAACTGCTTGGAGGAAAAATCGCAATAGTTAGTCATTGAGAAGCCAACTCATGTGGGAAAGTATTGCAGATCTTACTGTTGATTTCCTGTCTTTTGATTGCAATATTCTCATGAGTCTTTCTTTAGCTGATACAAGGTCCACTTGCATCTTGTCATATGCATCTGGAAAAAGATATAGGAAGTTAACTAATTAGGATGAAATATTAGCAAATCGAACGCTTATTGGTTGATCTCTGCAAAGATAACAAACCAATTCCCTCTTCCAAAACTTTCTGCAATGCTTCCAACTCGATTAATCTGGCATCCATCTCCTGCAAACAGGTAAAAATCAGTTTGCAGCTCACCGACATATCTATGTTGCAACCAAATGTTGCTAAATTATAATCATCAACAGTCATTGTGGATTGAGATTAAACAAACCTCAGTTCTGGTTACTGCAAATCGCAGTTGTCCAAGTTCACGTTGGAGATGATCAAAGAATTCTTTACTTAATCTGCAGATTCAGATAGTATTATTACATAATAAGATAAAGGATCTCTTTATACAGATAGCAATCTTAATCTGGTGGAGCAGTTACTTCTTGCAAGAAACTTTAAGCATGTCCAACCAAATATGGTTCCAATTGCATAAACTATAATGAGATGAAAGCATAACAACACTAGACCGTTTTCTATAAATAGACCTTTTGTGCACCTGGTACACATTTGAATCCAAGAGGTTTCTTATCTTCATATCGATGCTCTAGCCCTCAAGAGTCTTTAATAGCAAGAAAGAGAGAACTGCAGCAAGTGGAACTTTTTCTAAGCTCTTCAACTCTAGCGACTACCTTTTTCATCTATTGAGCTGCACAGTTCTAGATTTTCCTTCTCATTACTTTATAGTTATTATTCTCTATGAAAAGATTTTTCAATGGTTCATGAGCAGTTCCAATTCCAGATTTATTTGAATGAAAAGAATGAAGTGAATATCATTGATAGATGTTGAGATGAATAGTGGCTATTAATACTATGAAAGTAACATCATGTAATTAACTTCTCCATTACTGGAATCTAAATATTCTGCAGATCTAAATGCAGGATTGCAGAATAAAATTTCAAAAATATGCCAAAGGAAAAGGAGTGTTGCCACTTCCTCTTTCTTATGAAGATACAAAGATGGTTCGCCACACTATGAAAAGAATTTTCCTTAAAAGTCAGTTTGATTGACATAGTCTTATCTTAACAATAGAGGAACAGTCAGTCACCCCCATTGGATCAATGAAAAGAGCCCCGTTGATAGGTAGTCCAAAGGGGGAAAAATCCTTGTTACATAACCTTTTTCCGTAAAGTATGACAAGTAGAGAGAGCATCAATTGGTGCAACAATAAGGCTTGACCCCTTGCATTCAAGAAGTCATAATTTAAGTCTTAGAAACAACCTCTACAGAAATGAGGGTAAAATTGTGTACACTTTGGGCTGCCAGGTTATAATTTTTTAGATATCAATTCGAAAAAACAAGGTAAATTAAGATCTACCAAAAAAGAAAGGGTTGAACTAGAAGTAACTGAGAAAGGATTTCCTCATGAAATTATCGTGATAAGGAGATAGAGCGACAAAAAGAGTTTACCTATGCTAGTAAAACTATTATTTAACGGTGCAACAAGACAGAGATCATCTTTAAGGTCCTGTCTCCATAGTTTCAGGTCAGATATATCCTTTGCCTAATACTTCCACAAGGAGTCATTTTTAATTGCATCAATGAACTTTCCACAAGAATAACACATTAACGATCCTGAGTGCATTTTCAGCTTTCAACAATTACTTTATATAATTGCCATCATAATGAACGAATTAACATATCAGACAATAGAATTGCAACCTCATGCTCTGCTCTACCGAACAATTACATTGAGTAGTAACTAAATAACTAATCATTTGTCAATTTATATGAGTGGCCCATTGTATTATTCGTTTCCTATCTATCAAGTTTAAGAGCCAAAGGTCAGGAGTTGCTATTTTCATTGTTAACTATAATTAGCATCACATTTTCTTGCGCAGCAGTTAAGAAAAATCAGAAAAGCAATCAATTGCAACAAACCAAACCACAAAAGAAGATCATTAGATCCACTCCCAAAGAATTATCCTTTTAATTTAATTCGCTAGCATTTCCTTATGAAACTAGATTCATGCACATAAAAATCGAACACTACACCAATAAATTTCCAAAAAGTAACCTAAGATAAAAAAAATAAAAAAAAAAACCACAACGCAGCTCACCGGGGCCTCAGCCGTGCGATCTCGATCTCAATCTCTCGTGCTTCCGTGTCCAAGAAGTACTCCACCAGGCCCTCCTCCGTCTCCGGCACCACCCTGGCCTACCCCATCGCCAAAGACGGATAAGCAAACAGAACCAACAACAGCGCTAGAAGCAAAAGGAGACCACCACATGTATGAGGAAATGCCGAAGAGACCTGGCGTCGAGCGCGGCGGCGCTCTTGCTCCTCCCTGACCTCGCGCTGGAAAGCCTCCCGGGCATCGGAGTCTTTCTCGAGGCGGCGCTTGAACTCGAGCCGGGCTATGTGTCCGCCCTTGGGTGCGCCCAGGATTCCTTCGGGGTCCTGGGAGTGACGAATTGAGAGAGCCCAAGAGGTTGTGAAAGTGGGGTGAAGCGAGAAAAAGGGAGGGGGAGAAGCGAAGGCTCTTTTTCCTACTTACCCATCCGACGCAAGAGATTCTGGTGGTTCTTGAAGAAGTGGAAGAGAGTGAGAGTGAGCGTGAGAGTGCGGAGGAAATAGCAGCATGCGTTGCGATGCCCAGGGCGGCCATTAGCCGATAACAGAGAGAGAGAGAGAGAGAGAGAGAGAGAGAGAGCTAATTTTGGAGCTCTGTCTTTGTGTTTGTTGAAATGGAGAACGCTATCCACCTATCTATCCGTTAGTAAACTGTGGATTCCAATCCTCTTTAAAAAAAAAGGAAGTTATCTCTTTTGTCTACTAAATTGTATGTATGCAATATATATATATATATATATTATGCATATTATTACGTGGACGAAGCTTTTAAATTTGACTCACTCATCTATGTATACTTATTTGGCCCCAAATGCTATTGAAGTTACTATAATTGTTTTATAGCTCATATTTTCGTATCGAGGTGATTGAAGAAGAAGAATATGAAAAATATCTAATAATATAAATGCATGTCACATATTACTTAAATATCCTTGGCAATATAATAAATAGAGGGGTGGCCTATGACTATGGGAGGTTCAAAAGGACATAGTCATTCATGAAAGATAAAGTCAAAATTGATTAATTAATTGTCAACTGGATGCAAATATGAAATTTTTTATATAAGGTCAGGTGATTTGATGCATGACTAACAAGGGGCCCTAAGGAATTACTCTATGGACTTGCATACGTTGGGACTAAAGGAAGAGACGACATTAAAGCCTTGCAAGCAAAGCCAAGTGATCTACTTCCATCGACTAAATTGTTTACAGCCAGATTTTAATAATTTCTTATATCAATTAATCTTGTACGTACGTGGTATATATATTCCAAATCCAAATGGCTTTCAAAGTTGAAAACTGAATCGATTCCAGTGAGCAATATATATATATATACGTTACTCTACTCCAATGGTAGGTCTCAGGTGCTGTACTTCAATTAGATTATGCCAGTTGTCTAAAACTATTGTTATCTAATCGGGAGAGTCACGATCTCACCAGAGTTGACTAAATGACCACACCAATTAATATCCAACGACAATCTTATATTGGTTCTTAGAAATATTTGACATTTTCTAGCAGCAGTATGCTCTTTATTCTGGTGTGCTGCAAATAAAGTCCTCTACCTCCTCAAGCTTGCATGGTTCTATGTTTATAAATAACAATGGGGTATGCCTTCCTTCTTGATCAAGTTGAAGAGAGAAAATACGAGATGTATTACATCGTAGGAGAGAAGCGGACGGCGATGGCGTTGGCCGTGGCGGTAATGCTGGCGGCCATCGCCGTGAGGGGAAGCATGGCGGCGTCGCCACCGCCGCCGTCGAGCCTGCCGTGCATGTCGCAGCTGACAGCATGTTCAAGCTTCTTTAGCTTCATAAGCCCGCCGGCGAGTTGCTGCGTGCCGTTGAGGGATGCATTCGTGGATGATCTCCAGTGTTTTTGCTACGTCTTCGACAACCCGGACGTGTTTGGTGCGTTTAAGATCGACGCCAACACGTTTATGTCGCTCTTCACGAATTGCAACATCACCGATGCCTCCACCAGCTGTACGTCTTCACCAGTAGCTTCTTCGTATATATCTCGTATATTATATATAGGTCATACGTACAAAAAAAAAACTAACTCTTTGCTACTATAAACACACTTAAGGTCACACAAAATTTTAACTAAGGGATAGTTTGGTTTGAGGATAAACCTCGAACTTTCTTTTAGGCTTGATTTTTTAAAAAGTAAACTTAATTAGATATGAAAAAGATAAAAAAATATTTAGTTACTAAACTAAATTAAAGATCTCTGAACTTAAACCAAACGGTCTTATTATACTAAAAAGCCTTTAGTCTAAAGTTTAAGTCGTTCTGATGATGTTTGGTCCAGTAATAGGTACTTGGTATCATTTGAATGGATGTTAAAAACTAGACAAATACTTTCATACCCCTTTAAAAATTATAATATTATTCTCACAACTATAATAAGTCAGTTTTCATATCCTTATAAAACTACATTACGTAAAAAATTACATGTGCCTAACTTTCAAATTACACATTCCTTTTTTTTTCATTAAGATTTCTCTCTTAGATATGATTATGTCTTAATTATAGAAGATATTAAGATATATATGTAAATAATAAAGAATAATCAAAGAGATAAAATTTAATTAAATTTTTATCAAGTTAATTATAAAAAAATATCAATATGATATATATATATATATATATATATATCTCAATTAAGGATATATTTGTCTTTTACTTAATAAAATATTAAGATAATATAATTGTTAAAAAATAATGTGCAAGGTAATATATTTAAAAAATAATAATTCCCTATTAAACTGGTAATATCTTTTAAATTTTTTATATTTCTATTATACTCTTAAAAATTTAACTGTTAAATTTTTATCAAATCGATTAATAAACAATTAATCCTACAGTAAGAAAGAAGCGCCCAACTAAAAACTAACTAGTTTGGTAACCAATCAGTTTACCACCCAAAGTTTTTGCTCTAATATTTAGCCTGCTTAAGGCTTTAATATTAGTTTTTTAATACAACTCATATATTAAATAGGTAACATGGGATGAATTATTTATTATATTTTAAGACTAAACAAATTAATCAAGTTCAGAGTCATTGCATTGCCAATTTGAGCCAAGCTCGAGCCAACTTATTATTTTTGATAAATGCCATCAGAATTGAGACTGCTGTAAAGGATTACTATTAATTCTCCTTCTGAGTAAGCAGAATAATCTTGGCATTCCATCAGAATTCACATTGAGTGATAATTGCCAGTAGTAAGGAGATGCTTATGAGGTTGATTTATCTAACTCCACTCCTTTTTTATAGGTCAATTTACTACAATTTACCCTCCTCCAGGTATGATTTCTACATCATGTTCTTTGTTTTCTTGGATAACTAGTATTTTTACATTATCCTTCTTTTTTAAAAGAAATTATATTATCTCACTATATGAAAATTGAATAAGTTACAAAAAAAGGTCCTTGAAACTTCCAGGAAAAAAAAAATTAAACTATTCCTCAAATTTTCTTTGAACTATTTTCATTTGTAATAAATCAAAGGCAATGTAATTTTTGTTTAATATTAAATTCTGATTTGCAGTTATTTGTACTTGAAAAGTCGAGAAAAAATGAAACTTTTTCGTTTTCTTTATGCAATTAATAAGTTCTCTATTTCATATATCCACCACCTCATTTTACCTAATATCATATTTATGGAAATCATATATCTTGCTATAAACTTTATTTTCTTTGACTGAAAATTTCAAGAGATATTTTAATCTGTTAAGTTGAATAATGTTGTTATATTTAAAAGGAAGCAAGAAATGTATCATAAAATTTTCTTCTTAAGTTATGCTATATTATGTGATCTCAAGTAGATGTAAATATCATTAACTGAATTAATTAATGCATAAGTATTGCTTCATGCTTTTACAAATAAATTAGGATTTGTTAACATTTTTGAGATTGTACCATCTCTTGTTTCAATGATGCTTGGCAGCTAATCCCAATGGTAGCAATGCCGGACATAAAACCATGTGGATTGGGACATCTGGCTTCATGTTCTTTCTCTTATTCTGGTGGTCCTTGGTGGCATAAGATTATCTTTATCCCTTAGTTTTCTGGGTGAAATTTTTTCAAAGGATTGTTCTTTTAATTTCTTCTTATTGATGGTGTAACTTTTGGGTTGTGTAAATATATATCTGTCAATTTGATTGCTAATTAATAAGGAGCATATATCTTGATGTACATCTTTTATTTGAGAGATAGTGCGTCCATATATATATATATATGAAGTATATAGGAGACATATCCATGCATATCTGTGGTCTTATTGTTATCTTTGTACATGGGTGGAGTATTTTTGAGCAAACAAAAGGGTATAGCTTTGAAGAAATCTTTATTTACATTGAACTTAATACATCCTACGAGGATGTTAATTTGGAGATTGAAAATAATAATAATAATAATAACATAACCATTACTTTGGCTCAAGATCGATAATGCGTTTTTCCTCGATCTTATACCTAGCATGATAACACACCACCTGACTAGAATAAAAGCTTAACGGTGACTTTATTTTTTTATACCCTAACTTTATGCTATATATGTTCATAAGAAATCTGAATTCATCTCTTCATCATGCAAAAAAAAGAAAATAATTGCAGAAAGATGTCGGCATCTCAAAAAAAAAAAACCATCCATTTATAGATTGAAGGTGAGAAATTAATTTCTGAAAGTATCATCTCCTCGGCTATGCATGCAATTTATTCTTCCTCCTCCCTCTCCAGTGATATGCACTTGTATCTCCCTGCAAACCAAATGTAGACTGCTAACTCCACTGCCGTCAAAGCCGCCATAAGGAAGAAGAACCTCTCCAAGTGGCCTTCATTTAGATTTGCCGGTATCCAGCCCGGTCTGCCGCCTTTCGTCGTAATCTCCATGACCACTGCGAGCACTAAGCTGCATAGATAACTCCCTATGGAGGTGGATGCCATGCAAAGGCCAATTCCTAGACTCTTCAATCCATGAGGTGCTTTCGATCCGAAGAAATCAAACTGGGCGACGTAAACAAAAGCCTCTGCGACGCCGAGTAGCACATACTGAGGTATTTGCCAGAGTAAACATAGTGAGCTCAGCTCATCTCCTCCATCCACCGCATTACTTCGCCTTTGTATCTCTACAAAACCAGCGGTAAGCATTGCTGCAATTGCTACTACTAGACCTAATCCCATCTTCTTTAGATCCGATGGGCTAGTAGGAAGTACCGTGTTGCTAATTAACTTGGTGTATAAAGGTAGGATAAGTTTGTCATAGAAGATGATGATGGAGCAGACGCTGACGATGTCGAAGATCGTCATGCTCGCAGGAGGGACGTGGAAATTGTTGATGACGGTGTTCATGGCAGCTCCTTGCTCGACGAAGAGCGACGCCGTCTGCACGAAGATCCCAGAAAAGGTGATGGTACAAAGCCAGACCGGGAGGAGCCTCAGGACGCATTTCACTTCTTCTATTTGCGTGATGGTGCAGAGACGCCATGGATTCTGGCTGCCTCCTTCAACTTTGTCGTCGGATGTGATGATCGCCGCATGATCTAGAAACCTGTTTCAAAATCGATTAAGTTATTATATCTTGATCAATTTTTCGTGCATGCATTTGCATGCCAGTCTAAACTTTTGTTCATTAAGTACATGCATATATGATGTACATATATATATATATATATAAATTAGAGTTGCATGCCTTAAGGTCAAATTATATACCTGAATCCTTTAGTATGGAGTATCTTCCTACCACCACCAAGAGAAGTGGCAGTCCTTCCATTTCCAAGAACCCCATGATATAGCTCACCGTCGCCGTGCGGTGGAATCTCGAGCGCCGATTTCCTCCACGCGGCGACCACCACCTGACAAAACCTAGAGATCGGATTTCCACAAGGCTTGAAGTTCTTATATCTCATGCTACCGGTGAAGAACACAAGGAGAGCAACCACTGCACTGGCAGTAGACACCCAAAACCCTAAGGCCCATGCACCCATGTTCTGTACGTAGGCGAGCACGGTTTCCGAGAAGAGCGAGCCGATGTTGGCGGCGACGTAGAAGTAGCTGTAGAATGATTGATTGGAAGAGTTTCCTTCGTCGAACTGATCGGATCCGAACGTAGCAAGGGATGGTTCGTATCCTCCATTGCCTAGGGCGATTATATAGATAGAGATGTAGAACATAGCCATTTCAAAGGGGGAGTGTGAGTTGCATACTAATCCTACTTTGCCACAGCCGTGTGGCTTGAGTAATAAAAAGGAAGTTGTCACTGATAGCATAATCAAACCCTGCAATTAGTAACAACGTATACTATATTATTACTATTATTATTATTATTATTATTTATATATATATATATATGGCAATTGGAATCTGCTAGAAAAAAAAAATGAAATCCATAAGAAAAGACCAACCAGGTCTAACTTTCTAGATAATATTCTTGTTGATGTAGGATCGATTTCATCGAGCCTTTCGAACAAGATTGTAGATAGAGACTGCTATTCAAATGTTGGTGGCCGGAATAAAGGGAAAGTTGATCAGGGGTTAGGTATAGATAGAGTATTTTGATCATCTTCAGCTAAATGAAATCATACAAATAAACATGTATAACTTTATCACACCCTTCCACCTATAAATAAGATTTAATTTCTATCTAACTTATCAGGTTGGTTTAGCCATAATATTTATAAGTGAGTGTTTGATTTCAAAACACATTAAAGATAATCTAGCTAATCCACGAATAAGAACCACTTAGTCATGAACCAAACGCGTATGCCTCTTCTCCATGAGTGCACTTGAGTTTAAATTTATATACTTACAATAGAAAAGGTGAGTTGGAATATGGCGCATGTCATGTATCTTCCCAAGTATGCATCGCTTAAGAATGCACCGAGGAGAGAGAAGAGATGGACCGTCCCCATCCACGTACTGAAGGTGTTGGCTGCCTCCGCGTTGCTTTGCTTCAACACTCGGGTTGCAAACACCACCATGTTTACCTCCACTCCAACGAACGCCAGGGTACCCATTCCTTGGCTCACTGTTAACAATATTTGCATATCATGTACCCCCTAAACTTTTACCAAATAGTTTACATAGATCATCCTAGCTAATTAATTAGGTTAGCACTACCTATTTGAACATTAGTAAATAGGCAAGGATTAGAAAGTAGATCATCTCATTACAGAGTAAGAGCAACGCCGGCGGCCATCCCCCTTTCTTATTCCTCGTTGAAAGACTTAGACTTTTGTCTGTTGAGCAATCTTTGGGACGAGCTTCCTTCTGTTCATTTGAGTTTTCCTACGCATAGAGTTAGAGCAAGATAGGTTAATTAACTTCCTTTCATTCATGGCATATATATATATATATAATACTTGAGAAAAATCAACATATAAACCTACTATAAGAATTAACTCACAAGTAGAAAAGGGAATTTGCTATGATATTAGAAGAGTATATTGGGTTTAATTTGGTGGTGAGCTCTCACCTTAACGGTGCTCTCCAGGACCATGCTTACTTGATCATAAGAGTGCTCTTCTAGGTTAGCCATGGCCCCCCTTTCAGATGTGGCTGCCAGAGAGAGAGAGAGAGAGAGAGAGAGAGAGAGAGACTCATCACTATATATGCAAGGTTTGGCAGTTAATGAACACTAAGCAAATAGACAGTAAACTTAGTCATGGTTAGGGTCTGAAATAATTACCAATGTCCTCTTTTATTCCCTATAGATGAACTATGTGCTGATTTTGATTACTATACAAGTTAGTTAATGAGCCTTTCAAGGGTAAGGAGTATATATTATGTAGAGCAAAGGTAGGTAGGTAGATTTTAACGAATGGATGAATGAATTTATAATTAGAGCCTATTTAGAGTTTATGAACAATTAACTTTGTGGAGTTCTTCTTGCCTAATTTGCTCCTACTTAATTCCCTCACGGATTACGAATGCAAGAAGAATGCACTGCGAGAGTTAATAAAATACCTCAAACCTTCACGTACCTCGTATTCTCGGTTGCATGCCCTCACATAAGACTCATATGATCAGCCAGAAAGGGGAACCACAACATTGGCATGATCGATAAGCGAGCTACATGAAAATATAGTTCATAATCTTTCAACCGTATAAAAAGAAATTTTATATTTTTAAATTAAACTAATATTAATAGAGAAAGTAAATCTTACAATCCTACCTCAGATCTGCTACTCCAAAATCGATCGACCTATGATTGTACTAATGAACAATGACCGAGATTATAAGAAAAATAAACGGGTGTCAAAAACGTATGTAAATTCATTGACAAACATATAAATGGCAATGAAATTGCATATCAAAGCATCATATCAGACTTGAAAAGAAAAAAGAGAGAATTATTCATAAAATATCATGGTAATTGTTTAAGTTGTTAATATTTTTAGTTGGCAAATTCGTGATTAAACAAAGTTAACTATGTTCGAATGAGGATTACATGTTTTTCAATAGAAACTAGATGGTTCCAAACATAAAATAAAGTGGTCAAGGCTAGAACGATTATTGCACAGAAAGTGAAGAGGATGGGTGTTTGAAGAAAGTTCTTATCACATCGAACGGCTCATTGGGCATTCGAACGGACTCTAGGATATTAATTAAGCACGCCGAGGAAAGTAAACTTATTTTTTAGTCCAATTTAGACAAAGTTTAAGGTTTTTAGCTTCCTTTTGGAATCTATAAAAAGGAAGGAACATCTATGGAGAAGGCTAAGACTCCAGTGAGTCATCATACACTTGTTAGATAAAATATGGAGCTTTTGATCTTAGTTGAGAACCAAGATGCTGATCACTAGGGGTTGTATCTATCAAAAGTAACATTAAATCGTTTTCATTGTTTCTCTAGCTCATTATAAAGATATGCCGACTAACCTCGAGGGTTCATGAGGTTATAAATCAAGCAATTATTGTTTGATTGTAGTGTTTACTTTGATCCTAAGAGAGGATCCAGAGGTTTTTTTTTTAACGCTTATTTGATAAGGAGTTCTCCCATGTAAATTAAAAATTCTTCTATTTTCGTTGTTACTTGCTTTTCTCACTTAATATGTTTTCCACATATTGTGAGTATTTCTCTTTGGGAAATTTATCTTCTAGAAGGGTTATAAAAAATTTCATAACTCCTCGTAACGTAATAAAGAGAGACTAACAACCAGAAAAAGAAGAATATGAATTGAAAATAGTTGCTCTTTCTAGTTTTTTCACGTTTCTATCTGAAGATTGCAAACTCTCATGATTAAGGTATATTAGATCGGCTAGGAGAGAGAGAGAGAGAGAGCTCGTGATGAGTTGATCATTAGAGGTAGTTTGCATTAGAAGGAGACTAAAGATAAAATGAATTAATAATCCTGAGTCAGGCTAGAACGCAATCGTGAGGAGGCCAAATCCAACATGAAGTGAACATGATTGATTAGTAATAAACCAAGATATATGGTTACCAACAAATTTCACTACCTCTAACAATTTGCAATCTCTTCCTTTTTATGTATTTCAGATCTAGAACATCTCTCCTTTTTATGTATTTTAGATCATTTTATATGAGCATGGCACGAGGAAAACAAAGAACTCATAAATGGCACAAACGACACATCACTATTTTAGGGCTGGCATAACATATCGTTCAAACAACCTATGGATTTAAAGTTTCCACGCTATAAGAAATCGTACCTTTTATGACACATTATTTTACGATGGATTTTAAATCCGCTGCAATACATATTATTTGCGACATATTTTTTATTTGGACACAACTACGTATATATTTGTTACGGTTAACAAAAAGAACATAAAAGATAAATTTGTTTGCATCACTTTTTGTTAGGTTAACGCATAAAAGATCTTAATTATGACGATTATATAATATGTGTCACAACTATTTTAATTTTCACGACGAGATATAAAAGCTGACATAAATAATAGTTTTCAGTGACAATATAAAATAAGTGCCACAACAAGTATTACTTGAGTGACTATTTCATAATATTGTCACTGATAATTATGTAAAAGTATAAATTTTTGTGTAAATATTCGTAAAGCAGACACAAATATAAAATCAAATAAAAATAATTCAATTAAGATGGACACATATATAACTTACTCTATAAAAGACCCAATGACAACTAATAAGGAATACAAAACTTAAATTATTAAGTCCAACTTGAATTCCAATACCTATTTGATTACAAATAATATTTTCATGCATCACTATTATATACATAAACTAGGAAAAATAACAATAGAGTATTAAAAAAAATAGAAAAAGTATAATTTTTAAATTTTGAAATATAGATTTGTTATTTATCTTTATCTATTCATGATGATGTAGATTTGTCTACATCATAAAAGAAAAAGATCATATCGTTAACAAGTTGAATACTAGTGGGTCCCGCAACTTATATAAATTAATACGTATTTATTCACTAGTAAATATAAAATATTTTAATAATTTTGTATAAATTAATACGGCCCCACAACTTAAAAATTTTAGAATGACTATCTCTTTGCGACGCGCATGATCAAATCTCACCCGCGATTTGATTTTCCTTAATCCCTAATTATTTTCCTAAGTAGTTTAAGTATTTCATCTTTAGCCGTCTTTTTTATTCCTACTTTCGACTCTCTTTCTATCTTATTTCACACAAAGAAATACAATAGCAAATTAAATCAATCTTGACATCTCCGGTTGCAAGGTATTCTTTATGTTTACTTCTCATATTGCTACCATGAATTTTATTTTATATTTTCTCATCTTTTTTTACCTATCTCTGTTCACATACATAAAAAAAACAGCTAGATTTAGTTATTTTAAATAATTAGTGTATGTTCTCGGGTATTTTTTTTTTTACTATCGAACAGTTTTAGCCTATTTTAAGATTGAATGATTAGCATCAACTTTACTCTATTGAATTAGCCATGAAATAAACAATCAATGAATCATGGGGCATATACAACTACTAGTGTTGCATTTTTTTTAATTTTAAACAGTGCTTTGCCTTTGTAAATCGTGCAATTACTGCTACGTTCTGATTTTTAACTAAGAATTACACGGAAATTTTGAAGAGTAATCTAGCTTGTGACTTGATAGCATAATTTATTTTCTTTTATTGATACTGTAATATGTATATCATTAATTGTAATTATTTTTTGTTGCCTAGATTGCAAATGGATCAAATAGATAAAAGATGGATAGAAAATAAAGATAGATTACAATGAGTACAAAGGAGTTCAGATATTTTTAGATTTTGCCTTTCAACACAGTACACATGAAGATCAAATATTATGTCCATGTTGGAAATGTAATAATGCTAGTATGAGGACTCGAAAAGAAGTCTACGATCATTTAATTATACATGGAATTTTATGAACATACGCCCATTGGATAGCACATGGAGAGGACATTATTGAACTTAATAATATAGAAGAAATTGACGATGATGACGACGAAGATGAGCATGATAATTTAGAGGAAATGATACATGACTTAAATTGTGGAACAAGTGTAAATCTAGAGGAAGAACCAAATGAAGGGGCTGCAAGATTTTACAGATTGTTGGAAGATGCTCAAAGACCTCTTTATCCCGGGTACGAAAAATTCTCCAAGCTATCATTCCTTGTGAAGTTATTTCATATAATTGGAGTGACAAGGGATTTAATATGATTATTAAGCTATTGAGAAACGTAGTAAAACTTTGCCAAACAGTTGGTACAAATCAAAACAAATAATTAAATATCTGAGTTTAAACTATGAGAAGATAGATGCATGCATGTGTGAATGATTGCATGTTGTACTGGAAAGATTTTAAATACGTAGATTCATGTCATATATTTGGAACCTCTAGGTATAAACTGAATAGAAATTTGGAAAAAGATGCAGATGTTGATCATTGTTCTACTACAGTTAGTAAGATACCAAACAAGATTTTACGTTATTTCCCACTTGCAAGTAGACCTCAGCGATTATTTATGTCACCAATAACAGCTAAAGATATGATATGGCCACAGTGTAGATCGTTCCACTTCACTTGATAGAGTTATGGCACATCCAACCGACTCCCAAGCTTGGAAGACATTTGATGTAATGCACCCAACTTTTGCATCCGACAATTGAAATGTAAGGCTTGGTTTAGCTACTGATGGTTTTAATCCTTTTGGATCAATGAGCATTTCCTATAGCACATGGCCCATTGTTCTTATTGCTTATAATCTACCTCCATGGTTATGCATGAAGCAACCTTATATAATGCTCACTTTACTTATTCCTGGACCTAAGGCTCCTAGGAATGACATTGATATCTATCTACAACCTTTGGTAGAGGAGCTAAAACAATTATGGGACCATTGTGTGGATACATATGATGCCTTTAAAAAGCAAAATTTTCAAATGCGTGTGCTGCTGCACTACTCTGGACAATTAATGACTTTCCAACATATGCTAACTTATCTAGGTGGAGCACTGAAGGCAGTTCAGCATGTCCTACATGTAATGTGGATACATGGTCATGTAGGCTTAAACATAGTGCCAAGTTTTCATATATGGGTCACTGACGATTCTCGCCAATGAGCCATAAATGCATAGCAAATAAAAAGTCATTTGATAATTCTAAAGAATCACATCCTCCTCCAAAGCGAAGAGCTGGTGATGATGTTTTGAAACAATTAGAGGATTTTAGAGAGAATAAATTTAAAAAAACGATTAGGAAAAGTGAGTTAAAGAGACGCTCAGATAATTGGAAGAAGAAAAGTATTTTCTTTCTCTTACCATATTGGAGAGATAAATTTAGATGTTATGCATATTAAGAAGAATGTTTGTGACAATATTCTGAAAACATTATTGAACATTGAAGAGAAGATTAAAGATCACTTGAAAGCTCGTCTTGATTTGCAAGAGATGAATATAAGTAAAGATCTGCATCTAGGACCACATGGTGATAAGTATAAACTGCCAAATGCACTTTACACATTGAATGCAAACCAAAAGACTATATAGTATGCAAATTTTTAAAAGACATAAAGGTTCCAGATGGATTTTCATCAAACATATCTCGTCGTGTGAATTTGGAAGATCGTCGAAAATCTGGATTGAAGAGTCATGATTGTCGTGTAATGATGCAACATTTTCTTGCCTTAGCAATTCGTGAAGTCTTACCCAAACAAGTAGCAGATCCTCTGATTGAGTTGAGTATATACTTTGGAGATTTGTGTTTCAAGGTCCTAAAGGTAGATGTCTTGGAAAGGATGGAATCACAAATTGCTATAACATTATGCAAGTTAGAAATGATATTTCCACCATCATTTTTTGATGTTATGGTCCATTTACTTATCCATTTTTTGATGTTATGGTCCATTGAGTATATGCTTTTACTTTAGGAATATATTAAATATTAACTTATAATGATGATTATAGGGATCTAAGGAGGTTAAAAAATTATGTCTGAAACAAAAGTCGAGTTAAGGGATCAATAGCAGAAGGATATCTTGCCGAGGAGTCTTTAACATTCTGCTCACGGTATCTTCTCGGTATAGATACAAGATTTAATCAAACTGAAAGAAACTATGATGGTGGTCCTTCTGATTATAATGGTACATTCTGGATTTTTCAAAAAAATGGACGACCAACATCCAAGAAAGGAAAAATACGACGGCTTAGTGAATATGAGTTGGATCAAGTGCAGTGGTAATACTTGGACCATTTTAAATGTTAGTTAGATTTAACACACTGAATGCTATTTTTGAAATAGCTTAATTTTTTAACCATTTTAAACTATTTATACAAGAGTAAAATACTTTTCACATAATCTAAGTTTAGTTTAAACTAGGAATCTTTATATCTATATGGCGTAATGATATTTTTAAAAAGTCAAATAATTTCAATGGCAACTATGATATTATAAAAAGTGCACTAGCTAATATTTGAAAAGCTTCAATGATATAAGTCTTATACATAGTCATAATAACATATTCAGAAGAATCGAATGTTTTCAGTGGATATGACAATATATGACTCTGTTTAAGAAAATATAAAGTCAATTATGATTTAAAAGATTTTCTATGATAACTATATAAAATGACTATCAATTAAAAATAATAATTTTAACGTGTCATGAAATGAGAAGGGAAAGAAAGAAGAGAAGAAGAAGATAATGAGAAGGGAAAAAAGAAAGGAAAAAAGATGAGAAGAAGAATGAGTTTCTGATAAGGGTAGATAGTTAATTTTATATTATAAGCTAGTAAATCTTAATAGTTTTCTCTATTAATAGAGGAATAGAAAGATAATTTTAAAGCATATGTTAACGGCGTCTAAGGGATTATAACTTTTTAAAAAGTCTAAGAAGATATTTGTACACAATCTACTTAGTAGCCTAAAGATATTGTACACAGTTATTTGTTCTTATTTTATTCTCTAGTAAGTTATGAATAAACTAACATCAATATTCAATAAATTATTTTATTGAAATATATGCAGGTTGAGGTGGTCTTAATTTCCGTGTCGGTTATTGTCGGCTGTGGCTAACGTTTGTTAGTCAGCTTTTCCTTTTAAGATTTTTACATAATTGCCACTGAAATTTTTTTAAAATATCATAATTATCACTACATTCTTTAAAATATTAAAATCGCAGCTAATTTTTTTTTTGTTAGTATTTCGCTAATAAGATATATTTGTTGTACTGTAATATTAGGTATAACGTTGGGTAGTTTTTAAATTATTTTTAATAATTTATATAATGACAAAATAGTCTTTTTCTATATCTAAATTATGTTAATCATGATTAGAGAGCTCAATGTTTTCTATAGCAATTATGATATTTTAAAAATTTTAAATTACAATTATATAAAATCTATTTTCTTAAAATTTTATTAAAAACACCATATATTGTTTTGTGTTTATTGTTTTCATACCTTATTATATGATATTTATCATTCCATCGTTACATTTTGTTTAAAATGTCTCAAAATTCTGTCATTAGTTTTCTTAACAATCTATAACCATATTGATGACTTAACTATAGATGCAAAATAACCTTCATATGTTTGGGTAAGTATTAGGTTAAGATAAAAACAAATGGAAAGGTATATTCTTAAATCAAATGATGGGTAAATTTAAATATTTTAATTTTAATTTTATAGGTAATGAAGTATTTTCTATTACACTAGCTATTATTTGGGTAAAATTAGCTTTTGGATAGTAAAAGAGAAAGAAATTTTATAAATTACACCCTACATTTTATCTATTTTGTGATTTATACCTCGCACTTGAGAATTTTATAACTAGATCCCTAATTTATCCCTATAATTTTAATTAAATAATAATATTATTTTAATTAACTGATATTAACTAAACTATTAAAATACTATCTCCTCTCTACCCTTCCATTATCCTCCTCAATTTTTCCAACAGCCATTACCTTCCCTCCTCTTCCTTTTCTTCGTGCTCCTCCTCTTCTACTAATCCCATGGGAAAAATAAGAGAAAATAAGAGGAGGAATAAAACCGTACATGTTAACCCAGTGCATTAAGTAAAATTTATCAAAAAAATAAAGAGTTGGATTATAAAATCCTCAAAATGAGTGTGAATCACAAAATATGTAAAATATAGGGTGTGATATGTAAAATTTCTTAGTCGAATTGTAAATATCTATATTGTAGAGATCCGATAATAATAAAAGCAAACTGATAAAAGATTTTTAACTTAGATTATGTAGACTAAGTGGGAACTATACAACTTTTTAGATATAAAATTCAAACGATTTACTTTATTAGTGACATGTTCAACTGATGTACACATATTTTGAAATTAATCGAATCGGTCATGAACGTATCGTTAGATGCACGTCAATATGTGATTGATGCGTATCAAACAGTTATAATCAATTCAAAATTAAATCCGAATGTCTGCATAAAAATAAAGAGACGTATATCTAATAACGCACACAGATTAGTATAGATAGGGTCGGCCGACATCAAATATGTGTATATCATACTAAATTGATGGTGGTAAGGATATATGGTGTTATCGTCTCTCCCTTCAATATACGTACGTGGAGATTTTAAAACCATAATATCTTTTTATCAAAGTGAAGGTATTGTTGCCATTTTTTATACATAAATCTCCACATATTGAATGCTACTGTGTTATGTTATCAAGACCTATATAATCTGGAGATGGAGATGGGTTCGATGCTATGATTTTAGGTCAAGGATAGTACCAAATCTGACTCATATTTAACATGAACTTTGACAGATCCAACTCACCAAACTTCTAGCAATAGTATGTGTGTATATATATATATATATTTAATTAAGTGAATGGAAAGGGTGAGTTTTTTTTCTCTTGTCTCAAAAGAAAAAGAAAAGGTGACTACTATGCTTATTAAATATAATTAGGTTTATATTCTCGAGGAATTCTTGAATCACACTAAGCAAAAACCTCATGACTAAAAGATTCGAGTTTCTTAATTGATTCTAATTTTATATAACTCCATAATATAAGTTCTTAATTATCAAGAAACCACTTCTTAGCATGTTAAGATGCACAAACACTGAATCAAAACAACTATAGCTGATCTAATATATTACCGAGTTGGAACACAATTATGTGCTTCTTTCATTAATTTGAACTAGTTTGGCAATTTAATTTTGGAAATCAAAGTGTTTCTCATGGAAAAAACAATCAAATTAATTAATATACTTTACAAAACAAGTACTTCAACAAAATATTAATTACTCCACATAACTCAGTCGCGAACTTTGTACAAAGTCCTCTCAAAGAAGCTAGAAAAAAGCAGTCAAGAAAAGTAGTAAGCTAATCACAAATTAATCTTGGATCACTTGTTAATTATAAATAAATTCCAATCCCCACTTAGAAAAAAAATCCTCTCCTCCTCTTGCTGCTCCTACCATTCAAATTGTTCCAACTACCCCACTTCACCTGCTTCTTCCCTTCCTGGGCCCCACCCGCCGCAGTAACCACCGGCGGCGCGACGCATCGGATCAGCGCCCAGTCAATCCCGGCGAATAAGGGGTGGCGCTTAATCTCCGCCGCGCCTAGCTTGGCGCCCATCCTCCTCCTCGGATCCCGCTCCAGCAGCCGGCTAATCAGGTCCCTCGCCTTCGCCAAGTCGGCGCCGCCGTCCCCGCCGAGGTGGGGGAACCTGACCTCCTTGTCCGGGTTCAATACGTTCCTCAAGGTCGCCTCCTTGGAGGGGCCTTTGAAAGGCGTCCGGCCATAGAGGAGCTCGTAGAGGAAGATCCCGAACGCCCACCAGTCAACTCCGTTACCGTGTCCGTTGCCGCTGACTACCTCCGGCGCTAAGTACTCGTGCGTCCCCACGCAGTCCTTTGAGCTCGCCGCCTCCGGCTCAGCCACGAACTCCACCTCCTCGTAGTCGTCATCCTCCTCCTCGGGAACTCCTCCCACATGACCGCCGAGGCAGCTGCACGTGCTGCCGCGGTCCGACTTCTTACGGCGGTGGCGGCGGTGGAGCGAGGGGGAGACAGGGGAGTGGAAGGCAAGGTCGAAGTCGGAGAGCATGACGTGACCGTCGGCACGGAGGAGGACGTTCTCCGGCTTGAGGTCGCGGTACACGAACCCCAAGGCGTGTAGGTACTCGAGGGCGAGGAGCACCTCGGCGGCGTAGAACCTCGCCGCCGCAACCGGCAGCCTCCCCCCCGGGCGCCGCCGGAGCAGCGCGTGGAGGTCGCCACCGGAGCAATAGTCGATAAGGAAACAAGCGTAGTGGGAGGCGTCGAGGCGGGCGTATAAGGTCGGGAGGAAGGGGTGATCAAGAGCAGCCAACGCACGCGCCTCGGCGCGCACGTGCGCCAGTGCGTCGTCTTGGGAGCGGAGGTCGACGACCTTGAGGGCGAAGTCGGCGTCGGCGGAGCCCTTGAGGCGGCATTGGAAGACCCTGGCGAGGTGGCCTGTGCCGAGGTGGCGGAGGAGGTGGAGGTGTCGGAGGTGGAGTTGGCCGTCGGGGGAGATGGAGCGAGCGGTGTTGATGGCGGACCAAGGCGAAGGAGCAGAAGAGCGAGAGTGAGGATGAGGTTCTACGGGGGAAGACGAGGAGAAGGAAGGGAGGGATATAGAGAGGCTGCTCCGCGCGCTGAAGGTGGCGGAGGTGGCGAAGGAGGAGGAGGAGGTGGTTGAGCTGGTGAAGCTGCTGTCCAGGTCGGGGATCATGTCGTTCATGGAGAGGAACTCTTCCTCCATTATTGATAGATAGTATCTATTATTTAATTCTCTTTATGCTTTAGAGAGACACAGAGAGAGAGAGAGAGAGAGAGGAAGACGAAGGAGGAGGAGAAGAAGAGAGTTTGAGGGAGATGGGAATGGGGGAATTAGGGGATTTAATAAGAAGTGTGGGAAGTTATGGGGAAATGTGAGGGGAAGGTGGGAGGCATGTACGAGGAGTAATGGTGGTTTAATTTAATTTTTAGAACTTCACATATTTATATATATATATATATATTTTTTTTTTTACTACTTACTACGTCAGGGTTGTTTTGGTAATTTCAACCAGAAGATTCTATCTCTGTCAGTTATTGTAAAGTTATAGTTCTAAACTATTCTATTTATATACCTGAACACAGAAATATATAAAGAAAAAATGTTAAGCTGATCCATACTTGTGTATAGTATAGTCTAGTGGTTCAAATCCTATCCACCGGCTTTTGATGATAAAAGGTTTTGAATTAATTTTTTTTCCACGTATACAATGGAGTTATAACTCAATAAATTTCTCACTCTAGCATTATATCTGATCAAATCTTCCACCTTAATTACCTAATAGGTTTAATTTATGAACGAATTACGAGATCCCTTATTCCAATAAACTCGATCGATATTGGATCCATCGAGTTGGAAAGATTCTTTGGCTAGATCGCACTTGATCACCCCCAGAAGTGTTCTTCAGGCAACCTGGAAGTAGATACGATGATCACATGCTTCATCATGTGGTCATGGAGGGCACATGCATGCATGGCCATCCCTAGCTAATTAGTTTTTAACATGCATGCATGTACATGTATCATGGCGTTTTCCTATGTATTAATTAAACGAGCTAAGTAAGAGCATCATAATAAGCCAATTGAAGGGGACCCATTTGAGCCTATGTTTAGTATTTGTCACTCCTTATTTGCCAATCATTATGGTACTTACATGTCATGCTTTGATGCTTTAGTCTCGTGCCATCCAACTTTTAGATCTCGTTAGGGTGATAGAGATTAATTATAATTAAGATATCACATTGTATACTAATTGATTCTTTAAGACCAAGTTATATATAAAAAGTGCTTCAAAAATACACGAGTCAAGTTATAAGGTTTGTGTCATATCTTCTTTCACTTAGATTAAGACTTCCTCTAGTGATTACTGAGACACACTTAGTCTGCTTTGCAATTGTAGAATGCTTTAATAAAATGACCATCTTTCTTCTTGTTTTTAGAGTTGTTACTATTTCTCGTGTCAATCAATTGTGTAGTTTTTTCTGTCTTTTTGAAAAAACCTTAGACTACTCCTGAGCTAGATGAAAGTCTGTTTTGGAAATACTTGATGATGAGAAAATAAGCAACGCAATACACTAGATTTACATGCAAAACCCTAGATCTGGATAAAAATCATGGATTCTTTTCACTATTATAAAATAAACTATTAAAATAATATATCAATTATAAGAATCACCTACAAACCACTCATTGAATCTAATAATTATATCTAAAGATCTCTTACTCGCATGATCTCACAATAGATTGCTTCCTATGAATGATGGATCGATTTTAGTGACCCTCGAGATACGAAAATTATAGCAATGATCAATTGTAGCAATGACCAAGAAATCTTACTAGAAGCTCAAAACTTTAGTCTTCTCTTATCACCAAAGAATCATAAAAAAAAACTCTCCACTAAAGTTTCAATATAAGTTCTCCGATCAATAGCTAGAAAATCAATGTCAGTTATGTACAAGTCATCTCCGACTCAGGCATTCGAATGCTGGTGAAACTTTTTTCTATACTTTTATAAAAATTGTTCAAACGCCTGCCATAGTGGTCATTCAAACACCATTAAAAATATGGTGGCTTTTTATATTTTAAAATCCCATTATCATGCTCTTTACAAAATATTCTAGTAACATTCATTTTTTAAGATTTTTATTCCATAATTAATCTAACAATTTTTTTTATCATATATTCATTAAAAGGCTGCACTTACAAAACAAAACGACTAATTTAACTTTATATTTTAAAAGTTAGGCATCACAAATTATTTTAAATTTTATCCGTCCAAAGATAACTAATGGTAATTAATTAGTTCTATACTCATTGTCGGTGTTTATAACTATAATTAAGCATCATTTAATTAAGTCACTTAGGAACAATGATATTAAGTTAACCAATGACAGGGTTATAGTTTATTCTTAGAAATGTGAACCCTAGCAAAAGAAGAATTTTTTAGCAGTGGGTTACTTGGAATCGAGCATCAAAGCAGCCTCACATAAATAAATAGAGGAGAGGTAGAATTTGTTAGTGATGATAGCAGTGTGTCATACTCGTTTAATCCCAACAACGCGACCACGGACCGTTGATCTGTAATCCGACGGTCAGGAGAGCGGCATCAAGGAGTACCTCCTACGAGGAAGGTAAGTCGGCAACCGATGCGCCAGCGCCTATATTAATTCGACGACTTCTGTACAAAATTAACAAGGTGGCATTGCGTTGCTTATTGCTGGCTAGCTCTTACCCCCAAAACTTTATCATAAACATTGAAACAGATGTGATCTAATAATATCCTGGCAGGGGTAAATATGTAATTATGCATAAAATTGAAAGTAATAGAGAGATTAGTATTATATTTTAGGAAATTTAATTAGCTTTTTTCTTTCATATTTAAGTTTAAATAGTCGCCACGTTGCAAATTTAACACCCACTAGCCTGGACGATCACATCTACTGTGGAAGACTTCAGATGACTTCTATCTTATATCCCTTACACCTCTATAAAATAAATATATCGGCAAGCTAACAAAGCAGCAGACTAGCTAGTTTTATTCGGTGGACATATTGGATGCATCTGGCAAGAGACTTTCCCTACCCCTTTGGGGCGAATCATGCTCGCTGACTGCAGCGAAGCTCTATATAATCAAGCTTACTACTTTAATATAAATTTCACCTTTCATCAAAAAAAATTTTTATCATATTTTTATATTCAACTTATTTATAAGGACACGACAAATATCATATTATGTACATAATCAATACTCATTAAAAGATAAAATATATTAGGATATTTTTATAAATTCCCTAGTATTAGTCATATATTTTTTAACAGTCCTAAAATTAGTCATATGCCCTGACATTGCCTTCCATTTATTTCTCAAAATAATAATAATAATCCAAAATCCAAATAACTCTTACATAATTCTACTACAATGGTCAAAGGATGCGATATAGTTTAATTAATTCCCATGGTGGCGTACATATGCAAGTTGTTTACAGTGAGATTGGCTCTAATTCCAATTTACTTTGATTGTTCCCATGCTAATTGTTTATATGGATCTCGACTAGGTTATTTAACTGGATGTCTATCTTGATGCATATCTGACAAGAATATGGAATTGGATTTATTATATTACGATTACCTTTAATAGTAGTAATAATAATAATAATAATTGTATTTAATTGGAAATAAAAGATTATAATGGAAGAATTTATTTTATATTTAAAGAGGGGGAAATTAGTGCTAGTTATTGTAATAAATAGAATTTACAAAATTGTTTATCTCATTGTAATACAATAATTTTCTATTGATTTTTTTATTATAGAGTGGTATAGATAGTTTTCAGATAGACTCGTACAGACCACAGGTGTTTGAAATGCATCTTATAAACTGCTACATCTGATTAATGATTGTTTCTTGATCCGAATTTAGATTTATAATTTTTTTATAAAAAATTATAAATTCACTTTTGCTTTTATATATATATATATATATATATATATATATTATTATTCAGCATTAATATTTTTTTTAAAAATAAGCAAGACATTAGGGAATCGTGCCTTTTTTTAAGATTTTCCTATTTAAAAAATCCAAAATATAAAAATGAGAAAAGTTGAAATGAGAGAAGCATGAGCTAAAAGGATTTTCAAAAAAAAAAAGTTAGTTTGTAATTGTTTGCTTAACAAAAAAAAAGTGTTTTAATTTTTATATTAAAACTAGGCAAAAAAATATATAATTTACACCTTTATATTTAGGCTAAAATTTAAAATATTCTTGTGAATATTAATTTGTCATTTAGTTGCTTGTGGTTCAAATTGTATGTTTGTTTAGATTATAAAAAGACTCATAAAATTATTGGAGAAAAAGAAAATGAGAAAAAATAGAAGGGGAGAAATTTGCATAAAAACGCGTGTCTTTTAGTGAAATTATAATTTATATTCTATATTTTTATTTTTTACAAATAGAATTCTATAATTTAATAAATATACGTAGAAAATACTTTACTATCAGATTTATTAGTTAAACTTAACTATGAGTTAAGTTAACTATATTAAAAGAATTATAAAAATACCATCAACTAAGTCATAATATAGATATTTTAGTCATTTTAAAATAAATTATTTTAAAATATTCTTATAGTGTTAGTTTAAACGTAACTCGGAATATTTTCTAGAGATATTCTGTAAATTATAAGGTACGATTTATAAATAATAAAAGTATAGGATGTATACGGTAATTTTGTTAAAAAGAGTAGGGTGTAAGATGTAAATTTACGAGAGAGAAGAAGAAGAAGGAAGGAATTGGTGGGCCCATCTGAATGGGCTAAATCAGCTTCGAGAAAGTCACACTTCCCCGGTCGTTAGGAAGTGAGCGAGAGTGACGTCACAGCGTCAGGGGTCCCATGTGAGGACCCAATCCGGTAACGTGGTCAGCTTCAAACGGGACCCACTCATGCGCGGACCGAAGCACGATGCTGTCGGCCACGTGGGAAACACGCAGCCCTTCGTCCATCACTCCGAGACTTACTTTAATATCAATTATTACTCCACTTCCCCTCTCTTCTTTTCTTTTTTATTTTCTTCTTCTTTTTAGGTCTCCTATCTTCTTCTTCCCATTCTATACTTCCTCTTTCTAAAACACCCTCAGTTGAAATTTTTTTTATATAAAACACCTCACCTTTAATCTTTATTATCCCTCACATACTATAAAAAAGACATCCCAACATAAATATCCATATAGTTGAGTATAAACGATTTATTAAAAAAATAACTAAAGTACATTTTCTCTAAATTAAAAAAAAAATTACTATTCAGGTGAGTTAAAATAAGTATAGTTGTCAGGAGCTGTAGGTCTACATCTGGGTGTTGTTGGATATAGAATAGTGGAGTAGTGATATCAAATTCCAAGAGAGAAGAATCCAATTATCCATTGGATATATAACATATTATATATATCTATATATAGAGAAAGAGAGAGAGTTGTGTTATGTTGTGTAAAAATAAGTAAATAATAGAATATTCTAACTGTCTCCATCAATCATCTCAACAACTAGAGAGAAGAAGAAAAGCTCTCTCTCTCCAGTCCTAAAATCCTAATACTACCTACTCCATTATTAGATCAGCTTAAAAAACTGAAAACAAAAAGAGCAGATCCAGCATTGCATTGGGTATCTCAAATGTACCTTCAGTCAATAAAATCAAGCATGTACAAAAAGTCTCTCTAAATGAGTTAGTTATAAACTTTTTCTGAGCACACAGATATTTAGATTTCACCAGCTTAGCTTACTCTAAATTTTAAGTTGTGTGTAGTTGAATTATTACTCAGAGCTAAATGCTAATAAGATATATTAGTTAAAATCGTGGCATTGTTGAATTACATCATTAGGATATTAATTAAATAATTGAGCTAATTATTAAATAATTTTCTCTATAATAATTATTTAGGGTTAGAGTCAATTCTACGCCAAGTAATTTTTTCCACAATAATTATTTATAGTTGGAGTCGATTTTACGACTAAGATCATAAGAAATAGTACTTATTCACTTCAAAGTCACCTATTATACTTTGTCGGCAATGTAATTAACATAAGTCGTCGACGAAATAAGTGATTTTGAGTATTTATAAGCTAAAAAGTTTATTAAGATTAAATTATTATTCTATTCAGTAATTAATTTGTTAGAGATACCTAAAACTGTTGACCGCATGAATGAGTAACTTTTATGATGGTAAATTATTAACTTTTTTATGAGTATATATGGTCATCTCTAGCCCATATGATATCAACATCAATTAAAAGTCACCTAATTAAATAAATAAATTTAAATCTCAACTATTTTGGTACATTGTTAGAATATAGGGACTTTTATGATAGAAAATTACTTGGGTTAATAAGTTTAAGCCTCATCTATTTTGATATATTCCTTTGGTATATAAGCTTAGAAGAGTAAAATATAATAAAATCTTGTTGACTAGACTTTATGTGCAAAATTAATTAATTTTTAAAATTTACTAAATAATTAGATGAATTTTTAGACTTCTATATAAAAAAAAAGGTTTCATTGCTTTCCATAAAAATAATTTGATCCCAAAGTCAGTAATTTATTTGTACAGTTGTAACTTAAGAAACAATATAAAACAAATATACAAGCGAGGAATCTCTAATTTCTTTCTAATGTCAAATCACTTTCACTGAATTATAAAATAGTTAGAAGCTCATTAATTTATCCTAAATTACCACTTACCTGCTCTGCTAAATAATTTTGAAACTCACTTATTATTCTAATTAGTTTTATAAACAAACCTATTTTACAAAAAAAGTTTCCTACTTGGTCGAGAAAAGCTTGGGGTGGACTTAAGTATATTTACTTTTGTATCCCTCCAAGTAAAACCCAATGATTCAATTTAAGATATATTAGAGTTTTGACATAATTAGCACTCTTAAATATTTATTTTAGAGTACATTTTAAAGTTTAAAATACGAGACTAAGTATATAGAAACATGGTTGCCTCGGTTGGTGTGACTTTCAAAATAAAAGTCGCTAATTAGATCAACAATTTGTATGAAATTTTTTAATTCTCTAAAAAAAATTATTAATTATGAAGTAGAACTTTCTATATAAGTCATTTGATGATCAGTGACATATATTTCTCCTGAATCGTTGACATTAAAATCAACTAAACGATAAAAAATTAGGGGCAAGACTTAAAATAGCGAAAAGCTCTGATTATCACACAATTCACTAATATCTATAAAGTTCTTCATATTTTTCTTTTCTTTTCCTTTTTTTTAAAAAAAAACCTTATTCAAATAAGTGTAATAATACTGTGCCTATGCGCATGGACAACTTTGAACTTTAGTATCAACTGAGCCAGTTCACAGTTCACTCCTTTTGTTGATAACAAACACTTCTACTCTCATTCCACTGCTTTATATGTTTGAAGTCATATCACTTTTCGTCAAACATAAACTTAAAAAGTGGTCTCATTCATTCATCTCTTTCTTTCCCTGACTATACTCTCAAGTAACTAACTAAAATGGCATATGGATTATTGCACCTACTTTAACTGTGTAAGCTTTATTGAATCTATAACCCTGATATTGTGAATGATCATAAGATATCCTACATTCTATAGAAAAGTGAGAGTAATAATGAAATAAAATAAATTGTGACTCATAAGAAGGTAGCTAAGTGACAAGACTTAACGATCGGTAAAATTAAGTTAACATGGTATCAGAGGGAGAAGAAAAATCTAAAAAGTATTAATATAACTAAAACAAAGTAGGTTTTCTTGAATTACATTTGTTCGTCAGTTATTCACTAGTATGTGAAAAAAGTTTAATTATTCATATAAGAGTATGTATCTAATTTTAGAATGATTAAGATAGTTTAGTCATTTAGTAACTTATTAAAAATGACTGAATAATTATTAGCATCAATGAACTACATTGATTTCCAAACACATGATGATGTACCAAAAAATTCATGATCTAAGATGGAGACCATTCAATGGAAAAAGATAGGTCCACATATTTAAGCTAGCTGCTACCTTTTGACTGCCAATTGAAACAAAAGATATTAATCTTCTTCACTTTTCCACACTTCCATGAAATGCATTGCATTGCATCCATCCATCCATCTCCTACTTGTTTCTTTCTTATTCTCTCTTAAATAATTTTTTTTTAAAAAAAAAAAAACCTCTTGCTTGTTGT
The DNA here is from genome assembly GCF_019914945.1 of Typha latifolia. Lineage (NCBI taxonomy): Eukaryota > Viridiplantae > Streptophyta > Magnoliopsida > Poales > Typhaceae > Typha > Typha latifolia. Next base: position 483,833 of record NC_133097.1, read on the forward strand.
TCCCTAAACTGGTGCTCTTAACCAACCCATGATGGATGCCATGAACCACCTCTTCCCATTTGATTCCTTTGGCTGCCCTTTGAGCATTACTCCATTTCCAACATTCCCACATTGTCTCACATGCTTATCCCTACTAATTTATTCATCACATAGTCCCACAATCACAAGATAAAAAGATACGAACTCCCAATCATATGAACTTCCCTAACATATCCCAATGGTGCATGGTAGAGAGATGCATATGTTTTGTTCTATTTCATTAATGGCATATCATTCAATTCACACCTAAGATGCCTTCCTACTCTTCTTTGAGGTGGGTGATGAATAATGCAACTGTCTGCTGACCCACAGAGAGGACTTCTAAATAGAGGCCACCGAGAGAAAGAGATGGACGGGAGAGGATGCCACAACGTGCCCATGTCGGAATCTGGATAATTCTATTGACCAAACTTTGTATTATACTCAGCCATTAATAAGTGGGTTCATCAACTCACCTAATGCTAAGCTAAACACTGTAACGATAGCCTTCAAAACATTGCAGTGGTCGAGTCCTACTTAGCCTATCACAGAGATCATTGTAGTTTATTTCTTAGGAGCTAGGATTAATGTTCAAGTATCCTATGTTTTCAAGCTGCATATATTTTATTTTACCCTTGCAACCTGCAGTGGCAGAGCTTTGGGATGCATTAAATTATCATGTTGAAGAGAAGACTCAGAAGAGAATACTATGATCCATGGAGAAAATACATTTAGATCTGTGGAAGAGATAAGCTTGAACATGAGAGAAACAAAGCACACATGGGACAAAGCCCCAGGTATGTGGGTTGTTTTGGCATGGAGAGATTCCTCTAACTGACTAAACTACTAATCATATACTCCAACTTGCAGTTAGTTATCTCAGATTGGCATTAATAATGGACATAAATTATGAGCTTAGGTTTGATTACTCTTAAACTTCAAAAGACTACCAGATTGTGAAAATTATGCCCCCATTGTTTGTTTCATAATTTTTCTACTTGAAGTCTCAAAAGTGTTGGTTGGAGGTTTGCATCTACCAAACAGTTTTGTTCATTTGTCAGATAGAATATGTAATGATTTTGTCAAGAGATAAAAGACCGATGGAATATATCTTTGCTGGATTAGCCAAAGTTGCTATGAGTATAATAATATCATGGATGGGTTTGCCAACTAATACCATCAAAAAGAAATGATTCAGAAGATGTTAACTGTAATTTGCACCTGATGAAATTATAGGTAATAATATTATTTTGCTAAAAACCAACTATGATCTAACATAATAATAATAATAAAGAGTTGGCATAAAAATCTTGGTACTTGCTTTTATTGATCACAAATGAATTAGTACATATACTTAAATAACCTTTAATACAAATGGTACACTGGAGTTTCCTGTCATAAATACAAGAGTTGTTCATACTGAAAATATTAATGAAATTGCTTAAAAGAACAGTGGCATTGCCAAGAAAATTATCTTGTTCGCTAATGGGATAGTACTCAGAAGGTTTAAAGAGCTCATGTTGTATGAGTGCTCTCAGATTTGAATTCCGGCAATATTGATTTAATCCGGACACCATTAGCTTTGAAAGAAGAAAAGGATTTGATGCTTCTTTTTCCTAGGAAGAGGTCTAAGAAATTCCTCCTCTTGTAAATGCATATGAAGTGCAAATTGATCTTTCTAGCCTTAATAGAGAGAAAGAGAGACATAATTATAGTTCTCTCTATTATTCTAACTATATAATCATTGTCAACTAAACTCATATAAATAACTATCCTCCAGTGGAAGGACATAATAGTTTCTATCAGCCCAAGAAGACGTATGACCTAATAGTTTCTTTAACCAGATTCTTCTTTTAACAAAATTGATACCAAAAAACTTAGCATTAATAAAAGAATACGTATAGCTTCATAGGTATTGCATCTACTTCAAGATCCAACAATTTCATTATATCACTATCTGATTTGTGTACTTTAGGAACTTATAGATTGTAACAACATGAATCATCTTGCTCAGATCTCCTCCCCTTCAATAGGTAAGTATCGCCATCAGTGGAAGAGCCAGGATTTTTATTCAATCAGAAACAAGATATCAACAGTACATTTGTATGTTTTATTAATAAATACTACTGATAGTCAAAATCATAATGAGATAACTGGACTGATGATTGCATCCAGCATGTCTTCTAACGGCATTTACAATATGACGAGAGAATTTTAAAAGGAGAGCAACTTGAGTAGGTAGTTCTACATTTTAGGTGTTAATGGACACTGAAGAACATGACTCAGAGAAGAATCATTGGTCTTTTGTTGCTAAATCTCCAAAATCTTTTCATTCATTGCTTGCCAGTTGCTGACGAAGGTTGGGCATAATTTTATACAAGTTGTTCAAAAAACTAATTCCAAAACAATGAAATTTTTTTATGCTCCATGAGTAAAAAAAGAAGAAAGATACAGGAATAGCAAGGAAAAGAGTTAAAGAGGCTCTTAAAAAGGTGTTGAAAAAACAGAAGACTGAGATTAATTCGTAGAACCCAAAATGATCATATCTGAATGTACGAAAAAAAAATAATGGCCACTTCCTAAAGCACTAGAAAGACTACAAAATTGCATCAATGAGGAGCAACAATGTGAAGGCCGGAGGATGCATATAGAAGGTATAGCTTGCATTAAAATTTTCTAAAAATTATGATGTGCGACAGAGAAGCGTGCTAACCTTTGCTAACCCTTTTTCTGGTTGCGAACATATCAAGGACTTAAATTTAAGTAAGCCAGCTTTGTATCTTACTTTCCTGTTTACCCATTTGCTCCACAACAGCACAATCATCAATTACTGCAGCTATAATAAAACTTCTTTAGATGCATTTCTCAAGGATGGAACCATATTCTCATAATAATGGAAGGAAGACAAGTAGATCTCTAAAATGTACATATCAGATCAAAATGGTGAAACTTGGACTGTTAGAAAGAGTTTACACAACATTCTTCACTAAGCACATGACTATCCATGTATCGGCCCAGCCACAGGGCTCTCGATTTGAGGCTCTTCTGTGACCTTCTGCACTTGGCCATCTTCCTTGGGAATGATCAGTCCATATCCTCCCTCTTTTCTCTTGTACAAAATATTGATCTCACCTACAGAAAAAAATTGGTTTCTTTATTAGCAAAATTTCTGATATCTAAGTACAAAAATCTAAAGAAAAGACACTTGTACCAGTTTCAACATTCCTAAATCCATAGAAATGGTGATCAACATTCTTCAATTGCTCTTGTGCCTCTTCAACTGTCAAAGGTGGCATTTCAAAATATTTTGTCCGCACAACCTGAGATACATAGTTCAAAGCATTGAGTGAATAAGATAACTATGTCAGAACAACATTTGTTACTGATGCCACAAAGCCACCATAATGGTTTCAAAACTTGCTACATGCAAGTAAATCACTAGACTGGATAGAATATCTACTAGCAGATCATTCCAATCTAGAGATACAAATAAATTACTGATGGCACCAAGTCACTATAATGGTTATTTTGCATATATATCCTTCAAAATTTTCTTATTTGCTTGTATGCTCCTCTAAAAGTGATATTTACATGTATATCTTTTAAGACACTGACTTTTTGTGTGAATACCTACCATTAAAATTTAAGCAATTTAAATGCAAAAAGACAAATTTTTGTATTCTAGTTTTCAAGTATTTCTATTAGTTAGCAATTTTATCTTTTTTTCAACTAAATTATTTGGACTTAATTAGAAAAGTAACTAGGAGGGTATCTACACAACTTATATATTTTGAGAGGTGTACATGAAAATATCAACTTTAGAAGGACACAAGTAAACAAGAGATAAGGGTATAGATACAAAACACCTTAGTTTCTAAATTTCTTCTTCATATTTCTTAGTTCTTACTTAGTATTCAATCTTGTCTTAGATTCATCAATTAAGACAATGCCACCAACAATTAACAAACTACCCATAAACCTCATATTAATTAAATATCTATAATTAATGCAAACAAAAATTTAGTAATGAAACCTGGTATAGAACTCTATTTATAGGAAAACCAAGATTTCAAGTATCGGAAGAAGGATTAGGATTGGTTGTAAAAAAAAAACGATATGTATCAGCCGTATTGATGGTATTAGCTATCCGTATCGGTTTATATTGTAAAATACAAAATTATAATAATAAGATATAAATATAAATTATTCATATATAAATCTAAAAATAAAAAAATAAATATTACTTTCTTAATTTTTGTCTCTCTTTCTACCACTCACTCTCTCTCCCTCATATAAATAAAAAATTCTTACTCTTTCCCTCACTAACTGTCTCTCATTCTCTCTCTTTATTATTAATTTTCTCTCCCTCCCATTAACTCTCTCTCTTATTAACTCTCCCACTACCACTCCCTCCCCCTCACCGACTCCCTTCTCTCTCATTAACTCTCTTTCTCTCTCTTCTCTTCTTCTCCCTCACCGACTCCCTCCTCAATCTCCTTCTCCGATTTTGTCTCCTCTCTCTCTTTCTCTCCCTCACTAACTTTCGCTCTCCCTCACTGACTCCCTTCTCTCTCGGTCTTTCCCTCTCCGATTATTCTCCAGCGATGCTTTTCCGACAAGCTTTGATGAGGTATTTTCTCTTTTTCTCTTTTTCTCTTACTCCCTCTGACGAGCTCTCTTTATCTCTCTCTCTCCTCTCTTTTTCTATTTTTTCCTTACTCTCCTCCCTTTTTTTCTCCCTTTCTCTCTCCCGATTTCGGTTAGTTTCGGTCAATGGCCGTGTCCAGAGTTTCCCAAAAAAAAGAAGGAAAAAAGAAAATCGGACACTGTAGGGCACGGGCGGGGACACGGGCGGTATTTTAGATATTGTTTAACGAGTCAGGTCGGGTCGGGTTCGGTCAAATGTTATTAACCCGGATCCAAACCCGATAATAAAACCTAAAACCCTATTGTTTCCTCACCTTCACTGTTGAGCGACGAAATCGTTCGATCGAAGCCCTAAAACCTTCAAGCAGCTGCTGAGCGAGCGCAACGGCCGATGGAGCGAGCGCGACGAGCTGAGCACGGCGAGGACGCAGGTTCTTCTCTCTCTCTCTCTCTTCCTCCCTCCCTCTCTCCTTGCCTTCCTTGTCTTTGTCTCTCTCTCCCTGTATCTTCCTCCCTCTCTCTCATTCTCTGTCTCTTCCTCCCTGTCTCTGTCTCTCTCTCCCTATATCTTCCTCCCTCCCTCCCTCTCTCTCATTCTCTGTCTCTTCCTCCCTCCCTCTCTCTCTCTCTCGCTGTCTCACTCTCCGGCTGTCTCTCTCTCTCTATCTCTTCCTCCCTCCCTCCCTTTCTCATTATCTCTCTCTCTCTCTCTCTCTCTCTCTCTCTCTCTCTCTATCTCTCTGTCTCTGTCTCTGTCTCTGTCTCTATCTCTTCCTCCCTCTCTTTCTCTCATTCTCACTTTGTCTCTGTCTCTCTGTCTCTTCCTCTCTCTCTCTCCCTATCTCTATCTCTCTGTCTCTTCCTCTCTTTCCCTTTCTCTCATTCTCTCTCTCTCTCGCTGTCTCACTCTCTCACTGTCTCTCTCTCTCCTTTCCTCCCTCCCTCCCTCCCTCCCTCCCTCTCATTATCTCTCTCTGTCTCCATCTCTTCCTCCCTCTCTTTCTCTCTCTCTCTCGCTATCTCTCTCTGTCTCACTGTCTCTCTCTCTCATTCTCTCTCTTTGTCTCACTATCTCTCTGTTAAATTATTTTAATTTATGTTAGTTATTTTAATCTTTGTTATTAAATTGTTAAATGATATTACATATTTGTTATCTGTTAAATTGTTAAATTGTTAAATGGTGGTGCTTCTCTAATCTCTATCTGTTAAATTGTTAATCTACTAATACATATCTCATAAATTATTAATCTGCTAACAATTTTACTTTAGATGTATCAATAATATATATATATATATATATTATTTCGCTGTGTCCTATGCCGTGTCCGTGTCCTATATTTTCAAAATTTGCCGTGTCGCCGTGTCCGTGTCCCGTGTCCGTGCTTTATAGGTTTCGGTCGATACGGCCAATCCCGACCCGAGACAGATTGAGTATCGGCTGATACCGAGGCCGAAAGTAGTCATTAATTGAAATTGGTCGAAACTTGGAACCATGAGGAAAACTATTCCTCTCCTTCAATTACCCTCACCTTAATTATAGTTTTATTATACATAAATTCGGTAGCACAGATATCTTGACTAGATGTACTCATTTATTCTCTAGAACCCACCACATCAATTTTCTGGGAAGTCGATCATAAATTTTTTATAAAATAAAAAATACCATATGGAAAATAAATCTTTTTCTTGCAATTCCCATCAATTGTCTTACTAAGTATTAATTAGATACTAGATAGCTTTTATAACCGCTTTATCTAGTGTAAAAAAAAACCAATCATTTTACATACATCAATTTGTTGTCTTAACTGTTGTTCAGTTATTTTCTCCCAAAGATCCATAGTGTGAACCATAAGAAGAAGATCATGGTGATAAAATAATACAAAATGCATGTTCTAATCATCTCTTGCATGCAAACTTTACTTTGTCAATCTCGACCAAGATAATACCATTACAAATGAAAATAGTTTGGATAAACTCCGATCCAACCCGCTTTCCGACCCGATTCGAATCGAATTTGAGTAAAACATTCCTATCCAATCCGAATATGGATTCAAATACAGGTCAGATATAATTTTATGGATATGGATATTAGATATCCATTTACCCGCATATTTTTTGAATGATTTATAATCTTTAGTTTGCTTATTTAAATGGAGAATATTGATATTGTTACTAATAATATGTTCCATATTGTTTGAAGAGATTAATTTTGTTAACTTTATATGCAATAATTTTTTTTGAAACTCTTAATATTTTGTGTTTATTGTCTCCAAAATTAAATGTCATAATTTGTTTAAAATTTGATCGACATCCGATTAAGATCCAAACCTATATCCAAAAATTATCTAATCTATATCCGAAGATTATCCGTATTTGTTTAGTTAATATATGGTTTTAAATTTTGTTATTCATTCAATATCCATATCCAGATCCATATTCGAATAAAAAATATGGATCTGGATATGAATTGAGCACTATCTAATCCAATTTCACCCCTAAATACTATAGTATGAGAAATAATCCTGTGTGCACATTCAGACCACACATCGCATGCTAATTTTTCATTTAACTTCTCTAGAGTATGAAGATACAAAAACAATTCTAAGTAATATTGAAATGGGAGATAAGTTCCAATGGCCTAAAACCGATTAAAGAAACAACCAACCATAACATCAAAACCTGAACTATGAACCACTAGCATTGACAGCAAGATCTGATGAAAACAAAAAATGAGGAGAATATGATATATGCAGCAATGTGATTTAAGTTTTACATAATCAGCTTATGCTTTTTTTTGTAAGAATCTTTAAGTATTCACATGTCATAAAATATGTGCAACAGAGCCCTTTTCCTTTTCTCTGTAATGTTTATTAAATTGAAAACAAAATAAAAGGAAGTACAAAGGGCTTGAAATTGAACAACAATAAGTACCACAACAGCTTAGAAGTTATGAGAACTAGCGTTGAAAATATAATAAAAGAGGAATGTAACCATGATGTGCATGAAGTTTCTTCAAAAGAGATCATGATAAAGCAAAGAATATACTCTCCATATAATGATCAAAAGAACAGCAAACCTTGTCCAGGACATCATCTTCCCCTTCCAATGTGTCCAACTCGGTCAAAACCTCATCTTCCTCTTCTTCCTCAACTCTCTGTGCCTCTGGTTCCCTAACATTATGGCGGCTAAACCCTTTCATGTGCCGTCCATGATCAGAATCTTTCTCCTTAATCTTCCTCAGCTTCCTCTGTATAATCGACGCAGCCAAGTCTATGCTCCCATAGCTCGACTCTGTGTCCTCCTCTGCACGAATCACCCCATGCTTCTTGCTAAACAGGGTAACCTGCATTTACCTCAAACACTGCCATCATACTTTCAAACATTACATGAATATTGAGAATGCCAATACAGGGCATGATAAAAGAATTTCTCACCTCACATCTGCAAAGCTTGGGACCTTTGCTGAACTCTCCACCACGGACAGACAGCCGGACGTCGACCTCCCGGACGAGATGGCTATGTTTCTGAACTGCCTTGCCGACCTTGTCCTCTATATGCTTCTTCAGCTTATCAGTCAACTGTTGCATCACCAAAACCGAATTTGAATAATGGGTTTGTTTACTTTAAAAAACAAAAACACACAAGTCTTGGAAATGTAAAGCAAACGGAGAAAAAAAAAATCATATTCGCCAGTGATTACCAACTATCGGTAACCAAAACACGACATGCTTACTTTGAACAAACACTAAGCAGGAAAAATAAAGAAAAAACGAAGCAAAACAGACCAAGTTGCCTCCTCCATTTACTACCAAACTACCGGTGGCAAAAACGCGAAATGGGTGGTACTTTCCACAAACACTTAACAGGCAAGAAAAAAAATCCAAAACAAAACAACGGGTAAACTCCGACTTACGTCGAGGTTCTTGCCCTGGACTATCAAGCGTACGGAAGAGAGAGACCCGTCCCACGACATGCGGACGGCGGCGAGTCTCTTCTTGTTGGCGGCGACGATCTCCTTCGGCTTGGCGAGCAATGCATGGCCGAGGAAGTCGGAGTGAAGAGAGAGGGCTGGGATCGAGGTCGTGTTCCTGGTTGTACGAGCGAGATAAGGGGGAGATTGGGGGTGGACGTTGGTGTGGCCCGTGACCCAAGCGACCGTAGCCATTGGCGTAGAGCAAGAATTGCGAAGGAGACCAAGAATGGCGAAGGAGGAGGGAATTAGATTTTAGAGGGGGGATATGGGAGGATGGCTTTGATGGGAGAAATGGGGTGAATCTTTGGATGAGAGCGGGGGATTTTTTTTGGAAGTCCACGTGGAGACTAATCCATTTGAGCATGTATCAATAAAAGCTGGCTGGATAGAAGAGGAGGATGACGACGTTGACAGGATAAAATCTTGGACGTAGCAAAATGTTGACATCCTCACAAAGTATTAGTATTGGGCCTACAAAGCCCAAGGCCCAAGCCCAAGGCCCATGTTTGATTCAATTCTAATTGGACTCAAGCTTGATTCATGATTTTTTAGAAACATAATGGTTATCATGTAGCAAAGAAATAGGATAGCCACTGATCAAGAGATCAGAGATGTAGAAGTGAGAGGATAAGGAAGACAAAGTTTGAAACTTGCTATTTGAATTTGTTGGGATTTACTTAACTAAGTTGGTTTGGGCTAGCCCCATGAGATATCTTACTTGGCTAATAAGTGTTTGAGTTAGACTTTTTGTTTATGAGAGTTTTTGCTTATACACTTATACACTTGTGAAAATAAAAGAAAAAGAAGACAAGAGAGAAAAAGAGATTTCTCTAGGGATCAAGGCACAATGATTTTCTTCTTCACATCTATAAGAGTGTTCTTGCATCAAAAATATTTCGGTTTCTCTATTGGAGGTGTCTCTAAACCTTAAAATTTGAAGTTAGGGTTATTAGTTTTATTGTGAATAGCATTCTTGTGATCTTGTAATTTTCAAAGGGAAAAATCATAGGACATGAAACCCTCCAATTACTTGCGAAGAAAGCATTCATTTTTAATGCTAAAGGTATGTCATTAAATTGATGTTCTCATTGTATTATTGGAAAACAAAGTAGAATTTTATTTTCACATACTTCTAGTAGAAAATATGATTTATTAGAATTTGTGCATTCCAATGTATGTGGGCCTATAAGAAAATAATCCGTGAGTTGTGCATTTTACTTTGTCACTTTTGTAGATGATGCTTCTAAAAAGGTGTGAGCATATATAATGAAGCACAAGAATAGAGTACTTAATATTTTTAAGCACTTTTATGCAAAAGTTAAAAGGAAAATCGAAAAGCTTTTGAAATGTATTCGGACAAATAATGGTGGAGAATATAGAGGTCCATTTGAAATCTATTGCAATGAGCATGGTATCCGATGTGAGAAGACAGAAAGTGACACTTCTCAACATAATAGTTTGGTGGAGCAGATCAATCCCACTATTTTGTAAAAAAATGAGGTGTATATTGTCACATGCCAAATTGTCAAGATCATTTTGGGAAGAGACAATGCGAACCACACGTAATTTGGTAAACCAGTCTCCTTCAAAGCCTTTGGATAGTAATTATCTAAAGAAGGTGTGGACTAGTAAAGATACCTCTTTCATATTCTAAAGAGTCAAAAAAGTAAACTTGATGACAAGTCAAGGCCATGTATGTTCTTAGTTATGGAGGTGAGGAGTTTGGTTATCGACTTTAGGATTCAAAAACTAAGAAGTTAGTTAGAAGTCGAAATGTTGTGTTCTTTGAAGACCAAACTATTGAAGATGTTGACAAGGTTGAGAAGCCACAAGTTAATGAAAGTGAACTTGTTGATTTGAGGCATATTTCTCCTTCGGTGATTCATGATGAAGGGGAAGATGTTTAAGAAGAAGAAAATAAAATATTTGGTAAAAATCCTCTTGAAGATTCTAGCCAATAAGAAAGATAATCTACACATGATCAACCTTCTCAAGATCAACCACCATCGATATCGCAAGTTAGAAAATCTATAAGGGTCTCACAACCATAAAAAAAAATACTCTTAACTTGTCCACCGGCTAGACTGTTATGCCGGCATTCGTCTCCCTCTGATGGGCAGTCCAACGCGATTTTTTTTTGCATGGTGAACCATAGCCCGAAAATGGTGTCCGGATCAGAAGCCTACTAACCAACTTGTTCAGCTTCTCCTCCTTCACCATTCTGCTTTGCCGGTCCACATTGTACTTCCTTCGATTATTATGTTGCCCTCATCCTGCATTGCTCCGCTTTGTGTCCTAGCCACCCGCACGTAAAGCAGTATAGACACCCGCACGTAAAGCAGTATAAGGGAACATTTTCATACATGACTATTTGCTCCACGTCCTCTTTTGGCCCAAGCCAGACAACTATTTTCAAAGGCTTTCTTAGATCCACTTCGACATAGATACACACAAAACGACTACGCATATGATCTAGCATTGTCTCATCCACTCGCAGCGGTTTACCGAAGTACGCAGCGACTAGGAGGAGGGCCTCAAGCTCCTAGTACTCCTTGGGGAGGTTGTATAATTGGATCCAAATTAGGGCCATTGTGAATGCATATTCGTCAAGCCTAAAGTTGTTCCTCCATGGTATCAAGTTCAGAACCAGTCCTTGCACCATCCATGGGTCGTTAATGAGGACATAGGATGGATCCTCCTCTCTTTTGAACCCGAACACATAGAAATCTTCCTCCATATCAGAGACAGAGAACCCATCAATTCCATTTCATAGTCTCGCTAACAGGAACTTTAGTCTTGCCAGCGATATACCTTTTCCCATGAATTGTCCAAAAAGCATGAGTCTCCATTATCTTCCCCGGTAGGTTTGCAGTACCTCCGGATCAAGGATGATGCAGTCATCTGTCTGGGACTTGATTTTCTCTAGTATTTCCTCCGGGATGCGCCCGTGTGTGTCGAGCACACCATGGTGATCAAATGCCACTTTTGCTCACAACCTCCTCTCAGATTGTTTATCCTTGGTGGGTTTGGATGATGAAGCTTGTCGTTGTGCCACATCCTTTCCACCTCCAAGGGTCGATGGGACTCTTCCTTCCTCCCCAACTTTGCGGCTAGGTGTCCTCATCTGTCATTTTATTTTTGGGGTTTGCATGGAGATGGTTGAGTTGCATGGTTTGGTAGTGGGGTGGATGTTTGGGTTTGGGATTTGATGGTGGGTTGAATGCGTGAAATTGGAACTTTAACAACGCTAGCGGTTGTACTTGGGGTATGTTTTGAGATGGAGTGACAGATGGGTGGTAGGGATAGTCAGGCATTCCGGCATCTCTAATAGATACATTAACCAATGAGCAATCCTTGATCAAGGCACATTTAACTAGGGTGTCTCTAGACCATGTGTTGTCAGATTTAAATTGGCTTGAGATGGGTGACGCATTGATCAGTCTGTTATCGTGTCTAGTGATGAGTGGCTGGGGATGATCCAATGTTCTTCTTGTGCTAGATCTCGAGGCATAGGTAAACCCTGACTCGACACCTTGCTAGTTTGGGATTTGCCTCTGTTAGGAGGGATAAAGTTACCATGCTATGGTAGGCTACTATCGTGCTCCAAGCTAGGGTGAGATGATAGGCTACTCTGATGGCTAGTAGCTTCATCGCCTTTGGCTCCCGAGTTCAACAAGCCTTGCCATCCAACCAAGTTCGCAAATTGGGGCTGGAGAAGGTCGTGCAGCTTCGGCTATAAATACTCTGGGTACTCCAATTTTATCTTAGATTCAAGTCTCCAATGGTGCATGCATTCTACAAAATCATGCCCAAGATATCTATAGAAGGAACAATAACGTGGTATTCTCTCATATGTGACTTGAACCTCTCGGCAAGAAACATCCAGGAGAGAGACAAACAAAGAGCTTGTTAAAGGCTTGGAAATGTCTATACTCAACCTACATCTAATGAACCTTACCCATTTGGCCAAGTCAGGAGATTCCAAGAGAACTGAGGTGCTCACCCTTGCCGCAAGCGACTAACTCTGATGTTGAGCTCGCTAAATATTCCAAGGGTAACCCATGGAATTGAACCAAGAACTTAGCTCAGTTGAAAGTCCAATCTTCAAGAGGCATGTTTGGACGAAAGATATCTAAGGTAAAGAGTCCCTATTGTATGACCATGGAGCTCCAACCCAAACTTTCCACTTGTCACTTTCCAACTGAAATGATAACAGGAAAGTATTTTCCCCCACCTCGTTGAAGGCTAAGGCACCAACAAGAGCCCAAGCTTTAGTGAGAGAGGCTTTGAGTCCCATTAGGCTAAAGGTGCGATCGAAAATGAGCTTGCCGATAAGACATAAGCTTGGGTTATGGCTTGGGATTGTGTTTTCTTCCATTAGAGAAATTGTTTCCTCCATAATATCCTCTTTGAGAAGAGAGGTGAAGCTTTAGAGCAGTTCTTCATCGTCATCCATCAGTTTGAAAACACACCAGACAAGAGTACTAAGAGCACACTAGTGGTGGAGGGGTTGGTGAAAGGAGAGATATAGGTGTAGCAAGGGCTAGTGAAGGAGGAGGCTTAGGAGCTATGTCAGTAGAGGGAGAGGGAGGTTTGTAGAGAGGTGAGAGTAGAAGTGAGCTTGGGTACTATATCAGAAGAAGGAGAGGAAGAATTGTAGGGGAAATAGAGGAGAGGAGTTGTAGGGGAAAGGAATGGTGGAGGGAGAAGCTCTCGGTGGAGAGAGAGAGAAGCTAGAGGATGCACTCTAGAAGAAAATCAACGATATATGTATCTTCAACTTGCAAAGTTAATTTATGGGCATCAATATACATGGTAGTAGTTTCCAATTTCCAAATTGCTCAAATTGGTGAATTAGAGGGTACTTTTTTATTTCGAGTTAAATCTCAATCCAAGATTATTTATTTTTTAAATTTACTTTAGGATTTTAAACTTTTTAGCTTTCAAAGAGATCCCTGTGGACTTGACCCTCTTCTTACCGCTCTATCTCTTTTAAAATTTATTAAGCAAGATTAACTATTTCTATTATTTGTTTATAGTTCAAATATTGATGGTTCTTTTTATTATTTTCCAAGTCGTAACACTTTAACCATATACGAATCTTAGATTATACGTCATATTTCTAAGTGTTTTACTTCCACAAACTTGTCATTATATAATTTGCATTTATAGTCTACATTTTGATATCTATCTCATATGACTCCTCTTATCATGGCATCACAAAGATTATATTTGTTCCAAATGATTCTCTATATTCGCTTGCAAGAATTATGCAAGATTTTTGATTTAATCTGTTTATATAACATCACTTCTAAGCATGAAAATCGATGATCAACAAGGGCCAGGCTTATCTTATTCATATTGGAGTCAATATCAGTTTGAATTTTGTTATATATGAGTATAATGAGAGTGCAACACTAAAGTTATCTCCAATAAAGGGTCTTCTTTTTAGTGTTTTCTTGTCATAACTTTGCATTCTTAATTCATAGGGTTTTTATTCATCCTTCTAATGCGTCATTCCTTCCATGAAACCTCTTATTATGGCTATCTTAAATCACAACCAGGCATACAAAACTCGACGAAATGTACCGGAGACATCACCTGTAGAAATTTGGTGATGAGTATTAATGACTCCAACGATGAAGAGTAATACTAGTGAAGGGGAGAGATGCATATCTAATAAGTCTTGAGGGTAAGATTAATGAGAAGGCAAGGTCTATGCAAGTAGATGGCTCTTGAGCAGACTCACCTACTTGTTGAGCAGGCGTATCAGGGGACAGTTTGGATGATATTTACTCCTTCATGTAGTAGTGGTTTTCTTCCTCTTAGATTGTGCTTAAGCAATTTCTAACAAAAAGTAGAGTGTAGTTGTATGTTGATTTGAGCTTTGACTATAGCCTATTGACTAAATTATTTAATTTTGGTCGTGCCACTTTGTTCAATTACTAGTTGACTCTATTATGCATGTGCACATATACATTATATGAAGAGTTTTATGTGGTGCGCTGCTTTGTTATATAATGTGTTGCTTTTCTATGTTATGAGTATTGTTTGTTTTGTATTTTGAATAACATTGATCACTGAACTATACTGATTATCTTGATCACTATCTTGATATGCACTTCTTCTAATGATCATTATATATATATATATATATATATATATATATATATATATTTCATTGATCATAGAGCAATTGAGTTTGCAGGATCTCTCTAGATTATTATTGACTTGTGTTTGGTCTGTTAGGAAATTATAATAATGGATTTGTTTTAGAATTTATATATGAGCAATAGTACAAGTTGAATAAGGATTGGTGAAGTACCATAAGTTGGAAGTCGAATTATTGGCCAATGTTGGAACACGTCTTTAGAGTGTTGTTCAAATGCTAGCAATGTTTTGATGTACCTTGGAATGTTCTATAGAAAACAGATATAAAGTTCAAACTATCTCAAAAGTATAGAAATATCATTCGAATCATCTCTTTGTGGAATTTATAAAACTTAGATATTAGAAATGTGGTTTGAACCATATCAAATACGGAATTATCAAAACTCAAAAAACCAGCCAAGTGTTTAGAGGCTTCAAAAGAACTTCTGATACTTTATGATAGAGATATATAAAGGGACTATGACTTAACCTTAAAGACATCTCTTGTGCTATGTTAATTGAGAGACTTGGAGATCACTATATATTATGGCTTTGAGACGTCCTATGACAGAAGTGCTAAATAGACAATAGCAGATTTTGTGGGCAAGTTCATGATATGCCATCATGATTATTATCGTCTCGAAGATTATTAAGACGAGTGATACAATCTCGAGGGTTATAGAAATTGAAACCAAGTTAAGATTATTACAGACTTAGTTAGGGTAACAACAATCTAACGGTAAGTTATTGTAGCCGCTACTTTTAGTTTAGTGCTTAGTTTCAGTCTTAACATTTAATTCATGAATTTTTGTCCTAAGTTTATGATGGATTTTTTTCATATAAAAAGCACTTATTTTCTGTTTTATTATATATCTTGCAATAACATTTTGTCTTTCCACTTCCCAAGAGTTTCAAATTTTCAGATTTGATTAATCATAGAAAAGCTCAAGGTGATATGTAAGGCTTATATACTCTAACATTTGTACATTATTCTGAAATAAGTAATCTTTAATGTAAGATCAAATTATTTTTATCCCAAATCATATGTTAGCTGAATGCCATCAAGATAAACATATCCCCAAAAATTTGGCTTCCAAGATACTCTTCACCTCCTTTCACTGATCATGCTGATCCTTTAGCAAAAGCAAAATAAAAAAGTTCACACAAACGCAAAAGAGGAACCTTATTCCCTAACCCTTCCACTGTCATCCTTTTCTTCTCTCTCTCTCTCTCTCTCTCTCTCTATATATATATATATATACGCTTATATAAATTAAGCGCCAGTCTATCAGCTTGCTTTCAAGTTTCCATGGCGGAAGAAGAAGCCACCACCTCCTACCACTCCCCTCCTCCCAAGATCCATGGCGGCGTCTCGAAGGTGGCCAGCCGCCGGTCCCCTGTCCGCGTCTTCATCATCGCCCTCCTCGCCCTCCTCATCCTCGCCAGCGTCGTCGCTCTCGTTCTCTACCTCGTCTACCGCCCCTCCCGCCCCCGCTTCTCAGTCACCACCGCCGCCATCTACTCCATCACCAACACCTCCTCCTCCCCCGCCGCCGCCGCAGTCTCAGCCACCATGCAATTTACCCTCCTCATCCGCAACCCCAACTCCCGCTCCTCCGTCCGCTACGACCGCCTCTCCGCCCACGTGGCGTACCGCGGCGAGGCGATCACGCCGCCCATGCCGCTCCCGCCGCTCGTGCTGGAGAGCGGCATGGCCGTGTCGGTGTCGCCGGTGCTGGGAGGCGCCGCCGTGCCGGTGTCAGCCAACGTGGCGGCTGGGCTAGGGACCGACAAGGCGTACGGGGTGGTGGCGCTGCGGCTGGTCGTGGTCGGCCGGGGGAAGTACAAGTCCGGTCCATTCCACAGCCGGTGGAATTCGATGTACGTGCGGTGCGATATGCTCGTCGGCGTCAGGAAGGGAGTCACCGGCCAGGTGCCGCTGCTCGGCAACCCGGACTGCCACGTGGATATCTAATCGATCTTTTTAAGTTTTTTCTAATTTTTTCCTTATCTCTTCTCTTGGGTGTATAGGTGAGTACTGCCACAGTAGAGTGTAATAAATAATTAACAGCTAGGGGATGCATCAAATTGTAAAGAATTTCTATCTTCTTCTCTATCTCTGAATCTATGTGTAACTTTGTCATGCATGGATGCATGGTTTGCTTTTGTTCTTTTGAGTTCAAGAAATGAAGAATAGAGAGATCTCATATGGTCTTGTTGATAATTATTTTTTACTAAAGTTTATTTATCTCCATGTTCAAGATATTATCACAACCGCAACTTGGTCTTGATCTGTGATTAAGTTTTTTTAAGTTCAAAATACAAAAATTAAGGTGAAATCTAGCCAAATTACATAGGTATAAACCATAATTCGCCCCCAAGATAGAATAAATGGTTAGAGGTGCAAGGTATCTTTGGTGCTCGTTATTATAAATACTATAGGCCTTTATCATGCATGAAACAATATTTTAATTAAAAGTTATGCCTTTCAAGAGTTTCAAGAGCAAAGAAAAGGAAGGTTCCACTACTTTAATGATCTAATTGTTATTCTTACTTAAAAGCTCTCTACCTTCTCTCTAAGTGTAGAAGTTTCACATGACAGCTAATTACACATATCTATAATGCATGCGTTATTATATGACTGGAAATAATATTTTACTTAAAATCCTAGATTTATAAATGACATTATTCAATATAATATTCTAGATGTAAATATCTTTTATCTAAAAATATATAACAAACATTCTATCAAAGGTGTGTGTATATATGGCATTCTACACTATATCTTAATGATCATGAGATGAATAAACTTGAGATTATTTTTTTTTCTAGATATCTGGTAATATTTGGATGTGCTGTAACTCCTAAATTTAGTTAGTTGCACTTCTCTTTTAAACTTGAATATTTATAAAAAATATGGTGTTTATATTAGTGATATCATGATTATACTTGATGTGATATAAAAAAAAGTAATAAATTTAAAAGGATAAGAGAGGATAAAGAGGAGAGAGAATAGTTAAATTAATAGTTTATTAAAATGATGTCTTTTTAATTCCAAAATAGTAATTAAATTTTGTTGATAAATATAAAATATTAGAAGACAAGAGAAGAGAGAAGAAAAAGTCTAAGTAGGTTAACCTAAACTAATTTTAGAATAAATTAGTGATTAGATACTAAACTGATTTAGAGTTATGTCTAAACACATCACAAAAAAGGCTAAGCATTTATTCTCTCCAAAATAAATAGAAGGGATTTTTTTGAATAATACACTATTACCTTATGATCTTTTGCTCAATTCTACTGCACTATCTTTTTCTTTTAAGCATTGTTCCATTAACAATAAAAAAAATCCCACACCCCTTATTGTATCAATAAAAAGATACCAAATAATTATTTTACCTCTAAGCAAATTTATTTAAATATTTTTTTTTTACTTTACAAATCACATCTTATATTTTATTTGATTCATATCTCATCTTTAAGGTTTTTATAATCCAATTCTTATTTTTTTTTCTTATACTTCTCATTTAATTCTTACCTTTAATTTAAACAATATTAGTAAATAACTATTCTGTTATAATATATAAAATAATTTATAAATACTTAAATTATCTATGACTTTTTAGAGAAATGATAGAGAGGATGAAAAATAATGGTGATAGTATTTTAATAATTTAGTCAATATTAGCTAATTAAAGAGTGAATCGCAGTAGATAAAATATAGGGTAACGATTTATAAAATACCATAATACCGTAATATTAATTTATTTAGAGGAAATAATAACGTAAGCAAGTACCCCCGGGGATGAGGATTGTCAGAGTGATCATCTCAGGGTGGGGGACGGGGGGGGGGGTGAGGTGTCATCTGCATATATAACGGAGTCACGTTGTCTTCACGTGGTAGTTTATCAGCACTTGCACGATGCATATCCTGATGTCGATCTAATAGTTTTTCTCGGAATTCGTGAATTATTTTTTCGTCACTCATGACCTCACATTTTAGAACTGCTTATCAGAGAATTTGCATTTAACACCCTGCCCTTTTATCTATTTATAAAATATATAAATCCAGCTCTAAGTTTTTACCAAGTATTTATTAAAAATACCAATTAGGTGCATAAGAATATTTTATCCACTATAAATCAATATTTCTTTTTTTTCCTTTTAGGACACAATGAGACTTAATTTTCTTCCTTAGCAAAATCTCATTCCAAGAGGGAGTAAATTGGTTCTTTTTGAAAAAGTCGTTGTGATTATAACTGGGGATTATGTCACAGATATTGTCAAAGTCAACCTGTGGTTTTCCAAGGCCGCCGATGACTTCAAAGATTGACCACAAAAAAAAAAACAAAAAAACACCCTCTTAGAGGAGTTTGGGTCGGCAAAGAGGCAACCCGGTTAAAGAAGATCCAAATCCAATATTCACACCCAAACCCACTAACTCGATCCATGAAGCACCGCAAAATCTTACACAGTATTCTTACTTGCAGTAAGGTGGGCCCCATTCGGATCCTGGCTGGACGAGCTGAGGACGATAATCCTGCCATCCGTGCGAAAAAGCGTAATATATTTGGTGCACCTTCCGAGAAAGAATTTGGGAAATTTGCAAATAACACCTTAACTTTTACTGATTTTTATGATTGAAAACCAGCTATTTATAATCGATTTCATTTCACACCTGGGTGAAGTTAATTTTTTAATTAAAAAATATCTCAACTATCTTTATATATTCTTTTTTTTTTCTTGGCTTCGCAAATATTCTTGTTTAAAGTACCATTACAAAATCTAAACTTCTTCTAGAACATTTTTCAAAAAGATATCTTCGTAAATTTGGCTGGCGGATTGTATTAGAAAGTATCTGAGAGGTATTTTTGTGACTTCACTCATGGAGTTTAAACAAACAATAGTTTTAGGATCATAAAAAATAATACCACATACAAAAAAAATACTAAAATATAGGGTGTTATTTGAAATAATTTCCATGATTTTTTTTTTTGAAAGACTGACCTCAAAATCGTCGTCGAGCTCTTCAAAGGAAGACCTTTCTCCTGTCTCCATTTCATTCCCCTTTCAATGCCATTTAAATCCTTCTTCTTTCCTTGACTTACTTTTATATATACTTCCAGGAAAAAAGTATCTCTTGGGATAACTTATAGATAGGTTTGGATGTCAAAGGTGAGTTGTTTTGGAAACCCCTCCCAATTAATTCCTCCTCTTTCTGTCCCTTTCTTTTATTTAATTTGATTACCTACAATCGCTGCATGTTTGGTTTCATGCATAAATTCTGCATGTGGGTCGACTTTGAAAAGTCTTAAAATGACAACCAATATTACAATTATTATCCATTTTTATATATACCTCCTTATTTTTTTGAGAATTTCATGATTTGGCAATTTGCATTTTACTACTATACCAAAATTTAAGTCTTCTTTGTAGGATAATCTAGTCCAAAAAAAGGTTTTCTTATAAGGAAAAAAAAATAAAAATTGGATAAAGGGTGAACTATATTAATTTAGAGATATTGGTGTAATTAACAAAAATTATTATTATTTGAATGAGATAATTGCACTAACACTTCTCTAAACTATGTACTATTTCTACGAGCACCTTCTCATTTATTTATTTATTTTTAAACTTTTGGGACCAACTTTGGGGTTCCGATAGCTTCTGCATCAATGGTTTAAGTCCAAACTCCCATACAGATTCCAACAAAAATTTTCTCTGTGGAAGAAAACTAAAGTATGTCATTTCTTGGAAACACGTCTGTGGATTGTTTGACCTAATTACCACAATGAGTAAGACAAATCCTATGTGGTATATTTTAATTACAGATATTCGACTATTTATTTACTCTTAATTTTTCTTTCTTTTTTCTCTATAATAAGAGTAAAATAGTCCATAAAGAGACTAAAATTAATAATTAGACACTCGCATATTATATTTGAACTGATAATTAATAAAAAGGGCATTTTTCATTTAGTGCGTATGTGAAAATGAATAGTTCAAGGGTATAGATGTAATTATCCCATCACTTTAACTCCAGTAATAGCCGCTTATGGATGCTTCGATCAGCCCAAACCCCGACCTGGTCTTCGTCTCTCTCTCTCTATACCACCACCAGCGGTAGCTCCTCTCTTGTTCTTGACGCTATTGTTTGGCGGAGATCCGAATTGGTAGCTTGAAAGATACGATTAGGTACGCTCGAAAACAATGGTGATTTATATCTTCTTCTCTTTTCTTGGACTCTAGATCTGTTGTTTTATTTCTGCCACGTATATTTTATTTATTATATGGTTTGATTCCTCCATCTAATCCTACTTCAAATATATATTCCCTTTTCTGCATTCTGGTTTCTTAGCAGATTGTGTTAATCTGCCTCTTCCAGGTAGAAATTAGATTAAATTGGGTTCTTTTTGGGCCATGAGTTTTCTTCACTTGGGGATTTTGTTGAGGTTATCATCCTAAATTGCGTGATTCACGTGGTGAAGCCCTTTTGCTGTGAAATCTGTGACTCGTCTTTTGCGATCATGCTCTTTAGTTTCCTATATGGATGGCGATAAATGTAGAATATAATCTAATGCTATCATTCATTTAGTTCCATTGCGATGGACTTAAACACGAACTCAGCCGAAGTTTGGTTATTTCCGCCATAAGGTCAAATCATTAAGTAGTGGATTTCTGCTCAACCATATCTCGTTTAGGTTTAAATTTAGGCTGTCAATTGAACCATTCATATCTCTTGCTATTGGTTTCCTTTTGTCATTAACGTGTTAAGGTCCCTCCCAGTTAGTTCTTACTACTTTCTTTTGTCCTTCTATGGCTTGACACCAGTGTTAGTCTTTTCTCTGACTCATTTGAGGGAAGATTTTACCTTTTTATGATGTGTGAAGTCATGTGTTGACTTCTGCTGGATCCTATATTTCTTGATGATCTGCCATTTATGTTATCACATATATGCACTTCTTCTTTGGATTGATGAGAAAAACATCTAACTTCTTTTTCTATATAATTTGTCTTCCATTTACTCATTATCAGATGATTCAATTTCTATGTATTTATTAGTATATCATAAATGTGATATCTCCTCAACAATTTGCAAGATTAAGAATCTTTAGCTATTCATATGACACAGTAAAAAGCATGTTCGCTACTGTAGAAAAGATCACTTTATGTGCTCGAAATAAGAATACTGCCTTCACTATTTACTTTCATAGGAAAAGAAATAACTAAATATATACCTTCATGAATATAGCAGAATTATAGACTTTGTAACATTTCAATAACTGTAGCTATATCATGCACTCTTTAATAGTTTTAAATCCCAATATTCTAAAAATGGAGGAACATTTCAATAAACCACAATTTTGGTAATAGATTAACATTAAGTCTTCCCCACTCTGTTTGTCAAAAACTTTTTTTCCACCCCATGAAGTGCTCCTTTATTGGAACAATTAGGTTGGCTCCCTTTTCCTCTTTTAATGAAAAATCTAATAGAAGTTAGGATCGTCTTATGTCTTTACATATAATTATGCACTTAAAATGACATGTCAAAAGATAAGTTCTTCACAGTTTTAATAAATGGAAATTGGGGTTCACGACACGTGGATTTTGTTACTTCGAGTATGGCAAGCATGATCTATATCAAGTAATTCAGAAAATCATTCGTAACTTCTATAGTGTGCACAAATTACATTTCTATCTATAGAAGAATTTTTTTTTCACATTTTGTAATGTGTACTCAAATCTTCTCATATATCATGATTGTGATTTTCAATAAGATGTAGAATTGCAGATAATTTCCTTCTCATTGTTTCACTATAAAAGCATTGAAGCACCATATCTTTACTAATTCAAAAGTGAGATCCTTTCCTCTGTGATTTCTTCTCCTCCTCTTGTGAACTTGTGATCATTGTGCAGTTGATAGCTTGGGGAAACGTTTCCTTATCACTGTTACATGATTGTTATGCATTAATTGCAATTTGATGATGTAATTGATATGGTTTAAATTCCTTTCATTTTTTAATTTCTAATTTTTAGTTGTAAATTAATAACAATCCTTTGATGTTAATCCTCTGCTGGTCTTAGTTTTGCTTCATTTAGTTTCTGTGCACTTAGAAAACTTAATTGACTTTTAATGGGGAAGTGTTGCACCTTGTTCTGTTTCAACATGGAATTCTTTTTGTTTAGATCTGCTTTAGTTGAGCTTACAAGGAATATTTTTAGTTTGTTTGCAGATCTAAAGAACTTGGGTTAACTTCTACCTGTCATTCCATAATTGTAGTGGATTTTTGAAATTGCATTGTGGAAGGGATGGCTTCAGCCTTTATGAACATGACAACAACGACATTGGCTTGGGTGTCATCAGCATTTGATGCTCCTCTTGCGCGTGCAGTCGTTTTCGGGGTTCTCATTGATGGTGGGTTTTATTTTTCTGAAAAATTGGAAAGTTCCTTTTCTTCATTCTCATATTGTGGTGTTGATCGACCCTAGAGAATGAAAATTGAGTGTAACTTGTGTTTTTTTTGGTAATTTTGTGATTGAAGGGCATCTTGTTGTTGAAGTGCTTCTCGTTGTGGTCATATTGTTCCTGCTTACGAGGAAGAGTTACAAACCACCAAAGAAGCCACTGACTGAGAAGGTTCGTGGTTCTTGTTGAATGGATCCCATCTTCCATTCTTTGTTTTCTCTAGAATTGTTTTGCTTTATTTCTCTGTTCATGTTTTTTGCTTTAATGTGGTTTATTTTATTTATTGGTACATTTTTTTGGCCTTTTTCAAATTGTATATATCTGTTTTGAGTTAATGATGACTCTTATGTTGCAATCTGCAGGAGATTGATGAACTTTGCGAAGAATGGGTGCCGGAACCTCTTTGCCCACCGATCACAGAGGAGATGCAAGCTGAACCTCCGACTTTGGAAAGGTTTGAATAATTTAATCCCCCTAATCTATCTTTTTATTTTTTAATTTTTTTAATGTGCCTCTTCCTTATTTTTAAGTGCTTGAGGAAACATATTATGTACTGATTATTTTCCTTTTTCAAAGTGTATTACCTCAATATTCGGCCACGAGCCCTTTGGTATCCAACATTTTTTCTTTGTGTAACTTGATTGTATATTGTTAAACAAGTCTAATTAATCTGGGATTTAGTATCATGAAGATGGTTGTGTGCTTTTCTAAGATAATGCCAATTGAATGTGCAATTAGAGTAAAAATAAGAAATTGAGAACAAGAGTAGTTGGTATGATGGTTTGATTGGTTCATCTTTTACCAATTCTTTTGACATGCATAAGCTAGTGGTGAAGGGTTATCAAGATTTATAGAGCTATTTTGGCCTTGTTTTATATATTTTACCTCTGAACATCTAACCTATTAAGTGTTCTACAATGATGTTTAACTTTATAGTTGAAAGAGAACCTTAAAGTAATTATCATGGTTATCTGAGATCTATTTTAGAAGAAATTGTTACCCTCCTTGTGTTTAACTCAATTTTACAAAATCACCATATACTCTCAACTTAAGCACTTAACCTCTCTATAATTTTGGCTAAAGTATAATTGTTATATTTTTTTATCATATGACTAAATTAGATGTCGAATTTGAAACTTTTTACCAGAGATAAAGTTGTAGAGTATTGGATAAAGTTTTTGATACATTTAAAACAATATCAATTGAGTTTCAAATGATAAAAGTATGATAAATATATTGAACAAATGTATATTATTATCACTTAAAATTCGATCGGTATTATTTTAGATGCATTAGAAAGCTTATTCAATATTTTACAATTTTGTCTCTGATAAGGATATTTAAATTCGACATCTTTTGGTCAAATATGATGAAGAAGATAATAGTTGCATTTTAGTCAAGATCACAGGGGTTAAATGCTTAAGTTGAAAGCAAGGTTTGAAAAATCGGGATCGGGATTTGTTTTTCGAAAAAACGATACGTCTCGATCATATCAGTTGCCTAGATCGAATCGGACTTTTTTTAATTACGTAAATTCTAAATATTATGTAGATTTTTTTTAAAAATTAAGAAAAAATGATAAAAAATAAGAAAATAAAGAAAGAAAAACTATGATAAAGTGAAAACTGAAAAGAATAAGAAATTAGAGAGAGATTTAGTGGAAGAAAACTAAACAAAAGAAAAAAAACTATAGTGCACTGAAGAAGAAGAAGAAGAAAAGAGAAGAAAAGGAGACGGAGAGTAGAAGAGATGAAAAAACTGAGAGAAATAAAAGAAATAAAATTAAAAAAATTACATATCGGAGTTCGCCGGAGTTAGATCTCTCTGTAAGAAAAACAATGGCTATATGGTAGGGAGAGAAAAAAAAGAAAGAAAGAGTGAAAAAGAGAGAGAGAGTTTGGATCGGGCCTGGATTGGGGTCGGCCGATTCAACAAACCATGGTTGAAAGTATATGGGGTTTTGTGAAATTGAGCTAAACCACAGAGAGGTAAAGTGTAATTAACCCCATATTTTACTGTTTGAAATTACTTATCAATTCAATTCTGATACTTTGTGCTCAGTCTTGTATTCTTTCTAATTTTGATCTAAGCAATAGCATTTCTCTACAATTGATAATTGTTCCTCTAGAAGTTTATGCACATGATATTTTCTCAGTCCCCACAAGAATCCGATTGGAAGCATCTGCATTATTTGAACCAATCAGGTCTAGCTGAATTAAGTAAGTTCTATTTTCTTCTTGTGTGACTCAAAGATCTTCATGGTAGATGATGGCTTTTGTCAAAAAGTTTACCATCTTTCCCTCAATTTTATTTCTCTCCTATATAACCTAATGAAGTCACTTTGGTAGATATTGGTAATATGAAGTGGGCATTTGCTAAGATGAACCTGATGCGTGATGTAAACTTGTCTAGCATCGTTGGCTGATTCGATGAATTGAAATTCTGAAGTACAGGAGGGTAAACTCGAGTAGATGTTATACTTTATAAGATCTCAATGATTCTCATGTTCTTGCTAAGTCTTTCAAAAGTTTATTAGTAAATAAGTATTACATAATTAGGAATAGTGGGAGAATGGGCTGCTAGTATTCTTCTTATATTACTAATTTACTGGGACACCCTTCCCCCTAACAATTTGTTATTCATTTATGCTGCACTTTCAAACTCCTAATTATGATAAGATTCCTTAACAATTTGAACATCAAAGTAGCAGGTAACTTTTACTCGCAAAATTTGAATAGCTTTCAGTGTATATACCACTTTTGTAGTTATTTTACGGTGTTCATTATTATCCTTGGCTTCAAAAAATCTAATTTGAGCATGTAAAAGTCTTATCAGTCCATTTATTTCAGGAGTAGTCTTACATCATATTTTGAGGGAAGTAAAACTTTTGCCTCTCTAATGGAGGCTCACAATCTTGATTCTACTTAAAAATTACAAATAAAGAAAGAACCCTCATTTTATGAGCATACTTTCTGTTGTTCTCTCTACCTTTTTCTGGATAAGCATTAACCAGATTATCATTAATTCATGGGGGTGATGCTAGTGCGAAGAACTAAAGTCCTCTCTTCTTTAGTTGTTTGATCAATTTGTTTCAAATAGTATTGCTGAAAGAAGCATTTCCAACGTCCATTCTCTCAACTTTTAACTTTTTAATATGAAACTTTTTAACTCTTCAATATGGTAATGATACATTGTGTTATCAACTTGGTTTTAGCTTCCCACTTCCCAGACACTAACTTTTCTTTGTACTTATTTCTTTAATGAGCATTCCCTCACAAGGATACAATTTTTTCCTCTATTCCTTACCGTTTTAGTCCAAGACCATCTTCACAGAATTTGGTCAGCAACAGTTTGAAAGATTCATCTATATTTCACTTGACAAATGCATTGAGCATGGTTATGCCGTATGCATCAATCTTACTTTCTTCTCTTGTGAACTTATTTAGCTTTGCTGCTAATTAATCATTATCTGTGGTATTCTTGTTTCTTTGTTCATTTGTTGCAGTTTGCCTTCTGACACTCTTCGTTGATCTTACTTCTGTTCAGGATATCTGAAAATGTAAATGCATTATTGAGACAACTTTTCTCCTCATGTACTTGATTTATACTTGTCATAATGGTTGTGCTTCAGTCCTTCCATACTTTTGGCACCTACTTATTTAACCAAAAGTAGACACTTTTTTTCATCTATTTTTCCTTGAAGTTCTGACTTGTTTTTGTGCAGTTCTGTAATGCTTCTTCCCTCACACCATACCTGAGAATATTTTTTCCTTCTTCCACATAATAGGACAATATAGAACCATTTTCTGAAATTTGATTTGTGATCTCTTAGCTCTTGAATCACCTTAATTAGCACATCAATGACTATTAGAAAATGACACTATTGCTGTGACACTCATCTTGCTTTGCTAAAGTTCCCCTCTAATGGTTATGCCTTTTCCTTTTCTTTTATCACATTATTTTTTCTCTCAGAATATAAATTGGTGTACCTTCTTGTAAATAAAGTTGATAAGGAGAAATTATTAACTCACTAGTTTCAAATTGTCAGAAATTAATTCCACATGTTGTGTCTGCCCTAGTTGAGCTTGTTACAAATTGTGAGCTGTCTCGTGTACTAAGTCATCCTTGCCTAACTCCTTGCCAATAAACTAATAATGTTGAAACTCTTATTACCTGGATGGTTCAAACCCTTTGATTTGGACAACGATGGCCGTGTAATGACATGTGCCGTCCTGTGCCGTCCTGTGCCACCATCGACATGGGGTCTGCCGAGCGGCATGAGTCGGCACGCCTCTGTGTGCTAGTGACACACATTTATAATATTTTTAATAAAATTTTTAGGATATTTAAAGATGCTTTTTGGTCTTTGACATATCAATATTTAGTTTTTGATTTAAATGTATGTAGTAAAATCTACTTTATAGTGTTTTATTTTTAGATTATCTTGTAAATGACCTATTTTATTAAAGATAAAACAACAGTTAAATATAAATATTATTTAACATATAATATAATTGACTACATTCATTAAAACTAATATTAATGATTGAACACTTTATAATATGATTGAATACTACATAATATAATTGAATATATAATAATATTCAACACAATATTAATTAATAATAGTTTAATAATTAAAACTAATATCTAGTTGAACATAGCATGATGAGGAGAATCAAAGACTATATTTGCCGGCACAAGATAAAACATGTGAATGTTGCACTAAATACTATCGATAATTTTCAAAACTCATCCACTGATAGTACTGTTTGTTGTAACGTTTTACATATTCTTTATACAAATAAAAATTTTACGATTCTCTTATGATATGATAAGAATATTGAACATGCACGGGAATTAAAGTTGATTTGATGATTATTGATGGAAAAAAAAAAAGGCTTCACATGTCGTGCCGGTCGGCACAACTCGGCACAGGGGTGCGCCACTTGCACACCCCATGCCAAGTGCTGTAAGGCGTGCTGACCGGCACAACCATCCTTGAATTTGGACTCCTCCCACATAAGAGCTATGGCAGTTGAGTACATGTAATTAGTTATTGCAATTTGTTTCAAGTTCTCAATCTTACAATTGAAGCATCAATCCATTTGAGATAAACAAATTATCTTGAAGATTTATATTGCTCAAATCAACTCTCTTCAAATGGAAGAAAGAAAACATCTTTTGTATGATTGCAGATAATCAAGTTATAGCATGTTTGTAAAGTTTTTTATATGTGCTGTAGTCACTTCATATATTTGTGTGGCAGTACCAATAGTTCCTGGCATGTCTGGGATAAAACCATTCATGGCAGAACTTTTAGACAATAGTGACCTCATAGGGGAGTAAGCCTGACATTCTGCAAGATGGAGAGGAAGACTAAACATACCTAAATAAACAAAAGAGAATGTAATGAGATGACAACCTTCAAATTTAAGATGATTATTAGATAAAGTTGTAAAACTCATGTTTCATAGTTGACCTAGCCGACTGCAAATTGTATGGATTTAAGACTCTTCTGGATAGCTCAAAGTCATGACCCCTAATTGGCCTCAATTCATCTTTATGCTTTGAGAGGAGTTGTCTATGTGCTCATATAAACCTCTGATCTTCTATATATTTCTTACAGACATTATGATATATAATATTTAAGTGATTTTACATCATGAGAAGCAAATATTTAATTTCTTCCTGTATTGCAATTAATGTAAGTATGTGCAGGTTGCATTTGTTATGGATGTGTATTGTGTTGAATTATGAAGAGTGAGAAGATATGATTAGAGAATGCCTTTAGTTGCTGCAGTTTGATCATAAGGATCTTATAATTATTATCAAAAGTTGGAATAATTGTGTCCTCTTTCCCTCTCTCTCTTTCTCTCTCTCTCTCTCTCTCTCTCTCTCTCTCTCGCTCTAATGAGGTGGCATTTGATGCAGTGCTGCTGGACCCCACACAGTGATTAATGGAAAGGAAGTTGTGAACTTTGCATCGGCAAACTACCTAGGGTTGATAGGGAATGAGAAGATAATTGTGAGGAGACTCTCATGTTTATGTTATATATTACTGTTTGTTTGTTTTTTGTTGTGTATTCACCATAAGACAAGTAAAACTGCAGGATTCATACATTGCTATAATGGAGAGCTTTTACTTATTTGTTTATGTTTCTATCCATTCGCATGTTTCTTCTCTCACAAACATGAACTGCAGGGTTCATGCATAGGATCACTGGAGAAGTACGGTGTTGGTTCTTGTGGTCCGCGTGGTTTTTATGGGACGATAGGTAAGTTGGTCAGAATATATAACTATTATGACTACGATGAAATTCATGTTCTATGCTTTAAGCCTTTAACCATTTCTACAAATAGGCAAATACTAAAAGGAACATTTCATAGCTAACTAATTGCTCCTTTGCAGATGTCCACCTTGACTGTGAGACAAAAATAGCAAAATTCTTGGGTACTCCAGATTCAATTCTCTACTCATATGGAATTTCTACAATTTTCAGCGTAATTCCTGCCTTTTGTAAAAAAGGAGATATTATAGTAGCGTAAGTATACCCTTTCCACTGCCTAAAGTATCTGCAATTGCGATGTCTTGGAGAGAAATTATTATATTTGTCCAATATTATTTATTATGATTGTTGCTTTGGGGCTTTAGTTATACTTTATTTTAAAGATAAATGATAGTTGGTTACTTGCTCTCTTTCTGCATTACTGTTTAGTACTCATTTCCAGAGTTTGTGATGACAACTGTCATTTTTTTACATCTATTTGGCATTTTCCCACATTTAGTAGATTCTTCATTGTTCTTAAAATAGAAATACTAGACAATGCTCATATAACTTAGCATTTGCCTCTGGAAAAATCATTGGAATAATGGAGTAGTATTAAACTTATTAATTCCTTTGAATGATATGTCTTACTTTCAGATTAAGCTCACGAATTTCAGCAAAAATGGATATTTACTCTCTTGTTTGCTTGGTTTTGGTTTTATTTTCCTTGTTCTAATGCTGATGTTTATTTTGTATTACAGAGATGAGGGTGTTCACTGGGGAGTGCAAAATGGTCTTTATCTGTCAAGAAGTTCTGTTGTTTATTTCAAGCACAATGATATGACTTCACTTGCAAACACCTTGGAGAAATTAACTCGTGGAAATAAACGGGCGGAAAAAGTACGGCGTTACATTGTTATAGAAGCTATATACCAGGTATGGAGGCTGATGCCATGATGATTCTTTTTTATTTAGATGAATTCATTTCTGTAATCAGTCTAGATCCTTTCTCTAGTGGGTCCATGTAAAAATTAGCCAAAAATCCATGCTGGACTCTGATGATCTTTTTCACCTTCATGATAAAAAAAATGTTTGTGGAGGGTATGATGTATCTTTATTTCTGAGAAATACTTGGAAAATCAAGGCAATTTGGGAGAATATCTATTCAGGTCAATGACCCTTGTTAAGTAGATCCTTCCAGCTCCTCACTGATTTTAATACCAAGCATGTAAATTATATGTAGGCCAATTCGCTTGCAAAATAGAAGCATGTTATAAGATTTATTTTATAAATAGACAGTATATTTGTGTTGCTTGATTATTGAACATTAGCAAAATAATAGTAAGAATGAAGCTATCAGCATGATGAACCTAATACTCAAAGGAAATTAAATTTTTCATTAAGTTCTCATGGAAGATTCTATCTAGTTTTTTTAGAGCATCTTGGAAAGATACTACTGCCTTGTTGATATAAGCTACTTTTCAAGGATGGCTGTGTTGGTCGGCATGCCCCGTGCCAGTAGAGGCACGACACTTGGCACGGGGTGTGCTAGTGGCACACCCCCGTGCCAAGCCGTGCCGACCGACACGCGTGCCGTGCTGATTCGTGCCAGTCCGGCACGACCACGTGTCGTCTGGCACAGTCTCGTGCTGGTCATATGGCAATGTAGAGATTTTTTTTTAAAATTTTTCTATTTCCATCAATCTTTATCAAATCAACTTTACTTATTTTCTTAACAAACATGATATGACATGTTGAACCTATTTTTATAATTTTTTCTTATTTTCATCAATTAACTTTTATCATTTATCATTTTTGAAATGACAACTTATTTGTCATTTTTTAAAATTGGAATGACAATTCATTTGCTAGATTTAGACAACCATAAAGCCGAATTTATCAGAGACAGAAGAAAGGAAAGGGACCATCTCAAGCTCAATATGATTATAGTCAGATGAGAGAAGGACTTGAGTGTATAGGTAGCAGGACATCAGGATAGGTGCGCTCATAGGATGGTATGAGTGCATCATTATTACCATTATAACAATCACACCCACCAGAGCCACAACACCCTTATTATACTTCATATCCACAATCTGCATATGTTTATGGTGTGCCTGTGCCGGTCGTTTCCGTGTATATTCAATATCCATATCATATCATCGAAGAATTACAAAATTCTTATTTCTATAAAGGCTATGTGAGACGTTATAACGAGCAATATTATTAGTGGATAAGTTTTAAAGAATATCGACTGTATTTGACGCAACATTTTCGTGTTATTCTTGTACTAGCAAATGAAGTCTTTAATCTTTCTCGTCATTCTACGTTCAACTAGATATTAGTTTTAATTATTGAACTATTATCAATTATGTATTGAATGTTATTATGCGTTTAATTATATTATGGAGTATTCAATCATATTATGGAGCTTTTTAATAAATATGTTATTTACAAAAATAATCTAAAAATAAAACATTGTAATGTAGATTTTAAATTTTAATACATATATTTAGACAAAAAAAATCAAAGATTGTCATACCAAAGACCCAAAAACATTTCTAAATATTCTAAAATTTTTATTAAAAACATTATAAGGGGCGTACCACTAGCACGGGGGGGGGTGGGGTGGGGTGTGTGTGCCGAGGCGTGCAGCACGGCCGTCACTGCTACTTTTGTTTGTCATGCCAACTTATATTCCTCACAAATATGTGTTAAGGTTTACTTCCAGTCCGCAAGAACAAAGACTAGAGGCAATGAGGTAGTATTCCCTGTAGACCAACTCCTCTTCTAGATTGTCATTGTATTCCCTCTGTCTACAGTTGTTCAATGGATGAACTTGAGTCCTTCAGATGGTAGAGCTGACATTGACATTAAATAAGAGGTAGACATTCTATGGAGAGTTAATGGTGTTTTCTACATCTTGTTCCTAATGAGGGCTGACTCCACAATAGGTTCCATAGGACCAGAAAAGGTTTTGATGTGGCAAATTATTAGTTGTATTTTGGTGGATACTCCAGCATTATGACTTGTTATGGATTTCAAAATCATCCTTGTTCCTCCATCTTCTCTTGCATCATTTTCTTGCATTATTCTAGTTATACTCTTTTGGCTAAGGAGCTTCAAAGGATTTTATTTTTTATCTTGCCAAATTTACCAAAAAAAATGAATGATTTATCATATTTCATATTTCCCTATTTTTAGTATTTACTATTTATCAATGTCTCCGGTAGACTAAGGCATGCTTACAAATTGTGTTAAAAGCACCTGGTACATTGATCTTCTCTTGCATCATTGTATATATATATATATATATATATATATCTATCTATCTCAACCTCAACCACAATTTTTAAGGTCAAAGCTTATTTTGGTGCAGTTGTAACACCAAATTGTTTTAGTGGCATGCAATAGCAAGCTTTGACTTCTGCAAATTCGAATTCCTACTTGGGTGTACATTTTTCATGAAACATGTGACAAGTTACTAATGGTTTATGAAGGTTAATACTTTCATTACATTCTTAAAGGAGTGAATTTGAAATTAGATTACAGTGTGGTTTCTATACTGACATCTTTCTTGTCTGATGTTAGAGTTCATTTTGTTTATGAATGAATGCAGAATTCTGGTCAAATAGCCCCACTTGATGAGATTGTCAGGCTAAAGGAGAAGTATCATTTCCGTGTTATACTAGAAGAAAGTCACTCCTTTGGTGTTCTTGGAAATTCTGGACGAGGTCTTGCTGAACACTATGGAGTCCCGGTGCGTCTTAGGTTTCTATTTGCAATTTATGTTTACAATTTCATTTATCTATTTCTATGTATTTATGACTTATGAATTCTCGTGTTACTGCAGATTGAGAAAATTGATATCATTACTGCTGGAATGGGGAATGCATTGGCAACTGATGGGGGTTTCTGCACAGGGAGTGTCAGAGTTGTTGATCATCAAGTAAGATTTGGACAGACTTATATAATGATCAGCCATTTGAAATGCAACATTTCATGTAGATTGAACTTGCAATTAACTGATATATTCTGCTCTTGCAGCGCTTAAGTAGCTCTGGCTATGTTTTTTCTGCTTCTTTGCCTCCATATCTTGCCAGTGCTGCAATTTCTGCAGTAGATTACTTGGAGGAAAATCCAAATATTCTTACGACACTTCGGAGTAATATTGCTCTGCTGTGGGAAGGTTTGTATTCTCTCTTTTTCTTAATGGCCTGTTGCTACTTTGGATTCCCTCTTATAATTGGCACTTATATGGAAAGTGTGCAGTGTAACTTCTTTATTTTTCTAGAAGTACTGCAACTGCTTCTTTATTGGTTTCATACATCTTGGTCTTCTGCATATCATATATTTCATTTCCTTGAATGGTTTTAGTCTTTTCTAATTTTTTAATGGCAATCTGCAATGTTCCATCTGTTTCATTTTATTTCATTTTCTGCACTGAGATTTGCTTTCTTGTTTACAGCAATATCCTTATGCATAAACCATAAACATAATTATCTCTATAATTCCAAACCTATTTGGCTATTTCAAGCTTCGTATGTTAATAGGGACCAGATTATGCTTAATAGGGTTGATACCTTCTGAGTGAAGCATATTCTCTTTATGAGCAAAATTCATATTTCAATGTGAATCTACAGATATTTGAATCTGCCTATATAGACCAACTTTCTAGAACTTGAGTTTGCTCTTTGTGGACCAGATTCTTCATATTGAACAGTTCAGGCCTATCCTACTATGGTGTATGTAGTTCCTTGTTTTCGGATTTGTTCTCTTCAGTAGAATGTATCAATACAATCTCAAACTTGGCATTGAAACACCTCTTCATATAAGGGATCTGTGTGGATATGACATACCTTATTTTCAGACTTTACATGGGAAGTGTTAGTAGCTTATTCCTTTGATCATTAGTCATCCTTTAAGACCGCTTGTAAGTGCATAATCCTTTTCTATCATCCATCAATCATACCTTATAATGCCATATTTACCTAGACACTAAATATGGCGGACAGAATTCCTAATCTGCAGTCTGATGTTCTCATGACATATTCTGGTAGTTCTATTCTGAGATAAACAAAACAAGTAGTTTTCTTTTTATCTCTTCTGAATATGATGGTAATTGTTTCCCTACCTTGCCTAGTCAAATGTAAATCTAAATTTCTGACTGTTTTGTCCTTCGTGGGTTACTGCAGGCTTATCAAACGTACCAGGGCTTGTCATTGCTAGCCATCCTTTATCGCCCATTATCTTTCTGAAACTTAAGAAATCGACAGGTTCATCAAAGGGTGACTCACAGCTTCTGGATACAATTGCTGAAAGGGTAAGTTGATACATAATATGAATTTCAGGAGCAGTTTACTTGATTATATGCAAATAATTCTTTCTCACACAGGTCTTAGAGGAAGATTCAGTGTTCATCGTGACAATGAAAAGGTCAATTTTGGACAAGTGCCGCCTTCCTTTGGGCATTCGCATATTTGTTTCAGCTGGTCACTCTGAATCTGACCTTTCAAACGTGTCTACTTCGTTGAAGAGAGTTGCAGCATCCGTGCTCTTCGAGCTTCTTTAATTCTGATTATGTTCGACCATGGAACGGGAGACAACTCAGTTAATACTAGCTCCTGTATTTCCTCTTTGCTTTTCACTATATAGGAGTGTACATAAGTCGGTACAATTCTTCTCCTGAAAATTTTCCTTGGATCTATTTTTGTGCTTGAAAGAAAAGCTAGAAATGTTTGTAACACAGTAATGCTTTGATTAGGAAGTATGCTCTTGTATCATACTCTCGTGATTTCCTTCTCTGTTGTAAAATCAGTTGTCCTGAAATGGATTTGCACCAGCAGCTTTGGGAAAACCTAATTTGTTCATTTAATTAGCTTTTATGCACATGCTAATTAGGATTAATGAGCCGCCAGCATTTGAATCATTTGAGTGGCTAGCTGATTCAGTTTTCTGGACGGATAGATAGTTGAAGCTTTTGGCACCTAGAGTTCCATGTTCTTGCTGGATTTTTATTTTAAACATAGAATTATTTTCTATTTTCGAGTGAGGTGGGCTATGTCCCAGTTATATTTATTATGTCGAATGTATAAAGAAGGGGGAAATTACCAGGAATTTCAAGAGAGGGAAGAAAAATCATCCATGCCGGAGGCCAATGGCAGTCCTTGCCTTAGAATCCAGAAAATTCTCTTAAAAGCTGCCAAAATATTCCTACCAAATGATCGAAGAACTTGTGCAAGATCAGGGCGTGATCATGGATGGCCTTCACTCCGATGGTAAGGAGGGAGAAGCCTTGATTGCTTCAAGGAAGACAGAGGGATCCCCAGAAGCGGCGGGCAAAAGAGCACTCCCGAAGAAGGTGGTGAATAGAAGGAAGGAATCCTAGAAGTGTACCAGGGAAGATATTAGCACTGTTGTGGAGAGGTGGAAGATGAAGTCTTTGCAAATAAACCCTGTATCAGTGGTGCAGGGGCTGCTCTTTTTCAATTGAGTCCTGTATCAGTTGGGGTTCTCCTTAAGAAGCCCTTAGTTGTATCGTGCTCTGCATGTGCTGTCGGTTAGGATAGGCGGTAGTCCAAGTCCTGGCAGTTAGGAGGAGAGAGAAACGAGATCTGAGATAAAATTAGAAACCCTTCGTCGATTGTAATCGCTTATCTTGTTACCCAAGCTAATGAAATAGCTTTGTCCTCAGCTGGAAGAGGAGTAGGAAGGTAAAACCCTTTGTTCTCTTGGCTAATTGCAGAAATTGGAGGTTCCTAGCTATTATAGGGTTGTTGTTGCTGCTATTAGAGTTAGATCTTGACATTTGGTATTAGAGTAGGACTGCAAACCACATCCAGCTGCGACGTGAAGAAGACATAGTTCAGGAATGGCAAAAGCTACTTGGTTGGCTATGCTTGCGGAGCTTTCGCACATCAATGAACAGAAGATTCAGGAGCTAACCCACCAACAGCAGATCCATGCAGAAACCATGGAGGAATCAATAGATAGCTTTCAATCCCACATTTGTTCTCAAATGGAAGCCCTCTTCAGAGGTGTGAACGAGCTGCGCAATAGGGAGAAGAGTATGGACGATGAATGTTTACCTCAATTTCAGACTTCGGCCACTCCACGAGACCCTCGAGTGTAGCGGCACCTGAAGGAAGAACCTTCAGATTTGAAGAGGCGATGTCGATCAGATTGGGGATATGGAGGAATTGGAGCTGCTATTCAAGTCCCTAGGGTTGAACTCCCTCGATTTGATGGGAGTAACCCGCGGGACTGGTGTAGGCGCTGCAGATATTTTTTTCCAAGTTACTGTCATTCCTGATGACCAGAAGGTATTATACACTTCTCTTTATTTGGAAGGTAGGGCTGAGGCTTGGTTTTATGACTATCAGGAAGCTAAGGACGCCTTGGCCTAGGAGGAATTTGAGGAGGATGTCTGCCTTCGCTTCGACAACTTGGGCTATGACAACATCATATGCGAATTTAATAAACTAAAGCAGGAGTCAGGAGCTGAAATCATTGATGTTGATCAAAAACAACTATTTCACCGAGGACTACTTCATTTAAAGTTTCATTAGTGGACTGCTTGAAGACATACGTCCTATGGTATGCATGTTCCATCTCCAAACCTTCCAGCAAACTATTTTCATTGCTGAAGTACAGAATAGCGTTGTTGATTCCACTAGCAAAACCAAACGGATGCCTAGTTGGGGTTCCACTTATGTTAGACCTCATGTGCCATCACTCCATCAATCTACAAATGCTTATATTCCCACCTCACCTGGTTACGCAAATGCTAAAGGACCCTCGGCTTTCTTCTGCCAACTGTCTACAGCAACAAATTCAGCCATGGCCAAACCTACACCTGTAGTGCAGCAGAGGGTGATTTTCTCCTATTCCCCCCCACCCCCCAATACAGAAATGGTGGCCAGCTGAGATGAAGGCCAGACAGGATAAGGGCTTTCTTACAAGTACGATGGGATCTACAAGAAAGGGCACCGTTTGTATTAGGTAGCAGCTTTTCATGATTAATCTAGAGGAGGAAGATCTAGAAGAAGAGGTTGATGCTGTAATTCCAGAGCCTGAAATCTAAGCTTATGTGGACCCAGAGATTGGTATCTCCCTTCATGTATTAGAGGGACTCTCCTCATCTAACACCATTCGAATTCGAGGATTTCAAAAGGGAGTTATATATATTGGTGGATACCGATAGTACGCATAGTTTTATTGACCCAAATGCTCTACATGAAGGACATAGCATTTCAGAACCTACAACTCCCTTCTATGTCACTATAGCAAATGGATAGCAACTGATTAGTTCTTCGAAGTGCACCAAACTTTGATGGACTATGCAAGGCCATTATTTTTAGGCCAAGGTGAGGGTACTTCAGCTGGGGGGTTGTGATATGATCCTAGGGGTGGATTGGATGAAGAAGTACAGCCCTATAATCTTTGACTTTGATAAGCTCAAGCTATCGTTCCATATGGATGGACAGGAAGTTATATTGGTGGGAAATAATTCGGAACACCCTTGTTATCTTGTATCCAAATCAGCCATTCACAAACTTATTCAAAAAGGGCATTGTGCTTACATAGCACAACTCTTCTCCTTGGAGGGTCAACCACAAACACTTGCTCCACCTTGTGCCAAGCCATTTCAAGAACTCATAAACCGATATTCAGCTGTATTTGAAAAACCTACTCAGTTACCTGCATCTCGAACTCAGGACCATCACATTCACTAGAAGTCTAATGCTACACCACCCAACATGCGATCCTACTAAAGTCCATTTGCGCAAAAGGCTATTGTCAAAGGAATTATTCAAGAAATGTTGAAGAACGGGGTGATCCAGCCTAGCCATAGTCCTTATTCATCTCCTATTCTCTTGGTCAAGAAGAAGGATAGGTAGTTGGAAGATGTATATAGATTATAGAAGGCTTAATGACCTCACTATTAAGGACAAATATCTTATACCAATAATTGAATAACTATTGGATGAATTATGGTGCTAAAGTTTTCTCTAAGCTAGACTTGAGATCGGGGTACCACCAAATTTGAATCCACCCACCTGACATTGAGAAAACAACTTTTTGTACTCGATCATTTTGGCCATTACGAGTTTAGGGTTATGCCATTTGGGCTTTGTAATGCACCGGCTACCTTCCGGTCATTGATGAATGCCCTCTTCAAACTCTTGCTCAAAATTTTTGTGTGGGTTTGCTTCGATGACATATTAATTTACAGCTCCACCTACGAGTCTCACCTTAAACACCTAGAGCAGTTTTTGAGGATTTTGATGGAAAATTTGCTGTTTGCAAAGCTTTCAAAATGTGTAATAGCAGTAAAGGAGATTGAGTACCTAGGCCACATTATTTTTGAACAAGGGGGTATCAGTGGATCCTGCCAAGGTACAATGTATGCTTGAGTGGCCTATTCCTATTACTTTGAAATAGTTGAGGGGTTTTTTTGAGGCTCACCAGGTATTACAGGGAATTTGTGAAGAGCTATGGGCTGATTGCAAAGCCATTTACAGAACTATTGAAAAAGAAATATTTTCGTTGGCCTACTAAAGCTGAGGAAGCTTTTGAAACACTAAAAAATAGCCATGACTATAATCTCAGTCCTAGCCTTGCTGGATTTTTCTGAACACTTCGAGCTTGAAGTTCGAGCAAGGTGGGAGTTGGAGTAGTCCTTCAACAAAAATGACACCTGATAGCTTTTTTTAGTCGAGCATTGGGGCCCAAGTTCAGATCTTACTATGCGTATGAAAGAGAGCTTTTAGTTACTGTAATGGCTATTATTAGGTAGAAATCCTGCCTTAAGGGTACTCATTTTGTAATACACACTGAGCATCAAAGCATCAAATACTTCTTAAAGCAGACAATGACTGTTGCTTGTTTCTGACTGCACATCTACATTGAGGCCAGATTGATTATTTTCTATTTCTGGTTGCTTGTCGAGATTAGATTGTTTATTCCCTATTTCTGGTTGCACATCGAGGCTAGATTGATTACTTCTTTTTTCTTGCATGTAGAGGCCAGATTGATTATTTTCTATTTCTGGTTGCATGTCGAACTAGGTTGACTATCGCTTGTTATAGGATGCACATCAATAATAGATCATTACTGTGTGTTTATGATTGCGCCACAATGGTAGATTGATTATTCTCTACATCTGATTACATATTGAGGCTAGAAAGATTATTGTCGTCATGACTGATGTTTGCACAATAGGGACATGCATCACCGGCATCATTCATGTCGCCACCATAGGCTCCATTTGAGTAACTTGGAAACATGGCAATATTGTTAGAGGGCACTGGACTATGCGCGAGTAAATGGTTGTTTAGAATCTTACCTTCGCTGCATGACGAATTCTAAGCCGAAGAAATTGGCTGCATGACTAGCACTAGCTGAATGGTGGTATTAATACCAATTACCACAACAGCCTAAATACTACCCTTTTCAAGCACTTTATGGATACACCCCTCCATAGTTAGCTTTGACATTCAAAGTAGCATCACCTATTGAGTGAGTGGAGGCTTATCTACAGGAGTGGAACCAAATAAAGAACCTCATGCGGAGCAAAGTTAAATCTAGAATGAAACAATTTGCTGACCATCAGCGGAACAAGGAGGAGTATGCAGTCGGTGATTGGGTGTATTTGAAGCTGCAACCTTATAAGCAGACTTCTATGCAGATCCGACAAAGCACCAAGCGCATGCGTCCCAGACCTGTTCCCCTATCCTCTCTTTCTTTTCCTCTTCTTCAATGCACACTACCACTGCCACTCATCTATTTCCTCCTCCACCCCACCATCTCTCTCCCTCTCCTTTTGTGCTTCTTCAATGCACACTACCACTGCCACTCATCTATTTCCTCCTCCACCCCACCATCTCTCTCCCTCTCCTTTTGTGCTGTCGACGCTGGAGCCGACTCCTGCAAACCCAAGTCCTAGACACCTCCTTGGTAAGCCCCCAAACCTCTCAATTAATTACGGTAATCATCTTCTCTCACCTCGCCATCGGAGTTCCTGGCAGTTGGCGACTTCTCGTCTAACCGACCAGTTCGAGAGCTCCGGTGAGGGGAGATGTGGATTTATGTGGGCTTCGAGCTCTTAGTGAAAGGGGGTGGACCTCCATGGCCGCGCGGCCATGGAGTGCACCTTGTCGCTCCCGCTCCCTCGTAGGCAGGGAGGATAATTAAACTGCTCCACCATGGGCTCAAGCTACGCCCTCACCCCCACCGCCGAACAAGAATTGTTATCATTGGCAAACTAAAGCCGAGGAAGCTTTCCAAACACTCAAAAATAGCCATAACTATAACCCCAGCCCTAGACTTGCCGGATTTTTCTAAACACTTCGAGCTTGAAGTTAATTCGAGCAGGGTGGGAGTTGGAGTAGTTCTTCAACAAAAAGGACACCGATAGGCTTTTTTTAGTCAGGCAGTGGGGCCCAAGTTCAGATCTTACTATGTGTATGAAATAGAGCTTTTAGCTATTGTCATGCTATTATTAGGTAGAAATTCTGCCTTGAGGGTACTCATTTTATAATACACACCGGGCATCAAAGCATCAAATACTTCTTAAAAAAGAAACTAACTATTGCTTGTTTCCGACTGCACATCTACATCGAGGTCAGATAGATTATTTTCCTTTTCTAGTTGAATGTTGAGACCAGATTGATTATTTTCTATTTCTGGTTGCACATCAAGCTATGTTGATTATCGCTTGTTATAAGTTGCACATAAAGAATAGATTCATTACTGTATGTTTCTGACTGCACCACAATGGTAGATTTATCTAATGTTTGCATAATAGGGACATTCATCACCAACATCATTCATGTAGCCACCATAGTTTCCATTTGAGTAACTTGAAAACATGGCAACATTGTTAGAGGGCACTAGACTATGCGCGGGTAAATGGTTGCTTATAATCTTACCTTCACTGCATGACAAGTTCTAAGTCGAAGAAATGGGCTGCATAACTATCACTAGTTGAATGGTGCTATAATACCAATTACCACAGCAACTTAAATACCACCCCTTTTCAAGCACTTTATGGATACAACATTAGCTTTGATATTCAAAGTACCATCATCTATTGAGTTAGTGGAGGCTTATCTGTAGGAAAAGAAGAAGTATGCAGAGTGTATTTGAAGTTGAAACCTTATAGACAGACTTCTATGTAGATCCGAGAGAACTTTTATAATGCCCATATTTAAAACAAATCTCCCGCATGCGCCAAGGGTGTGCTTCCCAGACCTACCCCTTGTCCTCTCTTTCTTTTCTTTCGTGCACGCTACCGCTGCCCCCCACCATCTCTCTCCCTCTCCTCTCGTGCTGCCGACACCGAAGCCGACTCATGCAAACCCAAGTCATAGACACCTCCTTGGTAAGCCCCTAAACCACTCAATTAATTACGGTAATCATCTTCCCCCACCTCACCTTCATCGGAGCTCTTAGTGATTATTTTCTATTTCTAGTTGCATGTCGATGCCAGATTGATTATTTTCTATTTCTGGTTGCACGTCAAGCTACGTTGATTATCGCTTGTTATTGGTTGCACATAAAGAATAGATACATTACTATATGTTTCTGACTGCACCACAATGGTAGATTTATAATGTTTGCACAATAGTGACATGCATCACCAGCGTCATTCATGTAGCCACCAAAGGTTCCATTTGAGTAACTTGGAAGCATGGCAAGATTGATAGAGGGCACCGGACTATGCACGGGTAAATGGTTGCTTAGAAACTTACCTTCGCTGCATGACAAGTTCTAAGTCAAAGAAATGGGTTGCATGACTATCACTAGCTGAATGGTGGTATAATATCAATTACCACAGCAACTTAAATACCACCCCTTTTCAAGTACTTAATGGATACACCCCTCCACAATTAGCTTTGACATTCGCAGTACCATCACCTATTGAGTTAGTGGAGGCTTATCTGTAGGAAAAGAAGGAGTATGCAATCGTGATTCGGTGTATTTGAAGCTGCAACCTTATAGACAGACTTCTATGCAGATCCGATAAAACTTCTATAACACCCAAATTTTAAACCCCCATCCCCACCCCCACGCGCCAAGCGGCTACGTCCCAGGCCTGCTCCCCGTCCTCTCTTTCTTTTTCTTCTTCATTCGTGCACGCTACCCCTCATCTATCTCCTCCTCCACCCCACCATCTCTCTCTTCCTCTGCACTCGTGCTGCCGATGCCGGAGAAGACTCATGCAAACCCAAGTCCTAGATACCTCGGTAAGCCTCTAAACCTCTCAATTAATTACGGTAATCATCTTCCCCCACCTCGCCTTCATCGTTGTTCCTAGCGGCTGGCGAACTCTCATCTAACCGTCCGGTCCGATAGCTCTGGTGAGGGGAGAAGTGGATTTATGTGGGCTTCGAGCTCTTAGTAAAAAGGGGGTCCTCCATGGCTGCCGGCCATGGAGTGCACCTTGTCGCCCCGTCGGGCTGGAGCTACGCCCCCGCCCCCGCCCCCGCCGCCGAAAAAGAATTGTTTTTAATGGCCCACTAAAGCCGAGGAAGCTTTCCAAGCACTCAAAAATAGCCATGACTATATCCCAGTCCTAGCCTTGCTGGATTTTTCTAAACACTTCGAGCTTGAAGCTGATTCGAGCAGGGTGGGAGTTCGAGTAGTCCTTCAACAAGGACACATGATAGCTTTTTTTAGTCAGGCACCGGGGCCCAAGTTCATATATTACTATGTGTATGAAAGAGAGTTTTTAACTATTGTCATGCTATTAGTTGTATTAGTTGGTAGAAATCCTGCCATGAGGGTACCCATTTTGTAATACTCACTGAGCATCAAAGCATCAAATACTTATTAAAGCAGACACTAACTATTGCTTGTTCCGACTGCACATCTACATCAAGGCCAGA
The DNA here is from genome assembly GCF_019914945.1 of Typha latifolia. NCBI lineage: Eukaryota > Viridiplantae > Streptophyta > Magnoliopsida > Poales > Typhaceae > Typha > Typha latifolia. The sequence continues at coordinate 527,249 of NC_133097.1, forward strand.
TTGATTATTTTCTATTTGTAGTTGCATGTCGAGGTCAGGTTGTTTATTCCCTATTTTTGGCAGCACATTAGGGCTAGATTGATTATTTCGTGTTTTTGGCATATCGATGCCAGATTGATTATTTTCTATTTCTAGTTGCACGTCGAGCTAGGTTGATTATCGCTTGTTATAAGTTGCACATCTAAAATAGATTCATTACTATGTGTTTTTGACTACACCACAATGGTAGATTGATTATTCCCTGCATCTGACTACATATTGAGGCCAGAAAGATTATTGTCGTCATCACTAATGTTTGCACAATAGGGACATGCATCACCAGCATCATTCAGGTAGCCACCATAGGCTCCATTTGAGTAACTTGGAAGCTTGGCAAAATTGATAGAGGGCACTAGACTTTGCGCAGGTAAATGGTTGCTTAGAATCTTCCCTTCGCTACATGACAAGTTCTAAGTCGAAGAAATGGGCTGCATGACTATCACTAGCTCAATAGTGGTATAATATCAATTACCACAACAGCTTAAATACGACCCTTTTTAAGCACTTTATGGATACACCCCTCCATAATTAGCTTTGACATTCGTAGTACCATCACCTATTGAGTTAGTGGAGGCTTACCTGCAGGAACAGAAGGAGTATGCATTCGGTTAGTAGGTGTATTTGAAGCGGCAACCTTATATATAGACTTCTATGCATATCCGACAAAACTTTTATAACATCGAGATTTAAAAAAAAAAATTTGCCCCCACGCGCCAAGCGCCTGCGTCCCAGACTTGCCCCCGTCCTCTCTCTCTTTTCCTTCTTTTTTCGTGCTCGCTACCACTGCCTCTCATCTATTTCCTCTTCCACCCCACCATCTCTCTCTGCCTTTCCTCTCGTGCTGCCAACGCCGGAGCAGACTCATGCAACCCATGTCCTAGACACCTCCTTGGTAAGCCCCTAAACCTCTCAATTAATTATAGTAATCATCTTCCCCTACCTCACCTTCATCGAAGTTCCTAGTGGCTAGCGACTTCTCATCTAGCCGTTCGATCTGAGAGCTCTGGTGATGGGAGAAGTGGATTTATGTAAGCTTCGAGCTCTTAGTGAATTTGGGGGGGGACCTCCATGGCCGCCGGCCATGGAGTGCACTTTGTCGCCCAATCGGCTACCTTTGCCACGGGGCGAGCTACTCCCGCTCCCTCGTAGGCGGGAAGGATGTCCAAACTGCTCCACCAGGGGCTTGCTATGCCCTCACCCCCGCCTCCGCCCCCGCCACCGAAGAAAAATTGTTTTCGTTGCCCCACTAAAACTGAGGAAGGTTTTCAAACACTAAAAAAAAGCCATGACTCTAACCTCAGTCCTAGCCTTGTCGGATTTTTCTAAACACTTCAAGCTTGAAGCAGATTCGAGCAAGGTGGGAGTTGAATAGTCCTTCAACAAGAAGTATACGTGAAAGCTTTTTTCAGTCGGGCACTAGGGCCCAAGTTCAGATCTTACTATGTGTATAAAAGAGAGCTTTTAGCTATTGTCATGCTATTATTAGGTAAGAATCCTGCCTTGAGGGTACTCATTTTGTAATACACACCGAGCATCAAATACTTCTTAAAGTAGGCGGTACGATTGCTTAATTTCTGACTATATATCTACATCGAGGCTAGATAGATTCTTTTCTATTTCTAGTTGCAAGTAGATGTCAGATTGTTTAATTTCTATTTTCGGCTACATATCCCAGCTAGATTGATTACTTCTTGTTTCTGGCATCTCGAGGGCAGACCGATTATTTTCTATTTATGGTTGCACGTTGAGCTAGGTTGATTATTGATTGTTATAGGTTGCACGTCAAGAAGAGATTTATTATTGTGTGTTTCTGACTGCACCACAATGGTAGATTGATTATTCCCTACATCTGACTGCATATTAAGGCCAGAAATCTTGCTTTGAGGGTACTCATTTTGTCATACAAACCGAGCATCAAAGCATCAAATACTTCTTAAGTAGACAATGATTATTGCTTGTTTCCGATTGCACACCTACATTGATGCCAGATTGATTATTTTGTATTTCTAGTTGCATGTCGCGGTCGATTGTTTAATTCCCTGTTTCTAGCTGCACATCAGGGCTAGATTGATTACTTCTTGTTTTTGGCATGTCCAGGCCAGATTGATTATTTTCTATTTCTAGTTGCACGTTGAGTTAGGTTAATTCTCTTGTTATAAGTTGCACATCAAAAATTAATTCATTACTGTGTGTTTCTGACTGCAGCACAATAGTAGATTGATTATTCCCTGCATCTGATTGCATATTAAGGCCATAAAGATTATTATTGTCATGATTGATGTTTGCACAATAGGGACAAGCATCACAAGCCATTTGAGTAACTTGGAAACATGGCAACATTGATAGAGGGCATCGGACTATGCGCGGGTAAATAGTTGGTTAGAACCTTACCCTTGGCGCATGATGAGTTCTAAGCCAAAGAAATGGGCTGCATGACTATCATTGGTATAATGCCAATTACCACAGCAACTTAAATACCATCCCTTTTCTAGCACTTTACGGTTACACCCCTCCACAATTAGCTTTGGCATTTGAAGTACCATCATCTATTGAGTTAGTGGACGCTTATCTGCAGTAAAAGAAGGAGTATGCAGTCGGTGATTGTGCGTATTTGAAACTGCAACCTTATAGACAGTCTTCTATGTTGATCCGACAAAAGTTCTATAACACCGAGATTTTAAAAACAAAATCCCCTGCACGCGCCAAGCGTGTGCGTTCTAGACCTGTGCCCTGTCCTCTCTTTCTTTTCCTTCTTCTTTCGTGCATGCTAGCATATCTCTTTCTCCCTCTGCTCTCGTGCTGTCGACGCCAGGGCCGACTCATGCAAACCCAAGTCCTAGACACCTCCTTGGTAAACCCCTAAACCCCTCAATTAATTACGGTAATCATCTTCCCCTACCTGACCTTCATCGAAGTTCATGACAGCTAGTGATTCTCATCTAATCGTCTGGTCTGAGTGCTCCGGTGAGGGGAGAAGTAGATTTATGTGGTCTTCAATTTCTAAGTGAGGGGTGGGGGGACCTCAATGGCCGTCGGTTATGGACTGCACCATGTCACCCCATAGGCCACCCTGGGCGCGGGGCGAGCTACTTTCGCTCCCTCAGAGGTGGGGAGGATGGCGAAACTGCTGCACTGCACACTAGGGCTATGCCCCCGCGCTCGCCGTCGAAGAAGAATTGTTTTCATTGGCCCACTAAAGTCAAGGAAGCTTTCAAAACACTCAAAAATATCCATGACTATAACACCGGTCCTTGCCTTGCCAGATTTTTCTAAACACTTCGAGCTTGAAGCTGACTCGAGCAGGGTGGGAGTTGGAGTAGTCCTTCAACAAGAAGGACACTTGATAGCTTTCTTTAAGTCGGGCATTGGGGCCGAAGTTCAGATCTTACTATGGGTATGAAAGAGAGCTTTTAGCTATTGTCATGCTATTACTAGGTAGAAATCCTACCTTGAGGGTATTCATATTGTAATACACACCAAGCATCAAAGCATCAAATACTTTTTAAAGCAGACACGAACTATTGCTTGTTTCTAATTGCACATCTTTATCGAGGCCAGATTGATTATTTTCTATTTCTAGTTACATATTGAGGTCACATTGTTAATTCCCTATTTCCAGCTGCACATCAAGGCTAGATGATTTTTTCTGGCATGTCAAAGCTCTTATTTTCTATTTCTAGTTGCATGTCGAGCTAGATTGATTATCGCTTATTATAAGTTGCACATAAAAATAGATTCATTACTGTGTGTTTCTGACTGCACCCCAACAGTAGATTTATTATTCCCTGCATCTGACTACATATTTTCTATTTCTAGTTGCATGTCAAGGTCAGATTGTTTATTCCCTGTTTCCAACTGCACATTAGGGCTAGATTGATTACTTCTTGTTTCTGGCATGTCAAGGCCGAATTGATTATTTTCTATTTCTAGTTGCATGTCGAGCTAGGTTGATTATCACTTGTTATTCATTACTGTGTTTTATTGACTGCACCCCAACGATAGATTGATTATTCTCTGCATTTGACTACATATTGAGGCCAGAAAGATTATTGTCGTCATCACTGATGTTTGCACAATAGTGACATGCATCCCTAGCATCATTCGTGTAGCCACCAAAGGCTCCGTTTGAATAACTTGGAAGCATGGCAACATTGATAGAGGGCACCAGACTATGCGCGGGTAAATGGTTGCTTAGAATCTTACCTTTGCTGCATGACGAGTTCTAAGTCGAGGAAATGGGCTGCATGACTGTCACTAGCTGAATGGTGGTATTATATCAATTACCACAGCAGCTTAAATACCACCCTTTTTCAAGCAATTTTTGGATGCACCCCTCCATAGTTAGCTTTGACATTCGTAGTACCATCATCTATTGAGTTAGTGGAGGCTTATCTGTAGGTAAAAGAAGGAGAATGCAATCGGTGATTCAGTGTATTTGAAGCTGCAACCTTATAGACAGACTTCTGTGCAGATCCGATAGAAGTTATATAACACCCAAATTTAAAAAAAATCCCTTCACCACGCGCCAAGCACTTGCGTCCCAGACTTGCCCCCCGTCCTCTCTTTCTTTTCCTTCTTTTTTCGTGCATGCTACAACTGCACATAATCTATTTCCTCCTCCACCCCATCTTCTCTCTAAGCCTCTCCTTTCGTGGCTGCCGACGCCGAGAAGACTCAGGCAAACCCATGTCCTAGACACTTCCTTGGTAGGCCAGATTGATAATTTTCTATTTCTAGTTGCACGTCGAGATAGGTTGATTATCGCTTATTATAAGTTGCAAATAAAAAATAGATTCATTACTGTCTTTCTCAAGATTGATTATTCCCTGCATCTGACTACATATTTCATATTTCTAGCTGCATGTCAAGGTCAGATTGTTTATTCCCTATTTCCAACTGCACATTAGGGCTACTACATTGACTACTTCTTGTTTCTGGCATGTACAGGCCAAATTGATTATTTTTTATTTCTAGTTGCACGTTGAGCTAGGTTGATTATCGCTTGTTATAAGTTGCAAATCAAAAATAGATTCATTACTATGTATTTCTGACTGCATCACAATAGTAGATTGATTATTCCTGCATCTGATTACATATTAAGGCCATAAAGATTATTATCGTCATGACTGATGTTTGCACAATTGGGACAAGCATCACCAACATCATTCATGTAGCCACCATAGGCTCCATTTGAGTAACTTGGAAGCATGGCAAAATTCATGTAGCCACCATGGCTGGCAGTTTGTCACCCCATCGGCCACGCTGGCCGTGGGGCAAGCTACTCCCTTTCCCTCGTAGCTAGGGAGGATGGCCAAACCTACCACCGAAGAAGAATTGTTTTCGTTGGCCCACTAAAGCTGAGGAAGCTTTCCAAACACTCAAAAATAGCCATGACTATAACAACAATCCTAGCATTGTGGGATTTTTCTAATTTTCTAAACACACCAAGGTTGAAGCTGATTCGAGCAAGGCAGGAGTTGAGTAGTCCTTCAACAAGAAGGACACATGATAGCTTTTTCTAGTTCAGCAGTTGGGCCTAAGTTCAGATCTTACTATGTGTACAAAATAAAGCTTTTACCTATTGTCATGCTATTACTAGGTAGAATTTCTGCCTTGAGGGTACTCATTTTTTAATACACACAGAGCATCAAAGCATCAAATTCTTAAAGCAGGCACTGACTATTGCTAGTTTCTAACTGCACACCTACATCGAGGCCAAATTTATTATTTCGTATTTCTGTTTGCATGTCGAGGTCAGATTATTTATTCCCTATTTCTAGCTGCACATCAAGGCTAGATTGATTACTTCTTGTTTCTGGCACGTCGAGGCCAGATTGATTATTTCCTAGTTTTAGTTGCACGTCGAGCTAGGTTTTTATCGCTTGTTATAAGTTGCACTTAAATGGTTGCTTAGAATCTTACCTTCGCTGCATGATGAGTTCTAAGTCAAAGAAATGGGCTGCCCTTCCACAATTACTAGCTGAATGGTGATATAATATCAATTACCATACTAGCTTAAATACCACCCCTTTTCAAGCAATTTTTGGATAAACCCTTCCACAATTAGCTTCGACATTTTCAGTACCATCAGCTATTGAGTTAGTGGAGGCTTATCTATAGAAAAAGGAGTTTGCAATCAGAGATTTGGTGTATTTGAAGCTGCAAACTTATAGACAGACTTCTATGCATATCCATCAGAACTTCTATCATACCCAGATTTTTAAAAAAATGACCTCCCCGCACCAAGCGCCTCCGTCCGAGACTTGCCCCCCATCCTCTCTTTCTTTTCCTTCTTTTTTTCGTGCATGCTACCACTGCTCGACAGAACATATATAATAGCCAAATTATAAAAAAAATCCCCCCACCACGTGCCAAGCGCCTGCGTCCCAGACTTGCCCCCTTTGTCCTCTCCTTCTTTTTTCATACACGCCTAATCTATTTCTCCTCCACCCCACCTTATCTCGAAGAAATGGGCTGCACGACTATCACTACACATTAGGGCGACATTAATTACTTCGTGTTTCTGGTATGTCAATACCAGATTGATTAGTTTCTATTTCTAGTTTTACGTGGAGCTAGGTTGATTATCACTTGTTATAAGTTACACATAAAAAATAGATTCATTACTGTGTGTTTCTGACTGCACCCAACAGTAGATTGATTATTCCCTGTATCTGACTACATATTGAGGCCAGAAAGATTATTGTCGTCATCACTGATGTTTGCATAACAGTGACATGCATCACTAGCATCATTCATGTAGCCACCAAAGGCTCCGTTTGAGTAACTTGGAAGCATGGCAACATTGACAGAGGGCACCGAACTATGTGCGGGTAAATGGTTGCTTAGAATCTTACCTTTGTTGCATGACGAGTTCTAAGTCGAAGAAATGGGCTTCATGACTATCACTAGCTGAATGGTGGTATTATAACAATTACAACAGTAGCTTAAATACCACCCTTTTCAAGCACTTTATCGATACACCCCTCCATAGTTAGCTTTGTCATTTGTAGTTCCATCACCTATTAAGTTAGTGGAAGCTTATCTGTACAATTAATTACAACAATCATCTTTCCCTACCTCGCCTTCATCGGAGTTCCTGACAGCTAGCAAATTCTCTTCTAATCGTCCGGGTCTCGAGCTCCGGTGAGGGGAGAAGTAGATTTATGTGGTCTTCAAGCTCTAAGTGAAGGGGGTGGGGGGAGCTCAATGGCCGACGGTCACTATTGTCAAGCTATTACTAGTGAGAAATCGGGCCTTGAGGGTACTCATTTTGTAATACAAACCGAGCATCAAAGCATAAAATACTTCTTAAAACAAACACTGACTATTGCTTGTTTCCGACTGCACATCTACATCGAGGCTAGATTGATTATTTTCTATTTTTGGTTGCATGTCGAGGTCAAATTTCTATTTCTAGCTGCACATTAGTGCTAGATTGATTATTTCTTATTTCTGGCTTGTCGAGGCCAGATTACTTAATTTTATTTTTTAGTTGCACATCGTGTTGATTATCGATTGTTAGAAGTTGCACATAAAAAATAGATTCATTACTGTGTGTTTCTGACTGCACCACAATGGTAGATTTATTATTCCCTGAATCTGACTACATATTGAGGCCAGAAAGATTATTGTCGTAATCACTAACGTTTGCACAATAGGGACATGCATCACCAATATCATTCATGTAGCTACAATAGGCTCCACTTGAGTAACTTGGAAGCATGGCAACATTGATAGAGGGCACCGAACTATATGCAGGTAAATTGCTCCACTGCACGCTCGAGCTATAACCCCAATCCTTGCATTATCAGATTTTTCTATACACATCCAGCTTGAAGCTGATTCGAGTAGGGTGGGAGTTGGAGTAGTCCTTCAACAAGGACACCTAACAGCTATTTTTAGTTTGGTACTCAGGCCCAAGTTTAAATTTTATTATGTGTATAAAAGAAAGCTTTTAGCTATTGTCATGCTATTACTAGGTAGAAATCCGGCCTTGAGGGTACTCATTTTGTAAAACACACCGAGCATCAAAGCATCAAATACTTCTTAAAACAAACACTGACTATTGCTTATTACCGACTACACATCTATATCGAGGCCAGATTTATTATTTTCTATTTCTGGTTGCATGTCGAGATCAGATTGTTTATTCCCTACATCCGGCTGCACATTGGGGCTAGATTGATTACTTCTTATTTTTGGCATGTCGATGCCATATTGATTAATTTCTATTTTTTAATTGCACGTCGAGCTAGGTTGATTATCGCTCGTTATAAGTTGCACATCTAAAATAAATTCATTACTGTGTGTTTTTGACTGCACCACATTGGTAGACTGATTATTCACTACATCTGACTACATATTGAAGCCAAAAAATTATTGTCGTCATCACTAACGTTTGCACAATAGGGACATGCATCACCAATATCATTCATGTAGCCACCATAGGCTCCACTTGAGTAACTTGGAAGCATGACAACATTTATAGAGGGCACCGAACTATGTTCGGGTAAATGGTTGTTTAGAATCTTATCTTCGCTGCATGATGAGTTCTAAGTCGAAGAAATTGGCTGCATAACTATCACTAGCTGAATGGCAGTATAATATCAATTACCAGAGCAGCTTAAATAGCACCCCTTTTCAAGCACTTTTTGGCTACACCACTTCACAATTAGCTTTGACATTTGCAGTACCATTAGCTATAGAGTTAGTGGAGGCTTATATGTAGGAAAAGGAGTTTGCAATCGGAGATTTGGTGTATTTGAAGCTGTAACCTTATAGACAGACTTCTATGCATATCCATCATAACTTCTATCATACCCAGATTTTTAAAAAAATGACCCCCCCGAACCAAGCGCCTCCGTCTGAGACTTGCTCCCATCCTCTCTTTCTTTTCCTTCTTTTTTCGTATACGCTACCACTTCCCGTCATCTATTTCCACCACTACCCTACCATCTCTCTTTGCCTCTCCTCTCGTGCTGCCGATGCCGGAGCAGACTCATGCAAACCCAAGTCCTAGACACCTCTTTGGAAAGCCCATAAACCTCTGAATTAGTTACGGTAATCATCTTCCCCCACCTCACCTTCGTCGGAGTTCCTGGTGGCTGGCGACTTCTCGTCTAACCGTCCGGTCTAATAGCTCTGGTGAGGGGAGAAACGGATTTATGTAAGCTTCGCGCTCTTATTGACTTGGGGGGGGACCTCCATGGCTGGCAGTTTGTCACACCATCGGCCACACTGGCCGTGGGGCAAGCTACTCCGTTTTCCTCGTAGCCGGGGAGGATGGCCAAACCTACCACCGAAGAAGAATTGTTTTTGTTGGCCCACTAAAGCTGAGGAAGCTTTCCAAACACTCATAAATAGCCATGACTATAACAACGGTGCTAGCATTGTGGGATTTTTCTAAACACACCAAGGTTGAAGCTGATTCGAGCAAGGCAGGAGTTGAGTAGTCCTTCAACAAGAAGGACACCTGATAGCTTTTTCTAGTTCAGCAGTTGGGCCTAATTTCAGATCTTACTATGTGTACAAAATAAAGCTTTTACCTATTGTCATGCTATTACTAGGTAGAATTTCTGCCTTGAGGGTACTCATTTTTTAATACACACAGAGCATCAAAGCATCAAATTCTTAAAGCAAGCACTGACTATTGCTAGTTTCTAACTGCACACCTACATCGAGGCCAAATTTATTATTTCGTATTTCTGTTTGCATGTCGAGGTCAGGTTATTTATTCCCTATTTCTAACTGCAAATCAAGGCTAGATTGATTACATCTTGTTTCTGGCACGTCGAGGCCAGATTGATTATTTTCTAGTTTTAGTTGCACGTCGAGCTAGGTTTTTTATCGCTTGTTATAAGTTGCACTTAAATGGTTGCTTAGAATCTTACCTTCACTGCATGATGAGTTCTAAGTCAAAGAAATGGGCTGCATAACTATCACTAGCTGAATGATGGTATAATATCAATTACCAGACTAGCTTAAATACCACCCCTTTTCAAGCACTTTTTGGATAAACCCTTCCACAATTAGCTTCGACATTCGCAGTACCATCAGCTATTGAGTTAGTGGAGGTTTATCTGTAGAAAAAGGAGTATGCAATCAGTGATTCAGTGTATTTGAAGCTGCAACCTTATAGACAGACTTCTATGCAGATCCGACAGAACTTATATAACACCCAAATTATAAAAAAAAAATCCCCCCACCACGTGCCAAGCGCATGCATCCTAGACTTGCCCCCTGGTCCTCTCTTTCTTTTCCTTCTTTTTTCATACACGCCTAATCTATTTCTCCTCCACCCCACCTTCTCTCTAAGCCTCTCCTCTCGTGCTGCCGACGCATGCAAACCCAAGTCCTAGACACCTCCTTGGTAAGCCCATAAACCTCTCAATTACTTACGGTAATCATCTTCCACTACCTCGCCTTCATCGGAGTTCATGGTAGCTGTCGACTTCTCGTCCAATTGTCCGGTCTGAGTGCTTCGGTGAGGGGAGAAGTAGATTTATGTGGTCTTCAATTTCTTAGTGAGAGGGGGACCTCAACGGCCGCCGACCATGGAGTGCACCTTGTCGCCCCGTAGGCCACCCTGGCTGCTCATATTGTAATACACACCAAGCAACAAAGCATCAAATACTTTTTAAAGTAGACACATACTATTGCTTGTTTCTAACTGCACATCTACATCGACGCCAGATTGATTATTTTCTATTTCTAGTTTCATATTAATGTCAAATTATTAATTCCCTATTTTCGGCTGCACATCAAGGCTAGATTGATTACTTCTTTTTTCTGGCATGTCAAGGCTAGATTGATTATTTTCTAGTTCTAGTTGCACGTCGAGCTAGGTTGATTATCGCTTGTTATAAGTTGCACATAAAAAATAGATTCATTACTATGTGTTTCTGATTGCACCCCAACGGTAGATTAATTAGTCCCTGCATCTGACAACATATTTTCTATTTCTAGTTGCATGTCAAGTTTAGATTGTTTATTCCCTATTTCCAACTACACATTAGGGCTAGATTGATTACTTCTTGTTTTTGGTATGTCAAGACCAGATTGATTATTTTCTATTTCTAGTTGCACGTCGAGCGTGGTTGATTATCACTTGTTATAAGTTGCACATTAAAAATAGATTTATTACTGTGTGTTTCTGACTGCACCCAATAGTAGATTGATTATTCCCTGACTACATATTGAGGCCAAAAAGATTCTTAGAATCTTACCTTCGCTGCATGACGAGTTCTATGTCGAAGAAATGGGCTACACGACTATCACTAGCTAAATAGTGGTATAATATCAAATACCACAGCAGCTTAAATATCACCCCATTTTTAACTGCACCCCAATAGTAGATTGATTATTCCCTGCATCTGACTACATATTTTATATTTCTAGTTACATGTCAAGGTCAGATTTTTTATTCCCTATTTCCAACTACACATTAGGGCTACATTGATTCCTTCTTGTTTCTAGTATGTCAAGATTGATTATCTTAAAACAAAACACGGAACAAACACGACTATTGCTTGTTTCCGACTACACATCTACATCGAGGCTAGATTGATTATTTTCTATTTTTGGTTGCATGTCGAGGTCAGATTTCTATTTCTAGCTGCACATTAGGGCTAGACTGATTATTTCTTATTTCTGGCATGTCGAGGCTAGATTACTTAATTTTATTTTTTAGTTGCACGTCGAGTTAGGTTGATTATCGATTGTTATAAGTTGCAGATAAAAAATAGATTCATTACTGTGTGTTTCTGACTGCACCACAATGGTAGATTGATTATTCCGTGAATCTAACTACATATTGAGACCAGAAAGATTATTGTCGTAATCACTAACGTTTGCACAATAGGAACATGCATCACCAATATCATTCATGTAGCCACAATCGGCTCCACTTGAGTAACTTGGAAGAATGGCAACATTGATAGAGAGGACCGAACTATGTGCGGGTAAATTGCTCCACTGCACGCTCGAGTTATAGCCCCAATCCTTGCATTTTCAAATTTTTCTATACACATCCAGCTTGAAGCTGATTCGAGTAGGGTGGGAGTTGGAGTAGTCCTTCAACAAGGACACGTAACAGCTATTTTTAGTTTGGTACTCGGGCCCAAGTTCAAATTTTACTATGTGTATAAAAGAAAGCTTTTAGCTATTGTCATGCTATTACTAGGTAGAAATCCAGCCTTGAGGGTACTCATTTTGTAAAACACACCGAGCATCAAAGCATCAAATACTTCTTAAAACAAACACTAACTATTGCTTATTACGGACTACACATCTATATCGAGGCCAGATTTATTATTTTCTATTTCTGGATGCATGTCGAGATTAGATTGTTTATTCCCTACATTCGGCTGCACATTGGGGCTAGATTGATTACTTCTTGTTTTTGGCATGTCGAGCTAGGTTGATTATCGCTCGTTATAAGTTGCACATCTAAAATAAATTCATTACTGTGTGTTTTTGACTCCACCACATTGGTAGACTGATTATTCACTACATCTGACTACATATTGAAGCGAAACAGATTATTATCGTCATCACTAACGTTTGCACAATAGGGACATGCATCACCAATATCATTCATGTAGCCACCATAGGCTCCACTTGAGTAACTTGGAAGCATGACAACATTTATACAGGGCACCGAACTATGTGCGGGTAAATGGTTGCTTAGAATCTTACCTTCGCTGCATGATGAGTTCTAAGTCGAAGAAATTGGCTGCATAACTATCACAAGCTGAATGGTGGTATACTATCAATTACTAGACTAGCTTAAATACCACCCCTTTCCAAGCACTTTTTGGATAAACCCTTCCACAATTAGCTTCGACATTCGCAGTACCATCAGCTATTGAGTTAGTGGAGGCTTATCTGTAGAAAAAGGAGTATGCAATCAGTGATTCAGTGTATTTGAAGCTGCAACCTTATAGACAGACATCTATGCAGATCCGACAGAACTTATATAACACCCAAATTATAAAAAAAAATCCCCCCACCACGTTCCAAGTGCCTGCGTCCCAGACTTGCCCCCTGGTCCTCTCTTTCTTTTCCTTCTTTTTTCATACACGCCTAATCTATTTCTCCTCCACCCCACCTTCTCTCTAAGCCTCTCCTCTCGTGCTACCGACGCTAGAGAAGACTCATGCAAACCCAAGTTCTAGACACCTCCTTGGTAAGCCCCTAAACCTCTCAATTAATTACGGTAATCATCTTCCCCTACCTCGCCTTCCTCGGAGTTCAAGGTAGCTGGCGACTTCTCGTCTAATCGTCCGGTCTGAGTGCTTCAGTGAGGGGAGAAGTAGATTTATGTGGTCTTCAATTTCTTAGTGAGAGGGGGACCTCAACGGCCGCCGGCCATGGAGTGCACCTTGTCGCCCCGTAGGCCACCCTGGCTGCGGGGTGAGCTACTTTCGCTCCCTCGTAGGTGGGGAGGATGGCGAACCTGCTCCACTGTACACTAGGGCTATGCCCCCGCCCCCGCCGTCGAAGAAGAATTATTTTTGTTGGCCCACTAAAACCGAGGAAGCTTTCCAAACAATCAAAAATAACCTTGATTAAGTCCTAGCATTGCTGCATTTTTCTAAATACTTCGAGCTTGAAGCTGATTCGAGCAGGGTGGGAGTTGTAGTAGTCCTTCAACAAGAAGGACACCTGATAGCTTTTTACAGTCGGGCACTAGGGCCCAAGTTCAAATCTTTCTATGTGTATGAAAGAGAGCTTTTAGCTATTGTCATAGAAATCCTACCATGAGGGTACTCATATTGTAATACACACCAAGCATCAAAGTATCAAATACTTTTTAAAGTAGACACAGACTATTGTTTGTTTCTAACTGCACATCTACATCGACGCTAGATTGATTATTTTCTATGTCTAGTTTCATATTAATGTCAAATTGTTAATTCCCTATTTTCGGCTGCACATCAAGGCTAGATTGATTACTTCTTTTTTCTGGCATGTCAAGGCCAGATTGATTATTTTCTAGTTCTAGTTGCACGTGGAGCTAGTTTTATTATCGCTTGTTATAAGTTGCACATAAAAAATAGATTCATTACTGTGTGTTTCAGAGTGCACCCCAACGGTAGATTGATTATTCCCTTCATCTGACTACATATTTTCTATTTCTAGTTGCATATCAAGTTCAGATTGTTTATTCCCTATTTCCAACTACACATTATGGGTAAGTTTTTGATTACTTCTTGTTTCTGGCACGTCAAGGCCAAATTGATTATTTTCTATTTCTAGTTGCACGTCGAGCGAGGTTGATTATCACTTGTTATAAGTTGTCCATTAAAAATAGATTCATTACGTGTGTTTCTGACTACACCCAATAGTAGATTGATTATTCCCTGTATCTGACTACATATTGAGGCCAAAAAGTTTCTTATCACTTGTTATAAGTTACACATAAAAAATAGATTAATTACTATGTGTTTCTGATTGTACCCAATAGTAGATTGATTATTCCCTGTATCTGACTAAATATTGAGGCCAGAAAGATTATAGTCGTCATCACTGATGTTTGCATAACAGTGACATGCATCACTAGCATCATTCATGTAGCCACCAAAGGCTCCGTTTGAGTAACTTGGAAGCATGGCAACATTGATAGAGGGCACGGGACTATGCGCGGGTAAATGGTTGCTTAGAATCTTACCTTTGTTGCATGACGAGTTCTAAGTCGAAGAAATGGGTTGCATGACTATCGCAAGCTGAATGGTGGTATTATATCAATTACAACAGTAGCTTAAATACCACCATTTTCAAGCACTTTATCGATACACCCCTCCACAGTTAGCTTTGTCATTCGTAGTTCCATCACCTATTAAGTTAGTGGAAGCTTATCTGTACAATTAATTACAACAATCATCTTTCCCTACCTCGCATTCATCGGAGTTCCTGACAGCTAGCAAATTCTCTTCTAATCGTCCGGTCTGAGAGGTCCGGTGAAGTGAGAAGCAGATTTATGTGGTCTTCAAGCTCTAATTGAAGGGGGTGGGGGACCTCAATGGCCGCCGGTCACTATTGTCAACCTATTACTAGTTAGAAATCGGGCCTTGAGGGTACTCCTTTTGTAATACACACCGAGCATCAAAGCATCAAATACTTCTTAAAACACACACTGACTATTGCTTGTTTCCGACTGCACATCTACATCGAGGCTAGATTGATTATTTTCTATTTTTGGTTGCATGTCGAGGTCAGATTTCTATTTCTAGCTTCACATTAGGTCTAGATTGATTATTTCTTATTTCTCGCATGTCGAGGCTAGATTACTTAATTTTATTTTTTAGTTGCACGTAGAGTTAGGTTGATTATCGATTGTTATAAGTTGCACATAAAAAATAGATTCATTACTGTGTGTTTCTGACTGCACTACAATGGTAGATTGATTATTCCCTGAATTTGACTACATATTGAGGCCAGAAAGATTATTGTCGTAATCACTAACGTTTGCACAATAGGGACATGCATCACCAATATCATTCATGTAGCCACAATAGGCTCAACTTGAGTAACTTGGAAGCATGGCAACATTGATAGAGGGCACCGAACTATGTGCGGGTAAATTGCTCCACTGCACGCTCGAGCTATAGCCCAAATCCTTGCATTATCAGATTTTTCTATACACATCCAGCTTGAGGCTGATTCGAGTAGGGTGGGAGTTGGAGTAGTCCTTCAACAAGGACACTAAACAGCTATTTTTAATTTGGTACTCAGGCCGAAGTTCAAATTTTACTGTGTATAAAAGAAAGCTTTTAGCTATTGTCATGCTATTACTAGGTAGAAATCCGGCCTTGAGGGTACTCATTTTGTAAAACACACCGAGCATCAAAGCATCAAATACTTCTTAAAACAAACGATGACGATTGCTTATTACCGACTACACATTTATATCGAGGCCTAATTTATTATTTTCTATTTCTGGTTGCATGTCGAGATCAGATTGTTTATTCCCTACATCCGGCTGCACATTGGGGCTAGATTAATTACTTCTTGTTTCTAGCATGTCGATGCCATATTGATTAAGTTCTATTTTTTAGTTGCACGTCGAGCTAGGTTGATCATCGCTCGTTATAAGTTGCACATCTAAAATAAATTCATTACTGTGTGTTTTTGACTGCACCACATTGGTAGACTGATTATTCACTACAACTGACTACATATTGAAGCCAAAAACATTATTGTCATCATCACTAACATTTGTGCAATAGGGACATGCATCACCAATATCATTCATGTAGCCACCATAGGCTCCACTTGAGTAACTTGGAAGCATGACAACATTTATACAGGGCACCGAACTATGTGTGGGTAAATTGTTGCTTAGAATCTTATCTTCGCTGCATGATGAGTTCTAAGTCGAAGAAATTGGCTGCATAACTATCACTAGCTGAATGGTGGTATAATATCAATTACCAGAGCAGCTTAGAAAGCACCCCATTTCAAGCACTTTTTGCATACACCCCTTCACAATTAGCTTTGACATTTGCAGTACCATTAGCTATTGAGTTAGTAGAGGCTTATCTGTTGGAAAAGGAGTTTGCAATCGAAGATTTGGTGTATTTGAAGCTGCAACCTTATAGACAGACTTCTATGCATATCCATCAGAACTTCTATCATACCCAGATTTTTAAAAAAATGACCCCCCTGCAACAAGCGCCTCCGTTCGAGACTTGCCCCCTATCTTCTCTTTCGTTTCCTTCTTTTTTCGTGCACGCTACCACTGCCCGTCATCTATTACCACCACCACCCTACCATCTCTCTTTGCCTCTCCTCTCGTGCTGCCGATGTCGGAGCAGACTCATGCAAACCAAGTCCTAGACACCTCCTTGGTAAGCCCTTAAACCTCTGAATTAGTTACGGTAATCATCTTCCCCCACCTCACCTTCGTCGGAGTTCCTAGTGGCTGGCGACTAAGCTTCGAGCTCTTAGTGACTTGGGGGGGACCTCCATGGCTGGCAGTTTGTCACCCCATCGGCCATGCTGGCCGTGGGGCAAGCTACTCCCTTTCCCTCGTAGCCGGGGAGGATGGCCAAACCTACCACCGAAGAAGAATTGTTTTCGTTGGCCCACTAAAGCTGTGGAAGCTTTCCAAACACTCAAAAATAGCCATGACTATAACAACAGTCCTAGCATTGTCGGATTTTTCTAAACACACCAAGGTTGAAGCTGATTCGAGCAAGGCAGGAGTTGAGTAGTCCCTCAACAAAAAGGACACCTGATAGCTTTTTCTACTTCAGCAGTTTGGCCTAAGTTCAGATCTTACTATGTGTACAAAATAAAGCTTTTACCTATTGTCATGCTATTACTAGGTAGAATTTCTGCCTTGAGGGTACTCATTTTTTAATACACACAGAGCATCAAAGCATCAAATACTTCTTAAAGCAGGCACTGACTATTGCTAGTTTCTAACTGCACATCTACATCGAGGCCAAATTTATTATTTCGTATTTCTGTTTGCATGTCGAGGTCAGATTATTTATTCCCTATTTCAAGTTGCACATCAAGGTTAGATTGATTACTTCTTGTTTCTGGCACGTCGAGGCCAGATTAATTATTTTCTAGTTTTAGTTGCACGTCGAGCTAGGTTTTTTATTGCTTGTTATAAGTTGCACTTAAATGGTTGCTTAGAATCTTACCTTCGCTACATGATGAGTTCTAAGTCAAAGAAATGGGCTGCATAACTATCACTAGCTGAATGGTGGTATAATATCAATTACCAGACTAGCTTAAATACCACCCCTTTACAAGCACTTTTTGGATAAACCCTTCCACAATTAGCTTCGACATTCTCAGTACCATCAGCTATTGAGTTAGTGGAGGCTTATCTGTAGAAAAAAGAGTATGCAATCAGTGACTCGGTGTATTTGAAGCTACAACCTTATAGACAGACTTCTATGCAGATCCGACAGAACTTATATAACACCCAAATTATAAAAAAAATCTCCCCACCACGTGCCAAGCGCCTGCGTCCTAGACTTGCCCCTGGTCCTCTCTTTCTTTTCCTTCTTTTTTTATACACGCCTAATCTATTTCTCCTCCACCCCAACTTCTCTCTAAGTCTCTCCTCTCGTGCTGCCGACACCAGAGAAGACTCATGCAAACCCAAGTCCTAGACACCTCCTTGGTAAGTACCTAAACCTCTCAATTAACTACGGTAATCATCTTCCCCTACCTCGCCTTCATCGGAGTTCATGGTAGCTGGTGACTTCTCGTCTAATCGTTCGGTCTGAGTGCTTCGGTGAGGGGAGAAATAGATTTATGTGGTCTTCAATTTCTTAGTGAGAGGGGGACCTCAACGGCCGCCGGCCATGGAGTGCACCTTGTCGCCCCGTAGGCCACCCTGGCTGCGGGCGAGCTACTTTCGCTCCCTCGTTGGTGGGGAGGATGGCGAACCTGCTCCACTGTACACTAGGGCTATGCCCCCGCCCCCGCCGTCGAAGAATAATTATTTTTGTTGGCCCACTAAAACCGAGGAAGCTTTCCAAACACTCAAAAATAACCTTGATTAAGTCCTAGCATTGCTGCATTTTTCTAAACACTTCGAGCTTGAAGCTGATTCGAGCAGGGTGGGAGTTGGAGTATCCTTCAACAAGAAGGACACCTGATAGCTTTTTACAGTCGAGCACTAGGGCCCAAGTTCAAATCTTTCTATGTGTATGAAAGAGAGCTTATAGCTATTGTCATAGAAATCCTACCATGAGGGTACTCATATTGTAATACACACCAAGCATCAAAGCATCAAATACTTTTTAAAGTAGACACAAACAATTGCTTGTTTCTAACTGCACATCTACATCGACGCCAGATTGATTATTTTCTATTTCTAGTTACATATTAATGTCAAATTGTTAATTCCCTATTCTCGGCTGCACATCAAGGCTAGATTGATTACTTCTTTTTTTTGGCATGTCAAGGCTAGATTGATTATTTTCTAGTTCTAGTTGCACGTCGAGCGAGGTTTATTACCGCTTGTTATAAGTTGCACATAAAAAATAGATTCATTACTGTGTGTTTCTGATTGCACCCCAACGGTAGATTGATTATTCCCTGCATCTAACTACATATTTTCTATTTCTAGTTGCATGTCAAGTTCAGATTGTTTATTCCCCATTTCCAACTACACATTAGGGCTAGATTGATTACTTCTTGTTTTTGGCACGTCAAGGCCAAATTGATTATTTTCTATTTCTAGTTGCACGTCGAGCGAGGTTGATTATCACTTGTTATAAGTTGCACATTAAAAATAGATTCGTTACTTTGTGTTTCTGACTGCACCCAATAGTAGATTGATTATTCCCTGTATCTGACTACATATTAAGGCCAAAAAGTTTCTTAGAATCTTACCTTCGCTGCATGACGAGTTCTATGTCGAAGAAATGGACTACACGACTATCACTAGCTAAATGGTGGTATAATATCAATTAGCACAGCAGCTAAAATACCACCCCTTTTTTGACTGCACCTCAATAGTAGATTGATTATTCCCTGCATCTGACTACATATTTTATATTTCTAGTTGCATGTCAAGGTCAGATTTTTTATTCCCTATTTCCAACTACACATTAGGGCTACATTGATTACTTCTTGTTTCTGGTATGTCAAGACCAGATTGATTATTTTCTATTTCTAGTTTCACGTGGAGCTAGGTTGATTATCACTTGTTATAAGTTACACATAAAAAATAGATTCATTACTCTGTGTTTCTGACAACACCCAACAGTAGATTGATTATTCCCCTGTATCGACTACATATTGAGTCCAGAAAGATTATTGTCATCATCACTGATGTTTGCATAACAGTGACATGCATCACTAGCATCATTCATGTAGCCACCAAAGGCTCCGTTTGAGTAACTTGGAAGCAGGACAACATTGATAGAGGGCACCGGACTATGCGCGGGTAAATGGTTGCTTAGAATATTACCTTTGTTGCATGACGAGTTCTAAGTCGAAGAAATGGGCTGCATGACTATCACTAGCTGAATGGTGGTATTATATCAATTACAACAGTAGCTTAAATACCACCATTTTCAAGCACTTTATCGATACACCCCTCCACAGTTAGCTTTGTCATTCGTAGTTCCATCACCTATTAAGTTAGTGGAAGCTTATCTGTATAATTAATTACAACAATCATCTTTCCCTACCTTGCCTTCATCGGCATCTTTCCCTACCTCGCCTTCATCGGAGTTCCTAACAGCTAGCAAATTCTCTTCTAATCGTCCGGAATGAGAGCTCCGGTGAGGGGAGAAGTAGATTTATGTGGTCTTCAAGCTCTAAGTGAAGTGGAAGGGGGGGACCTCAATGGCCGCCGGTCACTATTGTCAAGCTATTACTAGTTAGATATCGGGCCTTGAGGGTACTCATTTTGTAATACACACCGAGCATCAAAGCATCAAATACTTCTTTAAACAAACACTGACTATTGCTTGTTTCCGACTGCACATCTACATCGAGGCTAGACTGATTATTTTCTATTTTTGGTTGCATGTCGAGGTCAGATTTCTATTTCTAGCTGCACATTAGGGCTAGATTGATTATTTCTTATTTCTGGCATGTCGAGGCCAGATTACTTAATTTTATTTTTTAGTTGCACGTCGAGTTAGGTTGATTATCGATTGTTATAAGTTGCAAATAAAAAATAGATTTATTACTGTGTGTTTCTGACTGCACCACAATGGTAGATTGATTATTTCCTCAATCTGACTACATATTGATGCCAGAAAGATTATTGTCGTAATCACTAACGTTTGCACAATAGGGACATGCATCACCAATATCATTCATGTAGCCACAATAGGCTCCACTTGAGTAACTTGGAAGCATGGCAACATTGATAGAGGGCACCGAACTATGTGCACGTAAATTGCTCCACTGCACTCTCGAGTTATCGCCCCAATCCTTGCATTATCAGATTTTTCTATACACATCCAGCTTGAAGCTGATTCGAGTAGGGTGGGAGTTGGAGTAGTCTTTCAACAAGGACACATAACAGCTATTTTTAGTTTGGTACTCGGGCCCAAGTTCAAATTTTACTATGTGTATAAACGAATGCTTTTAGCTATTGTCATGCTATTACTAGGTAGAAATCCGGCCTTGAGGGTACTCATTTTGTAAAACGCACCGAGCATCAAAGCATCAAATACTTCTTAAAACAAACACTGACTTTTGTTTATTACCGACTACACATTTATATCGAGGCCAGATTTATTATTTTCTATTTCTGGTTGCATGTCGAGATCAGATTGTATATTCCCTACATACGGCTGCACATTGGGGCTAGATTGATTACTTCTTGTTTTTGGCATGTCGATGCCATATTGATTAATTTCTATTTTTTAGTTGCACGTCGAGCTAAGTTGATTATCGCTTGTTATAAGTTGCACATCTAAAATAAATTCATTACTGTGTGTTTTTGACTGCACCACATTGGTAGACTGATTATTCACTATATCTGACTACATATTGAAGCCAAAAAGATTATTGTCGTCATCACTAACGTTTGCAAAATAGGGACATGCATCACCAATATCATTCATGTAGCCACCATAGGCTCCACTTGCGTAACTTGGAAGCATGACAACATTTATACAGGGCACCGAACTATGTGCGAGTAAATTGTTGCTTAGAATCTTACCTTCGCTGCATGCTGAGTTATAAGTCGAAGAAATTGGCTGCATAACTATCACTAGCTGAATGGTCGTATAATATCAATTACCAGAGCAACTTAAATAGCACCCATTTTCAATCACTTTTTTGATACACCCCTTCACAATTAGCTTTGACATTTGCAGTACCATTAGCTATTGAGTTAGTGGTGGCTTATCTGTAGGAAAAGGAGTTTGCTAACGGAGATTTGGTGTATTTGAAGCTGCAACCTTATAGACAGACTTCTATGCATATCCATAAGAACTTCTATCGTACCTAGATTTTAAAAAAAGTGACCTCCCCCGCACCAAGCGCCTCCGTCCGAGACTTGCCCCCAATCCTCTCTTTCTTTTCCTTCTTTTTTCGTGCACGCTACCACTGCCCGTCATCTATTTCCACCACCACCCTACCATCTCTCTTTGCCTCTCCTCTCGTGCTGCCGATGTCGGAGCAGACTCAAGCAAACCCCCAAGTCCTAGACACCTCTTTGGTAAGCCCTTAAACCTCTCAATTAATTACGGTAATCATCTTCCCCCACCTCACCTTCGTCGGAGTTCCTGGTGGCTGGCGACTTCTCGTCTAACCGTCCGGTCTAATAGCTCTTGTGAGCGGAGAAACATATTTATGTAAGCTTCGAGCTCTTATTGACTTGGGGGGGGACCTCAATGGCTGGCAGTTTGTCACCCCATCGGCCACGCTGGCCGTGGGGCAAGCTACTCCCTTTCCCTCGTAGCCGGGGAGGATGGTCAAACCTACCCTCGAAGAAGAATTGTTTTCGTTGGCCCACTAAAGCTGAGGAAGCTTTCCAAACACTCAAAAATAGCCATGACTATAACAACAATCCTAGTATTGTGGGATTTTTCTAAACACACCAAGGTTGAAGCTGATTCGAGCAAGGCAGGAATTGAGTAGTCCTTCAACACGAAGGACACCTGATAGGTTTTTCTAGTTCAGCAGTTGGGCCTAAGTTCAGATCTTACTGTGTACAAAATAAAGCTTTTACCTATTGTCATGCTATTACTAGGTAGAATTTCTGCCTTGAGGGTAATCATTTTTTAATACACACCGAGCATCAAAGCATCAAATACTTCTTAAAGCAGGCACTGACTATTGCTAGTTTCTAACTGCACATCTACATCGAGGGAAGATTTATTATTTTGTATTTCTGTTTGCATGTCGAGGTCAGATTATTTATTCCCTATTTCTAGCTGCACATCAAGGCTAGATTGATTACTTCTTGTTTCTGGCACGTTGAGGCCAGATTGATTATTTTCTAGTTTTAGTTGCACGTCGAGCTAGGTTTTTTATCGCTTGTTATAAGTTGCACTTAAATGGTTGCTTAGAATCTTACATTCGCTACATGATGAGTTCTAAGTCAAAGAAATGGGCTGCATAACTATCACTAGCTGAATGGTGGTATAATATCAATTACCAGACTAGCTTAAATACCACCCCTTTTCAAGCACTTTTTGGATAAACCCTTCCACAATTAGCTTCGACATTCTCAGTACCATCAGCTATTGAGTTAGTGGAGGCTTATCTGTAGAAAAAAGAGTATGCAATCAGTGACTCGGTGTATTTGAAGCTACAACCTTATAGACAGACTTCTATGCAGATCCGACAGAACTTATATAACACCCAAATTATAAAAAAAATCTCCCCACCACGTGCCAAGCGCCTGCGTCCTAGACTTGCCCCTGGTCCTCTCTTTCTTTTCCTTCTTTTTTTATACATGCCTAATCTATTTCTCCTCCACCCCAACTTCTCTCTAAGTCTCTCCTCTCGTGCTGCCGACACCAGAGAAGACTCATGCAAACCCAAGTCCTAGACACCTCCTTGGTAAGTCCCTAAACCTCTCAATTAATTACGGTAATCATCTTCCCCTACCTCGCCTTCATCGGAGTTCATGGTAGCTGGTGACTTCTCGTCTAATCGTCCGGTCTGAGTGCTTCGGTGAGGGGAGAAATAGATTTATGTGGTCTTCAATTTCTTAGTGAGAGGGGGACCTCAACGGCCGCCGGCCATGGAGTGCACCTTGTCGCCCCATAGGCCACCCTAGCTGCGGGCGAGCTACTTTCGCTCCCTCGTTGGTGGGGAGGATGGCGAACCTGCTCCACTGTACACTAGGGCTATGCCCCCGCCCCCGCTGTCGAAGAAGAATTATTTTTGTTGGCCCACTAAAACCGAGGAAGCTTTCCAAACACTCAAAAATAACCTTGATTAAGTCCTAGCATTGCTGCATTTTTCTAAACACTTCGAGCTTGAAGCTGATTCGAGCAGGGTGGGAGTTGGAGTATCCTTCAACAAGAAGGACACCTGATAGCTTTTTACAATCGAGCACTAGGGCCCAAGTTCAAATCTTTCTATGTGTATGAAAGAGAGCTTATAGCTATTGTCATAGAAATCCTACCATGAGGGTACTCATATTGTAATACACACCAAGCATCAAAGCATCAAATACTTTTTAAAGTAGACACAAACAATTGCTTGTTTCTAACTGCACATCTACATCGACGCCAGATTGATTATTTTCTATTTCTAGTTACATATTAATGTCAAATTGTTAATTCCCTATTCTTGGCTGCACATCAAGGCTAGATTGATTACTTCTTTTTTTTGGCATGTCAAGGCCAGATTGATTATTTTCTAGTTCTAGTTGCACGTCGAGCGAGGTTTATTACCGCTTGTTATAAGTTGCACATAAAAAATAGATTCATTACTGTGTGTTTCTGATTGCATCCCAACGGTAGATTGATTATTCCCTGCATCTGCCTACATATTTTCTATTTCTGTTGCATGTCAAGTTCAGATTGTTTATTCCCTATTTCCAACTACACATTAGGGCTAGATTGATTACTTCTTGTTTCTGGCACGTCAAGGCCAAAATGACCCCCCCTGCACCAAGCGCCTCCGTCCGAGACTTGCCCCCCATCTGTTGGAAAAGGAGTTTGCAATCGAAGATTTGGTGTATTTGAAGCTGCAATCTTATAGACAGACTTCTATGCATATCCATCAGAACTTCTATCATACCCAGATTTTTAAAAAAATGACCCCCCCGCAACAAGCGCCTCCGTTCGAGACTTGCCCCCTATCTTCTCTTTCGTTTCCTTCTTTTTTCGTGCACGCTACCACTGCCCGTCATCTATTACCACCACCACCCTACCATCTCTCTTTGCCTCTCCTCTCGTGCTGCCGATGTCGGAGCAGACTCATGCAAACCCAAGTCCTAGACACCTCCTTAGTAAGCCCTTAAACCTCTCAATTATTTACGGTAATCATCTTCCCCCACCTCACCTTCATCGGAGTTCCTGGTGGCTGGCGACATCTTGTCTAACCGTCCGGTCTAATAGCTCTGGTGAGGGGAGAAACGGATTTATGTAAGCTTCGAGCTCTTAGTGACTTGGGGGGGGCTCCATGGCTGGCAGTTTGTCAACCCATCGGCCACGCGGGCCGTGGGGCAAGCTACTCCCTTTCCCTAGTAGCCGGGGAGGATGGCCAAAGCTACCACCGAAGAAGAATTGTTTTCGTTGGCCCACTAAAGCTGAGGAAGCTTTCCAAACACTCAAAAATAGCCATGACTATAACAACAGTCCTAGCATTGTGGCATTTTTCTAAACACACCAAGTTTGAAGCTGATTCGAGCAAGGCAGGAGTTGAGTAGTCCTTCAACAAGAAGGCCACCTGATAGTTTTTTCTAGTTCAGCAGTTGGGCCTAAGTTCAGATCTTACTATGTGTACAAAATAAAGCTTTTACCTATTGTCATGATATTACTAGGTAGAATTTCTGCCTTGAGTGTTCTCATTTTTTAATACACACAGAGCATCAAAGCATCAAATACTTCTTAAAGAAGGCACTGACTATTGCTAGTTTCTAACTGCACATCTAAATCGAGGCCAAATTTATTATTTTGTATTTCTGTTTGCATGTCGAGGTCAGGTTATTTATTCCCTATTTCTAACTGCACATCAAGGCTAGATTGATTACTTCTTGTTTCTGGCACGTCGAGGCCAGATTGATTATTTTCTAGTTTTAATTGCACGTCGAGCTAGGTTTTTTATCGCTTGTTATAAGTTGCACTTAAATTGTTGCTTAGAATCTTACCTTCGCTGCATGATGAGTTCTAAGTCAAAGAAATGGGCTACATAACTATCACTAGCTGAATGGTGGTATAATATCAATTACCAGAGTAGCTTAAATACCACCCCTTTTCAAGCACTTTTTGGATAAACCCTTCCAAAATTAGCTTCGACATTCGCAGTACCATCAGCTATTGAGTTAGTGGAGGTTTATCTGTAGAAAAAGGAGTATGCAATCAGTGATTCAGTGTATTTGAAGCTGCAACCTTATAGACAGACTTCTATGCAGATCCGACAGAACTTATATAACACCCAAATTATAAAAAAAAATCCCCCCACCACGTGCCAAGCGCATGCGTCCTCGACTTGCCCCCTGGTCCTCTCTTTCTTTTCCTTCTTTTTTCATACACGCCTAATCTATTTCTCCTCCACCCCACCTTCTCTCTAAGCCTCTCCTCTCGTGCTGCCGACGCCAAAGAAGACTCATGCAAACCCAAGTCCTAGGTAAGCCCCTAAACCTCTCAATTACTTACGGTAATCATCTTCCACTACCTCGCCTTCATCGGAGTTCATGGTAGCTGGCGACTTCTCGTCTAATCATCCGGTTTGAGTGCTTCGGTGAGGGGAGAAGTAGATTTATGTGGTCTTCAATTTCTTAGTGAGAGGGGGACCTCAACGGCCGCCGGCCATGGAGTGCACCTTGTCGCCCCGTAGGCCACCATGGCTGCGGGGCGAGCTACTTTCGCTCCCTCGTAGGTGGGGAGGATGGTGAAAATGCTCCATTGTACACTATGGCTATGCCCCCGCCCCCGCCGTCGAAGAAGAATTGTTTTTGTTGGCCCACTAAAACCGAGGAAGCTTTCCAAACACTTAAAAATAACCTTGATTAAGTCCTAGCATTGCTGCATTTTTCTAAACACTTCGAGCTTGAAGCTGATTCGAGCAGGGTGGGAGTTGGAGTCGTCCTTCAACAAGAAGGACACCTGATAGCTTTTTACAGTCGGGCACTAGGGCCCAAGTTCAAATCTTTCTATGTGTATGAAAGAGAGCTTTTAGCTATTGTCATAGAAATCCTACCATGAGGGTACTAATATTGTAATACACACCAAGCATCAAAGCATCAAATACTTTTTAAAGTAGACACAGACTATTGCTTGTTTCTAACTGCACATCTACATCGACGCCAGATTGATTATTTTCTATTTCTAGTTACATATTAATGTCAAATTGTTAATTCCCTATTTTCGGCTGCACATCAAGGCTAGATTGATTACTTCTTTTTTCTGGCATGTCAAGACCAGATTGATTATCTTCTA
This sequence comes from Typha latifolia, assembly GCF_019914945.1. Classification (NCBI taxonomy): domain Eukaryota; kingdom Viridiplantae; phylum Streptophyta; class Magnoliopsida; order Poales; family Typhaceae; genus Typha; species Typha latifolia. The sequence continues at coordinate 554,353 of NC_133097.1, forward strand.
GTTCTAGTTGCACGTCGAGCTAGATTGATTATCGCTTGTTATAAGTTGCACATAAAAAATAGATTCATTACTGTGTGTTTATGATTGCACCCCAACGGTAGATTGATTATTCCCTGCATCTGACTACATATTTTTTATTTCTAGTTGCATGTCAAGTTCAAATTATTTATTCCCTATTTCCAACTACACATTAGGGCTAGATTGATTACTTCTTGTTTCTGGCACGTCAAGGCCAAATTGATTATTTTCTATTTCTAGTTGCACGTCGAGCGAGGTTGATTATCACTTGTTATAAGTTGCACATTAAAAATAGATTCATTACTGTGTGTTTCTGACTGCACCCAATAGTAGATTGATTATTCCCTGTATCTGACTACATATTGAGGCCAAAAAGTTTTTTAGAATCTTACCTTCGCTGCATGACGAGTTCTATGTCGAAGAAATGGGCTACAGGACTATCACTAGCTAAATGGTGGTATAATATCAATTACCACAGCAGCTTAAATACCACCCCTTTTTTGACTGCACCCTAATAGTAGATTGATTATTCCTTACATCTGACTACATATTTTATATTTCTAGTTGCATGTCAAGGTCAGATTTTTTATTCCCTATTTCCAACTACACATTAGGGCTACATTGATTACTTCTTGTTTCTGGTATGTCAAGACCAGATTGATTATTTTCTATTTCTAGTTTCACGTGGAGCTAGGTTGATTATCACTTGTTATAAGTTACACATAAAAACTAGATTCATTACTGTGTGTTTCTGACTGCACCTAACAGTAGATTGATTATTCCCTATATTTGACTACATATTGAGGCCAGAAAGATTATTGTCGTCATCACTGATGTTTGCATAACAGTGACATGCATCACTAGCATCATTCATGTAGCCACCAAAGGCTCCGTTTGAGTAACTTGGAAGCATGGCAACATTGATAGAGGGCACGGGACTATGCGCGGGTAAATGGTTGCTTAGAATCTTACCTTTGTTGCATGACGAGTTCTAAGTCGAAGAAATGGGCTGCATGACTATCACTAGCTGAATGGTTGTATTATATCAATTACAACAGTAGCTTAAATACCACCCTTTTCAAGCACTTTATCGATACACCCCTCCACAGTTAGCTTTGTCATTCGTAGTTCCATCACCTATTAAGTTAGTGGAAGCTTATCTGTACAATTAATTACAACAATCATCTTTCCCTACCTCGCCTTCATCGGCATCTTTCCCTACCTCGCATTCATTGGAGTTCCTGACAGCTAGCAAATTCTTTTCTAATCGTCCGGTCTGAGAGCTCCGGTGATGGGAGAAGTAGATTTATGTGGTCTTCACGCTCTAAGTGAAGGGGGTGGGGGGGACCTCAATGGCCGCCGGTCACTATTGTCAAGCTATTACTAGTTAGAAATCGGGCCTTGAGGGTACTCATTTTGTAATACACCGAGCATCAAAGCATCAAATACTTCTTAAAACAAACACTGACTATTGATTGTTTCCGACTGCATATCTACATCGAGGCTAGATTGATTATTTTCTATTTTTGGTTGCATGTCGGGGTCAGATTTCTATTTCTAGCTACACATTAGTGCTAGATTGATTATTTCTTATTTCTGGCATGTCGAGGCCAGATTACTTAGTTTTATTTTTTAGTTGCACGTCGTGTTAGGTTGATTATCGATTGTTATAAGTTGCACAAAAAAAATAGATTTATTACTGTGTGTTTCTGACTGCACCACAATGGTAGATTGGTTATTCTCTGAATCTGACTACATATTGAGGCCAGAAAGATTATTGTCGTAATCACTAACGTTTGCACAATAGGGACATGTATCACCAATATCATTCATGTAGCCACAATAGGCTTCACTTGAGTAACTTGGAAGCATGGCAACATTGATAGAGGGCACCGAACTATGTGCGGGTAAATTGCTCCACTGCACGCTCGAGCTATAGCCCCAATCCTTGCATTATCAGATTTTTCTATACACATCCAGCTTGAAGCTGATTCGAGTAGGGTGGGAGTTGGAGTAGTCTTTCAACAAGGACACCTAACAGCTATTTTTAGTTTGGTACTCGGGCCCAAGTTCAAATTTTACTATGTGTATAAAATAAAGCTTTTAGCTATTGTCATGCTATTACTAGGTAGAAATCCGGCCTTGCGGGTACTCATTTTGTAAAACACACCGAGCATCAAAGCATCAAATACTTCTTAATACAAACACTGACCATTGCTTATTACCGACTACACATCTATATCGAGGCCAGATTTACTATTTTCTATTTTTGGTTGCATGTCGAGATCAGATTGTTTATTCCCTACATCCCGCTGCACATTGGGGCTAGATTGATTACTTCTTGTTTCTGGCATGTCGATGCCATATTGATTAATTTAGATTTTTTAGTTGCACGTCGAGCTAGGTTGATTATCGCTTGTTATAAGTTGCACATCTAAAATAAATTCATTACTGTGAGTTTTTGACTGCACCACATTGGTAGACTGATTATTCACTACATCTGACTACATATTGAAGCCAAAAAGATTATTGTCGTCATCAGTAACGTTTGCACAATAGGGACATGCATCACCAATATCATTCATGTAGCCACCATAGGCTCCACTTGAGTAATTTGGAAGCATAAAAACATTTATAGAGGGCACCGAACTATATGCGGGTAAATGGTTGCTTAGAATCTTACCTTCGCTGCATGATGAGTTCTAAGTCGAAGAAATTGGCTGCATAACTATCACTAGCTGAATGGTGGTATAATAGCAATTACTAGGGCAGCTTAAATAGCACCCCTTTTCAAGAACTTTTTGGATACACCCCTTCATAATTAGCTTTGACATTTGCAGTACCATTAGCTATTGAGTTAGTGGAGGCTTATCTGTAGGAAAAGGAGTTTGCAATCGGAGATTTGGTGTATTTGAAGCTGCAACCTTATAGACAGACTTCTATGCATATCTATCAGAACTTCTATCATACCCAGATTTTTAAAAAAATGACCCCCCGCACCAAGCGCCTCCGTCCGAGACTTACCCCCCATCCACTCTTTCTTTTCCTTCTTTTTTCGTGCACGCTACCACTGCCCGTCATCTATTTCCACCACCACCCTACCATCTCTCTTTGCCTCTCCTCTCGTGCTGCCGATGCTGGAGCAGACTCATGCAAACCCAAGTCCTAGACACCTCCTTGGTAAGCCCTTATACCTCTCAATTAGTTACGGTAATCATCTTCCCCCACCTCACCTTCGTCGGAGTTCCTGGTGGCTGGTGACTTCTCGTCTAACCGTCCGGTCTAATAGCTCTTGTGAGGGGAGAAACGGATTTATGTAAGCTTCGAGCTCTTAGTGACTTGGGGGGGGACCTCCATGGCTGGTAGTTTCTCACCCCATTGGCCACGCTGGTCGTGGGGCAAGCTACTCCCTTTCCCTCGTAGCCGGGGAGGACGGCCAAACCTACCACCGAAGAAGAATTGTTTTCGTTGGCCCACTAAAGCTGAGGAAGCTTTCCAAACACTCAAAAATAGCCAAGACTATAACAACAGTCCTAGCATTGTGGGATTTTTCTAAACACACCAAGGTTTAAGCTGATTCGAGCAAGGCAGGAGTTGCGTAGTCCTTCAACAAGAAGGACACCTGATAGCTTTTTACAGTCGGGCAATAGGGCCCAAGTTCAAATCTTTCTATGTCTATGAAAGAGAGCTTTTAGCTATTGTCATAGAAATCCTACCATGAGGGTACTCATAATGTAATACACACCAAGCATCAAAGCATCAAATACTTTTTAAAGTAGACACATACTATTGCTTGTTTCTAACTGCACATCTACATCGACGCCAGATTGATTATTTTCTATTTCTAGTTTCATATTAATGTCAAATTATTAATTCCCTATTTTCGGCTGCACATCAAGGCTAGATTGATTACTTCTCTTTTCTGGCATGTCAAGGCTAGATTGATTATTTTCTAGTTCTAGTTGCACGTCGAGCTAGGTTGATTATCGCTTGTTATAAGTTGCACATAAAAAATAGATTCATTACTGTGTGTTTCTGATTGCACCCCAACGGTAGATTAATTATTCCCTACATCTGACAACATATTTTCTATTTCTAGTTGCATGTCAAGTTCAGATTGTTTATTCCCTATTTCCAACTACACATTAGGGCTAGATTGATTACTTCTTCTTTCTGGTATGTCAAGACCAGATTGATTATTTTCTATTTCTAGTTGCACGTCGAGTGTGGTTTATTATCACTTGTTATAAGTTGCACATTAAAAATAGATTCATTACTTGTGTGTTTCGATTGCACCCAATAGTAGATTGCTTATTCCCTGACTACATATTGAGGCCAAAAAGTTTCATAGAATCTTACCTTCGCTGCATGACGAGTTCTATGTCGAAGAAATGGGCTACAGGACTATCACTAGCTAAATGGTGCTATAATATCAATTACCACAGCAGCTTAAATACCTCCCCATTTTTAACTGCACCCCAATAGTAGATTGATTATTCCTTGCATCTAACTACATATTTTATATTTTTAGTTACATGTCAAGGTCAGATTTTTTATTCCCTATTTCCCACTACACATTTGGGCTACATTGATTACTTCTTGTTTCTGGTATGTCAAGAACAGATTGATTATTTTCTATTTCTGGTTTCACATGGAGCTCGGTTGATTATCACTTGTTATAGGTTACACATAAAAAATAGATTCATTACTGTGTGTTTCTGACTGCACCCAACAGTAGATTGATTATTCCCTGTATCTGACTACATATTGAGGCCAGAAAGATTATTGTCATCATCACTGATGTTTGCATAACAGTGACATGCATCACTAGTATCATTCATGTAGACACCAAAGGCTCCATTTGAGTAACTTGGAAGCATGGCAACATTGATAGAGGGCACCGGACTATGCGCGGGTAAATGGTTGATTAGAATCTTACCTTTGTTGCATGACGAGTTCTAAGTCGAAGTAATGGGCTGCATGACTATCACTAGCTGAATGGTGGTATTATATCAATTACAAGAGTAGCTTAAATACCACCCTTTTCAAGCACTTTATCGATACACCCCTCACAGTTAGCTTTGTCATTCGTAGTTCCATCACCTATTAAGTTAGTGGAAGCTTATCTGTACAATTAATTACAACAATCATCTTTCCCTACCTCGCCTTCATCGGCATCTTTCCCTACCTCGCCTTCATCGGAGTTCCTGACAGCTAGCAAATTCTCTTCTAATCGTCCGGTCTGAGAGCTCCGGTGAGGGGAGAAGTAGATTTATGTGGTCTTCAAGCTCTAAGTGAGGGGGGTGGGGGGGACCTCAATGACCGCAGGTCACTATTGACAAGCTATTACTAGTTAGAAATCGGGCCTTGAGGGTACTCATTTTGAAATACACACCGAGCATCAAAGCATCAAATACTTCTTAAAACAAACACTGAACAAACACAGACTATTGCTTGTTTCCGACTGCACATCTACATCGAGGCTAGATTGATTATTTTCTATTTTTGGTTGCATGTCGAGGTCAGATTTCTATTTCTAGCTGCACATTAGGGCTAGATTGATTATTTCTTATTTCTGGCATGTCGAGGCCAGATTACTTAATTTTATTTTTTAGTTGCACGTCGAGTTAGGTTGATTATCGATTGTTATAAGTTGCACATAAAAAATAGATTCATTACTGTGTGTTTCTGACTGCACCACAATGGTAGATTGATTATTCCCTGAATCTGACTACATATTGAGGCCAGAAAGATTATTGTCGTAATCACTAACATTTGTACAATAGGGACATGCATCACCAATATCATTAATGTAGCCATAATAGGCTCAACTTGAGTAACTTGGAAGCATGGCAACATTGATAGAGGGCACCGAACTATGTGCGGGTAAATGGTTGCTTAGAATCTTACCTTCGCTGCATGATGAGTTCTAAGTCGAAGAAATTGGCTGCATAACTATCACTAGCTGAATGGTGGTATAATATCAATTACCAGAGCAGCTTAGATAGCACCCCTTTTCAAGCACTTTTTGGATACACCCCTTCGAAATTAGCTTTGACATTTGCAGTACCATTAGCTATTGAGTTAGTGGAGGCTTATCTGTAGGAAAAGGAGTTTGCAATCGAAGATTTGGTGTATTTGAAGCTGCAACCTTATAGACAGACTTCTATGCATATCCATCATAACTTCTATCATACCCAGATTTTTAAAAAAATGACCCCCCCGCACCAAGCGCCTCCGTCCGAGACTTGCCCCCCATCCTCTCTTTCTTTTCCTTCTTTTTTCGTGCACGATACCACTGCCCGTCATCTATTTCCACCACCACCCTACCATCTCTCTTTGCCTCTCCTCTCGTGCAGCCGGTGCCGGAGCAGACTCATGCAAACCCAAGTCCTAGACACCTCCTTGGTAAGCCCTTAAACCTCTCAATTAGTTACGGTAATCATCTTCCCCCACCTCACCTTCGTCGGAGTTCCTGGTGGCTGGCGACTTCTTGTCTAGCCATCCGGTCTAATAGCTCTGGTGAGGGGAGAAACGGATTTATGTAAGCTTCGAGCTCTTAGTGACTTAGGGAGGGGGGGACCTCCATGGCTGGCAGTTTGTCACCCCATCGGCCACGCTAGCCGTGGGGCAAGCTACTCCCTTTCCCTCGTAGTCGAGGAGGATGGCCAAACCTACCACTGAAGAAGAATTGTTTTCGTTGGCCCACTAAAGCTGAGGAAGCTTTCCAAACACTCAAAAATAGCCATGACTATAACAGTGGGATTTTTCTAAACACACCAAGGTTGAAGCTGATTCGAGCAAGGCAGGAGTTGAGTAGTCCTTCAACAAGAAGGACACCTGATACCTTTTTCTAGTTCAGCAGTTGGGCCTAAGTTCAGATCTTACTATGTGTACAAAATAAAGCTTTTACCTATTGTCATGCTATTACTAGGTAGAATTTCTGCCTTGAGGGTACTCATTTTTTAATACACACAGAGCATCAAAGCATCAAATACTTCTGCACTGACTATTGCTAGTTTCTAACTGCACATGTACATCGAGGCCAAATTTATTATTTTTTATTTCTGTTTGCATGCTGAGGTCAGATTATTTATTCCCTATTTCTAGCTGCACATCAAGGCTAGATTGATTACTTCTTGTTTCTGGCACGTCGAGGCCAGATTGATTATTTTCGAGTTTTAGTTGCACGTCGACCTAGGTTTTTTTTATCTCTTGTTAAAAGTTGCACTTAAATGGTTGCTTAGAATCTTACCTTCGCTGCATGATGAGTTCTAAGTCAAAGAAATGGGCTGCATTACTATCACTAGCTGAATGGTGGTATAATATCAATTACCAGAGTAGCTTAAATACCACTCCTTTTCAAGCACTTTTTGGATAAACCCTTCCAAAATTAGCTTCGACATTCGCAGTACCATCAGCTATTGAGTTAGTGGTTAGTGGAGGTTTATAACCTTATAGACAGACTTCTATGCAGATACAACAGAACTTATATAACACCCAAATTATAAAAAAAAATCCCCCCACCACGTGCCAAGCGCATGCGTCCTAGACTTGCCCCCTGGTCCTCTCTTTCTTTTCCTTCTTTTTTCATACACGCCTAATCTATTTCTCCTCCACCCCACCTTCTCTCTAAGCCTCTCCTCTCCTCTCCTAGACACCTCCTTGGTAAGCCCCTAAACCTCTCAATTACTTACGGTAATCATCTTCCACTACCTCACCTTCATCGGAGTTCATGGTAGCTGGCGACTTCTCGTCTAATCGTCCGGTCTAAGTGCTTCGGTGAGGGGAGAAGTAGATTTATGTGGTCTTCAATTTCTTAGTGAGAGGGGGACCTCAACAGCCGCCGGCCATGGAGTGCACCTTGTCGCCCTGTAGGCCACCATGGCTGCGGGGCGAGCTACTTTCGCTCCCTCGTAGGTGGGGAGGATGGTGAAAATGCTCCATTGTACACTATGGCTATGCCCCCGCCCCCGCCGTCGAAGAAGAATTGTTTTTGTTGGCCCACTAAAACCGAGGAAGCTTTCCAAACACTTAAAAACAACCTTGATTAAGTCCTAGCATTGCTGCATTTTTCTAAACACTTCGAGCTTGAAGCTGATTCGAGCAAGGTGGGAGTTGGAGTAGTCCTTCAACAAGAAGGACCCCTGATAGCTTTTTACAGTCGGGCACTAGGGCCCAAGTTCAAATCTTTCTATGTGTATGAAAGAGAGCTTTTAGCTATTGTCATAGAAATCCTACAATGAGGGTACTAATATTGTAATACACACCAAGCATCAAAGCATCAAATACTTTTTAAAGTAGACACAGACTATTGCTAGTTTCTAACTGCACATCTACATCGACGCCAGATTGATTATTTTCTATTTCTAGTTACATATTAATGTCAAATTGTTAATTCCCTATTTTCGGCTGCACATCAAGGCTAGATTGATTACTTCTTTTTTCTGGCATGTCAAGACCAGATTGATTATCTTCTAGTTCTAGTTGCACGTCGAGCTAGATTGATTATCGCTTGTTATAAGTTGCACATAAAAAATAGATTCATTACTGTGTGTTTCTGATTGCACCCCAACGGTAGATTAATTATTCCCTACATCTGACAACATATTTTCTATTTCTAGTTGCATGTCAAGTTCAGATTGTTTATTCCCTATTTCGAACTACACATTAGGGATAGATTGATTACTTCTTGTTTCTGGCAGGTCAAGGCCAAATTGATTATTTTCTATTTCTATTTGCACGTCGAGCGAGGTTGATTATCACTTGTTATAAGTTGCACGTTAAAAATAGATTCATTACTGTGTGTTTCTGACTACACCCAATAGTAGATTGATTATTGCCTGTATCTGACTACATATTGAAGCCAAAAAGTTTCTTAGAATCTTACCTTCGCTGCATGACGAGTTCTATGTCGAAGAAATGGGCTACACGACTATCACTAGCTAAATGGTGGTATAATATCAATTACCACAGCAGCTTAAATACCACCCCTTTTTTGACTGCACCCCGATAGTAGATTGATTATTCCCTGCAACTGACTACATATTCATGTCAAAGTCAGATTTTTTATTCCCTATTTCCAACTACACATTAAGGCTACATTGATTACTTCTTGTTTTTGGTATGTCAAGACCAGATTGATTATTTTCTATTTCTAGTTTCACGTGGAGCTAGGTTGATTATAATTTGTTATAAGTTACACATAAAAAATAGATTCATTACTTTGTGTTTCTCACTGCACCCAACAGTAGATTGATTATTCCCGTATATCGACTACATATTGAGGCCAGAAAAATTATTGTCGTCATCACTGATGTTTGCATAATGGTGACATGCATCACTAGCATCATTCATGTAGCCACCAAAGGCTTCGTTTGAGTAACTTGGAAGCATGGCAACATTGATAGAGGGCACCGGACTATGCGCGGGTAAATGGTTGATTAGAATCTTACCTTTGTTGCATGACGAGTTCTAAGTCGAAGAAATGGGCTGCATGACTGTTACTAGCTGAATGGTGGAATTATATCAATTACCACAGCAGCTTAAATACCACACTTTTTCAAGCACTTTATGGATGCACCCCTCCATAGTTAGCTTTGACATTCATAGTACCATCACCTATTGAGTTAGTGGAGGCTTATCTGTAGGAAAAGGAGGAGTATGCAATCGGTGATTCAGTGTATTTGAAGGTGCAACCTTAAAGACAGACTTCTATGCAGATCTGAGAGAACTTATATAACACCCAGATTTTAAAATAAATCCCCCCCTACGCGCCAAGTGCCTACGCCCCAGACCTGCCCCCCATAGTTTATTTCTTTTGCTTCTTCTTTCATGCAAGCTAGCTACCACTACACCTCATCTATTTCCTCCTCCTCCACCCCACCATCTCTAATTGCCTCTCCTCTCGTGCTGCCAACGCCAGAGCAGACTCATGCAAACCCAAGTCCTAGACACCTCCTTGGTAAGCCCCTAAACCTCTCAGTTAGTTACGGTAGTCATCTTCCCCCACCTCACCTTCTTCGGAGTTCCTAGCGACTGGCAAATTCTCGTCTAATCGTCCAGTCCGAGAGCTCCAGTGAGGGGAGAAGTATATTTATGTGGGTCTTCAAGCTCTAATTGAAGAGGGGTGGGGGGGACCTCCATGGCTGCTGGCAATGGAGTACAACTTATCAGCCCGTCGGCCAGGGCGAGCTACTTCCGCTCCCTCATAAGTGGGGACGATGGCGAAACTGCTCCACCGCAGGCTCGGGCTATGCCCCGGACCCCGCTGCCATAGAAGAAATGTTTTTGTTAGCGCACTAAAACCGAGGAAGCTTTCCAAACACTCAAAAATAGCCATGATTATAGCCCCAGTCCTAGCGTTGTCGAATTTTTCTTAATAGTTCGAGCTCGAAGCTGATTCGAGCTGGGTGGGAGTTGGAGTAGTCTTTCAACAAGGACACCTGATAGCTATTTTTAGTCGGGTACTAGGGCCCAAGTTCAAATTTTACTATGTGTATAAAAGAAAGCTTTTAGCTATTGTCATGCTATTACTAGGTAGAAATCCGGCCTTGAGGGTACTCATTTTGTAATACAAACCGAGCATCAAAGTATCAACTACTTCTTAAAACAAACACTAACTATTGCTTATTTCCAACAGCACATCTACATCGAGGCCAAATTGATTATTTTCTATTTCTGGTTGCATGTCGAGGTTAGATTTTTTATTCCCTTTTTCTAGCTGCACATCAGGGCTAGATTGATTACTTCTTGTTTCTAGTATGTCGAGGCCAAATTGATTATTTTCTATTTCTAGTTGCACGTCGAGCTAGGTTGATTATCGCTTGTTATCAGTTGCACGTAAAAAATAGATTCATTACTGTGTGTTTCTGATTTCACCCCAACGTTAGATTGATTATTCCCTGCATCTGACTACATATTTTCTATTTCTAGTTGCATGTCAAGTTCACATTGTTTATTCCCTATTTCCAGCTACACATTAGAGCTAGATTGATTACTTCTTGTTTCTGACACGTCAAGGCCAAATTGATTATTTTCTATTTCTAGTTGCACGTCGAGCGAGGTTGATTATCAATTGTTATATGTTGCACATTAAAAATAGATTCATTACTGTGTGTTTCTGACTGCACCCAATAGTAGATAGATTATTCCCTATATCTGACTACATATTGAGGCCAAAAAGTTTCTTAGAATCTTACCTTCGTTGCATGACGAGTTCTATGTCGAAGTAATGGGCTACACGACTATCACTAGCTAAATGGTGGTATAATATCAATTACCACAGCAGCTTAAATACCACCCCTTTTTTGACTGCACCCCGATAGTAGATTGATTATTCCCTGCATCTGACTACATATTTTATATTTCTAGTTGCATGTCGAGGTCAGATTTTTTATTCCCTTTTTCTAGCGGCACATTAGGGCTAGATTGATTACTTCTTGTTTCTGGTATGTCGAGGCCAAATTGATTGTTTTCTATTTCTAGATGCACGTCGAGCTAGGTTGATTATCGCTTGTTATTAGTTGCACATAAAAAATAGACTCATTACTGTGTGTTTCTGATTTCACCCCAACGGTAGATTGATTATTCCCTGCATCTGACTACATATTTTCTATTTCTAGTTGCATGTCAAGTTCACATTGTTTATTCCCTATTTCCAACTACACATTAGGGCTAGATTGATTACTTCTTGTTTCTGGCACGTCAAGGCCAAATTGATTATTTTCTATTTCTATTTGCACGTCGAGCGAGGTTGATTATCACTTGTTATAAGTTGCACATTAAAAATAGATTCATTACTGTGTGTTTCTGACTGCACCCAATAGTAGATTGATTATTCGCTGTATCTGACTACATATTGAGGCCAAAAAGTTTCTTAGAATCTTACCTTCGCTGCATGACGAGTTTTATGTCGAAGAAATGGGCTACACGACTATCACTAGCTAAATGGTGGTATAATATCAATTACCACAGCAGCTTAAATACCACCCCTTTTTTGACTGCACCCTGATAGTAGATTGATTATTCCCTGCAACTGACTACATATTCATGTCAAGGTCAGATTTTTTATTCCCTATTTCCAACTACACATTAAGGCTACATTGATTAATTCTTGTTTTTGGTATGTCAAGACCAAATTGATTATTTTCTATTTCTAGTTGCACGTCGAGCGAGGTTGATTATCACTTGTTATAAGTTGCACATTAAAAATAGATTCATTACTGTGTGTTTCTGACTGCACCCAATAGTAGATTGATTATTCCCTGTATCTGACTACATATTGAGGCCAAAAAGTTTCTTAGAATCTTACCTTCGCTGCATGACGAGTTCTATGTCGAAGAAATGGGCTACACGACTATCACTAGCTAAATGGTGGTATAATATCAATTACCACAGCAGCTTAAATACCACCCCTTTTTTGACTGCACCCCGATAGTAGATTGATTATTCCTTGCAACTGACTACATATTCATGTCAAGGTCAGATTTTTTATTCCCTATTTCCAACTACACATTAAGGCTACATTGATTACTTCTTGTTTTTGGTATGTCAAGACCAGATTGATTATTTTCTATTTCTAGTTTCACGTGGAGCAAGGTTGATTATCATTTGTTATAAGTTACACATAAAAAATAGATTCATTACTTTGTGTTTCTCACTGCACCCAACAGTAGATTGATTATTCCTTGTATCTGACTACATATTGAGGCCAGAAAGATTATTGTCGTCATCACTGATGTTTGCATAATGGTGACATGCATCACTAGCATCATTCATGTAGCCACCAAAGGCTTCGTTTGAGTAACTTGGAAGCATGGCAACATTGATAGAGGGCACCGGACTATGCGTGTGTAAATGGTTGATTAGAATCTTACCTTTGTTGCATGACGAGTTCTAAGTCGAAGAAATGGGCTGCATGACTATTACTAGCTGAATGGTGGTATTATATCAATTACCACAGCTGTTTAAATACCACACTTTTTCAAGCACTTTATGGATGCACCCCTCCATAGTTAGCTTTGACATTAATAGTACCATCACCTATTGAGTTAGTGGAGGCTTATCTGTAGGAAAAGGAGGAGTATGCAATCTGTGATTCAGTGTATTTGAAGGTGCAACCTTAAAGACAGACTTCTATGCAGATCTGAGAGAACTTATATAACACCCAGATTTTAAAATAAATCCCCCTACGCGCGAAGTGCCTACGCCCTGCACCTGCCCCCCATCGTTTATTACTTTTGCTTCATCTTTCATGCACGCTAGCTACCACTGCACCTCATCTATTTCCTCCTCCTCCACCCCACCATCTCTAATTGCCTCTCCTCTCGTGCCGCCAACGCCGAGAGCAGAGACTCATGCAAACCCAAGTCCTAGACACCTCCTTGGTAAGCCCCTAAACCTCTCAATTAGTTACGGTAGTCATCTTCCCCCACCTCACCTTCGTCGGAGTTCCTAGCGACTGGCAAATTCTTGTCTAATCGTCCAGTCCGAGAGCTCCAGTGAGGGGAGAAGTATATTTATGTGGGTCTTCAAGCTCTAATTGAAGAGGGGTGGGGGGACCACCATGGCTACTGGCAATGGAGTACAACTTATCGCCCGTCGGCCAGGGCGAGCTACTTCCGCTCCCTCATAAGTGGGGAGGATGGCGAAACTGCTCCACCGCAGGCTCGCGCTATGCCCCCGACCCCGCTGCCATTGAATAAATGTTTTTGTTAACGCACTAAAACCGAGGAAGCTTTCCAAAAACTCAAAAATAGCCATCATTATAGCCCCAGTCCTAGCGTTGTCGAATTTTTCTTAACAGTTCGAGCTCGAAGCTGATTCGAGCTGGGTGGGAGTTGGAGTAGTCTTTCAACAAGGACACCTGATAGCTATTTTTAGTCGGGTACTGGGGCCCAAGTTCAAATTTTACTATGTGTATAAAAGAAAGCTTTTAGCTATTGTCATGCTATTACTAGGTAGAAATCCGGCCTTGAGGGTACTAATTTTGTATTACACACCGAGCATCAAAGTATCAACTACTTCTTAAAACAAACACTAACTATTGCTTATTTCCAACAGCACATCTACATCGAGGCCAAATTGATTATTTTCTATTTCTGGTTGCATGTCGAGGTTAGATTTTTTATTCCCTTTTTCTAGCTGCACATCAGGGCTAGATTGATTACTTCTTGTTTCTGGTATGTCGAGGCCAAATTGATTATTTTCTATTTCTAGTTGCACGTCGAGCTAGGTTGATTATCGCTTGTTATTAGTTGCACATAAAAAATAGATTCATTACTGTGTGTTTCTGATTTCACCCCAACGGTAGATTGATTATTCCCTGCATCTGACTACATATTTTCTATTTCTAGTTGCATGTCAAGTTCACATTGTTTATTCCCTATTTCCAGCTAAACATTAGGGCCAGATTGATTACTTCTTGTTTCTGACACGTCAAGGCCAAATTGATTATTTTCTATTTCTAGTTGCACGTCGAGCGAGGTTGATTATCACTTGTTATAAGTTGCACATTAAAAATAGATTCATTACTGTGTGTTTCTGACTGCACCCAATAGTAGATTGATTATTCCCTGTATCTGACTACATATTGAGGCCAAAAAGTTTCTTAGAATCTTACCTTCGCTGCATGACGAGTTCTATGTCGAAGAAATGGGCTACACGACTATCACTAGCTAAATGGTGGTATAATATCAATTACCACAGCAGCTTAAATACCACCCCTTTTTTGACTGCACCCCGATAGTAGATTGATTATTCCTTGCAACTGACTACATATTCATGTCAAGGTCAGATTTTTTATTCCCTATTTCCAACTACACATTAATGCTACATTGATTACTTCTTGTTTTTGGTATGTCAAGACCAGATTGATTATTTTCTATTTCTAGTTTCACGTGGAGCAAGGTTGATTATCATTTGTTATAAGTTACACATAAAAAATAGATTCATTACTTTGTGTTTCTCTTTGCACCCAACAGTAGATTGATTATTCCCGTATCTCGACTACATATTGAGGCCGAGAAAGATTATTGTCGTCATCACCGATGTTTGCATAATGGTGACATGCATCACTAGCATCATTCATGTAGCCACCAAAGGCTTCGTTTGAGTAACTTGGAAGCATGGCAACATTGATAGAGGGCACCGGACTATGCGCGTGTAAATGGTTGATTAGAATCTTACCTTTGTTGCATGACGAGTTCTAAGTCGAAGAAATGGGCTGCATGACTATTACTAGCTGAATGGTGGTATTATATCAATTACCACAGCTGTTTAAATACCACACTTTTTCAAGCACTTTATGGATGCACCCCTCCATAGTTAGCTTTGACATTAATAGTACCATCACCTATTGAGTTAGTGGAGGCTTATCTGTAGGAAAAGGAGGAGTATGCAATCGGTGATTCAGTGTATTTGAAGGTGCAACCTTAAAGACAGACTTCTATGCAGATCTGAGAGAACTTATATAACACCCAGATTTTAAAATAAATCCCCCCCTACGCGCGAAGTGCCTACGCCCCAGACCTGCCCCCCATCGTTTATTACTTTTGCTTCATCTTTCATGCACGCTAGCTACCACTGCACCTCATCTATTTCCTCCTCCTCCACCCCACCATCTCTAATTGCCTCTCCTCTCGTGCTGCCAACGCCAGAGCAGACTCATGCAAACCCAAGTCCTAGACACCTCCTTGGTAAGCCCCTAAACCTCTCAATTAGTTACGGTAGTCATCTTCCCCCACCTCACCTTCGTCGGAGTTCCTAGCGACTGGCAAATTCTTGTCTAATCGTCCAGTCCGAGAGCTCCAGTGAGGGGAGAAGTATATTTATGTGGGTCTTCAAGCTCTAATTGAAGAGGGGTGGGGGGACCACCATGGCTACTGGCAATGGAGTACAACTTATCAGCCCGTCGGCCAGGGCGAGCTACTTCCGCTCCCTCATAAGTGGGGAGGATGGCGAAACTGCTCCACCGCAGGCTCGCGCTATGCCCCCGACCCCGCTGCCATTGAATAAATGTTTTTGTTAACGCACTAAAACCGAGGAAGCTTTCCAAAAACTCAAAAATAGCCATCATTATAGCCCCAGTCCTAGCGTTGTCGAATTTTTCTTAACACCCGAGCTCGAAGCCGATTCGAGCCGGGTGGGAGTTGGAGTAGTCTTTCAACAAGGACACTGATAGCTATTTTTAGTCGGGTCGGGGCCCAAGTTCAAATTTTACTATGTGTATAAAAGAAAGCTTTTAGCTATTGTCATGCTATTACTAGGTAGAAATCCGGCCTTGAGGGTACTCATTTTGTATTACACACCGAGCATCAAAGTATCAACTACTTCTTAAAACAAACACTAACTATTGCTTATTTCCAACAGCACATCTACATCGAGGCCAAATTGATTATTTTCTATTTCTGGTTGCATGTCGAGGTTAGATTTTTTATTCCCTTTTTCTAGCCGCACATCGGGCTAGATTGATTACTTCTTGTTTTCGGTATGTCGAGGCCAAATTGATTATTTTCTATTTCTAGTTGCACGTCGAGCTAGGTTGATTATCGCTTGTTATTAGTTGCACATAAAAAATAGATTCATTACTGTGTGTTTCTGATTTCACCCCAACGGTAGATTGATTATTCCCTGCATCTGACTACATATTTTCTATTTCTAGTTGCATGTCAAGTTCACATTGTTTATTCCCTATTTCCAGCTAAACATTAGGGCCGATTGATTACTTCTTGTTTCGACACGTCAAGGCCAAATTGATTATTTTCTATTTCTAGTTGCACGTCGAGCGAGGTTGATTATCACTTGTTATAAGTTGCACATTAAAAATAGATTCATTCTTTGTGTGTTTCGATCGCACCCAATAGTAGATTGATTATTCCCTGTATCTGACTACATATTGAGGCCAAAAAGTTTCTTAGAATCTTACCTTCGCTGCATGACGAGTTCTATGTCGAAGAAATGGGCTACACGACTATCACTAGCTAAATGGTGGTATAATATCAATTACCACAAAGCAGCTTAAATACCACCCTTTTTTTGACCGCACACCCCGATAGTAGATTGATTATTCCTTGCAACTGACTACATATTCATGTCAAGGTCAGATTTTTTATTCCCTATTTCCAACTACACATTAAGGCTACATTGATTACTTCTTGTTTTTGGTATGTCAAGACCAGATTGATTATTTTCTATTTCTAGTTTCACGTGGAGCAAGGTTGATTATCATTTGTTATAAGTTACACAAAAAAATAGATTCATTACTTTGTGTTTCTCACTGCACCCAACAGTAGATTGATTATTCCCTGTATCTGACTACATATTGAGGCCAGAAAGATTATTGTCGTCATCACTGATGTTTGCATAATGGTGACATGCATCACTAGCATCATTCATGTAGCCACCAAAGGCTTCGTTTGAGTAACTTGGAAGCATGGCAACATTGATAGAGGGCACCGGACTATGCGCGTGTAAATGGTTGATTAGAATCTTACCTTTGTTGCATGACGAGTTCTAAGTCGAAGAAATGGGCTGCATGACTATTACTAGCTGAATGGTGGTATTATATCAATTACCACAAATTTTGTTTAAATACCACACTTTTTCAAGCACTTTATGGATGCACCCCTCCATAGTTAGCTTTGACATTCATAGTACCATCACCTATTGAGTTAGTGGAGGCTTATCTGTAGGAAAAGGAGGAGTATGCAATCGGTGATTCAGTGTATTTGAAGGTGCAACCTTAAAGACAGACTTCTATGCAGATCTGAGAGAACTTATATAACACCCAGATTTTAAAATAAATCCCCCCCTACGCGCGAAGTGCCTACGCCCCAGACCTGCCCCCCATCGTTTATTACTTTTGCTTCTTCTTTCATGCACGCTAGCTACCACTGCACCTCATCTATTTCCTCCTCCTCCACCCCACCATCTCTAATTGCCTCTCCTCTCGTGCTGCCAACGCCAGAGCAGACTCATGCAAACCCAAGTCCTAGACACCTCCTTGGTAAGCCCCTAAACCTCTCAATTAGTTACGGTAGTCATCTTCCCCCACCTCACCTTCGTCGGAGTTCCTAGCGACTGGCAAATTCTTGTCTAATCGTCCAGTCCGAGAGCTCCAGTGAGGGGAGAAGTATATTTATGTGGGTCTTCAAGCTCTAATTGAAGAGGGGTGGGGGGACCACCATGGCTACTGGCAATGGAGTACAACTTATCAGCCCGTCGGCCAGGGCGAGCTACTTCCGCTCCCTCATAAGTGGGGAGGATGGCGAAACTGCTCCACCGCAGGCTCGCGCTATGCCCCCGACCCCGCTGCCATTGAAGAAATGTTTTTGTTAACGCACTAAAACCGAGGAAGCTTTCCAAAAACTCAAAAATAGCCATCATTATAGCCCCAGTCCTAGCGTTGTCGAATTTTTCTTAACAGTTCGAGCTCGAAGCTGATTCGAGCTGGGTGGGAGTTGGAGTAGTCTTTCAACAAGGACACCTGATAGCTATTTTTAGTCGGGTACTGGGGCCCAAGTTCAAATTTTACTATGTGTATAAAAGAAAGCTTTTAGCCATTGTCATGCTATTACTAGGTAGAAATCCGGCCTTGAGGGTACTCATTTTGTATTACACACCGAGCATCAAAGTATCAACTACTTCTTAAAACAAACACTAACTATTGCTTATTTCCAACAGCACATCTACATCGAGGCCAAATTGATTATTTTCTATTTCTGGTTGCATGTCGAGGTTAGATTTTTTATTCCCTTTTTCTAGCTGCACATCAGGGCTAGATTGATTACTTCTTGTTTCTGGTATGTCGAGGCCAAATTGATTATTTTCTATTTCTAGTTGCACGTCGAGCTAGGTTGATTATCGCTTGTTATCAGTTGCACATAAAAAATAGACTCATTACTGTGTGTTTCTGATTTCACCCCAACGGTAGATTGATTATTCCCTGCATCTGACTACATATTTTCTATTTCTAGTTGCATGTCAAGTTCACATTGTTTATTCCCTATTTCCAGCTAAACATTAGGGCCAGATTGATTACTTCTTGTTTCTGACACGTCAAGGCCAAATTGATTATTTTCTATTTCTAGTTGCACGTCGAGCGAGGTTGATTATCACTTGTTATAAGTTGCACATTAAAAATAGATTCATTACTGTGTGTTTCTGACTGCACCCAATAGTAGATTGATTATTCCCTGTATCTGACTACATATTGAGGCCAAAAAGTTTCTTAGAATCTTACCTTCGCTGCATGACGAGTTCTATGTCGAAGAAATGGGCTACACGACTATCACTAGCTAAATGGTGGTATAATATCAATTACCACAGCAGCTTAAATACCACCCCTTTTTTGACTGCACCCTGATAGTAGATTGATTATTCCCTGCAACTGACTGCATATTCATGTCAAGATCAGATTTTTTATTCCCTATTTCCAACTACACATTAAGGCTACATTGATTACTTCTTGTTTTTGGTATGTCAAGACCAGATTGATTATTTTCTATTTCTAGTTTCACGTGGAGCAAGGTTGATTATCATTTGTTATAAGTTACACATAAAAAATAGATTCATTACTTTGTGTTTCTCACTGCACCCAACAGTAGATTGATTATTCCCTGTATCTGACTACATATTGAGGCCAGAAAGATTATTGTCGTCATCACTGATGTTTGCATAATGGTGACATGCATCACTAGCATCATTCATGTAGCCACCAAAGGCTTCGTTTGAGTAACTTGGAAGCATGGCAACATTGATAGAGGGCACCGGACTATGCGCGTGTAAATGGTTGATTAGAATCTTACCTTTGTTGCATGACGAGTTCTAAGTCGAAGAAATGGGCTGCATGACTATTACTAGCTGAATGGTGGTATTATATCAATTACCACAGCTGTTTAAATACCACACTTTTTCAAGCACTTTATGGATGCACCCCTCCATAGTTAGCTTTGACATTAATAGTACCATCACCTATTGAGTTAGTGGAGGCTTATCTGTAGGAAAAGGAGGAGTATGCAATCGGTGATTCAGTGTATTTGAAGGTGCAACCTTAAAGACAGACTTCTATGCAGATCTGAGAGAACTTATATAACACCCAGATTTTAAAATAAATCCCCCCCTACGCGCGAAGTGCCTACGCCCTGCACCTGCCCCCATCGTTTATTACTTTTGCTTCATCTTTCATGCACGCTAGCTACCACTGCACCTCATCTATTTCCTCCTCCTCCACCCCACCATCTCTAATTGCCTCTCCTCTCGTGCTGCCAATGCCAGAGCAGACTCATGCAAACCCAAGTCCTAGACACCTCCTTGGTAAGCCCCTAAACCTCTCAATTTGTTACGGTAGTCATCTTCCCCCACCTCACCTTCGTCGGAGTTCCTTGCGACTGGCAAATTCTTGTCTAATCGTCCAGTCCGAGAGCTCCAGTGAGGGGAGAAGTATATTTATGTGGGTCTTCAAGCTCTAATTGAAGAGGGGTGGGGGGACCACCATGGCTACTGGCAATGGAGTACAACTTATCAGCCCGTCGGCCAGGGCGAGCTACTTCCGCTCCCTCATAAGTGGGGAGGATGGCGAAACTGCTCCACCGCAGGCTTGCGCTATGCCCCCGACCCCGCTGCCATTGAAGAAATGTTTTTGTTAACGCACTAAAACCGAGGAAGCTTTCCAAAAACTCAAAAATAGCCATCATTATAGCCCCAGTCCTAGCGTTGTCGAATTTTTCTTAGTTCGAGCTCGAAGCCGATTCGAGCCGGGTGGGAGTTGGAGTAGTCTTTCAACAAGGACACCTGATAGCTATTTTTAGTCGGGTACTGGGGCCCAAGTTCAAATTTTACTATGTGTATAAAAGAAAGCTTTTAGCTATTGTCATGCTATTACTAGGTAGAAATCCGGCCTTGAGGGTACTCATTTTGTATTACACACCGAGCATCAAAGTATCAACTACTTCTTAAAACAAACACTAACTATTGCTTATTTCCAACAGCACATCTACATCGAGGCCAAATTGATTATTTTCTATTTCTGGTTGCATGTCGAGGTTAGATTTTTTATTCCCTTTTTCTAGCTGCACATCAGGGCTAGATTGATTACTTCTTGTTTCTGGTATGTCGAGGCAAAATTGATTATTTTCTATTTCTAGTTGCACGTCGAGCTAGGTTGATTATCGCTTGTTATCAGTTGCACATAAAAAATAGATTCATTACTGTGTGTTTCTGATTTCACCCCAACGGTAGATTGATTATTCCCTGCATCTGACTACATATTTTCTATTTCTAGTTGCATGTCAAGTTCACATTGTTTATTCCCTATTTCCAGCTAAACATTAGGGCCAGATTGATTACTTCTTGTTTCTGACACGTCAAGGCCAAATTGATTATTTTCTATTTCTAGTTGCACGTCGAGCGAGGTTGATTATCACTTGTTATAAGTTGCACATTAAAAATAGATTCATTACTGTGTGTTTCTGACTACACCCAATAGTAGATTGATTATTCCCGTATCCTGACTACATATTGAGGCCAAAAAGTTTCTTAGAATCTTACCTTCGCTGCATGATGAGTTCTATGTCGAAGAAATGGGCTACACGGCTATCACTAGCTAAATGGTGGTATAATATCAATTACCACAGCAGCTTAAATACCACCCCTTTTTTGACTGCACCCCGATAGTAGATTGATTATTCCCTGCATCTGACTACATATTTTATATTTCTAGTTGCATGTCGAGGTTAGATTTTTTATTCCCTTTTTCTAGCTGCACATCAGTGCTAGATTGATTACTTCTTGTTTCTGGTATGTCGAGGCCAAATTGATTATTTTCCATTTCTAGTTGCATGTCGAGCTAGGTTGATTATCGCTTGTTATCAGTTGCACATCAAAAATATATTTATTACTGTGTGTTTCTAACTGCACTACAATAGTAGATTGATTATTCACTGCATCTGATATATATTGAGGCCAAATAGATTATTTTCGTCATGATTGTTGTTTCCAAAATAGTGACATGCATCACCAGCATCATTCACGTAGCCACCATAGGCTCCATTTGAGTTACTTGGAAGTATGTCAACATTGATAGAGGGCACCGGACTATACGCGGGTAAATGCTTGCTTAGAATCTTGCCTTCGTTTCATGACTATCACTAGTTGAATGGTGGTATAATATCAATTACTTTAGCAGCTTAAATACCACCCCTTTTCAAGCACTTTTTGGATAAACCATCCACAATTAGCTTTGACACTCGCAGTACCATCAGCTATTGAGTTAGTGGAGGCTTATGACTTCGATATTTATAACTTCGCTAGATTTAGAATCTATCTGCACCAAACGAAAGCTTAATCGGAGAGTTAATCGGAGAAGATAAGAAAAACTGGTTTAGTTGGTTTGTTCGGGTTTTAACTTAGTTGTTGATTTGTTTGGATTTGTTAGGGTTGTTTAATTTAGTTATGAGTCCATAGGTGATCCTCTATATATATATATCGAGGAAACCCTAATTGGAGTCTGATGAATAATGCTATTGGATTATTGAGTATCAAAGCATCAAATACTTCTGAAAGAAGATAGGTACTATTGCTTGTTTTCAAATTCACATCTACATCGAGGCCAGATTGATTATTTTCTATTTCTGGTTGCATATCGAGGTTAGATTATCTATTTCCAATTTTTAGCTCCACCTCACGGCTAGATTGATTATTCTTGTATCTGGCATGTTAAGGCCAGATTGATAATTTTTTATTTCTAGTTGCACGTCGAGCTAGGTAGATTATTTTTTGTTATAAGTTGCACATAAAAAATAGATTCATTACTATGTGTTTCTGACTGCAATCCAATGGTAGATTGATTATTCCCCGCATCTTACTACATATTTTCTATTTCTGGTTGCATGTCAACGTCAGATTGTTTTTTCCTTATTTCCAACTGCACATCAGGACTAGATTGATTATTTTCTATTTCTAGTATCACGTCGAGCTAGGTTGATTATCACTCGTTATAAGTTGCACATAAAAATTAGATTCATTACTGTGTGTTTCTGACTACACCCCAACGGTAGATTGAATATTCCCTGCATCTGACTACATATTGAGGCCAGAAGGATTATTGTCGTCATCACTGATGTTTTCACCATAGTGACCTGCATCCCCAGCATCATTCATGTAGCCACCAAAGGCTCCTTTTGAGTAACTTGGAAGCATGGCAACATTGATAGAGGGCACCGAACTATGCGTGGGTAAATGGTTCCTTAGAATCTTACCTTTGCTGGATGACGAGTTCTAAGTCAAAGAAATGGGCTGCATGACTGTCACTAGCTGAATGGTGGTATTATATCAATTACCACTGCAGCTTATATACCACCCTTTTTCAAGCACTTTATGGTTGCACCCCACCATAGTTAGCTTTGACATACGTAGTACCATCACCTATTGAGTTAATGGAGGCTTATCTGTAGGAAAAGGAGGAGTACGCAATCAGTGACTCAATGTATTTGAAGGTGCAACCTTAAAGACAAACTTCTATGCAGATCCAACAGAACTTATATAACACCCAGATTTTAAAATAAATTCCTTATTTCCAACTGCACATCAGGACTAGATTGATTAATTCTTATTTCTGGCATGTCAAGGCCAAATTGATTATTTTCTATTTCTAGTTGCACGTCGAGCTAGGTTGATTATCACTTGTTATAAGTTGCACATAAAAAGTAGATTCATTACTATGTGTTTCTAACGGCACCACAATGGTAGATTGATTATTCCCGTATCCTGACTACATATTGTGGCCAGAAAGATTATTGTCATCATCACCTATGTTTGCACAATAGTGACATGCATCACCATCATCATTCATGTAGCCACCATAGGCTCCATTTGAATAACTTCGAAGCATGGCATGGCAACAATGATAGAGGGCACCGGACTATGCGCGGGTAAATGGTTGCTTAGAATCTTACCTTTGTTGCATGACGAGTTCTAAGTCAAAGAAATGGGCTGCATGACTATCACTAGCTGAATGGTGGTATTATATCAATTACCACAGCAGCTTATATACCACCATTTTTCAAGCACTTTATGGATGCACCCCTCCACAGTTAGCATCGACATTCGTAGTACCATCACCTATTGAGTTACTGGAGGCTTATCTGTAGGAAAAGGAGGAGTACGCAATCGGTGATTCAATGTATTTGAAGGTGCAACCTTAAAGACAAACTTCTATGCAGATCCGACAAAACTTAAATAACACCCAGATTTTAAAATAAATCGCCCCCTACGCGCCAAGTGCCTACGTCCCCCCATCCTCTATTTCTTTTGCTTCTTCTTTCATGGACGCTACCACTGCACCTCATCTATTTCCTCCTCCACTCCCACCATCTCTCTTTGCCTCTCCTCTCGTGCTGCCAACACCAGAGCAGACTCATGCAAACCCACGTCCTAGACACCTCCTTGGTAAGCCCCTAAACCTCTCAATTAGTTACGGTAGTCATCTTCCCTCACCTCACCTTCGTCGGAGTTCCTACCGGCTGGCAAATTCTAGTCTATTCGTCCTGTCTGAGAGGTCCGGTGAGGGAAGTATATTTATGTGGTCTTCAAGCTGTAAGTGAAGGGGGTGGGGGAGACCTCCATGGCCGCTGGCCATGGAGCTAGGTTGATTATCGCTTGTTATCAGTTGCACATCAAAAATAGATTCATTACTGTGTGTTTCTGACTGCACTGCAATAGTAGATTGATTATTCCCTGTATCTGACTACATATTGAGACCAGAAAAATTATTGTCATCATGATTGATGTTTGCGTAATAGTGACATGCATCGCTAGCATCATTCATCTAGCCACCATAGGCTCCATTTGAGTAACTTGGAAGCATGTCAACATTGATAAAGGGCATTGGGCTATGCGCGGGTAAATGGTTGCTTAGAATCTTGCCTTCATTACATGACTATCACTAGCTGAATGGTGGTATAATATCAATTACCACAGCAGCTTGCCATGATGTTACTAGGTAGAAATCCTGCTTTGAGGGTACTCATTTTGTAATACACACGATACGAATCAAATCAGATTGGATCACATCAAAGGGAGATTAGGCTCAATAGATTGAGTCTAATTATCTTATTTGGTTATTTGGTTTATTAGTAGGTTAGGATTTTATTTTATTAGCTAAATTCAACTCTTATGCAGTTTCAAGTAAATATTCAATGAATATTCTACGCATATCCAAATAATATCAAACTAGTCGGATAATGTCTCCAACCTCCAGATCTACAACTTTGATATTTATGACTTCTCCAGATTCAGAATCTATCTGCACCAAATGACACCAAATGAAAGCTTAATCAGAGAGTTAATCGAAGAAGATAAGAAAAACTGGTTTAGTTGGTTTGTTCGGGTTTTAACATAGTTGTTAATTTGTTAGGATTTGTTAGGGTTGTTTAATTTAGTTGATGAGTCCATAAGGTGAGCCTCTATATATATGTGGAGGAAACACTAATTGGAGTATGATGAAAAATGCAATTGGATTATTGATTTCTTGCCTCCTATCTTCTCTCTAAACTCTCCCTCCTCCTCCCGCTTCACCATCCTTCCAGATCTACCTTTGGCAAGGTTTCTCCTTGCTTCTAATCTCCCTTGTCGAGTCACCCCTCTTATTTGGGATCTCAACCACTTTGTTCTCTTCGTCTACTTCGTTAATCACATTCATAATCCACTTTCATCTCCATACCCATCCATAACCCTAAAATCCACTTCACCCGTCACCACCACCATCACCCACGTTATTTCATATTTTTGTCCCTATTGCAAGTTGAATCTGTGAAGGCTTAAATATGAAAGTTGTATATTACGAAGCTATGGATTTAACACACTTGGTTTCGTAATTTTCTAACTACTGAAGAATATTTGACAAATAGTTTCCCACAGTTGCGCAGACTACTTCCTACAATAAATTCAGATCTTAACAAATTGTTCCGTAGCCGATCTTTTGGTACAAGAACCTATTAATTTGGTATCGGAGCCCAACAATTTGGTATCAGAGCACATTACCACAATGAGCATCAAAGCATCAAATACTTCTTAAAGCAGACAGGTACTATTGCTTGTTTCCGACTACACATCTACATCGAGGCCAAATTGATTATTTTCTATTTTTGGTTGCATGTCGAGGTCAGATTGTTTATTTCCTATTTTTGGCTGCACATCATGGCTAGATTGATTACTTCTTGTTTCTGGCATGTCAAGGCCAGATTGATTATTTTCTATTTCTAGTTGCACGTCGAGCTAGGTTGATTTTCACTTGTTATAAGTTGCACATAAAAAATAGATACATTACTGTACCCCAATGGTAGATTGATTATTCCTCGCATCTGACTACATATTTTCTATTTCTGATTGCATGTCAAGGTCAGATTGTTTATTCCCTATTTCTAACTGCACATCACGGCTAGATTGATTACTTCTTGTTTTTGGCATGTCAAGGCCAAATTGATAATTTTCTATTTCTAGTTGCACGTTGAGCTGAGTTGATTATCGCTTGTTATAAGTTGCACATCTAAAATAAATTCATTACTGTGTGTTTCTGACTGCACCATCTACATCAAGGACAGATTGATTATTTTCTATTTATGGTTGCATGTCGAGGTCAGATTGTTTATTCCCTATTTCCAGCTTCACATCAGGGCTAGATTGATTACTTCTCGTTTCTGGCATTTGGCATTGATTATTTTCTATTTCTAGTTGCACATTGAGCTTGGTTGATTATCGCTTGTTATAGGTTGCGCATCAAGAATAGATTTATTATTGTGTGTTTCTGACTGCACCACAATGGTAGATTGATTATTCCCTGCATCTAACTTCATATTAAGGCCAGAAAGATTATTATCGTCATGACTGATGTTTGCACAATAAGGACATGCATCACCAGCATCATTCATGTACCCCCCATAGGCTCCATTTGGGTAACTTGGAAACATGGCAACATTGATAGAGAGCATCGGACTATGCACAAATGGTTGCCTAGAATCTTACCTTCGCTGCATGACGAGTTTTAAGTCGAAGAAATGGGCTACATGACTATCATTGATATAATGTCAATTACCACAGCAGCATAAATACCATCCCTTTTCTAGCACTTTATGGATACACCCCTCCACAATTAGCTTTGACATTTTAAGTACCGTTAGTGGAGGCTTATCTGCAGGAAAAGAAGGAGTATGCAGTTGTCAAAGGTGTGAGTTCCAGACCTGCCCCATGTCCTCTATTTATTTTCCATCTTCTTTCGTGCATGCTACCACTGCTCCTCATCTATTTTGTCCTCTACCCAACATCTCTTTCTCCCTCTCCTATCGTGCTGTCGACGCCGGATCCAACTCATGCAAACCCAAGTCCTAGACACCTCCTTGGTAAACACCTAAACCTCTCAATTAATAATGGTAATCATCTTCCCCGACCTCGCCTTCATCGGAGTTCTTAGCGGCTGGCGACATCTCGTCTATCCTTCTGATCCGAGAGCTCTGGTGAGGGGAGCAGTGGATTTATGTGGGCTTTGAGCTCCTAGTGAAGGATGTGGGGAGGGCGGACCTCCATGGCCGCAGGCAATGGAGTGCATTTTGTCACTCCGTTGCCCACCCCGGCATCGGGGCGAGCTGCTCTCACTCTCTCTAGGCGAGGAGGATGGTCAAACTGCTCCATCGCGGGCTCAAGCTATACCCCAGCCCCCGCCGCCGAAGAAGAATTGTTTTCGTTGGCCCACTAAAGTCAAGGAAGCTTTCCAAACACTCAAAAATAGCCATGACTATAACACCAGTCCTAGCCTTGCCAGATTTTTCTAAACACTTCGAGCTTGAAGTTGATTCGAGCAGGGTGGGAGTTGGAGTAGTCCTTCAACAAGGACACCCGCTATCCACTCTCCTAGCAAAAGAGAGAGCACCTGTTCGCTAGCCTAAATAGCTTTCTTTAAGTCGGGCATTGGGGCCGAAGTTCAGATCTTATGATGGGTATGAAAGAGAGCTTTTAGCTATTGTCATGCTATTACTAGGTAGAAATCCTACCTTGAAGGTACTCATATTGTAATACACACCGAGCATCAAAGCATCAAATACTTCTTAAAGCAGACACTGACTATTGCGTGTTTCTGACTGCACATCTACATCAAGGCCAAATTAATTATTTTCTATTTCTGGTTGCATGTCGAGGTCAGATTGTTTATTCCCTATTTCCAGCTGCACATCAGGGCTAGATTGATTACTTCTTGTTTTTGGTATGTCCATGCCAAATTGATTATTTTCTATTTCTAGTTGCACGTCGAGCTAGGTTGATTATCGCTTGTTATAAGTTGCACATAAAAAATGGATTCATTACTGTGTGTTTCTGACTACACCCCAACGGTAAATTGATTATTTCCTGCATCTGACTACATATTGAGGCCAAAAAGATTATTGTCATAATGACTGATGATTGCACAATAGTGACATGCACCACCAGCATCATTCATGTAGCCGCCATAGGCTCCATTTGAGTAACATGGAAACATGGCAACATTAATAGAGGTCACCGGATTTTGTGTGGGTAAATAGTTGCTTAGAATCTTACCTTCGCTGCATAACAAGTTCTAAGTTGAAGAAATGGGTTTATGATTATCACTAGCTGAATTGTGGTATAATATCAATTTCCACAACAGCTTAAATACCACCCTTTTTAAGCACTTTTTGGATACACCCCTCCACAATTAGCTTTGACATTTGCAGTACCATCAGCTATTGAATTAGTGGAGGCTTATCTATAGGAAAAGAAGGAGTATGCAATCAGTGATTCGGTGTATTTGAAGCTGCAACCTTATACAGACTTCTATGCAGATCCGACAAAACTTATATAACACCCAAATTTTAAAAAAATATCCCCCCACCACGCGCCAAGCGCCTGCGTCCCAGACCTGCCCCCCATCCTCTCTTTCTTTTCCTTCTTTTTTCGTGCACGCTACCACAACACCTAATCTATTTGCACCTCCACCCGACCTTCTCTCTATGCCTCTCCTCTTGTGCTGCCAACGGAAGACTCAAGCAAGCCCAAGACCTAGACACCTCCATGGTAATCCCCTAAACCTCTGAATTAATTACGGTAATCATCTTCCCTTACCTCGCCTTCATCGAAGTTAATTGCAGCTGGCAACTTCTCGTCTAATCGTTCGGTCCGAGCGCTCCGGTGAGAGGAGAAGTAGATTTATGTGGTCTTCAAGTTCTAAGTGAAGGGGGGACCTCAATGGCCGCCGGCCATGGAGTGCACCTTGTCGCTCCGTAGGCTACCCTGGCCACGGGGCGAGCGACTTTCACTCCCTCGTAGGTGGGGAGGATGGCGAAACTACTCCACCGCACGCTAGGGCTACGCCCCCGCCCCCGCCGCCAAAGAAGAATTGTATTTGTTGGCCTATTAAAACCGAGGAAGCTTTCCAAACACTCAAAAATAACCATGATTATAAGCCCCCCACCACGTGCCAAGTGCTTGCGTCCTAGACCTGCCCCCCGTCCTCTCTTTCTTTTCCTTCTTTTTTCATGCACGCTACTACTGCACCTAATCTATTTCCTCATCCACCCCACCTTCTCTCTATGCCTCTCCTCTCGTCTTGACGACGTCAAAGAAGACTCATGCAAACCCAAGTCCTAGACATCTCCTTTGTTAGCCCCTAAACCTCTCAATTAATTATGGTAATCATCTTCCCCTACCTCGCCTTCATCAATGGCCGCCGGCCATGGAGTTCACCTTGTCGCCCCAACGGCCACTCTAGCCACGGGGAGAGCTACTTTCGTTCCCTCGTAGGCAGGGAGGATGGCGAAACTGCTCCACCGCAGGCTTAGGATACACCTCCGCCCCCACCCCCACCGCCGAAGAAGAATTGGTTTTGTTGGCCCACTAAAGCCGAGGAAGCTTTCCAATCACTCAAAAATAGCCATGATTATAACCCCAATCCTAGCCTTGCCGAATTTTTCTAAACACTTCAAGCTTGAAGCTAATTTGAGTAGGGTGGGAGTTGGAGTAGTGCTTCAACAAGGACACCTAATAGCTTTTTTCAGTTAGGCACTGGGCCCATGTTCAAATCTTACTATGTGTATAAAAGAGATCTTTTAGCTATTGGCATGCTAATACTAGGTAGAAATCCGGCCTTTAGGGTACTCATTTTGTAATACACACCGAGCATCAAAGCATCAAATACTTCTTAAAGCCAACACAAACTATTGCTTGTTTCCGACTACACATCTACATCGAGGCTAGATTGATTATTTTCTATTTCTGGTTGCATGTCGAGGTCAGATTGTTTATTCCCAATTTCGGCTGCACATCAGGGGTAGATTGATTACTTCTTATTTCTGGCATGTCGAGGCCAAATTGATTATTTTCTATTTCTTGTTGCACGTCGAGCTAGGTTGATTATCGCTTGTTATAAGTTGCACATCTAAAATAGATTTATTATTGTGTGTTTCTTTCTGACTGCACCACAACGGTAGATTGATTATTCCCTGCATCTGACTACATATTGAGGCCAGAAAGATTATTTTCATAATCACTGATGTTTGCACAATAATGACATGCATCACCAGCATCATTCATGTAGCCACCATAGCTCCATTTGAGTAACTTGGAAGCATGGAAAAATTGATAGAGGGCACCGAACTATACGCAGGTAAATAGTTGCTTAGAATCTTACCTTCGCTGCATGACGAGTTCTAAGTCGAAGAAATGGGCTGCACGACTATCACTAGCTAAATGGTGGTATAATATCAATTACCATAGCAGCTTAATTACCACCCCTTTTCAAGTACTTTATCGATACACCCCTCCACAATATTTGCACAATAAGGGCACGGCTAGAAAGATTATTGTCATCATCACTGATGTTTGCACAATAGGGGCATGCATCACTAGCATCATTCATCTAGCCACCATAGGCTCCATTTGAGTAACTTGGAAGCAAGGCAGCATTGATAGAGGGCACCGAACTATGCGCGGGTAAATGGTTGCTTAGAATCTTACCTTCGTTGTATGGTGAGTTCTAAGTCGAAGAAATGGGCTGCATGACTATCACTAGCTGAATGGTGGTATAATACCATGATGTGTTCTCGTACCCAAGATATATTACGCAATGATTCCTTCAAGATATAGATGTATTACAAGAATCAGTCTGCACAACTATGGGAAAATATTCGTCAGATATTTTAAAGTACTGACAAAATTATGAAACAAAGTGGGTTAGATTTGTAACTTCCTTATCTACAACTTTCATATTTATGCCCTTCATAGATTCGAACTACAACTGGGACGAAAATACAAAATAATGTCAGTGATGGTGGTGGTGACGGGTGGTATGGATGTTAGGGTTATGGATAGGTATGGAGATGAGGGTGGATTGTGGATTTGATTAAGGGAAGTAGATGAAGAGAATGAAGTGGTCAAGATCCCAAAGAATAGGGGTAGAGGTGGAAGGTTGGTGAAGAGGGAGGTTAGAAGTTAGGAGAAACCTTGCAAACGGTAGAGGTGGAAGGTTGGTGAAGAGGGAGGAGGGAGAGAGTCTAGAGAGAAGATAGGAGGCAAGAAATGAATAATTCAATAGCATAATGAAGTTGGCTATCATCCATATATTTATAGAGGCTAACCAATAAATACTAAAACAATATGAAACTCTAATTCTAGAGGATTCCCGTCAATCGCGTTCGAACGCACCAAAAGCTCCATCTCTGTATGTGCGAACGCGATGCAGGCATTCGAACGCACAATATGCGTTCTCTGTATTGCGAACCTGATGTAGGCATTCACAAGGGCGTTCGAACGCAACCCCTCCTACGTTCGAACGTGATCTACAGGAATTTTATTTTAATAAAAATAAACAATTAATGCAATAAGAAAACATCCTAACTAAGTGTACTAGCCCACCACGCTTCCCCCACCTTGCCCTCAAGGTGAAAAGTCAAGGAAACGCTCTAAAATATCAGTCTCCAACTCCCATGTTGCCTCATCAGATGGCTTGTCAAGCCAGTCAACTAAAATCTCTATCTCCAATCTGGTACCATTTCGTCGTCGATGTCTAGCAAGTACACGAATTGGCTCTACAATCTCTATCTCCTCCAATGGTTTCGGTAGAACTGATCCAACGATCTCATGATCTCCAATGTGCTCCCTCAATAATGAAACATGGAATACAGGATGCACTCTCGACCCCTCCGGCAGCTCCAAACGATATGTAACTAGACCAATACACTCCAACACTCAAAACGGACCAAAGTAGCGATGTGCTAACTTTTGGTTACGCATCGGACGCAAGGTCACTTGTCGATACGGTTGCACCCTCACAAACACCCAACTGTCGATGTCAACTCCTGCTCCCTATGGCTACGATCATAAACTTGCTTCATCCGGTTTTGAGCAAGTTTAAGATGAGCACGCAACCTCCTTAATGTGGCATCTCTATCCATCAACGCTAAGTCCACCTCCGTCCAGTCTGCAGATGCCACTGGATCATAAACACGTAATGTTGGAGCCATGCATCCATACACCACCTTAAATGTAGTCATGCCAATACTGCTATGGTATACGGTGTTGTAAGACCATTATGTCCATAGTAAGAACTCCAACCATCGTCTCGACATCTCTCCAACAAAGCACCTCAAATACTGCTCAATGCCTCGATTAACCACCTTGTTTTGGCCATCCGTCTGTAGATGCTAGGCCGAACTAAAGTTCAATCGAGTCCCCTACAATCTGAAAAACTCCATCTAAAAATTGCTCATAAATACACGATCATGATCTGAGACAATCATGTGTTACATGCCATGTAACTGAGCAACATCTCTAACAAAAATTTCAGCCACCAATTTAGCTGAAAACAGATGTGACAATGCTGAAAACTGCGCATACTTACTCAATATGTCAATCACCACAAAGATAACAGAATAACCACATACTAGCGGAAGACCCTCTATGAAATCTATAAAAATGTCCTCCCAAACACGGTCTGGTATAGGTAAAGGCTGTAGTAATCCAGCTGGTTTCAACGTGGTTGCCTTAGCCCTTTGACAGACTTTGCAAACACGAAAAAAAAACTCCTCACATCCCACTTCAATCCTGGCAACTATGAGATATCCTCCTATAAGTCCTCAAGACACCCTCATGATCAGCCTTTGGAGTTTGGTGAAAGTGCTCCAACAATTTCTGTCGCAATCCATCATTTACGGGCACCCGAATGCATCTGCGGTCCAGTAGCAAACCACCTCAATTTTCTAACTCTGGATGGCACTTCGGATCATCCATCACCTCCTACAATAATCTCAAAATATCTAGGTCAGATATACATGCATACCTCAGCTTGTCAAGGAAGGAAAGAATAGGCTGCAAGCTCGGAGGTATCGGGTTGGCGCGATAGTGCATCCACCGCTCTATTTTCCATTCCCTTCTTGTATTGGATTTCATAATCATATCCCAACAATTTTGTGACCCATCTCTACTGTGCTGGAGTGTGTATGCGCTATCTCATAAAGTATGAAAAGCTCATTTGATCGGTTCGGATAATGAATCGTCTACCGATCAAATAAGGCCTCCACTTTGTCACCGCATGCAGAATTGCCAACATCTCTCTCTCATAAGTCGATAATTGCTGAGATTTTTCAGATAAAGCCTTACTAAGATAAGCAATGGAATGTCCTCCTTGCATTAGTACAACTCCTATGCCAACACTCGACGCATCACATTCCACAATGAATTCTTTGGTGAAGTTCGGTAGTGCTAAAACAGGTGCCGTCGTCATTGCTATTTTCAATTTTTCAAAGGCTTTAGTGGCTTCATCCGTCCATCTAAAAGAGTCCTTCAACAAAGAAGTGAGAGGAGTAGCGATCTTGCCATATCCGGCAATGAATCAGCGATAATATTCGGTCAACCCCAAAAATCCTCTCAATCCGATGGTAGTAGTAGGAATAAGCCAAGTGGTCATGCATGCAACCTTTTGAGGATCCGCCGCTACACCATCCACTGAAATGATGTGGCCTAAATACTCCAAATTCAGCACGTCCTCCAAATACCGCCAATTCTCCAATTCAGTCCTGCTACACACCAAAATATCGTCAAAAAATACTAAGACATACCTGGGCAATAGAGGCCGAAATATATCATTCATGAGGCCTTGAAAGGTAGTTGGAACATTGGTGAGACCAAAAGGCATCACCCAGAACTCGTAATGCCCGTCCGGTGTCCGAAATGCAATTTTGTGCACATCCGCCGGGTGAACTCTAATTTGATGATACTCGGCCCTCAAGTCAAGCTTACTAAATATAGTCACCCCTACAAGATCGTCTTGAATAAGGCCTTGCCCCAACATCTCGGCTATCATCTTTGAGATAACTTCTTTTTGCACATGTTGATATCGGTATGGCCTCATGTTCGTCTGTGCTGCCATGGGTACAATCTCTATGCGATGGTCTGCCGCTCTACTCAATGGCAACTCTTGTGGCTCCTCAAACAGTCCAGAAAAGTTATCTAATAAATTAGACAATTCAATGGTAGTACCTGAACTCATTTGAGGCTCATCTCCTGCTGGTCCTAACTGAAGAAGATAGACCAAATCATATGCACAAGGTAGTCCAACTATAGGCTACATCGTAGAAATTGGCGAAGACCGAACATCATCAAGCTGCACATCTTTATTTCCTTGTCTAAATTTCATCCACATGCTCCGAAAATCAAATGTGACGAGTCCCAAACTCTGTAACCATTGAGTACTAAGGACAATGTCCGCTCCTCGCAGTGCTAACGGATACAAGTCCATAATGATGTCGTGTCCTTGTACCTGTATACCGACCCGACAACACATGCTCTCCACTTTAACCTTTGTGCCGTCTCCTATAGCAACGTCAAATCCCGTGGTCGATACGGCATCCAAACCCAATCTCCTCACTAACCTCTTATCTAGAAAGTTGTGTGTACTCTCCGAATCAATGAGGATGTGCACACAATGCTTTCTAACGAGTTCGTCTACCCGTAACGTTCTCGGCGCGGAAGTACCCGAATATGCATGCATCAATATTTCAGCTTGGATATCTTCCTCCACGCCCTCCTCAACGACCTCCTCATGGACCTCCTCTGGACACTCTCCCTCATCAACAAACTCAACATCCTCCTCAAGACTATCGATAAGCATCACACTCCCGATTAGTTTAGAACACTGATGACTAGAGATGAAACGCTCATTACATCGAAAGCAAAGGCCCTTTGCTCTTTGCTCCTCCACCTGGGCAGGTGTGAGAGTTTGAACGGGGGGTCTTGTGCCTCCTCTAACGTCGGAATAAAGTCTCAAAGGTGATTGTGGTCTAGTGCTCACAGCCGCTGTTTTTTAACCCATAGAATTTTCGGCCAGCGTTCTAGGTACAAACCGCCCATTTCGGTTGCTTTAATTGGTTTCCGCTGTCATCTTTAGAGCCCTATGCTTTTGTTCTATTCTCATGACCTTCTAAAATGCCTCCTCAAGAGTAGTAGGACAAAGAGCACGAACATCCACTTGTATCTCCTCCCGCAGCCCTGAAATAAATTTGCTCATCATTGTCTGTTCGGGCCAAAGTGGCTCACAACGACTACTAACTCTTTCAAACTTAGCTTGGTACTCCGATACGGTCGTCCTCTGAACTATCTTGCTTAATGTGGTAGTAAAATGTTCATCTTCCACTGTCCCAAATCTGCGTATAATCCTCCTACAAAAATTAGCCCATCTGGTAAATCCACCACCACAAATAACCGATCTATACCAATGCAATGTCGTTCCTTGAAGGTGAAAGCATGCCATTTGGACTTTTGCATCTTCCGCTGTACCTTGACAATCAAAATATTATTCAACTTGAAACATCCAATCCATTGGATCATCGCCTTGGAATTTTTGAAAGTCCAAGCGTGCGATTCTCCCCCGAATAACGTTGTCGAGTTTGTGAAAGATCCTTGGTTCAGGTCTAAACTTTTGTGCATGTTGATCATCTTCTCTAAATCCTCAAGCACGTCCATCACTATCTCGAGGATGGAGCCGTGCATCCTCAATGTGCAATCCTCCTCATCAATGAAGCGCACCGGTGTCGCATGCCTCTCAAATTCCACCACCGCCGGTCTTAGGTTTTGTAACGGAGGTGGGGGATGATGTGTAGGCATAGGTAAGAGGGGATCATTGACACTCACATGATGCACCTGGACCTATGGGGTATCGGTTCGATGAGGTCCCACCGCTGGTCTTTCTTGAAACTCTGATCATCGTCGAGGAGATGACGAAACTAATCGGTTCATGACAGATTTCTTGAATTCATTGTGATCCTTTTGCATTGTGTCAACTCTATGCAACAATGTTTGGAACTTGTGGTACGATCCTTCCTCGGCTATAGGCTCTGATACCAGCTTGATACGAACCCTCTTTTGGTGCTATGGCTCTGATACCAGATTGTTACGATCTTGCACGGAACTTTAAGATAAGATCCCGAAATATCCCGCCGTTGGATCACTGTGAAATATTGATATGTTGTAGGCCCGGAAAAGAGCTTTCCAACGGATCTAGTTTCAGGCGAATCGGAGTTGGGGATCTCGAGATATCGTTCGTTTAGTAGACGAACGTCAGGATACTCTGTTTTTGGATTTCGTGGATGAAGGCACGAAATCCTGGGTAATGGTGGATTGTGGAGGGCCGGTGTTGATGGGGTGGCACCGGTGTAAAAGTGATGGTGGAAGGGTTATGGATGATGGAAAGGTTAGGGATAGCGATGGATAAATTGGAAGAAGGGGGAGAAGAGGGCCACTCCTAAGGGACTAGGGTGATTGGCTGTCGAGGAGATTAGAAGCGGCGTCGCCGGGGAGATTGAGGGAACGGGAGCGAAGAAGACGAAGGAGACAAGGCAAACTCAATTCTCAATATTCAATTCCTAATTTTGGTTGCCCTACACATACTTTTATAGGCTAACCAACAACTCAATCTTATCCTAAAACACAATCTTATCCTAAAACTCAATCTTATCCTAAAACTCAATCTTATCCTAAGGTAAATCCAAGCTCGAGACGACGTCGGTGAAGTCCGAATCGTATCAACTTGCCCCTAAGTTCATCCATATTGGCACCCATGGATATTGGTTGACTCGGTCCTGCCGTGGTCGCTCCAAAGGAATCAGCCTCATGGTTAGGGTCACCGTGGATTGAGTCATCCCTTCTCGATGTGCTCTCCATAGGTCTCCTTGTTGATGCCATCTTTCTTGTTTCAACCATTAATGAAGGTTTGAGGTTCGTCTTGCTCTGATACCAAATTGATGGGTTCTCGTACCAAAGATAGACAATGATTCCTTCAAGATCTGGATGTATTACAGGAATCAGTTCGCGCAACTATGCAAAAATATTCGTCATATATTCTCCCATAGTCATAAAATTACGAAACTAAGTGAGTTAGATCCATAACTTCCGGATCTACAACTTTTGTATTTACGCCCTTCGCAGATTTGAACTATAAAATAACGTGGGTAATAGTGGTGGTGACGGGTGGAGTGGATGTTAGGGTTATGGATAGATATGGAGATGAGGGTGGATTGTGGATGTGATTAAGGTAAGTAGATGAAGTGAACGAAGTGGTCAAGATCCCAAAGAAGAGGGGCTCGATAGTCGAGGGAGATTATAAGTTATGAGAAACCTTGCCAACGGTAGAGGTGGAAGGTTGGTGAAGAGGGAGGAGGGAGTATAGAGAGAAGATAGGAGGCAAGAAATGAATAATTTAATAGCATAATGAAGTTGGCTGTCATCCACATATTTATAAAGGCTAGCCAACAAGTCCTAAAATAATATAAAATCTAATTCAAGAGGATTCTTGTCGATCGCGTTCAAACGCACTCGATCACGTTCAAACGCACCAAAAGCTCCATCTCTATATGTGCAAACGCGATACAGGCGTTCGAATGCTGGCGTTTGAACTCGCCCGACCGCGTTCAAACGCACAATATGGGTTCTCTAAACTTGCGAACCAGATGCAGGCGTTCTCAAGGGTGTTCGAACGTGACCCCTCCTGCATTCGAACACAAACTACAAGAGTTTTATTTTAATAAAAATAAACAACTAATGCAATAAGAAAATATCCTAACTAAGTGTATCATATCAATTACCACAGCAGCTTCCACCCCTTTCCAAGCACTTTATGGATACACCCCTTCACAGTTAGTTTGACATCCACAGTACCATCATATATTGAGTTAGTGGAGGCTTATCTATAGGAACAAAAGTATGCAGTCGGTGATTGGGTGTATTTAAAACGGCAACCTTATAGACAGACTTCTATGCAGATCCGACAGAACTTTTATAACACTTAGATTTTTTTTTTAAATCTGCCCCCACGCACCAAGCGCCTGCGTCCCAAACCTGCCCCCTCCCCTCCTCTCTTTCTTTTCCTTCTTTTTTAATGCACGCTACCACTACCCCTCATCTGTTTCCTCCACCCCACCATCTCTCTCTGCCTCTCCTCTCTTGGTGCCGATGCCGGAGCAGACCTATGCAAACCCAAGTCCTAGACACCTCCTTGGTAAGGCCCCTAAACCTCTCAATTAATTACGGTAATCATCTTCCCCCACCTCACCTACATCGAAGTTCCAGGTGGCTTGCGACTTCTCGTCTAACCGTCTAGTCTAAGAGCTCTGGTGAGGGGAGAACTGGACTAATGTAGGCTTCGAGCTCTTAGTGAATGGGTTGGGGGGACCTCCATGACCACAAACCATGGAGTGCACTTTGTCGCCCCGTTGGCCACCCTGGCCACGGGGCGACTACTCCTGCTCCCTCGTAGGTGGGGAGGATGGCCAAACTACTCCACCGCGGGCTCGGGCTACGCCCCTGCCCCCGCCCCCGCCACCGAAGAATAATTGTTTTCGTTGGCCCACTAAAACTGAGGAAGCTTTCCAAACACTAAAAAATAGCCATGAATATAACCCTAGTCCTAGCCTTGCCGGATTTTTCTAAACACTTCAAGCTTGAAACCGATTCGAGCAGGGTGGGCGTTGAGTAGTCCTTCAACAAGAAGGACACCTGATAGTTTCGTTTAGTCGGGCACTGGGGCCCAAGTTCAGATCTTACTATGTGTATAAAAGAGAGCTTTTAGCTATTGTCATACAATTACTAGGTAGAAATCCTACCTTGAGGGTACTCATTTTGCAATACACTTCGAGCATCAAAGCATCAAATACTTCTTAAAGCAAATAGGTACTATTGCTTGTTTCCGACTGCATATCTACATCGAGGCCAAATTGATTATTTTATATTTCTGATTGCATGTCGAGGTCAGATTGATTATTTTTAATTTCTAGTTGCACGTCATGCTAGGTTAATTATCGCTTGTTATAGGTTGCACATCAAGAATAGATTTATTATTGTGTGTTTCTAACTACACCACAACGGTAGATTGATTATTCCCTCCATCCGACTGCATATTAAGACTAGAAAGATTATTATCGTCATATCTGATGTTTACACAATAGGGACATGCATCACCAGCATCATTCATGTACCCACCATAGGCTCCATTTGAGTAACTTGGAAACATGCCAACATTAATAGAGGGCATCAGACTATGCGCAGGTAAATGGTTGCTTAGAATCTTAGCTTCGCTGCATGATGAGTTCTAAGACAAAGAAATGGGCTACATGACTATCACTAGTATAATGTCAATTACCACAGCAGCTTAAATACCATCCCGTTTCTAGTAGTTTATAGATATACCCCTCCAAAATTAGGTATAATGCCAATTACCACAGCAGCTTAAATACCATCCCTTTTCTAGCAGTTTATGGATATACCCCTCCACAATTAGCTTTGGCATTTGAAGTATCATCATCTATTGAGTTAGTGGATGCTGCAGGAAAAGGAGTATGCAACCTTATAGACAGACTTCTATGTAGATCCGACAGAACTTCTATAACACCAAAAATTTAAAAAAGAAAATCCCCGCACGTGCCAAGCGTGTGCAACCCAAACCTGCACCATGTCCTCTCTTTCTTTTCCTTCTTTTTCCCCTCATCTATTTCGTCCTCCACCCCTCATCTCTTTCTCCCTCTCCTCTTGTGCTGTCGACGCCATAGCATACTCATGCAAACCCAAGTCCTAGACACCTCCTTGATAAACCCCTAAACCTCTCATTTAATTACGGTAATCATCTTTCCCTTTGGCCCACTAAAGTCAAGGAAGCTTTCCAAACACTCAAAAATAGCCATGACTATAACACAAGTCCTAGCCTTGCCAGATTTTTCTAAACATTTCGAGCTTAAAGCTGATTCGAGCAAGGTGGGAGTTGGAGTTAACCTTCAATAACCAGAACACCTGATAACTTTTTAAAGTCCGGCATTGGGGCCGAGTTCAGATCTTACTATGTGTATGAAAGAGGGCCTTTTGCTATTTTCATGTTATTACTAGGTAGAAATCCTGCCTTGAGGGTACTCATTTTGTAATACACACTGAGCATCAAAACATCAAATACTTCTTAAAGCAGACACAGACTATTGCTTGTTTCTAACTGCACATCTACATAGAGGCTACCCTGGCCATGGAGTGCATTTCGTCACCCCGTTGGCCACCTCGGCCGCGGGGCGAGCTGCTCCCACTCCCTCGTAGGCGAGGAGGATGGTCAAACTGCTCAATCGCGGGCTTAGGCTATGCCCCCGCCGCTGCCGCCAAAGAAGAATTGTGTTTGTTGGCCCACTAAAGCTAAGGAAGCTTTCCAAACACTCGAAAATACCCATGACTATAACCCCAGTCCTAGCCTTGCTGCATTTTTCTAAACACTTCAAGCTTGAAGTTGATTCGAGCGGAGTGGGAGTTGGAGTAGTACTTCAACAAGAAGGACACCTGATAGTTATTTTTAGTCGGGCACTAGGGCCCAAGTTCAGATTATGTGTATAATAGAGAGCTTTTAGCTATTGTCATGCTATTACTAGGTAGAAATATTGCCTTGAGGGTACTCATTTTGTAACACACACCAAACATCAAAGCATCAAATACATCTTAAAGCAGACAAGTACTATTGCTTGTTTCCGACTGCACATCTACCTTGAGGCCAGATTTATTATTTTCTATTTCTAGTTACATGTTGAGGTTAGATTGTTTATTCCCTATTTCCAGCTACACATCAGGGCTAGATTGATTACTTCTCGTTTCTGGCATATCAAGGCTAGATTGATAATTTTCTATTTCTAGTTGCTCGTCTAGCTAAGTTGATTATCCCTTGTTATAAGTTGCACATCAAAAATAGATTCATTATTGTGTGTTTCTGACTGCACCACAACAGTAGATTGATTATTCCCTACATTTGACTACATATTGGGCTAGAAAGATTATTGTTGTCATGACTGATATTTGCAAAATAGTGACATGCGTCACCAGCATCATTCATGTAGCCACCATAGGCTCCATTTGAGTAACTTGGAAGCATGGCAAAATTGATTACTTCTTGTTTCTAGCATGTCGAGGCTAGATTGATTATTTTCTATTTCTCGCACGTCAAGTTAGGTTGATTATCGCTTGTTATAAGTTGCACATCTAAAATAGATTCATTACTGTATGTTTCTAACGGCACCACAATGGTAGATTGATTATTCCCTGTATCTGACTACATATTGTGGCCAGAAAGATTATTGTCATCATCACCAATGTTTGCACAATAGTGGCATGCATCACCATCATCATTCATGTAGCCACCATAGGCTCCATTTGAATAACTTGGAAGCATTGCATGGCAACAATGATAGAGGGCACCGGACTATGCGCGGGTAAATAGTTGCTTAAAATCTTACCTTTGTTGCATGACGAGTTCTAAGTCAAAGAAATGGGCTGCATGACTGTCACTAGCTGAATGGTGGTATTATATCAATTACCACAGCAGCTTATATACCACCATTTTTCAAGCACTTTATAGATGCACCCCTCCACAGTTAGCGTTGACATTTGTAGTACCATCACCTATTGAGTTACTGGAGGCTTATCTGTAGGAAAAGGAGGAGTACGCAATCGGTGATTCAATGTATTTGAAGGTGCAACCTTAAAGACAAACTTCTATGCAAATCCGACAGAACTTATATAACACCCAGATTTTAAAATAAATCCCCCTACACGCCAAGTGCCTACGTCCTAGACCTGCCCCCCATCCTCTATTTCTTTTGCTTCTTCTTTCATGCACGCTACCACTGCAACTCATCTATTTCCTCCTCCACCCCACCATCTCTCTTTGCCTCTCCTCTCGTGCTGCCAACACCAGAGAAGACTCATGCAAACCCAAAGTCCTAGTCACCTCCTTTGTAAGTTCGTAAACCCCTTTGTTAATTACAGTAATCATCTTCCCCTACCTCGCCTTCATCGGAATTCCTGGCGGATGGCAACTTCTCATCTAATCATCCAGTCTGAGAGCTTCGGTGAGCGGAGAAGTAGATTTATGTGGTCTTCAAGCTCTAAGTGAATGGGGGGACCTCCATGGCCGCCGGCCATGGAGTGCACCTTGTCGCCCCGTAGGCCACGCTAGCAGTGGGGCGAGCTACTTCCGCTCCCTCGTAGGCGGGGAGGATGGCGAAACAGCTCCACCATAGGCTCAGGCTATGCCCCCACACCCGTCGTCGCCGCCAAAGAAGAATTGTTTTCATTGGCCCACTAAATCTAAGGAAGCTTTCCAAACACTCAAAAGTAGCCATGATAATAACCCCAATCCTAGCCATGCGGGATTTTTCCAAACAATTCGAGCTTGAAGTTGATTCGAGCTAGGTGGGAGTTGTAGTAGTCCTTCAACAAGGACACCTTATAGCTTTTTTTAGTCCGAGACGGGGGCCTAAGTTCAAATCTTACTAGGTGTACAAAAGAGAGCTTTTTAGCTAATGTCATGCTATTTCTAGGTAGAAATCCGGCCTTGAGGGTACTCATTTTGTAATGCTATTACTAGGTAGAAATACTGACTATTGCTTGTTTCCGACTGCACATCTACATTGAGGCCAGATTGATTATTTTCTATTTCTGGTTGCATGTCGATGTCAGATTGTTGATTCTCGATTTCCGGTTACACATCAGGGCTAGATTGATTATTTTCTATTTCTAGTTGCACGTCAAGCTAGGTTGATTATCGCTTGTTATAAGTTGCACATCTATTTCCCTACATCTGACTTCATATTGAGGCCAGAAAGATTATTGTCGTCATAACTGATGTTTGCACAATAGGGACATGCATCACCAGCATCATTCATGTAGCCACCATAGGCTCCATTTGAGTAACTTGGAAGCAGGCAACATTGATAGAGGGCACCGAACTATGCGCAGGTAAATGGTTGCATAGAATCTTACCTTCTGCATGAATTGTTCTAAGTTGAAGAAATACTTCTTTCTAGCAGGCACTGACTACTGCTAGTTTCTAACTACACATCTACATCGAGGCCAGATTGATTATTTTCTATTTCTGGTTGCATGTTGAGGTCATATTGTTTATTCCCTATTTTCAGCTGCACATCAGGGCTAGATTGATTACCTCTCGTTTCTGGCATATCAAGGCCAGATTGATTATTTTTTATTTCTAGTTGCACGTCGAGCTAAGTTGATTATCCCTTGTTATAAGTTGCACATCAAAAATAGATTCATTACTGTGTGTTTCTGACTCATTACTGTGTGTTTCTGACTGCACCACAATGGTAGATTGATTATTCCCTGCATCTTACTACATATTGAGGGTAGAAAGATTATTGTCGTCATGAATGTTTGCAAAATAGTGACATGCATCACCAGCATGATTCATGTAGCCACCATAGGCTCCATTTGAGTAACTTGAAAGCATGGCAAAATTGATAGAGGGCACCGAACTATGCGCGGGTAAAAAGTTTCTTAGAATCTTACCTTCGCTGCATGATGATTTCTATGTCGAAGAAATGGGCTACACGACTATCACTAGCTAAATGGTGGTATAATATCAATTACCACAGCAGCTTAAATACCACCCCTTTTCAAAAACTCTATGGATACACCCCTCCACAATTAGTTTTGACATTCGTAGTGCCATCACTTATTGAGTTAGTAGAGGCTTATCTATAGGAAAAGGAGTATACAATCGGTGACTAGGTGTATTTGAAGCTACAACTTTATAGACAGACTTCTATATAGATCAGATAGAACTTCTATAACACCCAGATTTTAAAAAAATCGCCCCAGGCGCCAAGTGCCTGCGTCCCAAACCTGCCCCCTGTCATCTCTTTCTTTTCCTTCTTCATTCGTGCCCACGCTACCACTGCACCTCATTTATTTCCTTCTCCACCCCTACCATCTCTCTCTGCCTCTCCTCTTGTGCTACCAACGCCGGAGAGACTCACGCAAATCCAAATCCTAAACACCTCCTTGTAAGCCCATAAACCTCTCAATTAAGCCCATAAACCTCTCAATTAATTACGGTAATCATCTTCCCTTACCTCGCCTTCATCGAAGTTCCTGGCAACTAGCGACTTCTTGTCTAATCGTCCGATCTAAAAGCTCCGGTGAGGGGAGAAGTAGATTTATGTGGTCTTCAAGCTCTAAGTGAAGGAGGGGGGCACCTCCATGGCCG
Organism: Typha latifolia; assembly: GCF_019914945.1. NCBI lineage: Eukaryota > Viridiplantae > Streptophyta > Magnoliopsida > Poales > Typhaceae > Typha > Typha latifolia. The sequence continues at coordinate 598,943 of NC_133097.1, forward strand.
CCGGCCATGGTGTGCACCATGTCGCCCTGTCGGCCACCATGTCGCCCCGTCGACCACCCTGGCCGCAAGGCGAGCTATTTCCGCTCCCTTGTAAGCGGGGAGAATGGCAAAACTGCTCCACTACAGGCTCGACCTATGCCCCTATCGCCGAAGAAGAATTGTTTTCGTTGGCCCACTAAAGCCGACGAAGCTTTCCGAACACTCCAAAATAGCCATAATTATAACCCCACTCCTAGTATTACCGGATTTTTCTAAACACTTTGAGCTTGAAAGCATGGCAAAATTGATATGGGGCACCGAACTATGCGCGGGTAAATAGTTGCTTAGAATCTTACCTTCGCACATCATGAGTTCTAAGTCGAATAAATGAGCTACATGACTATCATTACTGAATGGTGGTATAATATCAATTACCACACCAATTTAAATACCACCCCTTTCAGGCACACTTTATGGATACAACCCTCCACAATTAGCTTTACATTCGCAGTGCCATCACATATTGAGTTAGTGGAGGCTTATCTGTAGGAAAAGGACTATGCAATCGATGATTCGGTGCATTTGAAGCTGCAACTTTATAGACAGACTTCTATATTGATCCGATAGAACTTCTATAACACCTAGATTTTGAAAAAAAAAAAAATCCCCAAAAAAAATTTGGTCTTTAGTACATATCCTTAACCTCCTCCATAACAATTCTAAGAAAGACTTTCAACTCTTTGCAGTAAAGGCGATTCAATCTTATGAAACATACCACAATTGACTAATAGCATTTTATAGTTTGTATTTAGATGATAAATAATCAAATTGTGATACAGAATAGTTTCCACGATTAGAGAGCGAGAAGCAGGACCTAGTCTCCCAGTCACTTGCAACAACGCAAACACGAAGGAAGATAGTCAATCATATCATGATGTCAATTGCCCTACATCATATTCTTCAGTTGCAAGGAAGATAGTTTGTCTGCTCAGTAACTATATCATGCAACCATGAAAACTTAGGAAAAGCAACAGAACCAACATATCATTCCTGTCATTGAGATTCAAAGCACGATATTCTTTAGTTGCAAGTAATGAGAAGCTGTAGGAAAATTTGTAGCAGTTCCGATGCATGCGAAACCACCTTTACAAGCGCGATAGATCTCAGAGACAACAATGCACATCTATAAAATGCCTCAATTTGAAACGACCAATCTGGATTCTGTTTAAGAGTTCTACAGTAAATGGATAACTTCAGTGTAGCTACTAGATCTTCTTTCTATACCTTGATGATTCAATTAAGACTTAAAAGTGAGTTCATGCTTGTGCACAATGGGAAGTATGGGATCTCCAGGATAAAAGAACATGACATAAATGCTATAGACATATCTTTTTGAGTAAATCCTACTCCCCTGTCAACTGTCAAACCCAGCCCCAGTCCATCCAGATCCAGAAGTTCCTCTTCCCTTAGGCAAGATCATGTTGCTTTTTCCTCTTCCTGAAGTCAAGGGTTTCTTCTTCTCTTTCACTTCAGCAGGACGTTGGCTGTGATCATTGGTGACAGATCCATCATTATCACGGGCAGCTGAATCTGCTGGTTGATGTTGGGCAGATTGTGGTACTATCGTGTTGCTTTGCGTATGTTGTGTAGGCTTTCTTTCCTGATAAAAGAAAAGAGAAACTTTTGTTATCACACATGAAATGAAACAAATATGTATGCACTAATGACCTTGCTGACTTTTATGCTAATTCTAGAATTTAATTTAATTATTTGTCAATTCCAATTTGTAATGTGTGAAAAGGTGACAAGGTTCTTGCTTCACCTATAGAAAATCTCACTTCCAATTATCAATAAGTTCAAGAAAGTAATTAGAGATGCATGACATATTATTCCTTATAAATATATAAATATTGTTATATCATATGTTCTAGCTATATTGTATCATGTATGTTGTACATGTATGTTGTACATGTATGTTGTACAATCTTGTAATGCGTGAATGAGAGAAATCCTTAACCCTCGTGTAAAGTATATAGAAACCTTAAAAATAAAAATTAAGGTAATATAGGTCTAGATACCTTTTACATGTATCATTTCAATGATGGACTATAATATTTATTGTGCCATAGTAACAATTATAGAGCCATAGGGCTTGTTTGGTTTGAGGCTAAGTCTCGAACTTGATTAGTTAGTCTTATTTTTTTAATTTTTTAGAGAGTGAATTTGGTTAGGGTTACTGAATCAGGTTAAGAATTCTTACACCAATTCAGAGACCCTTCATGAACTCAAACCAAACGGACCCTAAAAGATTAAGAAATAGGTTTTGACAGGGGATGGGACCGATGACCTCCATAAAACTGGCTTATAGACATCCACATGGACTAAGTCCTGCTTATAGACATTCAGAACTGTTAAATGAGAGGTATAATATAACCAAAAATAAAATCTTACTGATTGATTTTGAACGAGCTAACCACTTTTTTATTAGTTCAGCATGAAAGTTGTGTATAATTCTTTTCTTATACCATATGAAGGAATAGAGTTTACAAACTAATTTAGTCGTTCATTATGTCAAATGATCAAGTGTTGACCAGTAAGTTAATAGTGGAATGGGTGGGTGGATAGGATGATGGTGCATAGCAGAAATTCAAAATTGAGAAAAAAGAGAGACAAAACATCTCCCCCTTTCTTTCCCAGAGGTGGTTGTTTTGGTTTAACTTTTAAGTGTAATTAGATGCCAATACCCATAGACACATATCATTCTCTGCTTTACTCTTAAGGCACTTGATCAATTTGCATAGTCTACTTGATCAAAATCCAATAGATTTCTGTTAATCTGATTACCGATTAGTCCAACACCAACTAAAACAAGCCACAAATTTCGCAAGTGTTAAGGAACAAATGGTTGCTTTACTTATTCTCTCAACAAAATTACAGAAATAACTGACATCTTGATTAAGAAAAGGCAAATATGCACGTTGTCAAATTAGGCATTTGAACCTGATTTCAGCAATATTAACTTAGAAGGGGATCAATGGAATTGATCCCATTAAATAAGCGAACAATATACGAGGTTTGAATAACAACCTTATTGATCATTTTACTAAAGACCTACAACGCAAGCTAGATTAGAAAAAGAAGCTTTTGTAACTTGTGACCAGATAATCTAGATCATTTCATTAGTTCCAGTTTGTGGCTATTAACAGAAGCCAAGTTAGCATCGTACACAAAATTGCAATGTGAAAAAAAATAAAGTGGCAAAAGTTAATAAGAATATAAATGGAGAATGATACAACTAAATATTTGAAAGAGAGGTTAAGAAAGTGAGAGACAATGAAGCACTTACAGAAACATCAGAATTTCTGCTGGGATTTAGAGCCTCTAGTCGTTTCTTTAGCTCCTCTAATCTTGAATGTTGAGTAGCAGCACTTTCTTGGACCTATTAATATGCAGTCATCATGATGATCTTATAAGTTATGACAAAAACAGAACATATTGGCTGGCAAAAAGATGTAGGGCATAAAAGAACAATAGAAGAAAAGAAAATAAAAGATGTACCAGTTGACTTAAATCATCACAAAGCTGCTTCTTGACATCCTCTTCATCTTTAACAGCTTGTGCTGCAGCTTCCCAAACCTAAAATGCTAAACTTAGTTTATTCATCAAAAACCATCAACTGCCAGTCACAAGAAAAACGTTAAGGGAATAAAGAAGTAAATAAGAAGCATGTATATGTAATTGTTGTCTTAAGTATAATCAACTGCATATGTAGTGATTCAAAGTTTATATTGTGATTCAGACAACGGAGACTATTTGAGATTTAGACTGTGTTCTGACCCATAAATATTTTGTTCTATTATGGTATTTCAGAAAGAAAAAGTTAAAAAAGAATACATGGATTCCAAAATTTTAATTAGTTCTTAGGCTTCAATTTACTAGTTCTCCTTTATTTGTATATTTTTTTCAAATAGAAATAAGTCATTGTTCTGATTTTATTGCATTATTCCTGCAGTAATCCATACATTCCTCATAGTAGCCGTAATGGGGATTGTAACTTGTAAGTGTAGATCAGTGATACTCTTATTAGAATCCAACTAGGACATAAATAATTAATGATAAGAGCTAGTTATCTGCTGTAACTTGACGTTGAAAACAATGAAGATTTTGACTAGTTTATCTCTTTTCTAATGAGTCACATTAAGAGCCTAATAATCTATAAAATAAATTGAAGTCTTTGTAAAGGTATGAATGTAAGGCTGTATAATTTATGAATGACAAGAGGACCTTTCATTATGTGGGGCTTGACTGGACTGACTCTACCTATTTTCTTTTCTCTCTTGAATCTTATTCTGTCTTCTTCATTTCTACTCTTTCTCTGGTATCCTTTTTCTAATAGATCTACCATTGCATTGTAAAACTCCTTTCCTACCTCACCATGAAATTTCATATAACATATGTTAGGTTAATTCATCTATAAATAATGCTAGCAAATAAGAACTTAACCCTGGTGCTGCTATTTGAAGTTTAAAATCCTCTCTCCAACAATAAACCCTACATTGTGGTAGCTCCGCCATACATATCCCTGATAACATCGATATATCTAACAGGCACTAGTTTCCTGACTTCCTTCTCTAGAACCAAACGTGTTAATCCTAGGATACCATAGATTTTCCCAAATACAAGATGTATGTTCCTCTTCTTTCCTTATTAATCATGATGGCATTCCTTACATGATGCATTAGGTGATCAAAATAACATCAACAATATGTACCGAAAAATTGCTTTAGTATTCAGCAAAAGCTATCTCCAGAACATGAAAAGCCATACACAGGAATATCCTCCACTTTAGGACACAAGTTGCCCTAATATGAATCATGTTACATCATGAGCTCCTTCACAACCCTTCTACACTGAGCAATGAAGGCAGTTATTAATAAAATAGTAAAATTATAAATGACAATCAACAAGTTTGAAGAGCAGTAAGTCATCAGAAAATACTACTGGTGTGGCTAGAAGTGGCTAAAGCTCAAAATAAGATATCATCTAGTTATCCAGCTAGATGACCAAAGAAAGAATTTTATCCCAATAAAAAGGTGGTCAAACTTCTTTATCCCAGGACAAATAGTCACCCAATTCACCACTTGTATGCATCTCTGTTTGGCAGGTGTAGATGTAGCAAATAACACAAATCCGCTATCATAACACCTAGCACTTCAACTGGGTAGGGTCAAGCCACTATTTCCCAAAGCAACCCATTTAGATCCTGTCATGACCTGTAGATCTACTTAAATATCAGGACCAGATTAATATATATATATATATATATAAAGAAGCAGGTACTATATATTTGACACCAACTAAACTCAACCCAACTATCCAAATCAACCAGACAAAATGGGCTGGCACAGATGACCCAATCTGTCTAAAGGGCTTCATCTAGGCCTGAGCCAGCTTCCTTTCCTCCATTACTATAACTTTGTTAAGAAAATATTGACCACAAGTAATAATTTGTGAACTATGAACAAGTAGGAATAAGTTTGATTAGTTCTTAGAACATGTGGTGAGTTGGTGTGATGCCATAGTATAGAGACACAGCCAGTCTTTGGATTAGGTGTGTCTTACATTTTAGAAGAGTAAAGTTGGTCTAGCCACCTTTTTTACTTTTAAGCTGTTCTAGAAGAAAAAAAAACCAACCAAACAACAAAAACTTCTCTCTAGTGGAGCAAGAATCAATTCCTGATGCAGGGAAGCATCGAAGGAGATAAATTAGACCTCAATCCATTGATTCGCACACAAATACCAAAGGGGAGCACTTTCTTAATTTGTTAATTCTAAGGAATATCAAATCAAAGGCATCAACTTTTGGAAAGACACAAAAGTTGGAAGATTGAGAAAACTCTCAAATTTTCATTAGAATAAACCAAACTGAATAATTTCCTTTGACCACAGGCCTACATGACTATTTACAAACTAACAAAAGACTCAAAAACCTAACCTGACAAAAAGACGAACTTTCCGTTTATGAAAAATTTCAACTTCTCATTGATGGAATTTAAGTTTAAGTTGAAGTAAGCAAATAGGAACAAACAGAATCATATGCAAAAGATATAAGCACAACAAAACTTTCCTAAAATAGAAAATTCGCTGATTTTGAGGTCTAAATGATGGAATTTAGCTGAAATCCATTTTGGGCCATAAGAACATGGTTGTGATGAGTTTTGATTAGAGACATATCTTCCATTGGGATACCAAATCTCATTCAAATTCGAACTCATTGCAGCTTGTCTTTCCTATTCCAAGTAGAATTCCTTTTATTTTTTAATACAAATATCTCCATAATATTTTATTTCTGACCAATATTTCTTGAATAGATCAATGAATCATATTTTAATCTTGGATCCTTTGAATAGACCAAAATTACTTTTCATTCAACCTTTGTCTGTCCCTAAAGAGGAAATGACCATGTCCAAGGTCATGATGTCTACAAAGTGACTTTGAGAAGCATCTAAAAATTTTGTAATCTACTCCACAGAAGGACCTGAGATCACCACCAAGATTTCAAAACTTGGTATCAGAATAGGGATCGGCCATTCGAAAAAATGATAAGTATTGGTTGTATCAGCTGCCCGTATCAGATTGAACTATTTTTAATTACATAAAATTTTAAATATTATTTAAAAAATTTAAAAAGAATTTGAAAATTTAAAAAAAACTAACAAAAAATAAGAAAATAAAAATTAGTCATATATAAAGTCTAAAACCTAAAGAAAAAACTCACCCAAAACTATGATGAATTTTAATTTGCATTTAATAAATTTTTATGCTCGTAGATTACTACTGCAGAACAACAGTGAAGTGAAAGATCTCTCTTTTCATTGTTATTCTACAGCAGTAAGAAAAGAGGAGTTAAAAAAAAGGGTGAGAAAAAGAGAAAATATTCACCAGAGCACCAAAGTGTAGAGTAACCGAAGGGCCTCACCGGATTGGCCGCGGATGAGCTCAATGAAATGTGAGGGTGGGAGGAGAGTATGTGTGTGTGAGAGATAGAAGGTAAAAACTGAAAACTTAAAAAGAAGGCAGCTGAGAACATCAATTACGAATATTTTCTAGGTTAGTTACATTTTATATTCAACCTGAATCTAAAAAAAATTAGTTTCGGCAGAATTTTGACCGATTCAGCTATAAATGCAATCCAAGACCGCAAGCAACCACTAAACTGGTTTTCGAGATCAACTGATTTTGGGAACCATCATCACCACTAATGAGGCACTTAATTTTAAGACATTCATGTTGTTCCATATTTCTTTCAATTAAAACTACATTAAGAAATTGGATATTGAGATAAAGAAATAGTATATACAACTTATTTCAACCAAAAATCAACTTGGGATTTTCATTATCAGAAGCCACCACATAAGAAATAGTTCAAGAATCTATGAACTTTCATCCCAATTCCCATATGAGAGGAAAAGGAGAATTTCTTAGGATGTCACCTCTAGAGTTGAATGACTGGAGTCAATATAAAGACTTAATTTTATATATATATATATATATATATATATATATTCAAGATACATCTATGAGATCAAAAGTCTAAAAATATAGAAAGCATAAAAAACCGTTTACCTAGATGATAAAGGCACTAATTTTTTAGTACATTTATTTATTTTGAAGAGGCAATGGTGCAAATACTAGTTGTATGTAAGTACATCAATGCTCGTGACTTAGTGATTTGCATAAAACTCGTCTCGAGTTTGACTGATTCTTAGCCCAAGTTTGGTGTAGCTCAAGTTTTTTATTGAGTCGACTTGATTTTCCATCAACTTGGGTCAACTCAGCCGAGTTTTCACTAGCTGCCATGAGTTGTTGAACAATGGGTCATGCCATAATTGGTCACCTGAGAGGGAACAATAACTATTGAAAGTTTGTTGAAAACTATTAATATATATACTCCTATATTGTACCTGAGGGATAACATACCTAACTATACATGTATTTATTGAGAATGAATCAGAGTTTTTCCATTCATCACATGGTATCAAAGAAAATACCCAGGGTTATTATCTTTGAACCCTTTCGTGAACTCATAGTCGATTGATCTCCCTGATCGACAAATCACACTCATCAACACCTCGCTGTCGTGAGCTTCATCTCCTTAGACGATTCACTGCCATCGACTGCCGTGAGCTCGAGTGGCAAACAAGGTCTTCATCGATACCATTGTCGACTTCATAGACAGCTTCAAGGTCTCTATTGACTCCGCCCCTTCTCTAGATCTACATCGACGTTGTCGTCAACTATAGACAGCTTCAAGATCTCCGTCGACTCTGCCCCTTCTCTGATCTCCATCGACACCGTCATCGACTTCATAGCTCGAGCAATAGCTCGCAAGGTCTCTGTTGATGATGCCATCAACTCTTCCCTCCAACTAGAAGAGGTCCTTGTTGACGATGTCACCGACTCTTCCTTCTTGCTTGGAAGCTCCGATCGGAGAGGCCTATGAACTTTGGCGACAGTGCATAACATCACTCGAGGAGATTGTTCTACGAGCTTACCAACCAAATAGTCCCTATCGAGAAATAATTGATTAGATCAATTCATCTCAATTTGTTCCTGCTTGAAGTTTGATCTAGCAAAGGATTAATTGATTCAACAAAGCCTCTTGCTTCCTGTTAAACCTGCGACTTGAATCTGTTATTACCATTTTCAATGGTTAATTCTAATATAGTCCGTGATTATCTTCCTTCTTCCACTGATTTTATACTTGTAATTGTTGCTAATTGGTCATATTAGTTTGACACGATAGAGAGTGATGGTCGTGATCTCTCTATTGGTCTTGACAACTCCACTATTATGCCCTTCGATGACTCCAAAGAGCATGCTACTTGGAAGGCTCATGATCGTCATGTTCGGGCATATTTGATTGCCTCTATTGACAAAACTCTTCGTCCGGATTTTATTCTATTTAACACTGTAGTTAATCTTTGGTGCTACCTTCGATCTCGTTTTGTCAAATCTAGTGGTGCACAACAAGGCAAACGATCCATCCAATAGTTCTGTGGTCATATGCGAGATTTTTGGCATGAGTTATAGGCATTAGAGGCTTCTAACTTTCCTTTGCAGTTTGCCAACACTTATGAGACCTTTAGAGAGTGTCGTTAGTTGTACCATAATCTATATGCTCTTCGCTCGGAGTTTGCTTCTTTGGCAGGGACATTAGTTCATCGAGGCACTTTGCCGAGTTTAGAATCAGCTATGGCTAAGCTAGTTGTTGAGGAGACTCGTCTACGTATTGTTCATTCTTGATATGCTCCACTGATAGCATTTCCTTCGACCGGGTTGGAACAAATTCTTGCTGCCGCATCTACTAATTACTCTCACTTAAACCACTCTTGCTCTCATCCTCAATGTTCTCATTGTCACAAGCCATAGGCATTTAATTGAGATATGTTGGGAAATTATATCCTAAGAAATGCAAGAACCACAAATAATAGAGTTGTCCACACCCGACTACATCTATGGCTATTATCATTTCTTCTGAGATGCCCTTCACCATTTGATGCAAAACATGGTGGAGAGATGGGGGGGAGGAAAGTAAGAAAGAAATGAATGGGGTTTCACACCTCCACCCTAAAAATAATTTCACACCAAAATTCTCCAGAGAGCAAAATCACATAATCTTTCATTTACCTCTGGGTCTATATATAGATCTACAATGGAATTAAGCAAAAGACACCCTACATAGGAAATAAATAAAAAACACCACAAATAAACAAAAATTATAACCAAATCCCTATAAGAGGGACTATCAACTGTTGGCGCCCCCTGCGTTGGTACACACGTCATCAAGTCCTATCAGTGATGTCCGCATCATTCTCCCTGAGTGGGAGAGAATTTGACCCCATCGAGTGTGCTGCTCTACTGCTTTCGTACTTCTCTAAGACATCAGAGTGATGCACCTCTAAATCGTGGCAATCAAACCACATGTCATCAAATGTAGGTCATCCTTTCCAACGTACTAGATACCGTTAGGTTCCACCTTTTCTAGTTGAAATAATCTCATCATCTAAAATTTTATTAATTTCATCTGCTATGTTAAGTAGAATATGTGGATGGCAACCAACTTTATTATGCAATTGGATTCTTAATTTCTTACCTCCTATCTTCTCTCTAGACTCCTCTCTCCTCCCTCTTCACCATCCTTCCATATCTACTGTTGGCAAGATTTCTCCTCGCTTCTAATCTCCCTCGACTATCGAGTCACCCCTTTTCTTTAGGATCTCGACCACTTCGTTCCCTTCGTCTACTTCCCTTAATCACTTCCACAATCAACCCTCATCTTCATTCCCCTCTATAACCCTAACATCCACTTCACCCGTCACCACCACCATCACCCATATTATTCCGTGTTTTCGTCCCTGCTACAGTTCGAATCTGCGAAGGGCATAAATACGCAAGTTATAGATTGGGACATTACGGATCCAACCCAATTAGTTTCGTAATTATCTGACTATCGGAGAATATCTGACGAATATTTTTCCACGGCTGCGTGGACTGATTCCTGTAATACATCCAGATCTTGAAGGAATAGTTGCGTAGCCGATCTTTTGGTTCCAGATCCTATAAATTTTGTATCAGAGCCTATTAGTATTATTTTGAGCAATTCTGTTACTGATTTCTTTATGCAAGTCATAAATTTGTGATACGAATGCAGATACAGACTCAGACAACCTATAATAATGGGTCATGGGAATGAGATCTATAGGTTTTGTCTAGGTTTGTAACCATATACTACCTCAATTGGACTTAGACTTATTGATCTATTAACAGAATTATTATATGCAGATTCAGCAGTTGGCAGTTTTTTATTGCAGTCTCTTCGATTTTCGTCGACAAGAGTTCTAAGTAGATTACCTAAACTCCTATTGACTACTTCAGTTTGCTCGTTAATTTGTGGGTGGAAAGCGGTTGAATACTGAAACTTGGTTCCCATCTTATGCCATAGGGTTTCCTAAAAATAGCTACTGACTTTCACATCCCTATCTGATATAATAGTTTTTGGTATTAGTGCAGCCTAACGATTTCATCAAAATAAACTTTAGCAACTTGAGAAGCGTCAAAAGTTCGAGAACAAGGTATAAAGTGGGCCATCTTTGAAAATCGATCCACCACCACAAGAATGGAATCGTGCTTTCGAGTGATCTTTGGAAGTGCAAGTATGAAGTCCATACTAACATCTTGCCAAGGACAATTAGGAACAAGTAGAGCCGTCTACAATCTCGTATTTTGCTTTTGCTGCTTAGCGAGTTGACATGCGTGACATCGACTAACAAGTCTCATAACATCTCTCTTAAGGCTTGGCTAGAAAAATCGATGTTCCATAGCTTCAATAGTTTTCGCATAACCAAAATGTCCTGCTAAACCCTCAGCATGCAATTCCCAAATTAAAAATTTCCTTAACGAGGTGCTGGGAATGCATAACTTTTGAAATTTAAATAGATAGCCATCCTGCAAGATGAAACAATCTATTTCTTGAGTCACTCCGTCGTTTAATAAATTGTAAACTTTATGAAAATCCGAACATGATTCATATTCAGTTTTGATTTTATCAAATCCTATTACTTCCGCAGTTCCGCATTCATCTTTGAAAGAAGAATCATGCGACGACTCAGTGCATCAGCCATTTTGTTGTCTGCTTCAGATTTGTGTTGCAAGGTGTACGTATAGTCCTAGAGAAATCCAACTCACCTGCCGTGTCTAGCATTAAGCTTCTTATGGGAGTTAAGGTAACGAAGAGCTTCAGATTATAAATTCTTGAGGGAGCAAATAATGCCTCCAGTGGCGAAGAGATTGAACCACAACATAAAATTCCTTATCGTAAGTGGTATGCTATTGTCTGGTTTCATTCAATTTTTCACTAAAGTAGGTAACTGGATTCTTTTTTTTTTCAATCTATAATGAAAATAAAGATGGATCTAGGTAGTGGATCACTGAATAATGCAACAATAATTAATTTTTGAATATCTTGGAATCTTACGTGGTGGTGATTCCACTATGACAACAAATTCTTTTTGTTCCTCGTCGACAGTAATTTTCTCGCTCATTGTGAGTTGGATTTCTTAACGTTCCGATGTTCATAGAGCAATTAGTCGTACAAAGAATAAATGTTGAGCGACGTAGAACCCGGGAGAGATGTCCATAAACTCGGAACCTGACTCTGATACCAAAATGGTTTCACACCACCCTAAAAATGAATAGAGTTTCACACCACCCTAAAAATGGTTTCACACCAAAATTCTCTAGAGAGCAAAATCACATAATCTTTCATTCACCTCCAAAAAAAATATATAACAGGTCTATATATAGACCTACAATGGAATTAAGCAAAAGATACTCTACATAGGAAATAAACAAAAGACACCCTACAAAGAAAATAAACAAAAGACACCTCAAATAGATAAAAGTCATAACCAAATCCCTATAGGAGGGATCATCAACCATTGACGTCTCTTGCGCTGGTACACACACCGAGTCCTATCAGTGATGTCTGAATCACCATTCTTGTCTTGCATACTGCTCCATCAAATCGTCTTCAGCAGATTGAGCACACACTGGCCCAATAGAGTCAACTCCTTAGTCGTCTTTTACAAAATCCAATGGCCACTACATCTACTTCTCTAACAGATCACTTAGCCATGTCTGCTCCATCTAATATTACTCGTGACACGTGGATTGTGGACTCTGGTGCTATTCAATATGACTCCCAATTCTTCTATACTTATTGTTTGCTCACCCATGTCACATTTGCCATCTCTTTAGATTGCAAATGGATCCTTTTTTTTTATTTGCCAGTCTGGATCTATTACCATTACCTTGAAGCATTCTGGTCATCTTACTTTACTACATGTCTTGCATGTTTCTGATCTGAGCATGAATCTTCTCTTAGTTAGCAACATTTGTTATTCTGACTATCATGTCTTATTTATTACAGCTTCTTATGTTGTGCAGGATCCACTTACTAGCCAAGAGATTGGAGTTGGTTGTAGAGTTGGTGGCTTTTACCACATCTCCTCTTCATCTGCCTGTCTCACAAATTTCCCATTTTGTTGGTGTTGCTCTTTCTCTTATTGATTTGTGGTATTATAGGTTATGTCACATGTCCAAATCTATCTTAAAGGTATTTTCCGTTCTAAAGCCTTAGGACAAGATTCTTTTGGTTTTAATTCTATGTCAAATTGTGTGGGTATTAAGTTAGTCAAACTATCAGTTCTTCATTTTTCTTCAAGTAATAGTAAAAGCGGTTCATCTTTTGATCTTGTTCACTCTGATATATGAGACCATGGACCTTTATCTTACAAGTGTGGATATTTGTATTATGTGAGCTTCATTGATGACTTCTCTAGACATACTTGGGTTTATCTCATTCGTCATCGCTCTAAGACTCCCCAAGTTTATCAGATTTTTACATCTATGATTCACTCTCAATTTCACAAACACACTAAGGTTTTCAGATCTGAATATGCTCGAGAGTACACCTCTATTGTTATGCGTTCCATTCTCCATTCTCATGGCACCATTTTTTAACGGTCTTATCCTTACACTCATTCTTAGTCCATCTATCCTTTGTTCTTTTTGGGCAAAAACTCTCTTGACTTCTGTTAAACTTATCAATCTCATGTCTTCTCTCCTATGAGATCACTCTCCTAATAAGATTTTTTTATCTATTAAACCATATTATAGTATTGTTCATGTTTTGGATGTACTTGCTTTGTTTTGCTACCTACTTAGCGATGTGTTCTTCTCGAATATAGTTATGAACACAAAGGTTATCGATGCTATGATCCTTTGACTCGTCGTATGAAAATTGCTCGTCATGTCTCTCTTCTAAAGGATATTCCTTATTACTCTCAAATTTGAGGACCTCACTTTTCTTGAGCCTCCATCTTCAACATCCTCTCTTCAGTCTCCTCTTGATACAATGCACACTTCAAATTCTTCTAAGGAGGCTCTTGTTGGATGTCCTAGTGATTCTCTCCCTTGTCGTCCTATCACTCAGGTGTCCTCTCGACGAGTTATTCATGTACCTCCTTCATCTTCGGATTCACCTTCTACACCTTCTTGTCCTACTAGTACTGTAGGTCCTTACTGATCTCAGCGTGAGCATCATTCTCCTTAGAGATATGGATTTATTGATGCTGCATGCTATTCTTTTGAGTTCACACCTTTCTGATAGCTCTTGATGGAGACCATGAGCGTAATTCTTATTAGGAGGCTATTGTCCATCCTAAGTGACAACATGTTATGAATAAAGAATTTCAGGCTTTTGCACGCACTCAGACATGGGATGTTGTTCCTCTACTAAGTGGCATTGAGCCTGTTAGTTGTAAATGGGTTTACAAATACTTGTTCAACACTATACTTTGATTCAACCCTTCTAAAAGGAACATCAGCTCTCACAATTCCATCTTCATCTACCAAAACTACCAAAATCAAGAGACGGCCTACTGGATCTATTGAGCGACATAAAGCTCATCTTGTTGCTAGAAGTTTCACCCAAATGTATGGCATTGATTATGAGGAGACATTTGCTCATGTGAACTATTGTTAGTACTCTCCTTATGGTAGTTGTCATTCGTCGCTAGCCTTTATATCAAATAGATGCAAAAAATGCTTTCCTTCATGGTGATTTGGCAGAAACAATTTATATGCAGCCTTCACCAAAATTGTATATTCCTTTATTCCATGTTTGTCGGCTTTGTCGTGCCATCTATGATCTCAAGCAAGCACCTCATGCTTGGTTTACGCAATTTCATCGAGCGATGAGAGAAGTTGGTTTTGTTGACAATGATCATGGTCACTCTATGTTTACGTGTATTTCTCCACAGGGACATGTTATTCTACTACTCTATGTACCTGACATGATTATTGCAGGTGATGATTCAGCTACTATCAAATCTCTATAGAAACATCATTTTCAAATAAAGGACTTGGATCACCTGCTTTTTCTTCTTTGGTCTTAAGATTGCTCACAATGAGAGGCATATTGTATTTCAACAAAAGTATGTTTTCTATTTGATCAGTCGAGCAGCTATATCTGATTATTAGACAATTGATACACCTCTTGAGCTTCATGTGAAGCTTCGTCCTATAGATAAGAGTGTTATTGACAGATCCAACTAGATACAGACAACTTATTGGACAACTTGCGTATTTGTGCATCACCAAACCAGGTATTTCTCATGTTGTGAGTATAGTTAGTCAATTTGTACTAGCTTCTCGATCTACTCATTATACAGCACCACTCTGGATTCTCAAATATGTGCAGGGAACTAATACTCGCTCTCTATTGATGTCTGCTCATTCAACTCTTGTTCTTCATGCTTATTTCAATGCTGATTGGGCTGGTGATCCTATCACTCGTCATTCTACTACTGGATTCTATGTGTTCCTTGGCGACTCTCTTATATTGTGGCGGAGTAAAAAGCAAGATATTATCTCTTTCTAATACTAAAGCAGAATATAGAGCCATGTCCACTACTTCTAAGAAAATTATTCATCTTTGTCGTCTATTAGGAGATATTGGCATAGTAGCTCCTACACCTACTGCTCTTTATTAGGATAACAGGAGTGATATACATATTGCAAGCAATCCTTTATTCCATGAGAGAATAAAACATATTGAGGTAGACTGTCATTTTGTTCGACATCAGTTTCTAGTTGGCACTATTAGTCTTCCGCCTATATCATCTATGGAGCAAACAGCAGATTTCTTCATTAAATCGCATCTCACTCCATGTTCTAGATATCTAGTTAGCAAACTCCTTGTGTTTGATTTACCTTTGAGTTTGAAGGGGGCGTTAATGTATATACTGCTATGTTGGACCTGAGGGATAACACACCCTAACTATGCATGTATTTATATTTACTCTCAATGGGAATGAATCAGAGTTTTTCCATTCGTCACAAAAACCATGACCGAAACTCATTGTTCAAGAATCAAGACTGAAACCAAGATTGCGGGTTTTGACCTTGGTTTTTTTTACTACCATTTAAAGTTTGAAGCCAATCTGTCCTAGCCCAAAATTTCTGTTTTCTCTAAGGATCAAAACCATATAGACACTTCAAAGCATGGCACCCAAAGCCTCCAAGTTGAAAATTGAAACTCAAAATATTCCAGCAGAATATAGAAGCAAGACTTTGTTATACGGTGAAACAATAATAAACATTAGAAATCATCATCTAACACATAATGAAGGTGAATCTGACACTTTGATGAATAAAGCAGAACTAATGGTAGAAAGAGAACAGCAGAAGACAGATTAAATTCCAAAGCAAGAATAGTAAACCTTTTTTGCTTGTTCCTCCTTTACTTTAGCCAAACGTATTCTCTCAGTCGACAACTCAATCTTCTTTCGCAGATGCTCAAGTGCTTAAAGAGTGCAACATGTAGAAAAAACAAGAATTAAAAAAACAATGCTTATAATTAAGCACAGACTGTGTAGTAAGATTCCAAGCAACAGATATCAGAACGCCTGAAAAGGAAGCTATTCTGAAAGTGCAGCAACCTGCTTTCTTTGGACCAGCTGTCAGTTTCATCTCCAACGTCAAACTTTCTAGCTCACGCTCCACATCACGAATTTTGGAGTAATTTTCTTGGATATATCTGAGATAAAAATGAATCTCCTTTATACGTTTAGAAGAGCAATGTGACATCAATAATGAGATGAAAGCCTTAATAGTAATTTAAAAAGTAATGGTAAGAACTTGACCTACTATATGGCAACACAAAATTCAAACAGGAAAAAGAAATCCACTTATCAAGTAATATCTAGTGGATCTATTATCTGCTATAAGCCTATATGAGAAGTACTATAAGCATATGCATACAAGTATTATTAAATGGATAAGCTTGTAATAGTTAGGATACCAAGTAAGGTACTTTAGGGAACAATCTTTACCTTCGAAGAAATTTTGAAATGAGGATGAATGGATAAAATGTCTATTTAATATTATATGGATATCTTACCTGGTAGTAGGCACCTACAGGCACAGTCAAGAGAGATTGAAAAAAACCACACATCGAAAATGTGGAGCTAGTTTTTATTTTGTGGAAAATACAGGAACCCTAAGAGGGTAGAAGAATCTATCATGAAAGATAACTGGGGTACTTCCATATTTATAGCCCTGAAAGGGAAAGCCTTCAAGTGCTAAGGCTGTTGTTTTGCAATATTGTTTACCTTTTAATAATCGACAGAAAAATGAAAAAACAAGAACTACTAGAAAGATAAGGATGCCAATTAATAACTCTTAAGCTTTCCAAGAAGCAAAATGAGCAAGGAATAGAAAAAAGAAGAAGCAAATATTAACGTCTTGAGTTCTCCATTCTCCTATAAAGAACAAGGGGTTACTTTACAAGCTATCAAAGATTTACTTAAACGAGCTATCAAGGATTTACTTAAACAAACCATCGCATTCTGTTAGATAGCAAACATAAATAGGTTAGATTGCTTGTAACAGTTTAACAAAGCAAAGGAATAAGAATATGCATTAATATGGTTGGATATAGGGGGACAGTGGCAGAAGATTTGATATGCTTAGGGTGGGGATGGCTTGAGGAATCTTCGGTATTACAAAATGAAGGGTGCAGTGACTTTTCCAATATAGCTCATATTTGATTGAGAAAATTAATTTCTGATTAAATAAATACTTAAGGTGGATGAAGGTTGGTTATATTGTTATTAGGGGTTTCTCCAAATTTCCGCTCTCTCTCTCTCAGCACCATATTAATATTGAAAGATAAACATTTGTTGTACTCTTACACATTTCAATAACTACAGATGCAAATGCAGACACAATTCACAGAAGAAGAAATCTTTGCACGAATTAAATAATACACAAATCAGAAATTACAGTGTAAGAGTCTATCAGGGTCAAACATTGACATATAATCAAAACTCAAGAGGAAAAAGGAAAAAGAACCAACTCGGAACTTCAAGTTAGAACATCCGAGTTATGAAATCGAAGGCATAGGGGCCGAAAGAATATCCCAGAAAACAGAGAACGATTTAATACCATTGCATCGTAATCAGGAGAAAGAACCCAAACATCGGTGTTCCAACCAAAGAAACAGTAATTAGAGGCCAAGAAATGCAAGAAACAGCAAAACTAAGAGTTGAAAGGATCAGATCTGGGAGGAGAGAAGGCATAGGAAGGTCGGAATACGTACTTTTTGAGCTGGATCTGCTCTTCCTCAATGACCTGAAGCAGGAGATGGCAATTCACAACGCCATTGAGAGAATTGAAGAGAAATGTAGAGAGATTTAGAGGGAGGGGGCAGAGAGAGAGAGAGAGAGAGAGAGAGAGAGAGAGAGACGCAGACCTTCTCGGTGTAGGCGATGACGGCGGAGTCGCGGGCGAGGCCGTCGGGACCGATCTCCGGAAGAAGAGACGGGTGAGAGGAGGCCATCGGATCGAGTTCAGGCTCCTCCTCCTCCTCCTCCTCCTCCTCCTCCTGGGATCGGAGGATTAAGGTGGAAAGAACAGAGTACGATAAAAAGGGGGGGAAATTTTTACTGGGTTTCCTTTTTCGGATCTTGGGCCTCTGACTTGTGACTGAAATAATTCTTAGTATATATATATGGATTGATTATATGCAAATCAAATATATGGTCCCATGGTCTAGTGGTCAGGACATTGGACTCTGAATCCAGTAACCCGAGTTCAAATCTCGGTGGGACCTTATACAACATTTTGTATCAAAACCATTTTGGAATTTTAATTAGTTAAAATAAAATAGGTAATTTGCAACAAAAAAAAAACACACTTTATTTTTTATTTTGTAGAAGATGACAGTTTTTTTTCTTTTCTTTGTATAGTGAGACATTTTCACTGAAAGTCTTTTCCTCTAGGTCCATATGAAAAAATTAGAGAGAAATTTAAGTTACATAACATGTATTCTTATACTTAATTGGATATGTTGTTATTATATAATAACAACAAAAAATAAATTATTTTCTTCCACCAGTTAAAACGGAATAAAAATTTTAACGTTTCTTCTTTATTCCTTTTTCATCGATCTCTTTTTTCTTCGCATCATTAAGTGTTTTCATTCTCATTTTTTTTCGTTACAAATAAAAAGTATATTTCTTCTTCTTTTTTTATAATCCTGATACTTTATATATTCCAAATTACTATATTTATTGTTATGGTTTATGCAAAGTCTATAGTTTATTTAAAATATAATTAGAATATTGCTAAAATGGTGGGTATATGATACGATTCGATCTATATTGGCTCCACGCGTGATATTGGATTCATAAGAATGAGCCTATTTATCTAGTTGAGTAAGTAGAATTAATAAAATCTATATTTGTCAAGGTGCATTCAAACGCAAGGACCGCGTTCAAACGGGGCAGTTCGAATGCCTGCATCACGTTTAAATCAACAGAAAATGGAATTGACGCGTTCGAACGAAAACGGGCGCGTTCGAACGCGGCCGTTCGAACGTCTACATCACGTTCGCATCGATAGAGAACAGAAATTCCGCGTTTGAACGCAATCAGGCGCGTTCGAACACACCGCGGCGAAAGTGTGAGTTAAATTAGGGATTGTTAGGGTAGAATTAATAAAATCTATTTTTGCCAAGGTGCATTCAAACGCAAGGACCGCGTTAGAACGGGGCAGTTCGAACGCCTGCATCACGTTTAAATCAACAGAGAATGGAATTGGCGCATTCGAACGGAAATGGGCGCGTTCGAACGCGACAGTTCGAACGTCTGCATCACGTTCGCATCGATAGAGAATGGAAATTCCGCGTTCGAACGCAATCGGGCGCGTTCGAACGCAATCGGGCGCGTTCGAATGCACCGCGGCGAAAGTGTGGGTTAAGTTAGGGATTGTTAGGGTTGTTTATGGTGTTTTTATGTTAATTATGGAGTCCTTAGGGTGAGCCTCTATATATATATGTGGAGGAAATCCTAATTGAGATTTTTTTTTATCTAGATTGGAATTGGCTTTAGCCTCATCTCCTTCTCTCTTGATCCTAGCCATTGACGCTCTCTCCCACCTCTCTCCTCCACCATCCAAGTCTTTAGTCGGCTTCTTCTAGCCTCTAACCTTCCTCTTCCACAACAGCTTCTCCCCCTTCACACCACAAACTAACCCTAGCATCCATATGACCATTGGAGGGCTATGAAGCTAGGATCTAAGTTTCGGAACCGTTGCGGATCAGATTAGGTCGGTTCGTAACAGTATATGGACCGTAATTCATAACCATTACTCTTATAGTTCATAGTTGTAACTTTTGTGGTTCATAATTATAACTCTTATAGTTTACATTTATTATTCTCTGTGGTTCATAATTTTATTCTTAAATTTATAACTATTGAACGTAATTTATAGATATTACTCTCATAATTCATAATTAGTACTCTTGTAACTTGTAATGTGATTCACTATTATTTTATGTATTATATATATATAATTATAAGAGGAAGAGTAAATATTTATTATTGTATGTGCTTTCAACGCAAAAGTGGTACAAGAGTCTAATAAAAAAAGTCAACTCATGTTAAAGATAAGGGATAATTCTCTTTTCACCTCTTGAATTATCACAATTTTCTACAATGACCTCTTGAACTATTTTTTTAGTGCACACTGACCTCTTGAACTATTAGAAAATTTTCATCCCCTGATGTCATTGATAGAATCAATGAATTGACCAAATTACCCCTCCACTTATAATAACGAGATAATTGCATGGCAGAGCTAAAATTAAATATTTTAATTTTTTTTTGAAATTTTTTTGCTCCCCCAACTCTTCTTCCTCTTTCTCCAACAGCAATGGATCTGCCCTAGCTATCTTATTCTTCTTCTTCCTCTTCCTCCTCCTCCAATAGTAATGGATTTACTCAACTATCTTCTTCCTCCTCCTTCTCGAGCAACATTAGATCTTCCTCTTCCTCCTCCTCGAGCAACATTAGATCTTCTTCCTCCTCCAACAGTAACGAATCTGCCCCAACTTTATTGAATTCAAGCCCGAGCTCAGTCATGGGAGAGCAGAGGCAGTCGAAGTTACTCTTGCCCAACATCTCTCCCTCTCTAATATATGAACCATATTCTTCTTACTTTCTCCCAAAAGATTATTTTTTTATGCTCAAATCTTTAGATTAGATCTTTAGTATATTTTACGATAGTTTAGATGGTGGAAAAAAGGATAGTGATAGAGAACTTAATAAAAATCTTCAAATCTTGGAAAAGATAAGTAGATAGTGAAAGCATTGGAGCCTTAGAGGAATTAGAGATGCCATGAAGGTGGGAGGTTGAAAATGTCATCTTTTTTAGAGTAGCTTGAAGATGCCATGAAGGTGGGAGATTTATGATACTAGTAAAGAGAGAAGCTTGATGTTGCTAGAGCTTAAAGAACGAAAAAATTGCTTTTTAATAGAGGTGGGAGGTTGGAAAGATTGGAGAAGGTGGTGGGTGGGGTGGGATGTATCAAACTTTGGGAGAAAATTATGGGAATTGGGGCCAACTAGGAGAAGGAGAGATGGTTTTTAATTAACTATCTAAGAGTGTTTTGGTCATCATAAAAGATTATTTTAAATTGTCACATGTATTAAAGGGTATCCTAGCCATTTAGTTATCACATGATGACAACTTATGAATGAAAATAGCTAATGGAACCTTAACAGAAAGAGTCAAGTAAAATATTTTTTATAGTTAAGTGAGTCAATATATACCAAAACAAAAGTTCAGATGGGTCATTATGAAAATGAGCGATAATTCAAGTAGTGAAAATAGAATTATCCCTTAAATATATAGGAAACTTCTCTCTTCTTGTACACAAAAAATGGTTATTTTTTTCACTACTCAATGAGTTTGACGCACCAATTCCATTAGAAGATAAATCCAAAGTCGGAAAAAACAAATTTGAATAATAAAATGTAAAATAAACATCTCATACAAAATAAATAAAATATATTTTTTCGTGCAAATCACCCAAATATATTTCAAGAAGTTGTTTTTTTTAATATCTATAAGCATTTTGAATTTTTCTTTAATTATGATTAAAATATGGTTGCCGCACCAAAACTATTCAACCTTTTTAATGTTTGTTGCAATGAAAGTGGACAAATATACATATGTTTTCTTTATATGTTTGCAAATGTTATCAATCGGCACTGCAGAGAGGGGAAAGAAAGGTACGTCAAATCTTTTTGAAAATGGAACCATTTTTCCAAGAGAAAAACTGTGAATAATAACTAAATCCTTTAAATATCTACAAACCAAGATAGCTTGAGGAGATTTAGATGGTTATTTTTGTTTAAAAAATATCCACTATATATGCTATAGTTTTCAAATTTTACTAAACATCATATTGGGGAATTATTTTCTGATTTCAACTCACAATCTAAGCTCTCAACAATTAATATCAATGGGCAAAGATTTGACAATCCTAAACTATTCTCATAGACATAAGATGTGATTGATTAGAGAGCTCACTATTAAAATTAGTGCAAAATCCTACTATTCTCTAGTCTTGGTTAAGATCCTAACATGTAGGATGCTTGAGTTAGTCTTAGTCAAGATTCTAACTTGAGCAGGTCTCAACAGCGTTTAGTTCAAAGTAATAGTTCAACGATACACACCGCTTGAAACATAAATTAGGCAGCTTACTATTTTTGTTAAAACTTGATTATGCTTAAGTACATTTGTATCTAGATATGGTTAACTCTTTGTCCATCACATATTTAGCTATTTCTCGACAGCGTTTAGTTCAAAGTAATAGTTCAGTGATACACATGGCCTGAAATATAAATTAGACAGTTTACTATTTTTATTAAAACTTGATTATGCTTAAGTACATTTGTATCTAGAGATGGTTAACTCTTTGTCCACCACATATTTAGCTATTTCTCGACAGCGTTTAGTTCAAAGTAATAGTTCAGTGATACACATGGCCTGAAACATAAATTAGATAGCTTACTATTTTTGTTAAAACTTGATTATACTTAAGTACATTTGTATCTAGAGAGGGTCAGCTCTTTATTCACCATATAGCTATTTCTTTAGTAGAGCTTCTATTATCGTAAATCAAATAAAAATTGTAGAGAAGGTTTTGTGGAGATTACCTTTTAAGTTTGATCATGTTGTTACTACTGTTGAAGAGTTCAAGGATCCCTCTATTTATTCTCTTAACCAACAAATGGGCTAAATGGTGGCACATGAAGAGAGGATGAACAGGTACACAGAGAAAAGAATGGAGCAAGCTTTCCAAACAAAGTGGGAATCTCTAACAAGAGCAAAACAATGATAATTGTTCTAAAGGTAGAGGTAGAGGTTGTGGCAGAGAAAGAGGTGGCTACTATGGTTATGGTAGAGGCTGTGGAAG
Source organism: Typha latifolia (assembly GCF_019914945.1). Taxonomy (NCBI): domain Eukaryota; kingdom Viridiplantae; phylum Streptophyta; class Magnoliopsida; order Poales; family Typhaceae; genus Typha; species Typha latifolia. The sequence goes on from NC_133097.1 coordinate 622,314, forward strand.
AATGTATTCGAGTAGAAAGACAACCAAAAAATAGAATTACAAGGAAAAAAAGAAGAAGATGGAGGTAATTTGTTCTTTACTATGTAAATCCAAGGCAGAGTAACAGTGATTTGTGGTTCTTAGACAGTGGCTGCAGTAATCATATGACAGAAGCCTTTTCCATACTATTGATGATTTAGTGAAGTTGCAAGTTCGTCATAGCAATCACAAGCAAGTGCAAATAGAAGACAATGGAACAATAGTGGTGAAAACTAAGTTCAGGCATTGAAAAATTGATACATGATGTTTATTACAGTCCTAACTTGACACATAATTTGCTTAGTGTGTGGGTCAATTGGTATAAAAAAAGATATTCAGTTATATTTCATGATGGAGTATGTGAAATATAACAAATTTGATATGCCTTTAGTTAAGATTCACAGCTGAGATATAAGATATTTCCACTTGAGATCTCATGTTCAAATGATTATGCACTTATTGCTAATATAAAAGATGACTCTTGGTTATGGCATTTGCATTTTAATGGGCTAAAAATGTTTGAGTCAGAAAAAAATGGCACATAGTTTGCCTTGTATTTCTTCTGTTTATAATGTGTATGAATGTTGCATTTATGGAAAGCAGCATAGTCATAGACAGTCTTTTTTCCAGTTGGAAAAGCATGGATGGAGGATAAAGAAGCCTTTCATCTAATCAGAAGCTCTTGAGAAATTTTAGGAATTCAAAAATTCTTCGAACCAATAGGGGAAGAGAACTTTTATATAATGAGTTTGATTTATTTTGCAAACAAAATATAATCGAGAGGCAGTTGATAGTAAGAAGAACATCTGAACATAATGGAGTTGCTGAAAGGAATAATTGAATAGTTGTAGAGATGGCAAGAAGTATGTTGAATGAAAAGAAGCTTTCAAATAACTTTTGGGCTGAGGTAGTTGCCATGTCTGTTCACCTTCTCAATCTCTCCAACAGAGGTTGCATGTGATATGGCTCCTTCAAGGATGACTACTAGAAGCATGGCAGATGCTCTTCCAAAGAAAGTAAAACCTTATGAGGAAATATGGTAAGGAGCAGTGGAAAGTTTCAATGAAGGAGAAGATAGCTTCTATTGAAAAGAACAACATTTGGGAGCTTATAAATAAGCCACAAAACAAGAGTGTAATTGGTGTGAAGTGGATCTACAAGGTTAAATATAATGCAAATGGAAATGTGCACAAATATAAAACAAGCCTTGTTGCGAAAATATGTGTGCAAAAGCAAGGTATAGACTTCTTTGAAACCTATGTTAATGCTGCTAAATTTGAGACTGTTAAGACTTGTGTTGGCATTAGCAGTTCAAATGCATTGGAATTGTCAACTCCTGTCTTTTTAATGAAAATTTGCAAGAAGATACTTACATTACACAACCATCAGGATTTGTTCTTGAAGGAAAGGAAGAGAAGGTGTATAAGCTCAAGGATGTCTTTTATGGCTTGAAACAAGTACTAAGAGCATGTATGGTAGGTTTTGACTCTTATTTGTAGTATTGAGCCCACTTTATTTGTAAATGTGAATGATGAATAAGTTTTCAGATTGCATCACAACAATATGCAGGGATGTGGAATGAATGAATACGAAACAAACTAAATCCACAGGGATGGACTCAGATGAACACTAAGCTGAGTAGCACAATCTATTCCCCATTGCAACCTCCCTTAAAGAATGCTACCTACTATTGGACTTGGAATTCAGCTGAAGTTGGAATTTAAATATCCCAAGTTGAGCATAAGCTGTGCTGCATCAGGTTAGAGTTCAAGCTCAACTAGATACACCCAAATTTCTGTAGAAGATGCAAACACGTGTCCTTTAAGTTTAGAAAGATGCTGACAATGACAATGGATACTTCTTCCAAAAGGAAGAATTGCTCTTAAACAATCAACGAAGAAGCAATTAAAAATTTATATCACATACAGATTTCTAAATTCCCGTGGATAAGCCTGTCAAAAAAAAAAGAAAAAAAGAAGAAGAAGCAAAAGCTTGTCTATTTCTGAACCAAATTTGTCAGCTGCTGCCAATTAGCATCAGGACAAATTACAGACGAACACCAATTCCAATTTACACTCTTAAACATTCAGTAACAATGTAAAATAAGTTCTCCTACAGTAAGGTAATCTGGAAGGAAGTTAGTTGCCTTCAAGATAATTTCACTAGTAAGACTTGTCTCTTGCTTCTTAGAGGTCATCGATTCAAGTCACGGAAACAACCTATTCATAAATGAGAGCAAAGCTGCGTATGTCTTCTCTGGCGACCAAACGTAGACCAGTCCGGGTTACTGGAACGTCCTTTTTACCAATTGAAAATCTGACAGTTTTTTCTATCACATACACTTCCTAAACTATTTAAATGTATCATTAAGCTCTTTGGACAAAAATTCTTTCGTCTATTTTCAATATCCTTCTATCTTATCCTTCAGTGGCATCTATGACAATTTATCTAAATATCAATCTCAAACTGATCTTTTTTAATTCCTTCAAAATCTACTTTTCTTTTTAATTAAAAAAAATGGAAGAGAAAGGATAGTTTTATCCATCTAATTAGTTTGTTAATCTTTCTTCTAACAGAATTTCTAACTAATAGGCCTTAGTGATATAATTAAATAATTCAGTGATGTATATTTTAAGAGGGTGAAAGTTGTAAGAACCAGAAAAAAAGGGGGTTGAGAGAGGAGGATGCACGTGCTCTGCATGTGCAACCCCCTCTCCTCTCCCTCTCCGGCACGCGATGAAGCGCGGCGAAGATCTCGCTAAATCCGAATCAAATTAGGAGGATGCACGTGCTCTGCATGTGCAACCCCCTCTCCTCTCCCTCTCCGGCACGCGATGAAGCTCGGCGAAGATCTTGCTAAATCCGAAACAAATTAGAATTGGATTTCGCTTTTTAATCTATAAATTAAACCCTAATTCTCTCTCTCTCCTCAACACCCCCCCCCCCCTCCCCGAGCCTCCTTTTCCCTTTCCTTCTCTTCTTCTCCTTCGTTTCCTTCTTCTTCTTCTTTACCTTCGTTTCCTTCTTCCTTACCGTCAGAATCACGATGTGGGTTCGGCTCGTCGGAGCATCGCCGGAGTAAATAGGGACCATCACACTCCTCCCTGATGAGCCATCTCTCATCCCTCTAGTTTAATTTCAATTTAATGAAGTAAATTAGAAATACCTAATTTGTGGGATTTCGGCTTCGCCGACAACTCACACCGGCCGGCGGCTTCGGGCTGTTACTGCTCGTGCTCAAGAGCTCCAAGCCGTTGGCCTTGCGCCATGGTTGCCTTCTGGGAGAGCCCTCATGGCTCAAATCACTATCAACTGTGAGTTGGAGTGTGGTCATCGTCGCTGTCAGCAACTTCTCCACCTCGTGTGGTTGCTGTGGCCACGATTGTGGGGGAAGCTTAGGGTGTGGCTAGCGACCACCGCCGATTGACTCTTTCTCTCTCTTTCCCTCTCTCTTTCTCTCTTGCCCTTCGATTCCTTTCAGTTTGGAGAAGGCAGACTCGGGCAACCCGAGTCTGGCCTTCTCCCCTTATGTTTTTGGATTCGGGTCGGGTTGTATCTGAATCCAAGGAACCCGACCCGATTCCATTAGTTAATTGGATTGGGCCTTGGGCCTAATCCATTTAAGTATTAGTTGGGTGGGCTGCGGGCTAACTGCAGCCCAGCCCAACTGATTTGGGCTTATTTTAGCCCAAATTATTAATTTTTGAGTTAAATTGTAAAAAAATTTTAATTTTTTTATTTAAAAATGTTCTTATTATTTATTATTAAATGTGGTGATTTTTAGCACGTGAGCTAGGAATTTGAGATTCAGTTATCTTACCGAGACTCAGGTGAGTGGGTTCACTCACATATTTATTTTTATTACATTTCGTACCTTGTCAGACCATGTAAATTTTCTGTGTGCAAATTTATTTATTTCATCCTTACATGCAAAAATTTAATTGTTACATTTTCTGTGTACATTTAATCATTATACTCAGTGCATCACCATACTTTGTGCAAATATTAAATTTTAGTGAAAAAAAATGAAACTAGTATTGGTACGACTTAGAGGTCAGTTTTAGTATAAATCACTTGCGATTTTCCGTGGTGACTCAAGTCTATCTGGAAGTCTAGGGAAAAATCCTAAATCATATCACTACGGTGACTTTTTTAGGTGAATCTGGCGAGGTTAGGGAACAGTCCTAGGATGAATGAGAAATTTCCTAGGTGATTCTAATTTCTCTCAACGGTCAGTGGAAGAAACAGAATGTGTTGATTATATAGTGATACCATCTAATGACCCTAACCGGGATCGCTATGAAGAAAAGTCCCGAGCGTCATCTCGATGTGACTTCTAGTTCATGTGGATCCACAAGGTTTAGACCCATTGAGACATATGACAGTATAAATATCGAAAAAATATTAATATGTTGAAACTGTGCAAGATTACAAGTTGTGACTCTCTATTGTTATCATTGTCATTATTTAAAGAGCATGCCTAATGCAAATTGTTATATATATTATTGATTTTTAGTTCTAAATTTTATTTTATTCAACATTAATAAAATTTAAAATTTATTTGGTTTTCGAGTGGATTCCACTCACTGAGCTATAGTTGTTAGCTCATAGATTTTTTTATTTATTTAATTATCTATTTCATATAATAGTCAGCGGGACGATTGAGCGAGATGTACCCGGACTCCACCTCTACTTAGGATCCACCTATTTACTTTTTTGCTCTTTTAGATTTTATATTTTAGATTAAATATTAAATTTTATTTCGTTTAGAGACTCAAAAACAATAACATTGTTTTATATTTATTGCAACTAGTTTTAAATTTAATAAAGCATGTCTTCTTCGTTTATTTATTTTTGCTATTGTATACTTAGGAAGTATTAGTAAGGCTTCGTGTATCTCAAACATATTGAGGTGCATGGCCAGTCATAATTCCTATCTCGGGTCGTGACAAAAGTAATAAGGGTGACGGTTGAAAGAGTCAACATGTAATTAACCCTATATATTTCATACAATTAAATGGAAGTTGCTATAGTTGGTTCTTTTTTCTTTTTCTTTTTCTTTTTCTTTTTTTTGATAAAGGACTATAGTTCTTCATACAATGTATTGTTACTTTCATAATAGAGAAAGTTTTATTGCTGATTAATACCTACATTTTTGCCTATGGAAAACCTCCTCCTTTTGACGTATTTGCAAATCTTCTTTTTCAGATATATTCAACAATCAACATGTTCACTTATTTTCTCTTCCCAACCCTTTCTTTCATAAAAGATATATTCAACAATCAACATGTTCACTTATTTTCTCTTCTTTTTAACTGAAATGCCCTTCAGCTGATCTGTTCTTTCCCCCAAAGGTTTAAACTTTGAATAGGGAAAGAAGGAAGAAAGGCATTTTAGTTAATGAAAAGGTAAGAATCTAATGAGATTATTCCTGATGAACAAACGGAATGAAGAGTCTTTTCTGCAAATCTACCGTTTAAAAATTGCAATTTCCAAATACCACAAGGAGATTTTCCACAATAGGATAAAATATAGATGGCTACATGTAAAAGGAAAACAGTAAAACAGAGAGAAGCAAATAAATAAACAGAGAATAGGAAAAACCTTCAAAACGTTGGTCCTTCAGAAAAAACTAGAATTCATTCCTTAAACAGGCAGTGGTGGAAAATCAACACTCTTTACGGAGAGAAGGGTCAATACCGACACTTTATTCATAGAAAGTATATAGGACCGTATACCGGATGTGAAGATGAAAGCTCAAGAAGCAAACCATTATCACAAGATACCATTAACTACAAGTTTCTCATCCTATGGAAGAGATAACAAATGTAATTCTCAAATACTTACCTGGGTAAAGTGTGCTAAGCCTTAGGCCCCACAAGAATTTGTGCATCCATCCTGTTCTCTTGAGAAGCAAGTATACTCACTGGGGTTATAAAGCACAATGAATTACTTCAGCATGCAATGGATAAAATGAAATATGAAGTAGAAGGGAGTAGAACGCCAATATATCACCAGTTTAATCTGATGAACAGAGGACATGATGTTATCACCAGCTTAACGTATGATCATATCTATGACTTCTTCTCATGCATTCAAACGGGGCTCAGCAAAAGTGCAGCTAAAGCAGCCATTGATTTATAATAGATTCTTACAGTTCATAGGAATTTAGTCATTTACTAATTCTCTTCATAGATGGTGACTTCTGGATACTTTGAATCAAGTTCTCTTCCGAATTCTCCTATGTGCTATACACCTTGAGCCAGGGAGTTACTTCATAAGTGCTTTTCCACCTTTAAGATCTTCTAGGGTACATCACCGCCAATCTAAGAGCATATATTTTTCTAAAATCTATACAGAAAACTGGAATGACAAATCTGAAAATCATTACCTAAGACATCTCCTTAATACTTGCATTATCTGTATGTGTCACATTATTGAGAGAGCCAGTCAGCTTTGCTGATTCCCTAATCTTATCCATATGGTCAAACAATAAACCGAATGTTTTTTCTTACTCTGCCAACACAAATGAACATGCTACTTAATTTTATTGGGAAGAAGCATAATTTGGCAGAAGAAAACTGTAACTTCAGACCTCAAGCACCATTTTCACTACATAAACCTACTATTCTCTCAATCCTCTCTTTCCAAATATAAATGCATCTTAGCCTCTAGAATTTTTTTGTTTTCTAGATCCTAGTTTATGTTGTTAATTTCTCAGTATTGCGTAAACCTAACTAATGACTTCAAATAACATAAATCAATAGACGAAAGTTGAAACAATATTATCTCCAATCAAAGCCCCCAAGGGATGTAAAATATACCTCTTTTCTCCATAATGTATGAGAAAATGCACTGTCAAAGTTTCAACCCACCCCAATAAAAGGCTATATCTGTCTGATCAATTGCCTATCCTTAATGTTAAATGGGTCAAAAAATTTCTACAACTATTGAAGCACAAATATTCTGAATCTAGATCTGTAAGCTCATAGTAGAACAATCAAACTATCACACCAAGAAATCTGTAAAAATTATAGCTACATGGTCTAAGTCAAAACATGCCGTCAGTTTTCTAGAACTCAGAAGAAAAGAACTTGAAAACTAAGAATGTGATATTGCTATAATATTATAAATTTATAATATATCTATCTAAAATGCAAACTTCAAGAATTTCAGAGTAATGACAACAACACCTAGAAGACAATTATTTGAATATCTACACCCCAAGGCGAGACACGCATTAGCCCAAGGCCCCACCATGGGCACATATACACATATATATCATTTTCCACATAAACATATTAATATGTACATTAAAATTGGCTAGTGAAGTGAGGCAGGAAAATAAGCCAACATTACCTATTCTTCAAGGGCCTGGATGTTTTAATCATCAAGTAGCCCAAAGTATGTTAAAACAACAAACTAATAAGAGTCAAGAAGGTTTAAGAAATGCATCATCTACAGCTTTTAATTATGAACTCAGATGCATTACTTCAAGTGCCGACAGAAAGGGGAAATTCTCAGCTAGTGTACTGATATGTTTATGTTAAACTTCAGTTTTTGGGTCAACTTCTTGTCTAATTTTAAAATGGTACCAGAGCCTAGCTTGCTAGAAGTATTTAAGTTCAAATAGCTTCTAGCCGCATTTAATCCCCTATTTTCTATTATCAATTGTTGTGTTGTGTGAAGCGTCGCACATATTACTGCAAAAGAATCAAGAACAAAAACTTGTTGAATAGTTTCGTCCAATCTCTATTGTCTCAGGTAACTCCACAATATCTTCATTTGTGTAGATCAAACTGACCCATATGTTGCAGTAGCTTCAACTTTTATCCTGATAAGAGATATTTTTACAAGCTTTTTACTAATAACTTCAACTAGAAAACTTTTTCTCCAATATCAAATAAACAATAAAAATCATCGAAAGAACACAGAAGTACAAGTAAAAATAAAATGGAACAAAAAGACAAAAAGACGAATCTGAAAAAAATATTATAGGAACCACATAGATGTCATCAAGTCATTAGTGCACAGTTAGTTACAAAGTGTTGCCAGAGGCCACACTTTCTGTGATGATTAGCAGAGGATTGATGTTTCCAACTATCTTCAAGATTATGAACAATTTTACATGAGAAGTCTTCATAGATCCAGTGTTCCAAACTTGTCAGAGGTTTGTGTTATAGACATAGAGGATGCCCATGTTGAGTGTCCCGACCTCCAGTAGTCAGCATGTATATTCCAACAGCAAACCATCATTAAGATGCTTCCAAATATAAAGGATGTCAACCCATACTAATTCTACTCCAAGCCAGCTAATCTTGGCACATGCTTTGGGAAAATATCATATTACTATCACAAGGAAGGTCCATAATGGTTACTTACAATATCATTGATATTGTTTTTGTGGGAACTACAGGAATAAAGGTGCATATAGATTTAAGGTTTTAACTTAGAAGAAACTCAGGAATCTCAACATCTGCACTAGATCCTTAATTTCAGATCAAGATTGCAATGAGCAAATACATCTGCACTAGATCCTTAATTTCAGATCAAGAATGCAATGAGCAAATAGATACCAAACATACAGCCAACTAAACAGCACTCCTCTACAATTGGCAAGGAGATGGATTTGTATAATGCTATTAAATGGCATGCTGTTCTGTCAACATTTCAATGGATTTAATCTGCTTGTAGCCAATAGAAGTGATCTATTGAATAGTTGAGCAACAAGAACCATTAAATTTTCCTTGAAAGGACATAGTGAGATAAGCATCAAACACATTATTTTTATTGTTTCTGCAGTAGCAATAAGTGAAGAATTTTAAACTTTATATAAAACAACTATTGTACAATGCTGATTATTTAAGTTCAACCCACATGGTACATGGTATTGGGACAAAGTTCTCACAGTTGACCAACCTCAGAGATTCCATGGCCTAACAGATCAATGTGGATAGCTCTCCTAATCGAAGGTTTGAAATTGTGCTGAGAATATGTGACCAAGAATGTCTGAGACAAGGTATTCAAAAGCTCAAATCCAAAGATACTGCCACACAATGCTACAATGTACCAACACAGAGCACCCGCATGACATAAAATGGTAAAAGGTGAAGCCTTTTGGACAGCAAAAAAGAATGGCAGCAATGGGGCATACTGTAACAAAAGTTGCATAAAGTGAAAGACAAAGAGACAGTATGGCCTCAGGGCCCAGCAAGCACTACCTACATGCAAGTCTAAAAGCTGGATGCCTTTCAATCTATAACCAAAAGTGTCAATAAAGTTAGCATGACATGCACGAGAATTCATATCAATCAAGGGTCAATAATTATGCTCTTTTCCAACCAAAAGACTAATCTTTACTCAAATAAGGGAACATCAAGCGTATCCCGTCAAATAGGAATTGGAATTGCTTCTCTTTCTTAAGAATAAATTAGTACAACAAGCTCAAAAGAGAGGAAAACTAAAATTGATGTACAAAAAAAATACTAGAAGATAACTCTCTTCTGCTTCTGGAAATATTGACTTACTTGGCCTTCTTGCGGGACTTGAATGAACATGCGCCAGGCGGCGATGGTGAGAACTCCAATGGGAGGTTCTGCGGCTCAGCCTCACCGGTGAGCATTTCAAGCACCTCCTTGCTCGAAGGCCGCCGAGCAGGAGACCGCTGGATGCAGAGGAGCGCGACTGTGATTGAGAGAAGAGCCTGTTCCTTGTCCACATCCGTCAAAGCTGGATCGACGAGATCCAGAAGCCGGCTTGTGTGGGCAAGGTGCCGGGCCCACGAGATGAGGTTAGCCCTCTCAAACTCCGACATTGGTGAAGAGGTCACCTGCAGTGGGCGGCGACCCGATATGAGAACCAACAAGAGAACACCAAAGCTATAGATATCACACTTCTCTGAGAGCGGCCCTCCGCCGCCGCACTCTGGAGCTACATAACAAACAGTCCCCCGCATACTCGGGGTACTGCTCACCGTCCCGCTCTTAGGGATCTCGCCGCTCGCCCAATCCCGGCTACTCCTCCTCCCAGTACTCTTAACCTCCCCACTGATGCCATCCATCCACCAGTCCGTACCTCCACGGCCGCCGCCCCCATTCCGGCTCCAACTCTTCTTCCTCCTCCTCTTCCTCCTCTCCAAGTCCTCATCTCTCTGCCACCATTGTTGCTCCCCGCCGGCATCCGACAAAGCTCGCCGCTTTTGTTTGCTGGTGAGCTCCTCGCAGAATTCTTCCCGCCACCACTCCCTCGCCGGCCGGCTCTTCTCCTTCTTCTTCGCTTTCTTACGCTCCGACGTCTTTGGGAGGCATTCCTCGGCGACAGAGGTCGAGCTAAGCCAATCGCTCTTGGGCCGCTCCTTCTTGATCTCGGATCGGATCCACTCCATGACGTAGTCCTTCACGCCGCCGCTCTCCTGCTGCCACCACCAGTCCTTGCTGCTGCCGTTCTTCTTACGGCTGTCGACGCTCGCCCGATCGAGCGCCGAAGTTGACGCCGCCATTTCCGCGGGCGATGAAGTGGCGGCGAAACCCTCGTCTTCGTCCACGGATTTTGCGGCTACTTGCTCCTCGAAGCCGTTGGTGGTAGTGGTGCTCTCCGCCACCGTCTCCCCCAAAATGGAGGCCTCGTCGTCTCCTCCTCCAGTCTCCTTCATCCTCTCCTTCTCCCCAGCCTCCTCGGGATCCGGATCGCCGGATCTGATGCGGGCGAGACCGAAGTCGGCGAGCTTAGCGGAGAGGCCGGCATCGAGGAGGACGTTGCTGGGTTTGATGTCACCGTGGATGACCGGAGGATCGCAGATCGCGTGCAGGAAATGAATTCCTCTCGCCACGTCGACCGCCACGGCGAAGCGCCGGCTCCACTCAGCCACCATCTCCGGGCTCCGCCGCCCAAGAAGCGCGTCTTGTAAGCTCCCGTTCGGCATCAGCTCGTACACGAGCAGCATCCGGCGCCGATTCCTCCCCTCGTCGGCGTCTTCTTCGTCGGAGGAATAACTCCGGCGCCGCAATCGATAGAGTAGTCGGCAGGGCCTGCACGGGTCGGAGAGGGAGAACGCGAAGGGGAGGAGGACAGCGGAGCGGAGATGGGAGGGGGAAGCGGCCAGCACGTGCGACGCGAGAGCGAGCTCGTTGTGGAACTCGCGCTCGCCCTGGAGGGATCCAGCGTCCATGAGTTTGACGGCCACGAGCTCGCCGGAGGAGAGCGAGCCGCGAAACACAGGGCCGAAACCACCCTGCCCTAATTTCAGCGAGCTGGAGAAAGACGCAGTGGCGCGGCGGAGATGTGGGTAGGAAAGGCGTCGGAGCGCCGTCGAAGGAGGGGAGGGGGCGGTGGGGGCGGCGCGGCCGCGGGAGAGGCGGCGACAGAGGAGGAAGATGCCGACGGCGATGACGATGCCTGCGATGGAGAGGGCAGCGACGGCGGCGGCGACGAGGGGGAGACGGTGGTGCTGCTGGTGGAAGTTCCCGTGGCGTACGGCCGCGACGGATGGCTCCGACGAGAGCGCCGCCGCCGGAGAGGGCGGCTGGCGCGAGGGCATGCTAAAAGTAGTAGTGGAGTGAAGAAAAGGGAAGCGAGAGTAAATAAAAAGGGAGTTGGCTTTTCATTAAAGAGAGAGAGAGAGAGAGAGAGAGAGAGAGAGAGAGAGAGAGAGAGAGGCGAGTGACGAGAGCTTTCTCTCTCTAAAAGCTTGGTGGTACTTGGAGCAATTAATGGCTAATTATAGGGCACAAGATAATGTTTACTAGTTACCGCACCTGATTAAAAGTGGATTCTGTAGAGCAAAACATGTAGGAAGTTGGTGCATTCCTTATGTGACTAGAACTTATTGGCCGTCTGGTATAACAATTTCTTAGCGAAGAGTTGGGAGGATGAACGTAACACCCCGATCCAATTTAGATAATTCTCTTATTAACAACTCTGCCATGCTACTTTATTAGGTTCTCTCTCTATAATCTATATATTTAGTGCATATATACATTATAGAGAGATAACCTAATTAGCCTATTTATTACCTAGCTAACGTTGGATCCACAAATAGATAGAGTATAACATTCACAATATTACAAAATAATGAAATTGGAACTCAACGCAACACTAGTTTCTTGTTAAATATAAAATAAAAAATCACCATTATATTATCTGATAAAATAAGTTTATTAAGTAATTAATGAGTTAATATGATATCCAAGCACATATTCTCAATTCAAATTCTATTAAATTTATATGTCATATAAAATATACTCTCTATTTCTTAGGTCTATTAGATTGTCTCGGCTATAAAGTGATAGAAAATGTTAACTATAAAATAGAAAAAAATTATCGTTATCTAATAATTTAAGCTTTTAAAATAATTGATGAGTTACCATTTCATGCGAGTTGATTGAAGTGTATTAGCACATTGATCGTGCTCATAGTAAAGAATCTAACAAAAGAGTATTTAATATCACTTAATGTATCTATCTCAACATTAGTTCATTCAAATAGAAATTGAAAAATATAAAACCTAGCCGCAATATCTCACAAGCTTACTTAATATAATAAAAGTGCAAAATATTAATAAGCAATAATCTCAAACACAAGTAATTTTATTGAGAAAAATCTAAAAAAATGTTGATCCAAATTTGAATCAAACCAACCATAAAATCACTATTGCAATTACAAAAAAGAGTTATAGTCACTCATTAATACTCATGACTACACATGTAATGGTTTTGCTTATCAAACCCCACGACACACTTTTTTTCATAATTATTTCCAATCTTAATAACACTAAAAGTATTGAAATGCTTTAGTAACATTCAAAATATAAGTTATTTAAGATCTAAAGAAGATGAGTAAATAGAATATCAATTCGGCACGTTGAGTCAGAAACCTCTCAAAAAATGTTCAAAGACTTGTCATAGACTAATATTTAAACTCCTTAAATATCTCTTTTAAATAAAATTTAATAGCTCTCCAAAACTGTAGACAAGACAATTAAAAAAATAAAAATTCATATGTGCGTTCAAACACCATTAATTCATAATATTTTAAAACGCATTAATAATTATATAAAATCTAATAGAAATATTAGGAGAAAGTTACCACCGCTAGTCAATTGTTAACTAGGATGTAAAAATACTTAATTATTTTTATAAAAATATAGACTAATTTATAAATGGAAGGTAGTTTGGTTATTTCTTATTTATTCATAGTGAAAAATATCATCGTCAATGAAACACTGTTAGTTTGAATGAAAAATCTAACGGCTACAATTAAACCACAAAATGATTAATGTTCTAGAAGTTTAATGTACAAAGAGAAATATACAAGTGAACATTAGTTTCTTATTATTTAATAAGCATCTTGTATTTCATAGAAATTTGGGATGATATAATCCTTACGTAAAGGCTGTTATTAATTTTAGAATTGATTTAAATTTGAAATTAGTAAATAAAGGAATTTAAAACTCAACATTATAAGAATTTTAAAAGTTTTGTTAACGGTCATTTTAAAATAATTAATAGGCTAAATTTATTTAGGGATTATAAGTTTTGAAGAACTTCAAAAGCCTCAAGCACTTATAAATACCACTTTGTTTATTACAAAACATATAACAAAATTCTAATTCAAATATAAAATCTTTGGCTACATTTTTCTCAATTTTTTTATTGTTTATTATTTTGATTAGATTAGAGGAGTGCGGTTCTCATAAAGAAGCATCAAAGATATGTATTATCTGGCAATGCAGGAATGAGATATGTTAATAACCTTACACATAGGGCATCACTTTTTTTTAGGGCAGCTACGCTTTCAAACGCAAAACTAGATTTACTTTGTACATAAATATTTTATTAAATTTCAAAAATAAAAACTAACTATGTAAAGGAAAGTGATATTCTAGTTTTATGTTTAATAAGACATGTGAAGTTCATCACTTGTTTCATAAAAATATAAGTTTAATTAAAACATTAATTCGTAAAGGATATTTTTATTTTCATAAAGAAAATAAAGCAAATCAATGTTGCTACTTTTAGTTGCTTTTTAATGCAATTAAAGAGTCTACATTTTACTTTTAGTTTTTATAAATTATTGAATATATCAATAATTTAATAAAATGAGATATTTGTGAATTTGTTCCAATAAAGAGATCTAGTTATCTCATTGATGTACTCAATTTAAAATTATGTACTCTTACCATGCATTTTTGTCTATGTTAGACAAATAAGAAAAAAAATTTATTTTGAGTTTAAAATCTGTATTTATTGAAATTACTTTTAAGTCATTTCTTAAAAGTAGATATCATAGATATATTTGCAGTTTTGAATCCTACATTTAGATTTATTTAGATAAACTATTGAGTAAATTATAATTCAAACACTGAACTTTAATTATTTGTGATATAGTCCGTACAAGTGTTATGGAGTATCAAACATGAAATATAATATATCTTTTATACAGTTTTTAAAATATCATAATTTTGGTATTGACATCACCATTTAAGAAATCGATGAAATTATGAGAACTTTTATTAGCATAACAAAAGTTATTGCAATTTACACAAAAATAAACCCTATGTTTTGAGAAACATGAAAAAGAAAAGTTATAAGTGAGACACATAATAAAAAAAAATTTGTTTGTAACTTATTATGTTCTAGTTCCTTAAACATTAAATTAGAGCAATAAATTTAATGTGAATGTTTTCTTTTAAAAACATTCAATTATGTTAATTCTTAAATATGAGAATTAACATTCCATATTGGGCATGTCTTAATTTTTATTCTTAAATATTGACTAGAATGTGGGGGTGTTAAATATTAAATATTATTTTACTATGTAATAGTAAAATATTAATCATGCTTACTCAAAATAATATGTGTTTCATTTGAATATATATGAAAAACTATATGAGATGAAAATCATGTATATTATAGGGCATGATATATATATATTGTAACATGCAAAATATCTTTGTTTATAGTTAATAATAAAATTGTTAAAATGCTATAGAAGATAAATGTGATTATTTTAATCATTGATGTACATGCATACTCAATAAATTATCATCATGTAATACATGAAATTATTAATAAATGTGGGGGGTTGTGAACTCCAAATTAAAATTCTAAATTCTGCATAACTTTTATATTGATGCGTCATGTAAGTTAATTACTTGTAAAGAATCTAAAAGAATGAGGTCCTAAGACTAATATTGTTGCTAGATTTTCATCGAGAAGGATGGGTCTAAAGCTCACATAATTATTTTAACAGTGAATCCCTACAACATGATTGAATTTATCTAAAAGTAAAATTGGATAGCAATGAAACTATTGATGAACACATTAAAGAATATTAATTATTTTTCCTATCCTTATGGTGAAATGCTCTATATTAGTCAAGTTGAATTTATCTCTTAATGAGTCCAATACAATTATTACTTTTTGAGAGGTGTGTTCTATTATAAACACCTTTTGAGAATTCACCTAAGTGAGAGCGATGCTGCGGGACTTTGGTAAATCCCTAGTGATAATCAAGGCAAGTGCATGGCTATAAATAGCACTACTACGTACGAAAATAAGGCACTCCTCCTATTATGTACATGGTTATAGAAGATTAATACGTAGGACTTGGTTCAAGGCATAGTCTATCATTGATTCTCAATCTAATACAATTATTGTAAGATGAAAAAAAAAAAAATTGATCCGATAATCTCATATATATATATACTAATGATTTTTTAAATGTTTGTGTTTTTAAATATCTTTGTGGTGGGGGGTATTGTTATTAATTTCATAATTTAAATTTGAAATTAGTAATTAAAGGAATTTAAAACTCAAATGTTAAAAGCATAAGAATGTTAAATTTTTTTATAAAGGCTATAATGGTCATTTTAAAATAATTAATGGGTTGAATTTATTTGGAGGTTACAAGTTTTGGAGAAATTCAAAAGCCTTAAGCACCTATAAATATTCTCTTTGTTTATAAGATACATCACGAAATTTTAATTTAAATACAAAAGCTTTGGCTACTTCTTTCTTAATTTTTTTTCTTATTATTTTGATGATCGGAGGAGTACGGTTCTCACATAAAAGCGTCAAAGATCTGTGCTATCCGGTGACGCAGAAATAAGTTTTGAGTTTTACCTTGTTGGAAAGATAGGTGGCTACTATTGCAAAAAGGGCAGCACTTTTTATTAAGATATCTAAGCTCAGTGTGCTCACAAGCAAGAGTTTCTAAAACTTTATTATTATTATTATTATTATTATTATTTATTTTAATTTTTAAACATAAAACTAAATTTACTTTGTATGATAAATATTTTAAGTTTACTTTTAAAAACAAAAACTAACAAAGTCCAACCTATGCAACTTTCTGGCATTAAGATAATTATCCTAATAGATTCCCAACAGATCATAAGATTGCGTTCTTAAAAATCAACACAACTCCAAATCCAGAAACTAACTTTTAAAATAAATAAAGTTAGAAGTCAACAGTCAACAGTCAACAGTGGGCATCCCTTGAGAGAGACTGATCAAATTGTTTAGAAAAAGAAACAAATTAAATGACTTTTTCTACTATTACTTGGAACATAGATGCATGTTACTTCCAAAACAATACTATTTGCATATAAACAATGTGCACAATTAATGAAATCCAATTATCCTTTTGGGATATTTAGAAATTGACTCCTCTATTTAGAGTATATTTGCAAAAAAATCTATCTCATTCAAGTTGTAAAATAAATACTTTTATTTTTTTTTTAACTTAAAATTTTTGATAAGTTACCTTCTAGAATTATGCTTAAAATCAAATAACTTCTCTAAACTTTCATTATTATCCCTTTGTCTCCACGTAGTTTAGACGAGAAACTGAACAAATATTAATAGATTCATCAAGTTATCATAATACTATTATGATATTAATTTACTTGAGCAAGTTATAAACCTTTTACCAGCCATGAGTTAATATGATTAAAGAGATTAAAAAATAGTTTAAGATAAAGTTAATGATGAATATAGGATAAGTTGATGATGAGCAATCATATTTATATCATGACTTTGTAAGTAAACCCATGATAAGGAAGCAATGATATTTATATCATCTTGTAATTTAAGACCATGGGAAGGAAGTAATGATATTTATATCATCACTTGTAATTAAAGATAATTTGAAGTTGTTTGACTTTGACATACATATATATAGCATGGTCTTAATTATAATATTTTATTATTAAACATTATAATGCTATCAAGTTATTATATGCTTAATAGCATTTTATAATATGTATGTAGTAAAAATATTTTGATATGAGCTCTATATATATTATGCTCAAATTTTCTTTGGGGCAGAATATCATGAGTAAACAGTATAATAATTATAAAATAAAATTATAAATATTTATTTATATTATTAAGGAAATGATAATATCATAACTATCGTATAGAAATATTATTCTTATTCCTTAATTTTATCCAATATATCAATATATTTATTCTTCTTTTTTCAACTAAATATGGATTAAAAAATTAGGATATCTCAATCTCATTTCTATCCTATATATTTTTTTTTTGAAAATAATATTTTACTGCTAGTTAGACCTAAATTTATTTCACCTTTATATTCAATTTACCCCCTTATTGCCTAGACTTAATAAGTAACCATTATTTTTGCCAACATTTTTAACTAAATTATAAGTCAAATTTAAAGATTTTTATTAGACAAAAAATTATAAAGAATTAGATAAACTTTCCAACACATCTAAAAAATATTGATCAAATTTTAAATAATAAAAATATGATAAATATATTTAATAATATATATGTTTTTGTTACGTTGAATATACATATTCTTTATCGTCTAAAATTCAATCAATATTATTTTAAATACGTTGGAAAGCTTATCCAATCATCTATAGTTTTATTTCTAATGAGTATTTTTATATTTAATATTTAGTGTGGTTAAATATAATAAAAATTAATAATTTTAGTTTAGATATAACACGAAGGTACACTCAAATAAAACTAGAAAATAATAAAGTGAATTCAACCCTAAACTTATGGGGTTAAAATATAATTTATTTATTTTATTTAATCTCGCAACCAAACGGTCTAATGGATGACTTCTTTATTATGTTTTTTTAAAGTAGAGAGAGAGAAAAAAAAGTATACGGAGATAGAATTTGTAAAGATGACATATGAGCATAGAGAGGGCCACAAGAGAGTGGGTAGTTAAGTTGATTCTTTGACTTTTCTTTCTCACCATTTCTCACTATATTTTCTTTTTCAGAATTTCATGTGTGAGAAGTTATTCATCAATCTAGTAATCGAGTTTTTGACCAAAATAGTCTCAAATTTTAAATTTTTTATCGAAATACTGAACTGATTAGTATTTTTAAAATATTTTGATACTTTTATTTTGATGCCGTATTAATTCACCAACTATTATAAAAATTTAAGAGAATATTAGTTTTTATATTTTATAATCTAATGCATATTATAATTAATGGCACAAAACTAAGTGTTGATTTTTGGAGCAAATCATTTTTCAATAAATTTAGTTTAATCTGTTGCCAAAAAGTTTAGAAAGTCATCTATTTGTCTAATAAGTTTAAAATATTTGTGCATTTTGCACAAAAACCAACATAATTTTTCATTTTGCATTGCAACCCATTTTAGCAGACTTACTCAATATTTTCTAAATATCAAGATTGTCCTTCCACTACAAAAGAGAATATCTCTTAGCATAACTTTTTTGGGATAAGAGATAGCAAGAAGATGATACGTCACATCTAAGAAATTCTAGAAAAAAACTAGCAAAGTTAAAGAACAAATAAAAGTTAAAAGGATTTTAGAAAATAAAATTCATTCCAAACCCCAAGTTCTCTCATCTTTCCCTTCTTACCCTAGCATCCTCCTCCATTTTATCTTCATTTCCAACTTTCCTCCTCTCCTATTTTGCCTAAACAATCTCTTCCTCGATCTAATAGTCTCCTTTTTATCCTAACTGCCTATTTCTTATTTTTCATCCCTTTTTAAACCTAAAGTGCGAGATAAATGTCTCAATCTCTTTTCTTCATTTGGAAAATTCACACTGCTAGAGAATCATGTCTAATACCGGACCAAATCTTCAATCACTATTATCTTTTTCGTTCTTAGTTGAATCCGTCAAGCCCAATATCAATAAGGTAATATATGTGATCTCATTTTTTAATTTTTTTCCTTGTCATCTTATTAATGGATTTTATTAGTTTCTCGATTTAATTATGACCTATAGAATTATATAGATTTTAATTAATTTGTCTATATATTCTATTAGTTTACCTATGTAATTGGAATATATATAATATTATTAATTTTTTTAGTTTATCTATATAAATTTTAGAGATAATTTTATTTAGACACCTTAAACTATCACTGTTTTCCACATATACTTCTTCAATTTTTTTTTACCACATAAGGTTGAACCAATTTTTTTTTTTGGTTTAGAGGTTCGTATAATTAATCTTTTTTCTTGATTCAAGGAAGTATATATGGATATTTTTCTTAGTTCACGTAACATCCTGTATAATAAAAAACTAAGCGCGCATCCCTCCCTCACCGCAGCCGGTTCTCCCTCATGCTTCTGGTCGAGCCGGAGCATCGCCGAAGCATGCTACTGCTACAAAACGGTTCGCCAGTGAGTCCTTAACCGACACAAGTTAATCTAATTATAGTTGCGTTATTAGCCTTTTCCTCCATTTTGATCTTGTCGGTCAATTAGTTGGTCAATGACCTTGAGTCGTCGCTGTACCGGCCGAGGGAGCTTCATCTCATGAAGCTCTCATAGGTGCGGCCCTTCATAGGCTCTCCTCACTTTTAGGAGAGGCCACACCAGTGGCCTCTTTCCGTCAATTTTCAAGGGCGAATCTAGCCACTACTAGCGCCATCTCCTCCCCTTTGATGGTCGAAAGTTTCCCTCTTCGTGAGACAAAGCTTCTAGCGTTGTCTTTTGGTGCCTTCGTAGTCGGGTTTGTCGAGCGACTCATCCCTCTGGCCGTTAGCCATGGTGTGGGCCTTGATCACCGTTGGCTGCCTCGGCCAGCCGTGTGCCACCTAATATGGACCATGTGTGTTGCATGGGTGCATTTGGTGCAAATAGCTAGGATTGGTAGTGGTAGGGGCCGTCAGTGACCCTCCCCCCCATTTGTGGAGCTCTCCTCGTCGAGATGGCTCCTTACTTCGTCTTCGACGGGGTAGCACTTTGGGTGCCATCCTCGTTGTGGGTGTCGGTTCCCGTATTGACCTCGGCTACTGACAGTGGTGCATGCCAACAACCACCTCCTTCCTCTTGACAAGTTTGTTGTTGAGTGAGAGGAAAGAGGTTGTAGGGTGGGGTGTTCAGGCAGCCCAACCGAAGTGTGGGGTTTAGGCCTAACCTAAGTGGCGATTGGGCTGCGGATAGCCCAACCCAAGTGGTGGGTCGGGCTGTCGATGACCCAGCCTAAACCTTTGGTGGATTAGATTGCGGCCTAGCCCAAGTAGCTTTCATGGATAATTTGGGCTTTGGGCCTCGTCTTGGTGGGTTAGTTGCAACCTAGCCTATTTCTTTAGACTTTGGGCTGGCCCAAATAGCATAATTATTATTTATTTTTTTAACATTTTATTTAGTTAATCTTGTCAAACATGACCCTTAATTAATCATTTTTAGGGATATCTCTATTCGCTACATTAATTATTATAAATTAATTTTAATAAATTAGATTGTAGCCTAAGAGTGTCGTTACAAATAACTCATAATAGAGAATTAACTCTAATTGGGATTTAGCATGGTCGATTACAATTTGGTTAAATTAATTTTAGCAAATGAGTCATTTTTATGGGGAAATCTATATTAAGTAGATTGTTCATGTCAGATAATTAATATAGATCACAACAGGGAAATTATATTAAGTAGATTGTCTTATTTATCAAAGTGGATTAATTAAATGTTGTCTATGTGATTTACATTAAATTGATAATAATTAGTGGAACGATAATTTGATGTAAATTTTTTAAATTACTTTTAATTAGGTAGAGCTAGTATAATTATGCTAGCTCTACGTAATTAATGAATATAGAAATTCGTAGATGAACCAATCCAAGCCTATAGTGAATATTAGTAGGAGTATTTAATTAATTATTATAAGAAATATGATGCTTATAATTTTATTCATCTTTATTATCAAGGTTAACTCTCTACCATGCAAGAATAATCTTGTGGCCAATGGCAATGGTATTAAGAAAACGATATTAGGCAAGTGAAATTTCTACAATCTAAGAGTAGTATAGAGAATGTTATGCCTTATCTTACAGCATCATCACATCCATATCATACATGAGCATATATTTATTTATTGTTATTAATGCAAGTAGTCCTTGCTAGCATCATGAAACTATACATATCTATTGACATGATTATATAGGATAGCACGTTATACATATTAATGATGTGTTCAATTATATTTGTTGTGCTGTATAATGTTGTGCCACTTGCACACATGCACGAACTTAAAGAAAGTGACTTCTATGTCTTGATAATACCCAACACATTCCCAACCAGAGTTAGGGATCGAAGATATATTATACTTATATTTTAGGGCCCACGGTTGAGGTCTTAGTTTGTTGATCATAGACAATTAGGTAGCCGTTCTGTCGGATATACGATTTATTATCGATGAGCAATAGTAATACCCTTTAGGGTATTTAAGTAAGAGAGAGAATGGATATGATGACGTAGACTTAGTGGTACTCGATGACATAAGGTGAGAGCGTCTATGAGCAACGTCTCATGAGTTTTCGCATGGCGGTGTGACAATGTGGATCCAAGATTTAGATGGTAGTATCGATGTGTGATATTGACTTATGCAATGAACTTACGGCTGAGGTCTTTAGTTTGTAGTGACAGACAATCAATCATGCTATTTGTCAGGTGATAGGCTAGCGAGTTACCCCTAGGGTCTACCCTCCTTTGTGTAGTCAAGCGAGAGTGTTAATGTGGCTTTTGGGAGTGAGTGTTGATGTGGCTTATGGACGTGGTTCTACGTGAGCCTAAATTGAAGACTTGATAGTATGAAAGGATGTATATATCGTATTATAGAAGTAGAAACTTGTTAGACTTTATGCTCACAATATTTTGGTGAAAATATTTCCAGATTAGTAGATGGCCCTGAGCCAGTGGAAGATCTGACGAAGACTAATTTATAGTTTTCTTTCTATTTATTTTATTCTTGTAAATTTAAGCTTAATGGCTTGTAGCCTCTACGTGGGCATTTTGCTTCTATTTTGAGATATGTATTTTGGGTTTTATTGTGGTCTAGTGTTATGAGCTTTTATGATTTATATTATTTGTAAAAATGTGAGATTCTCTTTGATTTATTATGTTAAAATATTGACCAACATGTTACGTGGACATCACATAGGTTCCACCCACGTGAGGAGCACATGTATTTGGTGACGGGTGTTACAATTCAGGTGGTATATATGGGTAATAAAAGAGTTTGATATGCTCTGATACCACTTTGATAAACTCTGATACCACTTTGATAAACTCTGATACCAATTTGATAAGCTCTGATACCACTTGATAGGCTCTAATACCAAATTCATATGCTCTGATATCAATTTGATAAGGCTCAGATATAAAATGATAGGCTTTGATACCAATTGATAAGCTCTGATACCAATAATAGGCTCTGATACCAAATTGATAGGATCTAGAACCAGAAGATTGGCTACGGAACAATTCCTTAAGATCTAAATATATTGTAGAAAGCAGTCCGCGCAACCATGGGATCTCCGGTAGTCAAAAAATTATGAAACCAATTGGGTTGGATTCGTAACTTTCTAATCTACAACTTTCATATTTATGCCTTTTGCAAATTCGAACTTTAGCAGAGATGAAAATATGGAATAACGTGGGTGATGATGGTGGTGATGGGTGGAGTGGATGTTAGGGTTATGGATGGGTATGAAAATAAGGGTGGATTGTGGAAGTGATTAAAGAAAGTAGACGAAGGGAAGTAAGTGGTTGAGATCCCAAAGAAGAGGGGTGAATTGACAGTCGAGGGAGATTAGATGAAGAAGGAGGAGGGAGAAGTCTAGAGAGAAGATAAGAGGCAAGAAATCAATAATCCAATTCCATAGTGAAGTTGGCTGCCATCCACATATTTATAGAGGCTAGCCAACAAGTCCTAAAATAATATGAAACCCTAACAAACCAACTAAACTAGTATTACGTATCTTCTCCGATTACTTTTTAGATTAATCTTTCGGTTTGTCACAGATAAATTCCGAATCTAGAGAAGTTATGAATATAAAAATTGTAGATCTAGAGGTTGGCGACCTTACCAGCTAGTTTGATATTATTTGGATATGTGTAGATTATTCTACTAATATTTTTCCAAAACTGCGCAAAGTTGGATTTAGCTAATTAAATAAAATCCTAACCTACTAAGACTCTAACTAAACCAAATAACCAGATAAGATAATTAGACTCAATCCATTGAGCCTAATCTCCCTTTGATGTGATCCGATTTGTATTAATCCACCACGCTTCCCCCACCTTACCCTCAAGGTAAAAAGTCGGGGAAACGCTCCAAGATATCAGTCTCCAACTCCCATGTCGCCTCATCGAATGGCTTGCCAAGCCATTTAACTAGAATCTCCATCTCCAATCTGGTACCATGTCTTCATCGACGCTTAACAGGTACATGAACTGGCTCTACAATCTTTATCTCCTCCAATGACTCTAGTAGAACTGATCCAACAATCTCATGATCTCCAATGTGCTCCCTCAGCAATGAAACATGGAAGATAGGATGCACTCTCGACCTCTTCGGTAGCTCTAAATGATATGCATCTGGACCAATACGCTCCAACACCTGAATGCATTCGCAGTCTAGTAGCAAACCGCCTCGATTCTCTAACTCTAGATGGTGCTCCGGATTATCCATTACTTCCTGCAACAATCTCAAAATATTTGGGTCAGATGTACATGCATACCTCAGCTCGTCAAGGAAGGGAAAGGGAGGAGATGAATAGGCTGCAAGCTCGGCGGTATCAGGTTGGCGCGACAGTGCATTCGCCGCTCTATTTTCCATTCCCTTCTTGTATTGGATTTCATAATCATACCCCAGTAATTTTGTGACCCATTTTTACTGTGTCGGAGTGTGTATACGCTGTCCCATAAAGTAGGGAAGACTCCTTTGATCGGTTCGGATAATTAATCGCCTACCGATCAAATAAAGCCTCCACTTTGTCACCGCATGCAGAATTGCCAACATCTCTCTCTCATAAGTCGATAATTGCTGAGATTTTTGTGATAAAGCCTTACTAAAATAGGAAATAGGACGTCCTTCTTGCATTAGTACAGCTCCTATGCCAACACCTGACGCATCACATTCCACAATGAACTCTTTGGTAAAGTCCGGTAGCGCTAAAATGGGTGCCGTCGTCATTGCTGTTTTTAATTTTTCAAAGGCTGTAGTAGCTTCATCCGTCCATCTAAAAGAGTCCTTTTTCATCAAAGAAGTGATAGGGGCATCGATCTTGCCATATTCGGCGATGAATCGGCAATAATATCTGGTCAGCCCCAAAACTCCTCTCAATCCGGTGGTAGTAGTAGGAATAGGCCAAGCGGTTATACATGCAACCTTTTTAGGATCCGCCACTACACCATCCGCTGGAATGATATGGTCTAAATACTCCACTTGTGGTACTCCCCATAGGCACTTGGACTTCTTGATCTTCAATTGGTTTTACCCCAACAAATTCAGCACGTCCTCCAAATGTCGCCAATGCTCCAATTTAGTCCTACTATACACCAAAATATCGTCAAAAAAATACCAAGACATACCTTCGCAAAAGAGGCTAAAATATATCATTCATGAGGCCTTGAAAGGTAGTTGGAGCACTAGTGAGACCAAAAGGCATCACTCGAAACTCATAATACCCATCTGAAGT
This sequence comes from Typha latifolia, assembly GCF_019914945.1. Classification (NCBI taxonomy): domain Eukaryota; kingdom Viridiplantae; phylum Streptophyta; class Magnoliopsida; order Poales; family Typhaceae; genus Typha; species Typha latifolia. Next base: position 647,288 of record NC_133097.1, read on the forward strand.
CCGAAATGCAGTTTTGTACAAATCCGCCGGGTGAACTCTAATTTGATGATACCCAGCCCTTAAGTCAAGCTTATTAAAAATAGTCGCCCCAGCAAGCTCGTCCAGCAACTCCTCAATGACCAGAATAGGATACCGGTCCTTGACGGTAATAGCGTTTAGTGCTCGATAGTCGACACAAAATGCCATATTTCGTCCTTTTTTCGCACGAAAAACACGGGGGATGAGTATGAGCTATGACTTGGTTGTATGAGGCCTTGCTTCAACATTTCGGCTACCATCTTTGAGATAACTTCTTTTTGCACATGTGGATACCGATATGGCCTCATGTTCACCAGTGCAACCTCGGGTACAATCTCTATGCGATGGTCCGTCGTTCTCCTTGGTGGCAACTCCTACGGCTCCTCAAACAGTCTAGAAAAGTTATCTAATAAATTAGACAATTCAATAGTAATACCTGAACTCGTTTGAGGCTCATCTCCTGCTGGTCCTAACTGAAAAAGATAGGCCAAATCATAGCACGAGACAACCCCATCATAGGCTGCATCGCGCAGAATCGGTGAAGACCGAACACCATCAAGCCGCACATCTTTGTTTCCTTATTTATATTTCATCCACATGCTCCGAAAATTAAATGTGACGGGTCCCAAACTCTGTAACCACTGAGCACCAATGACAATGCCCTCTCCTCCCAGCACCAACGGATACAAGTCCACAATGATGTCGTGTCCTTGCACCCGTATACCGACTCGGTGACACAAGCTCTCTGCCCTAAGCTTTGTGCCATCTCTAATAGCAACGTCACATCCTATGGTTGGCTTGGCATCCAAACCAAATCTCCTCACTAGCCTCTCATCTAGAAAATTGTGTGTACTCCCTGAATCGATGAGGATGTGCACATAATGCTTTCTAACGAGTCTATCTACTAGTAACGTCCTCGGCGCGGAAGTAACCAAATATGCATGCATTGATATTTCAGCTTAGATATCTTCCTCAATGCCCTCCACAACGGCCTCCTCATAGGTCTCCTCTGGATACTCTTCATCATCATCAATCTCATTATCCTCCTCAAGACCATCGATAAGCATCACACTCCCGATTGGTTTAGAACATTGATGTCTAGGGATGAAATGCTTATCACATCGAAAGCAAATGCCCTTCGCTCCTCTAACTGGGCAGGTGTGAGTGTTTGAACGGGGGGTCTTGTGCCTCCTCTAATATTGGAAGAAGGGTGATCATGGTCTAATACTAGCAGCCGTTGCCGTTGAATTTGCAGCATTTCTAGCTGATGTTCTAGGTATAGACCACCCATCTCGGTTGCCCCAACTTATTTTTGCTGTCATCTTGAGAGCCTTATGTTTTTGCTCCATTCTCACGGCCTTCTCAAAGACCTCTTCAAGAGTAGTAGGACATAGAGCACGAACATCCGCCTATATCTCCACTCACAGCCCTAAAATGAATGTGTTCAACAATAACGATTCAGACCAAGATGGCTCACAACGACTACTAACTCTTTCAAATTCTGCTTGGTACTCCAATACGGTCGTCCACTAATGTGGTAGCAAAATCTTCATATGTCATTGTCCCAAATCTACGTATAATCGCATTATCGGGTTCGCGAAAGATCCTTGGTTTAGGTCTGAACCTTTGTGCATGTTGATCTCTTTCTCTAAATCCTCGAGCACGTTCATCACCATCTTCGAAAGGATTAACCTCATCCTCGAGGTGTCAATCATCCTCATCAACGAAGCGTACCGGTGCCGCACGCCTCTCGGGTTCCACCACCGCAGGTCTTCGGTTTTGTATTAGAGGTAGGGGATGATGTGTAGGCATAGGTAAGAAGGATTATTGACACTAACATGTCGCACCTGGACCTGTGGGGTATCAAATCGATGTGGTTCCATCGCTGGTCCTTCTTGAGGTACCGATCTTCGTCGAGAAGATGATGAAGCTGATCGGTTCATGATATATTCCTTTACATCATTGTGATCCTTTTGTATTGCATCAACTATATGCAGTAATGTTTGGAACATGTCCCTAAGTTCATCCGCCAAGCCCATATTCACACCCATGGATGTTGGTTGACACGGTCCTGCCGTGATCGCTCCGAAGGACGATGCCTCCCGGTTAGGGTTATTGTGGATTGAGTCTTCCCTTGTCGGTGTGCTCTCCATTGATCTCATTGTTGATTTCATCTTCCTTGTTTAAACCATTAATAGAGGTTTAAGGTTCGCCTGGATCTAATACCAAATTGATGGGTTCATGTACCAAAATGGAACGATTCCTTCAAGATCTGGATTTATTATAGGATCAGTCCGCAAAACTGAGGGGAAAATATTCGTCAAATATTCTCCTATAGTCACAAAATTACAAAACTAAGTGGACTAGATCTATAACTCCCTGATCTATAATTTTTATATTTAAGCCTTTTGTAGATTTGAATTGCAACTAGAACAAAAACACAAAAGAACATGGGTGATGGTGGTGGTGATGGGTCGAGTGGAAGTTAGGGTTATGGATGATTATGGAGATGAAGGTGGAGGGTGAATGTATTTAAGGGATATAGACGAAGGGGAAGAAGTGGTCGAGATCCCAAAGAAGAGGGGTGAATTGATAGTCGAGGCAGATTAAAAGTTAGGAGAGACCTTGCCAATAGTAAATGTGGAAAGATGGTAAAGAAGGAGGAGGGAAATTAGGGTAGAAAGATGACAATGATGCAAGAAATCAATATTCTAATAGCACAATGAATTTGGCTACCATCCACATATATATAAAGGCTAGCCAACAAGTCCTAAAATAATAAGTAACCCTAATTCTTGAGGATTCTCGCTGATCGCATTCGAAAACGCGCGATCGCGTTCGAATGCACAAAAGACATTCTCTGTATGTGAGAACGCGATGCAGGCGTTCGAACGCAACATTCAAACTCGCCTGACCGCGTTCGAACACGCATTACGCATTCTTTGTATTTGCGAACCTGATGCAGGTGTTCACAAGGGCGTTCGAACGTGACCCCTCCTACGTTTAAACGCAACCTACAGTAATTTTATTTTAATAAAAATATAAATAACTAATGCAATAAGAAAATATTTTACCTAAATGCATCTCCTCGACTTCATCATCTCCTCGACGAAGATCGGTACCTCAAGAAGGACCAGCGGTGGAACTACATCGATCCGATACCCCACAGGTCCAAGTGCGACATGTTAGTGTCAATGATCCTCTCTTACCTATGCCTACACATCATCCCCTACCTCTGATATAAAATCGAAGACCAGCGGTGGTGAAACTCGAGAGGCGTGTGGCACCGGTGCGCTTCGTCGATGAGGAGGATTGGCACTTTGAGGATAAGGTTAATCCTTTCGAAGATGGTGATGAATGTGCTCGAGGATTTAGAGAAGGAGATCAACATGCACAAAGGTTCAGACCTGAACCAAGGATCTTTCACGAACATGATAATGCGATTCGGGGGAGAACCGCACGCTTGAACTTTCCAAAATTCCAAGGCGGTGATCCAACAAATTGAGTGTTTCAAGTTGAACAATACTTTGATTGTCAAGGGACAGCGAAGGACGCGAAGGTCCAGATGGCAAACTTTCACCTCCAAGGAACGACATTGCATTGGTATAGATCAGTTATTCGTGGTGGAGGATTTATCAATTTGGCTAATTTTTGTAGGAGGATTATACGCAGATTTGGGACAGCAACATATGAAGATTTTGCTGCCACATTAAGCATGATGGTTCAGTGGACGACCGTATTGGAGTACCAAGCAGAATTTGAAAGAGTTAGTAGTCGTTGTGAGCCATCTTGGCCTGAACCGATATTGTTGAGCACATTCATTTTACGGCTGCGAGAGGAGATACAGGCGGATGTTCATGCTCTATGTCCTACTACTCATGAAGAGGTCTTTGAGAAGGCCGTGAGAATGGAGCAAAAACATAAGGCTCTCAAGATGGCAGCAAAAATAAGTTGGGGCAACCGAGATGGGTGGTTTGTACTTAGAACGTCAGTTGAAAATTCTCCAAATTCAAAGGCAATGACTGCTAGTACTAGACCACAACCACCTTTGAGACCTTCTTCTAATGTTAGAGGAGGCACAAGACCCCCCATTTGAACTCTCACAGCCGCCCATGTGGAGGATCGAAGAGCGAAGGACCTTTGCTTTCGATGTGATGAACATTTCACCCCCGGTCATCGGTGTTCCAAACCGATCGGGAGTGTGATGCTCATCGACGGTCTCGAGGAGGGTGATGAGGATGTTGATGATGGAGAGTGTCCAAAGGAGGTCCATGAGGAGGCCGTTGAAGAGGGTGCAGAGGAAGATATCCAAGCGGAAATATCGATGCATGCATATTCGAGTACTTCCGCGTCGAGGACATTACGGGTAGACGGACTCGTTAGAAAATATTATGTGCACATCCTCATCGATTCCGGGTGTACACACAACTTTATAGACGAGAAGTTAGTGAGGAGATTGGGCTTGGATGTTGAACCGACCACGGGGTTTGATGTTGCAATAGGAGACGACACAAAGCTTAAGGTGGAGAGCTTGTGTCGCCGGGTCGGTATACGGGTGCAAGGACACAACATCATTGTGGACTTGTATCCATTGGCGCTGTGAGAGCGGACATTGTCCTTGGCACTCAGTGATTACAAAGCTTGGGACTTGTCACTTTTGATTTCCGGAGCATGTGGATGAAATTTAAGCAAGAAAATAAAGATGTGTAGCTTGATGGCGTTCGATCTCTGCTGATTGCTACGATGCAGCCGACGGTGGGGCTGCCATGTGCGATGATTTGACCTATCTTCTACAGTTAGGACTAGTAGGAGATGAGCCTCAAATGAGTCTAGAGACTACCATCGAGTTGTCTAATTTATTAGACAAATTTGCTGGACTATTTGAGGAATCAAAAGAGTTGCCACCAAGGAGAACAGCGGACCACTGCATAGAGATTGTGCCCAGGGTTGCACTGGCGAATGTGAGGCCATATAGGTATCCACATGTGCAAAAGGAAGTTATCTCCAAGATGGTAGCCGAAATGTTGGAGCAAGACCTCATACAACCAAGTCATAGCTCTTACTCATCGCCCGTGCTATTAGTGCGAAAGAAGGACGGGACATGACGTTTTTGTGTTGACTATCAGGCGCTAAACACAATTACCGTTAAGGATCGATATCCTATTCCGGTTATAGAGGAGTTACTAGACGAGTTTGTAAGGGCGACTATATTCAGCAAGCTTGACTTGGGGGCTGGGTATCATCAAATTATAGTTCACCCGTTCGAACTCCGAACAGGCATTACGAGTTCCGAGTGATGTCTTTTGATCTTATCAATGCTCAAGCTACCTTTCAAGGCCTCATAAATGATATATTTCAGCCTCTATTACGAAGGTATGTCTTGATATTTTTTAACGATATTTTGGTGTATAGTAGGACTGAATTAGAGCGTTGGCGGCATTTGGAGAATGTGCTGAATTTGTTAAAACAAAATCAATTGAAAATCAAGAAGTCCAAATGCCTATGGGGAGTACCACAAGTGGAGTATTTAGGCCACATCATCTCAGCAGAAAGTATAGTGGCGGATCCTCAAAAGGTAGCATGCATGACCGCTTGGCCGATACCTACTACTAGCAAAGGATTGCAAGGATTCTTGGGGTTGACCGGATATTATCACCGCTTTATTACCGGGTATGGCAAAATCGCTGCTCATCTCAGTTCTTTGTTGAAGGACTTTTTTAGATCGACGGATGAAGCCACTACAACTTTTGAAAAACTAAAAACAACAATGACGACGGCGCCTGTTCTAGCTCTACCGGACTTCACCAAAGAGTTCATTGTGGAATGTGATGTGTCGGGAGTTGGCATAGGAGTTATACTAATGCAAGGAGGACGTCCCGTTGCTATTCTTAGCAAGGCTTTATCTCAAAAATCTCAGCAATTATCGACTTATGAGAGAGATGTTGGTAATTCTGCATGCGATGACAAAGGAGAGGCTTTATTTGATCGATAGACGATTCATCGTTTGAACTGATCAAAGGAGTCTTCCATACTTTATTGTACAACGTATACACACTTCAGCACAGCAAAGATGGGTCACAAAATTGCTAGGGTATGATTATGAAATCTAATACAAAAAGGGAACAAAAAATAGAGCGACGGATGCACTATCGCGCCAACCTAATACCGTTGAGCTTGTAGCGTATTCTTCTCCTACCTTTCCTTTCCTGGACGAGCTGAGGTATGCATGTACATCTGACCCAAATGTTTTGAGATTATTGCAAGAGGTGTTGGGTGATCCGGAGCGCCATCCAAAGTTGGAAAATCGAGGTGGTTTGCTGTTGGACCGCAGATGCATTCGAGTGCCCGCAAATAATGGATTGCAGTAGAAATTGTTGGAGTACTTTCACCAAACTCCAGAGGCTGGTCATGAGGGTGTCTTGAGGACTTATAGGAGAATATATCAGAGTTGCACATGGCTAGGATTGAGCTGGGATGTGACGAGTTTTGTCCGTGTTTGCGAAGTCTGTCAATGGGCTAAAGCAACCACATTGAAACCGACTGGATTACTACAGCCTTTACCTATACCGAACCGTGTTTGGGAAGATGTTTCTATAGATTTCATAGAGGGTCTTCCGTTGGTACATGGCTATTCATTTATTTTTGTGGTCATTGACAAGTTGAGCACGTATGCGTACTTTTCGGCATTGTCACATCTATTTTCAGCCAAGTCAGTAGTTGGAATTTTTATTAGAGATGTTGCTCGGTTACATGGCATGTCACGCATGATTGTCTCCGATCGTGATCGTGTATTTATGAGCGACTTTTAGACTGAGTTTTTCAGATTGCAGGGGACTCGATTGAACTTTAGTTTGGCCTACCATCCACAGACGGACGACCAAATCGAGGTAGTTAATCAAGACATTGAGCAGTACTTGAGGTGCTTTGTTGGAGAGATGCCGAGACGATGGTTGGAGTTCTTATCGTGGGCGAAGTGGTCCTACAACACCGCCTACCATAGCAGCATTGACATGACTCCATTTGAGGTAGTGTATCGGTGCACGGCTCCGACATTATGCGCTTATGATCAAGTGGCATCTATAGATCGGACAGAGGTGGACTTAGCTTTGATGGATAGAGACATCACATTGAGAAGGTTGCATGCCCATCTTAAACTTGCTCAAAACCGCATGAAGCAAATTTATGATCGTAGCCATTGGGAGTAGGAGTTTAATATCGGTAGTTGGGTGTTTGTAAGAGTACAACCTTATTGACATGTGACCTTGCCTCTAATGCGTAACCAAAAGTTAGCACATCGCTACTTTGGTGCGTTTTGGGTGTTGGAGCGTATCGGTCCGATTGCATATCATTTGGAGCTACTGGAGGGGCCGAGAGTGCATTCGGTCTTCCATGTTTCATTGCTGAGGGAGCGAATTGGTGATATAGAGGTCGTTGGATCAGTTCTACCAAAGCCATTGGAGGAGACAGAGATTGTAGAGCTAGTTCGAGTACTTGCTAGGCGACGACAATAACATGGTACTAGATTAGAGACGGAGATTCTAGTCGAGTGGCATAGCAAGTCATCCGATGAGGTGACATGGGAGTTAGAGACTGATATCTTGGAGCATTTCTCTGACTTTTCACCTTGAGGGCAAGGTGGGAAAAGCATGGTGGGCTGATACATTTAGTTAGGATCTTTTCTTATTGCATTAGTTGTTTATTTTCATTAAAATAAATTCTCATAGGTCGCGTTCGAACGCTTGCATCGCGTTCGAACGCTTGTATCGCGTTCGCACATACAGAGAACGCCTTTTGTGCGTTCGAACGCGATCGGGCGCGTTCGAACTTGATCGGGCACGTTCGAATATGATCGATGGGAATCCTCTAGAATTAAAGTTACTTATTATTTTAGGACTTATTGGCTAGTCTCTCTATATATGTGGATGTTAGCCAAATTTATTATGCTATTGGAATATTGATTTCTTGCCTCCTTATCATCTTTTTACCCTAATCTCCCTCCTCTCTCTTCACCATCCTTCCACCTCTACCGTTGCAAGGTCTGTCCTAACTTCTAATCTCCCTCGATTGTCGATTCACCTCTCTTTTTTTGAGATCTCGACCACTTCTTTCCTTTCGTCTATATCCCTTAAAAACATTCACCCTCCACCTTTATCTCCATAATCATTCATAACCCTAACTTCCACTCGCCTAACTTCTCGTATGACTGCCCTCCTTGACCCTAAGGAACGGGTCCACCTTCTCCTTATTTCCTTCTTCCCTAAACTATCCCCTACAATCCTACACTAACAACAAACTACATCACCACCTCCATTATCGCCCTACCCTAGCCGAGCACCACCACCACCACCACTTAGCCACCATTCCGTCGATCCATTCTGATAGATTAGATCCTCCATCTCGGATCTATCAAATTCCTAGATCTTATTTTGATCCATCCGCTGAATCCCAAGGTCCTTTTTAATCTTTAAAGTTAATGGTAGATCTAGCTTCCAAACCGAGCATCATATCATGAATTAGAGACCATATTTGGAATTGCACCACTTGTGGGAGAGGAAGACACCTTCAGATTGGTGATCGAAAATGGTTCATAATAGTGGTATTAGTGTAGGTTAAACTTTGGACCACTTCGGATCTCCATTAATGGTGAACACAAGGTCTCGGCGGACTGTAGAAGAAATAGTGCCACGGGTGATTCGATCGTTGTGCACCAAGAAGTTATCAAAGGAAGGTCGGAGGATACTCTGAGTGACCCTAGCCAATTAGAACCACCCATGGTTGGCTAGGATAGGTCGAAAGGTAGACATGCCTTCATGGACATGATACTCCTCTGTATCTTAAAGGAGATGCAAGTAAATCCGGAAGCGGCTAGGGCATCACAAGAGAGGATGACTATCCTGAACCCTCCACCAGTGGCTCCTCCTGCCAGTACTGCTCCTTCCATTCAGGTTCAACACCATATATATATTTATGAAATAAACTAATATTAAAACATAGTCCAAAGATAATATATTAGTATTATATATATATATATATATATAGTTTTAGAATCTATAGATACTGACTTAGTTAAATCACATTAAAATAATATTTCATAATATGTGTATCTACAAAATCTATAGATATTAGCTTGGAATCCACATATTATCACTGAATTCACAAATATTATTATGAAATCCACAAAGTATATTTTCAGTATCCAGGGGACCAGGGATAATATCCCAAAATCAATAGGTAATAACTTGGTTAAATCACATTACATATTTATTGGTGTAAGAATATATAGATACAAAGTAAGAATAGATAAATATAAAATAAAAATCAATGTATACATGTAAAAGTAGATTGCAATAAAATATAAAAAATTGAATGTCATAAGGAATGCTAGAGGTAATGGTTGTAGTAATTATTTGTATATTTTTGAGGTATCTTATAATAACTTATATTATGTCTTACAAATTTATATTTTGAAATCTCTCTTTTTACCTTTGTTTTCTTTTTCCGTTGGGAAGTCTTCTTTTCTTTTGTTTCTCTTCAGTCTAGTTCTAGAGGTAGCAATTATTATTTAAGAATATGTCATCTAGCTAGAAATTCTCTTGATACCATCGGCAGAATAGATCTACATTAAGTTGTTAAATAGTTTTCTCCCGTAAATTAATAATTATAAAATAGTAGTTTGAAATGATTATTGTTGAAGTTTTTATGTTAAAGGCGAAATTTTTTTATTGAAGAACAATCTAGAAGGGATAAAAAAAAAAATAACTGAGTGTTTGCTGCTACATGAAGAAGAAAAAGATAGTGTTATTTATTGTTGCTGAAAGTAAGAATAAAAGGTCGAAATAACATTTAGTAGTTTCCCCCCATACTTATATCATCTTTTTTATAAGAAATGACAAACGAAAAGACAACATCAATAATTAATCTGACGGTAAAAGTGGGAATAGTTTTATGTCCTCCATAAATGACATGAAGGTATTATCATTATTTTTTTATATATAATAGGTAAATTACAATGGTTAAACCAAAATAATAAGGGGCAAAAAAGTAATTATATTAGTTTTCTTTTTACAAAGCCCAAAACATTTTTGAGATACATAGAGCTTATAGGCTAAATCATTCCTTATTTTCCATTGAAGTCAGTCAAACTCAGTCTCTATTATAAATTGGAGGACTAAACCACTGGTGCTACAGTGATTCTGGAGTGCTGGTACGATTCGTCCGCCTTGGCTGTGGAATCTGGGACGAGATTACAAAATCTTGTTACGAAAAAAACAAATAAGAGTACACGTGATTGACGTTTAATTAATGTTTAGCTTTTAGCTTATACCAACTCAAGTTATTTATACCCAAAGGAATTCCAAACTTATATAGTGAAATTGTTGAGGCATTTTAAGTCACATCGACATCATTTTGAATGATGTGGACACAAATCGGTAGTTGGCGTCTTGGTGGACTTCAATTGCTACATGCAACCTACAACTTAAATGCTTCTTAGTATGGAAATAGAAATCTCAACAGAAAGGATAAATTTATAACGGCAAAGGCAAGTAAAACTTTTGCACATTTACACTAATCCAGCAAAATAATTAATCCATCAAAAGTATCTTAGTCACACAAAGTGAGGTAAGAGATTATCAAGTTAGGATTCTATGACACCAGATCTACATGTAATTTATGGCTTAACATCTTCTCAGAAAAAGAAAATCAGAGAGAATCAGAATCATGACATACTTCCTGTCGGGAACTTCAACTTCATTGAAAGAAAGACAAGAATTTAAGTGTGCAAGAACTTTAATTTTTCGAAGATAATCCACCTGATTTGCAAAAAGGATTTAGTGTGCAAATATACACATATCAAACGCGTTACCCCTTGGGTGATATATATATATATCACCCATATTATAAACAAAGGCATACAACATTTCTCTGGCAGGAAGCAACTTCTGTACACCCAAAGGAAAGCTTCTATAAAGCGGGGTGAAGTTACAAATTACACCCACCAGCTGCCCGCTGCAGTCTAGAACAAAATGGGGAACCTAAAACCCAGAGTCAAGTCTTGATAAAGTAGAGTTTACTTTCAGGGTTTTTGTAGAGAAGAAAGAAGAAAACTTCATACAAGAAAACCATCAATATGATGATGAGCCCGAAGATGCATCAAAGTCAGCTTCAGATGTTATCCTCAGATGTTATCCGCTTCCTCCGTCGATTTCTTGTACTCTGGTTTCAGCTCATGAGTTCCTTGATTTGGTCCTCTTTTGTTGTAGACACATAGATCATTCAGGATTTCCTTCAAGAATTGCTGCATGGATAAACACGCGGTCCCATAATTCAGTGATAGAAGAAGCCAAATAAAGCACATATCTGGCAAGAGCTAATAAGTTCCAGTGGCTCAGAAGTTTAAAGCAAGCAATGCAAGAGTACTTCACAAAGAGCACATCATATAAAACTTATAGAAATTAGTGAGTGCATTCACTTAAAGGTAATTCACTTTATCAACTTCAGAACATATGTGAGATAGGCAATAACATGTAACACAACGTAATCGTGGAGAAGCTCAGAAGAAAAATCTACATTGAGTAATATAAACAAGTCACAAAAAAATTGGCAACAAGATTCCAGCAAGCATTCAGAAACTGTGTTGAAGAAAGACTTCTTAACCTAAGAAACATAATGAAAAATGTAAATATGAAGTTAACCAATGTCATCTTTAATGAAATTGCTAGTTCCAACATGGAAAAGGAACTAATATTGTAGAATTTATCTAATATGGTAATTAAATGGTTCAATGCTACAAATACTATAGCAAGTAATGAAGACCTTGTCATAGCATTGTAACTTCTGATATGCAGGTGCAAGAGCCTCTTTTGAGGTTCACACAACTACAAGAATTTCCCTTGTAAAGAGTACAAACGAATAAAATCATCGTGTCATTGTTAGAGGACAGTTAACATAGTATCAAAGCAGAAGATTCTAAGTTTAAATCCTGCAAAGCTGATTTATCACCCTAACTATTTATCCAAATCCACTTCTTGGGCTTATTAAAAAGTCTCGAGCCAAAAGTGAGGAGAGACTTACAGTACAAAAGAACAAAACCATTCTCTGTCAGCAAGCTACCAAACATGTAAATAACCAACATGTTAAAAAACAAAATCAAATTTCACTTAAATCCACAGTTAGCATATATGCCAATAATGAATTATTGATTGTCCAAAACCTAAACTCCGTCAACAATTTTGCTCACAACTTGCACTCAGCATTGTGAATCTCATTTACTTAGAATCCCTCTTGAGGGTGATACCAGCTGAATGCCTTTCATTGATGGTCAAGATTCCCTTTTAACAATAAAATGTTTTCCTAATTGTTTCTTTCTCATTATAGGAACCCGTATAGCAAAACCAAGATATTAGTCCATTCATATATCAGCCTAGTTCTAGTCACGTGATTCTCATCTTTGCTACATTCTCTTATTTGACAGGACACACTTTAATAACCCAACAAGTTCCTTCTCATCTTTATTATATAAATTGCTTGACTTGACCTCTGATGTCCAAATTCTGCAACAGTGGCAGACCTGGGGGATGAAGGCAGACATTGGCAGTTGGCTTCATTGACTTCACCCTTAATCCTCCAATAAATATGAGGGTTGTCAATGGGCTTTGTTCTAGTCATTAATCATGTAACTGATGGCTGGCCTATCTATGGAGTTCAGATGGCCTCTCGACAAGTGCGACATCTCCGGCTACTTACCAAAAATAGAGTTTAACATTAAGACTCATGAAACAAAAACATACTTCTATATCTACTCTATATATACTAGCTTCAAATGCACACAGTGTAAATGTAGTTAAAGTGCTTCTGAATATGAATGAGAAGCTTTTTAAATGAAGATTTTCAAAAATATTCCAAGTTTCTTCACATTTGGTTCTCCTTGGCCATTAGAAAGTGCACATGATAAGGAATAATTGCCAAAAGTGCATTTAATGTTATTAAAGGCAAATATATTCTAGCAGGCGTCCTACCTAACAGTTGTTTGTACCATGTATAGCAGTCATTATACTTTAATATTTAGAGTATCAAGTATGCAGCACAAATATAGACATTTGGTATTACGTCAGTGTGACATTTCTCTTCCTGCTCATTAGTCGCAGAAGAAAGGCACTGTTTTATTCCTATATTTCGTAAATAAGATAATAACTCCAGATATATAGCCTTCAAAACTAAAAACTGACGATATCAACTAAAGAACAAACCTCAGGTTGATCAGTTTCTAGAACCAATTGCTTCAGTGCCCAATTTGGTTGCCTCTCAAAAAGCTTAAAGATAATATTTTCCAATTCACGTCGGTCCCTACGTGTTCGTTTGACATCAGATCCTTTTGTTGGTGTCAGCTTCTTCTTGTCCTGAGACCATAGAATAAAGAAAGTGGAAATTAAGCAGAGAAATAACAAGGATACTGACTATTTTATGTAAATACATGAATAAAAAGTAACAATTATCATGTGATAAAATAACATTGCAAACATCATATATACTAAAATAATAGTTGCCCAGAATTAAAAAAAAAATCAGCAAAACCATCCAGTCGAACAAGGGCAAGAAAGTAATGTTAATGTTAGACCAGGAACTAGCAAAACTCCTGCATTCTGAGATAAATAAATTAGCCATGTGCAAAATAAATAGCATGCATAAAAAAAAAACAAAACAAAAACAAGGTGAGCTGCCAAGACCTGGGGTGCTCCAACTAATGCCACAGAGCTAGATGTTTGCTTTCTAAAGAGAATGAGCCAATTTAATCAAACTAGTACTGCGCAGACTGCAGACTACCTTCTTCAGACCAATCAGTTCTAAGCAAGTTTGGTTTACTACAAAATATTTGGAATTCAAATCCTCTCGGAGATTACCGATCAGGCAAGATATCACAGTTCAAACTTTCTCGTTAGCATATTTTCCGAAAAATGAGAGATAATATACCTTTGCTCCAGATGGAACCAAGCCAACCATGCCAGGCATGGGCCTCATAAGTACTCCATGGTCATTGTCTATTACCTTGAAACAAAAGGGTTCTATCAAAGAAGGAAAACAAGGAAAGAACTTCAAAGTGGAGATAGAACATGAATGCATAAATATATACCTGAACTTGTCTGGTTTTAACCATTGATTTGTTGGTCCTTTCACGGATTAATCTGCCATATTCCCTAAAATTTTCACTATGAGGCTCCATGTCAAATTTATGTTCCACCTTTCCTTCCAGTGAAAACTTTCCTACAAAAATAAAGGTTTTTCTCTCAAAATGATAATACATACCAGTTGAGGCTTTGGTAAAACATATTATGAAACGAATAAGAAAAGCATTCAGCAATAGAACAAGCAGAAAAAACAGTCATTATTTGGTAGCTACACTTGTTGCCACTTCTTACATCTCCATCAGACACAAAACATGGTAAAACCAATTAATAGAAGGAACTGCATGATGCTATTATTTGGTAGAAACAAATACGAATGTCTGTATTCAAATCATAATAGTTCAAGAGCACTAAACTATTCAGATCAAATCTGATTGACAAACTAAAGTAAATTCTTATTCTAATAAACCACTACTCCAATGAGGAAAAAAGATTGGACATATAATGGTGAGAACATCAAATCGTAAGACTTTTCTCCCAACAAAATCCTACTGGCATGTATTTACTATAATTTGAAAACAATTTTGTACTATCAATAAAAGTAAAACAGTTCAGAATTGAGCAGCAAGTAAGTTACGAGTTTCAAGACATTAAATGATAATTAACTGAGAAATACACTTTACCCTCCTATACTTTCGACAAAAATTAGCCCCCTAAATTGTCTTGTATTTATAAACCTCCATAAACTTTTAACTAAGTTGCAACTGTTAGGTTTTCTATACAAATTAATAGTTTTTATACCCTTTTATAAGGGTGAAAATGGGTCGGATTAATTCCAATCCAACTCACTATCCGATCTAGATTGGATTCGAGTAAAAAATTTCTACCCCAGATATAGATTCAGACACGGATAGGATTTTTAAAAAAAATTTGAATACAGATTTAGATACAGATAGACTTTTTTAAGAAACCCAGATAAGGATATCAGGCGGGTATAGTATAGATATGGATATCGAATATCCATTTACCCACATATTATTGGAATAATTTGCACCTTTTAGTTTGCTTATTTAAATAGTAAATTTTGATATTATTACTAATGTGTAGGGGTGTCAAAATAAACGAGAGGCTCAAGTTTAGCTCGAGCTCTACTCGGCTGAAGCTCGGGCTCGACTCGACTCAGTTTGAGCTAAGCCGAGCCTAAGCCTAAATTCAAAGCTCGATTTGCATTTTGAACTGAGCCTTAGCCTTAGCCGAAGTCGGCTCGCTCAGGCTCGGCTCAATAGGCTTGGTATATAAACTTATCAAACCCTAAATCTTAAAAATTCCCAAATCCCAACAACCTCCATCGCTTCAATCCTAAATTCCCAAAGCCATCGACCCACCTCTCCTCCTGCCCCACCATTGACCTTCTTCCTTCTGCCCCACTGTTGACCCTTCTCCTCCTCCTCTTTCCCCATCGTTCACTTGCCTCATCCTCATCCTTTTCCTCCACCATCTAGTGTCCCAATCTCTAGCGTCATGAGGTTGAGGAAGCTGAGGTCTTGGAGAGCGGAACGGGCAATAGCGATAGGACGAGGAGCCTCCTGACTGCGGAGACGGGTGCGAAACCGCCTCCTCGCGCTCGAACGGCCTCCTTGGTTGAACCTGGGCAACTTCTACGTCCACCGGTTCTTCTGCTCCGCCATTGCCAGCACCCTCAATCGCTATCCGATCGAAGAATGTGAAATATTCATTATCACAACTTTGGGTTGGGTAGTAATCTGAGTTGTGAGAAGCGAGAGGGAGAGACGAAGGCTTCATAATAGGCTCAAACTCGGCTTGGTCTGGCTTGGCTCGAGTTGAGCTCAGCCGGAGCAAAATTATAAGGCTCGAAAGTAATTTTGAGCCGAAGCCGGCTCGCTTAGGCTCGGCTTGTTTACACCCCTACTAATGAGATATATTGTTCGTAGTGATTGATTTTACTAACTTAATATATATTTGACATGTAAAAAATTATGTTTTTGGAACACTTAATGTGAGAACTGAAAAAAAAAAAAAAACTTCTTGGAGCGCATGTGCGCACCCTTCTCTCTCTCCCTCACCCCTTACCATCACTAGACGGAGTCACCGCAATTTTTTCGACCAAATCCAAATCTATTTTGGATTTGGATTTTTCTCTATAAATCAAACTCCAAAGCCCTCTCTGTCGGATTTACCTTAGGCCCCCCTCCTTTTTCTCTTCCCTATCTTCTTCTTCCTTCTCTATTGACGGAGTCACCGCCGTGGAATCAGACTGTCGGAGTGCAGCTAGAGCAATCGGAGACCACCACGTGACTATTTGGTAAGCCCTCTCCCACCCCTCAAATTTAATTGAAGTTTAATAGATTAAAATAGATATACCTAATTTATGAGGTTTCGACTTCGTCAGCGAATCACGCAGGTCGGCGGCTTTAGATCGTTGCCGCTCCACCACTGAAAGCTTCATATTGTTGGCCTCGTGCCGTGGACGTTCAACTTTGGAGCCCTCGTGGCTCCGGTCGCCGTCGGCCATAGATGGAGACCTCCCCACCGATCGCAAAAGCCGGTCTTCTCTCATCTTTTAAGTTGTCGAGGGTGCGAGGAAGACGCAGGCATGGCCTACAGACTGCTGGTGACATGACCGCCGCGTCTCTCTCTCTCTCTCTCTTTCTCTCTTGCTCTCGTCAATCTCCTTTCGGGTTGAAGAAGGAAGACTCGAGCAACCCAAGTCTGGCCTTTTTTTTAGTCATTGGATTCGGGTCGGGTTGGATTCGAATCCAAGGGGCCCAACCCGATTTAGTTAACTTAATTGGATTAGGCCTTTAGTCCAATCCATTTAAATGTATGGTTGGGTGGGCTGCGAGCCAGCTGCAGCCTAACCCAACCAATTGGGCTTGCTTTGGCCTAAATAGATAATTTTTTATTTTAAATTGTAGAAAAATCTTAATATTATTTAATTAAAAAATTCTATTGTTATTTATTATTAAAAGTGGTGATTTTTAGGACATAAGCTAGACATTAGAGATTTCGGTTGTCTTGCCTATACTCAGGTGAATGGATTCACTCACATATTTATTTATATTATATTTTATCAGACCAGGTAATTTGTTGTGCGCAAATTTGTCTATTTCATTCTTATGTGTAAATTTATTTATTACATTTTTTGTGTGCATTTAATTATTATACTTAGTGTATCGCTATACTTTGTGTAAATTACAAATTTTAGTGGGGAATAAAACTAGTATTGATATGATTTAAAAAACAGTCCCGGTATAGATCGCTTGCGGCTTTTCATGGTGACTCAAGTCTAACTAAAATTCCAGGACATAATCTTATTCCAGATTACTACGGTGACTTTCTTAGGTGACTCTGGCAAGGTTAGGAAACAGTACCAAGATAGATCAAAAACTTTCTGAGGTGACTCTAACCTCTCTCAACGATTACTGAAAAAGACATAGTATGTTGATCACATAGTGACACTTCCTGATGACCATAATCGGATTAGCTATGAGAAAAAGACCTAAGCATCATCTCGAGGTGACCTCTAGTTGATGTGGATATACAGAGTATAGACCCATTGAGACAAATGACATTATTATTTTTATAAAAGATGTCAATATGTTGAAATTGAGCAAGGTTACAAGTTATGACTCTCTTTGTTATTATTGTCATTATTTTAAGAGCATGCATGTTGAAAATTGTCATTTATATTGTTGAACTTTGGTTTTATTTAACACTATAAAACTTTTAAATTATTTGGTTTTCAATTGGATTCCACTCACGGAGCTATAGTTGTTTGCTCATGGATTTCTTTTTCTCTCTTATATTATTTCAGATAATGGACAGCGTGGTGACTGAGCGAGATGCACCGAGACCCTACCTCCACTTAGGACTTACCTATTTACCTTTTCATTCTTTTGGTCTTATGTTTTAGATTAATTGTTAATTTAATTTCGTTTAGAGACACAGTAATAATGACATTATTTTATTTTCATTGCAATTAGTTTTAATCAAATAAAGCAGATCTTTTATTTATTCTCGCCATTATACATTTAGGAAATATTAGTAAGGCTTTGTGTATATCAAGCGTATTGAGATGCATGGCCGGTCATGATTCCGATTTCGGGTCGTGGCACTTAATAGTTGTAAGTCATAATTCGTTTAAAATTTGATCCTTATCCATTTAAGATCCGATTACTCCAAAATTATCTGTATCTATTTAGTTAGGATATGGTTTAAATTTTTTCGTCCAATATTTGTATTCAAATCCGTATTCAGACTAAAAATATGAATCCGAATGTGGATTGAAAATCTATATCTAATTTATTTTCACTCCTACCTTTTTATCCTAAAAGATTTACTAGTCTAAACAAAAATCACTTTATTCATCTGAACCTTTCTTTTAATCACTAAGCCACCATGAATTTAAACTAAAAAATCATAATTATTTAACAAAAGCAAGATCACTTAAGTATTTTGTCATATACATTAATAATGTTTGTAGTTATATTTTAGTGAAAAATTCAAGTGACCAAAGTCATACAAAACAAAATTCATAGAAGCAAAGTGATTTTTCATCCAAAATAGAGGTAAAATGTGTTTAACCCTAATTAATTAGAATCAAATTTACTGTATGTAAAAGTAATTTAATAAATAATTAAAATCAACTAAATTTATTTTTGTACAAAGTAGTTTAAGTCATGGATGGCCGTGCCACAGGCACGTGCCATGCTGACCACCGGCCGGCAAAGCACAGCACGACACGTGCCATAAGAGGGAGAGAAAAAGATGAGGGAGACTACTCACCTTCACTCTTCGCCATTCGCCGTCGACCAGCCGTTGCCGCTCTGAGCCAACCTCATCGTTGTTGTTCCGCAACTTAAGTTTTTATTTCACTCGATCAGATCCGACCTGCCACTCCTTCCTTCTCAGTCTAGTAGGGCATCCAGTGGCGTGTGATTGGCGGCTCGAGCTCGAGAGAATTGCGACAATGAGGTCGACGGTGAGCGGCGTTGACTGGTCGACGATGAGCGGCGAGTGGCGAAGCTGCTAGAAGGGGTATTGTGCGACACCCCCCTCATGCCACGTGTCGGTACGTTGCCAGCACAGCCATCGTTGGTTTCTGTATCTATGGTGATCAATCACTACAATATTTTGAAGTTAAAACATGAGGTTTGTTTGATAAATCAGAATCATCCTCATGGGTTGGTCACATATTCTGCTACAGATAATGACTTGATGCTTATTTATACTTCCATAAGGACCAAACTGTGTACTAAAATGTCCTCAATGAAACAATTAATATGAACATACCGACATGCCTCCTTATCCCAAAATTTAGAATGCCGACTTGTTACATGATTAAACTTTCTTGCCTGCTGTAATTTGATTATTAAATAGTCAATAATGACACATCCAGTGATAATTATTGGCTGCAGTAATCTGCATGCTGGTTTATCTATTTTTCTCGGATATCCCACCAAACATAATGACAAAGCTAAAAAACTTTTGTAAATGAAATAAGACATCTAGAATATAAGAATTAAGAATTATCCATATGACCATCTGTTTCACTATACCACAAGTCAACTTTGCCTAATGCCACCTGCAAACAGCCGGCACAACATAGCATGCACAATATGCAGCAATAACTTTGCTTAGAGTTCAGCAGCAGGAGGCTGAGATATGGCACATAAGTCCATTCTAAGCTATTTAAAGGTCTTCAAACAGACCACCAACCAGCAATGGTCCTTAAGATCAAGTTCTCTGTATCAGTTCATTCTATCTGCTATTTACAACTACACAAATAACTTTCAAAGAGGAGCTGTCATGAGATTTTCCAACCACAGAAATTCTCAAACCAACAGATCTAAATTTCTTGTTTGCTCAGCTCTGCCTGAATCTAAAACAATTCTAGCATTGGTTGCATAAGTACTAGATGACCAGCATAGAAAAAATAAATTGGAAATCTGGATCTTCAAATTAAAGTTCCTACAAGTTATGTCTCAGTCAGGAAGTAACACTGGAAGAAAAAGTGAAAAACATGTGCAGACTTTCTCTATGGACAAGAAAAACTGAAGAACAGTAAAACAGGTCATTGATAAATAGACATAGGCACATAGCTGACCCAGAGACATCAATTATTGATGTCCTCAAGCTTTTTCCCTTTCTCTCTTTACTCTTTTCTTCTCAGTCTCATTTTCTAACGGAGAGATCTAGCTCCAACGAACTCTGGCGACACAAATCTTACTCTAGCGAACTCTAACGAACTATGGACTATCAAGTATTCATTGTTTGGAATAATTATATAATCCATATGCTAGTTATTATCCTATTTAATATCCTCCTCAGTGTCCTCAGACACAAGATCCACGTATTGATTATTATCCTTCTCAGATTTAATAAGATTCATTTGATATGAATAATATGATATAATCACTCTTTGAAGCACTAGACCCTAGACATCATTATTTTTAAACTTATGGTTATTATGATGACGACCACAGAGACTTACAAGAGCCACCTCGGTATTCATCGGATTTTGACTTTTGAGTTAGTACTTTTGTTTAATTTTTAAGGCTCATATATTAATAATTTTATTTTCTTATTGTTTGTCATGTTTTCTAAATTTTTAGAAATTTTATATAATTAAAAAATCCGACCCGATCAAGGCGACCGATATAACTGATCCGGCCGATATGTATCGTTTTTTTGAAAAGCCGATCCCGATTTTTTGAGCCTTGAGTGCAACATCAATTCCAAAATAGAACTGCCTGATCAAAACTTGTTGCAATCAAATATAATTAGGGATTTAGGGCGCATGCATGAAAATTAGCAAAAGGATAGAAAAAAATCAATTGCTATATTAGGCATAAGAGAATTCTCTCATAAAAAAACATAAAAAGATTGAGATGAAAAATAAGATGCATAAGTTGCATCCCATGCTTATGATGCACATCTTCGAGATATAAAACCAATAAGGTTGTAACCAGATTTTAGAAAGCTTAACAACAGTTCCAAAATGCAAAATTGATAGGGTTGCAGTAATTAGCGTATACTATGACAATATAGATATTCAAATATTTTGGTTAGTTTAGTATCTTCATACAAGAGGGACAATATTCTACCAAGAGCATGACAAGAGGCACAATATTTTACTAAGAGCATGGGAACCTCGGTCTAAGAGAAGCATGCTCATCATACTAAACCTAGCACTAAGGTGGCCTAAATTCCGAAGGGAGCTTGTCAAGAATATGTAGATGAACTCACAGCCTCCAACGTGTTTATTGTCTCAAGTGGAATTATAATAAAATCTTACTAAAGGTGTAAAAACTGTTGGTTCTTTCATTGTTATAATGTCAATCAACAAGTTATAGTTGATCTCTACTCTCTAATCCCTTCATCCTTATAGCATATACCACATCATTAAGAGGTTCATAATGAGCAGCAGAAAAGGGCAATTTCTGTGCGTAAAAGTTAAGACAACAATACATCATTGAGCAGATGGTCATGGTAGCACTGTGCATTAACCCAAAGAACTATTTTCAGTCCAACAAACAAATATTAGCTACAGAACCAGATACAGCCCAAGAAAGGTAGTGAAACTCAAAACTCCAACAAGCGTTGATGGTCATAGCAACTCACATCTATTTGAATTCTAGGATATTAGTATTATGCTATGCCCTTTAAACTCCCAGTATGAACAGTGCACCTGGCCAGCCCCATACTCATACCAACTGGCTAGTGGTCTATCATGATCATGAAATCCATTTACTGTTCATATGTAAAAATCCTCCATGTACCATATTTTAACTGCTAGGCACACAACAACTCAATTATTTGACAAATAAAACATAACTCTACTAGATGAGAACATAAATGGATCTTCAACAGATTATGATCAAAATCAGCAATTACCAATTTGACAAATTCAATATCTATGTACAAGAAGATTTCATAAGTCTATAACTAGTAATATTGCATCTGTACCTTGATTAGATTCTGAGAAGACACACATTGGAACAAAGTCTTTGAACATATTCAGTGAATAACTCTTGGGTGTATTACCAGAGTCAGTTTGAGCCATCTCCATCTTAAACTGCAATATTACAGGCATGAAAATAAGCAATGCAAAACAAGGACAAAAGCAAGCAAACAAATCCTGAAATGTTTATTTATTCAAGTAAATGAACTAGAATGCTGATCGTTGAAAGATTGGAATTCTGCTATGAAATAGCAACTAGACTTTTCAACAAACCTTATCATCCTCTTGGCATATTAAGGAATAGGCAATGCTACAAAGCTAAGCATTTCTTCTGAAAAGCTATAACGGAACTGGCTTGATCTATACTTGTACAGATACAGATTCAGACACCGTAGGTTAAAATTGTAAGGATATAAGTCATATTTCGATCACTGGATAGAACTCCATCTTGTGTTAAATGTATGGTATAGATATTCATGCTGTCAAAGAAGCAATAGTAGTTTATTCAGTAGATAATATTTCAAAATATTTTTATGTAGTAAAAAGATTTTAAAAATTGCAGTTGACTCATTACTCTGAGGGTTAAAATTTCAGTATAGATGCAGCATGCAGCAAACCAGATTTATGAAGTTCCACATGTTAGGACTGTACAGAGTAATTCTTTTATATATCAAACATAAAAGGACTGTTTTGACTATTTCAAATAAGATTCACCAAATTTCATTTCTAAGCCTAACAACAAGGATACAAGATGTGAAACTGAAATAACAACTAGAGTTGCAATCTTTTGAAGACAAGGAAAATTTGAAGTTGCATAAGTTCAACTCAGCCGCATATACAACATTGATAATTACCTAAAATTTACGACATTAAACTAATCTTGCTACACTATTCAAAAACCAAAAATCACAAAGTTCAAGAATCATATCACCAAGAATTAAAAAAAGAAAACAAGATAGCAGCTTGACATAAAGGATCAAGCAACATATGGGCATGCTAAATACATGACAAGGTTCAGTTGAATGCCATGATCTCACCTCGAAACAATTTTACTATATCTCACCCATGTTTGCAATTCTCATGGCTGATTAACATATTTTGAGAAACCTCAAGATTAAGAACTACCCAAATTTCATCCCGCCCTACATTAAGCTTGTAGCAACACAGCAAATCACCTAACCTTGCAACATCACCAACAACCACCAGAGATCACAAAAAGAATTAACCCATACCAACCTACTCTTGCAGCGCGTAATCTTACAAAGACCAACTACCACCAAAGATCACAAACCTCAGAACTAACTCACACTAACCTAAATCTCCCAATACTAACAACTACACAAACATTTCAGAACTTGAAGAACCAAATAGCATCAAACCTAAATCTTCACCGGATCAACTAAATCGCACGAAATCAAAGAAATCGGAACAGAAACTCAACTCATTAGTGAAGAATCAGTTGGAGTCATAAAGAAGTACGCAATATCCAACAGATAAAGAAACCTAAATTGATGCAAATCCTACTAAAAAACTAGCACCAACAACTACTATCAAGGATCATAAACTTCTAGAATCAAATCACACTAGCGCACATCTTAATGGGATCAATCAAATACCGTGGAATCAAAAGGAAGGGAGAGCAGATGGGCATGCCTGGAGAGGGGAGTCGGGGTGGAGCAGGTCGAGGGACAGGACGACCTTGGACACGACCGGGTGGGAAACGCCTGCCGATTCCGACGCCGTTGACGCCGCCGCCGCGGACTGCCACGACCGCGTTACCACCGGCGGGCACTTCATCAACCACACCGATCGATCCGCCCGACCTGTCTCCAGCACGTATCTACCCTCCTCTCCTACTGACATCTCTCTCTCTCTCTCTCTCTCCGAAATTTCCAAGGGAGAGGAGAGGGACGAGAGTGTTTGGGAAGTTTGGGTACAAAAAGAGGAGACCTAGACACTATAATCTGGCCGGGCCGGATTAGGGCTGGGCTTTTCGAGCCAATCAGGCTTATCTATTTGTTCACGGCCCGACCCACTAATCATTCGGGCCGAGCCGGGTTCGGGTTGGGCTAGAATAGTCTAGCCCGTTACCGCCCATCGGCCCAAAAGAGATTGGGCTAGCCGGTTGGACCGGGTCGACCCGACCCACCAATCATTCAGCCCAACCCATATTTTAGTTATTTTTAGAATTTTTTTACTATTAGCTTAGTTTTAAAAAAAAATATTTATATCCCTCCATTTAAAAATAATAATAATAAATTTTAAAAAATTTAAATGTGTGCTTTAAAAAAATGTAAAACGGTACAATACCATAATTCTATTTGGTGTTCGGGCCTAGTTATGGGCCAAGCAGGCGGGCTTCCCGGCCGGTTCGGACGGGCAAAGGGCGGGTCCGTGCAACCCATGGGTAGTTCGGGCTCGGGCCAAGCCGAGCCTAAATCGGGTCTGTGCCAGGCTTAACTCGGTCCAAACCGGGCCAGTAACGGGTAGGCTGGGCTATTTGATCAAGTCTAAGGAGACCCGATCAGTCGAACGAAACCCCGAGTTAACAGTACAAAATACTAACATTAATGTCTGCTTAGTGCCGCAATTTGGTCAATTTTGGTGCGGGTATGTAACAGAATCGACTTCGGATTCGTTAAAGTTAATCGGATTGGGCCTCATTTAGCAGTTTATATAAGGGTGTGTTTGTGTTTGGTGAGTTTTGACTATTTTAAGTAGCATATAATTTTACTCACATGTCTAATTCAATTCGAAATTTAAAGGTGTACTTAGCGGGTCTTTAACTATTTTATGTCGGCTTATAGTTTTTTTATATGTATAATCTATTTTGAAACTTAAATACAAAATTGTTTATTTGAAAACCGCTAACCAATTTTTATAGAAATTTTAAATATAAATTTGCTAAATTTTAGAGAGAAAGTATTATATCATTCTTTACAACCCTATTAGGTTGAACCAAACAAGTCTTGCAGCATTATAACAAAGAGTTTGATTTCGCAAACATATATAGAGTTGTTTATGTATCGATATTTTATGCATCTAAATTTAATCATCAATTTTTTCTACATCCATTTCTCTTAAGGGTCGTAAGGTACGTTCCCATGTATTTCCCATTGTTTGCATACCCAAAAAAATCTATCATCTATGGAGGCCCATCGATTTAAAACGCTAAATATCTAAGAGAGAAGATCTACTTTCGAATTGGGACGTTTTTGAAGATGTAGGTGAGCCTCAACCTTGACGTATATTATGGATTTATTTGAGATGTCCTTTTAAAGGTATTCCTTTGGATTCATCCAAATTTTTTATATAGCGAGGGAATTGAACTTAAGGACATTACTTTGATAGAATATATTGTCATCTCCTTTTTTTGAGGTCAAAAAGCTAATATATTAGCTAGAAATACTTCGACCAATTGAACCAGTCGAACTGTCAAAAAGTATAACATGGAGCATGTCAATAAGGGTTTAGTTGCCTTTTTCCCAGACAACACGTTGAGAGACCAGCCTGCCCCCTATTAGTAGCCCAATCGTAGCATGTTACATTGTCTATAAACATGAGAGAAAATTGCAGTATCAAAACAAGAAGAAAGACTAAGAATTTCATCTATAAGATTCTTTAATCTCTAAGGGCTAGGATCCTCCCTTAGGATTCTAATAAGCTCAAGAGAATCAACCTTTATGACCACCTTGGTGCGATCCTTTACTAAAAGAATCTCTAGCCTGACTACCCATGCCTCTACCTGTAGGACTGACTTAGAGGAGGTGGGTTCCCAAGTTGCAGCAAGCAATGCTCCGTCATTCATCCTTAGGATGGCACCCGCCCCACC
This sequence comes from Typha latifolia, assembly GCF_019914945.1. Taxonomy (NCBI): domain Eukaryota; kingdom Viridiplantae; phylum Streptophyta; class Magnoliopsida; order Poales; family Typhaceae; genus Typha; species Typha latifolia. The sequence continues at coordinate 673,242 of NC_133097.1, forward strand.
TTGGTAGCCATTCTTAGAGATTGATCCATCTATGTTCACTTTTATTCAGCCTAGAAGGCGCCTTGTCCAAGTCGTTTGTTTTATTGCTCTAGGTGGAGGCCTTTTCTTTCTCCCCCTTTGTGTAGTCATCGGATAAGTAGAATGCCTTTTTGGCCACAATCTTGTCATAAGTTACTTCACCACCAAACACCACATAGTTGCATTCTTTCCAGATGCCCTATAACGCAGAAGCTACCAAAGCTCTAATGCATCTATTCTTAGGCTAATTTAGAGACCAATCAGCCACTAGCTAATCAAGGTCCAACCAATCTACACAATTCCCTTATAGCCCAAGGCCTTTACTTTTACAGGCCCAAACCTCCAAGCTATACCGACACCTAGAAAAGGTGTTCAACAGTCTCTCAAAAGATACCACAAAGCTCACAGTTGACATTCGACCCAATTCTAAGAACATGTACATAGGCCCAAGTTGGAATTCTTTTCCAACATCTTTCCAGCAGAACGTCATGATCCTTGTTGCAAAAGGAAGAGTCCAGAGGTTGCAATTGGTTCATGAAGATATGACATAAATGGGAATAATGACATTGCAATAGTCATCGAGGGTGGTGGACAGCTGTGAGGTGGTGGGGTTGGTCATATGAGTGCTTGGCTCATGAAGATAGATAGTGGTAATGTTTGGAGGTAGAATTAGCATTAATTTTAATCTACTCCTAGAAAATAAATGATTACGATTAAAAGAGTAAATGCAAGATAAGCAAATAAGTAAACTAATATTCATTCCCTTTTGATCCCCATAAGGATGATGACTACCCCTAGATATCAAAGTAAGGACAAGCAATCAACTCGCCATACTAGGCTTACATACGTAAATTATCTATTTTAATTCAAATTTAAAAGCAAATTGATATGATCGAATCGAAGCACGAGGACATTAAGCTCGATGGATCGAGTCTATTTATCTTTTAATTAATTCATGATATAAGCTCTTAAGACAAGTCTAGTTATGTCATGTAAGTCTTTAAGACAAGTATATTTAAGTCATGTAGTCACTAAGATAAGTCCAATTAAGTCATGTAAGTCTCTAAGACAAGTCCTAGTTTGAGTCGTATAAGCCTTTAGTGCTAGTCCTAGCATGACTCATTATACTCAATCTCTATATATAGAAGGACTGAGCTTCTTTGTTTAGGCATCCAAGCATTGAGAAATAATTATGTTTGGTTATTTTATTATTATTATATTTACCATTTTACCGTAGTTGTTAGATCGTCTTTATCTTTCTAAAAGTAAATCGTAATCGTAGAACCCCTCAAATTTCCAAATCCTAGCTACCATCTTCCTCCAGCAGCCACTCTACCTTACGGCCGTCCACCACTACCCTTGGCCGTTCACCACCCTCTAACAACCGCTGCAACGTCGAATATTTACCAACCTGCCCTATTCTGACCTTCATCCACTATTTTATTTATGTATTTTCATCACGATATCTGATTCATGTAAAACTAGATCCATTATAACCTTAACTTTTGAGGCTACTACCATATAAATTTTTATAATTTTTTTATCTCCAGATTGTTCCAGATCTGGTTTGTAACACAAATGGCAAATACAATCAACTAGATTCGACTCAACTCGACCCAACTAACTCGACTCTCGTGGTTGCATCATATTAATCTACCATGTTTCCAACACCTTGTCTTTAAGGTGACTAATCATTCTCACATCCTTGTACTCATAAAGCCTCTCATGCTAATCATAGGACTCAGATTCTTCTTCTTTAAGATTGCCTAAGAACATGACGTGAGCTAGTTGACGCTTACACTTGTAACTAGCGATCATCACAGTAGAAGCGCAAGTCCTTCTTTCTACGGTCTTCCAAGTCATTTGGCACAAAATGACACATGATCTACTGGGTCATTTGTGTGTCCTAAGTTGGAGTAGATATAACCTCTAGTGGGCTCTAGACTTGGGTCGTCTTCCTCCTCTCTTCTTTGTGGATCTAGTTCAACTAATCCAACTTGGACTCTATCAAAATCGCCAATAGGAAGGCTTCCTTAGAAGTAGTGGGCCTTAAGGTCTTGACATCAACTTGAATGTCAAGCCTCAACCCACTAATGAACGTGCTCTTTAGGGTCGAGTTTGACTAGTTGGTGACCAAGTTGCAGATCCATTCGAACTCTCCTGATAAGCCCGAACTATTGTTGACTAAGTCATCTTAGACAACATCGAGATGTCTTCGTACTAGCTCAGACTGAATCAAGCACAAATCACGTTATAAAAAGCATGTCAAGACTCAAATGATGAGTTTACTATACAGACTAGTACTACCTGCTCTCCAAGTGAAACAATGTAAGCTAGACCTTTTTGTGGTCGAGTGTGCTATGATACATAAAAAACTGCTCCGCTAGATAGGCTAGTCTAGCGGGCCTCCTCTTGAGAAATTTGAGAAATCCAACTTGACAGTTCAAACTTGAATTCCCAAATGTGGTCCCTCATCGCAAGCCGAGTGACTCATGGTAGATGCTGATCACGTGGGTCATGGGACCACAAATTTGGCTCGCATTATACTCGAGATGCGTGTAGGTCTGGCATAGTCAACTGACACAGGCCCATCAGGTCATTCCACCAGACAATCTCACGTATATACTCGAGCCCAAAGTTATGCTCGTAAGTCTAAAACTAAGTCACGCGAGGTGGTCGATCCTATTAAAATTACAATACCGGCTATTTGCCTAAGTTTATGAATTTTAATTTTAGTTATTAGTTGTTTGTTTATCGCCAAGTCAAGGTTAGTATGAAGCTACCCTGTTCTAAAGGTAATGTCCTATTCTATAGAGTAGTGGAGTTAAGGAGGAATAAGTCATCAGGCAATCTCTCTTGTATGCCTATAAAAGGCAATGTAATCCTATGAAATTAATCATCCAAGTTGAGAAGCATAAGAGTGATTTTCTTCTTCTACAAGATTTGTTCTAGGGTAAATTTATTCTTTTTGTTCTTCCAATTTCAATATTACTTGGTATGAGAGCTAGTTTGTATACATCATCTTTGATTTGAGCTTTCTCTTCCTATTGGCAAGATGAGTGATCTTCAAGTCGTCGACTGAATCAAGAAGCTCAACAATCAAAACTACAATACTTGGTCTACATGCATGATGTCTTACATGCAAGGTCAAGACTTGTGGGAGGTTGTCAATGGAAGTGAAGTTACGCAACTAGAGGCAGAGGATGCAAATGGAAGAAATGTTACAAAAGTGGAAGATAAAAGTGGGCAAGGCAATGTTTGCTCTAAAGACTATGGTCGAAGAAGATGTGCTAGAGCACATTCGAGATGCCAAAACTTCCAAAGAAGTTTGGCAATGTTTGCTTTTCTCAAAGAAGAATGACATAAGACCTCAACTTCTAGAGAGCGAACTTTTGTCGTTAGCGCAATGCGACATGCTGATCGTCCAGTACTTCCACAAGGTAAAATCTCTTTGTCGTGAAATTTCCGAGTTGGGTCCAAAAGCTCCAATCGGGGAAACTAGGACGAAATGAATAATTATCCACAAGGTAAAATATTTTTGTCGCAAAATTTCTGAGTTAGATCCAAAAATTCCAATCGGGGAAACCAAGATGAAAAGAATAATTATCCATGGTTTGAGACCCGAATATAGGGGCTTTGTTGCTGTAGTACAAGAATGGCAAAATCAACCATCATTTGTTGAGTTTGAAAATTTGCTTTGCTGGACAAGAAGCACTAGCTGAGCAAATGGGAGGAGTCTCGCTGAAGGGTGAAGAGGAAGCAATCTACGCCAATAAAAGCAAAGAAAACTCCAAGTAGCGCACATTTGGTAGGTCTAAGAACAATTATGATAAAGCAAAATATCATCAAGGCGAAGGAAGCACTCATGGCAACAACAAAAAGTTTGAAGGGAAGTGCTACAATTGCGGGAAGAAGAGTCACATGGCGAAAGCTCACTAGTCGAATAAAAATTCGGTGGAGAGTAATGTTGCTACTTCCAAAAGTGAAGATGAATGAGATGCTGAGGCATTATTTGCAGTAGAAGATGAGGAGTTGGCTCTCATAGCAACTATGTTTGAATAAATTGATTATGAGAAAAATTGGATTGTTGACTCGAGATGCTCAAATCATATGACGGGCAATAAAGAAAAGTTACAGAATTTGTCAGAGTACAAGGGAAGCCGAGTGGTGGTGATAGCCAACAACTCAAAATTACCAATAGCTCACATTGGTAACATAGTAGTCTCTCCCCAACATGGTGCTAATGAGATGCCACATCAAAATGTTTATCACGTCCCAAGTATGAAGAAAAATCTTCTTTTAGTATCAATTAACATTTACAGGCCATTTTGTTATGTTTGTGATACAAATTGGATCACATCAAAGGGAGATTAGGCTCAATAGATTGAATCTAATTATCTTATCTGGTTATTTGGTTTAGTTAGAGTCTTAGTAGGTTAGGATTTTATTTAATTAGCTAAATTCAGCTTTGTGCAGTTTTGGGAAAATATTTGTAAAATAATCTACACATATCCAAATAATATCAAACCAGTTGGATAAGGTCTCGAACCTCCAGATCTACAACTTTGATATTCATGACTTCTCCAGATTGGAGAAGATAAGGAATACTGGTTTAGTTGGTTTGTTAGGGTTTTATATTATTTTAGGACTTGTTGGCTAGCCTCTATAAATATGTGGATGACAATCAACTTCATTATGGAATTGAATTATTGATTTCTTACCTCCTATCTTCTCTCTAGACTTCTCCCTCCTCCCTCTTCACCATTCTTCCACCTCTACCGTTGGCAAGGTTTCTCATCGCTTCTAATCTCTCTCGACTGTCGAGCCACCCCTCTTCTTTGGGATCTCGACCATTTCATTCCCTTCGTCTACTTTCTTTAATCACTTCCACAATCCACCCTCATCTCCATTCCTATCCATAACCCTAACATCTACTTCACCCGTCACCACCACCATCACCCACGTTATTCCGTATTTTTGTCCCTGCTACAGTTTGAATCTGCGAAGGGCATAAATACGAAAGTTGTAGATTAGGAAGTTACGGATCCAACCTAATTAGTTTCATAATTTTTTGACTACCAAAAAATACCTGACAAATATTTTCTCACAATTGCATGGACTGATTCCTATAATACATTCAGATCTTGAAGGATTCTTAGTGTAGCCTATTTTTGGTTCCAGATCCCATCAATTGGTATCAGAGCCTATCAAATTAGTATTAGAGCCTATTATTTGGTATAAGAGCCTATTATTTGGTATTAGAGCCTAACAATTTGGTATTAGAGCAAGCGAACCTCAGACCTCCATTAATAGTTAAAACAAGGAAGATGACATCAACAAGGAGACCTATGGAGAGCACATTGATAAGGGAGGACTCAATGCACGATGATCCTAACCGTGAGGCCGATTCCTTTGGAGCAACCACGGCAGGACTGAGTCAACCAACGTCCACGGGTTCAAATATGGATGAACTAAGGGATATGTTCCAAACATTGTTGCATAGAGTTGACAACATACAAAAGGATCACAATGAATTCAAAGAATATATCGTGAACCGATTGGGTTCGTCATCTCCTCGACGACGAACGGAGTTTCAAGAAGGACCAGCGATGGGACCCCATAGAACCGATACCCCACATGTCCAGGTGCGTCATATGAGTATCAATGATCCCCTTCTACTTATGCCTTCACATCATCCCCCACCTCTATTACTAAACCCAAGAACGACGGTGGTGGAACCCGAGAGGTGTGCGGCACCGGTATGCTTCGTCGATGAGGAGGATTGACACTATGAGGATGAGGTTGACCCTTATAGAGTTGGTGATGGACATGCTCGAGGATTTAGAGAATGTGATCAATATGCACAAAGGTTTAGACTTGAACCAATGATCTTTTGTGAACCTGACAACACTATTCGGGGGAGCATTACACGCTTGGACTTTCCAAAATTTCAAGGTGGTGATCCAACGGATTGGGTGTTTCAAGTTGAACAATATTTTGATTGTCAAGGTACAACGGAAGATGCAAAAGTCCAGATGGCAAGCTTTCACCTCCAAGGAACAGCATTGCATTGGTATAGATCAATTATTCGTGGTGGTGGATTTACCGAATGGGCTGATTTTTGTAGGAAGATTACATGCAGATTTAGGACAGTGACATATAAAGATTTTACTGCCACATTAAGCAAGATGGTTTAAAGGACTACAATATTGGAGTACCAAGTTGAGTTTAAAAGAGTTAGTAGTCGTTGTGAGCCACCATGGCCTGAACGTACATTGATGAGTACATTTATTTTAGGGTTGCGAGAGGAGATACAAGCAGATGTTCATGCTCTATATCCTACTACTAGACCACGACCACCTTTGAGACCTTCTTTTGACGTTAGAGGAGGCACTAGACCTCCCGTTCGAACTCTCACACCTACCTAGGTGGAGGAGCGAAGAACGAAGGGTCTTTGCTTTCGATATGATGAGCGTTTCACCCCCGGTCATCGGTATTCTAAACCGATCGAGAGTGTGATGCTTATCAATGGTCCTGAGGATGATGATGAGGTAGTTGATGATGGAGAGTGTCCAGAAAAGACCCATGAGGAGACCGTTGAGGAGGGCATTGAGGAAAATATCCAAGCTGAAATATCGACGCATGCATATTCGGGTACTTCCGCGCCGAGGACGTTATGAGTAGATGGACTCGTTAGAAAGCATTATGTGCACATCCTCATCGATTTAGGGAGTATACACAACTTTCTAGACGAGAGGCTAGTGAGGAGATTGGGTTTGGATGCCGAGCCGACCACGGGATTTGACGTTGCTATTGGAGACAGCACAAAGCTTAGGGTGGAGAGCTTGTGTCGCTAGGTCAGTATACGGGTGCAAGGATACGACATTATTGTGAACTTATATATGTTGGCTTTACGAGGAGCGAACATTATCCTTGGTGCTCAGTGATTATAGAGTTTGGGACCCGTCATATTTGATTTCCAGAGCATGAAATATAAACAAGGAAACAAAGATGTGCGACTTGATGATGTTTAGTCTTAGCTCATACTTATCCACTTGTGCTTTTGGTGCGAAAAAGGATGGGACATGGCATTTTTGTGTTGACTATTGAGCACTAAACGCTATTACCGTCAAGGACCGATATCCTATTCCAGTTATCGAGGAGTTGCTGGACGAGTTTGTAGGAGCGACTATATTTAGTAAGCTTGACTTGAGGGTCAGGTATCATCAAATTATAGTTCACCCGACGGATGTGCACGAAACTGCATTTCGAACTCCGGATGGGCATTACGAGTTCCGATTGATGCCTTTTGGTTTCACCATTGCTCCAGCTATCTTTCAAGGCCTCACGAATGATATATTTCGGCCTCTCTTGTGAAGGTATGTCTTAGTTTTTTTTGACGATATTTTTGTGTATAGCAGGACTGAATTGGAGCATTGACGGCATTCGAAGGACGTGCTGAATTTGTTGGAGCAAAACCAATTGAAGATCAAGAAGTCCAAGTGCCTATGGGGAGTACCAAAGGTGGAGTATTTAGGCCACATCATTTCAGCGGATGGTGTAGCGGCGGATCCACAAAAGATTGCATGTATGACTGCTTGGCCTATTCCTACCACTACCACCATATTGAGAGGATTTTTGGGGCTGACTAGTTATTATCGTCGATTCATCATTTGAGAATGATTCTTTTAGATGGACGGATAAAACCACTTCAGCCTTTGAAAATTTGAAAACAGCAATGACGACGACACCCGTTTTAGCGCTATCGGACTTCACCAAAGAATTCATTGTTGAATGTGATGCATCATGTGTTGGCATAGGAGCTGTGCTAATGCAAAAAGGACGTCTCATTGCCTATCTTAGTAAGGCTTTATCTCAAAATTCTCAATAAATTATCGACTTATGAGAGAGAGACGTTGACAATTCTGCATGCGGTGACAAAGTGGAGGCCTTATTTGATCGGTATGTGATTCATTATCCAAACCGATCAAAGGAGCCTTCCATACTTTATGGGACAGCGCATACACACTTTAGCACAGCAGAGATGGGTCACAAAATTGCTGGGATATGATTATAAAATTTAATACAAGAAGGGAACGGAAAATATAGCGGCGGATGCACTATCGCGCCAACCCGATACCGTCGAGCTTGCAGCTTATTCTTCTCCTACCTTTCCCTTCCTTGACAAGCTAAAGTATGCATGTACATCTGACCCAGATATTTTGAGATTGTTGCAGAAGGTGATGGATGATCCAGAGCGCCATCCAGAGTTGCAGAATCGAGGCGTGTTGCTGCTGGACCGCGAATGCATTTGAGTGTTGAAGCGTATTGGTCTGGTTGCATATCGTTTGGAGCTGCCGAAGAGGTCGAGTGTGCATCCTATCTTCCATGTTTCATTGCTGAGGGAGCGCATTGGAGATCATGAGATCGTTGGATTAGTTCTACCAGAGCCATTGGAGGAGAGAGATTGTAGAGCCAATTTGTGTACTTGCTAGGTGCCGACGATGACATGGTACATATTAGAGATGGAGATTCTAGTTGAGTGGCTTGGCAAGCCATTCGATGAGGCGATATGGGAGTTGGAGACTGATATCTTGAAGCATTTCTTTGACTTTTCACCTTGAGGGCAAGGTAGGGAAAGCGTGGTGGATTGATACAAATTGGATCACATCAAAGGGAGATTAGGCTCAATAGATTGAGTCTAATTATCTTATCTATTATTTGGTTTAGTTAGAGTCTTAGTAGGTTAGGATTTTATTTAATTAGCTAAATCTAGCTTTGCGCAGTTTCGAAAAAATATTCGTAGAATAATCTACACATATCCAAATAATATCAAACTAGTTGGATAAGATCTCTAACCTCTAGATCGACAACTTTGATATTCATGACTTCTCTAGATTCGAAATTTATCTGCGACAAACTGAAAGTTTAATCCGAAAGGTAATCATAGAAGATAAGGAATACTGGTTTAGTTGGTTTGTTAGGGTTTTATATTGTTTTAATATTGTTGGCTAACCTCTATAAATATGTGGATAGCAACCAACTTTATTATGGAATTGAATTATTAATTTCTTGCCTCTTATCTTCTCTCTAGACTTCTCCCTCTTCCCTTTTCACCATCCTTCCACCTCTACCGTTGGCAAGGTTTCTCATCGCTTCTAATATCTCTCGACTGTCGAGCCACCCCTCTTCTTTGGGATCTCGACCATTTCATTCACTTTGTCTACTTCTTTTAATCATTTCCACAATCCACACTCATATCCATATCTATCCATAACTCTAACATTCATTCTACCCATCACCACCACCATCACTCACGTTATTCCGTGTTTTCGTCCCTGCTACAGTTCGAATCTGCGAAGGGCATAAATACGAAAGTTGTAGATTAGGAAGTTACAGATCCAACCCAATTGGTTTCGTAATTTTATAACTATCATAAAATATCTAAAAGATATTTTCCCATGATTGTATGGACTGTTGGCTAGCCTCTATAAAGGGCGGAGATTAGAGCCCGTCTATGTGATGTTTGCAGAAACTACATATGTGGAGAAAGCGATAAAGAATGAGATGACAGACTTATGGCATATGCGACTAAGTCACAAAGGGAGGAAGAGGGCCTCTCGATGGGAGTGATTCCCGGAAAAGAGATCAGGTTAGCTACTCCAAGCAAAATGTGATGATGAAAAAAATCAATGCTGAAGGGACTTCCCCAATTTGAAATAAAAACATATACAATATGTGCAGGATGTCAATATGGTAAAGCGCATCGGTTGCCGTATGAAGAGTCCAAATATAAAGCGAAGGTACCATTAGAGCTAATTCACTATGATGTCAAGCAAGTCTACATTGGTGGTATGAAGTACATGGTAACATTTATTGATGGTTTTTCTAGGCATGTGTGAATTTATTTTATGAAAAAGAAATTTGAAACTTTTTGAAAGTTCAAAAGAGTGCAAGAAAGAAGTGGAAGCATAAGTTTGTAAGAAAATTCGTTGTCTACGCATCGACAACGGAGGAGAATATACCTCAGACGAATTCGACGATTTTCTTCGAGAATGCCGAATACGCCATCAGTTCACATGTGCTAACACTCTGCAGCAATATGGCATAACTGAAAGGAAGAACAGGCACCTGACAAAAATATGTCGAAGTATGCTTCATGCGAAGAATGTTCCATGACAATTTTGGGTAGAAGCAACGAGGACTGCGACTTTTGTAATCAACAAGCTTCCTTAACAAAGGCTATGTTTTCTTTCACCTTTTGAAAAATTGTGGAACATGAAGCCTACAGTTAGCTATTTTTGAGGTTTTGGTTGCGTATGCTATGTTTTTGTACCTGATCATCTACGTAGCAAGACGGACAAGAAGGTTGTAAAGTGCATCTTTGTAGGATATGACAATTAAAGAAATGGGTAGAGGTGCTGTGATCCTACAACTAGAAAGTGCTACACATCATGAAACGTGGTGTTTGATGAAGCATCTTCATGGTGGCCCTTAGAAAAGGAAAGGAGATACTACCACACTTAGAGGTTACCAAAGATGAGTTACAATCTACTCAAATTCAGATGAGCTTAAGTAAACCTGAAGATGCAAATGACGATGATGATGTCAAAGAAGATGTAGCTCAAAGTCCTTGGCAAAATGGTGTGTATGAACACTTAAGCAAAGAAGGTGACTCCAATGAAGCAAAACTATCAACTTCTCTTAGAAGGTCAACAAGGGCTAGAAAGCCAAATCTTAAATATGCAAATGTTGCCATAGTAAAAGAAGCAGATGCAAAAGAACCAGAGACATTTGAGGAAGCATTTCAGAATCCATAGTGGAAAAAAGCTATGGTTGAGGAGATTGCTGCATTAGAGCAAAATCAGACTTGGGAGCTCGTTCCAAAGTCTAAAGATATGAGACCTATTTCATGCAAATGTGTGTATAAGATAAAGCGTCGCCCAAATGGATCTGTTGAGAGGCGCAAGGCTCGCTTGGTAGCTCGGGGATTCTCTCAACAATATGGACTGGACTATGATGAAGCATTTAGTCAAGTTGTAAAGCTTACAATGGTACGAGTCTTACTTGCACTTGTACCTAACAAAAATTGGAACTTATGGCAGATGGATTTAAAGAATGCATTCCTGCATGGGGAGTTGGATCAGGATATCTACATGGATCAACCGATGGGTTTTCAAAGTCAAGATCATCCTAAATGTGTGTAAACTAAGAAAGGTGCTTTATGGGTTAAAGTAAGCTCCAAGAGCTTGGTATGGTTAGATTGTTAAATTTTTAACTCATAGTGGTTATTTGGTAACACCTGCGGATTCCAGTTTGTTTGTCAAAGCTATTGGAAGGAAGCTAGTTAATTGTGTTAGTATATGTGGATGATTTAATCATAACAGGAGATTGTGAAGAAGACATTCTCCAAACTAAGGAGAATTTATCAGTTTGCTTTCAGATGAAGGAACTTGGACAACTCAAGCATTTTCTTGATCTAGAGGTTGACCATGTTCAAGAAGGAATGTTTCTCTGTCAGCAAAAGTATTTAGAGATTTATTGAAGAAGTTTGGAATGCTTGAGTGCAAACCAATTTCAACTCCAATGGAGCCAGACTCCAAAGTGTGTGCTCACGAAGGAAGAGATTTGGAACATGCAACGATGAATCGACAATTGGTGGGTAGTTTGATCTACTTTACTTTAACAAGATCTAATATTTCTTACGTAGTTGGTGTAATGAGTCGATACATGCAAAATCTAAAGAAGCCTCACTTGGAAGTAGTTCAACAAATTTTGAGATATGTGAAGAGCACGCTTGGTTATGGTGTCTTGTATAAGAAGGTGAAGATTGCAAGCTAGCTGGTTATTATGATGCTGACTATGCTGATGATCATGATACTCAACGCTCAGAAACTGTTTTTATGCTTGGGTCGGGAGCAATTTCTTGGTGCAGTAAAAGATAGCCAACTGTATCTTTGTCATCAACAAAAGCATAGTATCGAGCTACAGCAATGGCAGCTCAAGAGAGCACTTGGCTTATACGATTGGTGAAGGATCTGCATCAACCAACAAATTATGCAATTCCTTTGTATTGTGACAATATGTTGGCAATATGTTTGGCGAAGAATCCAATTTTTCATGCAAGAACAAAACATGTGGAGGTGCATTATCATTTTATTAGGGAAAAAGTTCTGCAAGAGAAAATTGTGTTAGAGCATATCAAGACAGCTTGGGTGGCAACAAGTTTAAAAGTTTCTACAAGCAGCTTGGGATGGTAGAAAGAATAAAAGCAGGTATTGAGGGGGAGTATTAAAATTACAATAGCAGCTATTTGACTAAGTTCATTAATTTTAATTTCAGTTGTTAGTTGTTAGTTGTTTGTTTATTGCTAAGTCAAGGTTAGTATGGAGCTGCCCTGTTGTAAAGGTAATGTCCTATTCTATGGGATTGTCCTATTCTATAGGGCAGTGGAGTTAGGGAGGGAATAGGTCATCGAGCTATCTCTCTTGTATGCCTATAAAAGGCAATGTAATCCTATGAAATTAATCATCCAAGTTGAGAAGCATAAGAGTGATTTTCTTCTTCTACGAGATTTCTTCTTGAGTAAATTTAGTCTTTTTGTTCTTCTAATTGCAATAGAGTCGGTTTACAAAAATTCAGCCTACCTTAGAAGTGTGCACTCCATCTCTTCCACCCATTTTTCCTAATCCTAATCCTAGGGCCGAAATTCTATTTTGGCCTAAGGGTATCACCATAGACCACTATAGCTTCGGTGGCGGCTAGACATGATGCCTAGTCAATAACATTCGATGTTTGGTGAGTCCTCACGGTGGCGGAATAGCAAAGAGTGGCAATGGAAGAAGATTATTGAGCTCGGGCTTGACTCACTGCATGGTTGGGCATGACACGTCTCGGCAGTCTGCTAGCCCTTGGCGGTTGCATTTGGTACCCAAAGCCCTATTGTAGTGGAGTCGTAGTGGCGGAGAAGCCCGAGTAAGTCACTTCGAGATATCTTGCAGTGAAGGTGGCTGTCGGGTTCACCCACCTACCGATCGCTAGCAACTGCGACGGAGGAGGTGCCTTTGCCGCGATTTGGTGGTCCTCTCCGCCTTCCTCATGGTTTGGCAGTATTTGCCGTGCACGTGATGGTTCTGCTGCAATTGGTAGTAGCACTAGGTTAAATAGGCCTCTTTCAAAGCTTGTAGTGACTTGTTGAGTCATTCTGTGTTCTCTACAACAAATTTTATGGCTTTCTTTCTTGGATCCTTCAAAGCTTCCATGGATTCAATAAACATCTCGCCACAAGGGTGGTTGATTAACGGCAGTGGTTGGCAGTAGTGGTGGCATAGAAGTTTTAAGAGGATAGAGATGAGTTTTTGGCTCTTCATGTCAGCGATCTCCCTTGGATTTTCTTTGGATCGCATATTCATAATCGACCGAGGAACGATGGCTTTAATATCGCTTGATACAAGCTAGATCTAGGCCTATTTGTTCATAGGAAAATTCTGAGATTTCGCAAGTCTCGAATCTAATAACTTTATAATGAAGTGACTTCAAAATCGAGGTGAAATGATATAAAGGAAATAGTAGAGAAAGGATGAAATAGGTCACAAATAGAAATACTGACATTGTGACGGTCGTCAAAGGGTGGCAGATAATTGTGAGGTGGTGGAGGATGAAATATGATAGGAACGAAAATACTAACATTGGCAGATAACCATGAGATGGTGGAGGTCAACCGTATGAGTGGGTGGCTCATGGAGGTAGATGGTGGTTAGGGTTTTAAGATAGAATTAGAGTTCTAATTTGGATCTACTCTCTAGCAAAATAAATAGCTACAAGCAAAGGAGTAAATGCAAGATAAGAAAATAGCAAAACTAATATTCATTCTTGTCCTGATCACAAATAAACAATGATCACCTATTTGTAGAAGTAGAGACATGGCTGGTCTAAACCGACTTGCTCTACTAGGCTTACGTACATGAATTATCCACTTTAATTCAAATTTAAAAGTAAATAACAAAAACTATTAACTAAACTCGACTTGACTCAAACCTAACTTACTCAACTCTCATGGTAAAATCATATCACGTTTTGGATGCCCCAACTTTGAAAATATCAAGTATTGCCAAATTTGTTGTGCATAAGAAAGTGATATCCTTGCTCCCTACAATCATCTGTCAAGCGATTAATATCAACACCCTTGGAGGTCGTTTGTTCTTCTTCAATTAAGCCTTTTATATTATTTTTTTAGCACTATTTACGTCCGTTTGATTTTGTGGCACTAAAAGAAATGATACAGCTCTAGATCAAACTTACTATTCCAACTCCTTCATTGGGTTTAGAAGCTACCATATCTTTGGAGGAGAACAAAAGAAAATTTTAGAGATTTCTTAATGTCAGTGATTTCCTAGTCCTGTGCTCCTAGTGTAACATAAGCATTAGAGATTTCTTATCAGTTGTTTCTTGTTCGAGGACTAGCTTTTCTTGGGCCCAAGTCAAATTCTTTTCTCAGGAAGCCCGCCTTTCACATTCTTTTATCATAGATTATTTCCATGATACTCTTCCAATCCAACTAAGCAACTTTAGTTTTCTAGATTGTGAGGAGTAAGTACTGGGATGGGTTACCTTATAGGAATATGACCCTTCCCAATCTCTGTTACCGAATGCCATCCATAACAGTATAATAACACATTGAATAGGTTTCCGTATGACTTTTATCTGTGTTTTAGCATACAAAGGTTAGGTTTCTAGGTCTATTATGGTAAAACATTGAACAGGAATAGCTATCCCAAAAGCAAGCATACCGGTATAGTAAACTAGAAATCCAATGATGCCCTCTCAAAATTTTTGTTAAAGTAAATATCCAACAGAAGATATAATTAAAGAATAATTTTAATTTCATAAATTATTACTGTTTTTCATATGCACTAACTGAACTTTTTAATTACCCATATTTAACTATTAAACTAAAAATTATATATATATATATGTACTTTTGAATTAAAAAAAAATAAATAACTATATATATCTCTAAACTTAAAAACTTTTTAAATCAACAAATATCTGTGATAAAAAAAAATTAAAAAACATACGAAAAATAATAATAGTTTAGATAGTCTATGAAATTATCTTATAATTAATTATTTCCCGTCGGTATGACAATAAAAGGATTTAAGAAAATAAAACTTTTATTTTTGCGTAGAAACAATTTCCAAATATTCCATAAAAAAGTATTTTATATTAAATTGATGATGTGACGTCATCACGTGCATTGATTATGATAGCTATATAATGAAAAGAAAAATCAAAGGCTTTTGACAAGTTATCACAATACCACCTTTTAGGTTATTTACATCGAAAACTTAATTGATTTTTATTTTGGCAGATAGAGTCATTTTTTATTTCTCAAGCACTTGAGGCTTTTTTTTTTACTTTTCTTCTAACTTTACCATTTCTGACATTTAGTGCTTTATTAAATATTAATGGGACACTATAAAAGAGAGATAAATGACCCGTACTTATCTTCTTTATCATCTTTATTTTCTACTTCATACGTTGCTACTAATTTTTCTTCTTTTTAATCATCTACTGCTTATTTTTCTATCTCTTAATCATTTTCTTTTTTTATACAAGTCTTTAATCACTTTTTAATTAATAAAATAAGAGACTAATTAGAGATAGTTTAAGTTGTAAATTTTTATTAGAATTTCATACTTAAACTGCAAATTTCGTACTTAAACTATGAATTCTTCATTCCGCTATAGATATATTTCGAATACTCCGAATAAAAAAGTTCTAGATCATAATGTCATAGATTTTATCCAATTGGTTTCATAATATTTGGACTTCAAATGATTATGTTATGAATATTTTTTCAAAACTGTGCACAACTGAAATTTCATAGTTTAAGTACGAAATTTGTACTTGAAATTATAAATTTCGTACTTAAACTACGAAATTCTAATTCTGCGTAATTTTAGCAAAATGTTTAGAAGATATGCATCTGACATCTAAAACATATAAAATTAAGTAGATAAAATCCATAACATCATGATCTAGAACTTTTGTATTTGGAGTTTCTTCATATTTAAAATTTATCTATAGTAAAATGAAGAATTTGACAAGAAATTCGTAGTTTAAGTATGAAATTTTGATAATAATTCACAGTCTTTAAGTATATATTGTAATTTACTTATAATATTAGATTAAGTTATATTTTTGAAACATTAATTAAGGAGTTTTTATTTATTTAAACTATTTGCAATTTGTTTTTATGTAAAATTGTAATGGTGAAATATATAAATTCTGTAATATAAAAGATATAACGAAAGTTGCTAAAATTAATAAAAGTTGTTATTATATTTACGAAAGTGACTAATTAGAGATATTTTTTCTATACAAGTCTCTTTAATCGCTCTTTAATTAATATAATAAGATATATTTCGAATATGAAGAAACTCAAAAAAAAGTCTAATATTACAAGTAAATTACAATATATACTTAAAAAAACTATTAATTATTGTCAGAATTTTATACTTAAACTACAAATTTCTTACTGAAACTACGAATTTCATACTTAAATTATAAATTTCTTATCAAATTCTTTGTTTCACTGTAGATAAATTTTAAATACGAAGAAACTCTAAATATCAAAGTTCTAAATCATGATATCGTAGATTTTATCCAAAACAATTTAGACTCGATTATGCTCATAACTTTCGAGAGGATCTGCGAACAATCTAATCGATGGATCTTCCTAAATTTTTGATATATTGTCACTCTAGAAAAGAGCTTTCCAACGAATATAAGTCATAGAATTTGGACAGTTAGATCTTGAGATATCGACCGAACAGTGGTTGAAGGTCAATTAAACCCTAGCTTGATAGCCCTTCAATGGCTAGATAGTTGCTATGTTAAATCCATGGTGTGAAGGGGGAAAAGTTGTTATAAAAGAAGATGGTTAGGAGTTAGAGAAAGCCGACTAAAGACTTGGACGGTGGAAGAAGAGAGGCGGGAGATGGCGCCAATAGCTAGAGATAGTTGAGAAGGAGATAAATGCACAATGCCAATTTCAATTATTAGATTTCTCCTCAATTAGAGTTTCCTCCACATATTTATAGAGGCTCACCCTAGGGACTCATCAACTAAGTTAAATAACCCTAACAAACTAATAATTTTGGCTGTGATGTATTCAAATGTGTCCAATCGCATTTGAACGCGCAAATACCGTTCTCTGTCGTTACGAACGCGTGCAAGTGTTTAAATGATCGCGTTCGAACGCGGATCCTTGGCGTTTGAACAACCCCTTGGCAAAAGGCCTTATTCTCTTAAGCAAATATAAACTAGATAAATAGACTCATCCTAATGAACCCAAAGCTGTGAGTGAATCTAATCTGACCGAGTCGTATCAACATAATGATCTAGAACTTTTTTATTCGGAGTTTCTTCAAATTCGAAATATATCTACAACAAAATAATGAATTTATAGTTTAAGTATGAAATTCGTAGTTTAAGTATGAAATTCTAAAAAAAAAATTCACAATTTAAACTATTTCTAATTAATATATTATTTTATTAATTAAAAAGTGATTAGAGACTTGTATAAAAAAAAGAAAAGATTAAGAGATAGAAAAAGGAGTAGTAGAAGAAGAAGAAGATAAAGAAGAAGAAGAAGAATTAGCAACAACATATGAATTAGAAGGTGAAGAAGATGAAGAAAAAGATGAGTACAGATCATTTGTTATGACCCAAGCCCAAGCTGATCTAGCCTAGCCAAGCAAAATCACTTGATCTAGTATTGGACTCACACACTATCCATCTTAGATTTGCCTATTTCCTTTAAGTTGTTCAATTAAGACCTTATGGTATGTTGCATTTGCTTATTAGACTTAGTTGGTAATTTACTTATTAGCATTAGTCGGTCCAAATGAGGGTTAAACAACCTAATTTGGAGTTAGCCACCTATAAATTATGGTGTGCAACTCTTTTGCTCATTATGAAATGAATCAACTAATTTTAGCCATAGGAGTAGCCATAATCTAAATAGCCACCTCCAACACCTCCGAAATTTCCCTCTACACCTCCATTGCAGCCTTCCACCACTCCTCCACCAAGTCGTGGCCACCCTCTCTCAACCCCAAATGAGAGAATTACCACACCTAGAAGCATCTGCAACTACTTCAAATCCAAATATGCTTTTCTAGAAATTGGGCCACTATATCATGTCTCTCTTCTAATGTTCCGGCAATGTTTAATAAGGCACTAAATGACAGAAAGAGCAAAGTTGAAAGAAAAGTTAAAAAAAAACCTCAAGTGCAAGAGAAACTAAAAATAAACCTGCCTTACCAAATTAAAAACCAAGTGGCCAAATAAAAACCAAGTAGATTTTCCATACAAATAACCCTTTTACAAATGTGTGTTCTTAAAAAGTAAAATTAAAAAGAAACTGTGCACAAAGGAGCTGCCAAAATTCAATAAAGAGAAAGATCTTTCTCATTAAACTTTTTGTTTCATCAAATTTTCTGAGGACTGTATCATTCCAGAGTATAGACAAAAACCTCAGCAGTGTTATAGGTTCAAATATGGCGCGCTTTCCAGAATTGAACAGAGCATTCATCAGCTCAAGAGATAAATGGCACAAAATTTACCAGACATATTTATTCATTATGTTTTCTAGAAAATGATTAGAAAATGAACAGTTGATATGAGATTTATAAATAAATAAATAACTTGCTTATATGCATGAATAGCATGCTCGCTGAGACTACATAAATGTGCAATAATACATGGCTCACAACAAAGAAGAAGCTCAGCTTTGTTCCTTGACACAAATGAACTAGAATTCTCGCATTCTTCCCCAGTAAAAGGAGGATTATTCTTTCTGGCAGCAGAAGCAAGTCCAAATGCCACAGAACAATGGTACCTAGTCTTCCTCTTCATAAAGCAATACAAAAGAAAATGGTGCAAACTTGTATCCATCACCCTCATAGAACTTGTTCTGGAACTCCACCCAGTGAAGCCTCAAGGCATGTAAGAATGCACTTAAAGTTTCCATCACAAGCAAGACACCAATAGTGGCAGAGATGAATACGACTAAGCCAATGATGAGAATGAAGATATTATTGTACCTGATGAAATACCAGTTATTCACTTCAAATAAGAAGAAAAGAATACTAGATGGAAGAATAATAACTATAGGAAATGAATCAAATAAAGGAAACTCACCCCCAAGCAAGTAGGAGGACTTTCTCGTAAAAAACACTGGACAACTCCGAATGGGCAAGACTGCAGGCAGCACATCAAATATGTTGTTAATTACTGTTGGTGTAAGATCATGGAGGAAAGTAGTAATAAGATAACAATACGGAATAAAAGGAACATGAAGTCCATATGGATACTAAACTAAGCTGCTGCTTTCATATGCAGATAGCAGATTGTCTACTTTACCGTGTTCTTTCTCTAGTACAGCCTAGTGACTTCAATCTTGCATAGTAAGCCGGTGAATTTTTCCTAAATATATAGCAGATACTGAAAAAAAAGGAAATCTCAAGAACAATTTGATCACTTTGATACCTTAGAGCCCATAAACGAAGATATGACGCAGTATTTGAGACAGCTTCAAGGACAAATTCGATTGTATGTATCAATTGGTGCACAAAAACTTCAGTAAAGTCAAACTCCTCATGCTCATGAGAATTGTGATCATGGTCCACCTCAAGTGATTCTTCTGTTCTCTGAAGCATGGTATATGATTCCCCTTGATGCCTCTGATTTAACAATCATAAAGACTAATCAGCAGGATTTAAGAACCTAGTCACTCAAGAACAAAAAGGCAATCTGAACAAATAATTACCTCCTGATGTTGCTTCTTCAAAAGCAATGGCTTCGGAATTAACATCCAGGGCACAGAAATAAGAGCCAGAAGAAGTAGCACAAGCTAACCACATGATGATAAGCATGTTAGTGTAAAAATGAACAGAACAATCTAATAGAGATGCATATAAAATTATAACAAACCTGCAGTGTTTTCTGTCCAGGAAATAGCTGGTTCTCACGAAGATCATCTGTTGGACTGAGGAACATATATATCATTACATGGTATAAATCTGCTTTTGACCCAGTGCACCATTTTACAATGATGAGAAGTGACAGATAACCGAATAGACTGTTCAAGTAGATTAACTGAGGAACAAACTGATACCTGTGACAGAACAGCTGAAGCCATTAACTATATACTTATACGTTCATTACTGAATATAAACTTATATTTAAGTTAAGAAAGGTTAAACCAAAACGGACTAGCATTCTAAACGATGCCCTCAGAGGATTACTATAATCTGAGCATTCAAGATGATTAAACAAAATATTAACGCTTTCAAGTTCTAATGATTATATGATCCATACAGATAGCTTTCTAAGACCCCTTCATGATAGATTTAGTTGTTTAGGTGATAATAATGCATCCAGAGTTATATTCAAGTCTTGACTGAAAGAAGTAGATTGTCTTTGACAATTTCAATTGTCCTCTCAGCAACTAGTAGAAGCACATAAGAAACAATACACAAAGTAGCAGATTATAAGTCATAATACTGAACCTAACATCAAATTTATAGAAACTAAATAAGTACAGCAAGTATAGGGAGTGTGTTCATGTGGGAGGAGAGAAAAAAAGGAGAAACCAGACCTTATTAAATCTATAACAATTGGAACCAAAAAAATTTCACAATAGGTAGCATTTTCAAAATTGGATGAATATGATCCATTAGATTAGATGCTATCCATATCCACAGCCATACTCTGAGACAAACAAAGTAAGGAGAAGGATATCAGATCCGCAGTGAGCACTAAATCGAGCAGTGAATCATCAGTATGGAAACTAAAAATGGAAATTAGATTATTGCAATTACCAAATATTAATGCTATTCCTGAAGAATTTTGCATTAAAATAACTCAATAGAATGCCCAGATTCATTTGAGCTACCCCAATGAGGATAGACATCTTCATCTTCAATGAGTTGAGAAATGGCAGCTCACTACGGCTACCATGCCACTCAGGATCCACACCAAATGGGTAAGTACGCCTCACCTTAATCAAACCCTCTGTAGTAGAATCTCTATGAGAAAGACAAAGGAAAACAAAAATCATAACCTACAAAATAATCAGAAAAAAAATATCTTTCTAAACAGACTTGCACTTACCTGCAAGAAGGATCACGACAGGCATAGGCTGATTTACCGAAAAGCTCAAATGGGACTGAGAAGAACTCATTGTAGATTAATCCAGTATAAATCGAAAAAAGTCCCATCATCATAATCACATAACGCCCACCAAACATCATTTCCATGATATCTCCAAGCTTCTGTGAATCCCAAACAAATTTAATAATCATTAAATTATTATAGCAGTCATATAAACTAGTAAATGAACAATATTTAGGGAGAAAAGAAAAGAAAATTTTAATGAGCTTGGAATTGTTCAGGAAATCATAGAGTTTATCAATCAAGACTTCAAGAAAAAACAAAGAAACAAGAACAGCTACAACTATCATGATGATTATTGCATTAGTTAAAAAGCACTTGGACAACTGTGTTCATCATCATATTATAAGAGGAATTTGAGCACATATTAATTTATTCACTCAATGAAGAGAAACAAGATTACTCCACAACTAGCGAAAATTCTAGTTTTTGTCCACAATAATCTCTGTCTTTTCTTTAGAAGACCAACATAGTATATGGAGGGGAGACCAAAATGTGGGATGTTGGAGGAGATTCATTTAATTCTAACCTCACATTTGATGAACCTGCTTTGGAGTCCATCATATTCACTTATGAAGATAATGAGGAGAATAACTTAGATGGAGATGAATGATTAATGTCATTGCCAATTACACTACTGACTTATGGCTACTCTTGTTTTGATGTTATGAAAATTGTGAAATGTTGATCAGTTGATGTAAACTTTATTATTTGGTAGATGTACTTTATAAACTTTAATGCCATGACCCTACGAGTTGCTCATATTGAATACAATGATATCTACTATTTTTATTTTGGTGCATTGTTGAATGTTGATGCATTCGTTGTCTAATTGTCTTTAATATTTACTACTCTCATTTTTACTATTATATGCTTATGTAGATGATAGATATTATTTGTACATTGTCAATAGAATATGAATTTCTTTTTTGCACATATACAAGTATAGGTTGTCATTAGAATATAATTGTTTATATAATTTATTTATTGTTGTATCCGAGACGTACTGTATTATGATTTTTGAGAATTTGCCATATCCCATATCTGTATCCTGTATCCGGTTCCGTGCTTCATTGGTAGTTACAACTGGTACTGATATTTATCATTCTTTTCTAGTGACCGATGTTGATAATGATATCGATATTTAGAGCCTTGGTGGCAATAGATTACATAGAGGTTGAACTACGTGCAAGATATACATCTTAACATGTCACTTATTGGACACTTATTTTGAACACAACTCAAAACCAAGTAAGTGGGCTAGTTTCTGATTATCAAATCCAGCAATGAAATCCAAACCTAATTGATACGATTCGGAAATCACCGATGACGTCTCGAATATGGATACACTTTAGGGGTGTCTTTTATTCTTGTTTTAGTGTTTATTTCACTCTGATACGATCTCCCCTTTAGGATAAGGTTCGATCTCTCCCGATTTCCAAATCTGGACAGAATCTGATACGGAACTTCAGAAATAGATCTCGAAAGATACCGTCATCAGATCGACGTGAGAATTTAATATGTTGTAGCCCCGGAAAAGAGCTTTCCAATAAATAAAGTTTCAGGCAAATCAGATGTAGGGATCTCGAGATATCGTCCAATTAGTGGATGAACGTCAGGGGGTCTGTCTTAGGATCCGTGGATGGAGGCACGAGATCCTAGATGATGGTGGATGGTGGTGGACCGACGTTAATGGGGTGGCACCGGTGAATAAGTGGTGGTGAAAGGATTATAAGTGATGGAAGGATTATGGCAAGTGTTGGATAGATTGAAAGAAGGGGAAGAGTGGGCCGCCCCTAAGGGACTAGGGTGATTGGCCGGTCGAGAGAGGTTAGAAGCGGTGTCGCCGGGGATCGAGAGAACGGGAGCGAAGAAGATGAAAGAGACAAAGCAAAAACTCAATTCATCAATAATGATTCTATGGTTGTCATCCACACTTTTAGAGACTAACCAAACAATTCAAAAAATGACGATTATTAATCCTAAAATAGTAGATTTTCGCCGATCGCGTTCGAACGCACCTGATCGCGTTCGAATGCACATTTTGCGTTTTTTGTATTTGCGAACCTGATGCAGGCGTTCACAAGCGCGTTTGAATATACTCCATCTGCGTTCGAACGCACATTTCACATTCTCTATTTTTGTGAACCTGATACAGGCGTTTACAAGCGCGTTCAAACGCACTCCATCTGCGTTCGAACGCAACATACAAAAATAAGAATAAAAGATACCCATAAAGTGTATCCATGCTCGAGACGTCATTAGTGAAGTCCGAATTGTATCACTAACAGTATAGTTTATTGCATATGACTTATTACATATGAATAAAAGTTTCCTACCAAATAATTTTTCCACTTCAAGGAAAAGATATAACCAAAAATTTTAACATTCAACAATGCAGATAATGTAGTATGATTAAGTACAGAAGGCCATGAATCCCAATTGCATCCTCTTAAGTAGTCCACTTTTATTGTGGTAGCAAGAACTGAGAAACTAGAAGCTAATAGACTTTCTCCCATTCATGGTGGAAAATAGTAAAGGGGTATAGAGCACCCTGCATTTTAGGCAATAAAAGAAAAAGGCAAGAATCGGAACAAGAGGTCTAAATGGCAGTGTGTAAACGATAATAAATGCAAAGTACAAAATGTTATTTATAAATTTTCCTAAACTAAATTGTCTATATGTTTGAGCACAACAGTAGAAAAAGAATTGCACTTTTTCAAATTTTAAAATTTTATGTTTGCACATTATGTAGGGAATAGAATTCACCTAATTTTGAATAAGCACTCATGCATATTACACATAGATAAGAAGTTACAAACAATATTTAGGGATGCAATTGAAGCTAAAAGGCATATGAAATCAAGTCAGTGATTTGCTTAATTTTTGAATTGCAAGTGCAAAGCAAATGGTCTAGATAAGTGTGTCTTCTGATTCCTCAGCTGAATTTATATGTATAATTGACATTTGAAAAGCCCAAGGAATTGAACAATTGAAGTATTCAGAAGTCAGTGATTTGTTTAACTTTTGAATTGCAAGTGCAAAGCAAATGGTCTAGATAAGTGTCTTCTGAGTTCTCCTTAGCTGAATTTATATGTATAATTGACATTTGAAAAGCCCAAGGAATTGAACAATTGAAGTATTCAGAAGTCAAAAGAATAATGAAAGAACTTAAAAGAGCTGACCTGTGAAGAAAGTTTCTTTTCCCGGAATATGAGATACAATGTTGCCAATAATAAGCAAAGGCCATGGCCCCAATCTCCAAACATGACAGCAAATAGGAATGGAAACGTAACAATGGTGTATACACCAGGGTTTGCTTCTTGATACTTAGCAACCCTGCAGTTTTCATAGAATTTGCTATTACTATAAATCCTTCATATAGGCAACATCCGAGATAGAATATCTTTTCATCATATTAAAAAGTCAGAATTGCTTATATATCAGCAGCTACTAGTTTTATTGGAGGGTCAGTGTGTACATTTATAACATAAAGTTGCTTCAAGATCCTCCTCAAG
Source organism: Typha latifolia (assembly GCF_019914945.1). Taxonomy (NCBI): domain Eukaryota; kingdom Viridiplantae; phylum Streptophyta; class Magnoliopsida; order Poales; family Typhaceae; genus Typha; species Typha latifolia. Next base: position 698,021 of record NC_133097.1, read on the forward strand.
ACAAACAAAAAAAAAAAAAAAATATGGATGCTCCAAAGTAGTGTGTCTACATAATGGCAGATAAGCAAAAGCAACGATGGCCGTGCCACAGGCACAGACCGTGCCGACCAACACTTATCGGCCATGTTGTAAGAGGAGGGAAAAAAAAAGAGATGCCCACCTTCGCCTTTGCCTCCGCCGTCGCCGATCGCCTTCGCCGTCGCTGTCGCTGTCGCCCGAGCACTTTGAGTGCCCTAGCCCGAGGGAGGAGAGACCAAGAGAGAGAGAGAGAGAGATAGAAGTTATCGGTTAAAACATATGGAGCCATTTTTTTTTCAATTTTTCCTATTTTCATCAGTTATTATTAAATCAACTGATCAATTGATCATTTAGAAGGCTTAGATGAAATTAATGATAATGAGACTAGAGATGATAATGATGATGATGATGGTGATAATAACGAGACTCAGTCTGGTAGCGGTGATAATAGAGATGAAACATGCTTCCCTATTACACAACCTTTTCAAAGGTATTATTTTTACAGAGGACTTGAATTTGTAGATAACAGGACATTAGTTGAAGTGTACCCATAGGATGATATGAGTTCATCATAATTACCATCATATTAACCACACCCACCAGAGTCAGAACACCATTATTATACTCTATATCTACAATTTGTATATACTTATGGTGTGTCTATGCTTATCCCGGTGCCGTTTATTCCCATGCATGTTCAACATTCATATCATATCATAGGAAAATTATAAAATTTCTATTTATATGAAGACTATGTGAGATGTTACAACGAACAATACTATCAGTGAATGAGTTTTGAATAATATTGACAGTATTTAATACAACATTCTCATGTTATTCTTGTGCTGACAAATGAAGTATTTGATTCTCCTCATCATTTTACATTCAACTAGATATTAATTTTAATTATTAAATTATTATCGATTAATATTATGTTCAATCATTAATATTAGTTTTAATGAATGTCTTCAATCCTAGTATGTGTTGAATAATATTTATATTTAACTGTTGCTTTATCTTTAATAAAATATGTTATTTATAAAATAATCTAAAGATAAAATATTATACTGTAGGTTTTAAACTTTTAATACATATATTTAAACCAAAAATTAAAAATTGACATATCAAAGACCAAAATACATCTTTAAATATCCTAAAAAATTTATTAAAAATATTTTAAATGCGTGCCAGTGGCACACACAACGGTGTGCCACTGGCACGGTGGGGTGTGCCACTAGCACGGCCATCGTTGGTTGATAATTTGGCATAACATACTCAAAAAGAAAACATCTTCTCTATCCTATGGTGCATTAAAGTTTAACCTAAAAAATCAAATTAAATACATCATTTTGAAGATTTGCTTCTCAAGGTTTGACAAATATTGACGTTGGCAAAAGAAAGCATTATGAAATAAGTGCTAAATCAAAAAGAAATAATTACTGCAAGAAAGAGAAGATTCCATTGAATATGTTTCATTTGATCGAACATATCATTGGGAAATCATCCATGATTTATTTCAATGCATTTATTGGATTCATAAGAGGCGCTCAATGCCTATACTTAATGCTGACATCATAGAAATAGAAGACAACTTACTATTTCCTCAAATTGTTTTATTTTTCCTCAATTAACCAGATATCCATCTCAAATTTTAACTTGTACCGCATTCATGAAGTTATTCCTGGACAGACTAACCATCAGAAGTAGACATAACAACTAATACGAATAAATGGAACACAATTTCAGGTCATAAGCGCTTATAGCTTTTGTATTTACTATGCTTAGGAACCTAATCCAATACTTCTAAGCAAAGATACATCGTAATTTGTTCTCTCACTGAGAATTTTCTGCATTCTAAAGTGCTATCACAGCACTAATGCAGACATTCTAGCCTTTTCCAACAGAATGACATTTAAAATATTTATCCTTTCCTAATCACTTGAAGCTGACAACAATGTCTGTGGCATCAAATATCAAGCCCTTATTAGTCTTTAAACACCTCACAAATATCGAAACTTTGAAACCTGTGAATCTAATCACTTGTATTCTAAAACATAGGTTGAGTAAATGTTTCCTTGAGCTATGATTCTTCAGTACCCCAGAATTATTGGTACCTATTCACAGAAAACAGCCGAATAATGCCAATAATAGTATAATATTATTGATTCTGTAATACTATCCAAACAAGATCTGCAATTTCAGATGTTTGCTTGGAAATGTGCAGGAACTAACCCATAAGCATCAACAATTTCCTGAAAAGCGGAAGTGAATTTATTTGTCCGGAAATATGTAGGAGGAGATTCTTTCATGTGAAGAACCTGAAATATTGAGCCAACTTGGGAGTTACTGGCATAGGTAGCGCGCTGCAATGCATTTTGAATCTGCAGAAGTGCATGCAGAGAGATACTAATAAGCCCATACAAAAACAACATGAACATGAAGGTCTGCGGCAAAATAATACCAGAGACATTAGGATTACAAGGGCATTGAGGTACCTGGCCTGTTGCAAAAATAGGGCTCCAGCCCTCGGCAACTAAGCATTTCTTTGTCACATCAAGGCTCAGCATGTTTAAAGTGTGATAAACAGACTTCTCTCTCCTTACCTGTAATAATTAAAATTTAGATACAAATGGAACTAAAGAACTATCCAAGATGCCTATCACTAAATATTAGTACCAAATGATTTGGGTTTCAACTAGCAAAATAAAAAATTGAACCACAAGCCAAGTCACATGAAATAAGATAGAGGGAAAATGTAGGAGTAATTTTATGAACATGAAAAAGAATAAATATGTAATAACTTACCGAGTGATTCCATTGCTCAAACTGATGGCCAATATTTTTAAGTATGTTGTCACGATGAAGCAATCCAACATCAATTGTAGACTTCAGCTCTGAGATCTTTCCTTTGGCCTGAACTTTAACAGACACACAAGTCCATTAGTTCATATTACAATATTATCAGCAAGCAACAATAAGAAACATAGAGAATGCTTCCACTATGTCTGAATGCCTGATCACAAAACATTATGTAACATTATTTTGTTGGCAATAAAGTGAACAAAACTTTATATCAATTGTGTAGATTGTGTAAAGAGCATGATATAGAGTTGATTTCAAGCCGACGTTCGAACGGCCTTTAAGGCGTTCGAACGCATCAGCCCAAGGATAGAAGCCCACTTAAGGCGTACAAAAGGTCCCCTGGGCATTTGAACGCATATGACTGAGAACAGTTGATCACTTTAGGCATTCAAATGGCCCCTATAGGCATTTGAATGCATGAGCTTGAGAACAGACAGCCTCCTTAGGAGTTCGAACGACCCCACGGGCGTCCGAATGCGCCTCACGAGAGCAAATAGAAGGCTTTAGGCGTTCTAATGGCCCAAAGTGCATTCGAATGCAAATGCCCGAGCGCACAAGACACCTTAAGGCATTTGACCGAACTTGCGGGTGTTCAAACAGCCTAGTCTGTATAGTCCAACTTGTTATGTGGCGTTTGAACGGGATTTCGTACCTTCAAATAGCCCTATGGAAATGACTTATCCTAGACTAACTTGAATTAAGTTCCTCATCTAATACAAACCTATATAAGTCCTTGAACCCTAGAAGAGAGGAACTTGATTAAAGAACGAAGATTGAAGCCCTAGTGGAGAATTTGCTGAGAGTTCTTCATTGATCAAACAAGATAAAAGATTTGAGCGCTTAAAGATGCTTCTTGATCGTTTCATCATCATTTGTTGATACAACTTATTGTCTCGAGGATCACTAAGACAAGTCATTCAATCTCAAGCAAGGTTCGTCGGATTGGCCGATCCTGATTAGACCCGATCCCGATCTAGATTTGATCCCAACCAAATGACTAGAATCGGTCGGTTTTGATTAAACCGAGCTAGATCCATTATGTCCCCAAGCTTTTCTCTCTCTCTCTTTACTCTTTTCTACTCACGCTCTCTCTCTTTCACTCCTTTCTCCTTTTCTTCTCACTCTCACTTTCTAACGGAGAGATCTAGCTCCAACAAACTCTGACGAACTCTGGCAACGCAAATCTCATTCCAGCGAACTCTAACAAACTATGATTCATCAAGTATTCATTGTTTGAAACTATCACATGATTCATATGCTGGTTATTATCCTCTTTCGTATCCTCAGTATTCTTAGACAATAAAATCTATTTGATATGAATGATATGATGCAATTACTTTTTAGAGCATTAGACCCTAGATATTATTAGTTTTAAATTTATGGTGATTATGATGACGACAACCACAGAGATTTACGAGAGCCAGCTCATCGAGTTTTGAACTTTGAGTAAGTTAGTACTTTTGTTAAAGTTTTAAGGCTCATATGTGAAAAATTATTATTTTATTATTTCTTTGTCATGTTTTCTAAATTTTTCAAAAAATTTCTGCATTTTTAAATAATATATTAAATTTTACATAATTAAAAAGTCTGATTCAATCCGGGCAACCGATACGGCCAATTCAACCGATATGTCTCGTTTTTCCGGAAGGCCGATCTTGATCCCCATTTTTCAAACTTTGATCTCGAGGGTCAAAAAGATTGATACAATCAATTACATGAAGCAATTCATCGTAGGTTTTAGCGAATAAGAGGTCTTCAAGATATAGTGCGGGATTCAACGAGTAATATGTAAGCAATTCTCGTATTGGCTTTTTATTAATAGTTGTTTTGATCCTAGTGAAAAAGACACATGGTTTTTACTCTAGTTTGGGGTTTTCTACATAAATCTCGTATGTTTGCATTGCTTACTATTTATCGATCATTATTTGCTATTAAGTCTTCAAGTAGGAGGTTGTATAGTTCTTATTAGGGTTTGTCTTAGATTTTTCAATTGGTATCAGAGCGAGTCTTCCTTACTTTAGAAAGAGATCTTTTGGTATATGGATTTTCATAGGGAAGAGTAATCTATGGCTAGACTTCCCTTGCTCGATGGATCTAATTATTTAATGTAATTTTTAGTGGTGTCTCTCCTAATGAATTTCACAAAAATTTCAATTGTAAAGTTGCTAAGAAAGGTTGGGATATTCTTGAGACTATACATGAGAATACTCCTACTGTCAAATTATCTAAACTTCAGAGGCTTACGACTAAATTTAAAACCCTGCGTATGGATGATAATGAGTCTTTCGATGATTTTTATGCCAAACTTAGCGATATTGTTAACTCTAGTTTTAACCTAGGTGAGAAGATTCTTGAAAATCGTATTGCTAGAAAATTTCTTAGATCTTTATCTGAGAGATTTCAATCTAAAGTTACTGCTATTGAAGAAAGTAAAGATGATGATATTAGAGTTGAACAACTAGTTGGGAATCTTCAAACTTTCGAAGCCACTCTTTGTTTTGAATTTTGTGCAAAAGGTTGAGGATGACAGCAATGATGAAAGTGATCTTGATTCTGAGATGATAGCCTCTTTGTTAAGAAGTTTAGAAAATTCTTTAAGAAACCAAAGAATGTTTCAACTAAGATCAATAAGTCTAAGCCTCTTGACAAGAACAAAGGGCCTAGTCCTAGTGGTGGTATCCAACGTTACAAATGTAAAGGATTTGGACATATTTGTAACGCCCCCGCCCGACACTGGCACGTGCATGCCCACACGCCCACATGGCACGCGCGGCACACGCGACAAGTCGGGCGGGACCTATCACGCACAGATACTCTCCTGTGCACATATAATCATGACATCATCAAATAAAACTTGTTAACCTATCCATGATTATATAATCCATCATCAAATAAATCATACTATTAACCAAATAAACCTGTTAACATATGAATATCCCAATCCACAATAATATAATTAAACTACTACATAATCTGGTAGGACCTACACAAGCCACAACAAACCATCAAGATACAACTAAAACAACTAATATAAGAGTACACTATGATTCGACCTGTATTATCCAAATCATTGTCTAATATAAAAAAGTACAAATATCAAATACTGGTACAACTCAATATCTGGTTAAAGTATCATCTATACTGTCTCGCATCTATAGCTCACCTCATCATCGCTCTAAAATATCTTCTCAAGATATCTCAAGTCGCTATCACATACTACATATCTGAGAGGGTTAGAAAAAAAATAAAGAGTCATGAGCTAAAGGCTCAGTGAATAGACCTTACCCCCCGAATCAGTGAAGCCAAACAGAAAATAAATCAAGTACTGGATAATATAAATCAGAAAGAGTATCATGTCATGAATGAATATATAAATGTATTCTCAATAATACATAAATAAAAAGTAGATAACATGTCATAATTGATAAAAGTATATAATCATCGACAATAAGTAAACAAATCTCCATGTCATACCATCATCATAACTTTCTCTTAAATGACACATGATGCATACCGACTATGACCATGCGATGATATCAAATGCAACCATATGATGTATATTGACCACTCGATAATTAGGTAATCAGATGATAATGAAATCATATGCATTTCTCAATATCTCAGTCATTAATGTCATCTCTATATGTCATCATCATACTAGACCACTGTGCACAGTCAACACCTAGTACCCGGTCTCAACATCTTGTCTAAAGGCTCAAAGTATACTCTGCCACCCGCAAGAGTATCTCAAATATAACCATACCCCGCCACCCACAAGGGTATCAACATCATCCAGACCGGGCACCCTTCTAGCTGATAGAAACCTCGTGAGGATAACTCGCCACATATGCCCTAGCGAATGGCATGTATCTGAATGTCTGCTGCGCACACAGACTAACGAACTCGGACGTAAGGCCAACAGGATCGCGACTATGTCGAGCGATCAATCATCTCCAGGCACGCCCTAACCCTCGCGCCCACTCGGGTATTCTCACACTTTCTATTAACTATCCAATCAATCACATTTCATGCTTTCCTTCTAAATAACAGATCATATGCATATATCTTGTACAATAACAAGTCAACGCATAACAGGAATTTAGGTAGAATAGGAATCAAGAGAAAAAAAAATGCAATGTAGTCTCCAACCATGTATCTAACACATGCATACCCCTCCCCCCCCCCGCTCGTCTATCACATACACACTCATGCTAGAGATCATCTCAGTACACAATCATAACAGTGGAATCATCTCTAATCATCTCTATATATCACCAATGTACTCATATCTCAGATCAGTCTAATTAAATGTATGATAAAATATGCTCGCCTGAAATCATCTCTAGATAAAGTCATATATAATCATCGGAGGCCAAAACATGCATGTACATAATATTTAATATATCCTAATTTGAGAAAGGCGTTTAGGGGATAAAACTACTCATAGTTTGATCAGAAGACCCAATACACATATCCCTCACATCCACCGATCAATCATCACAAATCACTAGCAAAGTCCACAGGGGTCTCAAATAAGGGGTTGGGATCTGAAAATGTTTAAGTAATATAAGGTTAGTTATTTATCCAATTAGGATCCGTTTGTATAACATATGATGATTTATTAGGTTTAAAATTTCTTCTTTTATTATTATTAAATAATTTGATCTATATCATATATTTAATTATAATAATATTAGTATGTTATTATTCTAATTGTAGATTTATTTATAAAACCATAGTTTGCTAATTATATATTAAGTATATAATAGTCAATCTCTTTTGATAAAGAAAAACGTAAAAGAGCTCCATGTACAATAATATAATTTAAGATACAAGCACCTATATTATATAATATTACATAATTATACTTTAATTACTTTGTCACTACTACCCTTACTAAACAAATTAACAGTTGCATATAAAATAGTCTTTACTTAATCATGTAATATAAACATTAAGTAAGCCTACTATTATATTACATGCATAATAATGTATAAGTTGTACACATATATATATATATACCTAATTATAAAGACGTATTAATCTTATAAAATATATGAAGTTAAAAATATATTTATGTACAAATATTTATAATTATAATTAACTAAAATTACACTAATTACACTTACCATGTTATTAAATATATTTTTATTTTTGACAAATTAAACTAAAAATCTAATTTAGATTAACTAAATAACATAAGTACTTTACACGTGTTTTATTACCAGAGAAGGTAAAACGAACAGAGGAAAAAGAAGTAGAGGAAAGGAGGAAGAAGAAGAAGAAGAAAAAGGAGAAGACGAGAAGGGAAGGGAGGGAGGCTCACCTCGGCCGTAGCGGCGGCGGCAACGGCGACGACGGCGACAACGGCAAGCCGGCGTCGATAAGCGAAGGAGAGAAAAAGAGAGAGAGAGAGAGAGAGAGAGAGAGAGAGGTGATTGCGAGAGAGAGAACGAGTCTTTAGAGAGAGAGAGAGCTTTAGAGAGAGACGGTGAAGGTGGTATTGCGGCGGCGACGGTAGCGACGGCGACGGTAGGCCGGCGTCGGCAAGAAAATGTGTGTGTGAGAGAGAGAGGGAGAGAGAGAGAGAATATGTGAGAGAAAGAGAGAGGCGGTGGGGATGTCGGCGCTGCAGCTGCAGCACCGGTAGGCCCACCGGAGCTAGCTGGCCCGGTCATGTCGTGTCGTGCCATGCATAAGGCCATGTCGTGCCATGCATAAATCTTTTTTCATGTTGGGTTATTACAATATTCCTCAAGAATGTCCAAACAGGTTGAAAAGAAAAGGGAAAGCAATGAAAGTCAATTGGGATGATTCAAATGAGTCAGGTGGCAGTGATTCTAAATCTAATCATGAAAATTTGTAGCATTTACTGCATCAATTGTTTCATCTAACTATTTTCGTGACAATTTGAGCACATATGAGGAGGAAGACCATAATGAAGACGTGAATATTCAAAAGGCATATGATAAACTGTACCACGAGTCATACGAACTCAAGAAGAACTACATCAAAACTTCTAGCAAACTAAAGCTCTCATAATCAAAAAAAGAAAAATTATAGGTTCAATTGAATAAAGCTTTAAAAAATTTGAAGTTAGAAGAAGACAAAAAAGAGCTTAATAACCTTCCTGAGAAGTCTAAATCTTAAACCGAAAGACTTATTAAAGAAGTTACCTTCTTAAAAGGAAAAACCAAGCTGAACGAGATCTTGAATGCTCAAATTACTGCAAAAGGGAAGTACAGTCTCGGGTATACAGAAAATTCGAATAATCCTAAGACAGGTTTTGTTTTTATAGGCACTCAAGAGAGTTCAAGCAAAAAATATGTACCCATGACTTGTAGTATTCCATGAAATCCAAAGGATATGAAAGCTACATCTTAGGTAAACGAGAAAAAAATACCTTCAAATTTAGAAACTATACTCAGGTGAGGAGATCAAAATTTATACCTATTTGTCATTATTGCGGTGTTTTAGGCCATATAAGACCTAATTGCTATGCTTTTAAGAATTCAAAGATTAATAAAATAGTTGTGAAAACTAGACAGCTATGGAGAAGGAAAAATGATCTTAAGTGCCATATTGTGCATATTCTCCTAAACTTTGAACTCTGACATGTGATACTTAGATAATGGATGCTTTAAACATATGTCTAGTGAGAAATTCTTGTTTTAATCTCTTGAAAATTTCAAGGGTTGTTGAGTGACTTTTGATGAAGGTAGCACTACTACGGTTGTAGGAAGAGGTGTTGTGATCACTCCTAGCTTATTGAGATTAAAAAATATTCTATATGTTGAGGGTTTAAAAACAAATCTTTTGGCTCCTATTTGCTTTGAGTTCGGAGGAACTTGGTTCAGTAACCAAACATCAAATTATATTTTTTTTCTAATCTAGTTTAGTATCCACTTCATAAATAAATACTAATATCATTTCAAATTGACTCAAATTTTGCCCTTGACATATAAGCCCGCAAATGGCTATTATAAACACTATATAAGCCAACAAATATCCACTTAAGCAAATACATATTATAATATACGACAATGTTATTATATTATATTATTAATAATAATATAATATACGAATATTATATAATATTTATGTATTATAATAATATTACAATATAATATAGAAATATTATAATATTTATAATATTTATAATATTTATGTATTATAATTTAATAATATAATAAAATATTATTATATATTATAACACCATTCGAGATCGGCCGAAACTGGAAACCATGATAGTTACATCCTATATAAGTAAATCCCTGCAGATCTTTGAAAAGAATGGAAGAACTAAAAAGGAGCTAAAGATCAACAATGAAGCATGTGAAAACTTGAAAGAATTACTACAGATAATCATTTGACTTGGATCACAAAGTTATGCTATTCAACCACAAGTTCTGTGTAAGTTTAGAAAGTTCTGAAGCTTATTCATTAACAGTACAAATCATCAAACAAGTGTTTGAAGGGAGGAAGGTCAAAAATGCAAGAAAGCGCAAGCACAAACCTCCTCAATCATCTGTATCTGTTTTCCAATGTCTTCTGTGAATGGATAACGGTTTGCTCCAAAAGCTTCGCAGATCTTTAAAATCTTGGTCTTTGCTCTTTCTCCCGAGTAGAAGACAACAAAAACATTTTTGGCAACCTAGAATGTTAAAGCCAAGCAATGGGCATGATGAAATATAATGTAAAGCAAATTGAGATTTACCACCTATCCTTATTGCAAGAACAATAAAATAAATTTGTAAAAACAACCAAAAAACAATCATATAACAAAGGCAAACACCAAGTTAAGGTCACTAAGCCAGACAGGTTATGCAGGATTGCCAAGTATATTTTAATAGGTTTCAGCTAGAATTTATTCTCTGTGTCCTAGTCCACACAAGCGCCACATATGCACAAACAAATACAACAGATGCTTAAACCTGGCAATTCAATTGATTGGGTCAAAGAGTAATACTAATCCTTGAACACTAAAAATTGATTATTTAGGAGAAAGATTGGGACACAACATATATAATTCATCACAAAGTTTATAAGGCAAGAACCTTTTCTCCAGATATGGGTTCTGTGACTAGGTCATCAATTGGTACTTGTCTAAGGAATATGTTGCCCCTAGTAGCACGAAATAGAATCCGTTCAAAAGCCAATGACTTATCTTTCGGCACAAGGCCACTGACAAAGCCAAGCTTGACTTGCTTTGATGGATCCATTAGCATTTCCTGAAAACAGAAACAAAACAAAACAACAACAAAAAAAAGAAGCAAATTTTCAGATGAAAATAAAAATTAATAAATAAGAAAGACTAAATGTTGTCCCCTATACTACCTGCTCCAGTAACAAAGGGCTCTCAAGAAAACCATCACCAGTTTGATGTGCTTCTAGTTCTCTTTGTTGATCTGTAGCACTACTTTGAGCTGAGTAGAAAAATTCACCAGCCTGAAAACCAAAGCAGGTCAGGGTCAGAAGTCAGAACAATATACAGATGAGAACTATGGGTAAGATTTTTCATTTCTATAAGCGTCCTACTATTGGAAACAGGCTTCCTCTTCTAGTGGTCCACTGTGCTCATTTTTTGTAACAGTGGTGTCAGAGAGCATCAAGGAGATGATGAATGGCTTATGCAAGTAAATAGAAAGAATAATTGACTTTAGGTACTTCTTTTTCTTTACTTTAAATAAGATGAAATATTCTTACTTTGATTCCACTCTGTTAATTGCTCCCTGGTTAAATTTAATCCAAGGTGTTTCTAGTGATTAAATAGATGATAGAGGGATTGTGTCAAAGAGACTGAAAAGGTAGGGTGTAAGGTGTAAAAGGTAAAAACACAATTGGTGTTAAAAAAAAATCCCTAACTAGGATAAGTTTAGATATGGTAAAGTGAGTTTTCCTTTATTCCAATTTCTTGATTAATGATTAATGATGCACATACAAGCTTTAGGGGAAAAAATAATTTAAAGTCCAATCAAAGACAAGCAATTATTATCATGACAGAAGTTTCTTAGTAATAGAAGCAATTTGACATTTACTTGCAAAGCTAAAGAGATTACAAGCACTAGGACATTTGCTCACATAAGCACACCATTATGTTCAAACTATAGCATACAATAAAAAAATTAGCATTTACTAAAGATACTCCAATATACGGATTATTTGTGTTAAGATAACGCATACCTTTTGTAGAACAAGCATATATTCCAATAGCTCGTTATAAGTACGTTGCAACTTTTCACTATTTGCATTAATTTCAATTAGCTCAGCTTCTAGTTCTCCAAGTTTTATCTGGTACACACAGAGGTCCAGATAAGGACTATTAATTTATATACTTTGCCTATTTATTCAATAACTGGCATACCTCTAAGTCATCGAGATCAATATAAACTGGTGTCGTAGGCATTGGAGAAGGTGAAATATATGCCTTTGTCATTTGTTCTCGAAAAAACCTTAGCTTGCGAGCCATCTCACCACATCTTTTGATCTGCAAACAATTTCATTAACATTGCAAATGTTATTATCAACTTTTAATTAAATAACCACTCATCGTGAGTCAGACTGTAGGACAAATTTCCCAAAGACTACTGTTTAGCCAATGAAAATAGGGGATGATATGATTGCCGTTCCACCAATAGAAAATCCATGATATCTTGTATTGCATGATCAATATGTACCTGAATCATGAGGCATGCCCTTTATCTAACAGGTCAGTGAAGATTGAAAACCACATTAAATGAAGTTCTTGACTAATTCCCCTATTGAGAGGTCAGCTCCATGACTAGAAGACTCAAACCAATGACCACTTGGGTACAAGAGGTAACCTTTCTCATCACACTAAGCCCTCAACTAGTCAATTGCAATGGATAGAATTTAATGTTTTTATTAAAGCCAATCTTGTTCCTTTTAAACAAGGCATATGAAAGATGGCACGTGTTTTTTTTTCCAGTGTTTTGGTAAACCTATTTATACTAAGATATAACATGAGACCAACAAATTAATTTGCAAATCTCGCTATCAAACTGTTTGTTCCAATTTCGATCAGATTTAGTGGTGTGGCACTTACAACTGGATGTATAAAGTCCAAATTGATGCATAAAGTTAGTTGTCGGTGTTCAAGCATGACAACCAATAAAATGTCGAGGTAAACCATAATAGATGGGATTTGATGATCAAATGCGGCTTGTGTGTTGAGAGATCTTTACTTCTTAGTTCAAAATTTGAAATTATTAAAGATGTTGGTTGAGCATACAATTACATTGTTGCACAATTGTGAAAGTTTAGATGATATAAGAAAGCATTTAAATTTTGCAACTAAAAAACTATGTATGTTTGTTCCCTATCAAGGACGGCCATGCCGCGTCACTTGCTGACCATGCCAAGAGAAAAACGGCTCCATTACCGGCCCAAAGGGAGGGAGAGAGGAGAGGGAGACTTGTTGTGCCCCTTCACCATCACCGCTGCTTGCTTGCTGCCGCTCCCACCTTTGCCCTCAGTTCACTTCATCGTGCCCTAGTCGAGAGGAAGAGAACGGGAGGAAGAAGATGACCCATAACGGGACATATAAAAACTTATGTTAGCGAATCTAACTTAAGGTAGGCGAGAGGGACGACGAGAGCGGTGGCAAAACATGGCGATGGCAACACGACAAGTCTCTTCCTCTCCTCTTATTATCTTTTTCTATCCCTCTAGGCCAATGATGGAGACGTTTCTTGGGGTGCCATGTGGCACCCCTTGTACCTCATGTCAGTATTATGTCAGCACGGCCATCATTCCCTATAGGTAATCCCATTGAGATACATAGCAACAGATTACAGGTTTACAAGACAACATCAAAGAACAAGCAGAAAATATAACAACAATTTAGAAATTTATGCCAATGCTTAAGAGATATAGGATATACCTGGTTAGCATATGTCCGTTGGAAGGGACTTTTATCTGCATTAAGCTGAAAGCATCATATGTTAGTACTGATAAACATTTCAATCTGTACCAAGAAAAAGATTAAAACAAAAGGCATAGGAAAAAAAAATCTCTCAACATCTTGTCAATCTTTCACCAAACTCTGCTACAGTTCAAGTACAATCTAATCCATGACCCCAAATATAGACTACAAAGATAAAAATAAGAAACTCTCACTAAACTGTCACATCATGAATGATTCATCAAATCTAAAGAGTTAAAAATTAGATAAAGGCCTTATAACTAATGTAAAATGGTTTCCTCATCAATGAATTTGGAAAAAGGCAAAGCTTGACCTTACCAATTCAGCATATGCCTAAGACTATCGACTTTGTATTATTATCACAAATACATTTCTGCTAAATCAGAGCTTCACAATAACTTAAGGAAAAAAAATACTAAGAAGTCTGTGTCTATCCCTATATTTCCAACTGTATGCAGAGTGCGTCTAGGTCAACTTCATTGTCATAGATTCCATAATTTCAGAATAAACATTTTCATATTTAACCTTTAGCACTAAGAGACAAGAAATGATAACATAAGCCTAATGAGTTAGTGTAGACTGTATACCCTTCTAGGCACAATATTTCTTTTGGATCATTGTTGGCGGAAATTAAGATTCTTCACCGTGGGGCTCTGTCAAAAATCCATAGATTTTTGCTATATAATCCAAGTTTAAGGTGAAAGTTCCAACAAGTGATCAATCAGCAATAATGAGCAAGTAGCTAATATTTCAAAAAGATAATAAATACATGAACAACAACCATTGAGAATAACTGACAGTATCATCATGGAAACTGTTGATAAACAGTAGTTCATTTTTTCGAGTCAGCAATATATCATACTCGCAATTATGCAACTAGTCATGCAATTAACATCATCTAATGGGTACTTGGCAGCCAGCTTTAATTTCTCAAATTCAAACCACAAAACCCAAGTAAAAAATAATTCAAAAAGAGAATATGCTTTTTCCTTGCCCAAAGAAAAAATAAACTTAAAGAAGGAATTGCAAAAACTTGCACAAATAGAATTTTACTGAACGGTCAAGATCAGTCAATCCCAACAATCGAGCTAAACTATGTATACAATACAAGACAGCCTAGTATTGCAAGAATGAGAAAATTTCTGATGTAATTCAACATTCATAGGTCAAAAGAGATTTCTAGGCCACTATACACATCAGAGGTTGCATCTATAATTCATCAAGGTTGCATACTAAAGTAACTGTATTGAAACAAATCCCATATAATTCACAAACCTAAGAGTTTGATCAATCACAAAAATCAAGCTAAAGAATATGTATCATAAGGCATATCATTTTTGGACCATGAAGGAAGAAAAGTTCCCCAGTCATCTGGTAATGCCTCAACCACATGTAGCTAACAAATTTCTGACTAGTGGGGGATCAAAAGAGAACTCAAAAATAACATTGGAGGTTGCATACCACTACCAATCAAGGTTACAGTAGCTTACCGATACGACATTAAAACTACTTTTCTATCTGTCTCCCAACATTATTGAGGCAGCCAACAATGATAGGAATTACTCAGATGAATAGGGTTCAAAGACAACATAAAACACGAACCAACATTGTGGTGTTTTTCATGGGATAGAGTATAAGACCAGATCTGGAAAGAAAAAGAACAGCTTTGATCATCTAATGCACAAGTTTTATGGAAGTTATGTGCTTTAGAAACACAAGTTCATCTTGTCAAGTTAAAACCCTCATAGCAGCAGTTGTTTAATTCCATGTGACCAACAGAGTAAAATTAGAGACCAATACATGGCCAAAATTAGAGACCAGTAAAATCGATCCTTAGCCTCGGCATGTTGGACAGACATGTTCCCTCAAGCCAAGGTTCTCCATCTTCCTGCCATCAATAGCGACCAAAACTCCTTCTCCTTCTATTGTCGCCTAAGCATGCATTTGAGGAAGTTCAGGTTTTGAGCACTGGTGGGTACGCTCAGGTCGCTTCTTGAGTTTCTGTAGATCAGAGTGGCACTGCCTCTACGACTCCTCCACCCTATCAGATTGTCTTGCTGATCTAGCAAAAAGAATGAAAAGTTGGGCGCCTGTTTGAATGGGCACAACTTGAGGAAAGAAATCCAGGCTATTGAAGCTAAGCTGCACAACATCCAATCAGGCTATGGTGCAAATGTTGACTGGGACAAGGAAAGATACCTTTAGGAGCCTCCATGATGAGCTCCAAATAAAAGGCGAGATCTATTGGAAGCAGCGGTCGAGGATTAACTGGCTTTGGTGGGGAGATCGCAACAGTAGATTCTTCCATTCAACAGCATCCTCTCACAAAAAACAAGGAACACCATCAACGGTCTCAAACTAGACTAGGATGAATGAACCTATGATGATAGACATATAAGACAAGAATTTGTTAATCATTTTAGAACCGTCTTTCGCTCATCTGAGCCTCCTCCAATCATAGCTCTACACTAGGACATTCTCCAAGTTGTTCCAAAAGTCCCGGCTGAGGCCGCGGAAGAACTTTGCAATACTCCAAACGAAGAGGAGATCCACAGAGTGATAAAGAGTCTCAATCTGAACAAAGCGCCGGGCCTCAACGGTCTAACCGCAAAGTTCTTTCACCTTTTCTGAGATGATAACAAAGATGGGCTGTGTCTCTCTATCCAAAACTTCTTCAATGCGAAGACAATGGACAAGGCAGTAAATAGAGCTACGATTGTCCTGGTACTGAAATGTGCCGCCCCTAACACAGTCAATGATTTAGACTGATCAGCGTCTACAACATCCAATACAAAATCATCGCCAAGCTATTGGCATTGCGCATGATGCCACTCTTATCCAATGTTATACCTGAGGAATAAAGTGCCTTTGTGCTGGGGAGGAATATCACTGACAACTAGATCTTGGCCAAGGAAATCACTCACTACCTCAAGGTTTCAGAAAATTGCAAAGGTGCTTTCCTTCTAAAAGCCGACCTCTCGAAAGCTTTTGATAGGATGGAATGGTCTCTCGTCCTAGACTGCCTTCGGCTCCATAGCTTCCCCGAAGTCTTCGTCCAACTGATCAAGGAATGCATCACTACTTCTACGTTAGCCATGGAGGTGAATGGATGTTCTAACGGTTTCTTCAAACTGCCAAGAGGGCAGACAGGGATGCCATTTATCACCTTACCTCTGTATCCTTGGAGCCAACATTCTCTCTCAGTTATTCAAAAATGCAGCCACCAGCAGAAATCTTCAAGGCATCAAACTAGCTCTCCAGAGCCCAACTTTCACCCACCTACTATTTGTGGATGATCTCAACTCTGGAGCAGCATCAGCGAAAGAAGCTGATAGCATAAGCACCGGTCAAGAGATCAACCTAAGCAAATCTGTCATACACTTCAGCAAACTCACTAACCTGGCTAACATTTCGGCGGTTAGGTCCATCCTCGACACCAAGAACCTCGACAACGGGGACCTATACCTTGGCAACCCTCTCCTCATGTCTGGGAGAAGAGTGCAGAATTTCCATTTCCTCATTAACAACTGCAGAAAAAGCTTTCTCTCTAGAAAGGTAAGCTTCTCTCGCAGGTGGGCCGGCTGGTCTAAATCAAAGCTGCCTTAAGCTCAATCCCAATCTATTTCATGGCCATGTCTCTTCTCCCGGCCCGAGTGCTCAACAACATTGCCTCGATCACGAGACTTTTGGTGGGGAGCTAAGGATAGGGTGTGGAAGATGCATCTTTGTAGTTGGCAGACCCTTTGCAAACCGTTATCACAAGGCGGCCTTGATCTTAAGCACCCCTAAGTTCATAAACGAAGCCCTCATTCTCAAGCTAATATGGCATCTGGTAAGCAAACCTAGTTCCAACTGAGCTATGGTGTTAAAGGCTCTTGCTTGCCAAAGCAAGAGCCACTAGGACATGGGGTGTTGTTCTAAAATTAAAAGACTCATTCTCGAGTAACTATAAGGTGGTTATCAGCAATGGGGCATCCACATATATCAAGGATGATCCTTGGTTGCCACCTGTAATGCCCCTGCCCGACATAAGCATGTGCACGCCCACGCGCCCACACGACACGCGCGGCGCACATGACAGGACTGGCGGGGCCCGTCATGCATAGATACACTCCTATGCACATATAATCATGACATCATCAAATAATACCTGCTAACATATTCATACTCACATAATTCAATACCAAATGAATCATATTATTAACCAAATAAATCTGTTAACATATAAATATCCATGTCCACAATAATATACACTAGACCACTACCTAATCTGGCAAGACCCACATAGACCACAACAAATTATCAAGATATAACTAGACAACTAATGCACGAGTGCACTATAATCTGACATGTACTATACAAATTATCATCTGATACAATAAAGAAC
Organism: Typha latifolia; assembly: GCF_019914945.1. Lineage (NCBI taxonomy): Eukaryota > Viridiplantae > Streptophyta > Magnoliopsida > Poales > Typhaceae > Typha > Typha latifolia. The sequence continues at coordinate 716,233 of NC_133097.1, forward strand.
AAATATAACAAACAACGATACAACTCAATATCTGGTTAAACTAGCTTCTATACCACCTCACGTCTATAGCTCACCTCATCTTTACTCTAAAATATCTCATCAGGATATCTCAAGTCGGTATCACGTATCATAATATCTGTGGGGGTTAGAAAAGAAATAAAGAATTATGAGTAAAAGGCTCAGTGAATAGATCTTACCCCGAATTAGTGATGCTAAATAGAGAGTAAATCATGTACTAGATAATATGAATGAGAAAGCAGCATGATGCCATGTATGAGCATGTATATATATATCATCAATGATATATATAGGAATGAAATCAATTCTCATAAATGAGCATATTATATTCTCAACCAAAAATATATCACATGATGAAATTACTATATAACATCACCGAATATAACAACATATCATGTATAACAATCATGATCCAATAATACTAGTCACATCAATGATGATGCATGATGCATGTCATCCACTAGGTAATCGTATATGTCAGAGGTAGATATAATCCACATATCTCTCACTATCATAATCATCCGTCTCAACTCTGAATATCATTCACCATGCTGGACTATGGTATCCGGCCCCAAACTCGATACTCATCATGCCACAAGCTCAGAGCACACCCTATCATATGCTAAGAGTATCTCTGTAAATAAATCATACCCTGCTATACGCTAAGAGTATCTCTGTAGATAAATCATACCCTACCATACGCTAAAGGTATCTCAGAAGAAAGTAATCATACCCTGCCATATGCTAAGGGTATATTAATGATAGTTGTACCCTGTCATACGCTAAGAGTACAACCATCAGACATCACCATACTTTGTCATACGCTAAGAGTATGTCCAGTACCAGTCCAGACCAAATACCATTCTAGCCATCATATCATATTATATCACATCATATACACATGTACTTTTATGATTTCCTATACATGATAAATTATATGCATATATTCAGAATCATGCAAAATGCTCAACATTTCGCAACTCCATCTATCCGTTAGAGCATCTCCAAAGGAGGGCTCTATATTTGGAGCCTAGTCCATATTTATTAAAAAATTAATATAATATATATATTTAAATTCTTAAATCACTTAATAGGTTCTCTTAATTTTATTATTTTTTAATAAAAAATATATGGTTAGAAAACTTTCATCGAGATCTTTAAAATAAGACTAATATTTAATAGTTTTAGATATAATTTTAAATTATTAATTTTTTAATTAAAATCATTAAAATTATATTACACGAAATAAATATCGAAATAAGAATTATACAAAATAAACATCAAAATAAGCATTACACGTCATTATTAAAAATACCAAAATTATATTAAAGTAATATAAGCAAAAAATTAATATTTAATAATAGAAACAATAAGTATTAATAGTCTGTGGTAAGTCAAAAATAATTTAAAATATTAAAATTACTCAAAAATAATTTAATAGTAGACTCATCTTAAAGATCTCGATGAGATCTTTTCAATGGTATCATTTTTGTTAAAAACTGATTAATAAAACTAATTATATACTCAGTTTAACTAATTAGATTATTTAATAAAAGATACAGATAAAATTAAAATGAAACTTTTAAAAGACAAAATTAAAGTTTCAAAAAGTCAAATATTATTTGGAGTCAGGCTCCAAATTTTTGAATGGGGCTCCAAATTTGGAGCCCCCCTTAGTTGGCTCCAAATTTAAAGCCCCATTGGAGCCCTATTGGAGCTTTATCGAGCTCCAAATTTAGAGTTTTAGAGCCCGGAGCATCTCCTAGGGAGAGCTCTATATTTGGAGCTAACAGCCCGAAGCACTCTAATGCACCGGATTCTATATTTATTATTAACATATATATATTATATTTTAAATAACTTAATAGATCCTCATAATGTTATTATTTTTAATAAAAAATATAGTTAGAAAAATCTCATCGATATCTTTATAATAAGACTGATATTCAAAGTTTTAGAAATAATTTTAGATTGCTATTTTTTTAATCAAATGCATCGAGATTATATTACACGAAATAAAAATAAAAAATTTAAAATAACTTAAAATAGTTTAATATTAGACTCATTTTAAGGTTTCAATGAGACCTTTCCAATAATAATATTTTTGTTAAGAATTGATTAGTAAAAATAATTATATATTCAGTTTAACTAAAAAGATTATTTAATAAAGGATAAAGATGGAATTTAAATTTATGAATTAAGTTTTTTTAGGGCAAAACTGGAATTTAGAAATCTGAATAGTATTGGAGCTCCAAATTTGGGTCACGAGTTAAGAATTCGACTGATAGATAGTGATGAAAACGGATTGGATACGGATCAGATAGTGCTCAACCCATATCCGGATCCATATTTTTACTTCGGATACGGATTTGGATACGAATATTGGATACGAATATTGGACGGATAGCAAAATTTAAAACCATATCCTAACTAAACGAATACGTATAATTTTCGAATAGAGAATCGAATCTTAATCGGATATTGATTGAATTTAAAAGAATTATAATATTTTATTTAGATATAATTAACACAAAAATATTAAGAGTTTTACAACAAATAAATTTTTTGTATGTCAAATATGTAAAATTAGATAAATTAATCTCTATAAATAATATATAATATATTATTAGTAATAATATTAATATTTACTATTTAAGTAAGCAAACTAAAAACTGTAAATCATTCAAAAAAATATGCGGGTAAACGGATATCGGATATCCGTATCCGAATCCGAAAAATATATCCGACTCGTATCCGAATCCGTATCCGAATTTTTTTCAAAAACTATATCTGTACCCGAATCCGTATCGATAGAAATTTTCTATTCGAATCGGGTTGGATAGCGGGTCGGATCGGAGTTAATCCAACCCAACCCGTTTTCACCCCTACTGATAGACGCTTCTTGTACTTAGATTATCTTTATGGGTCCCCTTGCCTCGCGCCTCATCCTACTCGTCGAGATCACCACAAATCAACGCTCAATACGCCATAATCTCCACAAAATCCAAAACCCCTCTGTCTTACCTCATTTTTCAAACAAAAACAGTAAGCAGATCAATCTTTAGATGAGGAAACAGAAAAGGGAAGAAGCAAACTGGTGTTCAAACATACGTCTTTGAATTGGAGGAGGCCGAGATCGCCGAGGTAGGACAGGGTGACGTGTGCGGACTCGATTGGGATAATGATCTGCACCAGCTGCATCGGCTCCGATCGCATCATATCCGTCGGAGGGCAGCACCCGCCCCGAGGTGGATTCAAGACGTCGTAATCCCCCATTTCTCTCTTCTTCTTCTCCGATCGATTCCTTTCTCTCTCTCCCCCTCTTCTTGATATCTTCCCAATTTAGGGCAAAAGGACGAGAAGGATGTACGTTCTACTGGATCCCGTCACCGATCGGTCGGACGGGATCGCTCGCCGCTTCACCTCTCCCTCGCCTTCCCTACCCCTTCTTCTTACTTCTTAGCAATAGATTAGAAAAAGTAACGACCGACGACTCCTTTTTGGGCAGAATTTTTTTAAAAACAAATAACGGAAAAATGCTACGTCACGAAGAGTTTCACAAACTGTCTACTATATAGGTGGCGTGGCATCATCAAGTGAGCGGGCGAGATTTTAGATTCTTAATCTATGTGATTGCCGTTAATTATCCCGTTATATACAAGCCGCGGGACCCACTTTAGAACTTGTGGATGTTATTGGCGCAGAGGAAATGGTACTGAGTACGCATAAGTCGAATGTATTACCAAACTAGCCCGGTTTGAGACTTTATTTACCAAAAGAGTTTGTCCATCAAATTTAAGACCAAAAAGGTACTATAGCATCGGGGTGAAAACGGATACATATCCAATAGTGTTTAACTAACATTCGGAATCATACTTTTAGTCTGAATATAATTTGAATATAAATATTGGACAAATAGCATAATTTAAAATTATATCCAATCTTAGACGTATATGGATTGAATTTTAAACGAACTATGGTCTTTTATTTAGACATAATTAATACAAAAGTATTAAGAGTTTAAAAAAAAAATTTGTATGTCAAGTACATATAAAATTAGAAAAATTAATTTCTACAAATAATATATAACACATTATTACTAACAATATCAATATTCACTATTTAAATAATCAAACTAAAACTATAAATCATTCAAAAAAATATGTGGGTAAACGGATATCCGATATTTATATCCGAAATTATATCCGACTCATATCCAAATTCGTATTCGGGCTTTTTTAAGGAACATTTTACCTATTTTATGATTCATATCCATCTTTGAAGATTTTATAATCTAACCCTTTCTTTTTCCTATATTCTTATTTAACATCCTGGGTTAACTTTGACAGTATTAGAAAATGAATATTCCGTTATAATATACAAAATAATTTATAAAATACCTAAATTATCTTTATGTTCTTCATGCTATTTCTCTCTTTCTAAAAAAGAATAAAACGAAGAAGAAAAAGGAGGAGGAGGAGGAAGGGGAAGATGAGGAAAGATGGTAGTAGCGGCAACGACGGCGACAATAGGTGGGGAAGATGGTGGAGGGATAGAAAATAAGAAAAAAATAGTGAGGATATTTTAGTAATTTAATCAATATTAGTTAGTCAAAATAACGTCAAGGTGTTAAATGAGAATTATAGGAGAAATGATGTCGGGTTACAAAATCCTGAAAGACGGGGTGCGAGTCACAAAATAGGTAAAATATAGGGTGTGATTTGTAAAAATTATTTTTTAAAATTCTATCCATATCCGAATCGAATAGAAATTTTTTATCCGAATCGAATAGAATAGCAGATCGGATTGAGTTAATTCGACCCGTTTTCACCCCTAACTATAGCCCTATATAAAAGACTTAGGAGTGATTTAATTTCTTGTATTTAAAAAATATATATATATATATATTAAGAAATACATGTTACTTTAGATGTTGTATCTAGAGAAACAAATAAATTATTTGGTTAATTGTATTTTATAATACTATATTGGATTATTTGCACCGAAAACCTACTTGGTTCTCAATTTAGCAGCCTAGGGTTATTTTCAGTTTTTCTCGCACTTAAGGCGGGACACTATAAGAGAGAGAGAGAGAAATAACCCGTACTCATCTTTTTCTTCATCTTCTTCATCTTCTTCATCTTCTACTTCATATGCTGTTGGTAATTACTATTATTTTTCTTTTTCTTCATCTTCTTCTTCTACTGCTCATTTTTTTTATCTCTTAATCTTTTTTTATGTAAGCCTCTAATTGCTCTCTAATCTCTAATCTTCTTCTTATATAAGTCTCTAATCACTCTTTCTACTTTACCATTGAAGTTTTTAAAAGACAACGAAATGTAAATTCTCTCCACTATCTCTAATTAATCTCTTATTTTATTAATTAAAGAGTGATTCTAAAGACTTGTATAGAAAAAAGATAATAATTAATAAAAACTTGTATAGAAAGCGTATAGAAAAAATAACGAAAGTTGTTATTATATTTGCAAAAGTTGTTATTACATTTATGAAAGTTATTAATATGTTTTTCTTCTGCTTATTTTCCTGTTGTTGCTCATTATTCTTAATCTTCTTCACTACTGAACTTATTAAAATACAACGAAATGTATATAAAAAAAGAAATGAAAGTTATTAAAAGATAATGAAATATAAATTCTCACCACCATCTCTAATTAATCTCTTACTTTATTCATTAAAGAGCGATTATAGAGATTCGCAGAGAAAAAAAAAAGAATGATTAATAGAGACTTGTATAGGAAAAATAACTAAAGTTGTTATTATATTTGCAAAAATTGTTATTATATTTGTGAAAATTGTTATTATATTTGCGAAAGTTGTTATTATATTTATGAAAGTTATTAATATGTTTCTTCTTCTTATTTTCTGTTGTTGTTCCTTCTTCTTAATCTACTTCACCACTGAAGTTGTTAAAATACAACGAAATGTGTATAGAAAAAAATAAAAGTTGTTAAAAGATAATGAAATATAAATTCTCACCACTATATCTAATTAATATCTTACTTTATTAATTAAAGAGCGATTATAGAAAAAAATAATGATTAATAGAGAGCACACCGACAAGGAGGACTCAATCCACAATGATCCTAACCGTGAGGCCGATTCCTTTGGAGCGACCACGGCAAGACCGAGTCAACCAACGTCCATGAGTGTGAATATGAATGAAATTAGGGGCATGTTCTATACATTGATGCATAGAGTTGACTCAATTCAAAAGGATCACAAAGATTTCAAGGAATATGTCAAGAACTGATTTGATTCGTTATCTCCTCGAAGGCGATCGGAGTTCCAAGAAGGACTAGCGGTGGGACTCCATCGAACTGATACCTCACAGGTCTAGGTGCGTCATGCGAGTGTCAATGATCCCCTCTTGCCTATGCCCACACATCATTCACACCTCCGTTGCAAAACCCAAAGCCGACGGTGGTGGAACCCGAGAGGCGTGCAGCACCAGCGCGCTTCGTCGATGAGGAGGATTGACACTTTGAGGATGAGGTTGATCCCTATGGAGATGGTGATGGACGTGCTCGAGGGTTTAGAGAGGGTGATCAACTTGCACAAAGGTTTAGACCTGAATCAAAGATCTTTCGCGAACCTGATAATACTATTCGGGGGAGAACCGCATGCTTGAACTTTCCCAAATTCCAAGGCAGTGATCCAACGGATTGGATGTTTCAAGTTGAACAATATTTCGATTGTCAAGGTACAACAGAAGATGCAAAAGTCCAGATGGCAAGCTTTTACCTCCAAGGAACAGCATTGCATTGGTATAGATCGATTCTTCGTGGTGGTAGATTTACTAGATGGGTTAATTTTTGTAGGAGGATTACATGCAGATTTGGGACATCGACATATAAAGATTTTGCTGCCACATTAAGCAAGATGGTCTAGAGGACAACCGTATTGGAGTACCAAGCTGAGTTTGAAAGAGTTAGTAGTCGTGAGCCACCGTGGCCCGAACAGATACTAATGAGTACATTTATTTCAAGGCTACGGGATGAGATACAAGCGGATGTTCGTGCTCTATATCCTACTACTCTTGAGAAGGACTTTGAGAAGGCCATGAAGATGGAACAAAAGCATAGGTCTCTAAAGATGGCAGCGAAAACAAACTAGGGCAACTGAGATGGGCGGTTTGCACCTAGAATGCCGGTTGGAAATTCTGCGATTTTAAAAATAGCAGCTATGAGTACTAGACTATGACCACCTTTGAGACATTCTTTCGATGTTCTGCTGTCAGGTAGCGCACAGACCAAGTTCTAAGTGAGTGGTCCGCTTTCAGCTTAAGAGCGAGTGAAGCAAAGTCTGTTAGAGGAGGCACAAGACCCCCGGTTCGAACTCTCACACCTGCCCAGCTGGAGGAGCGAAGAGCGAAGGGACTTTGCTTTCGATGTGATGAGCGTTTCACCCCCGATCATTAGTGTTCTAAACCGATTGGGAGTGTGATGCTTATCGATGGTCTTAAGGAGGATGATGAGGTTGTTGATGATGGAGAGTGTCCAGAGGAGGTCCATGAGGAGACTGTTGAGGAGGGCGTGGAGAAAGATATCCAAGCTGAAATATCGATGCATGCATATTCGGGTACTTTCGCACCGAGGACCTTACGAGTAGACGGACTCGTTAGAAAGCATTGTGTGCACATCGTTATCGATTCGAGGAGTACACACAACTTTCTAGACGAGAGGTTAGTGAGGAGATTAGGTTTGGATGCCGAGCCGACCACGAGATTTGACGTTGCTATTGGAGACGGCATGAAGCTTAAGGTAGAGAGCTTATGTCACCGGGTCGGTATATGAGTGCAAGGACACGACATCATTGTGCACTTGTATCCATTGGCGCTATAAGGAGCGGACATTGTCCTTGGTGCTTAGTGGTTACAGAGTTTGGAACTCGTCGCATTTGATTTTCGGAGCATGTGGATGAAATATAAATAAGGAAACAAAGATGTGTGGCTTGATGGTGTTCGGTCTTTACCGATTCCTGTGATGCAGCCTATGATGGGGCTGCCTTGTGCGTATGATTTGGCCTATCTTCTTCAGTTAGGACTAGCAGGAGATGAGCCTCAAACGAGTTCATATACTACCATTGAATTGTCTAATTTATTAGATAACTTTTCTGGACTGTTTGAGGAGCCATAGGAGTTGCCACCAAGGAGAGCGATGGACCATCGCATAGAGATTGTACCTAGGACTACACCGACGAACGTGAGGCCATATCAATATCCACATGTGTAAAAGGAAGTTATCTCAAAGATGGTTGCCGAGATGTTGGAGCAAGGTCTCATTCAACCAAGTCATTGCTCATACTCATCCTCCGTGCTATTGCTGCGAAAAAAGACGGGACATGGCGTTTTTGTGTTGACTATCGGGCAATAAACACTATTATCGTCAAGGACCGGTATCCCATTCCGATTATCGAGGAGTTGCTGGACGAGCTTGCAAGGGTGACTATATTTAGTAAGCTTGACTTGAGGGCCGGGTATCATCAAATTAGAGTTCACCCAGCGGATGTGCACAAAACTATATTTCAGACTCCGAATGGGCATTACGTGTAACGCCCCTACCTAGCATAGGCACGTGCACGCCCGCGCTCCCACAAGGCATGCGCGGCGCACGCGACAAGTTGGACGGGGCCCGTCACACACAGAGACACTCCTGTGCACATATATCATGACATCATCAAATATTACCTACTAATATATACATGCTCACATAATCCAACACCAAATAAATCATACTATTAACCAAGTAAACTTATTAACATATGAATATCGAAGTTCACAATAATATACACTAGACCACTACATAATCTGGCAGGATCCACATAGGCCAAAACAAACCATCAAAATACAACTAAACAACTGATACACGAGTACACTATAATCTGATATGTATTATACAAATCACCATTTGATACAATAAAGTATAAATATCAAATAATTGTACAACTCAATATCTAGTTAAACTATCTTCTATATTATCTCACATCTATAGCTCACTTCATCTTTACTCTAAAATATCTCCTCAAGATATCTTAAGTCGCTATCCCGTACCATATATCTGAGGAGGTTAGAAAAGAAATAAGAGAGTCATGAGCAAAAGGCTCAGTGAATAGACCTTATTCTGAATCAGTGATGCTAAACAGATAGTAAATCATGTACTGGATAATATGAATCAGAAAGAGTATCATGTTATATAAATGTTCCTCAATAATACATAATTGAAAAATAGATAACATGTTATGTCATAACTGATAAAATATATAATCCTCGACAATGTATAAATAAATCTCTATGTCATACCATCATCATAACTCTCTCTCAAATATAACACATATGATGCATGTCGATCATGATCATGCTTTAATATTAAATGCAACCATCTATGATACATATTGACAATTCGATAATCAGGTATAACAGATGATAATGAAATCATATGCATTTCTCAACATCACGACCATCACTAACATCTCAGTATAATATCATCATACTAGACCACTGTGCACAATCAACACCCGATACCTGGTCAACATCATGTCCGAAGGCTTAGAGCATACTCTATTATCTGCAAGAGTATCTCAAATATAACCATACCCCGCCACCCACTAGGGTATCAATATCCATCCAGACCGGGCACCCACATAGTTGATAGAAACCTTATGAGGATAACTCGCCACATATGCTTTGACGAATGGCATGTGTCCGAATATCTGCTGCGTACACAGACTAACGACCTCAGACGTAAAGCCAACAGGATCGCGACTATATCGAGCAATTAATCATCTCCAAGCATGCCCAAACCCTCGCGCCCACTCGGGTATCCTCACGCTTTCTATCAACTATTCTATCAATCACATTTCATGTTTTTTGTAACACCCCCGCCCGGCATGGGCACGTGCACGCACACGTGCGGCGCACGCGACAGGTCGGGTGAGACCTGTCCATGATCACATAATCCATCACCAAATAAGTCATACTATTCACCAAATAAACCTGTTAACATATGAATATCCCAGTCCATATTAATATACATTAGACCACTACATAATCTGGCAGGACCCACACAGGCCACAACAAACTATTAAGACACAACTAAAATAACTAATACAAGAGTACACTATGATTCAACCTGTATTATCCAAATTATCGTCTAATACAAAATAGTACAAATATCAAATTCTAGTACAACTCAATATCTGGTTAAACTATCATCTACACTGTCTCACATCTATAGCTCACCTCATCATCATTCTAAAATATCTTCTCAAGATGTCTCAAGTCGCTATCACGTAACACATATCTGAGAGAGTTAGAAAATAAATAAATAGCGTCATGAGCAAAAGGCTCAGTGAATAGACCTTACCCCGAATTAGTGATGCCAAACAGATAGTAAATCATGTACTGGATAATATGAATCAGAAAGAGTATCATGTCATGAATGAATATGTGAATGTATCATCAATAATATAAGTGAACAGTAGATAACATGTCATGACTGATAAAAGTATATAATCCTCGACACTAAATAAATATGTCACCACGTCATACGATCATCATAACTCTCTCTCAAATATGACATATGATGCATGTCGACCATGACCATGATATCAAATGCAACCATATATGATGCATATTGATTACTCGATAATCAGGTAACCAAATGATAATGAAATCAGATGCATTTCTCAACATCACAATCATCACCAACATCTCGGTATAATATCATCATACTTGACCATTGTGCATAATCAACACCCTGTACCTGGTCTCAACATCATGTTTGAAGGCTTAGAGCATACTCCGCGACCCGCAAGAGTATCTCAAATATAATCATACCCCGCCACCCGCTAGGGTATCAACATCCATCTAGGCTGGGCACCCACATAGTTGATAGAAACCTTGTGAGGATAACTCGCCATATATGCCCTAGCGAACGGCATGTGTATGATTGTCTATGCGCACAGACTTAATTGACCTCGGACATGGGCCAAGAGATATCGCATATCAGCGACCATAATCATCACTCCAGGCACCCCTAACCCTGGTGCCTACTCGGGTATCCTCACGCTTTCTATCAGCTATCATATCAATCCCATTTCATACTTTCCTTCTAAATGCCAAATCACATTTATATATCCAGTACGATAACGAGTCAATGCATAACAGGAATCAAAAGAAAAATGATGCAATGTAGACTTGAACCATGTATCTAACACATGCATACTCGTGCTAGTCTATCACATTCACACTCATACTAGAAATCACTCCGACACAAGGTCATAACAGTATAATCATCTCTAATCATCTCTATTTATCATCATCATACTCATATCCAAGATCAGCCTAATTCTATACATGATAAAATTATGCTCGACTGTAATCATCTCTAGATAAAGTCATATAATCATATTGGATGCCAAAATATGCATATACATAATATATAATATAATATAATTTGAGAAAGGCATCTAAGGGATAAGACTACTCACACTGATCAGAAGGCGCAAACCACGTATTCCTTACATCCGCCAATCAACCAAGTAACACTCATCGCTAGCATGGTCCCACGAGTCTCACATAAGGGGGGTTCGGGATCTGAAAATATTCAAGTAATATTAGTTAATCGTTTATCCAATTAGAATTAGTTCAAGTAGAATATAAGGTTTATTTGATTTAAAATCACTTCTTTTATTATATACATAACTAGATTCACATTATAGGTACGATTCAAATATTATAACATACTATTATTATAAAATGCTAATTATAACATACGGAGAAAGGTTCGATTCTTTTTATTTAATATTCTAAATATATAATTATAAATTAAAAGCTAAACAATTATAAATGGGATATAAGTATAGATAAGATCTATTTATAATTAATTTATATTTCTTAGTCTATTTTGATTAATTAGAAGTTATATAGTATTTACTTAATTATATAAAATAATTAATTAATTAATAAGACTAGTATCTTATTTTACACATGATAGTATATAATAAATTGTTAAGATTACTTAAATTATATATTATGAATATCAGTACATAAATCTAATGATTATAATTTACACTATCTATTAATCTAATAGAAATATAAATACATAGTTAAATCAGATTAAGTATTACCTATATTTATGCATAATAGTTTATAACCTAGTTAATCATTAATTATACTAATTATAATCAATAATCATCATGTTGAAGAATATACATTATTATTAAAATAATTAATGTCTAAATAATTTATCTACATTAATTAAGGAAGTAATACCTAATTAAATAAATAGACAAATATAAAATAAAGTAGATAATAAAATAATGTCACTAGTGCTGGGCTCGGCCCAGCACTATTCTAGAAGCTGAGGGAGGAGCTAAGAGAGAAAAAGAATGGAAGAAGGAAGAAAGAAAAAGAAGAAAGAGAAAGAAGAAAGAAGGAAGAAGAAGAAGAAGAGAGGAAGAAATGAAGGGAGTAGGAGGACTTGGCGCCGGCGGGAAGGGCACCGGCCATTGGTGGCCAGCCCGCGGCCGGCCTCTCGACGAGCCCGAGTTTAAGAGTGCAAGCAAGTGAATAAGAGAGAGAGAGAGAGAGAGAGAGAGAACAAGCGAGAGAGAGAGAGAAAGAGATATTTAGAGAAAGAAAGAGAGAGGCAGTAGGGGGGATTTTGGCGGCGCCTGCGGCAGCGTTGGGGCCCGCCGTGGCCAACTGGCCGCAGCCAGATGGTTGTGGCCACGCTAGGGGGTGCGTGGCACCCCCACGCTATGCCTAGCTGCATGGGCACGAGGCCGACCACACTGTGGCCGGCCACGTCGTGCCCATGCAGAACTTAAATTTTTTTTTTAAGGATAGGTTGTTACATTTTCCTTCTAAATGATTGATCAAATGCATATATCCTGTACAATAACAAGTCAATGCATAATAGGAATTTAGGTGGAATAGGAATCAAGAGAAAAATGATGTAATGTAGTCTTCAACTATATCATCTCTCATCATCATATTCATATTCAAGATCAGCCTAATTATATGCATGATAAAAATATGCTTGACTGTAATCATCTCTAGATAAAGTCATATAATCATGCTGAAGGCCAAAACATGCATGCACATAATATATAACATAACCTAATTTGAGAAAGGCGTCTAGAGGATAAGACTACTCACTCTGATCCGAAGATGCAAACCACATATCTCTTACATCCGCCAACCAACCGAGTGACACTCATCGCTAGCAAGGTCTACGGGGTCTCACATAAGGGGTTTAGGATTTGAAAATGTTTAAGAAACATAAAGTTAGTTGTTCATCTAATTAAAATCCGTTCGAGTAAAATATGATGATTTATTAGATTTTAGAATTTCTACTTATCTTTATAACTAGCTAGATTTTTAATTACAGATAAAAATAAAAATATAAATATAGATGAAAACCTAACTATAATTATATCTTGATTAATTAGATATTACTTTATAAAATAATAAATAAATACATAAGCCTAGTATTTTATTTGTTACAAAAATAACAATATATAATAAATTAATAGAATTACTTAAAATGTATATCATAAGAATATTAGAATATAAATCTAATAATTATAATTTACAAATCTATCTATTAATCTAATATACATATAAGTAAATAAATAAATATAAGTATTACCTATATTTATGTGTAATAGTTTATAACCTAATTAATCATTAATTAATTATAATAAATAATGTTTAAATTATTTGTATTAATTAAGACAGAAATACCTAAATAAATAAATAATAAAATTAAAAAGAATAAGAGATTACTAGTACTAGTGCTGGGCTTGGCCCAGTACTGGCATGCTATAGTGATGGGCCGAGCCCAGCACTGTTGCAGAAAAACAAGAAGAGAAGAAGCAGCTTAGGAAGAAGAAGAAGAAAGGAAGAAGAAAGAAGAAGGAAGAAGAAAAGAGACGAAGGGAAGGAAGATGAGGGAGGTGCGGACTTGGGCCGGCGGGGAGAGCACCGGCCGCCGCTGGCCAGCCTCTCGCCGGCGGCTCTGCTCTGACGAGCCCGAGCTCGGGCAAGAAAGAGAGGGAGAGAGAGAGAGGAAGAAAAGGAAAGAGAGGGGCAAATAAGGGATCTCACCAGCGGTGGCGGCTTCAAAGGAGGTGGCAGCGGGCCGACGTCGGCAATGAGGAGAGGAAGTAGTGCGAGAGAGAATGGAGAGAGAGTAGAGTGAGAGAGAGACCAAGAGAGAGATAGATAGAGAGAGAGAGATTTAAGGAGAGATAGGGAAGGCGATGGAGGAGGGGTAGCGATGGCGCCGGGGCCCGTCGCAGCCGGTTGGCTATGGTAGTGGCAGTGGGCGCGTGGCGCCCCACCACGAAAGCTGCATGAGCAGCTTGCATGGGCACGAGGCTGGCCACACTATGGCCGGCCATGTCATGCCCAATATTAATTAATTAAATTTTTTTTTTAAGGTTGGGTTGTTATATTTTCCTTTTCCCCTTATAAAAATTTCGACCCTAAAATTTAAATCACACTAGTATTGTAAAAAAATCCACATATCTAGTTCGAGTACCTTCTAATCAAATCGACAATTGCACAATCTTACTTTTTAAATTTATTACCACAAGTGGAGTATTTAGGCCACATCATTTTAGCGGATGGTGTAGCGACGAATCCTCAAAAGGTTGCATGTATGACCGTTTGGCCTATTCCTACTACTACTACCGGATTGAGAGGATTTTTGGGGCTGATCAGATATTATCGACGCTTTATTGCCAGATATGGCAAGATCGCTGCTCCTCTCACTTCTTTCAAGAAGGACTCTTTTAGATGCATGGATGAAGCCACTTCAGCCTTTCTAAAACTAAAAATAGCAATGACGACGACAACCATTCTAGCGCTACCGGAATTAACTAAAGAGTTCATTGTGCAATGTGATGCATCGAGTGTTGGCATAGGAGTTGTACTAATACAAGAAGGACGTCCCATAGCCTTTCTTAGTAAGGCTTTTTTACCAAAATCTCAGCAATTATCGACTTATGAGAGAGAGAGATGTTGGCAATTCTGCATGCGGTGACAAAGTAGAGGCCTTATTTGATCGGTAGACGATTTATTATCCGAACTGATGAAAGGAGCCTTCCATACTTTATAGGACAGCATATACACACTTCGGCACAGTAGCGATGGGTCATAAAATTGCTGGGATATGATGATAAAATCCAATACAAGTAGGAAATAGAAAATAGAGTGGCGGATGCACTATTGCGCCAACCCAATACTACTCAGCTTGCATCCTATTCATCTCCTACCTTTCCCTTCCTTAATGAGCTGAGCTATTCATGTTCATTTGACCCAGATATTTTGAGATTGTTGTAGGAGGTGATGGATGATTCAGAGTGCCATCCAGAGTTGGAAAATCGAGGCGGGTTGCTGCTTGACCGCGGATGCAAGCTGGAAGACATTTCTATGGATTTTATAGAGGGTCTTTCGCTGATACATGGTTATTCTGTTATCTTTGTGGTGGTTGATAGATTGAGCAAGTATGTGCACTTTTCGGCATTGTCACATCCGTTTTCAGCTAAGTCGGTAGTTGAAATTTCTGTTAGAGATATTGCTCGGTTACATGGCATGCCACGCTCGAATCGTGATCGTGTATTTATGAGTAATTTTTGGACCGAGTTTTTTAGATTGTAGGGGACTCGATTGAACTTCAGTTCAGCCTACCATCCATAGACGGACGGCCAAACCGAGATGGTCAATCGAGGTATTGAGCAGTACTTGAGGTGCTTTGTTGGAGAGATGCCGAGACGATGGTTGGAGTTCTTACCATGGGCGGAGTGGTCTTATAACACCACCTACCATAGCAGCATTGACATGATTCCATTTGAGGTGGTGTATGGACGCACGACTTCGACGTTACGCGTTTATGATCCAGTGACATCTGTAGATCGTACAGAGGTAGACTTAGCTTTGATGGATAGAGATGCCACATTGAGGAGATTGCGTGCTCATCTTAAACTTGCTCAAAATTGCATGAATCAAGTTTATGATCGTAACCATAGGGAGTAGAAGTTCGACATTGACAGTTAGGTGTTTGTGAGGTTGCAACCATATCAATAGGTGACCTTACGTCCGATACGTAACTAAAAGTTAGCACATCGCTACTTTGGTACGTTTCGGGTGTTGGAGCGTATTGGTCCTGTTGCATATTGTTTGGAGCTACCGGAGGGGTCAAGAGTGCATCCTGTTTTTCATGTTTCATTATTGAGAGAGCGCATTAGAGATCATGAGATTGTTGGATCAGTTCTACCGGAGCCATTGGAGGAGATAGAGATCGTAGAGATAGTTCGAGTACTTGCTAGATGTCGACGACGACATGGTACTCGATTGGAGATGAAGATTCTAGTTGAGTGGCTTGGCAAGCCATCTGATGAGGCGACATGGGAGTTGGAGACTGATATCTTGGAGCGTTTCCTTGACTTTTCACCTTGAGGGCAAGGTGGGGGAAGCATGGTGAGCTGATACACTTAGATAAGATCTTTTCTTATTGCATTAGCTGTTTATTTTTATTAAAATAAAATTTCTGTAGGTTGCGTTCAAACGCCCTTACGAACATCTGCATTAGGTTCGCAAATACAGAGAACGCATATGGTGCGTTCGAACGCGGTTGTGCGAGTTCGAACGCCTGCGGTTGGGCAAGTTCGAACTTCCTCGAACACTTGCATCGCGTTCGCACATATATAGAACATGTTTTGGTGCGTTCGAACGCGATCGACGGGAATCCTCTAGAATTAGAGTTTCATATTATTTTAGGACTTGTTGGCTAGCCTATATATATATATGGATGGCAGCCAAATTTATTATGCAATTGAATTATTTATTTCTTGCCTCTTATCTTCTCTTTAGAATTCTCCCTCCTCCCTCTTCACCAACCTTCTACCTCTACCGTTGGCAAGGCTTCTCCTAACTTCTAATCTCCCTCGACTGTCGAGCCACCTCTCTTCTTTGGGATCTCGACCACTTCGTTCCCTTCGTCTACATCCTTTAACCACTTCCACAATCCACTTTCATCTCCATATCCATCCATAATCCTAACATATACTCCACTCGTCACCACCACCATCACCTGCATTATTCTATATTTTAGTCCCTACTACAGTTCGAATCTGCGAAGGGCGTAAATATAAAAGTTGTAGATCAGGAAGTTACGGAGTTAACCCAATTTGTTTCATAATTTTCTGACTATCTGAAAATATTTGACGAATATTTTTCCACAGTCGCACAGACTGATTCTTATAATACATCCATATCTTAAAAAAATTATTGCGTAACCTATCTTTGGTATCAAATCTTATCAAGTGGTATCAGTGCTTATCAATTGGTATCAGAGCATAACAGTTATCCTGAAGTAGCTCACTAGTAGCAACTAAAACTACATTAAAGTATCTACTTACGGTTTCACTAGATCGAATAAAATTGTGCCTAATAACCGTATTACGAGCATTGTGCCCAATAATATGTAAGAACATAGACATTTTCTCCTAAATTGAGATATTGTTGGAATCCCTCAAGAGACATTTCTTTCTTAAAATTGTGCATAAATTAAATTAGGTAGATCTCTTTAATTGTATCATATCTATGCTTACCTTATATGTACTATGTAATAGTCGATTGATATACTTTTCTTTCTCCATTTGTCGATATATAATATGTTTCATATTTAATTGATGTCTTTTTCTAAACCATGAAGAGAAACAAATCCAATAGCCATTACACTAAATGATATAGCTTGCATATGCTCAATAGCATCTTCCATCAATGTCCATTCATACCAATAAACTCTTTTTTAATTCTATGCGAAGAGTTATGCCGGAGACTATAAACATACGCATGATGTGAAATTCACTATACAAGCTAATAAATCCACCAATCTATGAAAACATGTGTGATGTATTGTTATAGTTTCAAATGTATTACAAAAGTTGGCACTAATTTATTATCAGATAGATCACTCAAATAAAAATTTAGCACTGAGGAAGTATCTTCACCATTTATATTAGCACTAGCTAATAAAAAAGTACGCCATGTCCTTAGATAAACAAATTTTATATGTAAAAATGAAAATTGAGAAACTAAAAATGCTACATAAACCACGAAGAGGGAAATTTTTATCTTCTTTGTTTGATAATTTTACTGAAACACATGAGACCTGAAGTAAAATTACTTTGCAGAACTTCTTATGCATATAAAATTGCAAATGTATGTGAGATTTCTATTTTCCTCATCTATGTTCTCATCTAAAAGAAAATCAAATTTCACATGAAATAGGAAAGAAGTTGTTGAAGATAATTGATCAACCAATAATAATAAAATCAATATGTTTCCCTTCAATCAATAAAACCAGTTCTCTACTTCTATGCTTACCAAAACTATTATATTACCTTGCATAGCTATGTAATGAAACATCAATATCAATCGTCTTTAATACTCTCCCTCTTGTCTCAATTTTAAATGGACTGATTGTGAAGTGAATTTTAAATGTAATGATTGTGAAGTGACTTGATTGGATAGTTGTCCTCTCTGCATATATAGACTATGGTATGGCTGTACAACATACAAACATCTAGTTAGATACATAGCAGAGAAGGAAGAAGAGGAAAGCCTATTCTCTTCAAAGCCATCCTCACCATTAACTCAGTCTTTTGTCTAGTTTTCCTTCTAGGTAATGTGAAACCCCCATCAGATATACTTGCTCTTCATGTGAAAAGTACCCACGTGGTACTCACATGACCTAATAGTCAACATTTTCACAAGGTATTAAAGTATTAATTAGCTTTACTAAAAATATAAGTCCAATACCCAATATAAAACACGGACGACAACAAATCTCCAGAAATACATGTCCATACAACCTAAAAAATCAAGCCCATGCAGGTGCGACTATTCATCTAAACAAAGTAGACATAAACAACTGATAATTAAATTGCAGCAGCTATTCCAAGATAAACGTGCGATCCACCACTAGATCTACAACATATTCTACCAAAAGATAGTGAGTATAAACATCCAGTAAGTGCAATCCACGATAGTCTAAAGATAATGTAAATATAGCAGATGTACATTTCATACTTAAACTAATAAGGTAGGAAGTAAAATACTGAATGAAAGAAATAACAAAAATCATAACTATCAGATATCCATAGATTATGTCTTAATTTATCATATAATTTATATATCATAATGAAAACTCATGCAGAGTATATCCATTCTTATTTACTCCATCATAGGCTCACGCAGAGCAATTTCATGTCCATTCACAAATCATACAAGCGACGATATGGGAATTATATATCTAGCGGTAACATCGCTTGCATATGCTTGGCGACACTACATATGATCGGTAGTCTATGGCCATCAGACTAAGGACTCCAATCGTAAGCCCATAACCATATATCTTTATCACCGCATACAACGGAATAAAGAGCACATAGCTCATTATCACATGTAGCGGAATAAAGAGCACGCAGGTCAATAGACGTTGTAACTCTACTTCATCAGATACTGCTTGGACTAATATTCCAACTTCACATACAATAGTTCATATTATTATGTCATTATTAATCTAATCAATATCACACGTCTCTAAAAAGCATGAATTATATGAGCAGAATATGGTGATAACATACTATAAATAAAATAATAGTGAAATAAATACTACATATGACAATTATAATTGAATTAATATAACACTCATTAATAACAAGCTAAGATTCACATTATCCCTAAACTATGAAAGATTCACTTGCTTGGAAAGTATATCCGGATTGCAATAAGCTCTTCTTAAATATAGATCTCCTCATGTGTCTCAAGATCATCTTTGTACGATAGTGTATCTACTAGTATATTGACGAGCATAATCGAGCATGAGCCAACCCTAATTCAATCTTATGCAATATATCATACTACAAGCTATTAAATAATATTTCTATGTCGGGTTACTAGGGTTTGGGATAAAGCTTTTTGGTCCAAAATTATAGTTAGCAAATTCTAACATAAAGATTTCAAGGCTTTATAAGAAAGAAAATGACAAATATTATCATTGAAGTGTGTCAAGATGTTTACTATAGTCCAATAACTAATATTATGATTTGAAATACCAAATTAAAATTTGAGTTTAACAAAGTAGTATAGTCGTATAGATTAACATGATTAATGCTAACATTAAGGTAAAATAATTGTTGAGAAACTAAAGTGGATGATTAAAATAATACAAATAATCATCTAACATAAGTAATGATGATAGCAATCCTGAATAATTATTTAATGTATAAATTTCATTAGCAACCATTATAGTATTCATTGACAACTCTTAGTAACTACTCATATAAATTAGCTTGATTAATTAATACTGATTCATATCAATAATATTCAATAGTGATTGTAAAAGAATTATCTAATTTAATATAATATGAATATATGATTATAATAGATAAAAATACGAAGGGAACTTAATTTTTAACATTAGTTTTCCTTAAGAAATAAGATTTTGAGAATATAAATTAAGTTTAGCTATGCAATACGACTTCAAAAAGAAACTTCAAAAGTCAACTGCGGGAATGGGTTTATAACCCCTTTCTTTCGGGTTGAAAATAAAAAAAAGAGGTGGGCCCAAGAACTCACCTTATTAAGGAAAAAGTGGCTTAACTCGAACAGAGCGAGGGAGAAGCCTTGAGAGGGAAGAAGAAAGAGGAGAAGAAGAGAAACTGTTAATGAAAAAAATTATGATTTGGCAAACTAGAAGGAAAAAGGCACATAGGATTTAGTCTAGAAGGGGAAGGGGCGCACAGGAAGGAGACAACCAGCGGCAGCATGACAAGGTCATCGGTGGTGGCTAATGACGAAGCCAAGAACCGGCAAAGCAAAAGTCTCATGGCAAAAATCAAATGAAAAGTCTAGGAAGCTGGTGGAGGGTAACTAAACGACGAGGACGATGAGGATGACGAGACGAATCTTCTTGGGTAGACACAAGGTCGAACGGTGGTCATCGGGATCGGAGAAGATGGAAATCTAATTTTTTTTTGTGTTACAGGCTTCAATACCCAATAAATTATAAATTAATTGAAAGGATCAGGATGGCGCTCACCTGCGGATCGATTGGTGCAATTGGATTTCCATTTTCTTTTACTTCCCCGTCCTCGTTCTTGGGAACTTGGCATCTCATGACCATCACTAGAAGTGGTAATTCCTATACCATGAATCCTAACATAGAACACAATACCAACACAGCCAAGAACCTTGCTTCGAATCCAAACCTTAATTTAACCCGACTCAGTGAAGTTCTACAACTAGCCATACAACAACTCCAAACTGTGACCCAAAGAGTGGATCAAGTCTAGAATAAGGTGTACTCAAGTGAAGTCCATTATGCCGAGCAGGATTGGGAAGCCCAGGGAGATGAAGCGGAGGTCGGCAATGATGACATTGTCCATGTCAATCGACATAGCAATGTTTTTGCCAGAGGAGGTGCAAATCATAGATATGATCATGGAGGAGCCTATGGTAGAGGTGGAAATGTTAACAATCAGCAAGGGAGAAACGACACCAGAAACCAGCAGCGGCATAATGATAATGCACAAGAAGCATTCGATGAATGGATTAAGAGACTGAAGGTAGAAGTATCTGATTTCTATGGCAAATTGGATCACCATTCTTTTCAAGATTGGTTAACTTCTATGGAGGATTATTTTGACTAGTTCACAATATCACCGATACGAAAGGTACGCTTCGCAAAAATGAAGCTCAAAGGCCAAGCTCGTGCTTGGTGGGGAAGTATAGAGGAGAAGCTGGCAAGGACGGGCCAAATACCCGTGATTGACTAGGAGGAGATGAAAATAAAGATGAAGGAAAAGTATTTACCCATTGACTACCAACAGACTATGTTTGAAGAACTGTTGACTTTAAGACAGGGAGCTTTATTAGTAGATGAGTATATTGATAGATTCCATGACCTTACAATTTGAAGCCAAGATATGGAGACTAAACAACAGTCTATTGCTCGATATCAAAATGGTCTTCGTGAAGACATCAGACAGGAATTGTTGACAACCAAGTTGTGTAGTGTTGAAGAAGGCTATCGGTTTGCTTTACGGATTGAAGATCAAGCAAAGTCTATGAATGTTATGAAGAATATTGCAAGTGAAACTAGAAATGGGCGAGCTCAATCTTTTGCTCCATCTCGAGCCTACTTGGGATCTAATAACACACCTTCTAGTGGGGTAAAAATGGACCTAAAGGGAAAGCAGAAAGTGATCGGAGAAGGAGGCCCGCAGTGCTATAGGTGTGGAGGCCTTGGTCATTTTGCAGTGGTCTGCCCAACCAAGGGGCAACGGATTGCTCTGGTACATGATGAAGATATTCTTGAATCAGAAAATGTAGCTGAACAAGGAGAAGTGCATATTGAGGGGGATGAATTGGAACAACTAGAAGCTTCAAACTTGCCAATATGCATCATACGACGTGTCTTGATGGGCCAAAAGAAGGAACCAATGGAAGAAGATTGGCGCAGGACAAACATTTTTCACACACGAGTACAATTTGATGGTAAGGCCATTGACATGATTATTGATAATGGGAGTGGGATGAATGTAGTCTAGTAGGAATCCGTTGAAAAGTTACAACTAGCTAAAGAAAAACACCCAAGGCCTTATAAGATAAGTTGGATAAATGAAATTAGCATTCCGGTTAAACACAGATGCTTAGTTTCCTGTTCTTTAGGAAAAGTCTACCAAGAAAAGGTCTAGTGTGATGTCATTCCAATGACGGTGTGTCATATATTTATTAGGGAGGCCTTGGTTGTTTGATAGGAAGGTGGTCTATGACGGGTTTGCTAATACATATGCCTTTGATTTTAATGGCCAGAAGATTATATTGAAGCCTTTGAAACTTGCGGACTTTTCAAGGGATAAAAAGCCAGAAACACCGGTCTTGACCCTTGGACGATTTGAAGCAGCCAGTAAAGAGAAGGAGATCATTCTTATATTAATTGGTCGTGAGACCACTCCTGCTTGTAAGTTGCAGGAACCAGAGGAGGTGCAAACAATCCTAGAGCAATTTAGTGACATTATGCCTGATGAATTACCAAGGGAGTCACCACCAATGCGTGACATTCAACACGTCATTGATTTAGTGCCCGGTTCATCCCTTTCGAACCTAGCACCATATCGAATGAGTCCCCGAGAGAATGAAGAGCTGCAGCGGCAAATTGGTGATCTAATTGGTGATCTACTAGATTAAGGATTCATTCGTGAGAGTTTGAGTCCGTGTGCTGTGCTTGCCCTCTTGACTCCAAAGAAAGATGGAAGCTGGCGTATGTGCATGGACAGTAGGGCGATCAACAAAATCACAGTCAAATATCAATTTCCTATACCAAGACTTGATGATATGTTGGATCAACTCAGTGGTGCTTTAGTCATCTCAAAAATTGACTTACGAAATGGATATCATCAAATTTGAATCAGGCTAGGGGATGAATGGAAGACGACATTTAAGACGAAGGTTGGTCTTTGTGAATGGCTAGTTATGCCATTTGGATTGTCAAACGCTCCAAGCACTTTCTCAAGATTCATGACACAAACACTACGGGCTTATATTGGGAAGTTTATTGTAGTTTATTTTGATGGTATCTTAATCTATAGTCATTGTCTGCAAGGCCATCGTAATCATTTAACTCAAATACTCACTGTATTAAGGGAGGAGAAGCTATATGTACACAAAAAAAAGTGTTCTTTCATGCAGCAAAAAATCACTTTCTTGGGATTTATTATCTCTAATGAAGGAGTAGAAGCAGATCCTAGCAAAGTGACAGCAATAATTGAATGGCCAAATCTTTCCAGCATCCATGAAGTATGGAGCTTTCACGGTCTAGCTACATTCTACCGACGGTTCATTTGTAACTTCAGCTCCATCATGTCCCCCATTACAGAGTGTATGAAGGGCAAATACTTTGAGTGGACATCAACGGTTAATAAAGCTTTTGCAGAAATTAAATCTCGGATGACATAAGCACTTGTCTTACAGCTGCCAAAATTCAACAAAGTCTTTGAGGTGGCCTGCAATGCATTGCACGTGGGAATAGGTGGAGTTCTTAGCCAAGAGGGGCATCCAATCACCTTTTATAGTGAGAAGTTGACAGAAGCTCGGCAAAAATATTCCACTTATGAAGTGGAGTTTTATGCACTGATTCAGTCCCTTAGGCATTGGAGGCCTTATTTGATCCACCAAGAGTTTATACTTTATACAAATCACGACTCTCTCACATACATCAACTCCCAAAAGAAATTGAATGGTAAGCATGCTAGATGGGTGGATTTTCTGCAACAATATTCATTTTTTATTCGAGACAAGGCTGGTGTTGAAAATAGAGTTGCTGAAGGGCATATGTTCTTAATTCTTTTTCTATGCAGGCTAAAGTTTTTGAAGGATTGAAGGGGTGCTATGCTGGAGATGTTGATTTTGGAAGCATTTGGGAGAAGCTATCCTGCAATGAACAAGTGACACGAGACTTTGTGCTAGTTGATGGTTACCTCTTCCATGGGACCAAACTTTGTATTCCTGTTAGTTCCATGCGAGAGCTAGTAATTCAAGAGTTGCATGGGGGGTGGACTCGCCGAGCACTTTGGGCATAATAAGACATTTCTCTTGGTATTTGATAGATTTTATTGGCCTAAGATGAGGCAAGATGTACATCGACTGGTGGATATGTGTAGAGTATGCCAAGTCAATAAAGGAGGGAAGCATGATACTGGGCTATATACCACTACCGGTTCCACAACGACCGTGGGAGGATCTCAGTATAGATTTTGTACTTGGACTTCCTAAGACAATTCGAGGATTTGATTCAGTGATGGTGGTAGTCAATCGTTTCTAGAAGATGGCCCATTTTATTTCTTGCAACAAGACATATGATGCCTCGCAGATTGCTACAATTTTTCTCAAAGAAGTTGTTCGGTTACATGGTCTTCCGAGCTCTATTGTATCTGATCAAGACGTCAAATTTACAAGCTACTTTTGGAAAACTTTGTGGGCGAAGCTTGGAACAAGATTGAAGTTTTGTAGTGCTTTCCATCCTCAAACAGATGGACAAACTAAAGTGACCAATCAAAGTTTAGGAAATCTGTTGCGATGTTTGTTCAAAGAACATGTCTCCACTTGGGATTTGATACTACCACATGCAGAATTTGCATTTAACAACTCCGTTAACCGCTCAACAGGATGTACACGCTTTGAAGTAGTTGCAGGAATAAAGCCCAAGACTCTAGTAGACATGACTGCCATACCAACACCACTAAGGCCAAGCGAAGGAGCTCTGGACTTTGCTGAACATTTACAGCATGTTCATGAAGAGGTGCGAAGGAAGATTGCTTTGAGTAATGAAGGGTATGCATCAAAAGCCAATGCGAAGAGGCGAGACAAGCAGTTCGAAGAGGGTGACTTAGTTATGATTAGGCTTCGTTTGGAACGTTTCCCACTAGGTTCATACCATAAGTTACATGCTAGAAAGGCTGAACCTTTCAAAATTCTAAAGAAGTTAGGCTCTAATGCTTATGTGGTAGACATGCCTTCTGATTTTGGTTTTAGTCCAGTGTTTAATATTGAAGATTTGACAAGTTATCCAGGTCATGATGTTGAAGTAACACCCGACTCGGTGTTGTGACAAATTAAGTAACACTCGCAAGTGCACGAATCTATGGAGTAGATCGGCAAGCAAGGTATCAATCCCACGACGACTTGTTTGAAAATTTGAAGTGTTTGAAAATTTTAAAAATAATTTTAACCAAGTTGGAAAATGGGTTTAGGAGATTTATGGAGAAAGAAAACTTTCTTGCAAATTTATTTTAATTAAGTGTGAAAAATAAGGTCTTGGAATCCCCTTGTAGATAACACATTTCTATTAGATAATATAAATCTCTTCTTTTTCTACGATTCACCAAGAAATCAATCACTAGTGGATCGGAAGATTATCTTTGAATGAACAATTCAATTTTCATAAAAATTACATTCTTCCTTCATTTTTAGAAAATATGGAGTAAGAATTTTAAATCATTAGAAGTATCTTTTTTAAGAAAAACAACTAATATTTAAATTCTAAACAACAAATTTAAAGCAGAAGAAAGAAGAATCTATTTAGCAATTAAGAACACATAAGAGATTTAGAATAAAAGATATATGTTCTCAACAAGCTTCATCTTCAACCTTAAAAAAATTAGAAATTTATGTTAGTAGTTAATAACACAACTTGAATAAAAATAGATATGAGATTTAACACTAGAGAGTTGCAGAATACTTCTTTCAAAAATAAAATCCAAATCCAAAAACAAGAGATTACGCTAAAAGAAGATCAGAATATAAACTTTGCTGATTTACAAAGATTAAAACTTCTTCGAATGTGCTCTATTGTTGCTAATTGAATTGAAACAATTGTAAGTTTGAATGCTGAATTTTAAACTACAACTCCTCAAAAGAAAAATTTAATAGAAAATATACAAGAAAATATATTTTTCTCTAGCTCTCAACCCCTCTATTTATAGACTTCTTGGAGCATGAAAATCTACTTGAAATCAGCTAGAAATTTGCTGTGATTGTGTTTGAAATATGCTAAATATGTGTATGAAATATAGTAAAAATCTGCATGAAATATGTTAGAAATCTGCCGCATTAGGTAGGTAATTTACTTGGCTGGAATTGCTGCTCAAATAGAAATTTAAAATTTGTTTACTGCTGTAATTATTGCTGAAATTTTACCTGAATTGGAGATAAAAATCTGCTGTATTAGGTGAATTTTTTTTGCTAAAATTTTACAACTTGATAGAGATTTGATTCCTAAAAATCTGTTGCTTGATAAAAAAAGAAATTTTGACTTATTCTGATTTAGATAAGAAAGAAAGTGATTAGTAGATCATGGTTTGACTTAAGCATGACTAGAAAGATGGGAAGTAGGTTCAGTTGGTTAGTAGTGATTAAGCTTAATTCTGGTTTGAGCCCAAATTTGACCATTTTTAGTGATTAAATAAGATTCTATTGATCAAAGGTACATATAACTAAAATACATTAATTAGTTAAAATAAAATATTAATATTTAATAATTTGGTCATAACAAATATTACAATTATAAATTTAACACTCAGCACCTGCAATTTGTGTGCCATCCCATGTAAAGCCAAGGGATGAAATTGACTGTATTTTGGAGCATCAGTTTAAGTATATGAAGTACTTAATACAGTGGAAGAATCGGCCAATTTTCGATTGTGTTTGGCTCCAAGCTGATGAAATCATTCGCTTGCATCCTGAGTTACTCAAGCAATATCAAGCTAAAAACTTGACAGAGTCAAGTTCTATCAGGGAGGGGAAGAATTGATGCAGTTAGTAGCAATATTCTTCGTGACAAATTTTACAGCTAGATATAAGCTGAATAAGTCCTAGTCTTCTACTATTTTTTTTAGTTCGAGTCTTTAGCTAGTTTCCATTTGAATAGCTTGTTCGTTTGAATTATGTTATTTGCTTCTCCTACCTATAGCCATGTACTCTTCAGATAGGGGATGATGTTTTTTTTTTTCTTTGGTGGTCGCATTCTTTGAGTGAATCAAAATTCTAGAGTGATTCCTGTTGGAGAAAATTAAAAAGTGGAGATGAAAGAAATCAATTTGCTAGGCTATTGCAACGGTCAAGCGAAAGTAAATCTATCTTTTGAACAAATTTGCTGTCCACTTGTTGCGATTGAAAATTACGAAGGCAATTTATTCTCGAGATACAAGACCATTACGAATCAAAGTGCAACTCGCAAAATTGAACCTTGATCTGAACAAGAGTTAATTGTAACAAAGGAAGCACTAAGGTCTTTGGAATTATCCAAAATAATAGCACCATCTTCTATTTATAGAAAATAAAAGGACACCAACTAAAATGTGCTAGTAGTTAGATAACTAAAAATTAGTTAGATAACTAAAAAGTAGTTATGGTAGTTAAATAACTAAAAAGTAGTTATGATAGTTAAATAACTAACAAATAATTATAATCATGAAAAGGTGTCTAATCTAAATATCTACTCACAAAATTATTTATTTTAAAATAACACCATAGAAATATTAATATTTCTAACAATCCCCCACTTATTTTAAAATAAATAACAATAACTTTAATTTCAAATATGCTTGCTGTTACACAAAAATATTAATACATAAGTGAAAATACTATATGATTTGAATTTTCATGTAGTGTAAAATCTTCAAAGTTGTATTAGGATGTTAATAGACATAAAGTCCTTGAATTAATAAACTTTACGACATAACCGAAGAATTCACATATCTTTATCAAAATCTCAATGTTCTTCCCAACTGCACGTTAATGGCCATGCGCTGATCCTGACTTCATGAGTGTGCTAGGAGTTGACTTCGCACTCACATAGGTAGAGTTCTTCTAGGTGCTTTTGTAGATTAAACACGCATATTATATGAACTCATTAAGAGTTTAACTCAATCTCACTTGTTTATCACAGGAACATAGCACTTACCAAATAATTTCTAAATAGGTCCAAATAGCGTGTTACATCATCACCCTCTAGATTTGTTTTTCCCTTTGAACCTACAGCATAGAAATCCATAGTTTAGATAGGGTTGTCATCTTTTGGTGATATTATTCAACTGGTCTAAGACCCCTCTCATAAGATATTTTTCTAATTAGATCCTTGTTAAAGCCTTTAGTCAAAGGATCCGCTAAATTTGTGCACGATCGAATGTAATCCACGGTGATTACTTCATCTTCTAATAGCTATATCACAGAATTATGTCTAAGACGTATATGTCTTAACTTTCCATTATATGATTTGCTATATGCTTGTGACAAAGTAGCTTGATTGTCACAATGAATTAAAAAAGGAGGCATATGATTTGGTCATATTGGCAAATCAATCAAAAAAAATTTTAACCACTCAGCCTCTTTGCCTACTGCTCCCAAAGCCACTAACTCAGGCTCTATAGTAGAATGAGTTATACAAGCCTGTTTCTTGGATCCTCAAGAAATAGCAGCACCATCAAGAGTGAAAATCCACCCACTCGTAGATTTATAACCATTATCTACATAGTTCCAGTTTGCATCACTATACCCTTCAATAACAGATAGATTTCCTCTATAGTATAGTGCAAACGATTTAGTTCCTTCCAAATAGCATAATATAATTGATATTGCTTTCCAATGTTCAAAATTAGGATAACTGGTGTATCAACTCAATTTACCTACGGCAAAAGCAATGTTTAGACGTGTGCAATGCATTGCATACATCAGACTTCCAATAACCCTTGAATATTCAAGTTGTGATACACATCGGCTTTTATCAATATCAAACTTCAAGTTTGGATTATAAAAAACTCTTGAAATTTTATCAAATAAATGAGAAATTTTCTTTAGAATTTTCTTAATATAATGACTTTGTGACAATGCAAAAATATTTCCATCTCTGTGTATTTTCATATCAAAAATAGTATTTGCTATACCCAAATCTTTCATATCAAAGTGAGATGATAAGAAATTTCTAGTTATATTAATGCATAAATTATTCTTGCTAAAAATAAGCATATCATCCATGTATAAGCATATGATCACAATGTCATTATCAATCATCGTATAATAGGTGCATTTGTCCATCTCATTTGACCGGAATCCATTAGAAAACAAAACATTGTCAAAATTTTCATATTATTGCTTAGGGGCTTGTTTTAGACCATATAATGATCTAACCAATTTGCATACTTTATTTACTTGACCTTGTAAAATAAAACCTTCTGGTTGATCCATATAAACTTCTTCATCCAAATAACCATTTAAAAATGCTATTTTCACATCCATTTGATGGATTTTGAAGTTATATATTGACGCTAATGAAATCAATATTCTAATCGAAGATATCCTAGCCAAAGAGGCATAAGTATCAAAATAATCAATGACATTAGATTGTCTAAACCCTTTGGCTACCAATCTAGCCTTATACTTATCAATATATCTATCAGATTTAAGTTTTCACTTAAATATCCATTTACATCCAATAGGTTTAGAGTTCTATTTCTTCTTTCGGTCACACCATTTTGTTGTGGTGTATATGGAGCAGTCCTTTGATGCACGATACCATGATTTTCACAAAATGCATCAAAATCATTATTAAAGTATTCACCTCCCCTATCACTTCCAAACATTTTTATTTTACCACCAAGAAGATTCTCAACTTCATATTTGTATAATTTAAACTT
This sequence comes from Typha latifolia, assembly GCF_019914945.1. Classification (NCBI taxonomy): domain Eukaryota; kingdom Viridiplantae; phylum Streptophyta; class Magnoliopsida; order Poales; family Typhaceae; genus Typha; species Typha latifolia. The sequence goes on from NC_133097.1 coordinate 746,539, forward strand.
ACCAAGTGCTTCATATTTTGTCCTTAATAAATAAACATATGCAAACTTAGAAAGGTCATCAATGAAGGTAATAAAATATCTTTTACCACATCTCGTGAATTTATGATTTAAGTCACAAACATCAGAGTGTATCAATTCGAGTAGAGTTATAGAAACTCTATTTACACTATGAAATGGTTTTCTAGTCAACTTGGTTTTAACACAAGTTTCACATTTACTTCTATAATTTTGTAAATTTGAAGGAAGTAAATCCAATTTAACCATTTTTTTAACTAAATCAAAATTCGCAGATCTAATCTAGCATGCCACAATGACAAAGAGTCAACAAAATGAACAGAAGCATCATTCTTTACTAAATTTAGTTTAAACATATAATCTTCGGCATAGCCCTTGTCGACTAACAAGCTTTTTTTAGTTAGTACAAATTTGTCCGATACAAACACAAGCTTATAACTATGCTTAGAAAGCAAATCACTCGAAACAAGATTTTTTCGAATCTTGAGGGCAAGGTATACATCAAGTAGAGTAAGAGTTTTTTCCTATGTGAACTTCAGTTTCATTGAACCCTTTCCAATTACTTTAGTAGAGGAAGAGTTACACATATAAAGCGAGACATCATCATTTACAAGTTCATATTTCTTAAAAAAATTTCTCTCTCCACAAATATGACGAGTCGCGCCTATGTCCACCCACCAATCAGTTTTAGAAACTACCAAATTTGTCTCGAATACAATAGCAACAAGATTTTCTTCAACTTTGCTGGATTATTATTGCTTCTTCTTAAGAATGCGACACTCATTTTTGTAGTGTCCCTTATTCTTGCAATAATGATTTATTAAATTCTTTTTGTTGTTATTTTTCTTCTTCTCATTAGAAGGATTATCTAATCGGAATTTCTTCCCTTTCTTGTTGTCTATTTGAACAACATAGGCAATTTTTGTCATTTCTACAATTTCCTCGGCATTATCTCAAAGTCTTGACTCTTCCTTAATTTTGAGTTGTTGTTGAAGAGCTTCAAGAGTTAAATTATCACCCTTTCTCTTAAGAGACTTGCGGTAGTCTTTCCAACTTAGAGGTAATTTGGCGATGATAATACCAACTTGAAGTTTCTCCTCTACAGAAATATCTTTAGAAAGCATTTGTTATACAATAAGTTGTAAATTATGGACTTGAGAAAAAAATAGGCCTATTGTCAACTATTTTAAAATCAAAGTAATTGGAGATAAGATAGCTTTTGTTACCAGAGTCTTCTATTTTGTACTTATTTTCCAAGGCTATCCAAATCTCCTTCGTAGTCTTCATATGAGAGTACATATCAAATAGATGGTTGGTGATGACCCAAGAATAGTACCATGACACAAAATATTATCCTCATTCTATTTTTGCTTTGCGGCTTTTTCTTCTATAGTAGACTTCTCGGTCAAGAATTGACACTCCTTTTTCATTACATAACGAGTCTTTATCACCGTAAGGACAAACTCAACTTTCTCCTTCCATTGCTTATAGTTTTATCCATCAAAGCGATCAAGTTTGTCATGCAGCAACATGGATAAAAGTGCAGCATTCGAAGTAGCAATTTGAAATCACTAAGTCAGAAAATTTGTTCAAAAATTATCGGAGAAAATTAAAAAGTGGAGATGAATGAAATCAAATGGCTAGGAAGATAAATCTATCTCTTGAACAAATTTACCATCCACTTGTTGTGATTGGAAATTACGAAGGCAATTTATTCTTGGGATACAAGGCCGTTATGAATCAAGGTGCAACATGCAAAATTAAATTTTGATCTGAATAAGAGTTAATTGTAACAAACCAAACACTAAGGTCTTTGAAATTATCCAAAACAATAGCACCATCTTCTATTTATAGAAAATGAAAGGACATCAACTAAAAGGTGCTAGTAGTTAGATAACTAAAAATTAGTTATGATAGTTAAATAACTAACAAACAGTTATAATCATGAAAAGATGTCTAATCTAAATATCTACTCACAAAATTTTTTATTTTAAAATAACACCATAGAAATACTAATATTTCTAACAATTCCATATGGAGAGAGTCCATCTATCCTTGTCTTAATTTTGCTACTCATCATTAATCCTAGAGCTATAGATTGCACCAAGATTAGCTTAGAATCCTCAAATAAAGGTTGTTAATGCTTTTCTTATTTACTTTTGAGTATCCTTGGGTTATTAATCTACAATTTTCTGATGGTATTTTTATTCGTCATGTTTTCATTTATAGTGTTTAGGGTTTAGTCTTCAAGGGTTTATGGCTTAAGTCATGACTATAGATTCTACGCCATTTCTGCAGAATTTTTTAAGTTCATCAACAAGGATAAGACATCAGTTCTGCAGTTTTCTGTTAAACATGAACATAAGCTAGATTGCAGAGGTGGCTATGTGAAGGTGCTCAATAGTTTTGTTGAGCAAAGGAAGTTTGGTGGTAACACACCCCATATGTGGCAATTGTTGGCGGTAATAATCTGATTCCAAAGAGTTACAAAAAACCCAATAAAAAATATATAAATAAATTAAATAAACTTACAGATCACATAATATAAAATTATGTATAGTTGAGTCTAGTGTTTGACACTATCTCCTTAAGACCAATTTGTCCTCCATCGATTGCTTTTGGAACAATGGACGTCAGTCTCCTAGGATACAACGATTGCTTTGCATTCGAAAGGAAACAACTATTCAAATGCCTTGTCGAACCTGAACCGTGATGTACTCTCTCTCAAATGCAGACTTAAGATTCGAACCGGACTTAGAAGAAATGAACCAGTGTATAAAATTATGCAGATTGACAGCCTATTTATAGAATTAAACAAGCTCGACGAAATGATGCAAATGGTCATGAATGGATACACTATTTCGGATCTGAAACTAATTAACAGTTATATTGTGAAGGGATGCACCAATTCGGGTCGAGTTCAACCAACCAACTTACTAATTAACTGTTCTAACAACCAACCAACCCGAACCAGACTAAATTTGAACCCGTATCAGACAAAAAATTAAAATTTGAACTTGACTCGCACGTGCGAACCCAGCCGGGCGGCGCACGCATGTGTGAGTTAAGTTGCATAGTATCATTTACCCACAAAATAGGTACCCCTTTTGGGGCCCAAAGCCTATGAGAAATTTGTCACTTATATACTATACTAATATTTCTCAAATATTCAATATGGTACTAAACTCACTTCTTTTTATTTTTCATTGCTATGATACTCACTTTAGAGCCAATTTTCATTAACTTCTCTTTATAGATTTAACTAAGTAAATATATGACAATAAAGTATTCTTTGAGCTAAATTAATTTTATCATTAAATTATCATTAATAATGTGTGGACTCTACTTAAAACTTAGTTCAAAGTTAATAAAAAATTCATGTCAAATACATGAAATTACCAACAACATTTGACACTCTTATTTCCCGTCAAATCTGATTCTTCATGATTGTAAACTAGATATCTGTAGAAGGTTGTTTCACATGTTCATGTTTTTTGCAGGGTCATGATGACATTCCCAAGGAGATTACTGATCCTGATAGCAAGAAGGTAACCTGCAGTATTTCTGTTTCTAATCTTTCACAAGAGCCTATAAAAGATTTTAGTTTGTTTATAGTAAAAACTAAACTCATGATGTGAGGAGAAATGGAGTATAATCTTGGTACTTGATCTGCAATTAGCAGCTATTCAATCTGACATTTTATTAATGCTTGCTTCAGCCTGAGGACCGGGATGATGAGGAAGGTGGATGGACAGCCCCAACAATCCCCTAACCTTGAATACAAGAGCCTGCGGAAGCAAAAGATAAAATCTTCCTCATTTGTATAAGGTCATCAATGTAGGAGCCAATTTCTGATACCCATTTCTACTTGACAGAAAATTAAGATTCCTAACTACCTGGGCAAATAGAAGGCACCAATGATTGACAAGTTGTCAATGTTCTATCCTATGATAAACCGCAGGAGGCAAGCTAAATGTTATTGATTTGGATGTTGTGTTTGAAGTGCTAATTTTTTTTCTTGGTAACTTATCAAAATGCAGTCTGATGGAATGAAAAAAGAAAAAGAAGTAGCAATGAATATAGTAAAAGTATTTGGAACAAGATCCCCCCTCTCTTGTGCACAAAGCACAACTCTTCGGTAATTGGAGTGAAACTTTGATTAATTTTTTTTTTCCTTTTCTTTTCTATTCTTTTCTATAGGTTCGACTATTAAGCATCCTTAACAAAATAGTTAGATCTGTTTAACTCGTTTGCTAGTAGCATTGATTAAACATTGTTTAACGCATGTCAAACATTGTTCTTTATATGATGTGTCAAACATTGTTTAATGCATGTTAGATGTTATTGGATCTGCTTGCTAGAAGTGCTAAATGTTGTTGGATAATAGTAAACAGTAGATCTCTCATACCATAATTCTATTATGGAAGTGTCTGACTACTTGTTTGAAGGCATATGTTAGGCAAAAGATGTATATAACTATGTAAGCTATTGTAATAGTGTAAATTACATTGAATTAAATGTATAGTAATTAGAATTCTTTAGATAATTTTATCTACCTTTCGTTGAGCATCACATATATGTGGTTTACTCAAAAGTTTCCTATGATATGACATGATTTTTCGTTTCTTTTCCTACGTTAGAACTTTAATTTATTTATAGTTTAATTTAATTTAGTTTCATGTCTCTTTATTTAAAATTGATGTTTGGTATGAGAATCTCAACTTCGTCTTTTTCTCTATCTTCTATCTTGGTTATGTACGTTCTCTTTTGTTCTTTTTAACAAGGTCATAATCTTTGGACAATAAAATAAAAAACTTAATATTGTTATTTGCTTATTTCAAACTATTTATAATTTATAATGGATTATGAACTTTAAATTATGTTTTAATTATTTTGGGATTGTTAGATTTGAGAGTTGGAATACATAAATTTTTAACTTATATTGATGGTTGAATTGTGAAGCTAAAACTATATTGTAATTTTCATGAGAGTTGAGCTATGTTATATGGATTTGTGCTACGGTGGATCATTAGAATTGTTATTTTTACATTGTATGAGTTTTAAGTTGAAAAGAGCGTATTTTATTTGTATCATATACTATTTATATAGGATAAATTAATAAATATTAATTTTTATATAGAGTTAATAAATATTTATGTCATGTTAAACAGATTATCATGTCGCATTAACATGACATGTTTATAAGATGGGTTACATGGGTCGTATCGTGTTAAGTGTTTAATATTTGGATTGTGTTTGTATCTACTAAATGTAATTCATCTAATAATCAGATTGTGTTCACATTTAAGTAAATTTGATTCAATCTGAGCTCATCAGAATTCACTTAACACTACTCAATTGCCACATTAATTTGTATCACAAGTCTAAATAATAAGTTTACTAAAATATTTGTAAAATAAGTTATGTAAAAGGCAATAAATTCGACCAATAATTTTTTTTTATGAAGAGGATGAAACTTAGACTAGGGCTGTCAAAATAAACGAGCTGCTCAGGCTCAGCTCAGGCTCGACTCGATTGACGCTTGAGCTCGGCTCGGCCCGGCTAGAGCTGAGTCGAGCCCGAGCCAGATTAGAAGGCTCAAAATAAATTTCGACGTGAGCTGGAGCCGGCTCGCTCAGGCTCGGCTCGGTAGGCTCTGCTTTAGTATAATATTTATTTAATATTATATATAAATTAACCATTAGATCTTTATCCAATGGCTACCATTAGATCTTTAAAATTAGCCATTAGATCTTTATCCAATGGCTACTATTAGATCTTTGAAATTAACCATTAGATCTTTATCCAATGGCTACCAGCCTACCTATCTTTGAAATTAATTATTAGATCTTTATCCAATGGCTACCATTAGATCTTTATCCAATAGCTACCATTAGATCTTTGATTATACTAACCCTAATCATAAATATAATAAAAATGTCCCAACAACCCACCCAATCTTCTCATCATTTCCTCTTCCTTTTCCTCCTCCTCCGACGATTGGCTACTCCGGCCTCTTTCGCCGATGGCCTCCTCCATCAATGCCGACTCGACCTCGATGTCAGCCCCCTCCTCCATTGTCGTCAACCACGACGTCAACCTCCTCTTCCTTCACCTCATCTGGCCTCCTCGTTCTCCATCGACAAGCCACCGTCGCCACCTTCTCCTCTCCGTCGGCCTCGCCTCCTCCTAATCCACCTCCGGCCTCGGCAAGCCACCGCCTTCTCCTCTCCATCGTCCTCCTCTTCCTCATCCTCATCCTCCTCCGCCTTCTCCTCTGATTTGACTTCCTCATCCTCCTTTAGCCTCAGCAAACCGCCATCCCCGCCGCCCCCTCCTACTATAATCAAGCTTGGGTTCGGCCCCAACTCGATATGGCTCAACTCGAGTTGAGCCGAGCTGAGCCTAAACATATTTGGAGGGCTCGAAATTAATTTTGAGCCGAGCCTGAGCTAGAGTCAGCTCGCTTAGTCTTGGCTGGTTTACACCCCTAACTCAGACTACCATGTATGCACCCAGCCCAAGCTGGGCTGAGCCACACTCTACCCAGCCCACCACACAGCCCTTTTCCTCCGTCAACTAAGAGTTGACGAAAAGGAGGAGATTAGTGGTTGCTAGTGGGCACTCTATCGGCAGCCAAAATTGGCACGCTGATCGACACCCCACTAGTAAAGAAAGGAACCCATGGCGCCGATCTAGCCAAAGGAGCTGAGAACTCCTCTCAATGGAGAAGAAAAGCTCAACTACAGAAGGGGGAGTTGTCGGCAATCTCAGCCATTGTTGGCCCTAGTCGACCCCACCGAAGCCCTCACATTGGCCAGTAGAGGCCAACCAAGGAGGAGATCCACCGTTAGAGGTCGTCGACAGCAAGAATGCCCTTCACCAAGGCCGACGGCAAGGGTGAGATGTTGCTCGACAACTCTAGCCATGAGGTCACCATTAGATGACACCCGAAGCTTCATCTCGCAAAGAGGTATGCTTTCGACCAACCGACAGGAGGAGATGATGACAGGGGTAGCTGGAATCATCCTCGGAAGTCAGAAGTAGACTGGTGGCCTCTTCCAAAAGTGAGGAGAGCCCACGAAGGGCCTCAACCATGAGAGCTTCACGAGGTGAAGCTCCCCCTATACCGGCATGGCGTCGACTCGAGCTAGCCGACTGGCTGATCTCCAGACAAGACCAAAAGAGAAAGAGAAAGAGAAAGGCAAAAAATATAATAAAGGTTAATTAAACCAAAATTAATTTCAAAAGCTCGAAGAAGACTCGCGGACGAACATTTTTATGGCAATGGCAAGCTTTGGTGGCACTCCGTCATAGCAAAAACTAAAAGAGAGAAGACGATGACTACGGGGGAGAAAAAAGAGATAAGAAGAGAGGGAAAGGGAATAGTAACGCTTTAAATATATATTTTTTATGGGGAGTTACAGATCTCAGCCCCCGTTTACTTGTAGAATAAGGGTGGAATAAGCATAAGTATTCTAATTTTTAAAACCAGAAGAAGAGGGCTAATACTAGTATAAGCTATTGTAATGTTTAGTTCAATACTAGTATAAGGCGTAATAATTATATTTGATGTGATATAAAGTTGATATTAAAATAATAAAATTGTATCGGGAATTAGTGATGTTTTAAAACCAATGCCGAAAATACCTTTGACTATATGTTAAATAGTAAATAATATGGGGCATTTCTACTGCAGACTTTCCTGCATTATGCAAGGTTATAATACGGTCTTACAACCCCGCACTCCGGTGTGCAAGGTATTACCTCGCACTCTAGTGTGCAGGGCTTTACCTCACACTCCGGTGTGTAGGGTTTTACCCAGCACTAAGCGGGGTTATAACCTCGCACTCGGGTGTTCATTGATGCTACTTGGTGAGGGCGTCGAAGCGATCATAGGCAAGTGCGAAGATATTGCCCCACCATAAGGAGACGCGGTCGAGGACGACAATGGCTCTAAGTTATAGTTTGCATAACCTCTCTTTGCATCCACAATAAAAACGTCGAAAGGCACTACTTTGAAATCTTCTCACCCGAATTAGGTGTGCGTATTGATAGAGAAACGCAAGACAAAATGCCACATTCACGCAAGTAATTTGTACACATAATTTGTGTAAATAATGTATTGTGTCAAATATTTCCTTGCGGGAAGATGCAGATTTGTTCTCGCGCTACGGAGTCATAACCCCATAGTATGCTGGTATGCGGTGTTATAACCCTGACTCGAGTATGCGGGGTAAGAATCCCGCACTGCGCGGTAATGCGAGATTATCAATCCGCACTGCGCTGGTATGTAGGGTCATAATCCTGCACTCTTCTTGGTTAATCGGAGAGATAGGAGATATGTGCTCCTACAAGGAGAGTGTGTGCGAAGCATGGTCCTAGTGCTTCATGGGAGGAGTGGTGTGAGAAGCTGTAATAACCCAAGGTTAAAAAATAAATAAAAATTATGCACTGCATGGCACGACAGCTCATGCCATGCAGTGGCAGCAGAGATGGGCACCACGCGCCCCAAGCGCCGGCCCGGCCAATCTGGCCGAGCCAGCTGGCACGGTGGGCCCCTGCCGCCGCCGCCGCAGGTCCCCTCCCCATCGCTTCTCTCTCTCTCTCTTATCTTCCTCTCTTTCTCTCTCTCTCTCAAACACCCCTTCTTTCTCTCTCTACCTGCTGCCGCCGCCACCTCCACTAGTGCCGGTGAGCTTCCCTCCTTCTCTTTCTCTCTCTCTCTTTACCTCTCTCTCTCTTTCTACCTCTCTCTCTCTATCTCTCTTTCTCTCTTTGTCGACTTCCTCTCGGGACCGCCAGAGGATTGAGCCATCGGCGAGAGGCCGGCCACTGAGTGGCCACCAGCGGCCGCACCCCTCCCCCATGGCCCAACCCTCTTCTTCTTTCTTCTTCTTCTTCTTCTTCTTCTTCTTCTTCTTCTTCTTCTTCTTCTTCTCTTTCTTTTTCCTCTCCTCCTCCTCCTTCTTCCCTTCTCTCCTTTGGCTGCACCCTGCAATGGGTGCTGGGCTCGGCCCAGTGCCCTTGCAGCGCCTTGCTGTGCATGGTGCTGGGCTGAGCCCAGCACTATATTATATATATAATTATATATAATTATATATATATGTGCACAATTAGTTTAGCTTAGTTAATTTAATGTATTTAGGTTATACAAATTAAATATAATTATATCATAGTTAGTATATAGTAATTATATCATGTTTAGCAAAATACCTGCAATATAAATTACTATTTTAATCCTAAGTAGTTAATAGTAATTATTAGGGTTATGTACGTATATTCTTACGTAATTAATTGCAGTAACTTAATTCTTATTTTCTTAATTATCAAAGAGAATAATAGACAGATAAAATATATTTTAAATACACTATTAAATAATATAATTATGATTAATAAATAAATAAAAATATAGAAATGAAGAGTACATAATTACAGCAAGAAACTATCCTTTTGTCAGGTTAATTTTAATTAATAGAAAGACTCACATATTTGTTATAAATAATTTTAGATCCCGACCCTCTTGTTCAAGATCCCGTGGACTTAGCTATCGAAGCGTGATCGTTTTCGTAGCAGCGTGAACGAGTGGTGGTTTGGTATTTGCAGTGATGTGAGTAGTCTTATCCCTTAGACGCCTTTCTCAAATTATGTTATATTATATATTTATGTACATGCATGTTTTGGCCTCCAGCATGATTATATGATTTTATCTAGAGATGATTACAGTCGAGCATATTTTATCATGCATTGGATTATGCTGATTTAGAATATGAGTACATTGGTGATATATATAGAGATGATTAGAGATGATTCTGTTGTTATGATTGTTTACCGAGTTGATCTGTAGAATGAGTATGCATATAATAGATTAGCATGAGTATGCATGTGTTGATGATATAGTTGGAGACTATATTGCATCATTTTCTCTTGATTCCTATTCCACCTAAATTCCTATTATGCATTGACTTGTTATCGTACTGGATATATGCATTTGATCTGTCATTTAGAAGGAAAGCATGAAATGTGATTGATAGGATAGTTGATAGAAAGCGTGAGGATACTCGAGTGGGCGCGAGGGTTAGGACTCGCTTGGTGGATGATTGATCGCTCGACATAGTCGCGATCCTGTTGGCCTTACGTCCGAGGTCGTTAGTCTATGTGCACAGTAGACATTCGGACACATGCCGTTCGCCACGGCATATGTGGCGAGTTATCCTCACAAGATTTCTATTAGTTAGAAGGGTGCCCGATCTGGATCGATGTTGATACCCTTAGCGGATGGCAGGGTATGATTATATTTGAGATACTCCTTGCGGATGGCAGAGTATGCTCTGAGCCTTCGGGCATGATATTGAGACCGGGTACCGGGTGTTGACTGTGCATAGTGGTCTAGTATGATGATATGATACCGAGATGTCGGTAATGATTGTGATGTTGAGAAATGCATATGATTTTATTATCATTTGGTTATCTGATTATTGAGTGATCAATATGCATCATATATAGTTGTATTTGATATTATAGTATGGTCATGGTCAACATGCATCATTTGTCATATTGCATAGAGAGTTATGATGATAGTATAACTTAGAGATTTATTTATACATTGTCAAGGACTATGTATTTTATCAGTTATGACATGACATATTATCTATTTTTCACTTATGTATTATTGATGTATATTCATATATTCATCCATAGCATGATGCTCTTCCTGATTCATATTATCTAGTACTTGATTTACTCTTTGTTTGGCATCACTAATTCGGGGTAAGGTCTATTCACTGAGCCTTTAGCTCATGACTCTCTTGTTTCCTCCTTTCCAAAAACCCAGGTGAACGAGAGGAGCATGATACTCCCTTAGAGGTCTTGTCGGTGAGTGAGGAGTAGACTGTGGTTAGTGTTATACGCCAGAAGAGTTATCTTATCTGATGTAATAGTTGACATCCTCCAAAGTGTATCTGTATTATTGTCTTATATTTTAGCAGGTGACATTGTACTTGTATAATTATGTATATATCACCGTTATGTGTATGTAGTTATAAAAAGCTCTTGATAATGTGTTGTGGCTTGTGTGGGGCCAATGTAGGGTTATTTGTATGCTGTTGACAGTTAGACTTGAGTTATTCTTAGTTTAAATTTTGTGGATAAAATCATGATATTATTACAGGTTTATTTGATTGTCAGTATCTAACCGAATGGTCAGGTGCTATGTACGTGCCGTGTGGGCTCGTGCCATGCACGTGTTTAGAGTTTGGGTGTCACAGAAGCATGGTTGTACTACTTCGTCGGAGGAGAGGCGTGCGAAGCATGGTCGTAGTGCTTCGTCGGAGGAGAGGCGTACTAAGCATGGTCGCAATGCTTCGTCGGAGGAGAGGTGTGTAGAGGTTAAGGGAGCTCGGCATTGGGCTCGGTAATGGAGGCCATGGCTGCCTTTCTAGAGAGAGAGAGAGAGAGAGAGAGAGAGAGAGAGAGAGAGAGAGAGAGAGAGAGAGAGAGAGAGAGAGAGAGAGAGAGAGAGAGAGAGAGGGAGAGAGAGAGGGAAATCAAACTCCAGCTGATTAGATGTTAGACTAGTGCTGTCAGCTCAAAAGGGTAAAATAGTAATATCTAGGTATTAATAAATTAGTTTTTAAAAGTTGTATGAAATAAGATGAGAGAGAATGTTAAAATAATATATTATAATAAAGTAAAATATTGTTTAGTTACTACACCAGAATAAGGAGACATAAGAAGCCTATTTCTATTTCACAAGTGAACGAGGAGCCTAGAGTGTCGATATTGATCGCGCTTGATAGACAACACTAGCGAGCAAGGATACCACTTTCTTATGAACAACAGATTCGACATTACTTGAGCCTTCCAAAGTTGAGGCATGCAGAACTTTAAATGTTGGACCTCCATTTGCTGTTGCGGCGGCGGTACATATACAAATGACGATAATGAATGACCAGTCTCTTTGATTATAGGAACGTTTTACACTACATTAGAAGTAGATGTCCTTGAGAAGTAAGATACATTAGCTGATTATTTTGTTCTTCTGTTGAAAGAAAAAAGGGATAAGTAAATAAGTTTAAGATAATCATAGAACATATAACATGGATATAGGAGCACTTTACCAATAATAGGAGAGAACTTTCCAATACAATTCTTCTTGGGTTATTTGTACCAAAGATTTAACTTGGTTTTACTTTTGTGAGCCAGGGTCATTTTCAATAAAAAGGTACTTTATATAAATTGATGATGCAACGTCATCACATGCATTTTTATTATGATAGTTATAGCATGAACACAAAATTCAAGGAGTTAGTTAGATATCCTCACCATCGCCTTATCATAAATGTGCATTCTTTAATAAAAAGATAATAATAAGAAGAAGAAGAGAAAAAAAACATATACAAACAAGCTGCCAAAATTCAATAAAAAGAAGGATCTTTCTCATTACGCTTTCAGTTTCATCAGTCCAGTGTTTCTACAAAAACCGGCAAAGACCTAGCAGTATTATAAGTTCAAATATGGCGCGCTTTCCAGAATTGAACAGAGCATTCATCAGCTCAAGAGATAAATGGCACAAAATTTACCAGCCATATTTATTCATTACGTTTTCTAGAAAATGATCCAAAAATGAACAGCTGATACGAGATTTATAAATAAACAAATAACTTATTATGGACAACGCACAGGAGAAAAATCATGTGCTACAGATTTATTTTCACTCTCCAGACTCTTCATTGCCTATATGCATGAATAGCATGCTCGCTGAGACTATGTAAATGTGCAAATAATACATGGCTCACGACAAAGAAGAAGCTCAGCTTTGTCCCTTGACACAAATGAACTAGAATTCTCGCATTCTTACCCAGTAAAAGGAGAAGGATTATTCTGGCAGCAGAAGCAAGTCCAAATGCCACAGATACGAATGAGATCGCATACAATACAATGGTATCTAGTCTTCCTCTTCATAAAGCAATACAAAAGAAAATGGCGCAAACTTGTATCCATCACCCTCATAAAACTTGTTCTGGAACTCCACCCAGTGAAGCCTCAAGGCGTGTAAGAATGCACTTAACGTTTCCATCACAAGCAAGACACCGATAGTGGCAGAGATGAACACAATTAAGCCAATGATGAGAATGAAGATATTATTGTACCTGATGAAATACCAGTTATTCACTCCACAAAAGAGAAAAGGATACTAGATGGAAGAATAATAACTGTAAGAAATGAATCAAATAAGGAAACTCACCCCCAAGCAAGGAGGAGAACTTTCTCATAAAAAACACTGGACAGCTCCGAATGGGCAAGACTGCAGGCAGCACATCAGATATGTTGTTAATTACTGTTGGTGTAAAATCATAGAGGAAAGTAGTTATAAGATAACAATCCGGAGTAAAAGGAACATGAAGTCCATATGAATATACTAAACTAAGCTGCTGCTTTCATATGCAGGTAGCAGATAGTCTACTTTACGTTCTTCCTCTAGTACAGCCTAGTGACTTCAATCTTGCACAGTAAAGGCAGTGAATTTTTCCCAACGACATAGAAGATACTGATAAAAGGGACTTCTCAAGAATAATTTGATCACTTTGATACCTGAGAGCCCATAATCGAAGATATGACGCAGTATTTGAGACAGCTCCAAGGACAAACTCAATTGTATGTATCAGTTGGTGCACAAAAACTTCACTAAATTCAAATTCCTCATTCTCATGAGAATTGTGGTCGTGGTCCACCTCAAGTGATTCTTCTGTGCTCTGAAGCATGGTGTATGATTGGCCTTGATGCCTCTGATTTAACAATCATAAAGATTAATCAGCACGATTTAAGGAGCCAGTCACTTAAGAACAAAAAGGCAATCTGAACAAATAATTACCTCCTGATGTTGCTTCTTCAAAAGCAATGGCTTCGGAATTAACATCCAGGGCACAGAAATAAGAGCCAGAAGAAGTAGCACAAGCTAACCACATGATGATAAGCATGTTAGTGTAAAAATGAACAGAGCAATCTAATAGAGATTCATATAAGATTATAACAAACCTGCAGTGTTTTCTGTCCAGGAAATAGCTGGTTCTCACCAAGATCATCTGTTGGACTGAGGAACATATATATCATTACATGGTATAAATCTGCTTTTGATCCAGTGCACCATTTTACAATGATGAGTAGTGACAGATAACCGAATAGACTGTTCAAGAAGATCAATTGAGGAACAAACTGATACCTGTGACAGAACAGCTGAAGCTATTAACTATATACTTATACATTCATTACTGAATAGAAACTTATATTTAAGTTAAGAAAGAAAGGTTAAATGAAAACAAACTAGCATACTAAATGATGCCCTCAGAGGTTTACTATAGTCTGAGCATTCAAGATGATTAAACAAAAATATTAACGCTGTCAAGTTCTAATGATCATATGATCCATACAGATAGATTTATTTACCCTTTCATGATAGCTTTAGGTGTCTAGGTAATAATAATGCATCCAGAGTTCTATTCAAGTCTGGACTAAAAGGAAATGAGCAGATTGTGTCATTGACAATTTCAAATTGTTCTCTCAGCAACTAGTAGAAGCACATAAGAAACAATACAAAAAGTAGCAGACTATAAGTCATAATACTTAGCCTAACATCATGGCAAATTTATAGAAAATAAATAAGTATAGCAAGTACAGAGACTATGTTCATGTGGTGGGGGCAAGAAAAATGGAGAAACCAAAACTTGTTAAATATATATCAATTGGAACCAAACATTTTTCACAATACGTAGCATCATCAAAATTGGATAGATTAGATGTTATCCATATCCCCAAGTATGTCATCCTCCGAGACGAACAATGTAAGGAGAAAGATATCAGATATGCAGTGAGCAGTAAGTCGAGCAGTGAATCATCAGTATGAAAACTAAAAATGGAAATTAGATTAATGCAATTACCAAATATTAATGCTATTCCTGAAGAATGTTGCATTAAAATAACTCAATAGAATGCCCAGATTCATTTGAGCTACCCCAATGAGGATAGACATCTTCATCTTCAATGAGTTAAGAAATGGAAGCTCACTACGGCTACCATGCCACTCAGGATCCACGCCAAACGGGTAAGTATTCCTCACCTTAATCAAACCTGCTGTAGTAGCATCCCTATAAGAAAGATAAAGGAAAAAAAAGGCATAAGCTACAAAATAATAAAAAAAATTAACTTTCAAAATGGACTTACCCTTACCTGCAAGAAGGATCACGACAGCCGTAGGCTGATTTACCGAAAAGCTCAAATGGGACGGAGAAGAACTCATTGTAGATTAATCCAGTATAAATTGAAAAAAGTCCCATCATCATAATCACATAGCGCCCACCAAACATCATTTCCATGATGTCTCCAAGCTTCTGTGAATCCCAAACAAAATTAAAATAATCATTAAATTATTATAGGAGCCATTATAAAGTAGTAAATGAATAATCTTTAGGGAAAGGAAAAAATTTTAATGAGCTTGGAATTTTTCAAGAAACCATAGCCATAGAGGTCATCAATCAAGACTTCAGGAAAAAAAGAATAAAGAACAGACACAACTATCATGATGATCAATGCAGTAGTTTAAAAGGCAGCTAAAGCGACAGCCTTGACGAGGCCACGCAACGGTCGCCCCAAAAACTAGAAATGTGCGCAACTGCCGTGGTGGGTTGCCTTAGCAAAGAAAAGCGTTTGGCGGACCGGGCAGCTGGCTGTGCAGTTGGCAGTTCGGCCACCCTTGGCATCGAAGCAGGTCAGGTATGCTATTGGGTTTGAGAACTAATTGATATATATATATATAGGCAAAATATATTTTACCCTTCTATACTTATGCCCAAAATCACTTTACCCCACTATATTTTAAAAAATCTCTTATCAATCTCTATACTTATGACTAAATTGAAACCATTAATTTTTCTGTTAAAGTTAATAAAGCACATTCAAATAACCAAATGCTCCCGTTGTATTAATTAGACAAAATAGATAGGTTTTTTTATCTGACTTTTTTTACCACATATTTGTCTTGTTTCTAGATGTGATATAATTATTAAACTTCATAAAACAATCAAATTTAATAAAACTTACTATATAGTTAGCACAATCTAGAAAGTAAAGAGAAGAAAATATGAGTATTCTTTAAAGAGAAAAAAATACTTATATAAGAGGAAAAGAGTATAACCAAATGATTCATCTTCTACACTATCAAGCCCTAGAATCTTCTCCTTCCCTCTCAAGTTCGGCCTGTCCCGAGCTACCATTGTCGACAGTAGCAAGCAACACAAGGCAGCAATGGATGATGGTAGGTTTCTCTCTTTCACTTTCGCTCACACTATGACTCTTACTATCTTCTCACCTCTACCAACAGTACCCCATTGGCGGGCACTACCTCCCATATCCCACTCACTCTCATTGCCTTGATTAGAGATTTAATTATCTAAGAGGCTATGAGCTATATTGTTTGCTCATTGCCTTGATCACAGTTAGTGGGGTTGGGTTGGTAAATTGGATAAGTGCACTATTGAAAAAATTTGTAGTGCACCATTAAAACTTTATATAGTCTATGAAGCACGAATACTGGATACGGAGATATGGATATATGCATATGGGGATACGACATGGATACGCCAATAAATAAATAACTAATATATTTTCAATATGTTATCAACCAATATAACATATAGTAAAAAATAATTATCTCAAGAAATGATAAGATAAAAGAAAGAAAGCTAGATTAATATCTACAAGCCTAAAACATTAGAATAATATTATAACTAAAATTGATATGAAACTCAAAATGTTAGTAAAACATTGAAAAACTATTAATCTACAATTAATTTTGATCTTTAAATGGCTTCCAAGTTATGTTTAGTTCATTATCAAATAAACCAAGGTTCCAAGTATCAAAACTGGAATCGAGATCGGCAATCCAAAAAAATAATGCATATCAGTCGTATCGATAGTATTGACCAAGGATTCCAATTTCAGCCGATCCCGAGTGGGATCGGCCGAAATCCAGGCCGAAACCAGCCGAGATTGGCTGGTTTCGGCCTGTACACCCTGCAGCAGCAGCAGACAGACAGCTGCTGCTGTCTGCAGCAACTGTCAGAGAGAGAGACTAAAAAAAAGAGGGTGAGAAAGGGAGAAAAAGGAAGAGAGAGTGAAGGAGAGGGAAAGATAAAAAAAAAAGAATGAGAGAGAGAGAGAGAAAGATAGGAAAAAAAAGTATGAGAGAGAATGAATATTTCAAACTAACAGTTAGAGGGATAGGAAAGAAGAGAGGGAGGAAGAGAGATTTTTATTTTTTAAGCTTTATATGAGTAATTATTATTTCTTATTTTCTTATAATTTTTTCTAAATTTTTAGAAATTTCTCAACATTTTTAATAATATTTAGAATTTTATTTAATTAAAATAATCTGATCCAATACAGGCGGCCGATACGGCCGATACGTATCATTTTTCTGGACAACCGATCCCGATCCCGATACCGATTTTTGGAACCTTGGTATTGACAATATCGGTCTCCACATCGGCCTGTATTTTTAAATAATTTTCTAATACAGATAAAATTCTAAAATTTTTAGAAAAAATAACAATGAGATATACATTTAAATTTTTCTTATATAAAAATAAAAAATAAATACAATTTTCTTAATCTCTATCTCTCCCCCTTTCTACAACTCACACTTTGACTCCCTCTCACACAAATAAAAAATTGTCTTCTCTCTCACTAACTTTTTCTTATCAAACTCTCTCTCCACTAATTCTCTCTTATCAAACTCTCCCACAACCCCTCTCTCTCCAAGTAACTCTCTTATTAACTCTCTCCCTTAAAAGAAACACTCCCTCACCCTCACCGAGTACCACCTCTCCCTTACTGGCATACTTTTTAAATTTTTTATTTTTTCTCCATGTCTCTCTCTTCACATTCTCTTCCCCTTTCTTCTTCCCTCTCTTACTATCGCAACCCACAAACTCTCTTTTTTCCTCTCTCTCTCTCTCTCTCTCTCTCTCTCTCTCTCTCTCTCTCTCTCTCTCTCTCTCTCTCTCTCTCTCTCTCTCTCTTGCTCCCTCTCTTTCTCTCTATTTCCCTCTCTCTTCACCCTCTCTCTCTCTCTTACCCTTACTCGTCTCGGGCAGGATCAGACCCAAAACAGATTGGGTATCCATTTCAGCTAATCCTGCTCGAGATCGGTCGAAACTAGGATCCATGAAATAAACAGAGCCTTAAATATCATAAATGATTGGATAATCATATATACATATAAAGTATATGTTTTTTATCATCTTTTAACACAAAAAAAATGATTGGATAATCAAGAAACATATCGTGGCCTTATCCCGCCGTATCGGTGCCATATCGGAATATTAAAATTATTTCTTTCAATATGGACACTCCTCCAACAGTATCTCATACGTATCGAGCTGTATTAGAATTTGGTACGGAAGGGCAAACAAAGTATCCGTGCTTCATAGCATATTTTAGTATATATTATATATCATATATAACTATTTTTAAATTTTTATAATATTAAAAATACAAGACCGTTTTGCGGCTGCATGCTGCCTAGGCTCTACGCGGCGAGGTGACGGCCCGAAAACTGCAATCCCCTTTCAAACATTCGATCAACAATACACTAACAAAGAAACAAATTGTCGCATTTTAAAACAAAAAGTCTAATAATCTTCAAATAAATTCCTTTCTCCATGAGATTAGGAGACCAACTAACTTCGCATTTTAAAACAAAAAGTCTAATAATCTTCAAATAAATTCCTTTCTCCATGAGATTAGGCAACCAACTAACTAATTATGCTCAGATTGAACTAAACAAACAAAGCTTGATCATCCATCCTAGGATTGAAAGCTTGATCAGAGATAGGCTCTATTAAGCTCAAACCAATTATACGATTATACCCCTAATCAGCGCCAATTAAATCCTTGATATATCCAAAGTTACTCTCCTTAGTAAGCCTATAACTAATCATCATGACAATTTTATATACCTTAAGACATAACTAACAGTTTCTTGCCCATTAGTTTTAACTTTTAACTTCTCATCTTGCAAAGATGATCTTAATCCCAAGTATGTGACAAGTAAAACAATGAGACAATGAGGAACTTATCTCAGGAGTATGTTCTAAGGCTATAGAATCAGCTATCCTGACATATAAAACAGAAAAGGATGAAGGTGTTTAAATGTCAATGAGATGGCAAAGCAAACAAAGGAACTGGTTTTCATCACTAGGAGGGAGGTATAAGCTAACGAGTTTTGTCAATATTGGGTGGATAGACTATGTGACCAAGTATATTTAACTGATAAAGGCATACGCAGTTCAAAGAAGTAAAGTTGCTTGGAGACTATAACTCGCTAGTCTTGTTCTGCATCCATTTTTTGCCAAATCAAGTAGCCGCTAAATTTAGAAATACCATTTATGGTTAAACTTCCATTTCAAACCATGATTGCTGCCTATAAAAATTGCATGATGTACTTATTCATGGCCTAACTTTGCTGGATTTCTTTTCCTGAAATCCCCTTGTAGAAAGTTGTGGTAATAGTTGACCCTGAATAGTTTGGGCTAACAGTTTGTTAATATTTCTGCAATCATGGTTTTTATAGACTATGTGACCGAGTAGATTTAACTGATAAAGGCATACACAGTTTAAAGAAGTAAAGTTGCTTGGAGACAATAACTGGCTAGTCTTGTTCTGGGTCCATTTTTTGCCAATCAAGTAGTAGCCCCTAAATTTAGAAATACCATTTATGGTTAAATTTCCATTTCACATAGTATCTTCTCATATAACTTTTATATTCATAATCATATTTTGCAGAAATATTAACAAACTGTTAGCTCAAACTATTCAGGGTCAACTATTACCATACTTCTACAAGGGGATTTCAGGAAAAGAAATCCAGCTAAGTTAGGCCATGAATAAGTACATCATGCAATTTTTATAGGCAGCAATCATGGTTTGAAATATTGAACAACACCAATATGTATCGTTATTAGCCATTACCAATCCAAAACAGGAGCCAAAATCATGTTTTCCCTTAGTTTTGGCCCGTGATCAGCTGACATGTATTGGCCATATCAGCCCATTATCGGTTGTGTCGAATCATAAGTCGGATTCGACCTGACTCCAACTTTTTCCACCATTTTAATTTTCTCCCTCTTTATTCTCTCCATTCTTCTCCTTCTTTAGTGATTCACGGTAGATTCAACCAATCAAGGCAGATCCTGCATCGAAATTTGATATTGTTCTTAGTATTTTCACTCTTCATATTATGTTACTAGTTGCTACTATCTTACGCAAGTAATTTACATATTTTTTCCTTCCATTTTTCCTAAATTTCTAGGATTTCCCTATGCTTAATATCAAAAAATGCTCTAAAATCGGAATGGCTGATACAACAGCAAAATCGGGCCATATAGCAGTTATAATTGGAACCAAATTTTATCATTTTTCCTGGCGACCGATGTCGATATCGATATTTAGAGCCTTGGTGGCAATAGATTACATAGAGTTTGAGCTATGTGCAAGATATGCATCTTAACATGTGACTTATTAGACAGTTATTTTGAACACAACTCAAAAGTCAAAACCAAGCAAGTGGGTTAGTTTCTCATATCAAGTCCAGCAAAGAAATCCATACCTAACAGCATAGTTTATTGCATATGACTGTATTACATATGAATAAAAGTTTCCTACCAAATAATTTTTCCGCTTCAAGGAAAAGATATAAGAAAAAATTTGATCATTCAACAATGCAGATTATGTAATATGATAAATTACAGATTAGTGCTGTGAAAATAATCAAGTCGGCTTGAGCTCGGCTTATTTTAAACTTGATTAAAGCCTAAACCAAGTTTAATTTAATTCAAGCTTGAATAGAATCAAAATTTGGCTTGAATTGATTAAGGCTTGAAATTAATTATTGATTAACTCGTTTAGGCTCAAACTCGAAATTTCAAAATTAAAATAACTTCAATTCAAACTTGATCACAAATCTATGCTTGAAATTATTTTTAATTAAAGCTTAAACAGAACTAGGCTTGATCAAACTCGGCTCAATTACACCCCTAGCACAGATAGCCATGAATGCCAGTTGCATCCTCTTAAAGAAGTCCATTTTTCACTGTGGTAGCAAGAATTGAGAAATTAGAAGCTAATAGACTTTCCCCCATTTATGGTGGAAGAAAGTAAAGGGAAATAGCGCGCCCTGCATTTTAGGCAATAATAGAAAAAGACAAGGATGGGAACATGAAGGTCTAAACTGCAGTGTGTAAATGATAACAAATGTGCAGTGCAAATTGCTATTTATAAATTTTCCTAAACTAAATTGTCTATATGTTTGGGAAAAACAATAGAAAAAGAATTGTAATTTTTCAATTTTTCAAATTATATGTTTGCACATTTTGTAGGGAATAGAATCATCCGACTTTGAATAAGCACTCATGCATATCACACTATCACAGATAGAAGTTACAAACAAAATATTTAAGGGATGCAACTGAAGCTGCAAGGCATATGAAATCAAGTTAGTGATTTGCTTAATTTTGAATTGCAAGTGCCAGGCAAATGGTCTAGATAAGTGTCTTCTGAGTCCTCCGTAGCTTAATTTATATGTATAATTGACATTTAAAGAACAAGGAATTGAACAATTGAAGTATTCAGAAGTCAAAAGAATAATGAAAGAACTTAAAAGAGCTGACCTGCGAAGAAAGTTTCTTTTCCCGGAATATGAGATACAATGTTGCCAATAATAAGCAAAAGCCATGGCCCCAATCTCCAAACATGACAGCAAATAGGAATGGAAACGTAACAATGGTGTATACACCAGGATTTGCTTCTTGATACTTAGCAATCCTGCAGTTTTCATAGAAGTAGCTATCACTATAAATCCTTCATATGGGCAGCATTCCAGATAGAATATTTTTATCATATCAAAAAGTCGGAATTGCTTATATATCAGCAGCTACTAGTTATATTGGAGGATCAGTGTGTACATTTATAACACAAACTTGCTTCAAGATCCTCCTCATGACACAAATTGAAAAGAAAAATGTTGATGCTCCAAAGTAGCATATCTAAGTAATGGCAGATTGGCAGATGAGCAGAAGCACAAAGAATGACATAGAATATACCACTAAGTATCAAGATAATTCAAAACCTATCAGAGTCTAAAAGCAAACTAATGAAAATAATATCACAAAGAACAAAACTATCTTTAGCCAAGGACGATTTAAAGAAAGGATAAAATAGGGGAAAAAGGCCGCAGATTCATGGCATCATTTCAAAATCTGGTGCTCAAGTAAGGTTTTAAACAG
Source organism: Typha latifolia (assembly GCF_019914945.1). Lineage (NCBI taxonomy): Eukaryota > Viridiplantae > Streptophyta > Magnoliopsida > Poales > Typhaceae > Typha > Typha latifolia. Next base: position 768,891 of record NC_133097.1, read on the forward strand.
GTGAACAATGATCCACCTAATGCCAAGATGTTAATCAGGTGCCAAAGCTAGAGCCCATGCGTACATCTTGTAAGGCAGGTTGGCGCCTAGGTAAAAAGGTTCTAGGAAATATAGAAAATCACAAAATAAGAGAATAACAAATTTCAGAATGTCCCAATATTTAAGTGACATATAAGTGTTCTACCACTACAAGAAAAAAGCACAGGTAAGTCTAGTTAAGTCAAATAAGTCTTTAACGCAAGTTCAATTAAATTATGTAAGTATTTAAAACAAATCCTAATTCGAGTAGTACCAGTCTTTAAAACTAGTCCTAATATAACTCATTATGCTCAACTTCTATATATAGAGGGATTGAACTCCTTTATTTATTCATCCAAGAATTGAAAAATTATTTTAGCCTTAAGTTTATCTTAAGAGTAAGAGTAAGATAATCTGAGTAGAAGTATATTAATCTCTCTCTATTGTATTCCATCTTTTCCTTCATCACCACCACTATCATCCCTCCTGCAATCAAAATCGACCACCTTCCATCTACTCCATCAACCATCATTCATCCTAACCAAAGCCTAGACTCCTTTGTTATTCTCAGACAAGATGACAATCACACGTGGGACAACGACAAGATTGGTTGAGGAGACTTCCACAGCTAGTGATCCTCTGATTGTAACTGGTGCGGTACCAGAGACTATTAACTTATCAGAACCATTGACTCCACCTCCGCTGACTACCCAACTAGAGGTGTTGCAGACCTTGCGGTCACTACAAGCATCCATGTCAGAGATGGTGTTTGCTATTCCTGAACTCCGTGACAAACGGACACCACAAGCACAAACAAAGAGGCGTGCGAGAGAACCATGGCCAATGGCGAAGGCCGCGTCTCTCGAACCGGTCAAAGAGGTGGGCGCCCTAGGTTTTGGGGCAGACCCATCATTTAGACATGCACACCAATGAAATACCCCATCAGGAATAAGCGCACGAGATGGAATTCGGCACACTGAAACTCCACCCCATCCAATTGCTAGGGCTTGGTCTGACCCGACGGTGACTAGAGCTTGGCCCAAACCACCTGCACCTTATGCTTGGACCGAGCCACCCACAGTCAGGGTTTGGCTCAAAATAAAGCAAGGTAGACCCTGACATAAATAGTTTGCACCAAGACTAGAGCTTGAGCAACCCGCGGCCAAAGATTGGCCCAAGCCACCTGCAGTTGGGACAAGCAATGATCCAAATCAATGGGTCATGAAACTGATGCCACAATGGGGCCCCCCTCTATGTGGTAGAAAGGACCCATGTGGAGAACAAGGACATGCAATCCAAATAGACTGGCCATTTATAGGGGATCAAGTCCGGACCATACAACTCAAGTTCCCCCATGTTCATAAGAGATGATCTATAGACTGGCTCTATCGAGCTAATCAATTCTTTGCCTACCAAGGGACCCTAGACCACCAAAAGGCTCTAATAGCCTCGTTCCACTTAAAAGATTTCACGAGCAGATGGTTTCAGGCGGCACAATAGACTTGTTTTCGTCTTGGGACGAGTTTGCGTCGACCCTATGACTAAGCTAACTCAACGGACCATGGTCCAAGCTTATCAGGAAGAATTTGAAAGGATTTGCAACCGCATATCAGATTAGTCAGACTCAGGCCTCCGCAGCACCTTCATCAACAAACTCAAGTCCGACATACAAGCAGAGGTCAAGGCCACACGGCCTAAGACATTGTTGAAAGCCTTTTCTACAATTGCCATGATGGAGAAGAAGATCAAGGAGCTCAGAAGAAGCTCCAAGACCCTATGGACCCCTGCGGATTGGAGAGGATCCCAACTAACTGCATCAAGCGTTGCTAGTTTCAGCCCTCCTTCTTAGCCACAAGGAGGGAAGCCCCTACCACCTAAAGCTCCTCTCACCGATGCTGGAGGGCAGCGAAGGAGCTTCTCTCGACGGCTCACTCCAGCACAAATCGAGGAAAAAAGGGTCAAGATTTTGTGTGCTTCTAAAGATGAGAAGTAAACTGATACACTTTGTTAGAGTCTTTTCTTATTGCATTAGTTATTTATTTTTATTAAAATTAAATTCTTGTAGGTCGCGTTTTCGAATGCGGAAGGGGTCGCATTCGAACGCCCTTGCAAACGTCTACATCAGGTTCGCAAAAACAAAGAACACAAAATGTGCGTTCGAACGCGGTCGGGCACGTTTGAACGCCTGCATCGCGTTCGCACATACAGAGAATGCCTTTTGTGCATTCGAACGCAATCGGACGTGTTCGAACGCGATCGACGGGATTCCACTAGGATTAGGGTTAGTTATTGTTATTAGGGCTTGTTGGCTAGCCTATATAAAGGTGTGGATGGCAGCCAAATTCATTATCTTGCCTCTCTATCTTCTCTCTAACCTAATCTCCCTCCTCCCTCTTCACCAACCTACCACCTCTACCATTGGCAAGGTCTCTCCTAACTTCTAATCTCCCTCGTCTGTCAAGTCCTCCCTCTTCTTTGGGATCTCGACCACTTCTTTACCTTCGTTTTTATCCCTTAAACAACATCTCCCATCCACCCTCATCTTCATTATCATCCATAACCCTTCGTTTTTATCCCTTAAACAACATCTCCCATCCACCCTCATCTTCATTATCATCCATAACCCTAACTTCCACTTCACTCGTCACCACCACCATCATCCACAATATATCGTGTTTTTGTCCCAGTTGCAATATGAATCTACGAAGGGCGTAAATACGAAAAACGTAGATCAGGGAGTTATGGAGCGATTCCACTTGGTTTGGTAATTTTTTGACGACAGGAGAATATTTGTGGTAAATATTTTCTCGGTTGCGCGGACTACTACCTGCAATAAATTCAGATCTTAAAGGAATCGTTCTGTAACCTATCATAGACTCTGAGCCACAAATGCAGAAAACAACCTGCAACGATCAAGTTCCTCGGAGACGAGAAGAAGGGGAAAACTAAGTCATAGGGCGATGAAGAGGAGGTCGCGAACATAGAGGCCGCAGACCAAGAAGATGTGGTGCATGCTAAGTTGAGCCTACACACCTATTCGGACGCTACAAGTAGAAGGTTCAATAGAGAAGCACCAAATCAAGATACTAATCGACTTGAGCAGCACGCACAATTTTATGGATGAGAAGGTGCGACAAATTGGGTTGCGGGTGACTCCAACCATCAATTCAATGTAGCCATTGCAGACGACACAGTCTTGCGGACCAATAGCAAGTGCAATGTAGTTGAGGTGCAGATCCAAGGTGAGGCATTTCGATTAGACCCTGCACCGCTAGCGCTCAAGGGGGTCGACTTGGTCTTAGAAGTTTAATGGCTTCAAGGCTTAGGTCCAATCCTAGTTGATTTTAGCATGATGCAAATAGACTTCGAGTACGATGGGAGACCAATTCAACTCAAAGGGTCACGATCGAACCCTAGGGCTAGCCTTCAAGCTCTAATCGACTTACCACAAGCTAGCTACTACAGCTTGTTGATGTGACTGGCCTTAACCACAAAGGAACCGAACTCAGATAACACAATAGCCACTGATTTGAACTCACTTCTCCAAGGGTTTGGTAAAGTCTTCGAAAAGCCATATGGACTACCGTTTATCTGAGACCACGATCATCAGACTGAGATCACACTAGAAGCGGGAACAACAAACATGAGTCCCTATCGCTATACGCACGCCCAAAAGGATGAGATCGCACAGCTAATGTGAGAAATGTTAGACCAAAGCATCATCCAACCAAGCCATAGCGCCTACTCCTCACCAGTGCTACTAGTGCGAATTAACAATTTATGGCGATTCTGCGTGGATTACCAAGCACTAAACGCCATCAACATCAGGAACCAATATCCGATAACGATTATCGAGGAGTTATTGGATGAGTTAGCCGCCACCATCTTCACTAAGTTAGATTTGCAATCCGGCCACCAGCAGATTAGAGTTCAGGCGGTCGACGTCCACAAGATAGCCTTTCAAACCTATGATGGATACTACGAGTTTTTTGTAATGCTCTTTGGCCTCACCAACGCCCAGCAACTTTGCAATGGCTGATAAATGATGTATTTCTCTCGCTCCGTCAATAGTATGTTTTCGTATTTTTTGACAACATCCTCACTTACGACCAATCAAAGGAGGAGCACCTACACCACTTACGGACAATCATGGAGATACCACAGGCGCACGTGTAGAAAGTGAAGAAGAGCACGTGCCTTTTAGGGCAGCCACAAGTCGAGTACCTGGGGCACTTCATCTCTTCCGCAAGTGTGGAGGCCGATCTTGCAAAGATGGCTAGCATGGTGTGCTCACCACGACCGAGGACACCCAACGAACTTCGCAGCTTCTTGGCCTCACCGGCTACTACTGATGCTTCATCTAGGGATACAAAAAGATTGAGGCCTCATCGCCCGCCCTACTCCGCAAAGGTGAGTTCGAGTGGAATGACAAGGCGAAGCGGGCATATCAAGAACTCAAACGAGCCATGATCGAGGCACCCTTGTTAGCCCTACTAGATTTCACCAAGACCTTTGTGATCGAGTGGCATATCTGGGTCAGGGATCGACATGATTTTGATGCAAGAAAGGTGACGCATATCCTACATGAGCAAGGCCCTCTTAGATTGATCGTGCCAATTCTCAACGTGCGTGCATGCAGTTACCAAGTGACGCCTATACCTGATCGAAAGACGATTCATAGCGTACCAATCGAAAGAATCTACCCTACTTACTCGAGCAAAGGATCTACATCACAGCACAACAAAGGTGGCTCTCTAAGTTATTCGGATATGACTATGACTAGGTTTACAAAAAAGGGTTCAAAGAACGATTGATACACTCTCGCATCAGCACGAGATCAGGGAGGCCATCTTGAGGGACTCGAGTCTAGTGGAACTTACGACTTAAGTGGCTCAAGACCCGTCAAGTCAAATCAAGTACAGCACGAGAGACGAACTCATGCTCAAAAGGGACTAGATCTTGATCCCGACTGATACAGACCTGCGAATCACTTTGATCAGCCACTTCTATGACTCACCCCTCACGGGCCATGAAGGCATCTTTCGAACCCACAAGCAACTAAGGCTCAATTGCTCCTGTACTGGTATGAAGAAAGGCATGCACAACTACAACCACACATGTGAAGTCTGCCAACAAGCCAAAATAGATTCGACTCAACTTGCTAGCCTTCTCCAAACCCTTCCTATGCCCGAATTGGGAAGACATTCGATGGACTTTATTGAAGGCATACCAACCGTCCAAAAGCAAACAATTATCATGGTAGTGGTTGACCACCTCTCCAAGTACGCAAACTTCTCAGTCCTCCGCCACACCTACACCCCACGGAAGGTCACGAAAATCTTCGTCCACGACATGGCTAAACTTCATGGCATACCACGATCTATCGTATCCCAATATTCAGTAGTCAGTATTGGCAGAAATTCTTTCGGATGAGCTCAGCATACTATCCACAGACGGACGGGCAAACAGATGTCTTGAACCGGTGTTTAGAGCAGTACCTACGATGCTATGTTGGAGAGCAACCAAGGCAATGGCTCCAATTCTTATCATTGGCGAATTAGGCCTATAACACTGCCCACCACTCGGCCACAGGCACCACGCCGTTTGAGGCAGTCTACAAGAGGTCACCTCCTACCTTGGTCTCCTAAGCACCGACCTAGCAGACGGAGCACACAGACACCAAGGAAACCCTAGTGGATTGGGACACTTAGATCCTAAGGATGAGGGCCAACTTGGCGGCTACACAGAACCGCATGAAGCAATTCTACAATAGGCAGCACCTGGATCGGACATTCGCGGTAGGAGATTTCAAACCTTGATTCAACCTATTATGAACCAAAAGCTGGCCAATAGATACTTTGAGTCATACCAAGTGATTGAACGGGTAGGCGAGATAGCCTATCGACTTGATTTTTCGATGACTTGCGGGTTCACCTAGTATTACATGTTTCAGCTTTGTGAGCCCAAATTTCAATAGAGAAAACTGATGTGGCCAACATACCCGACTCAGCCACACATTACCAAAAGCCACCACTTTGACTTCTAGCCAAGAGAAGGATTTGAATAGATGAAAAATTGATCACACAAGTACAAGTGGAGTGGTCCAACAAACCAACAAGAGATTTGACTTGAAAGTACGAGTTCAAGTTGATGCAGTGCTTCCCGGACTTCTCACCTTAAGGACAAGGTGATCGAAAACATGGTGGAGTAATGTGGTCCAGGTCTGATCGGATTGATTCACAGAGGCATTGGGCTCAATAGATCGAGTCTATTTATCTTTTAATTATTTCATAATATAAGCTCTTAAGGCAAGTCTAGTTAAGTCATGTAATCCATTAAGACAATTCCAAATAAGTAATGAAAGCCCTTAAGGCAAATCTAGTTAAGTCATATAATCCATTAAGACAATTTCAAATAAGTAATAAAAGCCCTTAAGACAAATCTAGTTAAGTCATATGACCCATTAAGCAAGTCTAATAAATCCTAAAATTTCTTAAAGCAAGTCTAGTTAAGTCAAGTAAACATTTAAAGGTAAGTCTAATTAAGTCATGTAAGTCTTTAACGCAATTCTAATTCGAGTTGTATCAGTCTTTAAAGCGAGTCCTAGTATGGCTCATTGTATCTAACCTGAATAGATAAAGAGATTGGGCTCCTTTGTTTATTCATCCAAGTATTAAGAAATTGTTTTAGTCTTGAGTTTATCTTAAAATTAAGAGTAAGATAATCTAACAGTAGAAGTACATTAACCTTTCTCTATCGTAATCTATCTTCTTCCTACACCTTCACTACCACCATCCCTCCTACAATCAAAACTCACCACCTTCCATCCACTCCATCAACAATCATTCACCCTAACCAAAGCCTGGACTCCTTTGTTGTGGATCGACTATAATCGGTCTATAATATGAAGTCCAATTGCGCCGGATGAAACAAAGAACAAGAGGACATAAAAGATTAAAAAAGAAAAGTTGATAATTTAGCATAGCACACTCAAAAGGAAAAGTAACATCTTCTATCCTATGGCACATCAAAGTTTAACCTAAAAAATCAAATTAAATACATCATTCTAAAGGTTTGCTTCTCATGCCTCAACAAATATTGGCCTTGGCTAAAGAAAACATAATGAAATAAGTACTAAATCAAAAGGACATAATTACTGCAAGAAAGAGCAGAATTTCCACTGAATATGTTTCATTTGCTCAAACATATCAATGGCAATTCATCCATGATTTATTTCAATGCACTTATTGGATTCATAAGAGGCACTCAATGCCTGTATTTAATGCTGACATGCTTAAAAATAGAAGACAACTTACTGTTCCCTCAATTTTTTTTTCTGAATTAACCAGATATCCATCTCAAATTTTAACTTGTGTCGCATTCATGAAGTTATTCCTGGACCCACACTAACCATCAGAAGTAGACATAACAACTAATACCAATAAATGGAACACAATTTCAGGCCATAAGTATTTATAGCTTTCGTGTTTACTATGGTTAGGAACCATAAATCAAATACTTATTTATGGGTAAACATAAATCGTAATCTGTTCTCTCACTAAGAATTTTCTGCATTTCAAAGTGCTATCACAGCACTAATGCAAACATTCTAGCCTTTTCCAACAGAATGACATTTAAAATATCTAGTTATCTTTCCCTAATCACCCGAAGCTGACACAACAATGTCTGTGGTTTTACTTTGAAACCTGTGAATCTAATCACTTGTATTCTAACGACAATGGTCTTATCAGATCAAAGAAACATAGGTTGAGTAAATGTTTCCTTGAGCTATGATTCTTCAATACCCCAGAATTATTAGTATCTTTTCACAGAAAACAGCCTAGCATCAATAATATTATAATACTATTGATTCTGTAATACTATCTAAACAAGATCAGCAATTTCAGATGTTTGCTTGGAAATGTGCAGGAACTAACCCATATGCATCGACAATTTCCTGAAAAGCGGAAGTGAATTTATTTGTCCGGAAATATGTAGGAGGAGGTTCTTTCGTGTAAAGAACCTGAAATATTGAGCCAACTTGGGAGTTACTGGCATAGGTAGCCCGCTGCAATGCATCTTGAATCTGCAGAAGTGCACGTAGAGAGATACTAATGAGCCCATACAAAAATAACAAGAACATGAAGATCTGTGGCAAAATAACACCGCAGACAAGGATTACAAGGGGATAGAGGTACCTGGCCTGTTGCAAAAATAGGGCTCCAGCCCTCGGCAACTAAGCATTTCTTTGTCACATCAAGGCTCAGCATGTTTAAAGTGTGATAAACAGACTTCTCTCTCCTTGCCTAAAATAATTTACGTTTAGATACAAATGGAACTAAAGAACTATGCAAGATGCCTATCACTAAATATTAGTGCCAAATGATTCGGGTTTCAAACTAGCAATATGAAAAATTGAACCACAAGCCAAGTCACATGAAATAAGAAAGAGGGCAAATATAGGGGTAATTTTATGTACAAGAAAAAGAATATGTATGTAATTAACTTACCAAGTGATTCCATTGCTCAAACTGATGGGCAATATTTTTGAGTATGTTGTCACGATAAAGCAATCCAACATCAATTGTAGACTTCAGCTCTGAGATCTTTCCTGAGGCCTGGACATTTAACAGACCCACAAGTCCATTAGTTCATATTACAATAATATCAGCAAACAACAATAAGAAACATAGAGAAGACTACCACTGTGTCTGAATGCCTGATCACTAAATAATACATAAAAACCCATTTCTTCACCAATTTAAGAGATAACACATGAAAGAGATACCATATTACCATACTAGAAAGATGGCAAAGGAGAACCCTAGTATTCCAAAAGAAAGAAGCACTATAGCAGAACTATATGCAAAGAGTAAATAGTTTCAGCTAAGAATTTTCAACTAGAGGATTGAGAAGAGTCATGTTCAATAGTCATCAATAAATGCCATATAGGATGTTCCAATGCACAAAGCACCTGTTAATGCAGGTCTAGAAACAAAATTGCAGCAGAAATGCAAGTGAAATATTGTAATCATGAAGGAAATATTGGTGTTATGACCCGATCTTAGCTATTCGATCAAGCTCGAGTGCAGGAATATTTATAAAAATTTTTCGTATTCAGAAAATTACAAAACAAGATCGGTTCACTCCGTATCTTCCTGATCTACAATTTTTATATTTACGTCCTTCGCAGATTCAGACTGTAACTATGGCGAAAATAGACAGCGTTACGGTAGAGGGAAGATGACGGGTGGTGGTGATGAAGGCGGTGATGGAGTAAGCATGAGTTATAGATAGGGTTTGCACAAGGTGTTGTTGGGTGAAGGAAGAGAGAGGAGAAGATGGTCGGTATCCCAAAAAGGAGGGAGGGTTTGACAATCGAAGGAGGCTAGGGATAACTGGCGTCGAGGTGGCATGCAGTTAGGGTTTGAGCGAGGACAGAGAAGTTTCAGATTAAAGGGGAGAAATAGGTTAACTCAATAATTTATTTCATAATTCCATAATGAGACTTCCACATATTTAAAGGCTAGCCTATCCACCAAACAATTAAAAAAACTAGGCCTAATACAAGCTTTCTCGCCGGGTGCGTTCGAATGGGGTCGAGCGTGTGCGAACGGGCTATTTACGTTCTATGTATGTGCGAACGTATACAAATGTTCGAACAGCCCATTCGAACGCGACTTTCTCGCGTTCGGACAGCCCATTCGAACGCGACTTTCCTGCGTTCGAACGGGCAAATCACATTCTTTGTATTTGCGAACGTATGCAGGCTTTCGAACAGAACATTCGAACACGACTTCCCCACTTTCGAACACGACAGTCAGAATTCTTATTCTTCAAGAAAATTAAAAAACTATAACCTACTAGGACTTGACTAAATTACATAAATATAATAATTAAGAATTAGACTCGATCCATCTATCCCAATATCTTTCGAGATGATTCGATCTGGTCCAAATCACATCAACTGGAAAGTCACTGCTATGCACTCCTAATTTAGGAAACCTACTAAGAATATATGCCTACATTGTTGGTTGTTATAGTATCATTACACATCAACTTTATAGCTACAATACTCTTAACCAAGTTTTACTGAAAAGCTTTATACTTATCACTGCCACTAGGAATGCTACATTTCAGAGGAAGAAGTGTAAGAAATACAAAGCCATCTCGCATATATTCTCCCACCTCAATAGGTTAATATATAATAAGCACCAGGGTTTATCCAGGTGACTTAATATCCTCATCTCATTGATCACCATGACAATCTAAGTATGCTTGGCAACATTGTAAACCCAACAGATGAATAGGACATCAATCTCCACCTCTATTGCTACAAGGAGTAGACTTCACATTTGAAAGGTGTTAGAAAACCATAATCTTAGCTGAAAATTTTTATCTCCAAGCCAAAAACAGTCAAAAGAAGAAAACCCACTCTATGACCACAGTTCACTTTGCTAAACAAGATGAGTCAAAACCTCATTTTGCAACAAAAACTTGAAATCTCGATGACTGCATTCCCCCATTAGGTCATTTACACTAGGTAATCTCAGTTATACATACAGAGATAAGAGATTACATCACATAGAGTTGAAGATGCTCCCTTTACCCCTTAAATTTTAAGAGACTGTGTACTATGCCACAGAATGATGCACATCAGTAAGTGTTCACCATACAGGCTGCCTAAAGCCCTAACAATTTAAAGCATTGTCATATGATGCCCAAATATATCGAAAAGAAATTCACTAGTTGTAGATATTATCAAGTATGTCTCACAAATTCTAAAAGCATCATAATTAAAATATTGTATTAGACGCCAAGCAATCGGATCTGAGCAGATCCGATTTGAAGCACTGATACATAGTATACATAAGTAAATGCAGGCCTTTGAAAAGAACGGAAGAAATAAAAATGAGATAAAGATCAACAACAGAGCATGTGAAAACTTAAAGAGAGTTACTACAGATAATCATTTGACTTGGACCACAAAGTTATGCTATTCAACCATAAGTTCTGTGCAAGTTTAGAAAGTTCTGAAGCTTATTCATCGACACTACAAATCATCAGACAAGTGTTTGAAGGGAGGAAGGTCAAATTGCAAGAAAGCGCGAGCACAAACCTCCTCAATCATCTGGATCTGTTTTCCAACATCTTCTGTGAATGGATAACGATTTGCTCCAAAAGCTTCGCAGATCTTTAAAATCTTGGTCTTTGTTCTTTCCCCCGAGTAGAAGACAACAAAGACATTTTTGGCAACCTAGAATGTTAAAGCCAAAGGAATGGGCATCACGAAATATAATGAAATGTAAAGCAACTTCAGATTTACCACCTATCCTTAAAATTGCAAGAAGGATAAAATAAATTTGAAACATCAACCGAAAAAACAATCATGTAACAAAGGCGAACATCAAGTTAAGGCCACTAAGCCAGACAGGTTATGCAGGATTGCGAAGTATATTTGTATAGGTTTCAGCTAGCATTTATTCTTTATGTCCAGTTCCACACAAGCGCCACAGATGCACAAACAAATACAAGATGCTTAAACCTGGCAATTCCATTGATTGGGTCAAAGACTAATACTAATCCTAGAACACTAAAAATTAATTATTTAGGAGAAAGATTGGAACACTACATATCTAGTTCATGACTTTATAAGGACAACCACCTTTTCTCCTGAGACGGGGTCTGTGACTGGGTCATCAATTGGTACTTGTCTAAGGAATATGTTGCCCCTGGTAGCACGAAATAGAATCCGTTCAAAAGCCAATGACTTATCTTTCGGCACAAGGCCACTAACAAAGCCAAGCTTTACTTGCTTTGATGGATCCATTAGCATTTCCTGAAAACAAAAACAAAACAAAAAATAAATTTAGATGAAAATAAAATTTAAATAAATAAGAAGGACTAAATGTTGTCCCCTATATTACCTGCTCCGGCAACAAAGGGCTCTCAAGAGAACCATCACCAGTTTGCTGTGCTTCTAGTTCTCTTTGTTGAGCTGTAGCACTACTTTGAGCTGAGTAGAAAAACTCACCAGCCTGAAAACCAAAGCAGGTCAGGGTCAGAAGTCAGAACAACATACAGATGAGAACTATGGGTAAGATTTTTCATTTCTACAAGCATCCTATTATGGGAAACAGGCTTTCTCTTCTAGTGGTCGGCTGTGCTCATTTTTTGCAATAGTGGTGTCAGAGAGCATCAAGGAGATGATGAATGACATGAGCAAGTAAATAGAAAGAATAGTTGACTTTAGGTACTTTTTATTCTTTAATTTAAATAAGATGAAATATTCTTACTTTGATTCAATTCTGCTAGTTACTCTGGTTAGATTTAACCCATGGTGTTTTTAGTGATTAAATAGATGATAGAGGGATCGTGTCAAACAGATTGAAAAGGTAGGGTGTAAGGTGTAAAAACTAAAAACCCAATTGGTGTTAAAAAAAACTCCCTAACTAGGATGAAGTTTAGACATGGTAAAATGAGATTCCCTTTATTCCAGTTTCTTGATTAATGATTAATTATGCATATACAAGCTTTATTGGAAAAAGTAATTTAAATTCCAATTGAAGACAAACTATTCTTATCACAACAGAAGTTGCTTAGTAATACAAGCAATTTGACATTTACTTGCAAAGCTAAAGAGATTACAAGCACTAGAACATTTGCTCACATAAGCACACCATTATGCTCAAACTATAACATATAATAAAATTAGCATTTACTAAAGATACCCCAATATATGGTTTATTTGCTTTAAGATAATGCATACCTTTTGTAGAACAAGCATATATTCCAATAGCTCGTTATAAGTACGTTGCAACTTTTCACTATTTGCATTAACTTCAATTAGCTCAGCTTCTAGGTCTCCAAGTTTTATCTGGCATACACATAAAGGTTAGAACGAGGACTATTAATTTATACACTCTGCCTATTTATTCAGTAACCGGCATACCTCTAAGTCATCGAGATCAATATGAGCTGGTGTCGTAGGCATTGGAGAAGGTGAAATACCTGCCTTTGTCATTTGTTCTCGGAAAAACCTTAGCTTGCGAGCCATCTCGCCACATCTTTTGATCTGCAAACAATTTTGATTAACATTGCAAATGTTACTATCAACTTTTAATTAAATAACCACTCATCGTGTGTCAGACTGTAGGATAAATCACCCAAAGACTACTGTTTAGCCAATGAGAAAAAGAGATGATATGATTGTCATTCCACCAATAGAAAATCCATGATATCTTGTATTGCATGACCAATATGTACCTCAATCATGAGGCATGACCTTTACCTAACAGGTCAGTGAGGATGTAAAACCACAATAAATGATGTTCTTGGACCAATTCCCCTATTGAGAGATCAGCTCCATGGCTAATAGACTCAAACCAATGACCACTTGGGTGCAAGAGGTAAGCTTTCTCATTACACTAAGCCCTCAATTAGTCAATTGAGATGGGTAGAATTTAATTTTTTATTAAAGCCGGTCTTGTTCCTTCTAAACAGAAGCCATATGAAAGATGGCGCATGTTTTTTTTTCAGTGTTTTGGTAAACCTATTTATACTACGATATAACATGAGATCAACAAATTAATTTAAAAATCTCGTTACAAACGGTTGGTTCTAACTTCAATCAGATTTAGCGGTATGGCGCTTACAACTGGATGTATAACCAAAGTCCAGATTGATGCATAAAGTTAGTTGTTGGTGTTCAAGCATGACAATCGATAAAAATGTTGCGGTAAACAATAATAGATGGAATTTGATGATCAAATGTAGCTTGTGTGTTGAGAGATCTTTACTTCTTAATTCAAAATTTCAAATGATTCAAGATGTTCGTTGAGCATAAAATTACATTGTCACACAATTGTGAAAGTTTAGATGATATAAGAAAGCATTTAAATTTTACAACTAAGAAATTATGTTTGCTCCCTATCAAGGATGGCCATGCCGTGGGTGCCAGGAGAAAAATGGCTCTGCCATCGGCCTAAAGGGAGAGAAAGAGAAGGAAAGAGGAGAGAGACTTGTCGTGCCGCCTTCGCCGTCGCTGCTTTCAGCTTTGCCCTCGGTTCCCTTCCCCATGCCCTAGTCATGAATAGATCAGGAGGAAGAAGATGACCCATAACGGGTTGAATAAAAACTTAAGTTAGCAAATCTAACTTAAGGTAGGCGAGAGGGGACGAGAGCGGCGTCAAGCACCGGCAACAACAGCACGACAAGTCTCCCTCTCCTCTCTTATTCTCTTTTTTCTCTCCCTCTAGGCTGATGAAGGAGCTATTTCACGGGGTGCCATGTGGCACACCTCGTGCCATATGTTAGTACTACATCGGCACGGCTATCGTTGTTCCCTATTGGTATTCCTATTGAAATACATTGCAACAGAACAGGTTGACAAGACAACATCAAAGAAAAAGCAGAAAATATAGCAATAACTTAGAAAATTATGCCAATGCTTGAGAGGTATCAGATATACCTGATTAGCATATGTCCGTTGGAAGGGACTTTTATCTGCATTAAGCTGAAAGAAATGATATGTTAATACTGATAAAAATTTCTATCTGCACCAAGAAAAAGATTAAAACAAAAAGCATAGGAAAAAAAATTCTCTCTTGTCAATCTTTCACCCAATTCTGCTACAGTTCAAGTACAAACTGACCCATGACCCCAAATATAGACTACAAATATAAAAATAAGACACTCTCCCTAAACTGTCACATCATGAATGATTCATCAAATCTAAAGAGTTAAAACTTAGATAAAGCCCTTATAACTAATGTAAAATAGTTTGCTCATCAATGAAATTGAAAAAAGGCAAAGCTTGAGTACTTGACCTTACCAATTCAGCATATACCTAAGACTAACTATGGATTTTGTATTATTATCACCAATAAATTCCTGCTACATACTTCACAATAACTTAAAGAAAAAAAAATACTAATAAGTCTGTGTCCATCTCTATGTTTCCAACTGTATGCAGAAAATGCTTCTAGGTAAAGCAAAGAGCCAAAGACCATGTCAACTTCATTGTCATAGATGCCATGATTTCAGAATAAACATTTCCATATTGCAGCCTTTGCACTAAGAGACAAGAAATGATAACATAAGCCTCATGAGTTAGTCTGGATTCTAGACCCTTCTGGGCAATATTCTTTTTGGATCATTGTTGACTGAAATTAAGATTCTTCACCCTGGGGCTCTGTCAAAAGTCCATAGTTTGGCTATATTTTCCAAGTTTAAGGTGAAAGTTCCAACAAGTGATCAATCAGATAATGAGCAAGTAGCTAAAGAGAATAAGTACATGAAAAATAACCAGTGAGAATAACTGGCAGTATTAAATGGAAACTGTTGATAAACAGTAGTTCATTTTCTCGAGTCAGCAATATATCATACTTGCAATTATGCAACTAGTCATGCAGTTAACATCATCTAATGGGTACTTGCCAGCCAGCTTTAATTTCTCAAATTCAAACTACAAAGCCCAATAAGAAAATCGCTAAGGAACTATTGAGTAATATGCCTTTTCCTCGCCAAACGGAAAAAAAAACTTTGAGAAGGAATTGCAAAAATATGCAAAAATAGAATTTTAATGAACGGACAAGATCAGTCAATCCCAGCAATTGAGATAAACTAAATATACAATACAAGATAGCCTAGTATTGCAAGAATGGGAAAATTTCCTGACGTAATTAAACATTCATAGGTCAAAAGAGAACTCCATGCCAGTATACACATTGCAGGTTGCATCCATAATTCATCAAAGTTGCATACTAAAGTAACTATATTGACACTAGTCACATAAAATTCACAAACTTAAGAGTTTAATCAATCACAACAATCAAGCTAAAGAATATGCATCATAAGGCAAATCATTTTTTACCACAAAAGAAGAAAAGTTCCCCAGTCATCTGGTAACGTCTCAACATTGAGAACTCAAAAAATGTAGTGAAACAAATTTCTGATAAGTGGGAGATCAAAAGAGAACTCAAAAAATAACATTGGAGGTTGCATAAGATTTCAATCAAGGTTACGGTAGCTTATTGATACAACATCGCAACCACTTTTGTATACCTCCCAACACTATTGAGGTAGCAAGCAATGATAGGAATGTACTCAGATGAATAAAGTTCAAAGACAACATAAAACATGAATCAACATTGAGGTGTTTCATGGGATAGAGTATGAGACCAGATCTGGAAAGAAAAGGAAAAGCTTTGACCCATCTCATGCACAAGTTTTATGGAAGTTTGGTGCTTTAGAAACACAAGCTCATCTTGTCAAATTGAAACCCTCATAGCAGCAGCTGTTTAATTCCATTTGACCAACAGAGTTAAATTGGAGACCAATACATAAGAATATTATTGCCATGCCTCAAAAGTAAGAACAATCAAATAAGCATAATGGGCAGTGTACAAATCGAAGGAAAGAAATACAAATAACGGATGGATCCAACACAAAATCGCAAGTAAACATGCTCTTAAAGGAATTATTAAAAGCTGCAAAACATGGTGAAAATTCAAAGAAACTCAAAAGCCCAAATGAGATCACGAGCAACGTTGACCCCTTTGTCAACTCCAAAATCCCATAACAGAAATACCCACATTTCTCCAATCATGCAAAATGCTCGACATTTCCCAAACCCATCTATCCGTTAAGTACAAGAAGCGTCTATCAGTCCAATTTTTAACTCGTGACCCAAAATCCTATCTTTATGGGTCCCCTTGGCTCGCTCCTCATCCCACTCGTCGAGATCACCACAAATCAACGGCAATACGCCATAATCTCCACAAAATCCAAAACCCCTCTTTGTCTTACCTCATTTTTCACACAAAAACAGTAAGCAGATTAATCTTTAGATGAGGAAACAGAAAAAAGAAGAAGCAAACTGGTGTTCAAACATACGTCTTTGAATTGAAGGAGGCCGAGATCGCCGAGGTAGGACAGTGTGATGTGTGCCGACTCGATTGGGATAATGATCTGCACCAGCTGCATCGGCTCCGATCGCATCAGATCCATCGGAGGGCAACACCCGCCCCGAGGTGGATTCAAGACCTCGTAGTCCCCCATTTCTCTCCCTTCTTCTCCGATTGATTTCTCTCTCTCTCTCTCTCTCTCTCTCTCTCTCTCCTTCTTGATCTCTTCCCAATTTCGGGCAAAAGGACGATAAGGAGGTACGTTCTACTGGATCCCGTACACCGATCGGGTCGGACGGGATCGCTCGCCGCTTCTCCTTTCCCTCGGCTTCCCTACCCCTTCTTCTTAACCAAAAAAGAGAGGGTTAGATTAGAAACACGACGACTACTCCTTTTTCTGGCAGAATTATTAAAAAAAATCACGGAAAAACGCTACGCTCACAAAAAGTTTCACAAACTCTCTAGAATATTGGTGACGTGGCAAGGGGCCGTGGTTTAAGATCATGACACGTCATCCTATCTATGTGATTGCCTCCGTTAATTATCCCGTAAGGGTGGGGCCCACTTACGACGTGTGGATCTTATTTGAGTAGCGCAGTGGAAACGGTACGAGTACGCAGAAGTCTCCCAAGATCACTACCGTTTAGTGTTTCGCCACCATATATGAAATTATTTTTGTACCCCTAAGTATTGAGGAATCCTGCGCTGCACCGTTCCTGCGGATACGAAAGAGAACAGGGGCAAATTGGGCAAATCAGAAGAAGGCAAGAAAAACGAGGAAGTGGACGAGATCTAAGAGGGATAGGATGGGATCATGGGACGGATGATTTTATCGCTGGGGGAGGGGATCGCCTGCATACACAACTGGAGGAATCCTTTTTGCATCTAGAGTGGAGCGGTACTTTTTGGACTTAATATTATATTAATAAAAAATTGTTTTTTAATAGCAGATTAAAAGTATATCTAAATTTAGGTTTCTCTCCCTCCCTTACAGCTTCTTAAATAATGATAACACTCGGTCACGTTAGAGCATCCAAAGGAAGGGCCTAGTGCAAAAAGTTTCAGGCTTTGAAAAATCCTCTTGAAGCGATTTTGAGGCGACTTTTACTTTCACTTTGCCTCTATAGCCTAAGGAGAGGGTGCCTCCTCTAGGCCCTCTCCTACTTCCCTCTCTCTTCCCTCTTCTCTAGATGGTGATCCTCATTGTTTGGGCCGCATCCAAACTCCTGGCCCTACTCCTGAGGAGAATGCAAAAAAGGTCTGACTCCCATCTTCCTAAACTCCCATCTTCCTAAGGGTTGAGAAGCTCCTCCCACAGTTCCACCTCCAGTGGCAATGTCTCGCTCTTCTTCAACCCCAAATCTTACTCACTCATGGGCACGTGCGGCAAAGGGAACTCCGGCCAAAGTGTCTAGCGCCAACATTATCTTAAGAGCAACTAGCCATGTTTAAGGCCTCAAACGCTAATATCCTCATTATCGATCCTGATGTCCTTATTATTGATCTTGCTGTCCTTGAGGAGAGCAGAGTTAAATGGAAAAATTCCTTATTCGATAAGTTTCTAGGTAAGGCTCCTTCTTTACATATCGTTAGAGCTGAACGTATTCAGCAGTAAGGGCTCACTAGTCGTATTCAAATCATGGATAAATTAGAAGAATTTTTCCTTCTCGATTTAGCAATAAAGAGGACATGATTACTATTCTAATTGAAGGTTCTTAGCTTGTTAGAGGATCAGTGCTAACCTTATAAAGTGGAAACCGGATTTTAGACTGACGGAGGAACATATCTCTAAAGCTCCTATATGGGCCTGGTTCATGGACCTCCCTGATGAATACTGGAAACCCCACATCCTTGTGGAAGTGGCTACCATGGTTGATAGACCGCTTAGAATTGATGACACCACTATGGTGATAGGTCGAAGTGTTTTCGCTAGGGTTTGTGTTGAGATCGACCTTACTAAACCTATTAAACATGGTTTCTTGCTTGGACCTAAACAAGTCTACCAAGCTATTGCCTATGAGAACTTGCCCTCTATTTGTTTTGTTTGTGGTATTGTGGGGCATCGAATTAATGAATGCCCATTTAGGAAGATGCATGTGCAACCTCGAGTTCAGGCTAGCCCGATGCCTACCCCCATACCGGCTGAGGCATGTACCCTAATGGAAGTCTCTATGCCTAATAACTCTCAACAAGATATGCCTGATGCCCCGGGGTGCTCTCTAGCAAACTCTATGCTCTGCAAGTCTCTCTGACGCCTCTATGGGCTAAGGGTCCTCGTTAGCCGACGGCTAGCAAGGGGAGTTAGGGGGGCCGTAGAGGTCAAGGATCGACTAGTAGCACTAGGGGTGGATGTGGGCACCTGAATGGGTCCAAGGGCTCCCACCGTCTCCAGCCTAGTGTGAAATGGGATCAATCTTAGTCGAACTAGGCTCGATCTGATGGTGAACGATTGATTCGTCCGATTCTGGTTAGACCGAACCAGGCCTAGGTAGCAATAACAAAGAGCCTCTTACTTTAGGCGCCTCGAGTCTAGTGGATGTGACTACCACTTCCTCGAGCCACGCCCTTCATAAATCTTCCTCTAAGACCGCTGGCCAAGTGGCTCATCAATCCCGTCAAGTGGGTCATTAACATGACACCAACACGCAAACCTTTGAAATGGCTCCTACGCGTGGCACAATGGCTGGTAATAGAAAAGGCCACTAAATTTATGAACGTTGGAGGTTTTCAGGTGGCCTATTCTGAACCGTTAGATCAGATGAGTCAGGAAATAGGGTTGGCTAATAACCCTAATACGATTGGGGTAAGGGATATGGACCTATACTGTAATAACCCAAGTAGGGATTAAAAAAAATAGAAAGTAGTGCCCTCGTGCCCAACTTGCATGGTGAGGGCCCCAGCACCGCCACCCTTTTTCCCCTCCACCACTGCTCTCTCTCTCTCTTCTCTCTCTCTCTCTCCCTCCCTCCCTCTCTCTCTCTCTCTCTCCCCCTCCCTCCCTCTCTCTCTTTCTTGCCTTGAGCTCAGGCTCGCCGTAGTCGAGCCGTCGGCGAGAGGCCGACCGCTGGCTAGCTAGCAATGGCCGAGCCCCTCCCCACTAGCCCGGGTCTGCTCCCTCTTCCCTTCTCTTTCTTCTCTTCTCTTCTCTTCTTTTTTTTCTTTTTTTTCCTTCTTTCTTCTCCTTTCTTCTTCTTCTTTCTTCTTTTTCTTCTTCCTTAGCTATTCTTCCTCTGCAATAGTGCTGGGCTTGGCCCAATAGCAGACGGTGTCGAGCCCAGCACTATGACAAGGGAATTACTCCCTTTTAATTTGTTACATTAATTATACGATTTAGTTTCTAAAATTTAGGTAAATTAGTTTATTTAGATGGTAGATTATTTTGATAATTTACACTCACTAGTATAAGTATTAGCTAAGTATTTTTGTATAACAATTTATTAATTATAGTTATAAACATTTGCATATGATTATATATGGTTTAGCAATTGTTTATTAGATTAATACATGTAATCATATTGATAATAATCTTATATTTTATATAGTTAGTTTTATTTAAAAATAATTAAATTATATAAGTTTCTATTAATATTTATGTATGCTTATACATCCATATATTTAATATATTTGAATATGCAATGTGTTTCTAGCACCTTATTATTATTATATATTATTTTCTATGCAATAAAATGATGAGCTCAAATAATTATTTTTATATTTATGGATAATGATTATTATATGTATGATTAGTAACTAGTTAAGTAAAAGTAGTACTTGCCAAATAATTAGATTATAGTTAGTTATTTTATGTACATATATTTTAATTATAGTATTATATATCTGATTCTTTTATGCTTAAGGAAGTTAATTATGATGCCTAATATATATAATTAGAATAAGGACATCTGAATTATATATATATATAATGTATATCAAGTTATTTAATAAAATTAAATAATTTATTATATTTTGCACTAATAAATTTTAAATGGGATAAACGGCTAACATCATACTACTTAAATAATTTCAGATTCCGACCCCCCTGTTCAAGACCCCATGGACTTAGCTATCGAGGCTTGATCATTGTCGTAGCAACGTGAACGAGTGGTTGTTTGGTAATTGCAGTGGTGGTGAGTAGTCTTATCCCCTAAACGCCTTTCTTAAATTAGAAAATATTATATATTATGTAAATTGCAGTGGTGGTGAGTAGTCTGCAACGGCACTTCGTCAGCTCCGGCTTCGGCAACCCGAGAGAGAGAGAAGAGGAAGAGGTATTGAGGTGGAGAAAGGCGCGATCGAGGAGGGGAAGGTGGGGATTAATGGAGGTGGGGGGAGGGTAGCGTGCACGGCAAGGGAAATGGAATAAGAAGGAGAAGAGAGGACGCGGGGGGTGGGGTGGCAGGTGCTTGTGACGCACGTGCTCGGCGCGTGCGTCATGGGATTTTTTTTTAATTTTGGGGTGTTACAAGGCGCAAAGGTTAGGATGCGCTTGGTAGATGATTGATCGCTCGACATAATCGCGATCCTATTGGCCTTATGTCCGAGGTCGTTAGTTTGTGTGTGCAGCAGACATTCGGATACATGCTGTTCGCTAGGGCATATGTGGCGAGTTATCTTCACGAGGTTTCTATCGGCTAGAATGGTGCCCATTCTAAATGGTTATTGATACCCTTAGCGGATGACCGGGTATGATTATATTTGAGATACTCTTTGCGGATGACAGAGTATGTTCTAAGCCTCCAAGCATGATGTTGAGACTAGGTACCGGCATATGTTGAAAATTGCATATGATTTTATTCTCATCTGAATATCTGATTATTAAATAGTCAATTTACATCATAAATGGTTGCTTGTGATATCATAGCATAGTCATAGACGGCATGTATCATGTGTCATATTTGAGAAAGAGTTATGATGATACTATGGCATGAAGATTTGCTATCGAGGATTATATATTTTTATCAGTTATAACATATTATCTATAATTTAATTATATATTATTGAGGTTACATTCATACTCTTATTCATAACATGATGCTCTTTCTGATTCATATTATCCGGTACATGATTTATTCTTTGTTTAGCTTCACTAATTCGGGGTAAGGTCTATTCACTAAGCGTTTTGCTCATGACTGTCTTTATTTTTCTTTTCTAACCCTCACAGATAATGTGGTACGTGATATCAACTTAAGATATCCCAAGGAGATATTTAGAAAGATGAGGTGAGCTATAGACATGAGATGGTTTAAAAGATAATTTAACTAGATATTGAGTTGTACCATTATTGATATTTGTACTTTATTGTATAATTGATAATTGGTATAATACAGGTCAGATTATAGTGTGCTCGTGTATCAGTTGTTTAGTTATATCTGGATAGTTTGTCGTGGCCTGTGTGGGTCTTGCCAAATTAATTAGTGGTCTAGTGTATATTATTGTGGACTTTGATATTCATATGTTAATAGGTTTATTTGGTTGATAGTATGTTTTATTTGGTGTTGGATTATGTGATCATGAATATGTTAGCAGGTATTATTTGATGATGTCATAATTGTATGTGCACAGGAGAATATCTGTGCATGATAGGCCCTGCCCGACCTGTTGTGTGCGCCACACGTGTCGTGTGGGCGCATAGACGTGCACGTGCGTGTGCCAGACGGGGGCGTTACAAAAAATGTATGCACATGCATGTTGTGAATGTGATAATGTCATAAGGTAAATTATTTTATTCTCTACACTACTCTTAGATTATAGGAGTTTCACTTGTCTGAACCGCCTTCCCAATACTAGCTGCAACTACGCCACGAGATTATTCTCATAAGGTACGGAGTCCACCTCGATAAAAAAAGTAAATAAAAAGTATAAGCACAACAATCCTATCAGTAATTAGTTAAACAATTTTACTGACGTTCACTACAGGCTTGGGTAGGTCCATCTGCGAATTTCCATATTTATTAATTAGATTGAGCTAGCATAGTTGTATTAGCGCCTAACACATTATTAAAAGCAATTTAAAATACATTTATCTCAAATTCTCGTTCCATTAATTACTTTCATTTAGGTAAATCACATAGGCAACATTGGATTAGACCGTTTCGCTAATTAAGATAATCTGCTTAATATACTTTCCCTACAATAATCTGTATTAATTCTCTGCCAGGAGCAATTACTATAGATACACACAGATCACCGACTTAATTTGCTAAAACTTAATTTAACCAAGTATACACGACCTCGCTAAATCCCGAATTAGAGTTAGCTCCTTTTATGTGTTATTTATAATAGCACTCTTAGGCCGTGGTCTAATTCATTAAAATTAATTTATAAGATAATTAATAAAGCAAACGCTACTATCTGCTAAAAATATGATTAATTAAGGCTCACGGTTGCCAGCATTAAAAATAATTAAATAATGACTTAAATAATTTAAAGAGATAATCAGCGAGAATCATTAAAGAGAGATGGAAGGGAATGCAAAGAGGAGAATGAGAAGGAGAAGAAAGAAATACAGAGAGAGAGAGAGAGAGGAAAGTTAGCGAAGGGGTTGCGGCAGCAGTGGCAACTGTGAGGCCGTCACGCCTAGTTGGCTCAATTGGGTTGCCTCATCCCTTGCGCGATCCCACCTAGCATGATATAAGACCAGCAACGTTGTGCAATAATTTTTTTTTAGGATTGGGTTTGTTACAAGAGAGAGAATAAACGAGTGAAGAAGATACACGAGGAGAGATGAGGCTCACCGGCGCTGGTACCATTGTAATGGAAGCGTGACCGTGGTCTATGATGGTCGGGATTAGCAATTGAAAGAAAGAAGAACAGAGAGAGAGAGAGAGAGAGAGAGAGAGAGAGAGAGAGAGAGAGAGTTTGATAGAAAGAGAGAAGAGGCGATGGAAGGGGATTCTGTGGCTGTTGCGAGTGGTGTGTGGCACCAACCACGTGGGCGCCTTGGGCACGAGGCTGGCCATGTCGTGCCCATAAGCAATTTTGATCTTTTCTAGAGCTGGGTTATTATAAGTGCCGTAGTGACTTAATCAAGAACACCTCATTCTATTGAGGCTCAAATTTATGTTATCTAAAATTAATCTTGATGTTCGAAGAAGAGCTTAAAAAGTTTAGAAGGAAAAATTATTTTTAACCAAACTAGCTCTCTTCTAAATGCTTTTTATTGAAATAAACTACCGAAGCTTAATATTAAAAGGGGTCTATTTTATTATAGCCGATAGTAAAATACTAAATTTATCAGTGTTTTATCCAACAAGAAATGTTAACAAGTTTGGCATCTTTAGAAACTAATATGATCGTCATTTCATGTGTGACAAAAGAAAGATAGACTTACTTGAATCTATTTGCATTTCATCTAAATTTTTTTATAAAAATCACATAACTTTAATGTTTTAAGTATAGAAGTATTTTATTTTATTAACTTTCATATATAAATATTATTTTTATTGATATTTTTATGTAAAAATAAAACTCTAACTTTATAAATGTTTCACAAGTTATTTGCACCAAAAGCCCATTTGGTTTTCGATTTCACGAGGCAAGGTATTTTTCTGTTTTCCTTGCACTTTAGGTTTTTCTTTATTTTTCTTTCAACTTTACCCTTTTTCTCATTTAGTACCTCATTAAATATTGACGGGATACTATAAAAGAGAGAAATATCCCGGTACTCTTCTTCTTCGCCTTCTCTATCTTCTACTTTCATATACTGCTACTATTTATTCTTTCTTCTTTTTCTTCTTTTCTCTTTGCTGCTATTGCTTCTTTTTTCATCGCTTAATTTTTTTTCTATACAAGTCTCTCTTATCGCTATTTAATTAATAAAATAAAAGATTAATCGAAGATAATAGTGAGATAATTAGTTGAAACACCCACTTCCAAAAATCATGTGTTCCTCGCGTGGAGAGATGATCCACGTGACTCTCACATGACCTGTCAGTATAATAATCTCCCAAGGTATCTAAGCTAAGTCTAGAAAATACCATAATAATCCAAGTAAATAATCTAAAGTTACAATTATCACAGGCCTCAACAAACCTCTAGGAATACAAGTCCATACACAAATTTAAAGCATAAGTCCAACTAGAAATAACAGAATAAATAATATTAATAGAAAAAATAAATCTGCTACTCCTAGATATCCACGTCCTCCATAATTAGCTCTAAAATATTTCCACCAAAATGACAGTGACCACAGGGCCCAGCAAGTATAATCCAATAGTAATCTATGAATTTTATATTGCATGATAAATAGAAATGCATTGCCATAATTATCAACATATTAAGGTAAATGTGTACAATGCCACTTTCAATAAACTTTCATCATCATAAATCAATATATCATAATCCACACAATAACTGTGTCAATAATGTCATATTTCATAAAGCAACATAGTAACAAGGGGGACTAGTCATCTAGCGGTATTATCGCTCATACATGCCTAGCGACGCTGCATATGACCGGTTGTCTGTGGCCATCCAACTAAGGACCCCAATCGTAAGCCTATCATCACCAATATCATCACCACTCTAGTAAATCATCGCACAGAGCAAAATCATTATTTGTAGTTGAATCATCGCACAGAGCAGAATCATCGCATACAGCAGAAAAAGCTCATAGCTCAATAGAAGCCCTAACCCTACGTCCTCAGGTACCCCTAGAGCTATAACCCTACCACTCAAACATCTTACTAATATTATCCTAGACCAATCTCCAAATAGGTCAGTGTAATCACCTAAATGCTCCACCAGCTAACGACCTCAGGAGTAGACTGCTAATATAATACTATATAATACAATTTACCTTTAACCTCGGATTGAGTGGGTGAGAGGGTACTACATAGTTGGGATTAGGCTAATAATGATACGTGCATGTGGTGCTATGACTTCTAGTATTTATTATATCATGATCATCAAAGTAACATGTATTATAACTAGGCATGGGGTTTATCATACTTAAGCGATAAATAGTAATTAATACAAGTAAAAAATGGCATATGTAATTATCATCATAGCAATAACATTATTCGAAGACTAATATAGGATCTAACTCGCCTAAAATATCTCTGGAATCTGTCTCACTCTCTTAAACAGTCGGCTCCTCCTAATTTTTGAGATCCTCCTCGCACAGTAATAGGTCTAATAATTTATAAAATAAAATAAAATATAAGAATGATGAACTTATAGAACTAACTAACTTGTTGCATAAATTAAGTTTGATTTTCTAGGTCCAGGTAGGTGACTTGGTCTTGTATTTATTCTTCTCTAGTAATATATTATTTTGTATTAATTAAAAATGTTCATTTATGGTAAAATTAGAATTATTCGCATTTGCAAATGTCAAAGATAATTGAAATGATTAATACATTCAAATGCCTAATTTAATTATGTATTATCCTAAATTATGTTAATAACATGATTGAGAAAAATCTAGAAAAGTAGCTAACATAAATTTATAAAAATATTAAAAGACTAAGGGCTAGCTAATGATTCATAGGTTGGGCTAGGCTCAAGGCCCAGCCATCATTAGTGTTGAGGAAGTGGGCTACGGGCGGGCCAACCCACAGCCCACTAGGCCGAACAATAGGCTAGCTACAGGTGTGGGCCACGACCCACCCTGTAGCCTGCCCAGAGATTGGGTGGGCTAGGCTTACGAGTCCAGTCCACCACTACAACCACCAAAAATAAATTTGGGTGGACTGGGCTGAGCCAAATCCACCGCTAGCTACGGGCATGGGCTGCAGCCCACCCTGTAGCCCATATATGTCACAAGCCTAGTCCACCACTGGCTACGGGCTTGGGCTGCAGCCCAACCCGTAGCCAACACACGCCGGTGGGGGTTTGATCCAACCCCTACCTAGTTCAGTCTTCCTTTAGAGAAGAAGACTAAGATAGAAAGATGGAGATGGAGCTGCTACTGCCGGCGATCACCGTTGCTGATAGCCAAGCTCCACCGGCTCCCCAAAGCCAACGGGGTTGACTTGGATTCTTATTTGTAAAAGTTGCCTGCATCGCGTTCGCAAATACCGACAGGCGCGTTCGAAGCGTTTGCAAATCCAGAAGAGCGAACTCGGTGCGTTCGAACGCGGTCGGGCGAGTTCGAACGCAGTCGACGAAAATTGTGTTTTTAGGGTTAATTTGAGTTGTTGGTTAGCCTATAAAAGGATGTGGTAGGCAACCAAATTGAGGATTGATTATTGAGATTGAGTTTTTGCCTTGCCTCCTTCGTCTTCTTCGCTCCCATTCTATCAATCCTCGGCGACGCCGCTTCTAACCTCCCTCGTCCGGCTAATTACCCTAGTCCCATAGGGGTGGCCCTCTTCTCCCCCTTCGTCCAATCTATCCAACACTTGCCCTAATCCTTCCATCAACCACAACCCTTCCACCATCACTTTTCACCGGTGCCACCACATTAATGCCGGTCCACCAACCATCATTTCCTAGGATCTCGTGCCTCCATCCACGAATCCAAAACAGAGCATCCTGACGTTCGTCCACTAAACAGACGATATCTCGAGATCCACAACTCCGATTCGCCTGCAACTAGATTTGTTGGAAAGCTCTTTTCTGGGGTTACAACATATCAATGTTTACGTCGATCCGACGGTGGCCTATTTTGGGATATTATTTCAAAGTTCCGTGTCGATCTAGTTCCAGATCAAGAATTGGAAGAGATCGACCCTTTACCAAAAAGGCGAGATCGTATCAAGCTGGTATCAGAGCTCCATAGCCAAAGGCGTGATCGTATCAAAATAATAGAAAAGAAGAATAGAAACAGAAGAAAAAAAGATGAATTAAATACTAATAACAAGTTTCAATGTTCTTTCTATATACTTTATGTATACTACAGAATTTACATATTTCACTCTTCAATTTGCATCGAAATAAATAATAATCATGTAGAGTAATATTTTTGGTTATTTAACTAGTTCTAATTATATCATAACTATCTCCGATTAATATCTAATTATTAATTAAAGAGTGATTAAATAAACTTGTATAGAAAAAAGATTAAGAGATAGAAAAATTAGGAGTAGCAATAAGAAGACAAAAAAGAATTAACAACAGCATATGAATTAGCAGATGAATAAAATGAAGAAGAAGAAGAAGATGATGATGAGTATGAGGCAATTTCACTCTCTTATAGTGTCTCGTCAATAGATAATAAGATACTAAATTACAAAAATGACAAAGTTGGAAGAAAAATAAGGAAAATTCATTAAGTGTAAGAAAAATCGAAAAAGATCCAACTCGTCAAACAAATAACTTATTATTCACTAATCTCGTGCAAACAATTTCATCCACGTTAAGAGAGGGCTAGTTTGGTAAAATAAACTCAACGATGAATAGGAATATTTTGTTTGGATAAATTTTTGACAGAACCACATTGACAGTCATGGGACATTTTAGTAGGTCGTCAAAAAAAGCTTGGCGGCTCACGAAGCTCGCGACCTTGGCTCGTTAAAAGCTCGACTCGTGCTCGGGTCGGCTCATTTTAGGGCTCGAGCCGAGCTAGATTTTTGAGCTTGAAAGGTTAATTGAGACAAGCCAAGCTCGAGTCAACTCGCTCGAGGTCGGCTTGGATAGACTTGAAATATAATATGTGAGATAATATTATATATATATCAAAATAAAAGTATTAATGGCATATAGCATAGTTGGTTAAACCAACTCTTATTAACCCTAAGTAGGGTTCAAATCCTCTCCTATACCATTTTCTCTATTTTTTCCCATAGACTCTTAGCCAAGTTCACATCTAGAATAGGGAGGAATAGGAATAGCTAAACTTAATTTGTTATTCCTAAAATGATGGTTGTATTCTAGGAATAGCTATTCTTATGTTTACATGTATTATGGAATAATGGTGTAGTAATTATTTTTAATGTGATATAAAATTAATAAAATAATGGGAAAATTTACTATTGTACCATTCAAGATTGATAGGATAAAGGGAGAGAAGCTTATAATATTATAAGTATGCAATATATGCATGAAATATTGCATTATTGTGCTTTACGCACCTACCAGCGCGTATTACTATAGTGGGAGTGTACATATGCATTGTGTGCTAGTACGTATGTAATGCATTATCTTTTGGCGAGCAATATTAATTATTATCATGTTTTACTTATCTACCGGCGCTTATTACTATGTTAGGAGCATACCTATGCATTGTGTGCTAGTACATATATAATATAGTACTTTTTGGCAAACAATATCAATCATTATAATGCTTTACTTATCTATCAGCGTCTATTTCTATAATAGAAGCATACCTATGAATTATATGCTGGTACGTATGTAATGCATTATATTTTGACAAGCAATATCAATTATTGCCATACTTTATCTATCTAGCAATATCTATTACTATGGTGGGAGCATACTTATGCATTGTGTGCTAGTACACATGTAATGCATTATATTTTAGCAACCAATATCAATCATTACCATGATTTACTTATCTACTAGCACACATTATTATAGTGGGAGCATACCTATGTATTGTGTACTGGTACATATGTAATACTTTAAAATATTAGTTTATTTATATTAGTTTTTTGTTATATTTAATCCTACATATTTTATACTAAAAAATAATATGTTATATTTTAAATATTATTATATTTAATGTTAAAAATATTAAAGTTTTATTTTACATGGAATATATATATTTTTATAATCTTTGCAAAATGAGATTATTAATAATATCAAAATATTTATACTTTCATATATTTTTTTAGCTTAAAACATGAGATTATTAGTAATATTATATTATTTTTTTCTAAATTTTCTATTTTATTATTTTTAAAAAGATTTAATTAGATTAATATATAGTATAAATAGTAAATATGTTATTTTATCTATGAGTTAATATTTAATTCAATAAAATATTAGTTTATTAATATTATATTTTGATGTTATTAGTACATATAAAAATAATTTTAATAATAAGATAATTTATAAAATAATTATTGCATCAATTAAATAGTATATTATTAAGAATTTTATAATATTTATATTTACAAGAAAGTAATATTTAATAATAGTAATACTTTTTAAAATGTGTTTATTTTTATGAAATATTAAATTATTGACATTTATGCTGTTTAAATTAAATTTTATTTATTTAGTATAAAATAAAATAAAAAAATATGATAAGAGAGAAGAGAGAGTATTATGATAGGATGTTAATTAGACGTTTAAGAGAGAGAAAAGATGGGTAATAAATTATGATAAGATGTTTGAAAAAGATAAAAGATAAATAATAAATTATAACAAGATTTTTAAGAGATGTTATAGTCAAATCAAGGGTAAATTAATAATTAAGTTAGTGTGATATAAAATATATATATTTTAGAATATGATTATTACGGTGTTTAGTTGCTATTATGGAATGAGAGGTTATATTTTGAAATAAGAATTTTTGTTATTCTTGAAGTGAACGGGCTTACATGTTTAGTCCCATTTTGAAAATTGAGAAATATAGATACGTAGTGTCATTCCCTCTAAATGCAACAAAATTAGTTGTTGAATTAGCTTAATATAACACTTAGATTTTGGATAGAGGCGTCTGCCCACGTTGGCCTATTAAGCAGCCCATGAGCTGTTGAGTTGAGCTCGAGCCTCATCGAGCTAGAGCCAAGCTGAGGCGAGCTGAGCTCAAATCAACCTCAAGTCCGAGCTGATTTTTTCCAAGCGGGCTCAACCTTTGCTCGTTTACACCCCCCTACATTTTAGTAGTCACTGTGGGAAGAATTATTACTCTAATACTAAATTAGTTGCTCCAATATTATACTCGATAGATATCGTTGGGAAGGGAACAAGCTATTACTAGTCACTACCAGTAGTCGCTATCAAACTCTTTACCCTTTGGTTTAAACTTAAATCTTTCCAAAGAGGAAGCATTCCATGGAAGAGAAGGTAGTCCCATGCTCCTGGTTGCTCCACCGTTACCACCATCCTCTCTCTCTCTCTCTCTCTCTCTCTCTCTCTCTTCTCCACCATTGGATGGCCTGCTTGCTTCTCTGCAGGCAACCGCTACAGCTAATCCTTTTTGAGCGCAAGGCAGAGGTGAGCAGAAGGGGAATTTTTAGCTTATTTTAACAAATCTGAGCTTTCTTTCTTTCTTTCTTTCTTCTCCTCTCCATTCTCTGATGAAAAAGTTGTATATTTTAACCACCTACATTTTGATCTTATTGCAAAAGACAACCTCATTTGGAAAAATATAGTGCTATCATGCTTTAGATTTTGCATGCGGGATGTAAAGAGAGATCATCAAGATGCTGCTACCTCACTAATTCTCATCCAAAGTTTGATACTAGATTTTCCTTGCAATTTTCCTTGCAATTTTCCTCTTTTTTCCTTGTCCTTTTCCTTTTGTTAATCAGATGATGCGATTTACTTAAATTTATCCTTATTTTTGATTGAGCTTGTTATGAAAATTCTTCTGTTTGATACACTTTTTTTTTCCTTCCGGCTAAATAGAGGATTTTTCTTTTCTTTCCCTTGTGAGGTGACGAGTATTATCTATTTTAAATTATTTAATAGTTCTTCTTAGTTTTATTCTTTTTTAATAAAAATATATATGGTTAGAAAACTCAATTAGTGATCTTTAAAATAATATTAATATATAATAGTTTTAGAAGTAATTTAAAATTACTACTTTTTTAATTAAATGCATCAAAATTATATTATACAAAATAAACATCGAAATAAGTATTACACATTATTACTAAAAATATTAAAATTACATTACACAAAATAAATAGAAACTAATATTTAATAATAAAAATAATAAATATTTAATAGTCTGGTAAGTCATTTCCATAGTCACCGGTTCTGTAGACACTTTCTCTTCGTGGACTATATCCACCTCCTCTGTATTGATATTTCGACGAACCTTAGACTAGAAAATAAATATTGTTTCTTCTACTAAATTTATTTCTTTTTCTTTGAAAAAAAGAACGACGTACATCCGGATCTTAAACCTTATTTGAATCAATTGATAAGATTTCTCTATGATCACGATTTATATTCAATTGCATAGCTCGTTGTTTTAATTGCATAGCTCGATCTACTATGTTTGATGTATTTTATATTTGATTTATTTTAATATTTATTATTTATTAAAAAATAATTTTGAGTTGTTATATTTTATGACACATCGATTTGAAATAATAAAAAATAGATATATACTTAGTTTTTTGTGGTATTATTTTTGTTAAAAAAATAATTAGTAAAACTACTTATATACTTAGTTTAACTAACTATATTATTTAATAAAGTATACATATGAAATTAAAATTGTTGGATTAAATATTTATTAGGCAAAATTAAAATTTTTAAAAAGTCTGAAAAGAAATGAATCAGGGCTCCAAATTTGGAGTCCACTGGGCTTCAGATTTTGAGATTTAGAGCGCGGTTGGAGATGCTCTAATTTGAAGCCCGATGGACTCCAGTAGGGCTCCATAGCTAGCTCCAAATTTAGAGCTAGTTAAAGTGGAGCTCCAAATTTGGAGCCTTACCAAAATATTTGGAGCCTGGCACAATTTCTTTTTAGGCTTTTTAAACATTCTAATTCTGCTCAATAAATATTTAATCTAACAATTTTAACTCTATGTGTATCCTTTATTAAATAATCTAGTTAGTTAAACTGAGTATATAATTAGTTTTACTAATAAGTTTTTACCAAAAATATTACCGTTTAAAATAAGTCTAATATTAAATTAGATTTAAATAATTTTAATTTTTTATTATTTATAAAATAAATATATATTTTTTATTTAAAATCGATGTGTCCTAAAATATAATGATTCAAAAAAAAATTTCAATGTAAATATTAAATATTAAAATACATCAAATATAAAATATATCAGACATAAAATACATCTCAGAGACATCAAATATGAAATACATCAATAGACATTATATTTTTGGGTCTCTGCCATAAGTATTCAATCAGTGCATTTCGAAGCTCAAAATGAACCTCTTTATCTTAGATCTTTGTAGGTCGAGTGAGGAATCATTGAAATCGTTCGTTATCATTGATTTCTATCCCTTCAATGACTAGAGGTTGAGTAAAATCAACAATATTGGGTTCCTCGTCTCATTCATCCTCCACAGGCACATTGTGTAGTATCACACAAGTAATCATAATGTCGTGTAATACTCGTTTATTCATTTTTAAGTCAGAGGTTCATCGAAAGATTAATATAAATGAGATGGATATAGTCAACGAAGAGGTGGCTACGGATCCGGTGAGTATGAAGATGACTTATCGGACTATTAAATATTTATTATTTCTATTATTAAATATTATTTTTTATTTATTTTGTGTAATTTTATTTTTGATATTTTTAGTAACGACGTGTAATGCTTATTTCGATGTTTATTTCATGTAATGTAATTTCGATGTGTTTAATTAAAAATTAGTAATTTAAAATTACTTTTGAAATTATTGGATATTAATCTTATTTTAAAGATTTGGATGAGAGTTTTCTAACCATATATTTTTTATTAAAAAATAATAACACTAAAATGACCTATTAAGTGATTTAAAATAGATAATATATATATATATTATATTATTTTTTTAATAAATATAGAGCCCGGTGCATTGGAGTGCACCAGGCTCTATATTTATTATTATTATTATTATTATTATTATTATTATTATTATATATACATTGTCTTTTAAATCAATTAATAGATTCTCTTAACCTAATTATTAGTTTAAAAAAATATTGTTAGAAAATTTTCATTGAAAATTTTAAAATTAGAACTAATATTTAATACTTTCAGAAGTAATTTTAAATTACTAAATTATTAACTAAAAACATCAAAATTATATTACACGAAACAAGCAGAAATTAGTATCTAATAATAAAAACAATAAGCAGAATTACATTATATGAGAAGCATCGATTTTAAATAATAAATAAGAAAAAAATTTATTACTTAATTTTAAAAAATAAAAAATGTAAAATAACTCAAAAGGAATTTAATATTAGATGTATTTGATAGGTGTCGCTAAGACTTTTTCAATGACACATTTTTTGTTAAAAATTGATTAGTAAAACTAATTATATGTTCAGTTTAAATAATTAGATTATTTGTACAAACAGAATTTAAATTATTAGATTTAGAGGGCAGAAGTTAAATTTTAAAAAGTTGAATAGTAATTTAGTGCCGGGCTTCAAATCATTGGGTCACGCTCTAAATTATGAGCCCCACTGTAGCGGGTTTCAAATTTGGAGCCCTGATCGAGCTTTGAATAGAGCCCCACATTTGGAGAACTTGGAGCTCAACCTATTGATTTGGAGTTCAGCTCTAAATCATTGTTCATTACTTTAAAATTTTAGTTTTGCTCTCTAAAGTTTAAGGTAATAATTTAAATTTCATTAATATTTTTTATTTAAAGGAATTTAGCTGTCTCATGAACTTTCTGCAACAAATCTGAACTTCCTTTCTTC
The DNA here is from genome assembly GCF_019914945.1 of Typha latifolia. NCBI lineage: Eukaryota > Viridiplantae > Streptophyta > Magnoliopsida > Poales > Typhaceae > Typha > Typha latifolia. The sequence goes on from NC_133097.1 coordinate 803,284, forward strand.
TCTTCTCCATTTTTCTGATGAGAAAAAAAAGTTGCATATATGTTTCTTTCAGGTTTTCTTTTTGGGCCTTTTGCATATCACCAACCACATATTGATCTTATTGCACACAATCATCTCATTTGCCAATGTACGGTAATATCATACTTTCTTTAAGCTAATAGATTTTCCCCTTTTGAGGTGATGAGGATAAGCACCAGGTCTTCATGAGATGCTGTTGATTAGATGGAGAAAACCATTACATTCTTCATTGGATCTTTTCTAGATGGGTGAGGAAAGTAAATCCTTCTTTGGGTTACCTCATTTGGAAAAATATGGTGTTATCATCTTTAGTTTTGCATGCGGGGTATAAAGAGAGACCATCAAGATGCTGCTGCTTCACTAGTTATCATCCAAAGTTCGGTACTAGATTTTCCTTGCAACTTTCCTCTTTCTTCCTTTTCCTTTTCCTTTTGTTAATCAGATGATGCAATTTACTTAAATTTATCTTTCAATTTGATCTCGTTATGGAAATTCTTCTTTTCGGTACACTTTTTTTGTGTGGCTAATAGAGGGTTTGTGCTTTTCTTTCCCTTGTGAGGCAATGAGGATAAAGCACTAGCTATTCATGCGGCGGGTAAACTTGAGGCTGAGAGGTAGCAATGCTCAAGAATGCCCCTACTTACAAACACTTCACAAATATTCTATGCTCAATTTTTTTCTTCTTCTTTTGATCAAACTAGCCCTCTTTACAAACTTATGAGTCTTGGATAGGCTACCCATAAACTTTCTACGATGATTGGCTTGGTAGTTGGATGGCCTACTTCTTTGTTGGTAACCACTGCAGCTACACATTTTGAGCAGGGTGTCGGTGAAAGTCTTATGGGCTTTTTGGCTACAAAATCTGAGCCTCCCTTTTTTTTTGGTGTGTATCTTCAATTTTTTTTTCCTTTAAAGTTTGCCTTTTGAGGGGTCTTTTTATGGGATTATATCTCTATTTTGGCAAGAGTATGTATGGATCCAATTCCAGATGAATTTCAATTGATTTCATTTGGAAATGAATCTGTTGTTTGTGTTAACCGAACCATATCTCCTAACCAGGTTTCTGTTGCAACTCCAGATGATAAACAATCTATCAATTTGTTACATCAAACTGATCATTTTGGCTCTTTAGATTAGCTTGAGCATGTCTTCTGTTATACTTTGTATATTTGTTACTATTGATCTGTTCCCTAGTATCTATCTCATAACAAGCTTATTATAAATATACCAATCTAGTAAGGTTTTGGTATGTTTGCCAAAACCCAATTCTCTTCAATCTTTCATGGTATCATAGCCTTTTTTGGCTCACACCTGATCTTGACTTATAATGTCTTCCTCTTTAGCTTCTGCTTCTTCCTTTATTTTACCAAATATTGTCCAATTAGTTTCAATAAAACTAGATGGCTCGAACTATTTGAATTGGATTTATCAGTTTATGCCAATCTTGAGGAGCAATGATCTTCTGGGTTTCGTGGATGGCACAGAACCGTGCCCAGATGAATTTTTGTCAACTTCGGAAGGAAAGTCGACCACCGAGGTGAATCCTGCTTTTCGCCTCTGGCAAAAAAAGGACCAATTTGTTTTGAGTTGGCTTAATTCTACCCTTCATGAAAAAGTTTTGTCAATTGTTTACGGACTTCATATGTCTCAGCAAGTTTGGCAAGCTCTTGCCAATCGATTTGCTTCTCTGACGCCTTCGCGTATCAGTGAACTCCGGAGACAACTTCAAGGCTCGCACCACCCTGTCCGAGCACCAAACATTCGCTATGATGACTTGTCAATTGGCCAATAAGAAGACCAATTCCGCAGTGATCTCAATACAACAATCAGAACAATAATAATTGGACACCTCCTCCTCGTCCCATTCCATTAGCTTCTAAGTTAGATTCATCTTCTTGCCAAATTTGTGGTATGAAAAATCATGTTGCTCTTGACTGTTTTCACAGGTTTGAGTTATCAAGGGAGACATCCTCCTCAGCAACTGGCAGCTATGGTGGCTAGATCAAATGTTCTTTATGATGATGCTACTTTGTTTGTAGAAAGTGGAGCAAACCAACATATTCCTCCTGGCATCACCAATCTCACCAACTCCGAGCCCTATAATGGAGAAGAGAAAGTAGCCATAGTTAATGGTAATGGTCTTAATGTTGAAAACATTGGTTTTCTTATTCTTTATGCACTGAAATCCAAGTTACATCTTTCCCAAGTCTTACATTGTCCTAAAGTTCTAACTAACTTGCTCTCCATAAACAAGTTTTGTCTTGAAAATTCTTGTTATTTTCTTCTATCTGACACTCATTTTGTGATCAAGGACAAACTCACAGGGCACACACTACTATCAGGACGAAGTGAAGGATGAGGGTTATATCCGATCAAAGTGAACAAGAACACAATAAATAAATGTCAATCTAGTATTGCTTTGTTAGGTGTCCGAACTTCCATAGATGTGTGGCATGCGCATTTTGGGCATCCCTCATCTCAAGTTACCTCCAATATGGTCAAACACTTTCAATTGCCAGTTGATGGTTCTATTAGCTTTAAGCAAATATGTCATTCATGTCAATTAGGAAAAGTCAAATAATTGTCGTTTGGTGAGTCTCAACATGTGTCTTCTTCTCCTCTAGAACTCATACACTCTGATGTCTGGGTCTCTCCTGTGATATCCAATAGTGGTTATCGATACTATGTTTTGTTTGTACCCTATTGCCAATGAATTTGATGTTTATATTTATTTTGTTCAATTTAACACTCTTGTTGAGAATATGCTGTCTTGCAAAATCAAGAAATTTTATTCTGATAATGGAGGTGAATTTACATCAAGTCAGTTTCAAAGTTTCTTGCGTTTCAATGGTATTCACCATAGGCTCACATGCCCATACACATCTCAACAAAATGGATTAGCCGAGAGAAAGCATCATCATGTTATGGTTGGCTTATCATTATTGGCACAATCTTCTCTTCCTAAATCCTATCACCTCGTCTCCTAAATGATGAGTCTCCTTTTAGCAAGTTGTTTCACAAACATTCAAATTACCATTTTTCAAGAATATTTGGATGTGCGTGCTATCCACTATTGAGGCCTTATGCAATGACAAACTTGCCTTTAGGAGCAAGCAATGCATTTTTCTTGGTTATTCTCCTAATCATCATGGATATAAATGTTTTGATCCTGTCTCTTGCAAAACTTATCACGACATGTCGTTTTTGACAAAAACTTATTCCCAGCTCGGATGTGACTCTCTCAAACTCCCTTCCTCAGTAAGGATGCGTCCTCATCAGGTATGTCTCTTGATACAACTCCTACCTTTTCACTACCCCACGATATTTTAGAGCCTCATATTGATCATACAATACAATCTGAACAAACCTCACCCTCCTAGAATCACACTCTTACTCAAATACCACAAATAACTCTTCACCCCTAGAATCATGCTAATGAAACTCCCTCTCCTATTTCCACTACCATTGTTGAAATTCTATATCTATCTATTCCCTCCACATTAGAATCATCTCCATCTCAACCTCTCCCTTGTATGACAACTAGGTCTCAAACTGGAACACTTTGACCCAAAGCTTTCCCATATTTTCAAATATTTTGCACTATAAAGCATTCTCTCCAAGCCCTTACTGCTGTTTTAAACATTAAAGAACCAAAATCTTACTCACAGGCTTGTGTCTCAAGATATTGGCAGGATGCTATGGATGCTATGGATGTTGAATATAATGTACTTATTGCCAACAAGACATGGATTTTGGTTCCTCGACCTATTGATCATAATATTGTCAAGACTCGTCGAGTATTTAAGATCAAACAAAAGTCAGGTGGCAGTATTGATCTCTTTAAAGCAAGACTTTGTAGCGAAAGGGTATGAGCAAGTGAGTGGATTAGATTTTTTGGAGACATGTAGTCCGATGATCAAACCAGCTACTATTTGGGTGGTGCTTGCAATAGCAATTTTCTTTGGCTGGACTCTTAAACAACTTGACGTCTCCAATGCTTTCCTCTTTGGGATGCTACTCAAGGAGGTTAACATCGAGCAACTGTAGGGCTTCGTTAATCCATTATATCCATATTATGTTTGCCACCTTAAGAAAGCTTTATATGGCCTAAAACAAGCCCCTAGGGCTTGGTTCCTTTGCCTTTCAACCAGCTTACTTGATCTTGGGTTTCAAGGGTCCAAAGTAGACACTTCACTCTTTACTTTTCATAGAGATGGTCTTCACATTTTTATTCTTATTTATGTGCACACATGATTGGTGTAAGCCTTATCCAGCTCCATGTATTTTTTTTGGGGGGGGCAAGCTTTCCTCACAATCTAGTACACCATTATATGATGTAACTGAGTATAGACAACTTGTTGGAGCTCTTCAATACTGCACTCTTACTCGTCCAGAGATTGCATACTCAGTGAATCAACTTTGTCAGCATCTTCATTCTCCAACATCATGTCACTTGCAATCGGCTAAGTATATTTTATGCTACTTAAAAGGCGCTATTGATCATGGTCTTTACTTCTCTCGTGGTTCTTTTAATTTACAAGCTTATTGCGATTCGAATTGGGTCAGTGATCCTGATGATAGGCGTTCTAAACTGGATATGGTGTGTTTCTTGGCCTTTGCCTAATTTCTTCGTGTGCCAAAAAACAAGCAGTTGTTTTTTGTTCTAGCACCGAAGCAGAGTACCGTGCATTAGCTATGGTGGTGGCCGAGTTATATTGGCTTCGAATGCTTTTATGTGATCTTTGTTTACCACTATTATCTCCACCAATCATCTGGTGTGACAATCAAGGAGCAATGTCACTTGCATCTAATCCTATGTTTCATGCTAGGACTAAACACATAGAGGTTGATTATCATTTTATCAGGGAGAAGGTTACTAATCGAGATGTATATTTACAGTTCATTTCTTCTTATGATCAAGTTGCATATATTTTTACCAAGGACCTTTCCTCTAGTCGGTTTCAATACTTGAAGGCTAAACTCATAATGATTGAACCCACCATTCGTTTGACGGGGGTTGTTAACCAAACCTTATCTCCTAACCAGGTTTCTGTTGCAACTCCAGATGATAAGCAATCTATTAGTTTGTTACATCAAACTGATCCAGATTATTCCTACTCTTTAGATTAGCTTAAGCATGTCTTCTATTATAATTTGTTTATTTGTTACTATTGATCTATTGCGAATCAGATCTGGAACGATTTGTCCATATGATGATCTTGAGATTTTGAGAGGTAGTAACCTCGGAAGTTTCAGATCTAATGGCCTTGGAATGAAATCAATCGGAGATCCGAATGGAAAGTTATGATTAAAATAGTGGAGCAAGGTCGAAGTAGGGCAGAATAGTAATTAACCAATATTACGACAATCATCAGAGGGTGGTGGACAGCCAAGAGTGGTGGTGGACAGCCAAGAGTGGTGGTGGACGGTAGTATACAGCCAAGGGTGGTGGTGGACGGTAGTATAGTACGGTGGCTGCTGGTGGTAGAAGGTGGTTAGAGTTTTGGAAGATCGGGATGTTTCTACGGTTATGATTTACTCCTAAAAGGATAAAAGAGATCTAACGACTAGGGTAAAAGATAAGGACAAAAATAATAACTTAGCTAAACTCAGATTCATTCCCTGATTATTATCAACACATGTCCACTCTTATTTATAGGAGTAATATTTTCTAGCATATCGAATCTACATGCGGATTATCTGATTTATTTAAAATTCAAACAAAAAGATAAAGCTAACTAACTAACTAACTCGACTCGACTTGACTTAACTTAACCCATGTGGTCGGATTTTCCTCTAGTATCTATCTCATAACAAGCTTATTATAAATATATCAATCTACTAAGGTTTTGGTACATTTGCCAAAACCCAATTCTCTTTAATCTTTTAGTTTGAAAATAATGGAATTAAAATGAAATCCATTTCTTGTTGCTTGGAATGAGGTAGGTATTCATTTCATTACATTTCCCTTTTGTATTTTACCCTTTGAACATCAATATAAATGTAGCAAAATAAGGGTTAGTTTTGGGATTCCAAAAGGTTAAGTGGGAAATGAATTCCATCAACATCCAACTTTAAATCATTGCATTTCGTTAGAAATCCACTGAAATAAATTGCTAATTATTCATGTGGATGCATCATAAATGTTATCATCTTTAGGTAAACCATATATCTAGCTAAATAAGCTTCTCTCAACTACTTGAGTGCATATAATAGATGTGATACTGAACTGACCTGGTTTGGTCAAAAATTCTCCGTTGGCTGACTTGCCTAAGTAGGTCTAAGTATCATTTGATGTGTGCTAATGCATCGATCATACGCAGCCAATAGTTTTGATCATGGTCGAAATTGAATGTAGTGTATGTAGGATTCGAGCAGGCACAATGAGGGTTTCTGGATACGCGTGATCGATACGTTGATGTGCATCTGATAATATATCAGGACTTTGTGATCAGCTGGGATCAAATCCCATTCCACCACTAATCCTCTCTTTTTCCACTCTATCCTTCTGCGTTTGTTCCTTTCTATTGATAAAATGTGCTTGGTAGTTAGATGGTCTCCTTGCTTCTCTAAAGACAAACTAGATGGCTACTCATTACTGAGGGAAAACTAGAGTTGAGTAGCAAAAGAATTTTAGCTCTCATATGATCTTACTACAACAAATCTGAGTCTTTTCCTTCTCTTCTCTTCTCTATTTTGTGGTGAAAAAAGCCACATTCATTTTCCTTTTAATGGCACGTAGTCTCATGTTATCTTTTTTGGGTCTTTTTATTTAGCATATCACCACCTATATTTTGGTCTTATTGCAAACAACTACCTCATTTGCAAAAGATATAGTGCTTTTATGTAATAGATTTTTGCATTTGGAGGCGATGCGGCTGGCATCACTTCGCCGTCATATATTCTTGCAAATATTTTTTCCTCAGTCTTCCTTCTTTTAAACTGACGACGTGATTACTTTGAGGAAACCTTCTTTTGGTGGTTTCTTTGATTGTTTTTTTACACCACAGTTACAGAAGTGCTTCTTTTCATCACAAATTTATCTTCGGCTAACCAGAGTTTTTTCTTCTATTGAGGTGATGATGATAAGGACCTGCTAGTCATCCTGATTAGATGGATAAAACCTCTCCTATTCTTCTTTGGTCAATTTGCAGGAAAATCAATAGATTTATCCAGTAGGGTTACGAAAATAAAAATGCTTCCAGTCCTTTATAATGTATTTTAAGAGAATTTTATCTTTGAAACACTTTTCTCCCATTTAATGTTTCCATTATACATTCTTTTTATGTTATTCTCACTAACTTGCCCTCTAGCTTTTTAAAAGTTACTGACAATGACACATATGAGAGAATGGAATGATTATATTATACGGATTTTCAAGATATTTCTCACTAAACATTAAATAAAACAGAAGTCGAAGTTCTAAAATTACATATCCTCTTGATGTCGTACTATTATTTTGACGCTATAGTTTTAGTGAGCAGATTATTTGAGATTATACTTTATTTTAACATGATAGTTTTAATGAGCGAATTATTTGGGATTATGCTTCATTTCAAAAGAGATACTCGAAAGATCACATTCATTGTTTTTGCCTCGCTAGTATTGCTACTGTCAATCTCTAAACTATTTTACACAGCAACTTTAATTAGCGGACTATTTCAAAGATATGCAACTAATTACATTGAGATAAGTATTGAATACTCTTTCAACTAGTTTTCGTCATCGCTAATCATCATCTCATTTGTAGTAAATTATAAACCTCTATTCCTAAAACCCTGAGCAATCTTCTTGATTATATCTCATTCTCAACATAAGTTTTGATTCGTTTTACTTGTGCTTATCTTCCGTCTAGTTATTTTGTTGGATACCAATATATATATATCGCTAGCGATCTATCTAATTCCATAGTGACCTACATAATTTCATATATACCTATGTAATATGACATAGACTAGAGTAACCTATTAATGTTCGATGTAATTCACAAGAGCCTCACCTTATTCGCTATTGACTGACGTAACCTATTTATGTTGGTGACTTGTGTATCACACTTAATACCAATATAAGTCAGCTAGATACCTACAAATAGGGTTAGATTAGAGGGAAATAATATATTTAAACTATGATAGCTGCAAATTTGACAAACTCATGGAAGGGCATGTTAGCTTATAGGATATAGAGTTGAAGTACCCTTTCCTATAAGGGACCACGAGATTTTTGTTGACATCTTAATGGACCGTGATGCTCGTTTTATGTTTGAAGTGTGCCTATTGTACGCCCGAGTGATCAGCATATTTGCCATGAAGATAAGGTAAATACCATACCTACATAAATGCATACTATATCGATGTATGCGTAATATCTTAACGATCGACGTAAGTTCATACTTTACATAATAATTTAATGATCGACGGAAGTCCCTACTGCTCTACTTAATATCTTATTAACTGATGTAAGTACTTACTCCTCTACTTAATATCATAATAATCGACGCAAGTCCCTACTTCTCTATGTAATATCTGATATTCTTAATAAACGAAGTAATTTCCTTCTTTATGCAGGTATACCGGGACCTCCATCACGGAATGCACAAGTTCCAAGTCTATCTAGCTTGCCAAGTACTTCGACTGTTAATCTTGAGCAAGAACCTTCAACTAGTTTCCTTAATGTTTAATCTAGTTTACAAGATGTTATTATTGAGAGCAACCAAAATATCACTATCACTCTAAAAGTCAGAGATATCCCTGTTGGTGTTATGGAAGAATCTCTATCCGAGATGCTAAACCATTAGAGTCCTGATGTAGAATAACTGTTACCTGATAGTTATGAATTAGAAGATTTGTTTCCTGTTAATATTATTGTACAACTGGTTCTTACTAGTAAAAATATTGCAGACCTTAATACAACTGCAGATGATGCTAATGTAGTAGACGACTATGATTTTGTTCCTTACTGTACTTGCGAGCTATATGTCATTGATATGCAGTCAGTAGAGGGAAAACTTGTACCTGGGTAATGATGGCATAGGATATGGCCACGACCGAGATCCATTTCCATCTGTAGAAGCTGTAGATCAATACGTCCTATATTTTGACACCCCAGAAGCCAATGAAACTAGATTTACTATTGGAGAATTATTTGTTGGCCAGGTGATTTTTGTTAGAAGATCACTTAGGGAGTACGCTATCAAGCATAGATTTGAGTACCGTTCAATTAGGTAGATTAGATTTACGCACAGTGCATTGTTAAGGAATGCCAATGGAAGATTAAGGCAAAAAGTTTTTCAAACTACAAACATTCTGAATAATAACTTTTCTAAAATAACATATATGTAACAATTCAATTTGTGCAAGAGATTACAAGTAGTGCTCAAGTGTGTTCATTTCAATTAAGAATGAAGTGGATATGATTTACGCAAGAGATCACAGGTAGTGCTTAAGTGTATTCATTTCAAACAAAGTTAGAAAATATGTCTTAGATGACGAAAGATAACTTTGGCTTATATTATAGGGTGCAACTATATTAGCAATGTTATATTAAGCGGATATGCATATCTATTTTCAAATTACATAAAACCACTATGTAACCTCTAATTCTTTGACATATTTACATATGTATACTATAGAGATGGTTAAAACGACATGGAAAATTGGTACGGTGTTGTTATGTTGTAACCCAGAATTTTGAAACATGAATAAATAGAGATAATTATTTAGATAACGAGGAATTTTGTTTTATCTTATATATATATATATATATATATATATATATATATATATATATATATATATATATTATGATTCAGATTAAATCAAATTAATATTTTTAAGCTATATCTTCAAGATCTTAGAATCTCTATCCTAATAGCACTCTTATTGTATTTTTTTTTCAATTATAAGTGGGGGGCCTAGAATGAAACCTTAGGGAATTTAATAGAAGAGTTTGGGGGCAGCACTGTAGTGCCACTGTATCGAGGAAAGAAAAAGAGATCATACTTAAGAGATATTAAAGAGAAAAAGAAGAGAGAGAAAAATAGTAATATTGTAATACCTCATCCGACACGAGCATGTGCACGCCCACATGCTCACACAGCATGCACGGTGCACGCGATAGGACAGACGAGACCTATCAAGCATAGATATACCTATACTCAACACAACTCATCTTAGAAATAAATCATACTATTAGCCAAATAAACATGTTAACATCTGAATATCCAAGTTCATAATAATATACACTAGACCTCTACATAATTTGGCAAGACACACACATGTCACGATAAACTATCAAGATACAACTATACAATAATGTCCAACTGGTATAACATTTTCTATTATACAAAATACAGTATAATATAGTGAGATACAAAAATATACAACATCATTACAACTCATATCTATATACACTACCTTCTATACCATCTCATATCTATAGCTACCTCATTTTTACTCTAAAATATTTTCTTAGGACATCTCAAGTCTCTATCATGTACTATATATCTAGGGGTGACAAATCTTGACCCGACACGATAACCCGGCTCTTAATCAAGTTTGGGTTTAGTATAATCGAGTTTAGGTCATAAATGAGTCAATTCACTTAACCCGTTTAATAATTGAGTCGTGTTCGGGTTTATATAGCTGACCCGTTTTGACCCATTTAAATATACATGTTGGGTCAAGTTAGGTATAAGGTAACTAAACTCTAAAACCTAAATTGTTCATCCAATCACCCTCTCTCTCTCTCTCTACTCTCCATCACAACCGCGGCCCATAGCCGCCTCATCTCACCGCAAGAAGATTTCGTCGTCGCCTCTCTCTCCAATCTCTCCAGTAGCTGTCTACCACCTGTCGCGATGCCTCCTGCTTAGTCTACACCTGCCGTCTATCTTAAGAGTTCGTCGGCGTCCGTCCATAGTGCCTCTGCGCCTTCTCTCTTTCCAAATCTCTCTGACCGCCTCCATTTGCGGTGTCTCCTGACTTCCACCTCCGTCTCCGCCTCCGTTCGAGTTCCTCTCACCTCCTCTCTCCACCCCCCTTACCCTCGTCGGATCTCTTCCCCATTTGCCTAACCCTTACAGTCGCTACCTGCCGCCTTCATTGCCACTATTGTTTTTCACCGCAACTGCTACCTGCCACCTTCACCGCTATTGTGGCTTCTGCCAAGATGACAAATAGGTGAGTTAAGGGTGCATATAAGTGTTTGTTTATTATCCATTGTGTGTGTGTATATATTTGTTTGTTTCTGATTATAAAAAAAGGAAACATTGACGGTAGTTAGATTGCTATTATGTGGAGCAATGAAACGTAAAGTGTAAACGCTTAATTTCAAATGTAAAAATAAATTAAATACAAGCATATTTTCTTAAATCTGGAGAATGACTTTAATGCTGATATCAAAAATCTAAAATATATTTTGAAGTTCTCAGATGAATTGTTATTATGTTAGATGTGTAAACTGACTATGCGAAGGCTTTCTATCTTTTCCTATGTATCTATTATTATGTTAAATACAAGCATTTTGAAGTTCTTAGATGAATTATTAATGTTGATTTTCTTAAATCTTGTGTATCAGATATTCTTAACCCTTCAAGTTTGTCTGTCATTCCCATTCATCATTCGAAAACAAAAGCAGCATTAACAATGGAATGGCCACTCCCATGTAGGTGAAAAAAAGACTATCTTTTTTCTATCTTGGAACATAATAATTCTCATGGCTTATATTGTTTGGTATCCTCTTTTTAATTCGATTGTTAATTAATGTTGTTCAACTTCCTTTTATGACAATATCCATACTGTTACAAGAATAATTTGCTTTATTTATTTTGATTAGTTGGTGCCAGCAGCCACAGAGCTTGTGATTGCGAAATTGCTTTACCTACAGTGGATGGATCTAGATCAGCCGATTCATCTTTACATCAACTCAACTGGAACAACTCGTGATGACAGTGAAACTATAAGTGGTTTTAGTTTCCCCTACTAGTTATAGCTGGAACTTTGTCATCATATTTCAAGACAGTTCTATTTTGTGTCTTGTATTCTCCGTGGGTCTCTACTTTCCTTTTAAATGCAAATAAACTTTTTCATGCCATTTATGTGACTTAAGATTATAGTCTAAGTGATAATTAAATAAACACCTCACCTAGATATTTCATAACTGATGGGGCTGTTCGAAGTCGATACTTGATGGGGCTGTTCAAAGTCGATGCTTGCTAAGGCTTTCTCAATGTCGGTGATATGTTAAGAAGTATTGAAGCGGCATCCATCATGCACTTTGATTGTGACGGCAATTCAAAAGGCAAAAACATCAAATTAGTAGGTATTTCTAAACTTGGTACATGAAGAATTGATGGCCTACTATTAATCAGGTTGATAAATTTGTAGGATGAAGCACCAAATGAAAGATGAGTGATATTGCTGAGTTGTTGTTGATGCTGCATATTGTTGTTAATGTTGAACTGTATACCAGACCTAACTTCTCTTGTGCATGAGACATTCTCTAAGCTGAACTGGCTCCTTGGTGCAGTCTCTGAGACAGAGAAGATGCCTTGTTCATTGGTCTCAGGTAAGGGAGATACCCATGAATGAGATAGTGCTATCTGTGGCTTTCCCTCACCTATGGCTTTCCCAAAAAGGCTTAATGTTAGTATTTATTTATTTCAAACTATTTATAATTTATAATGGAATGTAAATTTTAAACTTTATTCTAATTGTCATGGAATTGTTATATTTGAGAGTTGGAAACTAAAACTTGTTGTGTAAATTTACTGTAAATTTTGTTCTAAATTTTATTCCATATAATTTGTTGTATGATTTAGGCTTAAGAATTGGAAGTTTGTTCTAAACTTTGTTGTATGAATTTTTGTTATAGTGAATTATTAGAATTGTAATTTGAATATTGTATGAGTTTTGAATTAGAAATAAGAAGTAGGTTATTTTATTTGTATGATAAATTAATAAATATTAAATTTTATATAAGATTCATTAAATGGGTTAGACGAGTCGTGTTAACCCGGCCCATTTATCTAACGGATTAGGCGGGTCGTGTTAGTATGACCCGTTTATTAAACATGTTAGGCAGGTCGTGTCGTGTTACCCGTTTAATAATCGGGTTATGTTCGTGTCTACCAAATGCAACCCTTTTATTAATCGGGTTGTGTTCATGTCAAAGTAAAGTTAACTTGACCCAAATCTGACCCGACCCGATTGGCACCCCTATGTATATCTTGAGGGGGGGGGGGGAGGGGGGTTATAAAAATAAATAAAAAGAGTCATGAGCTAACGGCTTAGTGAATAGACCGTATCTCAAATCAATGATGCTAAACAAAGAGTAAATTATGTATTGGATAATATAAATTAGAAAGGAGCATGATGTCATATATGGGCATGCATATATATGTATCATCGGTAAATATATATAAATATAATCAATATTATTTTATAAATGAGCATATTATATCTTCAATCAAAAATATATCTTATGATAAAATTATAATATATCATCATTCAATATAACAATATATGATGTATAACAATTATGATCTAGTGATAGTAGTCACATTAATAATGATGCATGATGCATACCAACCACTCGATAATTATAAATGTCAGAGTCAGCTACAATATATATATATATCTAACTATCATAGTTAATAGTCTCAACTTTGAATATCATCCACCATACTGTATCACGATAATCGAATCCAAATTTGATACCTATCCTACTATCATGCCACAAGCTCAAAGCATACCTTGCCATACGTTAATTGTATCTTTGAATATAGTCATACCCTGTCATACGCTAAGGGTATTTCAATAATAATCATACATTATCATACGCTACGGTATATTAATGATAGTTGTACATTGTCATACACTAAGAGTATAACCATTAATCATTACCATACTCTGTCATTCGCTAAGAGTATATCGAGTATCAGTTTAAACTAGATACCGATCTAGTCATCACATCATATATATATGATTTTTTATACATGATAAATTATATGCATATATCCAGTACTATAGCAATTCATGCGTATCAAGAATTTATGCGGTAAAGAGGCTAAGAGAAAAATAATATAATATAGTCTTCGACCATGTATTTAATACATGCATATAACTAGTCTATCACTTGCATACTCATGCTAGAGATTAATTTAATTAAATGAATGATAAAATATGCTCTACTAAAATTATCTTTATATAAGATCATATAATCATGTTAGAAGCTAAAGTAGAATGTGTATACATATAAGTATAATATATTCTAACTTGAGAAATACGTCTAGAGGGTAAAACTACTCACCTCTCATTAGAAGATACAAACCACATATTTCTCTAAATAAACTAATTTACTTTAATTTGAGAAATAAATTATATAATTAATAAAAATTAATAAGAGGGAGCAACCCTTTTATTATAAAAAAGGGAAGGAGGAGGAATAAGGAAAAGGAAGATGAGAAAAGGAAAAAAGAAAAATGAAAGAAGAAGAAGAGAAGAGAAGAAGGAAGAGAAGGGAAGCGAGGAGGAGGTGGGCTCAGCTCAGCCATTGTTGGCCAGCTAGCTAGCGGCAAGTCTCTTATAGGTTGTTTTGTTTTGGCTAACCCAAAACAAAGTGGAAAAAAGATAAAAGGGAGTACAGAGAAAGAGAGAGAAGAGAGGAGAAAGATCTCACTCTAAAATATATGTTCCAAGTAAAATAAAATTATATTATTTTTAACTATAATAATATTTAAATGTAAAAAATTTAAATATTAATAATCTAGTATTTTATAAAATTATAATAATAAATTTGTGGATGTATTGTATCGCTAGAATTGCATATACAACTCTAAACATTACATACATAAAATATATTAATCTATCTATTATTTATTTTAAATTAAATCAAAGAGTGTTTTAATAATTTTTATCTTTTATTTTATATTATATTAAATATAATTATTATTCGTAGAGATAAATGTAGATATTCGTAGAATAAATTGTAATAATAATTTTATTTATTATTCCTATTTCACCTCGAACAAGGCAATTAATTATTCTAATATTATAATAAAACTCGGTAGTAGAGCCTGGGGAAGTGAACCAGTCATTTACTAGTCACTATCACTATAGTGCTTTTTACCTTCAGGGTCAAAGTTAAATCCTTCCAAAAGAGAACCATGCTATAGAAGAGGAGGGAGGTAGTCTGATGGTCTGATGCTACTGACTGCTGCCACCGGCAACGGCACCGGCACCGGCACCACCACCTACTTCTCTCTCTCTCTCTCTCTCTCTCTCACTAACAAAAGTTTGGCTGGGCAGTTGGATGGCCTGCTTGCTTCTCTGTAGGCAACCACTGCAGCTAATCCCTCATGAGCTTTCTTTCTTTCTTTCTTTCTTTCTTTCTTCTCTGATGAAAAAGCTGTACATTTTCTTTCAATTTAATGGCAAGCACCACCTACATTTTGATCTTATTGTAAAAGACCACCTTATAGTGCTATCATCTTTAGTTTTGCATGCGGGATGTGAAGAGAGACCATCAAGATGCTGCTGCCCCATCTTTAGTTATCATCCAAAGTTTGGTACTAGATTTTCCTTGCTATTTTCCTCTTTTTTTTTTCCTTTTCCTTTTGCTAATCAGATGATGCGATTTACTTAAATTAGTCCTTATTTTTGTTGATTTTTTCCAGGGTAACGTGCATGAAAAATCCATTCAATTTTCGATTGATCTTGTTATGGAAATTCTTCTTTTCGGTACTCTTTTTTTTGGCTAATAGAGGGTGTTTTCTTTTCTTTTCTTTTCTTTTCCTCGTGAGGCGATGAGGATAAAGCACTAGCTATTCATGCGACGGGTAAACTTGAGGCGAGAGATAGCAATGCTCAAGAATGCCCTACTTACTAAAATTTCACAATTATTCAATGCTCAGTTTCTTCTTCTTCTTCTTCTTCTTCTTCTTCTTCTTCTTTTTCTTCTTCTTCTTCCGAGTTTTTGACCAAACTAGCCCTCTTTACAAACTTGCAAGTACTTGAATAGGCCACCCCCCAAACTTTACACAATAACTGGCTCGGCAGTTGGATGGCCTCTTCTTTGCAGGTAACCACTGCAGCTACTGGTTTTGAGCGGGGTGAGGGTGAGCATCTTATAGCCATGGGTTTTTAGCTTATTAAGGCAAAAGTCTGAGCCTCACTTGTTTTTTTTTTTTTTTCCTTTTTTCTTTTGGGTTTGTATCTCCATTTTTTTTTTCTTTTAAGTTTGTCTCTTGAGGAGTCCTTTTTATGGGATTATATATAGCTTCCTTGTTACTAAGGGTGATATGTTTGGAACCAATTTTAGATGAATTTCAATTAAATTCATTCTGATAGATTCAATTGATTTCATTTGGAAATGAATTTCTTATGTTTGAGATTATTGGAATTGAAATGAAATCCATTTATGTTTGCTTGGAGTGAGGTAGGTATTCATTTCATCACATTTTCTTTTTGTATTTTCTCTTGAACATCAATATAAATATAGCGAAATAAGGATTAGTTTTGAGATTTCAAAAGGTTAAGTGGGAAATAAATTCCATCCAAATCTGACTTCAAATCAATGGATTTCATTTGACATCCATTCAAATCCGCTGAAATAAATTGGTCTTATCACTCATTGGTTCCAAAAGTGCATCTCGAGAAAATAGAATTCCAATCAATTGAATTGGATTTGGGGTTTTCAAAAGGAGGTGGAAGTGTACTAAGAATTACCAACCAAATTAAATTGTTAATTATTCATGTGGATGCATCATAAATGTTATAATCTTTAGCTAAACCATATATCTAGGTAAATAAGTTTCTCTCTTAACTACTCGATTGCATATTATAGATATCATACTGCGTTGGCCTGGTTTGGTAAAAATTCCATGCATGCTGATTTGTCTTAGTAGGTCCGAGTAGCATCTGTTGTGTACTAGCGCATCGATCGTGCGCATCCATCGGCTTTGATCATGCTTGAAATTGAATACAAAGGGCGTAGGATCACAGTGGGCATGATCAGAGCTGTTGGATGTGCGTGATCGATGCGTTGGTGCGCATCTGATGGTACATCAGGATTGACATAACATGCAAGGGATTGATCACCAAATCCCATTCCACCATCAATCCTCTCTCTGCAGCTGTCTTCCTGTATTTGTGCTTTTTATACTAATAATGGATGGCCTCCTTGCTTCTCTACAAGCGACCATGCGACTACTCATTTTGAGGGGGAAGTAGAGGTGAGTAGTAGAGGAGTGTCACCTCTCTTATGATCATAATACATCAAACTTGAGCCTCTTCTTTTTCTTCTCTTCTCTGTTTTCTTGTGAGAAAAGTCATTCATTTTCCTTCTAATGGCACGCAGTCTCAAGTTTTCTTTTTGGGGTTTTTTTGGCATATCTCCACCTACATTTTGATCTTATTGCAAACAACCACCTCAGTTTGCAAAAGTTGGGCTTTCAGGCTGTTGATTTTGCATTTGGGGGGCAATGCTGCTGGGATCACTTCGCTGTTATATTTTCGTGTAAATATTTTTCCCCTTTAGTTTTCTGTTCTTTTAATTGGGTGATGTGATTAACTTAGAGGAGTCTTTGTTTTGGTTGATTTCTCAATGAGGTTTCTTTAAATTTTTTTACACTTCGTTTCAGGAATGCTTCTTTTCAGCACAATATTCATGCTGATTGGATGGATAAAACCTTTTCTATTCTTTGGGAAATTTGCATGAGAAACCATATATTTATCTAGTGGGGTGAGGAAAAGAAAAATGTGTCTGGTCTTTTAGGCCTTGTTCAAATGTAGAATAGGGTTGTTATTACCAAAACGAGACTTATTCCAAGAATAACTATTGGTATATTCAGTAGAATTTTAAAGTGAAAGAAAAGATGAGAATTTTTTTTTTGATTTTTTTATGAAATTACGATAATCACTTTTTGATTTGATATAAAGTTGATTGATGAGATAAATATTAAGGGTAAACTGCTAATTGAATTAGTGTATGATATAAGATGTAATTTTTTATGATTAGTGTTTGTATTCTTGACTAAAATTATTATGATGTTTAGCTATAATTCTAGAATAAGGGGTAGTATTGTAGAATAAGAAAAAAATTATTCGTAAAGTGAATAGGGGCTTACAATGCTTCATATCCCCATAC
Organism: Typha latifolia; assembly: GCF_019914945.1. NCBI lineage: Eukaryota > Viridiplantae > Streptophyta > Magnoliopsida > Poales > Typhaceae > Typha > Typha latifolia. The sequence goes on from NC_133097.1 coordinate 821,446, forward strand.
ATAATCAATCCTTTAATAGAGTACATTTGTTAACCAATAGGGGAAACTTGTGTCTATAGGTGGCAATGCTCACTATTTTTTGATGCTCTTCTTCCTTCTAAATTTGAATTGAACTGTAGTCTTGGCAGTTGGATGGCCTACATCTTTGTAGGTAACCACTGCAGCTACTCGGTCAAGCTCGGCTCAATTAAACCCTTAGCTCAGGTAAGTAAGATTCAACCTCAACTATTTAGGTAGATATTATGGTTTGCAGGCCTAGTTTGGTCAAAAACTCTACTACCACACCACCATTACCATCACCACCACCAATACCTCCCCCTCTGCCTACTAATGGAATGTTGTTTGGCAGTTGGATGGCCTATTTGCTTCCCCGCAGGCAACCACTGCAGCTACGTGTTTTGCAGGGAAGTAGAGGTGACTAGAAGAGGAATTTTAGCTCTCATGATCTTGTTACAACAAATCTATGCCTCTTCCTTTTCTTCTCTATATTTTCTGATGAGAAATGCTGCGTTCCTTCTATTAGCACAACTCTTTTTTTTCCCTTTGTATCATCACCTACATTTTCATCTTATTGCAAACCACCACCTCATTTACAAAAGTTATAGTGCTTGCATGTTGTCGGTTTTGCATCTGGAGGCGATGCTGATGGCATTACATCGCTGCTATATTTTCTTGTAAATATTTTTGTTCCTTAGTTTTCTGTTCATTTAATCCGATGATGTGAATACCTTAGAGAAATCCTTGTTTTGGTTGATTTCTCAATGAGGTTTTTGTGATTTTTCGCACACCTCTTTTCAGCACAATTTTTTTATTTGGCTAATAGAGTTTTTCCTTCTGAGGCAATGAGGATAAGGTCCATAAGGGCCACCTATTCATGTGACGGTGCTGATTAGATGGATAAAACCTTTGTTATTCTTCTTTGGGAAACTTGCATGATAAACCAATATATATTTCTAGTAGTGTGAATAAAAGAAAAATGCTTCTGACCTTTATAAGGTCTTTTAAAGTATTTCATATCCCTCGTATATCATTGATCATTTATTCGAATGCATCAGCAACCAAGATGGAAACTTGAGTTTTATATGTAGCAATGCTCACTATTGTTTGGTACCCTTCTTCCTTCTAAATCTGGATCAAACCATAATCTTGGCAATTGGTTGGCCTACCATTTTGCAGGTAACTGCTGCAGCAAATTGGTCACCTTTGCTTAGGTAAATAAGTTTCAACCTCAATTACCTGGTTACATATTATGGTGTGCAGGCCTAGTTTGGTCAAGAACACTACTTTCAACCTCAACTACTTGGTTACATATTATGGTGTGCAGGCCTAGTTTGGTCAAGAACACTACCACCACCAGTGATACTACCACCGCTGATATTGCCATTACTGATACCTCCTCTGCCGCTTTCTCTTCATCTCTCTCTCTCTATGTCCATTTTTTCTAATAGTGAGACCTGAAGCAAAAAATTTCTATTAGAAAAAATCTTCATCGCTCTCTATGTCCTTTTCTAGTAGGCCAATAAATTTTTCTTTCCCTTCTGTGGCAATGTGGATAAGCACCATGTCTTCAAGCAATGCTGTTGATTAGATAAAAAAAGAAGTGCTCAACATTTCCTACTTTTGACTATAAAAGTGAATTATCATGCCAATCATTCATTCTTTTGCCCTTTCTTTTGTGATGATATGGACATCGATGATGCAGTCAGGGCAGCAAACAATATGCTTCCTTAATTTCTATGAACTGCGAAGAAATCTGGTCTTCTCAGAGTGATCTCCACTATCAAAACATTGGCCGGGCAGTTGGATGGCCTTCTCTGCAGGTAACCACTGCAGCTACTTGTTTTGAGGCAAAATCTGGTAAACATTGGCTGGGCTCTTTTCTTTCTCATGGGCTTATTATCTGAGCCTCACCATTTTTTTCCTCTCCAATTTCTGGTAAAGTTGCATATTTTCTTGCTAAGTTTCCTTTCTCTTCTTTTTCAAATGATGGGGTTAATTTTGTTTATTCAGATGACTTATTGTTTGGTTGATTCTTTCAGGTGCTTATTTTTTATATTTATGATGGATCATTTTTTTTTGGAAGATCAATATTTTTAAAATGGGTAAGATTGATGTTGGCTAAAGTCAGAATGATTTGTAAGATAATTCCACTTTTAAATGCTATTAGCAAACTTGGACCAAATCCCATCTTACTAAGCAGAGCCATGTGATGTCATGCTTTGGGTAGAATTCTTGAACTTCAAAATTCACTTTAATGTAAGGTTTTACATGCAGGAAATCCCTGCATTTGGGACAGCAGAGGATCTGCTCTCTTCTTTCTTTTTCTTCTCTCTTATTGCTGTTCCTGCTGCTGCTGCTGCTGCTGTATTTGTTGCCAATTGTATTCTCTAACTTGTGGGGTCTGGTGGTTGGCCTCATCCTCTGCAGGCATTGGCCTGCAGCTCTAATGCATCTGAGAGAATCTAAACCCAAAATTCTGACCCTACATATTTGATATGGGCATCATCTTCAATTTGACCAAAATAAAGTTGCTTGAGTCTAATTTTGGACTAATTGAGCTAATCAGGCTCAATTTATTTTTACATTTAATTTGTTGATTTGATTTTTAATTCAAATGATCAATTGAGAGTAGATGATTTAACAATGCAGCCTAACCGACTTACCAATTTGATGATAACTTTCTAAGTGCTGGTCAGTGGATGTTTCATTCCATACAGGTAGTTGAGCCAGAGAAGTATGCATAGTGTAATTCTAGTTTACCTTCATCATGGAGTGTTGCAAAACCAAGATGCTTTAGTGGAAAAGTTGATGCGTGACCTCATCCAACATTTATGCATAGCCATATTGGTTCATCTCCTTGCATCATACTGAAAGGACGAGGTGGATCGAATTTCCCTAAGTTCTTGATTTACATCAAAATGGTATCAGAGCCAATATTTCTCGACATGCCCACCACCCATTCAATGGCAACAAGGAAGGACGCGATAGATCCAAGCTCTTTGACATTGGTCATGGTGCTGCTCAACGTACCGTGGATTTTCACAAGGAAATGTCATCGACCACAGCCCTGGTCTCGCATCCATGATAGTTGTGATGTGCTCTGTCCTTACTAAGTGGGTGTTGGCAATCGTGGAAAACAACCACATACATTCTGGAGATGATGAATGGAGGTGGATTTGGGTCTTGACCACTATAATGCATAGCCCTAAGTGAACCTAGCTAGGGTTTGTCCCCTTTTATTAAACCACTCCCTCACCTTAAATGCGCCTCCAAAACCCTTAAACATGCCTTTACTCAAGCCAGCCCAGCCTTTGTGCGCACGCCATAGCTAGTCCAAATTCACCTTGTGTATTCGATAACTCATTAGTTCCAAACTTGTGCTGAGCTCTTCTAGTCAGACCCATCCTAGGTCCTCTTCACTTGAACTAGCTAAACCTTGAATCAAGATGCTCTCACCAAGACAAAAGCCTATTGACTAATCTACGCAGGTCTAGTTTGAAGCGAAGCCTAATCTTGCTATTTGAGTCAAGCCTCAATTGAATTTGAGTGATATCAACTAATGTGGCTCACATCTCCAAAGCTGTACAGGCATGAAGATGTGGCCGTCACACTTATGGGACTATCACCTTAATTAGCGGCCTTGTTGCCCACACCCAAGTCAAGAATGTCTAATGTAGTCGCAGGAGGACATCACCTTGTTGATAGCTCTCCATTGCTTTGGCATACCCATCACACCTAGTCGGCTACCTGCCTCTTATAGACATCCTCCCCTCAGTTTTGGACGTGCCAAATTCCTAGCTAGCCAACCAAAGACTATGCGCATATAACCCGACTAGGACTCTCCTTTGCATTCGAGCTATGCCTAAGCTCAAACACTAGTTAAGCCTTACTCCAACCTTTAATAGGGTCCTCACTACGATACACTTTCTTCAGGTTGAGTCATCCCAAAGCTCTAGGAAGACTCGATCCACCTTAGATTGCGGTTTGGTTTATCCCTAGCTACCCTTCTCCAAATTCTCCATGTGCTAGATCTTAACTAGGCTGTTATCTAACTTCCGCCACAAGCCATGCGTCGTTAGATATCCAAATAGTGTGTGCCAACAGTTTATCTAATTCACTAGTTGAGTTTGAGCTCTGTCACCATATTCCTTGAACCAAGGCTACTCCAGCCCTTCGTAGAGCTGCGTCAACCCCTATCGGCCACTCTTATCCCCTAGAGGTGGTCATATAGACTTGAGACACTTAGACTAGCCATGGACTATCCTATTGAGCATAGCCTAGATATAGACCTTAGTTGGCCTTTGAATCTATTAGGTATGAGTTGTTGAACCCTCACTTTGGATCGTAACAATAAGTACTTCCATTGAGTGGACTTTGCTGTAGCATCCAAATTGAGATGAAGGCAACTTGACCATACTCACTTGAAGATGCCTTCTACATGGCTAGTGTGATGGAGGAGAAGCTTCACGAGCTACGGTCGGCCTAGATATCGCCGTAGAGAGCCTTAGACGTGAGGGGCATGTCTTGGCTATCCACAACCACAACAAACGTGCGTGAGTGGGCTCGGCTACCTACGATAACGGCGGGCGGACGTGCATAGGTTGGTTCGACCACCTCTGACCAAATTCGGCTCTGAGCTCACTTGCATGACTTGAACAATCGAATCAACTTGCATGACTAGGTGTTTAGAGTTCTCACCTTTAGAACAAGGTGAATGGAAGCTTCATTGAATATAACAGTCCAATCCGAGTTCGAGTTTAAGCCCGAGTTAGCTTGTGTCGACGAGCCGATTGAGTCCAATCCTTTGTTTATTAGGTTTAGTTCAGTTAATTGTTTATTTAATTAGTTTGAATCTATATATGATTTAGTCCTAACCAATTTAGTATTTGTTTGCGTTGTGCCCTAGCCAAATTGGCTAGTTAGTTATTTTAGCCTCTATATATATGTGGAGTGCAGTACAGTCTCTTCTCCCTCTTTCTCTCCTTCCTCCCATCTCATCCAACCCTAACTCGAGTTGTCCCTTTGCACGACTCTCTTTCCTTCACTTTTGCATGTGACCAATCATAGCTGAGAGCGAGCATCCATGCCCTCAGCCTCACTATCTTTCCCTAATCTTCATCATCCAAACCCTATCCACATTCTACAGATCTACCATCCTTACCATAGCCCTAAGTTGCCATGCCTTTAAGCCCTAAGCCTTTTACCGTAGAATGGAGAATCAATTCAAAGAACTCAAGGAGTTTGAGTAGCGATCCAGAGTGACGTACTGTGAAACAAATGCGGAAGCAATCTAATCTGGGGTAATTGATCGAGGCAGATTTTGAGCAAGAGATATGAACTCTAGTACTTAGACGGCGAACTGTCTAGGGGTTGTAAGTACTTGTTTCTACTAACAATATGATATAGATTGATCCGGTTTTAGCGGATCTGTAGTTTTTTGTCTTTTCGATGGATTGAGAGATTTTCCACATCCTCATTTGCTTGCTGTGCTTATCCTATTTTTCCGTAACTTTGTGTTGTCTTCTCTTACTATGTTTTGACTTTCTGATATGAGTTTGGTTTTCATAGTTTCAGTAGGATTAAAATTTAGATCTACTTGGTTTCAATTGTTTAAATATGATTCTTATTTGACTTTTTTAGACCTAGTATGATTTGAGTTTTTCTGATACTGACTTGACTTTTATTTTCTATATCTCTAGACCTAGTCAAAGTAGAAATCATCTCCCCCAAGCTTTTCAGATTTGAATACCAGTGTTTTTAATTCTTCAGATACTAAGGAATTGGACGAAAGGCGAGCAGATGATGAGTCCTCGAGAGGACAACAACAAGGAGAAAAGTTTGGAAAACAAGGGGTCGAACTCAAAACAAGGTGACATTTATTTGTTATACGTCCATGCTTGAACCAAAGAATGTCATTGATGCTTTATTAGATGATTCTTAGGTGAATGACATGCATGATGAATTTGAACAATTTGTTAGAAATGACATTTGGTTCCATATACCTAGATGTAAGAATGTGAATGTAATTGGAACTAAATAGATTTTCAAAAACAAGAGTGATGAAAATGGTGCGATAATAAAAAAATAAATAAATAAGGCTAAACCATTTGCTTCAAGATATAACAAAAGTTGAGGGTATTGGTTTTGATAAAACATTTTCCCATGTAGCTAAGCTTGAGTCTATTCATATCTTGCTTGCCATTGCTTGTCATTTAAAGTTCAAATTATTTCAAATGGATATCAAGAGTGCTTATTTAAACGGGACATTGAATGAAGAAGTGTTAATAGAATAGCTCAAAGGATTTGAAGATCATTACTTCTCACGTGTACAAGCTGAATAAGACTCTTTACATATATGAGTTGAAATGAGCTTGTTAGATGTGGGTTTCACTCAAGGGTGCGTGGATAGAACTTTGTTCATTAAATGGGAAAATAATAATTTTGTTGTTGCTTTAAAGCAATGTGTCAGAACTTAGCCAAAGACTTTGCTACTCTCATGCAAAGTAGCATAAAATGCGCCCTTACCCTTCTGATTTTGTTCAATTTGAGATGAGTATGATAAATGAGTTGAAATTCATTTTAGGATTACAAATCATTCAGCTGAATTAAGAGATATTTAACTCTCAATCCAAATATGCTAAGGACTTGGTGACTAAATTTGGCGATAAGCTCTTCCAAGCATATCATAACTCCTATGAGTACTAGCATGAATCTTAGGAAAGACAACATGGGAACCAACGCCTTACAAAAGCACAATAAGTAGTTTGCTCTACTTGATTGCAAGTAGGTCTAATATTTTCACCACTGTAGGTGTGCCCTAGATATCAGTCTAATCCTAAGGAATCATATTTCTTTGTCATTAAGCGTATCATAAAAATATGTTAATGGTAGTACAGATCACTGTATTTGATATACCTTTGACACCGGCACTATTGTATCGAGATATTTAGATTCAGGTCGAGTCAGCTGCTGTGATGACAGAATAACCACATCTAGTGGGTGTCTTTATGTCGGGAACAATTTGGTTTGCTTAGCATAGTAAGAAGTGGAATTTTATCTCTTTGTCTATTGCAGAGGCAGAATATATTGCAATAAACAGTTGTACTAAATTACTGGATGAGACAAATGGTTCGAGAATATGGAATTGGTTAGGGCACCATAATGTTATATTGTGATATTATGAATGCAATTAATATATCAAATATATTCATTTAACACTTAGGTACGAAGAACATTGACAGACGACATCACTTTGTGTGTTGAAGGCAAAGTGATATTGTTGGAGTACATTCAGACATAATTACAACTTAGTCATTTGTTCACAAGGCGTTTAGATGTTCAAAGACTTGAGTTTCTAAGGCAAGGGTTTAAGAAGCCACACCTGGGGTTTATGATTTTCATATATGTCACTACCTTAGCTTATGTTTTGAGGTTGGTTGTTAACAATTTGAGGACTGAATATCTAGAAAGCTTTTGTCATGTTTCTCATGCTGGCATCTATCATGCAGAAATTTAAGCTGAAATCCATGTCATATTTCCCATGCTGGCATCTATCATGCAGAAATTTAAGCTTTGATGCTGCTCTTTCTTAAGGGATGGGAAGATCTAAACCAAAGAATTTCTCAGCAACGAAAAGCTAGCGTCACAGAATGTCATTCATTATCTCTAATTCTATTATGTTAGGGAGCTTTATATGTAATACTAATGCAAGGGAGATAAATTAGCATTCCTAATATATTTACATCCACTTTCCTTCAAACATTGGTAGGAAATTTGGAAAGGTACTCAACATTGAGCTTCAGACTCTTGTACCCATTTTGAGCAAAAGCTTGCAGTTAGAACTATACCTGACACATCTTGCCCAATGCATCCTTTCAGCAGGAAGTGACAAGTGAGCCCTTTGGTGATTGTGCAGTATTTGTTCTGGGGAGTCTTTATACCCCTTTACAAAAGTTGGCAAAGCTTTGTCGAGATTACTTTTTTATAAAGTAAGAACAAAATTTTCCTAAATTCTTCTGAATCTATCATGTAGAACACTGATAATAGAAAGTTTCATTTACCTTTTCACTCTTCAGCGTTGTTGGCAGTGGACTCTAAATTATTTTATTCTTTACCGCAGTTTGATGCAGATATGTATAAGCAGTTACAAACAAAATGAAGTGTCAGACTGCTTAATATGTTCTTTGCAGTTAAATGGTAGAGAGTCCATCTTTATGGGCATTTCCCAGTTCTCCATTTTTTTCAAAGTCAACTCAACAGTTCCCTGCTTTATATTGAAAATTGAATGTCTAAAATTGAGAAATTGTTCTGTGTTTAAAGCTGAAGTAATAAATGTCTCTATAGCTTTAATTTACACGTTTGGAAGAGCTGTGGCAGTTAATGTAATTAGTTTGGATTTGATTTATGTTATCTTGTGAAGTTCAAATATTTGCTGAGAAATTTGTATTATGTGAGCTGCAATTTTATTGTTTTTACCCAAGTGAACCTTTTCTTATTCTCTCACAGGCATTTTGGCTACATGAACTGGCGCAGTTACGCAGATCTCTAGCCCATAGATCTTTTGCAGAACATACTAAAAGTGGAGTGTATTGTTTATTTCGAATGTAAATGATTGTAGTCAATAATCTGCTTCTTTCCATCCAAAACTTGATAGATTGGGTTTACAACCAATATGAAGCAACATCAAATAAGTAAAATAGCAAGGCAACAGATGACAAGAACAATGCCTATTGATCTATTTGTGTGTCAGGCTCTTCAAAAGCTAAAAGTTCCATGTTAGTCAAGATCAAATCACACATGTAGTAGAATTTGAATCCAAAGATTCATGATTTTTGAGATCTCTGGCAATCAAATGCTCTACCATGTGTACACTGTCATCATGAGAAGCTTTTCATTTTTATGTGGAAATCATGACTGATGGAGCATAGCTGCACTTTCTCATTGTTCTCTCCAATTTCCTACATAATGAAAGTGGAATTAAGTAGTCAGCAATACCCTGTGGTGACGACTATGCATTATCAAATCCTCTATCCGCCAGGCAGCATATTGATGAACTAGCAATAAAGCAAAGGTTGCTTACTCCTTGTGACAAACCTTTAGATTGCATGGACTGCAGAACTTGCCAGAATTGTATGCACCCTGAGTTCTTTGATTTTGCTCCAAAGCCAATCCAATTTATCCAAGTATGAAAATGTCCCTTGCCAAAGCAAAAGGTAACAATATTGTATATAAAAAGGAAAACGTCACTTCATTTCTTTTAAGGGAAATAATATATATATATATAAGCTCGAAGTTTAAAAAACAATGCAAATTGCTCCCAAAATTAGTGACCAGATCCTAGTAGATTGAGATTACCTGTTTCTCAAATACATGAAGTTTTACAAACAATGAAGAAAAAGGAAGTAATTTTCTAAAATTATATTAACTTAAAAAATGTATATTTCATTAGAACTTAGAGGTACCTTCTATTGGATTGTGCTCTTTTAAGGTAACTTGGATGAATAGGTAAATGCTAAAAGACCTGTCATTATGATTATGAACATTAAATATAGTATGTAAATCCCATATGTTGCTGAAATCCATAATTGATTCCAGATAATGCGAAGCTATGTCTAGTTGTAATTTTTATGATGAGAAAGTTGAGAGTCTAAGCATATTAAGATGCTCTTTAACTATATTAACTTTTAAAGAAATTGTGATTCATTAGGCTTTCATGGTTTAAGAAAAGACTTTGATAAAAACCTGTTTGGTAAACTTGTTAATTCTGCAACCAATTCAACATCTAAACATCTGTAAGCAAGTAATGAGAGGAAGGGGTCCTGCATGAAATATAGAACATTGATCTCACCATGCAAGATTGTGTAAGAACATCTTCCAAGAAGGGTCTGTACCTTGAAATTAGATTTATTCCTTCACAGTGGTAGTTTTCTTTCTTTTACTTGATTTCATCGATTTGAAACCTATACTGGATTTCCTTGCTGTTTCTGTTTCCACATATTCTTTCAGCTTCTCTAATGCTGTAAACATTCAAGTGAAACAGAAACAAATGGAAAACTATGAGCTAAGAAATAATTGGTGAATATTCTTGGTTCAATTCAATTAAAAAGAAAAGATTTGCTGATGACATCACCAGGAGAATAAAGAGGAAGAATGTTTTCTACTGCATCTGCAGGTAAAGAACGAACACTAGAAGAAGTATTATCCGCCTTTTGCAGCATCAAATCAAAACGTTTAACCTGATAACGGAGAAAAAGAAAATGCCATGTCAGGAAATAATAGGTAGCAAAACAGTCAATTTAATTTCATTACTCCTTTTTGAACAAAGCATCACCCTTTCAGAGGCAGGCACTACACAACTTTATAAAAGAAAACATAAAAGACATATTCAATAGATAGCAAGTTGGAAAGGATGTATTCTTGGTAAATGCCTGATTGATATCATTTGTATTCCTTACAATTTTAGACAAGATCCCTTCCACCACCACTTGGAAGGAAATTGATTTAAAAAATTAGCACCCAACTCAGCTTTCTCCCTGGAAGGCTGCAATTCCTGTGTCATTTTAAATACATTGGTGATGCTATGTTAGCTACTCAACTTTTCATCCATGTGGAACACTACTCCTTTCTCCTGGCTCACCATGTAAATGAACTTTTCAAAGTTGAAAATGAGTAATACTATCCAATAGTTAATTATATGCAACAAAAGTAGTGGAATAGAGTACTAATACTTTGAATCGTATACACTAAAAGAATGTCCCCTAATGTAGGGTCCAGAGTGGGAAGATGTACACATTCTTAACCTCATTACTGAGGAGGTTGTTCCTAAAAGAAGGCATTCCAATGCATGGGGCATCTACAACTAAAATACAGGTTAATTAACTAAGATGATTTTGGACAGAATAATTTAGAAATTAGGGATGTAGTGTTAAGCTAAAAGATCTTATGAAAAATAAGGGGTGGTTCTTGAATAGTCAACACTTGTAGAGAAGAGAATCTATTTCACCAGGTCTTGTGTATAAGTTCAATCTATGTTCAGATGGACACATATGGATGGGCCCTCCAATGAAGGAACGGAGCTTCTTGCCTTCATAAATTTTGGCTTTGAGGTCATAATTGCTATATAGACATAAGAAAGATAGTCATGAGCAAAATATATGTTTATATTATCTAACATGTTTAGGCTTTGGAGCAACCTCAAATGTATAGACCTGCTCCCAGGAGGTCAACTTTCCCAGGCACAACCAGATTAATAAACGCTTCAACTTTGATCAGTTAAAGTCAACGGACACTAGTGAGCTTGAAGGGCACAGCATATAAACCACCACAAGGTCAAGTTTTCTTACCTCATGTTTTCTCAGCAAAGTAAAGCAGCAACCAGACTGGCCAGCTCTTGCAGTGCGACCTGCTCGGTGAATGTATGTCTTGACAAAAGCTGGCATCTCATAATTGATAACATTTCTTATTCCCTCAACATCCATTCCTCGAGTCATTGCATCTGTAGCAATGAGCACTTCTATCTTCCCTTCCCTAAAGGCCTTCAACGTTTTGCTACAATGAAAGAAATTTCATCAGTATAAGAAACCCACCCTAAAATCATTAAGTTCAAGATAAGATAATAGAACATTCACATGAGTTGTCAAGAGAATAAATTCTAATGAGAATAAAATCTAATAACCTACTCGACAGTCAATGTAAGATGAATCAGTACATCCTATTTGTCACCAAACTTATGGCTAAACTTTGACAACATATCAAATGAACAGGTCTGTCTTGAGTGATTGTGCACATGTTGGCATGCAAAGACATGCAAAGAACTTAAACATAAAAATTGCTCTTGATAGGAAGTATAATCAGCAGGAGGGAAAAAAATTAAAATGTATCTACAAAGAACAGAGTGTATTATAAGTTACATGAGGCATTCAAAGTTAACTTAAAACCATAAGATCATGCTACAATCCACCACACCTACCTCAACCAAATTCACAACTCTGCTATTATTTACCTTCTGAGCTTTGATGGTGTGTCGTTAGTGCTTTTCATGTAGCTTGATTGAGCGCTAATATCAAGTATTAGTTGGAGTTGCAGGTTGTCCGTAAATATATAACACAACATACTGATAATTAGCAATGATATTTTTGTAACTCTCCTATAGGGTTCATCTAACTTTACCTTTCCATAGTCCATACTATCTTGCAACATAAATTACATCCAATTAAGAGCTATGACTCTCCTTAATACCTCCTTATCTCATCACCCAGCCAACTAGCAAGCATGCAATTATTAACCAGATATCTACCAAAGAAGAATGATCAGCCAAAAGAGCTGAGCGAGAATGCATGAGGCTTATAAAATATCCAAGCAAGCTAATGATGTTGGGCATGGATAAGGTAAATGCAGCATTAAGTAACATTTATCAGAAAAGTGAATTTCATCCTTTTTGCTATTGGTTTCCATCAATCAATGCAAAATTTCTGTAAATGCCAACTCTATTGCTGTAGCATATTTGAAGCAAGGACTAACAGAATACTTTTAAAAAAGTTAAGACAGTTACCAAACTTTTTCCACAAAACAAACAATATCAGACAGACAGTTACCTTCGGACAGATTGATGCTGCAGTCGTGAATATTCGCTAAATTGAAATGGCAATTCTCCAAGAAACTTTAGTAACGTGCTTAGTCTATGAGTAGATTCTATGGATGATGTAAAAACTATGCACTTCTCTCCTTTCAACTCTTGAAGAAGAGCAACCAGATATAATGGCTTCAGTTTTGACTTGCATATCTGCAAAGGAACCAAAACAAGAAGACATCAGAAGCTAAATCATTATTGAAGGAAAAAATATTCCAAATCTTTGAACCAATGATGACTGTGCTGTACCACCATCAGCACGGTACGTGTTGGTCGACGTGGGGCGTGCTACTAGAACATATTCATAATATTTTTAATAAAAAAAAATAGAATATTTAAAGAAGTTTTTGAATCTTCGACATGTTAATCCTTAATTTTTGCTTTAAATGTACATAAATATTAAAATCTACATTATAGTATTTTATCTTTAGATTATTTTTATAAATGACATATTTTATTAAAGATAAAACAAGAGTCAAATATAAATATTATTCAACATATAATATGATTGAATACATCCATTAAAACTAATATTAATGATTAAATACTCTATAATATGAATAAACACATAATAACATTCAACACATAATATTAATTGAAAAAAGGCTCCATATTGACACAATGACCGGCACACAACTGTGCCGACCGACACAGCTCGGCCATCCTTGCTTTGAACTACTAAAAAAAGTATGTGGAATGCAGACAATTAATTTGATGCTTTCTTCCCTTCTTTCGCTAAGATCTAATGCAAAGAAAAATTATGTTAAAAAGGGAATCTATTTTTAGCAATAACCTGATATTCCCAACATGCATACTATTAGAAAGTTAATGCCAACTAATTAAAAAGTTATATATAAACTACAAAGCAAGTTCAACAATATCTTTTATCTATGGCAAGTTTATTATGCAACTATATTACTATATTACAAAAAGGGAAAGCACAAATGCCACATGGTAGGGAAGAGACAAATCAGGCATTTGATTTTCCAGTGACATCATTATTTTGAATTGCACATATAGGAAGCTGCTGGAGTTATATTTGACTAAAAGATACCAGTTTTATAAAATTTGAATAAAAGATATCAGCTTATACCAGCTTATAGGACTCCAGCTTTTCAGGTAGTCTGTAACGTTTATTCCCACTTGTCAACAATAAAGGATGATGTAAGTCAAGTTGAGAAAGCTTGCTAGGGTCTTGAGTCAGCGTGGCAGAGAAAATCATTTTTACCAGTCTTGGGTAGCGTTTTCCTTTATAACCCCGTTCAACACCTCTGCATGCCAAAGAGGCATTAATCAGAATATTTGTCCAAGTTTAGGAACATAAAATGACGAGCCCAACATTTACTATTGGAAAAACTGATGTCAGAAAATGGTTCCAGAAAATTGGACAGGAAGAGATAAAAATTACGATCTCCTGAATGTAGTCAAGAAACCAAGCATAGAGGGGCTTGTCGTTTCATGGCCAAATGATTCATCATCATTTGAGTGAGTAAGTTGGATCACAGTAGGCAACCAAGACTGATATTCCTCTCTTAACAATCTGTCTGTTTCATCAACAACCTGAGATTTCAGAGAAACAAAATATTCAGCAAAAAGTAAAGAAGATGCTGAACAAACAATAAAAATTTAACTCTTAAAACATTAAATCAATGCGTTAAGATAAAGTCCAAATAAAATGGCATTCTAACTCGTTACAAGTTTGACAAATGTTCCACATGAAAGTAAACACCATTAAAGATATTCTCAAGTATTACATCTGCATACTCTAGAAATAGTAAAACTGTTTGTACATAAAGGAGATAAATAGAAAAAGAGACAGATATGCAACATTAAGCTTCAAGTGATCTTAGAAAGTGCTCCACTCTCATCCATGCAAAGGAAAACTATTTGATTAATTGATGGATCATAGTTACTGAAGATGCACACATCCAAAGCTAAATTGCCCATTTTAGGTTCGTCGGGCTTTCTTTAAAAAAAAAAAGGTTATTTGGGCTTAAATAAGATCGATTCATTATAGTCCAATTGGTGGGCTTAATTAGATTCAATTAACTTTAATTTTACTTTCACTTTTCTTAAAAGTGGCTCATTTTAGGTTCCATTTCCAGTTTCATTTGAATCTCTATTTTTCTTTTCTGGGCCAAAGTAGGCTAATAATACAAGTCAGATTAACCTAAGATGTAACAGTTGTTCATATCAAGTCAAACTACATTAAGAACTTTTGAACTTCACTATGGGTTAATTTGGACTACGAGTTGGTCCTTACTCCTAAGATCATTAAGTTGGTTCTTCTTCTTTCTCTCATTTTCATATCATACAATTAGGAGTGAAAAGGGACTGGATACAGATATGGGTTATGATATTGAAAGGATAATGAATTTAATTACCATATATGCAAAGCACAAAAATGAATACAGATCAGATATTAGATAAAATCCTTTTTTTTTTAAACCACAGGAATTTAAGATATTATTAAATTTGTAGCATAAATTGGTAAATATATAAGAAAAGTATATTAGAGATCCATAAAAGTACAAAAATAGTCTTTGTTATCACTATTTTCATAGCATTTCAGACTTCCGGATACTTATTTAGCCAAACTCAGATATGGATCGGATTGGGTCAGATTTTATCCTACCCGTTTTCAGCCCAACATAAATCTCCATAACTTTTTTTATCACTATTTTCATAACATTTCAGACTTCCGGATACTTATTTGGCCAAACTCAGATATGGATCGGATTGGGTCAGATTTTATCCTACCAGTTTTCAACCCAACATAAATCTCCATTTCTCTCCTTAAATCCTAATCATTGTCATGCCAACACACACCTTTATTCTCCTCTCTCCTTTCTCTTTTGAACCAAAACCAAAAGGTTGAGG
Source organism: Typha latifolia (assembly GCF_019914945.1). Lineage (NCBI taxonomy): Eukaryota > Viridiplantae > Streptophyta > Magnoliopsida > Poales > Typhaceae > Typha > Typha latifolia. The sequence goes on from NC_133097.1 coordinate 836,954, forward strand.
TCTTCCTTTTCTTTTTATTCAGCAATAAAACTACCCATCTTTTGCACAAACCAGTGCACTAAAATAGAGATGAATAGAGAGGAGGATTCATATAATCGACCCCAAATAGTTGGGACTAATGGCTTAGTTGTTTCTATTGTATCATCCATCTTCTTCCTCTAATAATTTTCTTTCTCTCTCTGCTTGAAAACTATATTATTGAGGATTTTTTGATGTTCCTTAGTGCCCAAATGATGAAATTGCTAGTTGAAGACCCTAGGTATATCCCTCTAGATTCAAGAAGAACCCTACCTTGGTCTAAAAGGCCAATCTTGGAATTTTGTCATTAACAGTTACTTTCCATTATTTCCATTATTTCCATTAACAGTTACTAAATTTTGTCATTAATTTATCAACTACTAAATAGAAGCTTCATTTCTTTTGAATCTCTTTGGTATTGTTTCTTTAGGTAAGAGACACTAAAGAGGGATCTTTAAGAAAGTTAGATGAGATGTATTTAGAAAGTGGTAGGGTGGAAAAACTGGTATAGTGTGCCTTTCCTATTTCTTCTACAAATAGCGGAATGATGGAAGCTTCATTTAGCTTAGGTTGATGTACATAAAAAAACAAAGGTAAGTCATGGTAATCATTTCTTCAAACAGAAAAGAAAACTTAATATTGCTCCCAATTTAGAGTACTATGAGTAGAAGTGATATAAATGAGGAAAATTTTCCTCAAAGGTACAAAAGTAAAAATCAAATAGTAATGTCAAAATTAGAAATATGTGGTTTCCTAAGCTCTTCTCAAGGTAAAAAAGTAGGTGGGGAAGAGAGGGAATTCATATACAAATATAAACTGAACACATCAAACACAGTCATAGAGGATCGATATGAACATAAATTAGATAACGGAGAACACAAGTGCAGTCATAATTCTAATCAATTTCTAGAGAAAGAAGAGGGAATCCTCAAAAAACATGCTTCATCCTCTCAGACATAATGTAGGTCCAAAATATATAGTGAAGAAAACTCCATCTTTTACTCTCAATTTAACGATAAGTTGCATTGAAGGATCAAAAAGTAGAATAAATGGTGTTTCCATTATAAATGAATCAATTTAAAACTGACTATGAGGGTGGTACGTAAATGCCTGACAACAACCTGACATAGTGTTGTATTGAGCAATCATTGATAAATTGTTTTGTCCTATTGAGTCATATTCGTTATGAAATATGCCAGACTGCTGCCCTCATTACAAAGAGAAGGGATAGTGTTTAATCTATCCCTTAAAATCTATTTCAGTTACGAGAAGCAGGTTCAAACCCAACTATTTTGGGTTTTACTTAAACTCCAATAATTCATTATCATAGAACAAACAATCCGAAACCTACTTATTCTCTTTATCTAATTGAGAAATAGCAGTAGCAGCCTTATCCTTCCTCTTCCTGTCTAATGGTGAACCAATAGCGAGCATTGGTGATGGCAATGATGGAATCTAAATGCTCCCCCTCTCAGGAGTTTGTATCCCCTTAGCCAACAAAAGGCTGTGCTGGATGGCACAAACGATGTTGCCTGACACATCCCAAGCTGATGATGAGCCAAAATATCTTGTGCTGACAGTCTGCCTATACATCTCGAGCCGACAGTCCTTCAACACTAGGGCTGCCAGCGGCATTAAAATGCTTGATTAATACCACAAATGTGGGAATCTGATCCTTAAGTGTATCTGGTAATTCATCAGGACCATGTGTAGAGAAACAACAACCTCAAAAGGCTAACCTGTAAGCAAACCACTGCCAGTAATGTAGAGAATCATGGCATGGAGAAATTGAAAAGGGTTGCAAGCGATGATAGATGGATGGAATCTGAAATGACTATCAAGTATCAAGATTCGGGAATGGGCCATGAATGCAAATTCATGCATCAAAATATTACATATCTTTAGGACCACAAAATTACCATTTAATTTTGTGCACAAATCTCTTCACGAAAATTGAGCAATGTGGATCAGTGAATAGAGAAATGATGACAGTTCCAAAACAGTCCTGTCCAACTAGGTAGTCACAACCAATTTACTTCTGAAGGACAACTGCTGACTCCCAGAAATGTTGAGCATTTATTATTCTTTTTATTTATTTTTTTCTTCTTCATTCTCTTCCTTCAGTGTCTCTTCTCTCTTTTCCTTCATTTCCACCCTTCTTATCTTTTAGCAAATATCCTGAATTTGGAAATGATAAATCCTTAGTCCTCTAATAAGGCCTCAAGTAGACTTTTTTTTCCTCTCCTTGTACCTAACCTATGAAGCCAATATAAAGCAGCTACTTCTTTATATCAGCTAGCCACAAATTTTCAAGAAAAAATCGCACAAAAGTAATGTCATAATAAACAAACAAACTGCTTGGAAAAATATTTATTGATAAATTGATCCTATAATTGACAAAAATACTACTGCTAATATGAGTAACCAAACTGAGAAAAAAGAAAATGAGGCACAAATACCTTAAAAAAAATATTGAGGGACAAAGAACAAACGAAGTTTCGCTACATAATGTAAAACTGCAAGTTCAGAGTATTTAAGTAATTTAAAATAAGAGAGCAAAAGGAGGGGCATAGCAAGTCTTTCAGTGGATAAGCAGTAAACTTTTGAGAAAAAAAGCAGGGAAGGTTGTCAAGAGAAGTATCACAGGAAGATGAAATAAAGGCTTTAAGACAAATGAATCAGTCAAGTACCAGATAGCGAAGATGTTCTAGACTAAAACCCTTTGTCAAGTTAATATGATCCATCAGCCTTCCTGGAGTCGCCACTAGTATATCCACTGCAGTTTGCGGTTCTCTTTGTATATCTTCTGGATCAAATGTTGCATATATCTCTAGCTCAGGCTTCTTAATAAGCTCTGAAATTTCATCTGCAATTGATGATTGTCCCACTGCTAGGCCTACAGCTAAGCCCATAGCAGGTGCAATAGCATCAAAAACTTCTTTAACCTGTCAATCAACAAGGAAATCAAAGTACAATTGAAGTTTGTATCTGGAAAAAGAATTTATAGTTTTCACATTTGATGTTTACAACAAAGAAAAGGTTTTAAGAAACATATTAATTTCTCTAGCTAATAATAACACGACCCGAAGCCGGAATCATGACCGGCTATGTACCTCAATACGCTTGAGATACACAAAGTCTTACTAATATTTTCTAACTACACAATGACAATAATAAATAAAAGAAAAAAAAATTTGATTTATATAATTTAAGCCAATCATGAGGAAAATAACCAATGTCATTACTAATGTGTTTCTAAACGAATTGAATTAACAAATAATCTATAACATAAGACTAAAGGAATAAAAAGGTAAATAGGTAGGTCTTTAATGGAGGTAGGGTCCCACTGCATCTCGTTCAGTCATCATGCTGACCATTACATAAAATATTAGAAGATGAAAATCCACAAGCCAACAACTATAGTTCAGTGAATGGAATCCACTCGACAACCAAATAAATCTAAAATTTATAACGTTAAATAAAATCCAAATTCAGTGATATAAAATGATAATTTCTACTAAGCATGTTCTTAAAGTAACAATAATAATGACAATAATAATAGAAAGTCATAACTCGTTCCATGCTCAGTTTCAACATATTAAAATTTTTCTCAAAAATAATAATGCCATTTGTCTTAAATAGGTCTATACCCTGTGGATCCACATCAACTAGAAGTCACATCGAGATAACGCTCGAATCTTTTCCTTATAGTTGATCTGATTAGAGTCATTAGGAGGTGTTACTAAGTGATAAACACACCCTATCTTTTCCACCAACAATTGAGAAATTATAGTCATCTCATGAAGTCTTTCGATCTATTCTGGGACTGTTTCCTAACCCCGCCAGAGTCATTTAAGAAAGTCACCGCACTGATCTGAAATAGAGCTCTCTCCTAGACTTTCAGTTAGACTTGAATCACCACAGAAAATATACCGAAATTGTTCTCTACAGTCTACACAGAAAATATATTAAATAATTTGCGCACAAAAAAAACGTAGTCTAATAAAAGGTACGAAATGCAATATGAAAAAATATGTAAGTAAATCCATTTACATATTTATTCATATTGCATTTCGTACCTTTTATCAGACTACGTTTTTTAATGCAAATTATTTATTGTATTTTTTACGTGCAATTTAAATTTTTATAATTCTGAGCGCAAAATATATAATTTAGCGCATTGCTATGCTTCGTGCAAATTGCAAATTTTAGTCGAGAAAATATGACTAGTATTTGGTATGATTTAAAGAACAGTCCCTGTATAGATCGTTTGCGATTTTTCGTGGTAACTCAAGTCTAACTAAAAGTCCAGAGAAAATCCTATTTCATATCACTACAGTGACTTTCTTAGGTGACTCTGGCAGGATTAGAAAAAAGTCTCAGGATAGATCAACAGACTTCCTAAGGTGACTCCAATCTCTCCCAACAATTAGTAAAAGAGACATGGTGTGTTTATCACATGGTGACACCTCCTGATGACCCTAACCGGATCAGCTATGAAAAAAAGGCCCGAGCATCATCTCGAGGTGACTTTTAATTGATGTAGATCCACAAGGTATAGACTCAATTGAGATAAATGACATTATTATTATTGAAAAAAAATTTAGTATGTTAAAATGGAGCATGTTACGAGTTATGACTTTCTATTATTATTATTGTCGTTATTATTGTTACTTTAAGAATATGCTTAGTAAAAATTGTCATTTTATATCTTTGAATTTAGATTTTATTTAACGCTATAATTTTAAATTTATTTGGTTTTCGAGTGGATTCTACCACTGAGTTATAGTTGTTGGCTCATAAATTTTTCTCTTCTAATATTTTAGGTAATAGTCAGCGTGGAGACTGAGTGAGATGCATCGGGACCCTACCCCCACTTAGGACATACCTATTTACCTTTCTGTTTATTCGGTCTTATGTTTTAGACTATTTGTTAAATCAATTTATTTAGAAACACATTAGTGATGACATTAGTCATTTTCCTTACAATTGGCTTAAATTATATAAATCAAATCCTTTTTTTATTTATTCTTGTCATTGTGTACTTAGAAAGTATCAATAAGGCTTCGTATATCTCAAGCGTATTGAGGTACATGGCAGGTCATGATTCCAATTTTAGATCGTGACAAATAAAAGGCTGATTCTATTAATGTAAGTGTACTAATGTTTTCAAATATCAAATCCTCATTTTCCGATTCACAAGATTGAAGATGACGTCATTTTGGAGACCGAAAAGAAGCTGAATTTATAGAATCCCAAGGCATGAACGAATGATAGAAAAGCAAACTTTAACAGTATTGAGAAAAATAAGCACTAATCAGCCATCAGTCACTAAAATCAATAAATTCTGAAATTATATCTCTTGTGGTATGTTTTTGGAATTTGGATTTACCTTGCATTCAATGAATTCTAGTCGACTTAAAACAATGGCATGGACCAAGTCATAAAATAAAATCTACAAAATCATTCAGAGGAAACATATACCGGAGATAATACAAAATCAATTGACCTTACTTATGAAAATATTAGGTAATACATATTAGAATATAAGATAATAAGAGCACATACCCATACTTTTTGTAAGTAGCAAAAGGAAGAGGACCTTTCCAGAACTAAAGAAGTTCTCATTAGAACATCATATAATTGTTAGAAAATGGTTAAGCATTTATGAAGTAATCAGTTAAAGGGATTCCTAGAATAAACTGACATTATCATAGTTGTTCATCAACTACATGAATCTCTAGTTTCTTCAGTGTGTGAAATGGAATAACATGTGTATTATCAACTCAAGTTTATACTTTATATAGCATGTGTCTACAATTTCTATTAGCATAATACAAAATGGTTTAAAATATGATATCACTTGCGTGTGTCCAGCATTTGTCATACCAATAATGATGACATTTCTGCAACTATAAAAATTGAACTAACCTGCAAGGCTAAGTCTCGTGTAGGCAAAACTACTAATGCACGTAAACATCTTATCGTTCGACTTGAGAGCATTTGCACAATAGGCAAAGCATATGCCAAGGTTTTTCCACTTCCTGTTGGAGAGTTTACACAAATATCTCGCTCAAAAGCGCCAGGCCCAATTGTTTCCTGCCATACAGCTACTTGCACAGGGAAAAGTGACTGGATATGCATTTTATACAAAGCCTTCTCCAGTCTGCAATGACAAAAGATATACTTAGTCACTAGGAATAATGAGGCTGTTTTGTTATAGAAAACTAAAACCTTGAGCATATGGGTGCATATCTGCTGCAATGTGCTATGTATTAATGCTTGAAGAGCATAAAATAACCTCAATCATAGAAGGAACAAAAAAATTTAACAAGAGAAAGTATCTAGATTCTAGAGGCTTCTTTCTCTAGTTGACTTCAACTTATCTATCATGGTGAAAACAAATATAGTCAAGCAGTGGAGAAATCTTTGATATAGAGTAAATAATGGTCAAACTGACTTACATCTTTCCGGAATGACAATCTAACACCGTTTCAACAATATGTAAGCCTCTTCGCACATTAAAGGAAAAAATATTGTAACCCTTAACCTTAAAGATAGTAAGTTTATATCAACATATGCATGGCAGTTTTGTCACAAAAAAAAACAAAAACATATGCATGGCAGTGGACAGGAAAATCCAACTAATTAAGTATAATAGGGGAGAAACCAGAAGCCCGTAGGCTACAACAATTTAAAGAATTACTTTTTCTTGGGATGTACAATGACTTATCAATTTCTCATGGTTATGGGCATCAGAAAATATCCTTCCAAATTGGACCTTACAGAGTCAGAAAATCTTGCATGAAGGGAAACTTCACCTTAGCTGTAATTATAGTGATATTTCATAATTAGAGACAAAAAAACTTAAACATTTTTTCACATATTGAGATAAATCCATAACAGAACGAACCAAATTAGGTGATAGCTTACGAAGATCATTTGGTCTAGGAGCAATCACAAAAATTAAAACACGCACATGTAGAGTAAAAGAAAAAAAAATTAAAGGAGATCATTGGCACCTGGTATCAAGACATGGAAGGAGATCAAGGGGACAATCGTCGAAGAGATCAATGTCCACTGAATTCCTCATCCATGGCAGGTGGGGAACGTGCTTCTTTGAGGCCTCCATATCACCCAAACTTTGAGGAAGGAAGGAATAGTATTCTTGTTCTTCTTTACTAGGGTTTAGGGTTTTAGGCCTTTCGAATCCAGAGGGCATGAAGAATCAAAGGACACAGCAGGCAGGCAGGACATTCGCGCTAAAGTCGATTTGATTACACGAACCTTGATGCAGATCCCAAGAAATGTTCATCTGATCAAATATTTAACAAATAATTCATTAAACATATTAATTAAGACAAATAATTCATTAAACATATTAATTAAGAAAATTGATAAAATTGAATATCATGCACAGCTTTTAGTAACTGTATTTATTAGTTTGTGGTTTTGTAATATCCTGTTTTCCTTCTTTTTTTAAAAACTGATTAGTGGGAGTAAAAATAGATTAGATAGTGTTCAACCCATGTCCGAGTCCTAGTTTTCATCTAGATACAAATTCAGATACAAATACCAGATAAAGAGGATAATTAAAAATCATATCCTGACTAAATATTTAAGAATAAAAAACGGTCAAATTCTGAATAGATATGGATACAAATTGGATACGGACCAGATTTTAAAGGAATATGAATATCTATCAAACACGAACCAGATCTTATATTGAATTTGGATATAAATTTGATATTAATCGAAATAAAAGAGACATGATACGCTCTAAAAAAATAATAGAGTCTTAAGCATTTTGCTCTCATAATAACAATATGACTAAAAAATTATTAGTATATATGTTCTAAAATACATTCCCTCTATTTTTTTTAGCTAATAACCAACAATATTAGTTTGCATATTATGTAGACATATGGGCATCTTCAAAATAGTTTGGCGCAAACTAACAGGCATGTCCAAGGGTAGCATTCATTACATCTCAAAGTAAAAGAAATTATGAAAAAAATCAATGGAAAAGGGCAGTCAACTAAAAAGAGACTAAAATTCCAAAGGATGGTCAAAAGTTAAACGCTCTTATCAGTGCATGTGACAATATAAATTATAGTTCTCTCCAAAAATTTGACCAAAACGACAAAATCCTATACTATGAATACAGAAAAAAGGAAAAATATCAAATCAGGCAAATCCACCACAAATAGTAAATTTTGACCATGCAAGGGAGACTCCAACTAAACTACAACAACTAAATTTCTTTAAATTAAAAGACGCAATTATCCAGTTCTAGCTTGAAACCCTGCATTATATGCTAATCTGATTTAGACACCAAGAATACATAGTAACAAGGAAAAAGAATCAGAATAGAACAAGTAATTTGTCATTGCATCAGCGCCAATTTGCAAAGTTTGAATTTGCTTATTTAGAATAATAAAGAACTGTTCTTTCTAATGACATATACTACAAGTTAAATGTAGTTTTTCGCCAATTAAGCACTAAACCGAAAGACCCAACTCTGGAATCAGCAATCCAAGGCGCAAAATTGCAGAAAGATCTCACCTATCTTCGGAAATCGACAGAGTGAAGCCTTGTAAGCGGAAGCCACAATCTCCTCGAAGGGCAGCTTGAGCAAGACGGAAGCAGCAACGGAGGCGCTGAGTGTGAGGAGGCGGCGGGCGAGGAGGTGGAGAATGCAGGCGGCGTGAGTGAAGGGGATCGGCGTCGTGACAAGCTCGGCCGACGTGAGGCCCCGACGGCGTGAGTGAGGGGGAAGATCCGACGTGAGAAGCTCGGGCGTGAGTGGGGGGGGGGGGAGATCCGGCGTGAGGACCTCGGGCGGCGTGAGAAGCTCGGGCGCCGAGCGGTATGAGCGAGAAGCGCCGGCAGCGTGAGCAGTGAGGAGTGAGGAGGAAAAGGGCGATGTTACTCGGTGTGAGGAGTGAGGAGGGAAGGGGCGATGTTACTCGGTGTGAGGAGTGAGTAGGGAAGGGGCGACGGCAAAGTGGGCTGCGGGCATGGTTAAGGGAAGGGGCGACGGCGCCTATATATATTGGTGTGTGTGTTTGGGTTGGCGGGTTGACCCGACCCGACCCTTTACTTAAACGGTTTAAACTAGTCAAGTGGGTCAGAGGTATAAGCCCGAACACGACCTTATTAATAATCGGGTTATGCCGGTTGACCCGTTTATGACCCAAATTCGATTAACATAAATCCAAACCTGATTAACAACCGGGTTATCATATTGAGTTATCGGGTTAGATCAAGTTTTGTCACCAATTTTCAGGTGTGGCAGGTTGGGGCACGTGGTTAAGAACTGCAACATGAGGAAGGAGGATGAGAACTTGCCTCAAGCCAGGAAGGAAGCTACCAACTCAGGCTAAAAGGGTCAAGGTGAAAACACTCCAACAAAGACCGGCCAGGAGGATGGCGACAAGGGTGAGCATTCTACTGTTGGGCCATGGATGCAAGTGAAACATAGGCGACTAGCTAGCCCCAAAAGGCTGAGCGTGACCCAGACCCGTGACTAGAAAGAGGTGTAGCGGTCAAACACCCAATTGCAAACAGTGGAGGAGCGGAAAGGAGATAATCTCAAGAGAAGCACCAACAAACAGAAACAGCAAAGCAAAAATTTGGTCCCAATGCAAACCAAGGCCTAAGCAATCAATGCAATAGTGGAGGATACGGGCATCCAGATTAGAGCCAAGAAAGGGAAGGGTGCAGTAGTCGAGAAGGATTGCTCGAGCTCAAAGGGAAGAAGCTACCAAAGAAATGGCGTCAACGAAGGGACTCGGGAGACCAATACCAAAAACAACATGGGGAACTCGTACAGCAAGATCAAATCTAAGGAGTAGGGTGTCATTCCAAAAGATCAGACGATGGTAGATGCAGCTGGTAGGAATAAGGAGGGTACCTCGGTCCATGCAAAAGATGATTCCACCACTGCCAAGCAACAACTAGCGTAGAGGTACTCTCGGCTTCGCTAATATAACATTCCCCAAAAAAAAATTAACATGGGCACGACATGGCTGGCCACACTGTGGGGGTGCCATGCACCCCCCTTAACACCGTTTTTCCCTTCTCCTCTCCCGTCTCTCTCTCTCTCTCTCTCTCTCTCTCTCTCTCTCTCTCTCTCTCTCTCTCTCTCTCTCTCTCTCTCTCGCCCCCTTTCTTTCTCTCTCTCTCTCGAGTTTGCCGAAACTGAGCCGCCGGCGAGAGGCCGGCCGTTGGCTGGCCAGCAACGGTCGAGCCCCTCCCCTCTAGCCCAGCTCCTCCTCCTTCCCTTCCTTTCACCTTTTTCTTCTCTTCTTTTCCTCTTCTCCTCCTTCCTCAATTCTTCTCTCATGACTATAATGGTGCTAGGCTCAACCTAGCATTGTAGCAGACAATGCTAGGCCAAGCCCAGCTCTGCGACAGTAGTTTATTTTTATTTTTATTTTCTTTCTTTCTTTTTCCTTTTAGTTAAGTATTTTATGTTAGTTAATGCAATTTAATTAAGTAGTTAATTATATATATATATATATTTGATAATATAATTATTAGCTAATTATAATTAGTAGAATTGATAATTTATGATATTATAAACACCTAAATATACCTATTACTTATGTATAATATTACTTGCATATAATATATTAATACTTAGCTCTTTTAATTATAGCCATGAGATTTATAAATATAACTTATAATTAATTAATTAATTATATATATATATATATATTCATATATTCAGCCTTTTATTTTATTTTATTCTATTTTATAGTGTCATACTGAGACTATTTTTTTATCTAAAAAGGAACAACCCTTTTATTCTTATTTTATAACTGACCCTTTATAATAATAATATATTCTTAACATTAAAGTTTTATTTATAATATAAATCTAACTAGTTATAAAATAAGTAGAAACTCTAGAACTTAATAAATTATTATATTTTACACGAACAAATTTTAATTAGATAAATAGTTAATTTTATGTTACTTAAATATTTTTATATCACAAACCTCTTATTTGAGACCCCGTGGGCCCTGCTAGTGATTAGTTGACACTCGGTTGACGGATGTAAGGGTTACATGGTTTGTGTTTTCTAATTAGATGTGAGTAGTCTTATCTCTTAGACGCATTTCTTAAATTAGGATATACTATATAATTATATATATGCATATTTTTGCCTCCAACATGATTATATGACTTTATCTAAAGATGATTTTAGTCGAACATATTTATCATGCATTTGATTAGGCTGATCCGGGATATGAGTATATTAGTGATATATAGAGATGATTGGAGATGACTATACTATTATGATTTTATGCAAAGTTGATCTCTAACATGAGTATGCATGTGATAGGCTAGTATGGGAATGTACGTGTTAGATATAGGGATGGAGACTACATTGCATCATTTTCCTCTTGGCTTCTTTACTACCCAAATTCCTTAGTTACATGATTTGTTGTAGTATTAGATAAAATGCATATAATCTGTCATTCATAAAGAAGGATGCCTGATCTAGATGGATGTTGATATCTTTTACATTCAGACACATATCGTTTGCTAAGGCATATGTGGCGAGTTATCCTCACATGTAGTCTATCAGCTACAAGGATGCCTGATCTAGATGGATGTTGATACCCTTAGCAGATGGCAGGGTATGATTATGATTGAGATACTCTTTGCGGATGACAAAGCATACTCTGAGCCTTTAGACATAATATTATTATTTAAAATTTATACTTCATTATATAGACGGTAATTTATATAATACAGGTCAGATCAAAGTTTACTCATATACTAATAATTTTAGTTGTATCTTGATGGTTTGTCATGGCCTTGTGGGCCCTACCAGATTATGTAGATGTCTAGTATGGTTGTTGTGGACTTGGATATTTATATGTTAACAGATTAATTTGGTTAATAATATGATTTATTTAGTGATGAATTATATGGGCATGGATATGTTAGTAGGTTTTTATTTGATGATATCATGATTATATGAGCACAAGTGTGTATCTGTGCGTGGGGGCCCCATCCGACCTGTCGCATGCACCACGCGTGCCGTGTGGGCACGTGGGCGTGCACATGCCCGTGCCGGCCGGGGTCAACGTGGCTGGCGAATACGACTCTGGATTCTTTGATAAAGATCGCTAGGGCCTTTTGTACGGGAAAAAGCTGACGACCGGCGAGGTATTCACCTAGTCGGATGGGAAACGTTAACTGCTCCAAAAAAGGAAGACGGGCTGGGTCTGCATACGGCTAGGAAAACCACGATGGGCAGACATGTCCTTAGTCTCCTCAAGCAAAAAGGTACACTGTGGGTCCACATCATGCTGCACAAGTATGGGGAGTTTTCAGCTTGGGAAGAGCCGAAGATGAAGATGTCCTAGGTGAGGCGAAGCTTGGGTAAGCTTGCCAAGGAGATAGGAGGTATGTTTTTTATGAACAAGCTAGATGAGCAATGGATTCTAACGGAGTGGAGCAAAGATGGGAAGAGGAATGAAGAGATCAAAGCCGTGATAGCCTCGAGTATGTGGGAGATCTGGAAGGCACGTAACGGTAGAGTTTTCCATGGCGAAAGGATCACGACCAAGGTAGTAGCCAAGAGGGCACTGCTACTAGCGAGTGATTATGCATGCAAGGACAGTAGTTCACGAAAGTTGGCAAGGATAGGACGAGCAACCAAATGGGAGGCACCACTAGAAGGCTGGTTTAAAGTTAACACATATGGTGCTTATAATGGGGATAACTACCAAAGCGGTAGTGGGCTAGTCATACGTGATGAGAGGGGCGAGTTGATTCCAGCGGCGACGGAACCGGTAGTTAAGATCTCCTCGAAATTTAGGGAGCTTGCAACAGTCCTAGTGGGATTTCAAGAAGCTTGGGGTAGAGGGGATAATGTGATCATGGAGCTGGATGCGGAGGCTACAGTGAAGATGCTAAATGGACAAAGACCAACGTCATGGATACTATGAGGCATAGTAGCGAAGTGTAAGTCATTAACTGAGTAGTTTAGAAGGGTGACCTTCAAGCATATCCCTAGGGAGGGGAATGTTGCAGCTGATTGGGTTAGCAAAATGGGTATGCTAATGGCCAGGCGCATTGTGTGGCTTATTGACTATCATCTGCTGGAGGAGCTAGAGGGCTTGCTTCAGCAGGATAAGAGAATTTGAAACTAATCTCCTTTTAATTAGCTGAAATACAGCTCCTTGATTTTAAAAAAAAAAATATATGGACCGATTCGAATATGGAAATAGTTCCAGTTGGATTTACTCTCACTTTGGACAGAGAAAAGAAGAGAAGAAAAAAAAGATGTTAAATGCCCCTGTTAGAAATACTTAAATTAACAAAATGTCTTTGGCAATGATGCAAAAATACAATAATATTTGTGTCTACAATCACAATATTATTCTATCATTCAAAACACAACTTAATAACTATCATAATATTATTAAGTGGCACGATATAACATAAAATAGTTTAATTACGAAGTAACATAAAAACCTAATGCAAATGCATTTCTTCTGGCATGCTAAAAATAGGTCCACTCGTTGGGTATCATGAAATTCATGATATCCGCTGCCTTAAGCTTTTGATTTATATCAAGATTTAGTTTATCTACCTCTCCGAAAATATTCTTTCTATAGCATGAGGCAAAATTGATACAACGAGTAATATCATTCATTGTTATGTCATTTAGCGAAAAAGTTATCAAATGCATGAGTTATCTTGTCCAATCGCTTAGTAGTCTCCTCACTTATTTGAGCTCAGCGACTGGGAGGTGGAGAATATAGTCTATGACGGCAAGGCTATTCTTGTCACTCTCAGTTCGGTGGATGTCTGTCACATGAGCCGATGTAACAACTCTATGGCTCATTCTTTCACCAAGCTTGCTGTAACCTTAGAAGGCCACCACAGATCCCAACATATAATATCATCACTAATGAAAAGGGAGTCCAAGGACTTTTATCTCAATAATAATAATAATAATAATAATAATAATAATAATAATAATAATAATAATAATAATAATAATAACCTCCTCCTTGCCCTTCTCTCCATTGCTGCAATAGTATATGTGGGAACTTCCGCCATTTCTTTTATAGTCCCATCTTTTCCAAATAAAATCAACCAATCCTCATAAAATGGAAATGATTTGTTACGCATATATCTAGCTGCAGGATCTCTCTGCAACATATTGTAAAAGAGATAATAAAATTACATGTACTTAATGTAGAATAAAATAGTACTTTAGTAACTAAATATTTTAAGTTTACCTTAACACAGTTTTCATAAACGTCATCACTCTCAATACTTATCATCATTCTCAATACTTATCATCATTTCAGTCTTATTCCAAACAAATTCACTAGTGCATCGCACGGTGACTCAATATGAGGTTGAGCACATAACTCAGCTCCTAGAAAACTCAAAAGTATACGTTTTTCGAGCTAATTAAGAAACCCATGTAGGAATCGTCCATTCTTCATCTAATGATGACTAAGCAATTCCTTTACTATGGTATTTATTAGAAATTCATCTTCCTTCTTAGACGTGATTCTCTTGACTTCAATGATGATGTAGCCTTAGATCTTCTTTTCTTTTGTGGTCCATGCTACAGCTTGCATCCATTCTTACTAAATGCAAAATATTAACAAGGCTCATAATAAATTATAATTAATACGCGTAGACAAGTATAGTATGCAAAAAATGTAACCATGCAAAAATAAGCATTCACAACCATAGTTCACACTGAGAATTATTCATAACACCATAAAACTTTCAAATGCTAAAAATATTCTCAGGAAAATTATTTGATTGATAAAATATAATTAATATTTTTTAATCTAATCCTCTACTTTATAACCACTCTTTATGCATCTGCAAACCTAAAGTGGCCCTCGAATCAGTCCATTGATTTGATGGTTCCACTGTACTAATAAACTCTTTATTTGTATCTGCATTCCTGTCTATCCAAGCTCAACTTCTAATGGATCAACCCCTAGTAAGATTACGTATAAGGCAACATGCTGTGACAATGTGACACTGTGTCTTTTTTTGGGAAGAATGAAGGACTCCTTAAAATTGCCCGCCTCATCTTGAGCAATCTAAAACAAAGCTCGATTATATTACGAGCAGCTTAGTGCTTCATATTGAAGAACTCTTCAACGCTTGTAGGTGTACCATTCAATCTCTAATCACATGTATGTCATGAGCTCATAAGACACGTGCAAGGCACAAGGCAACCTAGTTAGTTGCCGACAATTAAATAAATTTTATATCAATATTATAATTTAATTATTAATATCTAAACTATGAATAACTCATACAAATAACTTTAATAGGATCACGCACATGCCACACATATCATCAAGAACATTTCACTATTACATATACAATAGTTATATATACATAATATATCAAGTACACTAAGGGTATCTTAGAAGATAATCATACACCGTCATACACTAAAAGTATCCCAGTAAATAATTATACCATACCATATGCTAAGGATATATCAATGATAGTTGTACTTTGTCATACGCTAAGAGTACAACCATCAGCCATCACCATACTCTGTCATACGCTAAGAGCATGTCTAGTACCAGTCTAGACCAGATACCGTTCCAGCCATCACATCACATACACAAATATTTTTATAATTTTCTAATACATGATAGATCATATGCATATATCCAATACTATAATAGATCATGCAACTTAGAAATTTAGTTAGTAAAAAAGCTAAGGGAAAGATGATGCAACGCAGACTCCAATCATGTATCTAACACATACATAGTACTGTTAGTCTATCACATTCACACTTATGATAGAGATCATCTTGACATAAAACCATAATAGTATAGTCATCTCCAAAAATCTCTATATATCACCAATGTACTCATATCCTAGATTATCCTAATCAAATGCATGATAAAATATGCTCGATTAAAATTATCTCTAGATAAAATCATATAATCATGCTGGAGGCCAAAATATGCATATACATAATTATATAATATATATCATAATTTGAGAAATACGTCTAGGAGATTAGACTACTCACATCATATCAAAAGACACAAACCACGTATCCCTCACATCCAACAACCAAGTGTTAACTCATTGTTAATAGGGTCCACGAGGTCTCACATAAGAGCTTCGGAATCTGAAAATGTTTAGGTAACATAAAGTTAGTCGTTTATCCGATTGTAATCCGTTCGAGTAAAATATGATGATTTATTAGGTTTTAAAATTTTTACATATCTTTATAACTAGTTAGATTTATAACTATAAATAAAAATATAAACATAAATATAGATAAAAAATATAATTATAATTAAGTTGTAGTTCTCACTCTATCTTGAGTAATTAGGGACTATGTAGTATTTACTTTATAAAATAATAAATAAATAAGCCTAGTATTTCATTTGTTATAGAATAATATTATATAATAAATTATTAGAATTACTTAAAAAGTATATCATAAGAATAATAGTACATAAATCTAATAATTATAATTTACAAATCTATCTATTATTTAATAGAGATATAAATATATAAATAAACAAATATAAGTATTACCTATATCAATGAGTAATAGTTTATAACCTAATTAATTATTAATTATACTAATTATAATTAATAACAATCATATTGAAGAATATATATTATTATTAAAATAATTAATATCTAAATAATCTATTTGCATTAATTAAGAAAAAATACCTAAATAAATAACATAAATAAAATAAATAAATAAATAAATAACACTGTCACCAGTGCTGGGCTCGTCTCGGCATAGTGCTAGGCCTAGCCCAGCACTATGTAGAAAGAAAAGGAGAAGAAGCTGAGGAAGAAGAAGAAGAAGAAGAAGAAAGGAAGAAGAATAAGAGAAGAAAGCAAAGGAAGGAAGGAGAAGGACCAGCGCCGATGGGGAGGGCATTGGTCGCTGGTGGCCAGCTAGCGGCCAACCTCTCGTCGGCAGCTTGGCTCTGGCGAGCTCGAGCCCACGGGCAAGAAAGAGAGAGGGCGAGAGAGAGAGAGAGAGAGAGGAATAGGAAAAGTAAGGAGAAGAGCTCACCTCGGTGGTGACGATGGCGATGACAGTTGTAGGCCGGCATTAGTAAGAGGGTGAGAGAGAGAGAGAGAGATTTAAAAAGAGAGAGAGAGAGAGGTGGAGGGGACATCGGCACTGCGGCTGCAGCGTCGCCTGGCCTGGTTGGCTGGGCCAGTGGTTAGGGGTGCGTGGCACCCCCAGCCCGCACCACCCTAGCATGGCACGAGGCCGGCCACATTGCCATGCAATTTTTTAAGGGATAGGTTGTTACAAGTGGTGTCTAATGTGATGATTGTAGTTGTTGATATGTGATATCTCATTGTCCATATACGTGTTAGTTGAGTATGATGCACATAGACAATCGAACACCTGTCATTTGCGAGAGCATGCGTGTGGTGAGTTACCCTCATGTGATTTCTATTAACTAGTAGGTACTCAATTTGGATGGATATTGATATACTCTTAACGTGTAATAGGGTATGATTATGATTGAAATAACCTTAGCGTATAACAGGATATATTTTAATCCTATGGATAAAATGATAATATAGGGTATCGGGTATTGATCATGCATGGTGATCTAGTATGATAATGTTATTCAGAGATAATATTGATGATTGAAAATTTGAGAAAAAATGCATATGACTTCATTTTCATTTGATATACATGGTATTCGATTCGTTATTATGCTTTGTTGTGGTTACATTTGATATTATAACATGGTCATAATCGATGTGCATCATATGTGTTATATTTGAGAGAGCTATGCTATAGTATGATTGAAGATTTATTTATACATTATCAAGAATTAAATATTTGATTAATCCTGGCATATTATCTATCATACTTTTGAATAGCATTGATGATATATTTATATACTCATTCATGACATAACTAGACTTGCTTTAGTAACTTACACGACTTAACTAGACTTGTTTTATGGGCTTATATAAGAGATAAGCATGAATCAATTAAAAGACAAATATACTAGATCCATCGAGCCCAATGTCTTTATAATGCGATCCGATCTGGCCCAATTCGTATCAATACACCTCACTTCCAACCATTTTATCTCCCAGTTGTCCATAGTGATTTCCATACCTTTCGCCGCTCTCGAACTGTATGTCCTCGATCTTCGTGTGGATCTCATCTGCCATGTGGAAGAGGGCTCGATGGTGGGTTTCTACTTATTCGAGCCATTGCTTGCTCTAGTTGTAGGTGGTTTAGGCCAAGTCCTAGCCATGGGCGATTCGAGTTAGGGTCCTCATTCATGTGGTTTAGGCTATGTTTTAATGTGGGTAGTCCGAAGATATTGGACGTGATGGTTAGGGCCGGTGGAGGCTAGATCACTACCAATGGAAAGCTAGAATTTTCGGCCCTAACCTCCATTGCGGGTGGGGAAGATGCCGTCACGGCCATTGCAGGGGGCTGCTCCAAGTCTCTTGTCTGCCCATGGATTCAGCAATAGCGGTCGAGGGCTCAGTCTACAGGGATGGAGGGTGCTCCTCAGCCCAAAGGAGACATAGTTGTTGCGGTTTGGGGCTCCCCTCCACCTCTCTTAGGGGTGGAGTTTTCTAGCCGTAGCTAGGTTAATTCTGTAACAACCTAACCTTAAAAAAATTTAATTAATTAATTTTGGGCACGACATGGCCGACCACACTGTGGCTTGCCTCGTGCCCATGCAAGCTGCTCATGCAACTTGCGTGGTGGTGGCACCACGCGCCCACTGCTACTGCCGCAGCCAACTGGCTGCGACCAACTGGCCGCGGCGGTCCCCGGCGCCGCCGCAACCCCTCCTCCACCACCTTCCCTCTCTCTCTCTTTAAATCTCTCTATCTATCTCTATCTCTCTCTCGGTCACTCTCTCACTCTACTCTCTCTCTACTCTCTCTTGCACTCTATCCTCTCCTCGTTGCCGACGTCGGCCCGCCGCCACCTCCCCGAAGCTGCCGCCGCCAGTGAGATCCCTCATTCCCCCTCTCTTTTCTTTTCTTCCTCTCTCTCTCTCTCTCTCTCTCTCTCTCTCTCTCTCTCTCTCTCTCTCTCTCTCGCCTGAGCTCAGGCTCGTCGGAGCCGAGCCGCCGGTGAGAGGCCGGCCGCTGGCTGGCCAGTAGTGGCCGGTGACCTCCCCGCCGGCCCGGGTCCGCAACCCCCTCTCTCACCCTTTCTCTTTCTTCTCTTCCTCTTCTCCTCTTCTTCTTCTTCTTCTTTCTTTCTTTCTTTTTCTCCTTCTTCCTCGGCTTCTTCTCCTTCTTTCTACACAGTGCTGGGCCGAGCACAACACTGATGACAAAATTAATTAATTAATTATTTTATTTATGTTATTTATTCAGGTATTTTTCTTCTTAATTAATGCAAATAGATTATTTAGACATTAACTATTTTAATAATATTATATATTCGTCAATATAATTTTATTAATGATTTTTATAATTAATGATTAATTAGGTATAAATATAGGTAATACTTATATTTATTTATTTATATGTCTATTAGATTAATAGATAGATTTGTAAATTATAATTATTAGATTTATATTCTAATACTCTCATCATATATATTTTAAGTATTTCTATTAATTATATATATATATATGATTATTCTGCAACAAATAAAATGCTAAGCTTATTTAGTTATTTATTTATTATTTTATCTAGTAAAGACTGCATTGTCCCTAATTAATCAAGATAGTGTATGAATTATAAAATTAATTATAATTAGACCTTGTCTATACTTATAGTTATTTAGCCTTTTATTTTATTTTATTTTATAATTATATATTTAGAAATACTCTTACATAAAAGGAAACATACCTCTTCTCCTTATGTTATAACTAACATTTTATGATAATAATATAATTATAGTATTTGAATCGTTTCTATAATATAGACCTAGTTATGTAATCAAAAATAAAGAGAAGTGATTCTAAACCTAATAAACATTTATATTTTAATTGAATTAATTCTAATTATATAAACGGTTAACATCATACTACTTAAATATTTTCAGATCCTGAACTCCTTATTTGAGACCCCGTGGACCTTGCTAGCGATAGGTGTCATTCGATTAACTAACGGACGTGAGATATGCGTGGTTTGTATCTTCTGATCAGACGGTGAGTAGTCTTATCCCCTAAACGCCTTTATCAAATTAGGATATATTATATGTTATGTATACGCATGTTTTAGCCTTTATCATTATTATATGACTTTATGTAGAGATGATTTTAGTCAAGCATATTTTATCATGCATTTGTTTAGGCTGATCTGAGATATGAATACATTGGTGATATATAGAGATGATTATACTATTATGGTTTTATGTTGGGATGATCTCTATTATGAGTATGCATGGGATAGACTAGCAAAAGATACATGGTTAGAGTCAGCATTACATCATTTTTTTTCTCTTGACTTCTTTATCACCTAAATTCTTGAGTTGCATGATTTGTTGCAGTACTAGATATATACATATAATTTATCATGTATATGAAGTCATAAAAGTACATGTGTAAGTGATGTGACGTGATATAATGTGATGGCTGGAACGATATCTATTCAGAACTAATACTATACATACTCTTAGCATATGACAGAGTATGGTGATGGTTGATGGTTGTACTCTTAGCATATGATAAGGTACAACTATTATTGATATATCTTTAGCGTATGGCAGGGTATGATTACTTTCTTTTGAGATACCCTCAGTGTATGGTCGAATATGATTTATCTATAGAGATACACTTAGCGTATGACAGGGTATGATTTATCTACAGAGATACTCTAAGCATACGACATGGTATGCTTTAAGCTTGTGACATGATATGTATCGAGTTTGGGGCCGGGTACTGTAGTTCAGCATGGTAGATGATATTCAGAGTTGAGACGGACGATTGTGATAGTGAGAGATATGTGGATTATATCTGGCTCTGACATATACGATTATCTAGTGGTTGGCATGCATCATGCATCATCATTGATATGACTAGTATCATTGGATCATAATTATTATACATGATATGTTGTTATATTCGGTGATGTTATATGGTAATTTTATTATGTGATATATTTTTTGGCTGAGGATATAATATGCTCATTCATGAGAATTGATTTCATTCATATATATATGTCATTGAGGATACATATATACATGCTCATACATAGCATTATGCTGTTTTCTAATTCATATTATATAGTACATGATTTACTCTCTATTTGGCATCACTAATTCGGGGTAAGGTTTATTCGCTGAGCCTTTTGCTCATGACTCTCCTTATTTTTTTTCTAACCCCCATAGATAATATGGTACATGATACCGACTTGAGATATCCTAATGAGATATTTTAGAGTAAAGATGAGGTTAGCTATAGATGCGAGACGGTATAGATGATAGCTTATATAGAAATTGAGCTGTACCAGTATTTAATATTTGTACTCTTTTGTATTAGATGATGATTTATATAATACAGGTCGAATCATGGCGTACTCTTGTATTAATTGTTTTAGTTGTATCTTGATTGTTTGTTGTGGCTTGTGTGGGTCCTACTAGATTATGTAATGGTCTAGTGTGTAATAACAAAAAAAGAAAAAGAAAAGAAAATAATAATAATAAATAATAAAAATAATAATAAATAATAATAAATAATAATAATAATTAATATAATAAATAATAATAATAATATAAAAAATATAAAAAAAGAGACAAAAAGAAAGAAATATAAAAATAAAAAAAAATAAATAAATATATTGGCGTTGCATGGCACGAGCTCGTGCCATGCAATGTGGGCACGTGTTGGGGGCGCTACGTGCGCCCACAACCACCGGCCCAGCCAACCGGGCCGGACCAGCTAGCTGTGACGGGCCCCGCCGTCGCCGCAGCCGCCGCCCTTCCCCCTCCTCCACCGCCTTCCCTCTCTCTCTTTATATATATCTCTCTCTTTCTCTTTCACATATTCTCTCTCTCTCTCTCTCTCCTCACCTATTTTCTTGCCGACGTCGGTCTACCACCGCCGTCGCTGCCGTCGCCGCCGCAGCACCACCCTCACCGCCTCTCTCTTTCTCCCTCTAAATCTCTCTCTCTCTTTCGATCTCTCTCTTTCTCTCCTTCCCTTGCCGACGCCGGCCTACCACTGCTGTCGCCGCCGCACCACCTTCTCTTTCTCTAACTCCCTCATTCTCTCTTACCCTCCTCTCTTTCTCTCTCTCTCTATCACCTCTCCCTTTCTCACCACCTTCTCTCTCTCTAACTCCCTCTTTCTCCCTCTACCCTTCTCTCTTTCTCTCTCTAGCACCGCTCTCTTTCTCTCCTCGCCGACGGCTTCTCGTTGTCGCCGTCGTCGCCGCCGCACCACCTTCTCTCTCTCTCTCTCTATCTCTCTCTCTCTTGAGCTATCTCCCTTCTCTTATCAACGCCAGTCGCTGTCGCCGCCGCAACCTAGGTGAGTCTCCCTTCCTTCTCCTTCTCTTCTTCTTCTTCTTCTTCTTTCTTCTTTCTTTCTTTCTCTTCTCCTTCCTCTTTTCTTCTTCTCCATTCTTGGCCCTCTTCCTCCTCTTGTTGTGTAGCAGACAGTGTTGGAAGAGGACTATTATTGTTATTTTTTTATATCATTACTTCCTAATGATAAGTAACATAGTCTATTTAGGTAATTAATTATTTTGATAATTTATAACTAATATAATTTTACTAAGCATTTTAGTATAATAATTTATTAATTACAATTATAAATATTGCCTATAAATTTATTTAGAGTTTTAGTTATTATTTATTAGTGAATATATGTAGTCTTATATTTATATTTAACTTATATTATATATGTCTATTTTTATTATATTAGTATTGTCTAATAGTTTGTATAAAATAGAATACTAGAATTGCAGATTATTTTTGTATAATAGGATAATGATTATTTTATGTATAATCTAGGATTAGTTAAATAAGAGTAAGTATTACAAAATAATTAGTAATAATATTATTCTATAATTATATTTTTATTAAATCATATATATAGTCGTCTTGGTTATTTATAAAAAGGAGATAAATTACTATATACTTATTTTCTATAATTACCAAATTAGGATTTTATTAAATAAATATAAATAGCATATTAATATTGCCACAATTAAATTTATCCTATAAATCTAATCAATGTTAAACCTAATAAAATATCATATTTTACTCGAACGAATTATAATCAGATAAACAACTAACTTTATGTTACTTAAACATTTTCAGACTCTAAACCCCGTTATTTGAGACCCCGAGGATCTCACTAGCGTCGAGTGGCAGTTGATTGATGGACCTGAGGGATATGTGTGTTGAGTCTTCTAATAAGATGTGAGTAGTCTTATCCCTTAGACGTCTTTCTCAAATTAGGTTATATTATATATTTATGTACATGCATGTTTTGGCCTCCAACATAATTATATGATTTTATCTAGAAATGATTATAGTCGAGCATATTTTATCATGCATTTGATTATGCTGATTTGGGATATGAGTACATTGGTGATATATATAATAGAGATGATTAGAGATGATTCTACTGTTATGATTGTTTACCGAGTTGATCTGTAGCATAAGTATGCATGTAATAGATTAGCATGAGTATGCATGTGTTGATGATACAGTTGGAGACTACATTGCATCATTTTCTCTTGATTCCTATTCCACTTAAATTCCTGTTATGCATTGACTTGCTATCGTACTGGATATATGCATTTGTTTTGTCATTTAGAAGGAAAGCATGAAATGTGATTGATAGAATAGTTGATAGAAAGCGTGAGGATACCCGAGTGGGCGCGAGGGTCAGGGCGTGCTTGGAGATGATTGATCGCTCGAAATAGTCGCGATCCTGTTGGCCTTACGTTTGAGGTCGTTAGTCTGTGTGCGCAGCAGACATTCGGACACATGCCGTTCGCTAGGGCATATGTGGCGAGTTATCCTCACGAGGTTTCTATCAACTATGTGGGTGCCCGGTCTGGATGGATGTTGATACCCTAGCGGGTGGCGGGGTATGGTTATATTAGAGATACTCTTGCGAGTGGCGGAGTATGCTCTGAGCCTTTGGACATGATGTTGAGATCGGGTACCGGGTATTGACTGTGCACGGTGGTCTAGTATGATGATATTATAACGAGATGTTGGTGATGATTATGATGTTGAGAAATGCATATGATTTCATTATCATTTGATTACCTGATTATCGAGTGGTCAATATACATCACATATGATTGCATTTGATATCATAGCATTGCCATGGTCGGCATACATCATATATCATATTTGAGGGAGAGTTATGAGGATCATATGACGTGGTGACCTGTTTATTCATTGTCAAGGATTATGTATTCTTATCTGTTATGACATGCTATCTACTTTTCATTTATATATTATTGAGGATACATTCATATACTCATTCATGACATGATACTCTTTCTGATTCATATTATCCAGTATATGATTTACTCTCTGTTTGGCATCACTGATTCGGGGTAAGATCTATTCACTGAGCCTTTTGCTCATGACTCTCTTTATTTCTTTTCTAACCCCTCAGATTTGTGGTACCTGATAGCGACCTGAGATATCTTGAGAAGATATTTTAGAGTGATGATGAGGTGAGCTATTGATGCGAGACGGTATAGAAAATAGTTTAACCAAACATTGAGTTGTATCATTGTTTGTTATATTTGTACCTTATTGTATCAGATGATGATTTGTATAGTATATGTCAGATTTTATAGCACTCGTGTATCAGTTGTTTAGTTATATTTTGATGGTTTGTTGTGGCCTGTGTGGGCCCTGCCAGATTATGTAGTGGTCTAGTGTATATTATTATGGACTTGAATATTCATATGTTAATAAGTTTATTTGGTCGATAGTATGATGTATTTGGTGATGGATTATGTGATCATGGATAGGTTCACAAGTTTTATTTGATGATGTCATGATTATATGTGCACAGGAGAGTATCTGTGCGTGACGGGCCCCGCCCGACCTGTCCTGTGCGTCGCGCGTGCCATGTGGGCACGTGCCGTGCTAGGCGGGGGCGTTACATAGTGTATATTATTGTGAACTTGAATATTCACATGTTAATAGGTTTATTTGGTTGATAGTATATTTTATTTGGTGTTAGATTATGTGAGCATAGATATGTTAGCAGGTAGTATTTGATGATTTCATAATTGTTTGTGAATAAGAGAGTATCTGTGCGTGATAGGACCCGCCCGACCTGTCGCGTGCACCGCGCTTGCCATGTGGGCGTGTGGGCGTGCACGTGCCCGTGCTGGGCGGGGGGAGGGGGTGTGGGTTACATATTTTATCGTGGCCTATAGTGCTCGTATTAGATGATGATTTGTATAATACAGGTCGAATCATTGCGTACTCTTGTATGAGTTGTTTTAGTTGTATCTTGATGGTTTGTTGTGGCCTGTGTGGATCCTACTAGATTATGTAGTGGTACAGATTTTATCGTGCCCTATAGTGCTGGTGGCGTTCGATGGTGTTGTACAGCCAGTAAGACCTCTACCAAGGACTCGATTGAGTCCTTGATGGTCTCTTTCAAATTAGTAGAAAGTTGTTTGAATAACATCTTTGCCCACACTAGTGGGTCGTCATCAACGGTTGCTGGTAGTGCCGCGGAAATGTTCACAAGGATAGCGACGAGTTATTGGTCTCCATGGCCGCGATCTCTCTTAGGTTATTTTAAATCACGTGTTCACCATTGTTCAAGGAATGTTGTCTCTAATACCATTTTTATAAACCAAATTTGGTCTAATCTAGATGCAAAAAAATTATGATATTTCCATAAGTGTTAGCCTTAAAAGTAGGGTTCTAATGAATTTGGTTTCATATGAATGAGAGGTTGGAATGAAATATTAAAAATAAATAGTAGAGAAAGGTTGAAACGGGGCAAAATTTTAATTATTCGACGTTGCGACAGTCGTCGGACAGTGGTGGTGGATGACCATAAGGTAGAGTAGCTTGTGGAGGTCATGATGGTTATGGGTTAGAGGTAGAATTAGAGTTCTAAGTTAGATTTACTCCTATAAAAAATAAACGGCTATGATTAATTTACTTCTAATTCTGGATTATCTTAATCTTACTCCTAAGATAGGCTAAGAGAACATTTAGACTAGCGTAATGAATCCTACTTAGACCTTCTTAATTCTTTATTGAATGCTTGGATGATTAAACAAAGAAGCTTACCTCTTCTATATATAATGGTCGAGTATAATGAATCCTACTTAGACTAGTCCTAAAGACTTACACGACTCGAATTACGACTTGTCTTAGAAGCTTATATAATCCAATTGGACTTGCCTTAGTAGTTTACATAACTAGATTTGTCTTAAGAGATTATATGACATAACTAAACTTGTCTTAATACCTTACATGACTTACGTAAATTTGTCCTAAAATCTTACATAAGAAATAAGCATGAATCAGTTAAAAGATAAATAAACTCGATCTATCGAGCCCAATGTCTTTATGATATGATCTGATTTGACCTAGTTCGTATCAAGGAGTCTTTTCCCCCTTCCTTCTTCCCACCGAGCTGAAGCACTGCCAAAACCGCCAACCCCCTAGATCGAAATGCCATGATATATTTAGTTAGGGTATTTTCTTATTGCATTAGCATTTAATTTTCATTAAAATAAAAATTTTGTAGATCACATTCGAACGCGAAAGGGGTCGCGTTCGAACGCCTACATCAGGTTTACAAAAATAGAGAACGCAAAATGTGTGTTCGAACGCGGTCGGGCGCGTTCGAACGCGTGTTCAAATGTCTTCATCGCGTTCGCGCATACAGATAACATCTTTTGTGCGTTCGAACGCGTTCGGCGGGATTTCACTAGGATTATGATTAATTATTGTTATTACAGCTTATTGGCTAGCCTCTATAAAGGTGTGAATGGCAACCAAATTTATTATGCGATTGGATTTTTAATTTCTTGCCTCCTATCTTCTCTCTATTCTCTCTACCCTAATCTCCCTCCTCCATCTTCACCAACTTACCACCTCTACCGTTGGCAAGTTCTCTCCTAACTTCTAATCTCCCTCGTCTATCAAGTCCTCCCTCTTCTTTGGGATTTCGACCACTTCTTTCGCTTTGTCTTTATCACTTAAACAACATAAACCATCCACCTTCATCTCCATTATCATTCATAACCCTAACATCCACTCCACTCGTCACCACCACCATCATCTGCACTAAATCATAATTTTATCCTTGTTATAATTTGAATTTACAAATGATCTAAATATGAAAAATGTAGATCAGAAAGTACGGATCGATTTCACTTGGTTTTATAATTTTCTAACTATAGGAGAATATTTCGTGAATATTTTTCCTCGGTTGTATGTACTGCTTCCTACAATAGATCTAGATCTTGAAAGAATCGTTTCATAGCATTATCATTGTTATCAGAGCCTATCAATTTAGTACCGTAGAACCTATCATTGGTATCAAAGCCTATCAATTTGGTACCATAGCCTTATCATTGGTATCGGAGCCAAGTGAACCTCAGACCTCCATTAATTTAAAAGATGGTTCAGAGGACGACCGTATTAGAGTACCAAGCTGAATTTGAAAGAGTTAGTAGTCGTTGTGAGCCACTTTTGCCCGAACCGACATTGATGAGCACATTCATTTCAAGGCTGCGGGATGAGATACAGGCGGATATTCATGCTCTTTGTCCTACCACTCTTGAAAAGGCCTTTGAGAAGTCCTTGAGGATGGAGAAAAAACACAAGGCTCTCAAGATGGCAATGAAAATAAATTAGGGCAACCGAGATGGACGATTTGTACCTAGAAAGCCGGCTGAAAATTCTGCAAGTTCAAAGACAACGACTGCGAGTACTAGACCACGACCACCTTTGAGACATTCTTCCAATATTATAGGAGGCACAAGGCCCCTCGTTCGAACTCTCACACCTACCCAAGTGGAGGAGCGAAGAGCGAATGGCCTTTTCTTTCGATGCGATGAACATTTTACCCCCAGTCATCGGTGTTCCAAACCGATTGGGAGTGTGATGCTCATCGACGGTCTCGAGGATGATGATGAGGTTTTTGATGATGGAGAGTGTTCAAAGGAGGTCCATGAGAAGGCCACTGAGGGCGTGGAGGAATATATCCAAGTTGAAATATCATTGCATGCATATTCAGGTACTTCCGCGCTGCGGACGTTACGAGTAGACGGACTCATTAGAAAGCATTTTGTGCACATCCTCATCGATTTTGGGAGTACACATAACTTTCTAGATGAGAGGTTAATGGGGAGATTGGGCTTGGATGCTGAACCGACCACAGGGTTTGACGTTGCTATTGAAGACGACACGAAGCTTAAGACGGAGAGCATGTGTCGCCGTGTCAGTATTTCGGTGCAAGGATACGACATCATTGTGGACTTGTATCCGTTGCCACTATAAGGAGGGGACATTGTGCTTGGCACTTAGTGGTTACAAAGCTTGGGTACCGTCACTTTTGATTTTCGGAGTATGTGGATGAAATTTAAGCAAGGAAACAAAGATATGTGGCTTGATGGCATTTGATCTCCGCCGATTTCTACGATGTAGTCTATGGTGGGGCAGCCATGTGCAAGTGATTTAGCTTATCTACTTTAGTTAGGACCAGCAGGAGATGAGCCTTAAATGAGTCCATATTGAGTTATCTAATTTATTAGACACGCTGGACTGTTTGAGGAACCAAAGAAGTTGCCACCAAGGAGAACGACGGTTCATCGCATAAAGATTGTGCCCGGGGCTGCACCGGCGAATGTGAGGCCATATCGGTATCCATATGTGCAAAAGCAAGTTATCTCCAAGATGGTATCCGAGATGTTGGAGCAATGGCTCATTCAACTAAGTCATAGCTCTTACTTATCGCCCGTGGTATTGGTGCGAAAGAAGGACAAGACATGACATTTTTGTGTCGACTATCGAGCACTAAACGCTATTATCGTCAAGGACCGGTATCCCATTCTAGTTATAGAGGAGTTGCTGGACGAGCTTGCAGGGCGACTATATTCAGCAAGCTTGACTTGAGGGCTGGGTACCATCAAATTAGAGTTCACTTGACGGATGTGTACAAGACTGCATTTCATACTCTGAATGGGCATTACGAGTTCCGGGTGAAGCATTTTGGTCTCACCAATGCTCTAGCGACTTTTTAAGGCCTCATGAATGATATATTTTGGCCTCTATTGCAAATGTCTGTTTTGGTATTCTTTGACGATATTCTGATGTATAGCATGACAGAATTGGAGCATCAATGGCATTTGAAGAATGTGCTGAATTTGTTGAAACAAAATCAACTTAAGATCAAGAAGTCCAGGTGGCTATAGGGAGTACCACAAGTAGAGTATTTATGCCACATCATCTCAACTGAATGTGTAGCGGCGGATCCTCAAAAGGTAGCATGCATGACCGCTTGGCCGATTCCTACTATCACCACATGATTGTGAGGATTTTTGGGGCTGACCGGATATCATCGCCATTTCATCACTATGTATGGCAAGATCGCTGCTCCTCTCACTTTTTTATTGAAGGACTATTTTAGATGGACGGATGAAGCCACTATAGCCTTTGAAAAATTGAAAACAGCAATGATGATGGCTCCCATTTTAGCATTACCAGACTTAATCAAAGAGTTCATTGTGAAATGTAATGCGTCGGGAGTTAGTATACAAGCTGTACTAATGCAAGGAGGACGTCTCATTGCTTTTCTTAGCAAAGCTTTATCATAAAAATCTCAACAATTATCAACTTACGAGAGAGAGATGTTAGTAATTCTGCATGTGGTGACGAAGTGGAGACCTTATTTGATTGGTAGGTAATTCATTATCCGAACTAATCAAAGGAGCCTTCCATGCTTTATGGGACAACGTATACACACGCCGGCATAGTAGAGATGGGTCACAAAATTACTAGGGTATGATTATGAAATTCAATACAAAAATTGGCATGACTCCATTTGAGGTGGTGTATGGACGCACGACTCTGACATTATGCGCTTATGGTCTAGTGGCATCTGCAGAAAGAACGGAGGTGGACTTAGCTTTGATGGATAGAGACGCCACATTGAAGAGGTTGTGCGCCAATCTTAAACTTGTCACATGAAGCAAGTTTATAATCGTAGCCATAAGGAGCGGGAGTTCGATAGCGGTAGTTGAGAGTTTGTGAGGGTGCAACCGTATCGACAGGTGATCTTGCGTCCGATGCGAAACCAGAAGTTAGCATATCGCTACTTTAGTCTGTTTTAGGCATTAGAGCGTATTGGTCCGGTCGCATATCGTTTGGAGCTGCAGAAGGGGTCGAGAGTATATCTTATCTTCAATATTTTATTGCTTAGGGAGCAGATTGGAGATCTTGAGGTCGTTGGATCAATTTTACATGAGCCATTGGACGAGATAGAGATCATAGAGGTAGTTTGTATACTTGCTAGACACCGACGACGACATGGTACCAGACTAGAAATAGAGAATCTAGTCGAGTGGCTTGGCAAGCCATCCGATGAGGCGACATGGGAGTTGGAGACTAATATTTTGGAGCGTTTCCCTAACTTTTCACCTTGAGGACAAGGTAGGGGAAGCATGGTAGGCTGATACATTTAGTTAGGGTCTTTTCTTATTGCATTAGTTGTTTATTTTTATTAAAATAGAATTTTTGTAAGTCGCCTTCGAACACCCTTGCGAATGCCTGCATCAGGTTCATAAAAATAGAGAATGCGAAATGTGCATTCGAACGGGGTCGGGCACGTTCAAGCGCCGCGTTCGAACGCCTGCATCACATTCGCACATATAGAGAACACCTATTGCGCGTTCGAACGTGATCGGCGGGATTCCACTAGGATTAGGGTTAATTATTATTATTAGGGCTTGTTGGCTAACCTCTATAATGGCTTGGATGGCGGCCAAATTCATGATGCGATTGGATTATTGATTTCTTGTCTCATATCTTCTCTCAATTCTCTCTACGCTAATCTCCCTCCTCCCTCTTCACCAACCTACCACATCTACCGTTGGCAATGGTCTCTCCTAACTTATAATCTCCCTCATTTGTTAAGTTCTCATTCGTTTTTGGGATCTTGACCACTTCTTCTCCTTCATCTTTATCACTTAAACAACATCAACCATCCACCTTCCTCTCCATTACCATCCATAATTCCAACATCCACTCCACCCATCATCACCACCATCATCCACACTAAATCGTAATTTCATCCATGTTTTAGTTTGAATCTGTGAAGTGCAAAAATACAAAAAAACGTAGATCAGAAAAATTACAGATCAATTCTACTTAGTTTCGTAATTGTTTGACTACGATAGAATATTTGGTGAATATTTTTTCTCGGTTGCACGGAGTGCTTCGTACAATAAATCTAGATCTTAAAAGAATCGTTCCGTAGCCTTATCATTGGTATCAGAGCCTATCAATTTGGTACCGTAGAACCTATCATTGGTATCCGAGCCTATCAATTTGGTACCATAGCTTTATCACGTCAAAGCTCTCTCATCCTCTGGGTAAGTTTGATTTGAAATTTCTTATTTAATTAGGGTTTTTTCTCCAATTTTCTCCTCCTCTCGGTCTCTTCATGATTCGGCCGGTCGGCGGCCTCGTGCTTTGCCTCGGCAATCTTGTGAGCTTCCCCTCTTTGCGAGAATGCCCTCGGTGGTTTCCTTCGGCCCCCTTATGACCGAAGTTGCCGGGTGGCCCCTTGCCTCGCCGATGTAAGATGGATTCTCACTGTCGGACGCGTCTAATAGCTGGGCTTCCCCTCGATTAGCTTTTGCTTATCGAGAAAAGTGTGTTGGTGGGTTCAATGGGGTTGTCGACGGTCAGGTTCGCCGATAGCTCTTACCTTCTCTCACCGATTAGGTTCTAGCTCGTCGATGGGTGGTCCCCGTCTTCCCTATTGGTCGGGTAGGCACCGTGGGTGCCTTCCTTCGCCGGTGAGGTGTCGGCCAGTCTGTTGGCCCTAGCTGCCAACGTCGATGGCCACCAGTAGCCACCCTTCCTGCCATCCTTTTTTTTTGTAGAGGTGAGGAAGGAGGGGGTGTCTCGAACTCGGGCTGGGTGCAGCTAGCCCGATTACCATGTTGGGCTAGGTGTGGCCCAGCCTAATTTTTGGGTCAGGTTGGGTTCGACCCAGCCTGGTTCCCCAGAGTGCGGCCCAACTGTGGGTCGGGCTAGGCTGGGTGTAGCCCAACCCGAGTTTGAGATATGGTTGGGCTGCATGCAGCTCAGCCTAAGTTTATTGTGGGTTTGGACTGCAGGCACCCAACCTAGGTTTGTTGGTGGGTTGCTACAACCTAGCCCATGAGGCCTTTAGGCCTAGTTACTTTGGGCTTTGGGCCTAATTTTTATGGGTTTGTGCTTGGCTTTGACTTGGCCAAGCCGATTATTGCATCATAATTATTTTAATTATGCTAGTCATCTTATTCTTTTATTCTTATCAACTTGAGCATTAATATTAATTATCAATAAAGAGTGGTTTGGTTAAATTTAGTAATTGCTCTTAATAGGGATTTAGTTCTAGGTACCGTTTAACATAGTTGATTTTAAATTTGGTTAAATTAATTTTAGCAAATGAGTCGGTGATCCAATAGTATCTGTATTAATTACTCCCGTTGGAGAATTAATAATAATTATTATAGGGAAGTTATACTATGCAGATTGTCTTATTTAACGAAATGGATTAACCGAGTGTTGCCCTACGGGAGTCTACTCTTATTGTGTTTTAATTGTTTCATTTTAGAAAATAAGAATTTTGTATGTCGCGTTTGAACGAGAGAGGGTATCGTTCGAACGCCCCTTGCGAACACCTGCAGGCATTCGCATCGATAGAGAATACAATTTGTGCGTTCGAACACACATACCCCTTTTGAACGCTCGCGTGTAAACGCTTGCATGCGTTCGCATTGGCAGAGAACACAAAATCTGCAATCGACAAGAATTCATTTTTTCTACGATTATTATTTGTCATTTTTGGCTTGTTTGGTTAGCCTTTTAAGGAGTAGATGGCAACCAACAATATTATGATGTATTAATATTGAGTTCTATCTCTTTCCTTCCTCTCTACCCTAATCTTCCTCCCCCTTCGTTCATGCCCTAGCCGTGCACCATATCGAGTCCTCCCTCCTCCTTGGGATCTCGACCCCTTCTTTCTCCTCATCTTTATCCCCTAAACACCACAATCCATCCAACCCATTGCTAGTATCATTTCTCACATCATCATCACCACCAGCCGTCATTTCCACCATCACTCCCACTTTACATATTTTTGCCTTAGTCATAGTCAGAATCTACGGGGGCCGTAAATACCATAGATTAGGAAGTTACGGATCGACCACTCTCTAGTTTCATAATTTTCCGTCTACGATAAAAATATCTAGTGATTATTTTCCTCCAAGTGTGTGGGCTGCGTTCTTGCATTCTCCAAGTGGTATCAAAGCTACTGTTCCTCGGCCACCATGCCAACCACCAGATCTATGGCATCAAGACCCAATGAAGGCACCTTCGCAGAGCGAGTGGCCATGCAGATTATCAGATCGGATGCCAACCCTAACTCACTGATCGAAACATCTCTAACGACCTCTACGGTCAACTCAGATCTGATCAAGATGTTTGCGGATATGATGGAGACACAACGAGCCATACAAGCATCAATGGAAGCCATGACTCAAGTCCTTTTAGGCACACCAAGGGGTACAGCAGCGACCGAGGTCCCTACGCAAGCCCGGGCTGCACCACCAGAACTGATACAATCTAGACTTCACCGATTTCGTCTCGAGCATGGATACACTTTAGGGGTGTCTTTTATTCTTGTTTTAGTATTTAATTTATAGAAAAATAAGTTTTCTATTTGTCGCGTTTGAATGCGAGTAGAGTGCATTTGAATGCACTTACGAACGTCTGCATCAAGTTTGCAAATACAAAGAGTGCAAAATGTGCGTTCGAATGCGCTTGCGAATGCCTGCATCACGTTTGCACATACGGAGAATGCAAAATGCACATTCGAACATGATCGGCGAAAATCTCCTGTTTTAGGGTTAATAATTGCCATTTTTGAATTGTTTGGTTAGCCTCTAACCATGGAATCATTATTGAATGAATTGAGTTTTGCCCTAGTCTCCTTCATCTTCTTCTCTCTCATTCTCTCGTTCCCCGGCGTCGCCGCTTCTAGCCTCCCTCGATCGGCCAATCACCCTATTCACTTAGGGGCGGGCCCACTCCTCCCCTTCTTCCAATCTATCTATCACCTTGTCCTAA
Organism: Typha latifolia; assembly: GCF_019914945.1. Lineage (NCBI taxonomy): Eukaryota > Viridiplantae > Streptophyta > Magnoliopsida > Poales > Typhaceae > Typha > Typha latifolia. The sequence continues at coordinate 871,296 of NC_133097.1, forward strand.
CCCCTACCATCACCCATAACCATTCCACCTCAATGTATTCATCAGTGCCACCCCATTACCGGCAGTCTACCACCAACCTTCATCATCTAGGATCTCGTGCCTCAATCCATAAATCCAAAGATGGACTCCCTGATGTTTATCTACTAATCGGACGATATCTCGAGATCCCACGATTTGATTCGCCTAAAACTAGTTTTTTGGAAAGATCTTTTCTAGAGCTATAACATATCAAAATTTTACATCGATCCAACGGCTGCATCTTTCAGGATCTATTTTTAAAGTTTTAGGTTAGATCTTGTCCAAATCTAAAAACGGAGATCAAGCCTTGGCCTAAGGGGGCATCGTATCAGGAATCACATTTTCGCCAAGGGATACTGCCTCCACTATTCCATACAAGGCGGGAGGAAGATCATGAAGATCCCATGGGTGGTCACGTCAGGAGGCCCTTGCTGCCCACGCCGACTGAAAGACGCAACATACCACTGCCGGTCTTTCACCGTGACGTACCACCGCTAGTTAAATTATGTGATTTACCTAGATCGGGAAGTGGACTTTAGGTTCATAACACCATGTGATTTACCTAAATGATAATAACTAGTGGAATGAAATTTGAGGTAAATTAGTTTAAAATTACTTTTAATAACATGTTAGATGCTAGTATAACTATGTTAGCTCAGCCTAATTAATAAATATGTGAATATGCAAATGAACCTACCTAAGCCTATAGTGAACGTTACTAACTTATTTAATTAATTAGTGGGAGGCATTTGTGCTTATGCTTTTTATTGCTTTACTTATCGTGGTGGACTCCGTACCCTATGAGGCTGATCCTATATCGTAGTGGCAGCTAGTATCAAGAAAGTAGTTCATGTAAGTGAAACTTTTATAATATAAGAGTAGTGTAGAGAATAAAATGACTTACTTTATAACATCATCACATTTATATTATAATTGTGCATACGTTCTTCTTATTCTTATTATTACATGTCATGCATGTTAATTTTATTTTGCGGTATGATAAAATATCTCATATCATGATTTTTATGCATATTTATTGGGTACGAAGATGTATGTTAGCACGTAAAACATGACAATGATGTGTGTTCCATTATACCTATTGTGTTATATAATATCATGCCACTTGCACACGTCGACGACCATAAAGAGGGTGACCGTTGCGTCTCGACAGTACCCGACAACTCACCAGCCAAGATTAGAGGCAGAGGATATTATTATACTCTTATATATATGGCCCACACCTGAAATCTCAACAGACAATTAGGTAGCCATTTTGCCAGGTGATGGGTGATTTATTGTCGATCAACGAGATGATAGGGTAGGGAACTTCCTCTTGAATATTTGGATTGATTGTAGAAAGCAGTCCGCGCAATTGAGGAAAACTATTTACCAAATATTCTCTTGTAATCAAAAAATTACAAAACTAAGGGTGGTTGATCTGTAACTTCCTGATTGTATTTATGCCCTTTGCATATTCGGACTGAAACTGGTGCAAAAATACGATATAGTGGGGATGATGGTGGTGGTGACGGGTGGAGATAATGGCAGGGTTATGGATGATAATGGAGATGAGGGTGGATGGTTGATATAGTTTAAGGGATAAGGATGAAATGGGAGAAGTGGCCGAGATCCCAAGAAGGAAGGAGGACTCAATAGACAAGAGAGATTAAAAGATAGATGAGACTTTACCAACGGTAGAGGTGGCTAGTTGGTAAAGAGGGAGGAGGGAGATTAGGGTAGAGAGACTAGAGAGAGGATAGATGAAGATATAAACTAATATTCATTCTTCATAATGATTTTGGATGCCTTCCACACCTTTATAGAGGCTAGCCAACAAGCCAAAATAACAATTATTAACACTAATTCTAGTGGACTCTCGCTATTCGTATTCAAACGGGGTCGACCAAGTTCGAACGCACAAAAGACGTTCTTTGTGGATGCGAACTGATGTAGGCGTTCGAACGAGCCCCACCGCGTTCAAATGCACATTTTGCGTTCTTTATTTTTGTGAACTGATGTAGGTGTTCGAACGTGCCCCCTTGCACGTTCGAACGTGACCTACAAAAAATTTATTTTTATAAAAATAAATAATTAATGCAATAAAAAAATACTCTACTAAGGTGTATCACGAGAGTCATACCCTTTAGGGTGTTTAAGATTAAGAGAGAAGGGTAGGATGATGTAGACTTAGTGGTACCCGAAGACGCACGATGAGGACATCCATGAGCGACGACTCATAATTTCTGCACGGTGGTGCACGTGATAGGATAGTCGGGGCCGCCATGCACAAATACACCCCTGTGCTCACATAATTCATCATAAAATAAATCATAACATCATCAAGTTAAATATGTTAATATATTCATATTTATATCTACAACAATCATACTAGATAGCTACATAATCTGGCAGGGCCCACATAGGCCATGACAAACCATCAAGATACAACTAAAATTATTGATATATGAGTACACTATAATCCGACATGTATTATACAAATTATCGTCTAATACAATGGAGTAAAAATATCTAATGAAAACCCCTAAACACAAGTATGTATCTAAATACTAGGCAATGATATCACTCGTTCACTTAAGTAAAAGTCCGTAGAAATATTAAGAACGAAAGCAGAGATGAACACAAAGATTTTAACGTGGAAAAACCCAAACGGGAAAAAACCACGGATCCAAACTTGGATCAAAAACCAATCACTAGAATAGTAGCAGTTACAAGACTGACTCACAAAACAACCTGTCGATCCAAACGACTTTGTTCCTCTCAGTCCTGTTCGCTAGAACCCACGATTCACTGCTTCTCGTGATTGAAGTCCAATCTTAGTAACCCTCGAGATTGATCTTTCGTCTAGATAGCCCTTAAGACGAAAGATTAACTTTTGTAGATAAGTGGAACCTTGTTAGTTGAAGAACCGATGTAGCCTCAAGAAGTCTCATTCAATAATGCTTCTTCAACCCCTCTAGAGATAGGGTTTCACAATCCTTATATATGATCTCCAAGATAGAGTCAAATCCAAGTCTTATCCGTACTCACAAAAGTACAAGATAGAGCCAAATCCAAATCTTATCCGTACTCACGAAAGTACAAGATAGAGTCAAATCCTAATCTTATCTCTACTCACGAAAGTACAAGATAGAACCAAATCCAAATCTTATCTGTACTCACGAAAGTCCAAGATTTTCAAACTTCGTTGGTGCATTCGAACGCGGCACGGGTGCGTTCGGCATGACTTGATCTCATCAACTTTGCTCTAATAATTTTGCAATTCTTCAAACTAGATATTTTATAGACTTGTGTAAAACTCATATACATGTAAAAAATACACTTAGAATATTTTGTACACAATTGCCAACAATTAAAACCTAACAATCTCCCCCTTTGGCAATTTGTGACAAAACAACTAGATTAGATATTACAAAGAATTCAAAATGAGCATTCAACAAGTCTAAAAAATTTCGCACTTCAATCCATGCAAATAATAAAAATATACCAATCCAAGATCAAGTGAAAATAACTTGAAATGAATAACAATCCAAACACAAGTTATCAATGGAGCATAAGTTCAAAAGTACTTAAACAAACAAAGTTCACAGTTTCTCCAAGCAAAATTATAAGCAAGATTATAAAGACAGAAAGACTCTAATAAACTCCCCCTATTACCATGCTCCCCCTACACACGTAAACTCTAAAACTTTAAACTCGCACCACACACGACACACTAGACACTCTCCCCCTTTTTGACACAAATGCCAAAGACTAGGAACTCGGAGGGAACTGACGATGAAGAAACCATGAAGGCCCTAAATGAAACCCATCTTTCACTTGAAAACGCTAAGATATCACATTCAATCGCACAAGAAACATCAAGATATTAACTTTAACCTGATCAAAACTCGAAACCGCACGAAATCAATCAAGATCAAGAGACTTAATTGAATAAAAAATAAGAAAATTAATGAATGATCATACATCGCAAAAAGTGAAGAAAATCTTGAAGTTTCGGCCAAAAGACTTTAAAAGGGTTTGAAGTGAAAATTTTGATGAAAAAGATGAAGATCTTGAGGATTTGGGTTTTTTTCAAAAAAAATTAAACTAAAACAAATCAAAAATCTTTTTGGAGATGCACATCTAAAGATTCAAAATACATTCAAGACATAGAATATGACAATCGAATGAAATAAGTCATACACAGATTAACCAAATCATCAAAAGCATATTATAATCAATTCTAATGCATCACTCAAAATTAAATTAATCTTGATTGATCATAACAATATGCATATGCAAGGTGAGCATAGATAACATGAAACATTCTTCTTAAATAAACTTTTCTATTTAAACAATGATACTACACAGTAGTCAAACCGACTTAGTATTTAAATTTGCACTTTTCGACTTATTCTCTATAACCGAACAGAATTTTTTCCTGTATATTTTTTTTATAAATAAACCATATAGGTGCAATGATGACTTTCACACATGAGTAGGTAGCCCTTTTCTTGTAGTACAAATCAAACAATGTGCCAGAATATATACACAAATATTTTTTTGAATTTGCATATAATGTACTGAGTCAAACTGGACTCGAAATAAGACGGCTTTCACACTAACTCATTATAGCCCTTTTCATTGATCTTTTATGAACATATTTTTTATGACTAAGCATGAGGTCAAACTGTGCAAATCAAAGTTAATAGTGAGCTATTTAAAAAAAATATTCATGATATCATGCTCACACAAGAATACACATACGTTATGAGTGCATTAAAATTTTTATTATTATAGAAGTCGAGGGAGTGACAAAATCAAAATTGAAACAATATACTAAAAGATGACAAAATTGACTATAATAACTCATAATCAAGAGAAAAATCATATTTTTATGTCAAAAGTATATTATCCTGAATCAGTGATGTCAAACAAACAGTAAATCATGGACCGAATAATATGAATTAGAAAAAGTATTATGTCATGAATAAGTATATAAATGTATCCTTAATAATACATAAATGTATGATAGATATCATATCATAACTGATCAAGTATATAATTCTCGACAATGTATAAATAAATCTCGATATCATACCATCATCATAACTCTCTCGAATATGACACATATGGTGTATGCCGACCATGACCATATTATGATATCAAATGCAACACATATGATATATAAGGACCACTCGATAATCAAGTATATTAGATAATAATAAAATCATATGTATTTCTTAATATCTTAGTCATCAACATCGACTCTGAATAACATCATTATACTAGACCACCATGCATAGTCAACATCTGGTAGCCTGTCTCAATTCCAGTCCGAAGGCTCAGAGCATGTCTTTCTAACCATTAAAGGTATCTCAATCATATAATCATACCCTGCCAACCGATAAGAGTATTATCATCATCGAGACCTAGGTACCCAACTAGCTGATAGAAATTACATAAGGATAACTCACTATATATGCCCTAGCGATAGAAGTGTAAACGAGTCAAGCCTGAGCGAGTCGCCTCTAGCTTGGGCTCGTCACGAAATTAATTTCAAGCCTACTAGCTTAGCTCAACTCATTTTAAAAAACTTTTAGGTCTAAGTTAAAAAAAACTACTAGCTCCAGCTTAGGCTCGGCTCAAAAAGTTCTTTTTAAAAAAAATTCCTATATTATTATTATTATTATTGTTATTATTATTATTATTATTATTATTATTATTATTATTATTTTAGTTTTAGGTCTAAGTTATTACATTATCAATTCCCAATACAATTATTATTCTCTGTTAATTTAATATTAATCTTATGTCATATCGGTTATAATTATTATACACTTTACTGATGCTAATATTCAACCAAACATTAGCCCCTCTTCATTTTAGAAATAATAAAACTTCTTATACTAGAATAATAGCTAAACATCAATATAGACATAATTAAGAATATAAACACTATTTATTAAAATTACATCTTATACCGCACACTAAGCTAATTATCAATTTACTCTTGATTGATTATAACTTCTCTTAAATATCTTATTATAATTTATTACTCATCTCTATCTCTTTCAAATATCTTATCATAATTCTTTACTGTTCTCTTCCATCTCTTAGACATCTTATCATAATTTATTAGTCCTCTTGATATACTTAGTTAGGATCTTTTCTTATTGTATCAGTTATTTATTTTTATTAAAATAATATTTCTATAGGTCGTGTTCGAACGCAAGAGGGGTCACGTTCGAACGCAGGAAGGGTTTGCGTTCGAATACCCTTATGAACGCCTGCATCAGGTTCGCAAATACAGAGAATGCATATTGCGTGTTCGAACGCGGTCGGGCGAGTTCGAACGCCCGCGTTCGAACGCTTACATCACGTTCGCACATACAGAGAACGTCTTTTGTGCGTTCAAATGTGATCGGGCGCGTTCAAACGCGATCGGCGGGAATCCTCTAGACTCTATAAATATATGGATGGCAATCAACTTCATTATGCTATTAGATTATTAATTTCTTGCTTCCTATCTTCTCTCTAGACTCTCTTCCTCCTCCCTCTTCACCATCCTTCCAACTCTACCGTTGGCAAAGTTTCTCATAACTTGTAATATCCCTCGTCTGTCGAGTCACCCCTCTTCTTTTGGATCTCGACCACTTCGTTCCCTTCATCTATATCCCTTAATTACATCCACCATCCACCTTCATCTCCATACCCATCCATAACCCTAACATCCACTCCACCCGTAACCACCACCATTACCCATGTTATTCCGTGTTTTCGTCCTAGTTGCAGTTCGAACCTGTGAAGGGCATAAATATGAAAGTTGTGGTTCGGAAAGTTACAAATCTAATCCAATTAGTTTCGTAATTTTCTGACTATAGAGAATATCTGAAGAATATTTTTCCACAATTACGCGGACTGCTTTCTATAATAAATTAAGATCTTAAGGAATTATTTCGTAACCTATCTTTTGGTATCAGAGCTCATCAATCTGGTATAAGAGCCCATCACCTCTCTATTCTCTTTCCTCTATTATCATATTTTTTACACTAAATAAATGAAATTAAACTTAAACATCATAAATGTGAATAATTTAATATTTAATAAAATAAGCACATTTTTTAAAGTATTAGTATTGAATATTATTTTTATTGTATATACCTATATAATTGGCATAATCTATTTTTTATAAATTATCTTATTATTAAAATAATTTTTATATGTATTAATAACATTAATAATATAGTATTAATAAACTACTATTTTTTTAATTAAATTTTTACTGATAAAAAAATAATATATTTACTATTTAAACTATGTATTAATCTAACTAAATCTTTCTTTCTTTAAATAATAACATATAACAACCTGTCCTAAAATAATAAATAATAAATAATTAAAAAAATTTAGACACGACGTAGCTGGCCACACTATGCCTTTTGCTCATGCATTTGATTAGGATAATTTGGGATATGAGTACATTGATGATATATAAATATTTTTGGAGATGACTATACTGTTATGATTTTATATCGAGATGATCTTTATTATAAGTGTGTATGTGAGAGACTAATAGGAGTATACATGTGTTAGATATATGGTTGGAGTCTATATTGCATTATCTTTCTCTTGGCTTTTTTATCATCTAAATTCTTGAGTTGTATGATCTATTGTAGTATTGAATATATACATATGATCAATCATGTATTAGAAAATTATGAAAATACTTGTGTATGTGATGTGATGGTTGGAACGGTATCTAGTCCGGACTAGTATTAGATATGCTCTTAACGTATGGCAAAGTATGGTGATGGCTAATCATTGTACTCTTAGCGTATGACATAGTACAACTATCATTGATATACCCTTAACATATGATATGGTATTTTTATTTACTGAGAGACCTTTAGCGTATGATAATCTTCTAAGATATTCTTAGTGTATGTCAAGGTATGATTTATCTCCAGAAATACTCTTAGCTTATGATAGGGTATGCTCTAAGCTTGTGGCATAATGTGTATTGAGTTTGGGGCCGGGTACCATAGTCAAACATTGTGGATGATATTCAAAGTTGAGATAGATGATTATGATAGTGAGAGATATGTGAATTATATATGGCTTTGACATATATAATTATCTAGTGGTTGGCATGCATTATGCATCATCCTTGATGTAACTAGTATTACTAGATCATGATTGTTATACATCATATATTGTTATATTCGGTGATGTTATATTATAATTTCATTATGAGAAATGTTTATAATATGCCCATTCATGAGAAATGTTTATAATATGCCCATTCATGAGATATGTTTATAATATGCCCATTCATGAGATAATATTGATATATATATATATGTTATGAGGATACATATATACATGCTCATACATGACATCATATTTTTTTCTGATTCATATTTTTTAGTACATGATTTACTTTCTATTTGGCATCACTGATTCGGAGTAAGGTCTATTCACTGAGCTTTTAGCTCATGACTTTATTTATTTCTTTTAACCCTATTAGATATGTAGTACGTGATAACAACTTAAGATATGTCGGGCATGGGCGTTACATAACATAAGAAATTTGAGAAAAAATAATATAATATTATTAATAATCTCATTGTTTAAGCTAAAATAAAATATACCAACATGTAAATATCTTGATATTATTAATAATCTTATTTTTCAAAGACATATATTAAAAAATATATGTTCCATATAAAATAAAATTTTATATATTAAAATTTTTTGTTATAAGAATTAAATATGTAGGATTAAATACAAAAAAGACATATATTAATAAACCAATATTCTATTAAAATAAATATATTTAAATAATAATAATAAATTTGTATAAGTATTACATACATATCACTCAAATATTTCACACCTATCTTTCAAGCATTGGACACTTATTTTTCAAACATTGTATATTTATTTCTCTGGCATTGCATTGTATTGCATTTTTATTTTTCTAGATTGCATATTGTTACGAACCGACTTAATCCGATCCAAAACAGTCTGAACTCGATTAGGCTCGTAACTTTCGAGATGATTTGTGAACAATCTAATCGATGAATCTTACTGAATTTTGGATATTCTGTCGCTTTTGGAAAGAACTTTCTAACGAATCCACGGTAACAGGATTTGGACGGTTAAATCTTGAAATATTGACTGAACAGTGGTCAAAGGTCAAATAAACTCTAGCCCTTCAATGGCTAGATAGATGCTAGATAAAATCTCTGGTGTGAAGGGGGAGAAGTTGTTATAGAAGAAGGGGATTAAGAGTTAGAGGAAGCCAACCAAAGACTTGGGTGGTGGAAAAAAAGAGGTGGGAGAGGGCGTCAATGGCTAGAGAAAGTTGAGAAGAAGATAAAGACACAATGCTAATTTCAATTATCAGATAAACTCTAATTAAGATTTCCTCCACATATTTATAGAGACTCACCCTAAGGACCTATCAACTACGTTAAAAAACTTTAACAAACTAACAACTTTTGCCGCAGTGCGTTCGAACGTTCGAATGACCCGATTCCATTCAAACGCACAATTTGCGTTCTATGTTTTTGTAAATGTATGCAGGCGCTTGCATACCCGTTCAAACGCGATCCCTGTCTTCGAACGTCCCCCGGCAAAAATATTTTTATTTCTTCTAACAAAACTCAACTAGATAAGTAGACTCATCCCAATAAACCCAATATCACGAGTGGAGTTAATATGGACTGAGTCATATCATATATATATATATATAGGGTTGTTAAAATAAACAAGCAGCTCGAGTTAACTTAACTACGACTTGACTCACATATAAATGAGCAGAGCCTAAATAAAATTATTAGCTTGAAAAGTTCAAATTTATTAATATATATATATATATATTAATTTATATTATATACAAGTTATAGTAATTGAATTTTAATTTAATAACTATCTTTTCAGCCAACTTTATTTAATAGTTTGTCCTTGTCTATTTATTTTTATTCATATCTTTTCTCTCTGCTTACTTTATATTAGTATTTTCTTCTTTTCCCTATAACTTATCCCATCTCATTTAATGACTTATTGTGACTCATAATTTTGTTTTATTTTATTTATCCTTCTCTTTCTCCTTATGACAAACCTCTCCCACATTTAATAACTTATTTTGATCTCAAATTTTTTTCTTATTTTATTTATCTCTTTCTCCTTATAAAATATACTAATTTATTTACCATCTATCTCATCAATACATTTTAAATCAAATTAAAAAGTGTTTTAATAATTTTTTATTATTTATCTCTATTTTGTACATTAAATATAATTATTAAACTCTTATTCCAATTCTTTTTATCTGCACTTTATATACTGGAATAACGATTTCGATTTCGATTTGTTTTTGTTATTTCACCTCTCTCTTCAAGCTTCCAAAGTTATTTTTAGTTAAAAAAAAGTTTGAATTGAGACATAGTTTAATCAAAATTTAGCCTCTCTCGTCGTCTTCGGTTCGTTTTTCGCCGTAATCTCTTCCCTCTCCCTCTTCTTTTCCTGCCATTAGAAGTTCACGCCCGTTGCTCTTGAAAACCCCCGACCTACTCAAAACCCCACGAAAACCCTAGCAATCGTCCCATATAGTCCTTTCTTCCCTTCCATTCAATATAGTTTCCTACATTGCTTCTTGATCGAAGACTACAGTCGCTTCTCGACGCTTCCCGCTCCATGCCGTCATGCCGAGGTGCGATCCTCCCGGCGGCGAATTGGTTATCCTCGAAACGGACGAGATAACCCGTCTATCGCCTGGTCGAGCCGAACCGCCGGCCATCTCCATGGGCGTAGAAGGGCAGCGGGAGCGTCACACCCTCGAGTGCCGCAGCTTCTGGAAAGCGGGATCGTACAAAGTTCCGACGCCTTCATCTTTCATCCTCCAAGGTTATTTTCCTCTCTTGTGCGAGGAAGAAGGTCAATTTCTTGGTTATTTTGATGAACTGAGATGCAGATTTTGTTTCTTTTTGTGCAGATGGGTTGGAGTCCTCTGATTTTGACCGAGCGCGCGTGCACCCCAAGTTCTTGCACACCAACGCTACCTCGCATAAGTGGGCTTTCGGAGGTTGGTCTCACTTCTGCCCTGGATTTTTCTCCTTCATAAATATAAATTTATGGGTATTTTCCATCGAACTGCGGTGCGTAAGATTGAAAGGGTGCAAATTTACTCATTTCTCCCAATCATATTGAGCTTTTGAGATACCATTATTCCAAGTGAAGTAACTCTGAATTGGAAACATAGAAAGATAAGCATGAGGGGAAAAAGTTGAAAAGAAATAATCTGCCACCAAGTTAAATGGCTTCTTTTGTGCTTGCCTTTACTTGAAGATTTGTATATCTAACTTTAAGTTTCCTTAAGTGATCTTGTGCTGGTGTTCGCATGCCCTTAATCCCATCCGGGCGGAGTTTTGAAACTACCATGCTGTATTTGAATTTTTCTCACTTTAAATTGATTTCTTTGCATGATCTGGTCTTCTATATGCTATGTGATTTGACCATATATTTGAATCTAATTTGTACAACCCTAATACATTTGAGGTCCACAAATTTTAATTGCACTAACATTTCTTTTGAGAGTCACTGCACAAGATTGATTTAATTTCATGACCTTAATTGCTCAGATCTAATTTATTTAATTTTTAATGAAAATGTAAGGCCTTGGAGTTACTAAATTTGTTATTTTTCCCCTTTTTTCTCTCATTTTTTAGATAATAAGCATATAGTCTAATGTGTTATGTATCTTTAAGACCATTTTGAGCATCACCAAAGCCTACTAAATTTTGTTGTGTTCTTTATGCAGCTATAGCTGAGCTTCTTGACAATGCTGTTGATGAGGTTTGCTATCTTTAGGATCTGCATGCAGTACATACTATTGTAAGCCATAATAATTTACATGTTGCTGTGTGGCCTTTCAGATTTGCAATGGTGCAACATTTGTTAAGGTGGATAAAACTATCAATATGAAAGATAATAGCCCTATGTTGCTTTTTCAAGGTACTTGCTTAATAGAATATGTTGCACATATATTTACCTGAATGAGCCACAGGTGGATTTAGTTTCTTAATCAAGGCACCTTGCAGATGATGGAGGAGGAATGGACCCTCAAGGTATTCGGCAATGCATGAGCCTAGGTTTCTCATCGAAGAAGTCAAAGACTACTATAGGACAATGTAAGCTATGAGTGCCAAGAAATTATCTTTTCCTTTTCTGATCTTGTTAGGACTTATAAAGATTTGGTCATAGTATGCATTTGATCTACATGGTTATTTTGATTTTATATGTGGAATAAACAGCTGTATTAACATCACAATTGTTTCCATCCTTAGAATTTTGGAACCTTAATATGGATTGTCATGATGGTACCACCTTGACAAGCTATAGATTTCCAATTGTCATTTTACTGGTGTTTTTCATATTTTCTGTGCACCAGATAATATGTTCAGATTAACTTACTTTTTTACCAAATTACTTTGGTTTGCTGTGAGTTGATGTGAACGGTTGCATGAAGACAATCTCAGTATATGTAATCCAAAGAGCAGAATGTTGCATTGTATTCTGCAAATGGGACCCAAAGGGTGGAGTGTCTCATTTTATTCGTGCAACTAAACCATTTTTGTTTACCAATTCTGTGTAAAATATTCTTAGGTAGAGGTATTTCATTAGGGGCAAGACAACACTCAGTTTATGCTGAGCGTGCTGGCAACAGTTTGCTGCTAGTAACATTAGAACTTAAGAAGTTGTAAATTATGCTGTGTCACAAACACCAATTACCCTACTAATTACAAAACCACAAAAGCACTCTCTGTTTGAGAAATATTGGTTTGCGCAGTCATCAGAGGGATTATCATTATTTTTTAACTAGTGAAGTAGCGATTGTGCTTCCTAAAAACTTCAATACTGCAATTTCTTCTATTCTTCAAGTGCTGTTGTCACTGCAGCCTGTAGATCTTTGTTTTTCATATATTTCTGCATAATACTTTCTTTACTATAAGCATATACACCTTGATGACGATCCAGTGAAGGAGTGATTTTTCTGTAAGTCACAGCTTGGTATACTATCTAGATATTAGACTGAGAAAGGTGGAGCTTTGCAATGTCGCACATTATTTTAAGAATCTAAGGAATATTTCACCTGAAAGCTTGAAATTGATGTTCATTACTATGCAGCGTCTAGGTTGAGTCTACAAAGGAGAAAAGGTTATTGTTGTCTCACGTCCAAATTCCATCTAAGACCCACTCCAGAAAAATCTCTTTGGTTGAAATTTTTAGTCCTTACTAATCGGGGTGGGCCATCAACTCTTCTTGTCTCCTAAAAGGCTATATGGTAGGATATGCGGGACACGCCATAATTTGCTGTGAAATTTTGAACCATTTGGTTCTAATACCTACTGCGAAAAAGGCTGTTTGGTTGCATTTTGCAATCAGTTGTTAAAAGCCATTAGTTCCTCCTAAGGTGGATGGTAGGTTATAACTTATAAAGGCTTGATCCTTGGAATACCTAATCTGGAGAAGTTTTTTCATTCTCTTTTCTTTCATCAATGCTGTTTTACTGCCATGAGTTATGATAATCCAGAGTCTTAATTGAAGGAACCTGCATATATGCTAAATTGAATTTGTATGGTTTATATGTATGCCTTTTACATTCATTTTATAAAATACTGTTAACTTATTCTCTTACTCTCTAAAATATTTTCAACTGGATCATAAGCACTTGATTTTATTTAATCTTCTCTTTATTCTTTTACGATTTATTTCTTATGTATGGTTGTTTTATAGATGGCAATGGGTTCAAGACAAGTACGATGAGATTAGGTGCTGATGCAATTGTTTTTAGTTGTACAACTCGTGGAAGGTAAATTTGTGTGAGAGTTTGTTTTGTCTATTCTGTTAAAATTATCATGGTTCTGGTTTCACTTTATTATGAATGATGAAGGGTATCTTCAACTTAACAATGAAGATTTCCTAATGAAATTTTATTGAAGTTTTATATAGCTTTTCCAGGGAAAGTATTAAATATATTGGTTTGTATTCTACCCATGTACAATGATTTGTTCTGCTTATTTTTATACATATATATTATGATGGGCCAGAATGTGATAGGAACATGACCATAGTTGCCCTCTCTATCATATAGATCTCATCCTACCCCAATATCAACTCACAACTTATTTACTTCAAGTTCGTCGGTATTTAGACTGTTTTAATTTTACTCTGTTATGATCATGTTGTCCACTCTGCATAGTTGGCGTAGCGATAATTAGCTAAAGGTAATTTTTCCTCATTTTTGGCTAAAGGAGTTTTACCTATTCTATTTTGAAAATTTCCCCATTTTTCTAGTAACAACCCTTATCATGGGATAAGGGATGGTGCTATCCTATTCTTTTTCTTTTGGCGTTTGTTGGAAAAAGAAGGATAATCATAATGATGTATTGGATAAAAAGAAGGATAATCATAATGATGTATTGGATAAAAAGAAGGATAATCATAATGATGTATTGGATAAAAATAAGGGATGAAAATGATATTTGATTATAATCAAATTAATTTTATTACCCTTTCTTTGGTTTAATGTAAATAGTTATTCGTAATTTCATTTTACAACTATTATACTGTCTCGTCCTAGTTAATTTTGGAATTCCTACCCAAAAAATAATTTGACTGAATTCACCATAATTTACTTAATAGAAATACCATTACATATGACATAACAGATGGAGCCCATATCAAAATATTTTTAGTGCATATGTATTATAAAATATTACTATGTATATTATAGTTTATATCATTACAATATTCAATATGGACCAAACCTCCGAAATGTAGCACAATACATCACCATAATAATACGTAAATAAAAATCCGAGGGGCAAAGTTGTCATTTGCCAACATGGGATAACTCACCTCTTTATCTCATTTTTCTTATTTCTAGTCGAGAGCTGAAAAGGAAATGTGATAAACCCTCTTTATCACAATTTTTGTATATCTCATCCATTTAACACCTGTTTGGCTTCAATTTTCTAGGTCCCCCAAACCATCCTTTATCGCAAGCAACCAAATGTTAGAATATCACACACCCATTGGACATCGTAATTGAATTTTGGGATCTTGGTGTACTTTCACTTTTATTTAAACTGCTTGTCCATGTTTTTCTTTCACTATTCTAGGTAAGTTTACTATTTGTGTCCTGTGAGCTATATTTGGGGAAGTCCGAGAAAGTCATACCACCTATATAATATATGGCTTGGCTTGGCCTAGTTGTTAGGTACATAGGCTATGATGATATATTAATATTTAATGGATATAAAAAATACTAGTGAAGTTTTCAAATTACTTTTCTACATTTATCCTTGGAATATGAGTCACTCTTTTACCCTCCTTAGTTTTCAAACTAGTTCTGAAGAAAATTGCAACCAAATGTCCTCCTCGTCAAATTTTAATTTTTATTTATTTTTTACGATGGTTTTTAATTATAAGTGTTGATGTCCACTCCCGATGTTTGAGCACATTTATCAAAGCAAAGATTTGAGATTTGCTGAATTGCTTGTGTTTTAATAGAGATGAAACCAAAGAGAATGTGAAGAAGTAGAGAGAGAGGTGAACTCCACTTACCGTGAGTTGAGGTGTGATATACAGTTCAGGGAGGACAAGGTTTCCTTTTCTCTCTCTTCCTTTCATGGAACAACTATCTCATTGACAAGCTCTCGGATGAGAAGTTTGTTGGATCCAACTTAAATCCTCATTTCAAAGAGAAAATTTGTCTATAAGAGGGGAAATAATAATTTTGTATTCAATAAGCTAAGATGATTACTTTTCTCTCCCTTAAATGATAGGAATTGGCCATGCATGTACGTTAGTCTTGATTTCATAAGTTAATATGCACCATGGATTGTCGTGTTAGTGTACATAGTTAGCACGGGTACTGATACATATGGAGAGTATTATACTCCTTCATGGCCACTCATTGATTTGTGGCACTAGAATTGAATGTCTTACTCTAAACAAGCCTAATTTGGGGTCTCTTTCATATCTTTTAAAACCTCTTTACATTTTGGTGTTTAATCTATATAAGTAATATTTTGAATTTTAGAAATTAAAATAAATTTTTTATTTTTCCCTAGTTATTTGCCCTAATAAGTAGGATTCTAGAAAAATTTGGGAAAATGATGAGATTAGAATCTAATTGTATATGTTATACTAATAAACATTGCTGAAGGACTATAATTTAGCCCTTCAAACCTAATTTAAGATCCTAGAAAGGTTTGGAGAATTTTTTCGACATGTCATGACTATTAAATGTGTCAACAACACACCGGCTAGGCACGTAATGTGCTAGCATTATGTACTATGCCTAGTCTAGGTCGGCACTTCCCATGCCACCCTAGCATGTCAATCCTTATTGTGTACATTAGCCAGGAATAGGCCTTACATATGAGGTCTTGGTTCGATATGAGCTTACCATGACCCATATAAGTTTACTTGATCTAGGTAAGTAATAATGTAATATACTTTTCTAGTCTTGGCACACTTGCTCTATGACTTCTGTTAAGGTCAAAGAAAGTTACTTCAGAGGTCAATTATACTTACTATCGGTTTATAAGAACTTTTTAATAATTGGATTACTGTAGTAACCTGACTGGCCAACTGTTTTTCAAAATTGTAATTTAGCTGTATAAATACTGGTTTTATTTAGGGAGAAACTTTTGAATTCTTAATGATGACTATTTTGGCTTATTGTTTCTATAGTTGCATTAGAAAATACAAGGTTCCTAGTATTGGGATCGGGATTGGTATCGGCCGTTCATATTGGATCGGACTATTTTTAAATTACATAAAATTCTAAATATTATTTAAAACTGCAGAAAAATGCAGAAAAATTTAGAAAAAATGATAGAAACATAAGAAAAACAAAAGTTACTCACATATGAAGTCTAAAAACTTAAAAAATATATTAACTTACTCAAAATTTAAAACTTTGATGAATACCAAGCTATTTCTCGTAAATTTCTATGGTTTTCATCCTCATAATCATAATAAGTTCGTAAATAATGATGCCTGAGACCTAATGCTCTAAAAAGTGATTTCATCATACTAGTCATATTATATGGATCTTGTTGTGTGACTTGCGTCTGAGGAGTATAAAAACCAGTATTTGAATCTTTTGTTTGAGAATACTGAGGATAATAACTAGCATATGGATTTGTGATGATTTCAAACAATAAATACTCGATGGGACGATTTCACCACTAGGAGTATCATCAGGATTATAACTAGTACTAGTAGGTATACTATCTCTCGTAGTTGAACGACTCGTACCAGCCTCTGCCCTTGTCGTGGTCTAATCATGGGTTATCTTTGTCATCTAATAACCTGTCCTTTATTTCTCTGATCCATGGAGTCAAAAGGTCTTCTTAATCCAAAACTTGATTTAAATCAATCAATTGTTCATTTTTTGTCTTTCTTCTTAAATTTCTCTCCCCTAATCTCATATTATAATGACAAAAAATTGACTTATCCAATCTTTCTATTGCTAATCGATTGCGTGTTTTGTGTGGATTAAGGAGAAAGTAGTATAATTTATTTTACACTGTGATAAAGACACATTTTGATTTAAAATCTTTTTTGCTATTGACGTCAAATTTGGTGTCTTCTCTCATCCATAGATAGACCACCATTTAGTTGGAGTGTTATAAGATACAGCTGCAGCAATTTTAGCAGTATTGAATTGCCCAATTCTCAATTTATGTCTCTCCATCTGAAATCAGAAATATATTATTGCATACTGATTGTATTGAAAGTTAAAACTTGAAATAAATAATAATAAAATTATTTAATTAAATTATAACTCACTTCTTTATCGCAAATGATTTGTTTATGAATATCGGGTTCAAGCCTACTGATTACTTTTCTAACTTCCAACAAGACTTTACTATCATTAGACATTTGTAGAGAATTAAAATCTTGGATTAAGAAAATACCATTTAGAAATTTAAAATTTATGAACATTCAAGTTTTTAAATATTCATAAATAAAAGTAAATTAGTAAATTAAAATTTAAAACTTAAAAGCATGCCTACCAATAATGTGTATATCTCTATGTAGTTGTCTGTTCCATCTCAAATCAATCATCTTCCACTACTTTCTATAACTTTGGCCCACATTTTTTTTGGTCAATTTTTTGCTATGTCAATTACCTCATATAAGAAACCCATTTCAAACTTGTCATCACTGTCTACAAGTCATAATACTTTGACAAGTGGCTCAACTACTGCGGTGGCAATTGTAAATCATCATAAAATGTATTTCCAAAAATCATGTTTTTCAAAGTTTCACCTAAAGATTTATTTTTAGGTTTCATATTCTTAATTTTTCTAGATCACTTCTGTGATATGAACATCCGCATAATGTTATCCTTGTAGCGCATGATGTTTTTCAAAGCTAAAAAATAAGTGACAAATCTAGTAACGTTGAGTCTGATGATATCTCCACAATTAATTATCTACTTAAGTAAATTCAAAACCTAACCATGATTATATATAAAATTTGTCAATATCTGACCTTCATGTATGATTATGTCAATTTCAAGCTCTTTGGCAATATCCTCTAATATTAAATCAATACAATATATAGCACATGACGTCTAATATAAATGAGGTCTTTTTATCATAAGTAAATTTCCAACAGCTTTATAATTGACCCCATTATCAGTAACCACTTGGACTATTCTTTTTTCATTGATTTCTTGTACCACTTCATCCATCAACTGACAAATATAATTTGCATTTTTAAAATGAGTAGTAGCATTTACAGGCTTTAGAAATATTGTCCCCATGCTCGAGTACAGTAAGAAATTAATTATACTTCTTTTGTTTTGTGTATTCCATCTATCACACATCAGTGTACAATCAAATTCATCCCAATACCATTTAAATGTCTCAATAGCAGTAACTGCTGGCTGCTGCTACTAAGCAGCAACAGTAGGTGCGCAATTAAAAAAAAGAGAAAAAAAGAAATTAGAAACTAAAAAAAAAAACTCACTCAAGGTCGCCAGAGGTCGAGGTCGTCGGATCTTCATCGGAGAATATCACCGGAGGTCGAGATCACTGGAGATCTACTTAGTCGCTGGTGAGGAAGAGACCGGTGAGAAGAGAAAGAAAGAAAAGAGAGAAAGAGAGAAAGAAAGAAAAGAGAGAGAAAGAGAGAGAAAAGGGAGAAAGAGAGGCGGGTGGGTTGGATCCGACCCATTCCCACCCGTTTTGGTTGATCCCATTCGGGATTGGCTGAAACTAGGAACCTTGAGAAAATACTTTTATTGTCTCTTTCTTTTGTTCTACTGGTCACAAAATATATTTGTACTGAGTCTATATTTTGTATTTGCTATAGGACAACTCTTTTTTAATCATCCTAGGAAGTAGGGTCTATCCTTTATAAATATTTTTTGACATTTGCTAATTGCTAAGTCATTAAAGTATGCCAGAATTTGTGGTCTACCTAATGCAATTCCAGCTTTTAATTATTATTAATTTGATGTTTTCTTTTTGTTCCTCCTAGCCATATGACGATGAGTGTAGGCCTGCTATCGTATACATTTCTGAGAAGAACGATGAAAGATGATATAATAGTTCCTATGGTAATATATCTTGTTCTAATGCCCATCTTTTATGCTATAGCTGTATTTGCCCTGTTGAAAGTATTCTGGGTCTCTATTGCAGCTGGATTTCCAAATTCAGGAAGGCCAAGTTGTACCTTTAGTCTACACTTCACTGGATGATTGGGATAATAGCTTGAAAATAATTCTTGATTGGTCTCCCTTCTTTTCCAAGAAGGAACTTCTGCAACAGGTTCTCAATTTTCTGTTCCAAGCTATTGTATCTTTGAGAGCTTTCCTGTAATCTTCTACCTGTGTGTCCATAATCAGTCTCCTTCCTGTTTGTCCTTCTAGGTTTCTTTAGTTTAATCTGTTTATTTTCTTACTAATTTGGGGCATATTGTCTGTTTCCAATATCTTTTGGTTAATAAATAAGATATTACTTTGAAGAATAGTGCTAACCTCTCCACACGTCTGTCACCATTAGGTAGGAAGAAAAATGCAATAGTGAGTTCTTTTCAGATCTTTTACGGCTTGTTTGATTTAAGGCTAAGTTCCGAACTTAATTTGATCGCATTTTTTAGTCTTGATTTTTTGTAGAGTGAACTTGGTTATGTATAAAAAAGATAAAATATGTTTGGTTACTGAACCAAGCTAGGGGTCCTTGAACCAGTTTAGGGACCCTCCTTGAACTCAAACCAAACTGGCCATTAGGTGCTCAAGTAAATCTTAAAGAATAGAATCATAATTGTAATATTTTTCAAGGAACTTTCTAATTGTACTCTCTTGTGAATGAGTATTACTAGTCTACTAGACACTAAGAATATAATTTGTTGGTAGTAGAGAATATGTTTGAGAATATGAACCCTGGATAGCGAGGCTGGCCAGCATGCTGATTGCCCCCACCGAGCGAGTGCCACTTGAAACTTGAAAGAGACAATATTTGGGCTCCGTTTCATCTCTTTTGCTGCCCCTTTGTTCTTTGGTCATATTTCTACGTAAAAAATGGTTTAAATTTTAGAAATTGAGGGGAAATTTGGAGATTTACATCTCGATAAGAAAGTCTACTAATTTTGTCTACTCATTCGATTGAAGTATTGAACTACTACATGGTTTGATGTGATTAGGGAATATCCATCTTGACAGGAAATTATCTATATGTTAAGACGTCTATGACAAGGGCTATATCTCAGTTGGTAGATAATCTTGTTTGCACGTGTTGCCATGCTTTTCAAGAGAGCGTCCAAATTTTCTTTTTTGCCTGAATTAGAGAAATATGAAGATTTGGGGAAAATTTGACTTGGAGCAAAATTGTAGTTGGATCCAACTTCTCTCTATTGGTTGATCACTTGATCTTGAACCATACTTTGCAATTATTGATTGGCTTTTCAACTTTAAGAACAAAATTTGGGCTCTAATTTTAGATCAGGAAAAGGGGGATTATCTAATTGTGTTCTAGTTTGTGCAGAATTCAGAAGGACCTACTTATGAGTTGTTCTCAGCTCAAAATTTGCTATTATTGGGTGAAACTCAAAGATGCAAAATATCTTTTCCCCAAATATTTTTGCACATTAAAAATACGTCCAAAACATTGGAGAAAGGGGTTAAATTCAGTATAACTAGTGTAGGATCCTAGTAGATTTCCTATTTTTATTAAGAAATTGCATGTGTTGCACCAACATCTACTGCCGAAAGGCTTTACTTAAGAGACTGTTTCCTGGGTGTGCTGAGGCCGCCCAATTGTGCCAGTGGCATGCCATATCATGCGAACATGTGCATCTAGCATGACAATTCTTGCTACAAACCTTTTTTGTTCTTAGTCCTTGAAATTTAGTAAGCTGGACGTGGGTACGGGGTACAGATGTCTAGGGCTAATAGTAGCACAACAAATGAGGGGACTTTCCTTATCATGATGATTAAGGGGGACAAAATGAGTAGAATTTTGCATCACCTGAAGCGTTTCATTGGATATTGGAGACTCTGTATTCAAATGTTTCAATTTATATTCAGCCATTTGGGAGTTGCTTTTTAACTTGTCATATATCTGTCGCTGGTTTTTAAATTCCAGTGGATGTAATTGTGATCTTATTACTAGATAAGTAATTAATAGCTGACAGATCATTATTCTACTTCATTTCTAACTTCCCATGACTTTTGAAATTCTTTTCAGTAGGAATTTTTTGTAAGTTTCAGTTACATGCTGTGATACTATTCATTACTTTTTCCTTTGTGAGTTTTCAGTTTGAGGATATTGGTTCTCATGGAACTAAAGTTTTCATATACAATTTGTGGATGAACGATGATGGCCTTCTTGAACTGGACCTTGATGATGATGATGAGGTAATTATAATTTACTGCTGATATGTCTTGCATTACATAGTTGTCTTTTTTCTTTTGATTTTTCAAAATTCCTCTTTGCTTTTAAGATATGCATACTATGCTACAATTTCACATGGTTTCCTTTTTTTTTTGGTAATTCACTTGGTTTGCTTGCTGAGTGAAAACACACAGTAATTGACAAATATCAGTACTAATTATACACCCAAAGGTCCAAACATATGTCCTAGTGAAGGTCGATCTGATAGGGATCTAAGATAGCATGGAGCCTAGGTTTTCTCAACAAGTACCAGAACATAAGACACAATAATAAGTGAAATATATAGGTGCAAAGTTTTTGCCAGTGGTAGGGCTGACAGAGAATAAGAATTTTTGTCATCAATGTTTTAAAAAGCATGCCAGCGGGTGACATGTGTTCAAGGTGAGATTTTAAAAATATGATATAAAATTACTTTTGCTAGGCTATCCAACTTCTCCGTAGTCTTACGAAAAAGGCATAAAATTATGTAATGAAGCGAGTCTGTCACAATTTCAACCTAAAATGCAACATCGCTATAAAAGGATCAATATAAACTTCATGCAGATATGTCTATCATAACATAAAGGCATCAAACATCTTTTTCTTTGGGTAAATCCAAGGTTCGAAAAATCGGGATCGGCCTTCCGAAAAAACAATACATATTGGCCGAATCGGCCATATCGGCCATATCGATTGCCTGGATTGGATCGGATCGGACTTTTTAATTATATAAAATTCTAAATATTATTTAAAAATGCAGGAAAACTTATAAAAATTTAGAAAAAAGTTTCTAAAAATTTAGAAAAAAGAAAAACTATGGTGCAATAAAAATTGAAAAAAAGAAGAGATTAGAAAGAGTGTGAGTGGAAGAAAATCAAACAAAAAAACCATGATGTAGTAAAGAAGAAGAAGAAAAAGAAGAAGAAAAAGAAGAAAAAGGGAGAGAGTGGAAGAAATTTAAAAAATGAGAGAAATAAAAAGATTAATTAAAAAATTATATACTAGAGTTCGTCGAAGTTCACCGGAGTTCGTCGGAGTTCACCGGAGTTTGTCGGAGTTCACTGGAGTTCGTCGAAGTTCACCGGAGTTCGTCGAAGTTCACCGGAGCTAGATTTCTCCATAAAAGAAAAAATGATTATATATAAGGAGAGAAAAAAAAGAAAGAGTAAGAGAGAGTGAGAGAGAGAGTTCGGATTAGGCTTGGATCGGGATCAAGTTCGGCCGATCTGGATCCGGATCGGCCTATCCGTATCGGGATTGGCCGATACGGTGAATTATGGGTAAATCCATTGCTTTTGCTTCTCCATCATGGCTAGAATGGGAATCATTTATCACCATAATTGCATCCATGTTCTCATCATCTCAAACTCCAACTCCTCACTATCAACTAACCTTTCTCTTTTGGATTGCATAGCGGATGATGATTCGTTATTGGCCTAGGCCTCCTTGTGTATCTCCTTGCTTGCTCATTAATCCTGGATGCATTCTCAACTTGAGACTATGTTAACCCTTCTCCAAGAAGGACTTCGTCATCTTTATTTGTTATTGAATCACTTACTAACAATTCATTAATTTTTCCTTTGTTCTTGTCCTTTGCAACAATAGGATCTCTAATTTTGTTCTCTTGCTTCTCTTTAAGCCTTACATTGAATTTCACAAGGACTAGATTATTCAATATTCTTTGCCTCAATCTATTCCTTTTCTTTTTGTCTATCTATAGCAAAAGGACAAGATATCAATTCTAATTAGCATATTGCATTCTTGGCTACTAAATGTTGAACATGGAGAATATAAGTTATATTTACCATTTTAAAAGTACTTTAGTTTCTTTCTGAAACACCCAAACCTCTAAATACACGTGTAAACCGTGTGGGTAAATTCCCCTACGCGGTGAATCACATGACCTATCAGTAATAGGTTTTCACAAGGCACATAGCATTATAGGTTCATTACCATACATAATCTCAACAATATGAGTCCGGATACAAGTTCCATAGGCCACAACATGCCTTCAAGATACACATCCCAAAATATAACTCTAAAGTTCCAAAATACAACGTCAATTATAACGTTCTCGCAGGGGCTCAATACAACTACTAGACATAGACATAACTAAAATGAAAAGGCAGCTACTCCTCGCTACCCGCATCTGTTACCCCTAGCTCTGAAATGATACTACCAAGAGGTGGTGACCACACAGCCCAGTGAGTAGAATCCATACAATCTATAACAGTAAAATCTATAACAATTTTCTCTAATGCATGCCTATAGTTGCTAGCTAGGGGTGGCAATCGGGTCGGGTTAAGCGAGTTCGGGTCGGGTCAATATCTCCCTAATACGAACACGACTGGATTATTAAACGGGTTGTATTTAGTAAACACGAACACGACTCGTTTATTAAACGGGTAACACGACAACTCGTGTAACCCGTTTATTAAATGGGTCCGGTTAAAACGGCACGACCCGTGTAACCCGTTTAATAAACGGGTCATATTAACACGACCCGAATAATACAATAATATTTAATTATTTACTATTTAACCCCATATAAAAATTAATATTTACTAATTTACACTATATAAATAATACATTATACAATAATATCTTTTCAACTCAAAATTTATACAACATAAAAATAATAATTCTAAGTATTAAGCCATTAATACAAATAGAATCTATTATACAATTGACTAAGCTAACACAAATAGAATCTATTATACAATAAACTCTTAGTTATACAAGCCATTAACTCACAAATCCTAACACAAATATTTAATTACAACTGTAAGTCAGTAACAAATCCAATTCCTCGACGATAGAGATCAGAGACCAACGGCGATGGTGCGGTAGATCGACCGACAGCGACGGTGATGGGGCGGGCGGGCGGGCGTGCAAGAAGGATGGTGATCCGTCGGAGATCTTAGGAGAGAAGGGTGGCGGTGGAGGCGAGGCCTCGAGACGGAGGATCGGAGAAGATCGGGCCTTAGGATTTTCGTCGGAAGTTTGAGGAAAGGCAAGGCTGCAAGAGAGTGGGAGGCCTGTCGAAGATGAGGAAAGAAGCCTGCGGTGGCGATGAGAGCTTACGATTGGCGACGGTGGAGGCGAGAGGGAGGGGAAGAGATGATGGGATTTCGAAGAAGGGATCTAATGGAAGAAGCTCATTAAGCCAATCTAATGGAAGCAAGAGCTTACCGCTGTCTCCACCACCACCGCGATCATCGTTGCCCTCTCGGTCGCTGCACCATTAAGCCGATCTAATGGAAGAAGATGACGAGGAGACGGCTGCGAGCATGGGTAAGGGCCAAGGGCGACCAACTGCGAGAATGGGTAAGAGCCAAGGGGCGACGATTACGGGCATGGGTAAGGGCCAAGGGGGCGATGGTTGCGGGCATAGGTAAAGGTCGAGGGGTGACGACTACGGGATTGGGATTTGGCCGATTTGGGGACTCACTCAAGTAGTGTTGGTATTAGGTTAGGGTTAAAAACTTAGAAATATGTATATATATATGGCGGGTTAGCGGGTTTGCGGGTCGACCCGACCCGTTTACTTAAATGGGTTAAACGGGTCAAGCGGGTCAGTGGTATAAACACAAACATGACCCGATTAATAATCGAGTTAGGCAGGTTGACCCGTTTATGACCCGAACCCGATTGGACTAAACCCAAACTTGATTAACAGTCGGGTTATCGTGTCGGGTTATTGGGTCAGGTCAATTTTTGCCACCCCTATTGCTAGCAATAACAATACGCTTGTTTAAATGACTTACCATGAGTTACTGAATCAATACAATCAATAAAGACTACACGTCACTATTCTAGAATATGCCAATTCCTAATCATATTAGGATAAGTCCACACAGATATAAAACTTGATACAATCTTTTATTCATACAAATCTTAATCATAGTGTTTACATGTTTTGCATAGTAATAAAAGAGTAGTTTAGTCATTTCATGCTCACCAAGATATTAATCATATTTTATCATAGCTCACCGAGCCATTCACCACACAATGCGAATATTCTTAAGAAAATCATCCATCATATAACCATCCATCATCTCATACATGGAGGAGGGATATATACACATCTAGTGGTAATGCCACCTACACATGCATAGCGACACTGCATGTGATCAGTGCTGGTCTGTCACGCCAGAAGTCGCGGGAAGGGAACAATGAAAACAATCCTAGGTATCTCGCCAGCGAGTGGACGCATCACAACTGACCACCTTCAGTCAACGATAGAGAGAATTATGTAGGTTCCAGATCCAAGTGGTAGTATCAGGGCCCTTAGCTATTGTTCTTGAGAAATGACCGGGTTTGGCCCATTGCTCGAAAGATGTTTTTACAGGATCCCTATCCACAACAATTTTCACTTCTGGTTCCGGCGAACAAATAATCATATCAAAATCAATAAAAAGGCCATCATGGACTAAGATCCAAACATATCAATCTTGTTGGGAGATACTGCCCAAGGAAAAGAAAAGGTGACTTCCTTGTCTGTGGCCATCAGACTAAGGACTCTTGTCATGAGCCCATATCTCACTCTCTCTAAATCATCACCGCCTTCAACGGGAGAATCGGGAGCCCTCGGCTCATCAACGGACGCCCTAACCCTGCGTCGTCGGGTACTGCTAGAGATATATCCTCGCCTCACAATCATGTTCTTCTATCATCATAATCTAATTCTGACTATGCAGTATAATTACTTGAATGCCACACAAGCTCCAGTTGCCTGGGGGGTCTCCACAACACTCTAATTCTCTTCAGCTAGTTGGCTCCTTCGGAATTCCAAAATCCTCCTCACGCAGTGTCGATCCTATTAATTCATGCAAGTAAAGCCATACGTAAGATTAGTGAATTAATATAATTAATTATCTTATTAGAGAATTTAGGTTTAGGCATATACATGAGTCAAGGGTCTCCTAAAGTGAGTTCTATGTTATCCTAAAATTTACACTATTTAGATGATAATAAATTGTTTTAGGAGAGTGGTTAGACTAATAAATCAGGTGGAATAAAGAAATGAGGTTATAGGGTCCAAATGGCCTCAAATGGGCTAGGCTGGGGGTGTTGGGATAGGCTCAAGCCTAACCCAATAGGCAAGGGGGCCTTAGTGGGCTGTAGTCCAACTGCAGCCCACAAGGTTGCATGAGGTGGGCTGGGGGTCCAACCACAGCCCACCAAAGACTTGGTTGGTGGGCTGCAGTCTGCAGTCCACCCAAACCAAGCCTAGTGGGCTGCAGTCAGACCGCAGCCCACAAGGGCTTGGAAATGGGCTTAGTGGGTGGGGGTTCTGCTAAACCCTCCCTTCTCCTTCCACCATCTCCCTCCAAACAAGGGAGGAGACAGAGGAGGGGAAACGAGGCCGCGGTGCCGGCGGCGCATCCACGAGGCCGCGATGCCGATGCCGGCGCAGCCACGAGACTGGGTAAGGCACGTCGGCCGAGAGGGGTAAGTAAAAGGGGAAGAAAAAGGAAAGAGGGGAGTAGGGCTCGACGATGGCGGGCGTGCTCCATTGGCTGGCAGCCATGGAGGTCCCTCCTCCCTTCACTAAGGGCTCGAATCCCATTTAGAGAGTTTCTCTTCTTCCATCGGAGCTCTCGGACCGGCGGCTAGACATGGAGTCGTCAACCGTCGCGGACTCCGACGACGGCGAGGGGGAAAGGGGTTAATCTATTGAAATTAATGACGGGGTAGGAGGGCTTACCGAGGGGGTTGTACGGTAGGCTCGTCGGCTCTGGGTCCAAGGCTTCGTCGGCTCCGGTCCGAAAGAAGGTGAGGGAGGGAGGGAGGGATGGTGCGGTTAGGGGGGAGGAAATAAGGGAGGTTGGGATGGTGGCGTGCATGACAAGGGAAGAAGAAGAAGAACGCGGGTGGCAGGGCCTGTGTCGGTGCGTGCGTCGGGTTTTTTTTTTTAAAATTTTTCGGGTCTTAAAATCCTCATTGCCAAAATTCAAACTTAAAATCCTCATTGCCAAAATTCTAAGAGTTGGTTTATCAGTGCCATGCACACTCCACTAATCAGCTACATTTAGGAAAAAAAGAATAGGATTGTAAAAGAGAGAAAGGGAGAGATAGTTCAGATCAGACCTTGATTGGGATTGGGCCGGCGAACCATAGATTATTCATTCTTGCATAAATTTTATATAAACTAGATCACTCAACCTCTTCTTTGAATGAATTTAAAATTAAAGACTAAATCAATTTGACATAAAATTCAAATATTAGAATTGACGACTTAATATATTATCTATTTAAATGAGCTCCAACATATCCTGAGGAGCTACATGTCAAATTAAGAATTTTCATCACCTATGTCTTTCTAGTAGGGGCATCGTCTATAGATACTGTTATTTGTCTCAATGAGTCTATACCCTGTGGATCCACATCAACTAGAAGTCACTTCAAGATGACGCTCGGGACTTTTCCTCATAGCTGATTTGGTTAGGGTCATTAGTGTAATCAACACACCTTGTCTTTTCCACTAACCGTTGAGAGAAGTTAGAGTCACCTAAAAAATTTCTCATTCATCATATGACTGTTTTTTAATCTCACCAGAGTCACCTAAGAAAGTTACTGCAGTGATCTGATTTACGACTTTCCCTTGGACTTCCAGATAGACTTAAGTCACCACGGAAAACCACAAACGATTTTTTTCGGTTCTTACACATTTCAAATTCAAAATAGTTTACAAAACAATAGTAACTTCCTTAAGAATTAATTCCTCTAGCATAATCACAGCCTGATGTCACACAAAATCCAATAAATATGCAAGCTTTACTATTCCAAGCATATGATGATAGAAGTCATCTATTGTTTCTCATGTACACTCACAACAAGTATGACAGAGATTGGTAACTTAGTTTAACGAAATGTAAGGAAAGTAGTTGTTGGGGTTCCTTCTCTAACACAATATCTCTATCCATATGCCACTAGTATTCTCAATCAGTGCTCGTGGTCCAAGCTTGAAAATTGTGGCTGACCACCCTTTGTGGCGAATCGTATCTAAGGATTGTTATGTCAATTGGCATGGGGCATTGCAGCGCAGTATCAACATGTGGCATGAGAAGTGCTACATGGCACCCAATGGAAGGACCAACGTGAGATGAGGAATAGGGAAAGCGGGTCAAGAAAGAAATTAAAGGATCTACAAAGCAAATCTAACTTAAAGTAGCGGATATGAGAAAGAAGAGGGTGATGACAAAGAGGAGAGGGTTGTCTGCAAGGGCGGCATAAGAAGTAGTCTCCCTCTCCTCTCCTCTCCTCTTTTTTTCTCTCTCTCTCTCTCTTTTACATTGGGCCAGGAGTTGAGCCTCTATTATTGCGGTATGGTTGGCAAGTGCTGCAGCATAGTCGTGCGATGCCACAAGCGTGACAACCGTTGGCTGATTGTGTGGCTGCATCATGAGATGAAACCATCTTTTAGGGTGATTGGTTCACTTGTTAGCCCTCCTAGTTATTGACCTGTTCCAGCATGGCTAGGTGATGGAGATCTTTTTCATTCAACAAAAAATGAAACAGGTCGTGCTCGGCCTTATACTATGTTCATTGGATTAAGCATGGAGGGAAGGGAAGAATGGGTATGAGAATGAAAGATTTGAGAGAGAAAGAGATAGATTAAAGTATGCTTAGGCTGTATTGTATTATCAATGATGCATCAATTGTCCTTATTGTAATTAACAAGGCTATTGATTTTTTGTCACTTCACTTTCTCTCTTGAAGTGCTTAAAGACATCCGGAAGCAACGATGGCCGTGCCACCATCGGCACGGGGCGTGACAGTGGCACACATTTATAATATATTTAATAAAATTTTTAAGATATTTAGAGATATTTTTGGCAACGATGGATGTGCAACTATTAAATAAGATCACCGAAGTAGGAAGTTATTAAGAAAATAAAAAGAGAGATAGAATAAGAAGGGCTACGATTGAAGGAGTTGAGAGAGAGAAGTGTTAAACACAATTGTGTTTAACATGAGAGTTTTATAAATATTTAATGGATGGAAATAAAAAAAAGATAAAAAAATAAAATTAGATGACAAACCATGATAATACATGATTTGATTGAAATTAGAAAATGACAAATAAAAATTAGGCATGAGTTGTCATTCCAATTTTAAAAAATGACAAATGAGTTGTCATTCTATTTTGTTAAATAATAATTATAGAAATTAAAGAATGACAAATTATAAAAGTTAATTGATGATGATTGATTGAAATAAAAAAAGTTAAAAAAATGGGTTCTACATGTCATATCATATTTGTTAAGAAAATTAGTAAAGTTTATTTAATAAAGATTGATAGAAATAAAAAAATTTTAAAAAAAATGTCTCTACATTCATGCATGACCGGCACGAGGTTGTGCTCGACGGCACATGGCCATGCCAGATCGGCACGGATCAGCACGGCTCGGCACGGGGGTGTGCCACTGGCACACCCCGTGCCAAGTGCCGTGTCTCTACTGGCACGGCCATCCATGTTCGGAAGTTTAAGCTACCATGCATATTTATATTTTGTTTTCTTATAAAAGATTAGTTGCATTCTAGCATAAGCCATATGTGAGCCGAGTATTTTAATGAGCCAAGTATTTTAATTACAAAAATTTCTTTCTCTTTAACCAAACTGCAGGATATATTACTCAGAGATCAAGCCAATAGTGGAGGCTTCTCAAGGTTTCATAGAGAAATCGTGCAACATCATATCTCTTACAAGCTCAGATATTCGTTGCGAGTGGGTTTGATCTCTATTAGTATGTTTATTATCTTGTTTGTATGTCCTTATTTCATCATTCAAGTTGATTGTATTTCTGCAGGCATATGCTTCCATTCTTTACCTTAGGAAGTTCTCAAACTTTGTGATTATATTAAGAGGAAAACCTGTTGAGCAGATAAACATTGCTGATGAGATGAAATTTAAGAAATTAGTGACCTACAAGCCTCAAGTTGGGGCTAACTCTGAAGTCGTAAGTTCATCTGTTCATGATTTATTCCGTGTGCTGTCTTCATTTGATAAATTACTTTCATTTTCAAGAGTATCATCTATTACTCAGAAAATTGATTATAGTTGGGTACAATGAGAAATCAGGTGTTTGTAAAGTTTAGTGACATGTTTTGAAGTGGACACAATTTCTATAATTTGTTTGTATTCTTCTTGTTGATAAGATCGCTAATGATTATCTGATTTGAGTTGATTAGGGCAAGATTTTAATAATGAAAAGCAAATGTCTATTGATAATTTTATTGGCTTTGATATATGACATTGCATGAAAGAGATCCAGAAATATCTAGACATGCTTGAGATGAAATTTACTTGGCAGGACTAATAGAAGGTAAGTCTTTTGTACTTCAAAGTGTTTTGGATGGGAGACAATTTAAATTTAATAAGTGAAGCAAGATGCTTCATGAGCCTTTCTGTGAATTCATGGTAGAATTAAGAAGGGTTATTTTGGTGTTAAGTATTTATGACTTGTAAATTCTACATTCTGTACTGTTCTTTTTGACGCTTATTGGCAATTAGGTGCCTTCTTTAATTACTTATGTTCTCTTCATTGCATGTTCTTTAAACCCATTTTCTTAATTTTTTGCTGACTATTGGGCATTCATATATCATTCAACTTCTTTGCATATGCAATGAAATGAAATGTGTTCCCTTTGGTTAATTCTCTTCTTACTTGACATTCACCTGAAATTTTTTTTCTCTATTTATTTATTCAGTTTGAATGGTACATTAACAAGTAAATATGTTGACGTAGGTCTCAGTCCGAACAACAATTGGCTTCGCAAAGGAGGCCCCTGTTTTGGGCATCTTTGGAATTAATGTCTATCATAAAAACCGTCTCATTATGGTGTGTCACACATCTTGAACCCTGTATCTAGTGAATTTCTTATTTCGTTCATAATTGTCATTAATTAGTAATTATGATTTATACACATTGTAGTTAAAAGTAATTCCAGATCTCTGCCTATTGAACTTGAACTGGTTAATTTATTTATTTTATTTTTATTTCTGGAGCATTTGTAATTAGTCATGTGACTTTATGATTTGTCACATTGAACTTGGAATAATTATTTCACAAAGCTGCAGATCCAATACCTCATCACTAATCTCACAGAAATGTAGCATATGGGCAGAGACCCCAAACAACATTGTATAAAGTTTCTCATGTACAAAACTGAGTCCCTTTTACTGTAATGGTCCGGGGGTTATATGGCCCAGAAAATTTCAAAATTATTTTGCTATTAGTTATGCAGTACGGTTAGAGGCTCTGTTGGAAAAGACTTTGATTCAGATGACACAGGGAAGAACTAATGAAAAGGAGCAAACACTAGTCAATCCTTTGAGAAAGACAAGAGAAAGAGAACTTTTCACAAGTCATTGAATTCCTCTTGAATCTTACTGTACACTTATAAGCATGAGAGGTGCACCGGATTGTATAAATGAAAATGGCTATGCCTAATTAATATTTATGGTTTTTGCTCCCTCTAAAGCCAAAATCATTAGGATCAAGGATTTAGTATCAGTTTTAGGATCGGGATCAGCTACTTGAAAAATGATGCATATTGGCGGTTTATTTAGGACAATTCGGATCAGAGGTTGACTAAATAGGCCATATCAGGATCGGCCGAAACTTCAATCTATGATTAGGATTTTAAGACAATTTCTAGTGATTGTGAAAATCTGTCGGTCCTTTCATGGAGCCTTTCCAAGATTATATTCTTTGTACTTTGTAGGACAATTTTGGCCTCACAGTAAATATTTACATCCCATGACTTGAAACTGCACTTAGGTGTACATGTGGCTAGCCTTAACCGCCATGCTAACTGACACTATTCATATTAGACAAGTGTTACGCTTGAGGACATCTGGCTTTCTTATAGAAAAGATTCTGAAATCATTAAGCTGTTACATGGAAAACTTAAAGCACAAATTAAAACTTGATAGTTATGACAACTGTTCAGCTAACTGACACTATTCATATTTGACAAGTGTTACGCTTGAGGACATATGGCTTTCTTATAGAAAAGATTCTGAAATCATTAAGCTGTTACATGGAAAACTTAAAGCACAAATTAAAACTTGATAGTTATGACAACTGTTCAGAAGTTGAAATATTTGAACAATTTGGTTATTCAAGAGAAATGTAAGTTGGTTGAAAAGGCAGATATTAGATATCTGGTGCTATTTTCTGAACCTTTGCTATGAATTTTCTTTTCTAACTTGCTTTTGTACAATTATCAATGTTCAAGAACTTGGAAATATTAAGTTTATATGGAGGTCTGCTGGATTATAACAATATGATGATAAATTTTTGGATTTTACTTTATTTGATTGAAAAGTACTTATTAGCTCAAGAAGCAAGATAAGTCTAATTATTATTTAGCAATGAAACACGGGCATAGATACAGACACAGACATGGACACGGACAAGGACATGACCACAAGACAAGGCATGACATGATATAGACACGATGGCATGACAAATTTCGAAAAAATTGAACACAGATACGATGGAATAAATAAATAAGTAGATTTCAAACATATAATTATTGATACTTCTAAAGCAAAAGTTTGCAATCTAATAGAGTAACACATATATCAAACTGTAAGAAGTATTTATGAGAATGTATTAATTTAGAGATAAGAAAAAATTGAAGGACAATCAAAACTCAAAAAGTGTACCAAATTATAAAAAGGCATCGAATTATCATTACATGCCGTAAAAGTGCAAAACATGTCTAAGTAATTGAGTTCTATAGAAATTTAAAAATCAACAATCATTATAAAATAAAGAGGCAACATAAGGTAGATCATTCATCTTCAGTTGATAGTGGATCCTTATTGTCTTAATCAATAAACATTAGTCTCCAAATCTGGTTCATTAATGGAGAGACCAACGAACTCTAATACTCTTGCACCATCAAAAGAATCATAAGAATCTCTCCTGATGTCTCAAATCTTGGTCACCTCTTTTAAATAATCTGAAGACCTCCTTGATAGAAGACAAAGATTAGTATGCAGATATTGAAACACCCAAACCTCCAAATACACGTGTAAACCGCGTGGGTAAATCCCCCCACGTGGTGCATCACATAACCTGTCAGTACAAGGATTTCACAAGGCACATAACAGCACAATTTCACCATAAATAAACTCAACTATAAGAATCCGGATATAAGTTCCACAGGCTACAACAAGCTTTCCAAATATACATTCAAAATACAATACTAAAGTCCAAAATACATCGTCAATCATAATGCCCTCGCAGGGGCTTAATACAACTAGAAGACATACAAAAAAAAAGCAGCTACTCCTCGCTACCCGCACCTGCATCCCTTAGCTTTGAAATAATGCTACCAAGAGGTGGTGAACTTGCAGCCCAGCGAGTATGATTCATAACATCTAAAATAATGACATCGCATGTGTATATGCATGATATGCCTATATTCGCTAGCAGTAACAATATACTTGTTGAGATGACTTAACATGAGTTACTAAATCAATACAATCGATAAAAAATATCAGTCACTATCCTAGAACATACTAGTTCTTAACGTATCAAGATAAGTCCACACAGATATGAATCTTGATATAATCTCTTATTCGTACACATCTCAATCATAGGTTTTACATGTATATATAGCAATAAAATAGCAATTTAGTCATCTCATGTCTACCAAAGCATTAATCATACTTATCATCGCTCACCGAGCTATTCACCCACACAGGTAAATACTCTCAAGAAACAATCATTCATCATCTCATAGATCGAGGGGGGATGTATACACATCTAGCGGTAATGCCACCTACACGTGTATGGCGACACTACAAGTGACCGGTTGTCTGTGGTCATCAGACTAAGGACCCCAGTCGTAAACCCATATCTCACTCTCTCTAAATCATCACCGCTCTCAGCGAGAGAATCGGGAGTCATCGGCTCATCAACAGACGCCCTAACACTGCGTCGTCGGGTACCGCTAGAGTTATATCCCCGCCTCACAATCATGTTATTCTATCATCATAATCTAGTCCTGACTATGTAGTATAACTACCTGAATGCCACATAGGCTCCCGACCTCAGGTGTAGGCCGCTAATGGTATAGTCATATAAAATACACTCTACCCTTAACCCTAGGCTGAGTGAGTAAGGGTACTGCATAGTCAGAATCCGACTACTAATGATAGGTGGAAGTGGTGCAGTGTCTATAAGTGTATAAAGCATGTCATAGTCATCATGATCGTTACATTCTATATTCACAACAATTATATATCTATGCAATGGTATACCATACAAGATACATGTAAAGCATTATCACACTAATGTTTATGCCACATTAACATTCTCATAATATTATGATGAGTAAGTTATCAATAACTGCATATGCAAAGACATAACATGGTGTACTAAATGCATGCATTAATACCGACATTTTCTATAGTGTCATGACAAGTATAATGACTGTAATTATATTATTCTAGATTTGTATAACTCTACTCGCCTGGGGGGTCTCCACGGTATGGTAAATCTCGTCAGCTAGCCGGCTTCTCCGGAATCCCAAAATCTTTCTCACGCGGTCTCAATCCTATTAATTCACGCAAGTAACGCCATACGTAAGATTAGCGAACTAATATAATTAATTATCTTGTTAGCGCATTTATGCTTGGCAAATACATGAGTCGGGGTCTCCTAGGGCGAGTCTTATGTTATCTTACAATTCACATGATACAAAATTGTCATTACGACGGATCAGGCTAATTAAATCAGGTGAAAAAGATAAACAGGGTTATAGGGTCCAAATGGCCCCAAATAGGCTAGGCTAAAGGAATTGGGTAGGCTCAAACCTAAAAAGCAAGAGGGCCTTGGTGGGCTGGGGGCCTAGCCACAGCCCACCAAGGTTGGAATAGTGGGCTACAGACTGCAGCCCACCCAACATTGGGTTAGTGGGCTGCAGCCTGCAGCCCACCCGGGTCCAAGGCCAAGTGGGCTGCACCCTGCAGCCCACCCAGACCGAGCTGGTGCCACCCAAAACTAGCTTAGTGGGCTGCAGTAGCCCACTAAAGGGGAATGGGTGGGGTTAAACCCCCCACCCTTCCACCCCATCTCCTCCCGAGGGAAGGAGGTCGAGGCGGTGAGAGGGATCCACGGGGTTGCGGGGCTGCGGGCGGCGCGGCACGAGGCCGGTGGCACAGCACAAGGCTGGCGGCGGCCACGAGACCGACGGGTAAGTCGAAAAGGGAAAAAGGAAAGAAAAAAGGGGAAGGAGGTGGACCCGACGGCGACAACCACGCTCCATGGCCGGCGGCCATGGGGAGTCCATCCTCCCCCTATCACCAAGGGCCCGAAGCCCAGAGATGGCCTCTCTCCCTCCACCGGGGCTTCTCGGATCGGCGGCTAGACGCGAGGTCGTTGGCCGCCGTGGGCTCCGACGACGGCGAGGGAGGGGGGTTACACTATCAAAATTAATGATAGGGGGGGGGGGAGGCTTATCGGGGGTTGGCCGGCAGGCTCGGCAGCTCTCGGTCCGGCTTCGGCGGCAACGACACTTCGTTGACTCCGGCCTCAGCAATCCGCGAGAGAGGGAGAGAGGTGAGGTGGAGGAGAAGATGAGAGGCGGGGTGGGATGGCTGCGGTGAGGGGAAGAAGGAGATAGAGGAGGTGGGGAATGTGGCGTGCACGGCAAGGGAAAGGGAAGAAGAAGGAGAAGAGAGGATGCGGGCAGGGTGGCAGGGCTGACGCACGTGCTCGGCGTGTGCATCAATCAGAGGGATTTTTTTTTCTTTTTTTTCTTTTGGGGTGTTACACATATACTAAATGTTTAGTTCTTTGTGGAGTTATCTTATTCATTTTCAATGCATGGATGAAATAATGGGTGCTCTAGTTCTTCTCACAACCTAAGAAAGAGCAAAATTGCCCAAGTAACCTAAGTGTTAAATTTTGAATA
Source organism: Typha latifolia (assembly GCF_019914945.1). Classification (NCBI taxonomy): domain Eukaryota; kingdom Viridiplantae; phylum Streptophyta; class Magnoliopsida; order Poales; family Typhaceae; genus Typha; species Typha latifolia. The sequence continues at coordinate 908,225 of NC_133097.1, forward strand.
ATATAACCAAAAACACCATAAGCAACGCACCATATATTTGGATCAAAATCTCTCTTATAGAATTATAATCAGCAAAACTTTCAGTTGATGTTGATAAACTAGTATACTCTTGGTATACCATTTTTCGTTATTCTGCATTTGGAAATAACTTTTTTAAACATTTGTTTCTCATATTAGAAATTTTCAAATCCTTATGTGGTGGTAAATGATTTGGATCCTCTTGAATCCATAATGACTTGCAATACCTATTAACATGATCATTAAATTAGTAAACAAATACATAGCAATGAAAGAAACAATAAAACATAGTAAAAAAGGACTAGAAATTAATTTAATCTTGGATTCAAAGAACATGCTAAACAATGTAGTGATGTATTGCATTTGTCCTATCTATCCATTGGGATCTTATGCATCACTGAATAAAAAAGCGATTCCTCTCATTTCTTCTTATTTTTATGCATAATATGACTGCTATCTTTTCAATCATTGTATCCTAATTTACATATATCACATATAAACATAGTTTATCTATGCCTTCAACTTGTAACATATTATATATATAATATGAAGGTAAGTATATGTTTAATCTTATCCCACCAAAGGTCATCGAGAATTTTATTTTTGACAAATTGTGCTTTGCCAATATCATCTTTTTTGTACGGACTCCATTTATCACTGATTATCATTGATTGAAGACCCTTCTTGATCTTTTTGAATTTTCAACATTATAATAACTGAAGCAAAGTGAGTCTTCGCAATAGCAAGCAATTTTAAGTTGATAAATTCATTAAAGATAGCCAACTTCACGGAATGTTCATAATGAAATTTTTTATGCCTATTATATTATCTACAATTATTGAAATCCAACTACACTCGACAAACGCAATCTCATTTGTCTTTGTATTTTTTTGCTATGCATATGTTCTTTAAAGCTAGATTAAGAGTATGAACGATATATGAGGTCAAAAAAATGTGATAAAATTTTGTTTTCAAGAAGCATCCCTGCTGCCTTGCAAATTGATGCATTATCCATAACCACTTGAACTATATTGGGAGGGTCAACCTATTCAATGATTTTAATGATCAAATTAGAGATAAAAAAATGTCTTTATAATCTCCTTTATAATTTACAACCCTTAAGAACATAGGACCACTCTCAATCACCGGTAAAAACTTTATAAGTGGTCTCCGTTGTTCATTGGTCCAATCATCACATACAATATTCACCCTTTCCCTCCATGTGCTTCTAATAAGTTTTAGCAACATTTCAATATTTACTCTTTCTTGTTGAACTAGTGTAGTTCTCAATATATTGTATCCAAAGGGCATGGATGGCCATGCCGACCGGCACGGGGCGTGCCGGTTGGCACTTGCCGTGCCGGCGGCATACCGTCACGTGGCACAAGGGGTGCCGCATGGCACCCCTCCTAATAGCTTTGCCATCGACCTCGTCGTCGAGCTCGTCGTCGCCGTCGCCGCTCGCGTCGGGTGCCCTAGCCCGAGGGAGGGGAAGAAAGAGATCGAGCCGGATTCGCAACTTAAAATTTAACCGATAAACTCTCTCTCTCTCTCGATCTTTTTCTTCCCCTCCCTCGGGCTAGGGCACCCGACGCAAGCTCGGGCGAGCGGTGACCGGGAGTGGCGATGGCCAAGGTGGTACCTTTTTCTCTCATTTTCTTATGGCACGTGCCGTGCCTGTGGCACTGCCATTGTTGCCAAGGGGTACTAATCCATAAATATTATTATATGTTGCAAATTGAAAAACTCTAATATATTAAGGGTTTCTTGTTACATGAAAAAGCAACTTGACTGAATAGAACATTTTTGTAATTAATTGGCTATGAGCATCATAGCTAAATGACTTTTTAATAGGTGTCATTCTTGTTGCTCTTTTTTTTGAAGTCCCTCCAACTCCAAATGAGCTACTAGAAGATGTTGCTTGTCCAAATTTTGACAAAAGAATTTGTTTAGGCATCAACTCAGCCATATCAACAACCATTTTTATTTTCATGATATGTTAAGTGCTCACGTTTGGACAACCCTAAATCCATGCTCACTAACTTTCAACAAATGATCTTTTACTATGTAATATGATTCTTTGTAGACTTATTGACAATAGTTGTACTTAAATTTATGATTGCCACAACCTCTCAATTTCTCCATCTTAGTAACATACTTCTAGATAGGAGAATTATCATCCACGGTTAGAAAATGTAGTATTTTGACTAGACTATATTTTCAGTATTAATTTTTTTTTCAACCACAATATCTATTTGTAACATTCGGCACCAACACGTGCCTCTCACGTGGGTAGAACCCACGTGATTACCACGTGACCTATTGGTCAATGTTTCAACACAACATACAAACAAAAAAGCCCACATTTCCACAAATAAAACAGACAAAAAGAACAAGCCATAAAATACATATCTATAGACAGATGAAAATTGCTCACGTAAAGGCTACAAGTCATCTAGCTTAATTTACAAGAATAAATAAATAAGAGTAATTAAAGATAATTCTTCCCTGCCACAAATTTCGGCTCATTTACCAATCTGAAAATATTTTCACTAGAAGGTGGTGAGCATAAAACCTAGCAAGTTTTTATTTCTACAGTCTAAAAGTAGTGCAATAAATGATACAATAATAAGTAAAAATATGAATATGTGCATCATGATCAAATCAATGCATCAGTCTGGACTATCAAGTCCTAAAACTCAAGCTCACACTGAGCTTGAGTCATAGACCATGTCAACACCATATCATATAATATGCATCATCTTAGACTACCAAGTCTGTAATATAGCTCTTGTAGAGCTATGCCCGTAGGTCATATCAATACTCATGCTTGACCACACATATACCTGTAAAGGAGAGTAGACCCTAGTGGTGGAATCGTTAGCCTATCACCCAACGAATGACATGACCGATTATCCGCCATCGCAGACTAAGGACCTCAGTCGTAAGCCCATCACAAGGGTTAGTATCGCATATCAATGCTACCATCCGAGCCCTCGGCTCCACATCATTGCATTACCATGCGGAAATCATGTGCCGTTGTTCACGGACACCTTCACCCTATGTCATTGGGTACCGCTAGGTTTATATCATCCTACCCTTCTCTCTCTATCTTAAATATCTGAAAGGGTATAACTCATCAATTGACAGTAAATCGTCCATTGCCCAACAAAACAGCTACCTAATTGTTTATGATCAACAGACTAAGACCTCATGCATGGGCTCTAAAATATATAAGTATAAGAATATCCTCTGCCCATAACCCTAGTTGGGGAGGTGTTGGGTACTGTCAATACACATGTTTACAGCACAATAAACAAATAAAATACATTATTATCATGATTTACGTGCTAATACACATGTTTAGCCTCAAGGGAACTAGGCCTAAAGGCCACATGGGCTGGGCTGCAGCCCACCCACCAACAAACTTGGCTGGGCTATCAGCAGTCCAAACCCACAACAAACTTGGACTCGGCTGCTTACAGTCCAAACCCAACACAACTTGGGTTGGCTGTCTATGGCCCAAACCCAACACAACCTAGGTTCGGCTGCCAGCGGCCCAACCCACCTTGCCTGCCACCCAACCACCACAACAGCCCAACCAAGCTCGAGGGCTAGGCGGCCCAACTCAACAACACCCTCCTTCCTCTCACTCAACTGAAGACCAACAAAGAGGAAGGAGGTGGTTGCCGATGTGCACCACCGTTGGCAGCCGAGGTCGGTGCACTGGCCGACACCCACAACGTGTATGACACTTGAGGTGCGACTTGGCTGGAGGCCGAGCAAGGAGCCCTTAACAGGCTGCGGCTCCATGACACCGGGGAAGGGGGGTGGGGTGGGGTGGGGTGGTGGTGCTGGTCACCGATGACACCCTCAACCAACCGCACCAAACACACCCACCTAGCCCACACGAGGTGGCGCACGGTTGGCTGAGGCAGTCGACGGCGAACAAGCCCCACACTAAGGTCGGCGGCCACGGGGATGAGTTGCCCGACAATCCTGACCACGTCGGCACCAAAGGACGATGCTGGAAGCTTTGTCTCACGAAGAGGGAGACTTTTGACCAATCAAGGAAAGGAGATGGTGCCAGCAGAGGCCGGATCCACTGACGACAGTGGCGGGAAGAGGCCACTTGGTGTGGCCTCTCCCAAAGACGAGAAGAGCCCATGAAGGGCCGAAATCACGAAAGCTTCATGAGGTGAAGCTTCCAGGAATGCGCGGCGGCGACCTGTGGTCCCTGGGCGGCCAACTGGCCGGTGAGACCGAAATCAAGAAAAGGGGGGAAAATGAGATTTGATTGTGTAGCAGTTTTCACTTAACCAACACTTGTCATATGTTTGAACAATGTCGTGTAAGAGAGAGAGAGAGAGAGAGAGAGAGAGAGAGAGAGAGATCTTGTCGTGCTCAGCCGCTCGTTGCCTTTGACTTGCTCAGCCGATTGTTTTGCTCATCGTCGCTGCATTGCCTTCTTTTGCTCGGGGGTTTTAGGTGAGGTGAGGGTTTTAGGTTTGAGGAGTGAGGGTTTTAGGGTTGAGAGGTGTGAGGTGAGAGTTTTAGGTTTTTTGATGGAGTATTGATGCAAATCTAGTATGAATGCAATGTTTTGGAGAACAATCAACCCAAACAAGTAACTAAAGTAAAATTTAGTAATCAATAACTGATAATAAATTAATTGATTAAAATGATTACTACTAGATGGAAGGAGAGAAAACCACTCAGATAAGGTAGTAACTTCTTCAACTTTCAAATATGATGTAAGAAAAGACTTTAGAGTTTAGGTTTACCAATAAATGGAATAGTAGTGCTTTTATTTTGAAACCAAGTCTTCCTCTTCACATCCAGGCACCCAAAGATTCTCTTTCACTACTAGAATCTTCTAGATAGCAACAATAACTAATGAAAAGTAGAGATTGAAGAAGGAAAGAGGTTTAGAGAGGAAGTAGAAGATATTAGAGAATAATTTTAAGATAGAGTAGGGGAAAGGGAGAGAAAAGGAGAAAGAAGGAAGGGAGAGAAAGGGAGAGAAGAAGACTGTAGGAGAAAAAAAATGAGAGATTCAAATAAATCTTATTCAATCGTCCCTTGTTTCTTATGCAATAATCCTTAAATAGGTTAACAACTTTGATTCTAGCTGATTCTAATAGGAACTTATTTCTTAATAGAACTCTAATTGATCATTTGACCTAATTGACTAACCCAATTTAGGTAATAAATTAATGTGGACATTCGCCACATATACCATAACTATCAATTGAGATATAAAATGTTGATAGACTATTTCTTCTCTTTTTGGGCTAGTGATTTGAAAAAATATCAGATATTAAAGAAACAAACTCCTAGAATGTATGCAGTTGGTGAGAGAGAGTGGATGTGAAACAAAAGGAGGACAGTGGGTGTGGATTTTCAAAAAGAAGATATATTTTTGTCCAAGTATTTTCTTGTAACACAAGAATCAAATTGATAAATCTAGTGAAGAGAGCAGTGTTAGTGGCTTAGCACATGCCAGTATGGAGGTGAGGTAAGAGAAGTGAGAGATATGTTAGTTTTGGCATGATACTGAGGGTCTTCATCTGGCGGCAGACTTTGATAGGTCAGGTCAAACTTGATACTGTAGGAGCCTCCCGGAAACTCTAATTTGGCTTTTGAAACCCCTACAACATGTTGGCTAACCGGCTGCGATGATGTTTTAGAAAGTGATCTTTGGTTACATATGATTTTGAGTCTGTCAGGTCAATTACCTGATACTGGTACTATACATGCATTCTGCAATCTGCATGACTACTGGAATGATACCACATAGTTTAACTGCTTTTCATTCAGGTAGACAACAATTAAGGAATCCTATCTTACACATTATTATTTCATCTTTTGTTCTGCGTATCTGCTGGCTTGAGAGATGTACAAACTCATTTAGAGATATCCATGGCTATGTTACATCATCATGAGACAAACAAATTTCTGAGAATGAGGATAATCAAATGTGAGTAAGTTGCTCAAAGCCCTAAATTTGTCAAGTAACTCGACAAGTCAAACTGAAAGATTATATTTCTGTGTTATATGCACAACAATTTCTTGGCAAATAAGATGAATTTTTGTTTGAGTACACTGCCTCAAGTTTTTTGTTCGGCTGAAATTTTGGATCATCGTATAAATGAAGTACAACACTCTGTATTTGAGGGGCAATGAAACTTTTATAGGAATTGGTAAGTCAGGGGGGTGCATGATAGATAACATGTTTTTAGTGCATCTAAAGAGAATAACATACGCGAGGAGAAATATAATACAAAATCCAGGCTGTAAATGGTTGTTACAATTGAGGATTAATTGTTCTGCTACACTGAGCAAAATATCTTGTGTTGATACTTGATAGTTGATACCTTGCTGGCAAAAAGATATTGGTTATGCTGTACTTACCCCCATGACAATGCTTTTGTTGCGTGTTGTATGTTGTTTGCCATGAGGCCATCCTTTCATTGCTATCTTACCTTGGGCTTCTGTAGTTGTTCCAACTCGTTGCTGCTAACTGTCTCCAAATGGGTGTTAAGAGGAAGAAGGGGAAACCCCTCCAGGTTTCTTCTTCACAGATTCTTTATATGGGCTTAAATACTGTGTTGTTTGTCTGGTTGGGCTTGGAAAAAACTCAACAGTCACAAAATAAGCCCACATAACTGTAAGAGTATGTCTCTAGTCAGGTCTGTATGGTCGAATTTGACATGTAAGCTAGCAGTTGTCTTCCCTTTCCTTTACCTTGCTTTAGACCTGACCCACTGTTTCAAAACATTGGTCTCTCTCTTCTTCTTCTCTCTCCATCTTTGTTGCCTTAAGTACCCACTCTCTTTCATCCCTCCTTTCCTTCTTTGTTGCCTTGATGTAGTTGTGTTAGCATGACATGAGATGGCCAGATGTGCACTATTAGTTTGACACATCTCCAAAGCTGTTGGATGTGTTAAAACCAAGGATGGTTATGCCACAGGCATGGCCCATACCGACCATTGGCTGACACGGCATGGCATATGCCGGCCGTGCGGCAAGAGAGGGAGAGTCCACTCACCTTCACTCCTCGACCTCATCGTCACTGCTCGCCGCTGATCTCGTCATCATTGACGGTAAGCTCAACGACAAGATCGAATGCAAGCAGTAAAACAAACTCGACGGCGAGTGGATTGCTGCTTGGAAGGGTGCCATGCGGCACCCCTCGTGCAGGTATCGTCGGTTAGAACCACTAATCTTATGATTGTTGTCCTATGAAATTTCTCAATTCTTAAGATAAAGGTGTGCATACTGAGTTACTGCTCCTTTACGTCTTTCCATATTCTTCCATAATCTGATCAGTCCTATTATGGTGGATTATGCCTTAATATTTCTTTTTGACATAGTTTTTTTGTTTTATGCAAGTTTGAGTAAAGTTGCTTGACATATGTGCCTACAATTTATCTGTTTTCCATTCTCTTTCTTCTATTTGCTGTATGTTTAGCTGGTGGAACTTTACCGAATAGATAGTTGGCATTTGACAAGTTATAACTTTAATTTTTCATTAAATTTCTCCAGCCCTTCTGGAAAGTGGTTCAGGAAGGTTCCAGCCGAGGGCGGAGTGTTCTGGGTATGGATTTCACATGCTGCCTCTTTGATTACTTCACAGGAGCTATTTAAGTGATACTGGTCATTTAAAATGCAGGAGTTCTTGAGGCAAATTTTATTGAGCCAGCTCATGACAAGCAGGACTTTGAAAGGACACCACTATTTATTCGGCTGGAAACAAAGCTTAGACAAATAATTCTTGACTACTGGTACATATCTCCAAACCTGTGCAATATTTCTTGCATAATGAATAAAAATTTGTTGCATTGTTATTTGGCAAGATAGAGAAATTTGTCTCCAGTGGCAGAAATCTTTTTAATCATTCTTTTGTCTCTTTTATCTTCTGTATGTATTCCTCAATAAACATCTTTCATTTTGATTTTATGTGACAAATTATTGTTGTGTTGTGTTTCTGTTTGTTAGGTTCCAATTGATACTAATTTAATGCTATGTATGAATAGTTTCGTTAAACATGGTTAATATAGTTGTGAGTGTTGTTGAGATTCAATGTCTCAAAACATTATCTAATTTCTTTTACGGTAACATAGACTTAAAGTTCGAAAATTGAGATCGGAATTGGCCTTCTGAAAAATCGATACGTATCTGCCAGATAGCAATGAAAGGATGGGTCAGGTTGGATTTAATCCATTGTGTTTAAAGGCGGCGGCCATGGTGGGGTGGGCGAACCAGCCATTCGGTAATGCACCTAGGTGGCCTATAAATGGTGGCAGGTTGCCAATTGTCCTTTTGACGGGTCACCTTATCATTTGGCAGCTCGCCTTGTCCTTTTTGCGGCTTTCTTAGTTATTATAGCCAGTCGATTATGTAACACCTACCTTTAAATACACGTGCTCCTCATATAGGTAGAACTCACGTAGTCTCCACGTGACCTAATGGTCAATATTTGCACATAATATATATGATAAACTCAATATTTTCACAAATAAAAATAAGCTAAATGGAGTTTAAATTACCACAGGCCGCAATCAGTCCCAAAATATGTATGCATACACTTCCTTAAGACAATGCCCACATAGGGGGTTACATTTCATATAACTTATTTTACAATATTAAAACAAATAAAGAAAAGTATAATCAAATCTTCACCAGCTCCTTCACAGACTCGGGGTCATCTGCTGATCTGAAATATCTTCACCAACTCCTTCAAGACAATGGCCACGTAGGGGGTTACATTTCATATAGCTTATTTTACAATACTAAGACAAATAAAGAAAAGTATAATCAAATCTTCACCAGCTCCTTCACAGACTTAGGGTCATCTGCTGATCTGAAAAATATTTCCACCAAAAGGTGGTGAGCATAAAACCCAGCAAGTATACATCTCTATATTCTAAAAATAGGATAACGAAGGATGTCACGTGATACATATGTATGCTAATATAATTATAGTAATGCATCTATGCAACATATTCATATCAATAGCTCACATGTATTAAATAAAGAACACATGACATGTATTATTTAAACTATCAAATTATTTATATCAAGCTCACAAATCATTTATTACCAAATTTACACTGAGTCATAGCCATAATTATTATAACATGCTCAAAGAGCTATCCACCAGATAATAAATATAGGCTCACACATCATTTCAAACATTGAGGATAAGTAGACACCTAGCGGTAATGCCACCTGTACATGCTTGGCAACGCTGCATATGACTGATTGTCTGTGGCCACTAGACTAAGGACCTTAGTTGTAGGTTTATCATCATCAACAATATCATCGCTCTAGTAAATCATCGTATAGAGCAGAATCATCGCATACAATGAAAAAGAGCTCACATTTAAAACATAAGTACACATTCCACTAATTAATTAACAATCCTACTAACAATCGATATTTGTATGAGTAGGTCCACCTAAGATCTCCTTACATTTATTGATCAGGTAGAATTAGTATATTAATTATGACGATTTGACACTATTAAGGTCCGTTAAACGATTATCATCACATTTACCGTTTCACCCATTATTATCAATTTAAAGTAAAAGAAAAGACCACATTCAATTAACTATATTGAATATAAAGGTACCTCTAATATAGTTACCAAACTCCAATTAGAAATAAATTCCAATTAAAAACAGATTCATAGTGGTAATCTTACGGTAATGCCTGAATTGTTAATATTGATTTATAGCAATTATTATGACCAACTAATTTACCTTTGAAAGATGATTAATAATTAAGGCTTAAGTTGACAACGATAATTAAATACGATGGCTAAAATAAATTTAAATAATTAAAGGTGCTACTAATCTGCTTGGATCAGCTCAAGGACAAGCATAAATTCCCCAAGATTAGGCCTGAAGCCCCGAGCCAACTGGCTGGGTCGCAGCCCAACTCACTAAATCACTAGAGCTAGGCTAGGCCGCACCCAGCCCAACTCAGCACACTCCCCTCCCTTACCTCCAACCCAAACCAAATGAGGGAGAGGTTGCCGACGATGAGGGGGAGCACACTGGCAAATACCGAACTTGGAGGAAATTGGAAGAATGGGGAGTCGACGGCAAATCGCTGACTGGCCAAGGTGACCGGCGACGACGAGGGACCTCTCCATAGCTGGCGGCCATGGAGGTTGCCCTTACACCTCACTAAGCCACAAGGGCCTCGAAAGCCGACTGCCCAAGCTCCTATGGAAGGAGAGGGAACTACCAAGGCCAGCACGGGGAAGCACAAGGCCACCGGCCAGCCGATTACCCGATGGGGTCCGACGGAAAGGAAAAGAAGGGAAAAGATATTTTAGGCTAAATTAAATACAAAAATAACTTGACAATACAGGAGAGGACTCACTGACAAATATGTCTGTGGCGACGGCAGGCTTCGGTGATGCCTCGGCGCGCGAGAAGGGGAAGAGGAGAGCGGCAGCTGCGGGGTGAGGGAGAAAGGAAAGAAAAGAAGAAGAGAGGGGGGAAAGGAGGACGACGTGGGGAAAGATTGGGGCACGTGCCCCACACGTGCAATTTTTTTTTCTAAATTTATTATTATTTAAAAAATGGTATGGATAGTGAGTTAGTGACTAACTTAAAAAAAACCCACTTTGCCCTAACCCAATTGAGCTCTTTTCCTCTTCCTTCTCTCTTGAGCGACAACAACAAGCGGTATTGGCAGAGGGAGTGGCGACGACAAGCGGCAGCAGTAGCGATGAACTCGAAAGACATCGCATTCACCGAGCTATCCAGCTGTTGCCACCTCTTTCTCCGCTGCCATCTTCAATAGCACTATCGCTTGCCCTTTCCTCTCCCCCATTCCTCTCTGCCATCACTTGCCCTTTCCTCTCCCCCATTCCTCTTTACCATCGATGTCTGATCTACAGAATGAATGATTATTATGGCTTGGCTTGGCTTGAAGTGGTCGCACAATCACCACTTTCAATCTCTGATCTAAAAGTAAGGAAGAGAGCGAAAAGAGAGACTAGAGAGCAATATGTAGTGAGAGCAATGGGCAATGGTTTTCTTGGGCTGGGAAGGGGAAGCGGAAGTGGTTTCCTTGGGCTGGGAAGGAGAAGCAATAGTGGTTTTCTTGAGTAAGAGGAAGGGCAGTAATTTTCTTGTAAGGGGGAACGGTAGTGGTTTCATAGACTGGGCTTAGGAGAGACATGATGTAGAGTGATGGATATCAAGTGATTGATGGTAGAGTAGCTGTCCTGGGCACTAGCTTTATCCTAGTGCACTTATTTCTAAGAGAAAACGTCCTCATCTTCTTCTCGAATCACTGAGCTTGCCATAAGAGTAGGATGCTGCATATTTGTCTATATAAGTGCTGAATAGTGTGATTTTAATAATATAAATTTAATCTTATTTATACGAATTAGTGTAACAAAATTTACATATAGTATATTTTATATGATATTAATTATTTTTATTTTTTATATATTAAAAATACTAAACTATCTTGGCGTCCGCCTTCTGCCTAGGTGCTAGGCGATGGTGACCGCCCACAACTCACACCGCCTTTAATACATTGATTTAATCCGACTAATTTTCAGTCCTAGACATAGGAGCTGAGATGACTGATGTAACAAATGTCATCGAAGGTGGACACAAGTTGAGTATTCTGAGGCATTAGGAAGGAGAGAGGAAGGGCGGGCATATCTTTAATGAGAGGGAGAGGGAGAGATGTTATCAAGGAATAAAGAACTAACAATTTTTTTTTGGAAACTAGCATAATGGAAAGAGAGTATAGAGGTCCTTTCTATTACAGGTTGTTGAGATCACAAAAGTCTTGGTTTTTTTATAAATTTGGAAGATGAAGTTTCAACTTCGGATTTGTCTAGATAAGTGTTCTATTTTCTTTTTGCTTAATCATCACAATATCCATTTTAAATTTGCACATATCTATGATTGTCTACTTGTAATAAGTATTGATGACTGCTAAACTGTTAATAAGAGGCTTTCTTTGTGCACCTATCTAGCCACCGCACACAATGCTAATCTCTTTTCCCCTCCACGTGCACTTAATGAGTTTTAATAATCTTTCTTATTAGAGGAGTGTGGTTCTTAACATATTATATCTAGGAGATAAATATCCTAATATTTGACTGCTAGTTTCAAAAATATAAAACTTGACATAATAGAGTTTCTAGCAAGATGAAAACAATTGAATAGAACATTCTAGCAATTTCATAATGTAATAATTATGAAAAATTGTATTAAATGACTTCTCAAGAGTTGTTTCTTTCGTTGCCCTCTTATTTGATCTAAAGGGTATACTAGAAGAAATGGTTCAAAACGGCATATTGGACGAAGTATGTTGTGCTGACTTTGACAACGGTACTAGCATAGGCATATAGTGTTTTATTTTTAAGTCAGTGTTCTCCACAATCTTTTTCATCTCCATAATATAAAGGCTATTTACTTTAGGGCAAGATTTGATTTCACATCCACTAGTTTTTATCACATGCTCCACTCTATAATAACATTTTTTGTATATTTGTGGACAATAATTGTATTCAAATCTAGTATTCGCTTCTTTCCCATCTTTTCTAATTTTGTTACATACTTTTAAAGTGGTGCATTTCAACGAAATAGAGAGGACAACAAAATAGAAATAAGAGAAAAGGGAAATTTGATATGAGGAAAGGAGAAAGGAGGGAAAAATGGACAAGGGAAGTGAAGGGAGGAGAAGAAAAGGGATACTTTCTATTAACGATAGTCGTGTCAACTGGCATGCCCATATGTGCCAGTTTCATACCTTTAACACATTTTGGTTTGAATATATGTATTAAAGCTTACATTAGGGTCATTTATTATCAAATTATTTTTGTAAATGATATATTTTATTAATGATATATAAATAATCAAATAGAAATATTACTCAACACATAATATGATTGAACATATTTATTAAACTAATATTAATGATTTAATACTCTATAATATAATTAAATATATTTATTAAACTAATATTAATGATTTAATGCTCTATAATATAATTGAACACTCCATAATATGATTAAAATAGGAAAAAATGGGCTCCATATGACATGTCATGTTTGTCATATGATTAAAAAAGGCTCTATAGAATAATTTGGATTTACCACTCTAATGGATTTGTTTTGAACCTCCGCCACCCCATGCCAATTAGTACCCATGCTGACCGGCACAGCCATCATTGCCTTCTATAAAAAAGGCCGATGTAAAGGGAGAGAGAAAGATTGACATTGAGAGTAGAAAAGAGGCATTGAGAAAGGAAGTTTGGGGAAGACCTCGTGAGAGAGAATATTATCGAGAAAGGAAAGGGTTACGCTATTGAGAGAGACAGGAGAGGAAATGGTTTGTGGCTATCGAGAGAGAACGAGAGGGAAGCAGTCGGTGCCCTATTCTTTCCTCTTTCCGCTTTCCTCTTTCAATCTTAAGTAACAGGCAAAAGGCTTTACGGGTTAAAAATATTTAACCTACCCAATACCTGTGCAATGTTACGACTTGAAACTTACTGGCCACATATCTCAATAGGCTTGGATACATGATGCCTTAGTATTAACTTTTCAAAATCCAAAATCTAAAAAGAACTCAATACTAAAAACTTGTAAGGAAATAAAGATAATCTAATTAGACAACCAATTTCTTTAAAATAACTAATCCAACAAAAGGAGAAAGATAACTCCAAAGTGGAGGTAAATGGGTCCTAGTGCACCAAGTTTATTTGCCATGAGGATCAACATATGAAATATTAAGGGATTTTAATAAGCTAACAACTTTAGCTCAGTGGATGAATCCACTCAAAAGTTAGTAAAACTAGAATCCGTGCGACATGATTTAAAAACCAAAGCTCAACAATTAATAATAATAATCAGCGTGCTCATAATGTGAATAATAAAGCACAAATAATGATAATGCAACTAACAAATTGATGATTTGCTCAAATCTTATTATATAAAACTTCTTAATCTCAATAGATACCATATTTATCATTTTGGGATTGTGCCCGTAAATCCACATCAACTAGAAGGAGGTAGTACTCAAGTCTTTTTCTTGTAGATGATCCAATTAGGGTCATTAGGAAGTGTCATTGTGTTAAATGCATCCTATATTTTCCTTTAACTATTGGGCAAGATTAGAGTCACTCAGAGAGTTTTTGGTAATCTAAGACTGTTCTCTGACCTTGTTAGAATCACATAAACAAATCACTATATGATCAGAAATAGAGGTATATTTTTTAGATTTTAGATAGACTTAAGTCACCACAGAGAGATATACGAAGAATATCTAGCTTGAGACTGTTTTTAAAGTGGTACATACTCAAAATTAATATTTCGTTAAATGCACTAAGATTATATTTCACGGTCTAATATTGCACCAAGTAGAACATATCACAAAGTATAGCATATCACAAAGTATAATATTGTACAAAGATAATATGATGGCATAATTAGACGAAATACGAGGCAAATAAATACATAAGTGAATCCACTCACTTTTGATCCACGTGGAATAGATCAAATCAATAGTCCATGTAAAACTCTTCACCTTTAGCCATAAATAAATTTATATTTAGAAAACTATATTTTACCTTTATATGATTAGGCCTAAATTTGTGTCACTTTACCTCAATATAATTATATTCAAACAAAACCATTACTTTTTTCATCATCTTTGATTGATTTACAAATCAAATTAAAAAATACTCATTAAACACAAATTTGTAGATAATTGGATAAGCTTTCGTCTAAAATAATACTGATTGAATTTCAGATGATAAATATGACAAATATATTGAACATATGCATGCTAATATTATATATTTGTCATCTGAAATTTGATCAATATATTTTAGATGTGTAGAAAGCTTATCTAATTTCAATTATCTCCAACTTATTTTTAATGAATATTTTCAAGTAAGACTTATATATTAACCAATTATGATGAAAAAGGAAATAATTTTATTTTGAATATAATCATGAGCAAAGTGACAAATAAAATCGTAAAGGGATGAAGTGAACCTAGGCCTATCACAGGTGGCTAAAATATAATTTCCTCTTTATATTTTAATTTAACAACATATGAAATTTCTCGAATTGACACTGATTAAGTTTGAGCCAATTATAAGTTCAACTACATGGGCTAGCTTAAGCACTTAGTTAGAGCATACTGGGCCAAGGCTTAAAAATCCAATAGAATTGGTGGATATTACACCTAATATAACCAATAAACCTAAAACGTATCCTTCACATCCAATCCTATTCTATTGATGCTCTGGATATGTATTGGATATATATCCAAAGTGTATCCGTCCTGTATCCATATACGATAGAGCCATGAACATAGTTGAGAAATTTGTCCTAGGAGAGTGGAATGAGATGTCTCTTTTTAGTTTGATGTGTGTTGAATCATTTGAGAGGAGGGGTGGGGACTATGAAGGGTAAGGGCATTCTTTTAGTAATACATAATATTTTATTGCCATTAGTACATAATATTGATATTGTATGCAATTGTCTTAAATTGTTGAACTAATGAATAATTTTTTAGAAATAATTAGCTTTCTAAATGTATTACTTGTTACAAATGATTAATACCCGTCATGCTCTATTTTACTTTGCTATCAAAGCGATGCTAAACTCGGATTGATACAGTATAATATTATATGCATTTGTTGTCACGAATCGAAATAGGAATCATGATTGGTCATGCACCTCAATATGCTTGAGATACATGAAGCCTTATTAATACTTCTTAAATGTACGATGGCAAAAATAAATAAACGAAGAAGATCTGCTTTATAAAATTTAAACTAATTGTAATAATTATAAAACAATATCATTATTTTTGAGTCTCTAAACGAAACAAATTTAACTTCTAATCTAAAGCATAAAATCTAAAAGAGCGAAAAAGTAAATAGGTGGATCCTAAGTGGAGGTGGAGTCTGGGTACATCTCGCTCAGTCGCCACGTTGACTATTACCTGTGATAGATAAATAAATAAAGATAAATAAATCCATGAGCCAACAACTATAGCTCGGTGAGTGGAATCCATTCGAAAACCAAATAAATTCTAAATTATATTAATGTTGAATAAAATTAAACTAAAATCAACAATATCCATAACAATTTGCAATAGACATGCTCTTTAAATAATGACAACGATAACAATAGAGAGTCATAATTTGTAACATTGCACAGTTTCAACATGTTAATATCTTTTCAATATTTATACTGTCATATGTCTTAATGATCCTATATCTTGTGAATCCACATCAACTAGAAGTCACCTTGAGATGACGTTCGGGACTTTTCTTAATAGCTAATCCGGTTAGGGTCATCAGATGGTATCACTATGTGATCAATACACTATGTCTTTTCCACTAACCGTTGAGAGAAGTTAGAGTCACCTAGAAAATTTCTCATTCATCCTAAGACTGTTCCCTAACTCCGCCAAAGTCACTTAAGAAAGTCACCGCAATAATCTGATTTAGGACTTTCCCCTGGACTTTCAGATAGACTTAAGTCACCACAGAAAATCGCAAGTGATTTATACCGAGACTGTTATCTAGGTCGTACCAATACTAGTCTCATTTTTCTTTTTACTAAAATTTAATATTTACACAAGGTATGGTGATGCACTGAGTATAATAATTAAATGCACACAGAAAATGTAACAATTAAATTTTGCACGTAAGGATGAAATAAATAAATTTGCACACAGAAAATTTACATGGTCTGACAAGGTACGAAATGTAATAAAAATAAATATGTGAGTGAACCCACTCACCTGAGTCTAGGCAAGACAACTGAATCTCAAATCCCTAGCTCACGTGCTAAAAATCACCACCTTTAATAATAAATAACAATAACATTTTTAAATAAAAAATATTAAATTTTTTTTTAATGCAATTTAACTCAAAAATTAATAATTTGGGCCAAAATAAGCCCAAATCAGTTAGGCTGCGCTGCAGTTGGCTCGCAACCCACCCAACAAATACTTAAATGGATTGGGCCCAAGGCCCAATCCAATTAACTAATGGAACTGGGTTGGGTTCCTTGGATTTGGATCCAACCTGACCCGAATCCAAAAACATAAGGGGAGAAGGCCAGACTCGGGTTGCCCGAATCTGCCTTCTCCAAACCGAAGGGAATCGAAGGGCAAGAGAGAGAGAGAGAGAGAAAGAGAGAGAGAGTCCATTGGTGATCGCCACCGTCGGCGGTCGCTAGCCACACCCTAAACTCCCGCCACAATCGTTGGCCACAGCAACCACATGAGGTGGAGAAGTTGCCGACGATGACCTACACTCCTAACTTATGGTCGACGGTGATTTGAGCTATGAGGGCTCTCCCAGAAGATAACATCGACACCGGGCTTAAAGTACGAAGCTTCCGGTGACGGAGTGGTAGCGTCCCGAAGCCGCTGGCCGATGAGGTTCACCAATGAGACTGCAACACCGAAATTAGGTATTTCTAATTTACTCCATTAAATTAAAATTAAACTAGAGGGATGAGAGAGGGCTCACCGAGGAGGAGCTTGATGGTCCTTATTTATTCCGGCGATGCTCCGATGGGCCGAACCCACGTCGTGATTCCGACGGAAAGGAAGAAGAAAACGAAGGAGAAGAAGAAGAAAAGGGAAATGGCTGGGGGGGAAAGAGGTTGAGGAGAGAGAGAAAAATTAGGGTTTAATTTATAGTGCAAAAATCAAAATCTAAGTTAGATTTGGATTCGACGAGATTTCGGCGACTGCCTCATCGCGTGCCGGAGAGGGAGAGGGGACGGGGTTGCACGTGTAGAGCACGTGCACCCTCCTCTCTCAAACCTTTCTTTTTTTTTCTTCCGATTCTCACATTTGTGGGGCTCAAATATCAGCAGGAAATACAATGTATTTGTTTGTGTAATTCATAAGTGTTCTTTTTGTTGATGTCTCCTATGACGTTGTGAGTTCACAATTATTTCATTAGATTACTATGAGCTATTAACTTGTCTTAATTCAGTTGCTTGAAGGATCACATTAATAGCATCTTTTACATGCTTAAAATTTATTAATAAGTGAAGCAACCTCTAGTTCCTTGTTTATTTCATTTTAGATTTTGTTTGCTCAATGTAATAGTGGTTTGGCAGTTATAGTTTGATATTTTTTAGTTCATGTTTTGCCTTTTCTGTGCACTTGAAGTTATATCAATTAATGACTAATTTGATATAATCTGCAGGAAAAATCATTGTCACTTAATTGGCTACCAGAATCCGGAGACAAAGAAGAAGGGATCTGATAAAGGTTCACACAAGTCTAGTGGGAAAGTGCAAGAAAAAATCCATTCTGGTGAACATGTTGTAGGGATTTCAGCAATTACGCTGCAAGGAATGTCAAGCTTGGAACCAGTAGTTGGAGTGGCAGCTAATAATCAGGACCAGCCAGGTGAGCATATCATAGAACTAGCATGATTTTTATTGTGTTTTGAACTTTTATCATCTGATTCATCAGAATATATTGAAGAACTCAACATGACAATTTTCCATACGAATCAATGATCTTCTGATTGATCCTTCCTCTATCCTAGGTTGTGACCTCAAAGGACTGCTGACAGATTTTTTATTCAGGAATTAACAGATGAGATATACATTTTGTATATAACTGCAATATCTTGATTTATATCGCTGACAGATGGCAAAATTTATAGAGCTTACTTGTTTACTTCTATGGAAATAGAATATGGGGTATAAATAGAAAAGACTTAGCCTTGCACTATCTTTTCTATTTCTAGTATGAGGTGGCTGCCATATATGACCAGCCAAGGAAAAATATGACAGATATGCAGAAATATGTTACTCACTTGCGCAATAATTATTTGAACCCTGCAAATAGTAAAGAAGGCAGTACAATAGACATCCATAATTGCATTAAATGATATGATTATCATGCCATCGTTATTTGGAACCTTGATAATAGTATGATAAAATGCACACGTTAATTAGTCATACTTAAGTTTATTGCAGAAAAATGGTGGGTAAAGATGTACCAAGGGATGATGGCTGATTAAATCATGGAATTTAAGCTATGAGTTCAAAATTTATAGTCTATCACTGCTGGTGCGTTTCTGGATGGAAAGTCAGGCTGATTTGTGTTAAATATGTCATCAGAAAGAAGAAGCAACTAGAAAGTAGTAACATTATTCATGCAACTCTTTGAAATCTGGTTCTGTGCATAGTAACCTTTTACTAGTGGCTTCATTGAGGATTCTTGTCCAAGGCACAGGGAGTGCACGTATTGCCACATCCTGTACCGGCCTGTTTAATATCTAGCAGCATATTTTGACACCATAAGCATGAGAGCATTGTGATATCCACCTGTATTGTTGCAAGTAATTCACTGGTATATTATGTATCTGCTTGTGCTGATTGACAAGACAATCTATGAGTGTCATGACCCGAAATAGGAATCATGATTGGCCATGCATCTCAATATGCTTGAGATACACGAAGCCTTATTAATACTTTCTACGTGTACGATGGCAAAATAAATAAATAAAATGAAGATCTGTTTTATTAAATTTAAAACTAATTGCAATAAACATAAGATAATGTTATTATTTTTGAGTCTCTAAACGAAATAAATAAATCTTCTAATTTAAAGCATAAAATCTAAAAGAGCGGAAAAGTAAATAGGTGAATCCTAAGTGGAGGTGGAGTCCAGGTATATCTCACTCAGTCGTCCCGCTGACTATTACCTGAGATAGATAATGAATAAAAAAAATAATCCATGAGCCAACAACTACAGCTTAGTGAGTGGAATCCACTCGAAAACCAAGTAATTTAAAAAAAAAAACTAAAATCAACAGTATACAAAACAATTTGCATTGGACATGCTCTTTAAATAATGACAATGATAACAATAGAGAGTCGCAACTTGTAACTTTGCACAGTTTCAATGGGTCTAAACCCTGTGGATCCACATCAATTAGAAGTCATATCGAGATGATGCTCGGAACTTTTCTTCATAGCTGATCCAATTAGGGTCATCAGATGGTATCACATGTGATCAACACACTCTGTCTTTTTCTCTAACCATTGAGAGAAGTTAGAGTCACCTAGAAAATTTCTCATTCATTATAGGACTGTTCTCTAACCCCGCTAGAGTCACCTAAGAAAGTCACCGTAGTGATTTGATTTAAGATTTTCCCCTGGACTTCCAAATAGACTTGAGTCACCACGGAAAATCGCAAGCGATTTATGCCGGGACTGTTCTCTAGGTCGTACCAATACTAGTGTCATTTTTCTTTTTACTAAATTTAATATTTGTACAAAATATAGTGATGCACTGAATATAATGATTAAATGCACACAGAAAATGTAACAATTAAATTTTTGCACGGAAGGATGAAATAAATAAATTTGCACACAGAAAATTTACATGGCCTGATAAAGGTACGAAATATAATAAAATAAATATGTGAGTGAACCCACTTACCTGAGTCTAGACAAGACAACCGAAATCTCAAATTTCTAGCTCACGTACTAAAAATCACCACCTTTAATAATAAATAATAATAAAATTTTTAATTTGAATAATATCAATATTTGTAAAAAAACTAAAAAGAATTAAAATGAGTTAAATTACCCATTGGATTGGGCTGGGCTACTGCTGGGTTAGCCCGTAGCCCATCCAATTTAATTGGTTCGGGTCGGGTCTAAGGATCTGAAATCCAAACCCGAACCCGAACCCGAATTCAAAAGAAAAAGGGGTTGGCTTGGGTTTAACCCGAGCCCAACCAAACCCCTTTTTCTTCCTTCTCGCGTTCGACGCGAGGAAGGGAAGAATCGAGGGAGAGAGCGTGGCTGCCGGCGACTCTGCCGATGGCAGTTCACGACCGGCTCCCTCTCTCTCTCTCTCTCTCTCTCTCTCTCTCTCTCTCTCTCTCTCTCTCTCTCTCTCTCTCTCTCTCTCTCTACTTCGTCGTCCTCACGAGGTGGAGGAGAACCCACCACCGACGGCCCACTCAAAGTCAACGACGACTGGAGCCACGAGGGCTCTACCGGAAGGCAACCATAGCGCAAGGCCAACGGCTTGGAGCTCTTGAGCATGAGCAAGAAGAAGCCGCGGCCGCCGGTCGGCGAGAGTTACCGGTGAAGCCGAAATCTCCCAAATTAGGTATTTTTAATTTACTTTATTAAATTGAAATTAAACTTGAGGGGTGGGAGAGGGCTTACCAAGGAGTCACGTGGTGGTCTTCGTTGTCTTCGACGGCGCTCCGGTAGACCGATTCCACAGCGTGACTCCGACGGTGAGAAGAAAAAGAAAACGAAGGAGGAGGGGAAGAAGAAAGGAGGGGGATTAAAGGGAGAGAAAAATTTAGGGTTTAATTTATAGATTAAAAGAAGATCAAATCTAATCTTCTTTGCGCCTCGTCACGTGCAGGAGAGGGAGAGGGGAGGAGGGGCTGCACGTGCACCCTCCTCTCTCAACCCCTAATTAATTTTTTTTTTCTGGTTCTTACAATGAGTGTCACCACTACCACCATGACACCACCAACAAAAACTTATATTCCAAATTTCCAATAAATGAAGCTGATCTCTGGTACTTGGTATATAAAGGCCATATATGCAACCTTTATGAGGTTCAACTGCAAGAACGTTTTTATCAATGTAAATAATGATAACTTGGTTATATAAAGATGATTCATATCACCATAAATTATGTGTTTAATTCAGCTTACACCCATCAACTGCAACAGCAGTTTTTTTTTCATTTCACACCCTGCATTGTGTTTATTTTAGTTTACAACCTTTTTATTAATTTCTGTCCGACTGTTGTCTTTGTCACTAAATATAGAAAACACCGTACTTTGGGTGCTTTGAAATCTAATGACAAATATATGAGTGATTCAGGCTGTTTTTTGGTGTTTTGTTAAAAATGCAGGCAGTTGAAAATTGTTAAAGAAACAAGTAAACCACAATAAACACCTAATAGAGGATGTGAGCTTATAAAATTCCTATTAAAAAATTGATTGAGTACATGTTCACTAGAAAGATTGTTTAATTTGCATTGCCTTATCTTCTATTGTTTGTAGCTTGCTCGCCTATCTGGCCATTATTAAATCTCATGTAATGTTCTATTTCACTTATATATTCTACTTAATTTTGAAGGCTGAGAAAAATGCACTTTTAATCTATACCACTTGTGGTAGTTGTCTAAAATTATAGAGGAATATATATTTTATCTCATATGGTTAGGCCATATTCCTTTTTCAACTTTCATTTGTGACACATATTTCTATCATGGTACTGACCTTTGTATAATTGGTTGGTATATATTTCTATCATGGTACTGACCTTTTTAATTTATGATATCCAGTTGGGAATAAGTCTTATACTTTGCCGCAAGTCCCTCCAAATTTTCAATTCTAGGGATTATGATTACAAACATCCAAAATTAGTTATCTTTGGTGTGACAGAGTGACAGTTACACATAGGTTAAAACATATGGTGATCAAGTGTCACAAATGAAAGTTTAAGGATGCACCCTTAATTTCAATTAAACCAGTGTATAATTATTTTGCTCAAAAATTTATTTCCGAACTTGTTTTATATTGGACTAACTTTTTGTTTTAAGTTTTATGTGAAGGTTCTACTGCATTACCTTCTAGTCCTGCTCAAGGGCAAGAAACTACTATAGAACCATCTGATCTGAGAGAGGTGCATATCTTCTTTTAACTCACTTGTTTGATATATTCTTTTTGCACCCAATAAGGTATGTATTCAATGTACTCTTGTCCAAATGAAGTATGATACCTAATCATCTGCTTCTTTCCTATTTTCATGCTCATATTTTCAAAAGTCCTTTATAACTTCATTTTACTTTCTAGAAGTGATTTATCATTTATTCTTTTACCACGTCCCTCACTTGGTTGATCTTACAAGGAACTGACCAAGTGATAAATGTGCTCTATTGTGCTGCTATACATAGTTTTATAGTTCTTGGATAGTACTCATAAAATTATATTGCATTGTTCTATATCATTGCCTTGCATGACATGAGTTTCTATTATGGTTTCAAGCTTTACTTGTTCTACGACAAAAGTAGCTTCTTGATCTTCTTGTTAAAACACCACAATTTTCATGGAATGATTGAATAATACTCTCTCTCTCTCTCTCTCCCCTGTATCGAAGGTCCTCTTATTACACTTATGTTGCTTATGAGCATTTTAAATGCAAGTAATTTGGATGTCCTTGAAGAATTGATGCATGAAGAAAGATGACTTACACAATATTTTTTATAGAAGATAATCTGCTGTTGCACTGATGCACTTTCATGCTTGAATTACCATTAAAGTGCCCTGGAGTAGAAAGATCTATTCACCTTCGTCGATTCCCATTTTACAAATTACACCTTATATTTTACCTATATTATAATTCTCATCCCGTCTTTGAGGATTTTGTAACCCGACCTTTTCTTTTCCCTTATAATTCTCATTTAACACCTTCTGTTATAATATATAAAATAATTTATAAATACCTAAATTACCCCTATCTTTTTCATTCTATTTCTCTCTTCCCAAAAAAAGAATAAGAACAAGAAGAAGAAAAGGAGGAGGAGGGGGAGGGGGAAGATGAGGAAAAGTGGCGGCAATGACGACGATGACAATGGAGGTGGTAGGTGGGGAAGATGGTGGAGGGATAGAAAATGAGAGGGAATGGTGAGGGTATTTTAGTAATTTAACCAATATTAGTTAGTCAAAATAATATCAGGATGTTAAATGAGAATTATAGGGGAAAAGAAATGGTCGGGTTATAAAAGCGTTAAAGACGGAGTATGAATCACAAAATAGGTAAAATGTAGGGTATGATTTATAAAAATTTCTTTTGTTAGCTATGCTTTAAGTTTGTTGTTATCCTTTGAGATATTTTAACCTGCTTGTCTGTCATTAAGGACAAGGTTTAATGTTTTGAAATCTTTTCATATTTTCATACTAAATGCAATTAACTTTCTTTTGCATTTTAGTCAAGCATTGACCTTTTCAGTAGCCAATGCTAATAGTTCTAATAGTTGTCTGGAAGCTCTAGCAAAGCTATCTATAATTTGTCATTTTTCCTATAACAAAGTGTTAAAGATAAAAATAAAATTTAGAAAGTAAAGAAAATATGTAAAAGGTGCCCTATAGCAAAGCTCCGACCAGCACAGGTCTTCTCTGAGGTGGATTTCACACATAATGGCAGTAGTTGGCGACAAAACTGGTGGTAATATGACTGTCAATGATAGTTTTTCAATGTATCCGAATATAGATGCCGTCATTCTGGACATTAGACGTATCATGGTTCATAATAACTGATGACTTGTGTACTAGGCTGCCACCAAAAATAACTGCTGACATCATGATATACATTTCTGCAAAAGCTGAAATATTATGTGAACCTCATGCTGACTATTGCTAAAAGTATGAAGTGTCCTTTAATGGTCACACTGCCTGTGGTGCAGTATGAGAATCAGTTTGTCTCTCTCCTGTATATCCACTCCAGATCCTGCTTTGCAATATTTAACCTAAAAATAACTCTAGAAGTTCATCACTATCACCACTATCATCAGTGTATGATCTCTTACCCAGGCTCACAAATGAATGGTCCCACTTTATGTCCCACTCATCATCCTCATGTATTTCAGCTTGTTTCCATACAATTTGTAGAAACAGGATGAAATTGTGGTTAAATGACCAGAAATGATATGAAACAATGATGTATATGGTATATGAAATCAGGCTTGATATGTTTCTTCCCTTGTTTCAGACTGGTTCCACTGAAATCCTTAAAGCATAAGTTGGACACTTGGGTAGACAGTTACAATGAGATCAGCATATTGGCATCCAAATGCTGGAAAGTCCATGTAGCAAAAGCTCTGTCTGCCTTTATCACAATTAGTTTCTTTTGCAATTTTAAGGATTAACTGAAAATGCTTACCAGTTGGTTTAAGTAAACTATATATACAAGGGATAGAATCTCATGATTTGTACTGTGATTTTGACTTATTCCAGAGAGAAACTTTAGTTATCAGCACATCCATTTCTCTTTATAAGTCGATCATTTTCAACATGCTGGATTTTTCTCTGCTTTGGGTGCAATTTCTTTTAATTTATTGTATAAGATCACTAACTTGAATGCGTTCTTTCTGGTGTATATCATTTTAACTTTCTGATTTATAAAGTTTTATATCAGCTGTCCATCTGTGGCCCCATAAGAATGTGCTGTGAATAATTCTTCTGGCTTATATATTTTGACTTCCAGGATGTGGAAGAAATTGGACCAGTGGATTCACTAGATTCCTCTTTGATGGAGAAGATGAGTGAAGAAAACATTCTACTTTTTACAAGGTAGATGTGCTGTGATTCTGGAACTCACTTATTGATAGTGGTTCAGTTTAAATGTTTGAACAACATAAATAATTTTGACTTTATAATTATCATTGCTACGGAGCCAAAGTTTTTAGGTATTTTAGATGATTACCTGGTGTAATACCTCTTAGCCAGCCTTGCTCTGCAGTCCATGTTCTCAATCAAGTTTATTGAGTCATTATGATGCAAACACTTCCAAACATCTATGAAGTTCATTTGCATCTTCCTCTCTTAAGAAATTGTTGGCGATATAAATCCTGTATCTTATGGGTTTTGACATACTATTCTTGCAATGTTTCGTTTCACTGCCCCATAAATGAAGGAATTAATGTACTCAAAATAGATTTATTGATCAAATTATTTAAATTAACTCTTCTTTGTGTGTCTACTCATTTTAATCCTCTGATTCACACATTCTTATATATCAAAATTACCTTGGTTTTTACATCTCTTTTCTTTTGCCTCATCAAGTTTGCCTATATCATTTTTCACCTTTATTTGCTAATTCTTTAGACAAGTTATTAGCATCCTGGAATTTAGCCTCACCAATTTCTATGGGCTTCTATCTAGCTGCATTATTATTATAGTATTGGAAATCCTCACTGTTCATGTCTATGGTTATACTGTTATAGTATGCCATAAACTTTTGATCTACTTGTCATCATAACCACAGACTCATTTTCGATTATAATGTACTTGTTCTAAATACTTCAAGAATAACTTTACTTATTGCATGTGGGATATGCCTCTGCTTTCTTTGTGTTCCCTTTTAATATAATCTATTTTTTAAGGTTCTATAATTTTCTAAGTTTGACCATCTAGTTCCAGAGAGTTTTTGACCAAATTAGGTCTGTTGCTTTCTAAGTTTGACTATTTAGTTTCGTAGAGTTTTTCTTTCTTTATTTCCTTTTTTGTCTTTTTTTTTTGCTGCAGTAGATTTGAGCATCAAAGAATGAACCCAACTCTCAAACTTATTTTCTTGAGTATTTTAAGTCCACGTAGGTGCCAAGTAGATTGTTGTTCGTTATGGTGGTTCAACTCATCTAAATTGCTGACTACATGAGCTTCTTAGTACTCATACCTGGAGACCTAAACGTGTGAATCACTGATTATGTTAGCTGTTTTAGTCGCAAACATGTGAAACATCCCATTTTGCTAAGGTACCTAGAATTGCTGACTTAGTTGGCGACTTCATCAAACTAGATCACTACCTCAGACAATGGTTTTTGTGGACTCATCCAAGATAATCCACATCAGCTAAAAGAACATCTAAAAGATATTTACTTCTTTCTTGAACAAAACCTCGTGAAGTACCCATCTCCCTTTTGGGTTAGTTATCTAAATTGCCTCATATTTGAATTTCTCATTTGCTGATTTTCTTTCACACTTATTTCTGAAGCCATGAAGTGAAATAATGGTCTAGTCCTTGTGCTATTCCCTTTAATTTATTCATTGTATGTTCTTCATAGTCTAGTCATCCAAATCTTTAGAACATAACCCAGTGGTCTAGTCAAACTGATAGAATTAAATAGCAACTCTCTATGCCTTACTGGTGTGAATAATTTTAGCTAATCATTCACAAATTGTTGCCTTAGTTTAGCAATAGTAGCCCAAGTTAACTTCTTGATTATTTTCTTTTCTAGGTGCATGCATGACTTTATTTTATATGTTAAGTTTACTTTCTCAATTTACTTGCTCTGCTCTTTAACTTTTCATAACCATCCACAATACTCGCTTTCATGACTTTATTTTATATTTTAAGTTTATTTTCTCAATTTACTTGGTCTGCTGCTCTTTAACTTTTCATAACCATCTCGCTTTCATGATGACGATTATAAAGGACACTGTTCTACTGAAGCTATTCTTTCTTGACCCCAGTGCTATGCCAATTTAAAGACGTGCTAATTCATTTATATATATCAACTTTTGTTGGCTTGACATGTGAAACTTTTTCCAGTTAGGCATGACAGTATCTACCAACTCTGACTTTTAAATGCTGTTTTGTGCACAGGCGTGAAGAGCTCCAGCTCAGGAATGCACAATTAATACAGACGGTATGCATAAAATTCACACTCACACTTTTACTTTGTTCAATAGGACCAGTTATAGTTCTTAGCTATCATTGCTTGCAAATGTCTATTTCTAAAAGTAGTGCTTGTATGAGTAGATTGAGGAATTGGAACGTGATTTGGAGGAGACAAAAAGGAAATGTTCTCAGGTTGCTGCCGAACTGCAAATCCGAAGAAAGCTCAGGTGACTAAGTAAAGATGTTTCAACGTTGTATATGCCCCTCAAGTGCTTTCTAAGTTTCCACTCTGTATATTTATTGAAAAATTCAAATTTTTTGTACATTTTGATATTCTTATATACATATATTCTCTTGTATATGATCAACTACTCCAAGGTAAAGGCATTGGGATGTCATCACCAGTAACTGTATCTAAGCTTAAATGCCAACAAGGAAGAAGCTCAGTTGTATGTCTTCTAGTCTTATTATTTCTTCTCCACTTTCACCTATATGACCATAATGTTACAATCTTTCTGATCCATAAACTTTAGACTATCTGAACCTCTCCTATGACTCCAGCACCAGCTCCAGACTCTTACCAGTCTTCTCTGACAGTTCTAGTTTCATTGATTTTCTCCTCTCATGGGAGAGTTAGTTCCATAGAGAGTAAGTTTCTAGACAACAAATACACCTTTAATATAGCACGTGGTCAATCTTTTTCATGGCAACCATGGTATACATGGAGGGATTAACAGAAATATAGTGTGCAATTAATATTATTCATATGGAATTTCCATTATAGGGGTAAAAACTATTTGGATAATATAGATATTGATGTTTCTTGAAGTTCGGTTTTAGAAGTATTGGGGGCAATTTGTGGCAAAAAGCCCCTCTATTATCGAATTGGCAGCAATAGACTCCTCCATTATCGAATTGCAACTTTGTTCCTTTTTTTAATAATTTAGTCTTAATAAATCTCAAAAAGACTGCTTTATCACTAAATTACCTCAATTTTTTTGGCCTAACAAACTAAAAAAAAGACTTCCCTGTTCTTCTCTTTAGCGTGATTTTCTGATTCCTACTTCCTTCAATCTTTTTCCTCTAATTCTTGTGCCATTTTCTTCCTCATCTTCTTCTCTCATTCTTTTTCCATCTTCTATTTCTATCAATAATAATTTAAAGATTATTTCTCCTCTAAAATAATCTCATTTAGCAATCTTAGAATATGGTTCCTTTATTCAATATCTTAATTGTTTATCTTCCTCATTTTGTTCTTCAGTGATTGAAGTATTCTGAATAAAGTTCATATTTTGGTGACTATTTTATCTTGCTCAAAATATGTGTATCACCTATGTAAATGTTGGCAATGTTTGTATATCATTTTGACAATATTTTTTACTACTCTAATTTTGTAAAATATTTCTCTGATTAAAATTGGTATAAAAGTCTCACGCGTCACCTATGTAAATTTTGTGCACCGTCAATACAAAATGTGCGCTTTAATATTATGCAAAGTATGCATCGATAATTGTGAAAAAGTTTTACATATCACCTATGTACATTATGCACACTTGCTTATACAAAATGTGTACTTCAAAATTAGGCAAGGTACGAATTTATAATGATAACAAAGTCTTGTCCATCACTTATGTAAATTGACAAATTTTTTTTTCAAATATTAAAATATGTAGCTATATATACACTAAGAAGATAAAGCGATAGTAGAAGATTGTATATATTTTAGGATCTAACAATCATATTAGTAAACATAGTAAAAAAATTATGCACATCACCTATGTAAAGTATTTTCAAAGAGTATATAAAACATGAGTAGAAATTTTAGCTAAGGTAAGTAGCAAAACATAACGGCTAGTTTTTTTTACCAAGAAATGAAAAACGTTATGCATCATCTATCTAATTTATACGCACTGTATATGTAAAATATACGCTCTAATTTTAAACAAGGTATACATTAAGATTTTTCAAAACTGTCACGCATCGCCTATGTAATATGCATCGCCTACGCAATATGTACGTATCGTCTATGCAAATTGTATGCTCTAATTTTAACTAAAGTATGGATCGAGATTTTCTAAAAATCATCGCATATCGCATATGTAATATATATGCATCGCCGATGTAAAATGTATGCTCTAATTTTAATTAAGGTATGCATTAAACTTTTCTAAAAAGGTTACGTATCACCTATGTAATATGTACGCATTGTTTATGCAAATTATATAGTTCAATTTTAATCAAGCTATGCATCAAGATTTAAAAAAATAATATTAAACATTGCCTATGTAATATGTACGTATTACGTATGCAAATTGTATGCTCGAATTTTAACCAAATTAGGTATCGAGATTTTAAAAAAAATGTTATGCATCGCCTATATAATATGTATGTATCGTTTATACAAATTATACGCTCCAATTTAAACTAAGGTATGCATCGAGATTTTTAAAAAAATGTTACACATCGCCTATGTAATTTGTACGCATCATTTATGCAAATTATATGCTCTAATTTTAATTAAGATACGCATCAAGATTAAAAAAAAAATGCCACGCATCACCTATATAATATGTACGCATTGCGTATGCAAATTGTAAACTCCAATTTTAATTAAGGTACGTATTGAAATTTCTATAGCTTATATAATATGTACGCATTACCTATGCAAATTGTACTTTTTAATTTTAACTAATATACACACTAATGTTTTCAAAAAAAACACCACTCATCGCTTTATCTCCTTGGTGTCTAGCGAAGAAGTCTAATGATGATATTTTTATTTTAAATTTTATTTTTCTAACATTTGATCTTTATATATAGCTATATATTTAAATAATTTTATGTACTCAGGTTACTAAGTAAGTTACCTTGTTGTTGGCATCTTTTATGTATTTATCACTAAGTAGAGAAATGTTTAATACTTTTTATACACATTTTGGATATGTTTAAGCTCTAATTGTTGAATTGTCTCTATTTGACATATATCATACTAGATCTTATCAATTAATACTCTAATTGAGACATTGAGTTATTTGATATCATGTACACTTGAAATAATTTAAAAATGTATATATAACCATTAAATATTTTAGAGAAGTATTACGCGGAAAGAAATTTCATGGCAAATGAAACTAAATTATATTTATCTAGTATATTTCAAAAAATTAGTTAGGGCTCCTAAATTGGCCAACTCCAATTATTATTTTTTAACCTCAATTACAAAAGCAGTGTGATTCTTAGCCATATTTTTACTCATATTTATTTAGATATGTGTATGTAAAATGATGATGCAATGACTCTAAAGTTGTAGAGTCAAATTGTTACGAATCGGTCTGATTCGATCATGCGTAACGGTTCTGGACTTAATGAAGCTTGTAACTTCCGAAGGGATCTGCGAACAATTTAACCAACGGATTCTCTTAAATTTTGGATATGTTGTTGCTTTTGGAGAGAGCTTTCCAATGAATTTAAGATCACTAGATTCGGACGGTTAGATCTCAAGATATCGATCAAACAGTGGTCAAAGGTCAATTAGATCCTAGCTTGATAGCCCATCAATAGCTAGATAGATGCTAAGTTTAGTTCTTGGTGTGAAGAAGGAGTTGTTATAGAAGAGAGGGTTAGAAGGTGGAAGAGGCCGACCAAAGACTTGGGCAGTGAAATTATTAAATTAATTTTTAAAAGTAGTATGTAATAAGAAGAGAATGATGGGTTAGTATTTCAGAAGTAAAATTGTTATTTAGTTACTATACTTAAATAATTAGGCTTAATTCAAAAGAAGGCTAAGTGAATGCGGCTAGATTACAAAAGGAAGATGATAAAAAGAAAATGCTACAAGAGGATAGAGTATGAGCTTTGAAGTTAGTTTAAGATTCTGTTGTTGTGCTCATGCCATATGTTTCACCAAATGATAGAAATCAAGGTGCCGTGCACTTGTGTCATAAGTTCCATATTAGTATAGTATGCCATCGTCTGGGGAAATAGAGTCTCGCTCTACTAAAGAAACCTGCTTTAAGATCAGCCAATCGAGCTATAGACATTAGTAATTAAACATTTATTCATGGAAGTTAGGTCAAGGAGCAAGATTGAAACATCGCCCACTTTGAGAGATTTCAGAGAAAAGGGAAGAGTTTCATCACAACGAGAGATGGAGGGATTTAGTGGAGCTCAACAGAAGTGGCGATCGAGGCTGCATCCGAAGGGCCGACCTTAGAGGGGAAAATGAGGGGTATCAGATTGGGCTAACCAGGTGCTTGGGGTGAGGCCTGGGCCTCACTTGTAATCATAACCCGACTTAAAAGATAATTCCTCGTTGTAATCATATACTATTAATTCTTATATTTATTTTATTATTCATTATCTATAATTATACTATCCTAATAATTTATTTAAGACATAATTATCTGCCTCTTATTCTCTTTGATAATTAAGAAAATAAGAATTAAATTAATGTAAGTAATTATATATGAAAATATGTACATAACTCAAATAATTACTATATATAGCTAGGATTAATATAGTAATTTATATTACATGTATTTTGCTAATCCTGGTATAATTAGATTTATTTATTAATCATGATAAAATTAGATTTAATTCATATAAATTAAATATATTAGATTAACTACAATAATTTAATAACTAATAACATAATCTATCATAATTTAAATAGTAATTAAATAAATTATAAATAAAAAATAAATTTAGATAGTGCTGGGCTCAACCCAGCACCACCCACCTGCTCGACCGAGTCCAGCACCATAATCCTACGGGTGCTGGGCCGAACCCAGCAGCCAAAGCGCTGCGGGCGCTGGGCCGAGCCTAGCGCCCAAGCGCACCTGCTGCAAGGTGCTGGGCTCAGCCCAACACAACTGCAACAGCCACCCGAGAGTAGAAGAAGAAGAAGAAGAAGAGGAGAAGAAGAAGAAGAGGAAGAAGGAGAAGAAGAAAGGGGGAGGAGGGGGGCTGGGCTGCAAGGGAGGGGAACGGCCGCTGGTGGCCACTCAGCGGCCGGTCTCTCGCCGGTGGCTTGGTCCTCCAGCGGCCCTGAGAAGAAATAGATAGAGGTAGAGAACTAGAGAGAGAAAGAGAGAAGGAAGGAGAGAGAGACTCACCGACAGGTAGAAGGGTCGACGGTGGCTCTTCCCAATGGTCGGTGGCTACTGGGGAGCTATAGGGAGAGAGAGAGAGAGGGAGAGTTAGAGAGAAAGATATCGAGAGAATGAGAGGAGAGGAAGGAAAAAATTAGAGAGAGAGAGAGAGAGAGAGATCAGGGTGATCACGTGGCGGCGGCGGAGTGGCCGATGGGCTCGATCCCACCTCCACGCATTGCCACGATGTGGAGAAGAGTGGCTCGGTGGAGGTGCATGGCACCTCCACCACTGCCATAGCATGCAAAGCATGTTGGGCATGAGGCCGACCATAGCGTGGCCAATCGCATCGTGCCCAACAAATTTTTTTTTTGTACTTAGGTTATTACATATAAGTCCGCACTCTATGTAAAATAACTATACACTATAGTATATAAAAAGACCGCATTTTATGTACAATAACTACGTACAAGAGAATAGAAAGAGACACTGTAAGGTTAATGCAGAGTTATAAGTCCGCACTCTATATAAAATAATCATGCATTACAGGATACAAAGATGCACTACGGGGTAATATGGAGTTATAAGCTCACACTCTATATAAAAAAATTATACACTAGAAGATATAAAGAGACACTTCGGAGTAATGTGGGGTTATAAATCTCATCTCTATGTAAAATGCCATGCACTAGAGGAAATAAAGAGAAAAGATGAAAAAAAAAATCTAAACGATAGCTAAGATGACTAGTATTTAAGAGAAGAGATAGTGGAGAAAAAAAATCTTAACTGTAGCGAGGTGATGTGTAATTAAGTGTTGTCTAATTTAGAAGCAAAATAGTAATTATAAATTATTACTAAATTATTTTTTACAAGTTGTATATAATAAGATAAGAGAGAATAATGTATTATTATATTAAAATAATGTAAGTTATTTAGTTACTACACTAAAATAATGAGATTTATTCTAGAATAAGCATATTCTTATTTACAAGGTTCAATAGAGATAAGATTAACCTAATCTAAGTACGAGATAGCTTGTAACTTTATAGGTGGTTGGGAACAGTTGCAACGTCGTCATAAACTACTAACGAACTACTAACGCTAGAAACCAAAGGGGTCTCGATAAGCATGGCCATCGGGAAGATAAGAATGCTAGCTAATCATAACAAATAATCTTTGGAAAGGTAGTAGGTGAGATCTCACATGTCATATTACCTTATCGTAGCTCCTCGAGGATCGGGTTGACTTCTTTGGTAGGAAAGGCTTCATCCAAAATATGAGGCAGTGATTGGATCCTCAGGAGAGGTGACTACATGGCTCTCATGAGCAGACCTGATGTGTATGAGAGTAGTTGCACTAGGGAGGAAGGAGGGGACAATGCCAATATTAGTAAGGCGGGGCTAAAAGAGGTGAGGAAGACCAGATCCTAGGCAGATGAGGGTGCTAAATCCATTCTTTGTAGGTCTAAATATAGGCCTCCAAATTCGCCTTCTTCTTAGCATAATTCTGAGATTCTTGTTCCATTTTGACTAGTCGACCTTGAAATTGGACGATTTATATAGATGGGACATCCTGCAAAGCATTCTAAGACCCAACATGCATTTTGTTGCATTGGGCTCTTTCATCAACTAATGGGAGAGAGGGCTAAAGGACGGGGGAGTAGAACCCTTGATCTAGCGAGTGACTTGAATGTCAATAAAGTGCTTGAATCTATTAGCATAGCCCAAATATGCTACAAGAGATGTCTGAACTGAGTCATCTCTTTCCTCGAATAATAGTCTAAGTCGAGGACCTCAGGGACTCGGAAGGAACTAATGATCTCTTGCATAGCCCTCTCCCTCCAATAGTCAAGGAGGAGGTTGATTAGGGTGATCAAGCACAGTAGGGGAGGGAGACTTTTGAGACTCCCGGGTCCACTGATCAAGACTTACAGAATGAAATCACCCCTGAGCACAGGAAACCTGCCTCTAGGAGCAAGCAGTTTGTTCTCCGAGGAATGGAGAATGCTAGGTTAGACAAAAGATTGTTTGATAAAGATGCATCAATGGCAGAGGTAGTCACAACCTTGTCGGGTAGGAGCATCATGAAATGGGAGAGCCTCGAAAGGTACAATGAGACAAAAGAGGGAGCAGAAGTAAATTATATGCTCCTCCACTCGGACTAGCTCCTTAGATGCCATGGGATGGTGAGTCTTATAATAGAAGCTTATATGGCCATGGAAATTGCATAAGAAGTAACGGGCACCGTTGCAGCAGAAAGAAGCTCGATGGCTAACTTGGCATAGTGAAAGCACTAACTCACCTCAAGTAATAAGAAGGCCATATCACATAAGCCTGAAGGGGGTCTAGCTATTAGAAATCTTTGGACCGCTAAAATAACTCTTATGGGTATAATATTTTTTAAGTTTTTGAACAGACCTTCTAGATTACCATCATGAAAAATAAGTATGGGGAATTAGACCCTTCGGCCAAGAATGCCCAAAAGGGCTCCTCTTGGACCTAGTGGGCTTTGTGTCGGCGGCTAAGCAAATGATGAATGGAATCAAAGTTAGCATAGGCTTGGAATCCACCATCAAGGTCCTGAGTGATCCTTGGCTTTTGAAGACCCCTATCTCCATGCAGCCAACTTTTGTCAATATGTCCTTTATTGATGAGAACCTTCGAATTAAGGATCTCAAGTCTAATGGGCTCTGGGATACTACTTTAATCCTCAGAGCCTTTGGGCTAAACATCAGTGGCAACATTCTTGAAATTCAAAGTGAAAGGGCCTAAGATGAATTGATTTGGACTACTGATAGCAAAGGTAAACCAACTGCCAAAGCTATTTATGATCATCTACGTCCTAAGGGGGATCTTTCTTTGGATTGGAAGGAGGTGGAATCTTAACATCAATCCTAGGGCTAACCTATTCATATGGAAGGTTACCTGGGGTCAAATACCGACCCGTGTTCTCTTGCATAGCCTACACATTGAGGTAAATTTGAGTTGCCTAATGTGTGGCCTATGGGAAAAGACTTTAGAAAATCTGATCTATGGATGTTGTATGCGCTTGAGGTCTGGGGTGTGATTGCCCAGCACCTAAATGTATCTTTTAAGATCGATGCCCATTGGTTGGGCTATGAGTGGTCACATCTTAATGGTAACTCTAATAAATTTAAGGTTGTCATTGCTACCACAATATGGATGATCTAGAAAGCTAGAAATAGGAGATGTTTTGAAAACCTTAATCCTAGTGCAGATACCACTACTTGGCTAAGTATGCAGATGGCGATGGAATATTATGACCGTTGTCCCCCTCACAGTGCAAGGAAAGAGAAGTTTGTGGAAGTCAATTGAACTCATCCGCTAGATTGATTAAGCTTAATTTTGATGAGTCTTTTGACCCTTTGAATGGATCGGCTAGTGTCGGTGTCATTGGAAGAACTAACTCGAGCAGAGTTGTCATTGTAGCCTCAAATACTGTATCGACCTCGTCCACCCTTCAAGCAGAAGCCTTAGCCCTTTACTTTTGCCTCTCCTTGGTTGCCTCGCATGGCTAGCAGAAGGTCATCATTGAAGGAAATTCATCTTCCGTCATATTCGCCTCCTCTAATCTCTATGTATCTAGAGTATCATATTCCAATGCGCTCAAATACTGTCCACTCTCTCCCATGTCAACTTCTCACACACTTATTGGGAATGTAATCCGGTAGCAGACTATGCTGCCCATTTTGGTAGATCATCCATTTTTTTAGATTGTGAGGATGACCCTCCTATGTTACTCCCTGATCTTATAAATGTATCATTTTATTTGATGCCTCGGGGCCTAAAATCCCGGCTCCCCCGCCGGCATGCTTAATCTCTTTTATCAAAAACAAATAAAATAAATAAGAAGGCCATATGGATGCAACACGAGGCATTAAATGGGGATGTTTATATGTAAGCATCTCCTTGAAGGAAAGGGAGGGAGAGGAGGCTTTCCAAAGTAAGACTGTGAAGGATATGGGGTCTTGTCAAAGGCTACCTACCATTTTCTACAAGAAACCACCTACTGGGAAGAGACTTGAAGCTCTTGGACCTTGATTTGAATATGTTTGACCACATGCGTGCATGGTAGTCCCATTTATGCCGTGGCCAAAAGAGATCTCTGTACATGCGCATCACGCATCATCACGAGAAGTAGAATTTTAGGCCACAACAATTCATCAATTGTCCACAACATAATTAGGAAAATATGAGAATATAGCCAAGGTGAGATACATCGTGAGAGTCTAACAAATAACCATGCTACAAACTAATATAAAATGAGGAATATAAGAGACTTAGTAGTTAGTTCTCTGCTACATCATTTAGACATTCAGATGCTTCGGCTGTAAAATCTAAGTTGGAACCACAATATCAACTCATTAATTATGCAACTAATTAGATCCACCAAGTGTTGAAACATATACACAATAGTAATTATATCTTATCTATTGCCCAAATAAAGAGAAATAACAATTTAAGTGAAGTTTTTGTATTATTCTTTCACTAAACATTTGATCATACTTATAGAGTACAAGACAACAACCAAAGCATAAGTTACGATGTTGTTGCAAAGAGTTTGAACTATTTGTAACTACAATTGGCCGAGCATTAACTTTGGCAGGTAGAGTTTGTTTCCAATTCAAATTCTTGAAGACTTATCCATAGGATCAGTTACGTCCTTTGACTTGGACTCTCCTTGATTTGTGGATAGTAGATAATCTCCAATACCCAATGATCGGAATGCTTGATTATAGAACATTTTTCAGCCTGTACACATGATATGGGTATAACGGTGCATAACAAGCATATGCCGCATAAATATACCACATCAAAGGAACAAATCATACATAAGCGTGCCATGAAGTGCATTATTGATGGCACGCTTATGTACATAATCATACATAAGTGATTTGCACCAAAAACATAATGCATTTTCTATTTTGTGGGTCACATTCATTTTATCTTTTCTTTGTAATGTTAGAATTTTTTTTAAAAAGTTTTTTCTTCCAACTTTGTCTTTATTGAGTGATGAAAAGAAAGAAGCATACTATACATTTAATATAGTTTGACATTTTTTTTCTAATAAATTATACTATTCAGTCAGTCTTGTCTCATGAAGCTTTCTCTCTTACATATATAATAAATGTTTGATCTCTCACTCACATATACTTACATAATACATAAATAATTGTGAATTACGTTATGTGAATTAGTTTAGCCTTTCTTTTAAATACACTGTTATGTTATTCTTGCCTCGGGAAGACATGGCTAGTCACTTCAAGAAACACATCTAATATTTCTTCAAGCAGAAGTGAAGACGAAGACATCAACTAAATAACTCGTATCAGGCAAGGGGAATAGTGAACGAGAAGGAAAGTGTGAGGCTTTCGTTGGTCATTAAAACATGCTCTCCTCAAGTAATGCTAATTGAAGTAGAACGTCAATTGGCCACGGTACTAGCTGATGCTAGTGGAAGTGACGCTCTTTTCCTCCTTTGCCGGCGGTAAGAGATCACCGGAGTATAGCACAAGATCGCCTTTTTCTTGCTGCCATGGGGTCAAGCCTGTGCCAAACTTCAGATTGACTAGGATATGCTTTATGGACCCTTGACGATGGACCTCTCCTCCTTCGAGGAAGAAGAAATAAAACATGCATTCTTTTACCTGGCTAGGAATAAGACCTGTAGAAGACTTTAGACCCATCAACCTCATTAACTATTTTCTCATAATCATCTCTAAGGTTCTAGCTAACAGGGTAGCTCCGCTTCTTTATGATCTCATTCTTTCTTCTCAATCTAGTTTCATCAAAGGAACACACATTCTAGACAACTTTGCTATGGCCCATGAGCTGATTCACTAAATGGGAAAAAATAAAAATAAAAAAGTCTAGATCTTATCATCAAACTTGACTTTTGAAAGCTTTTGATTGTGTTAATCACAGCTTCTTAATTGAACTGATGCGAGCTCACAACTTCCCCTCTATCTGGATCAATTGGGTGTCTTCAATATTCTTATCGGCCTCGAAAGCTATTTTAGTTAACGGAATTCCTTCCGACGAAAAGAGAGAATCGCCCCCACTTTTAAAGATTTCAAAGACGAGGGTGGAATTTTATCCCGTGATAAGCCTCCACAAGATCCTTCAGCATTAATCTAGGTCCAAGTCCAGAGCAATGTAACCAAGGATAATTAGAGTCTACAGGGTAGGCAGATCCAAAGAGCCCAACCCAAGGATAGATAGGCCAGCAATGAAGATAGAAAGGGAGTTTAAAGTTAAATGCTGTGGTTGGTGGAGGGTTAACCTGTAACTTGCAATGGTTGAAGCGGTTGGGAACCGAAACAACATATCATTATTATCTGCCAACATTAAATACTAGTAGCTAAAGGGTCTACTATGGTTGATGTGGTCATTGAGAGAGGCAGAGGTCGGCAAACCATGCTTTAAGCCATCTTTGGGAAGAACATATGTCCTCTCCAGCTTCCATGTCTAAGCTCCTTGATGATAGTGTCATGTACCTTGGCACCACAAATTGCCTTCCCAAATAGGGTTAATGGTTAAGGTGAGCAGATTTGCATGGGCGATAATAGGAAGCTCTGTGCACAAAGGTCATCGTGTAGGAAGGAGCTAGAGAGGAAGATTGACTCTGGCTAGAGGGAAGAGAAAGAGGGTGTCGATGGAAATAAAGATTATCCCTATAAGCTTGGATATGGGCTTTCCTCTTCTTTTTCTTCCCAGCATAGTTCCAAGCAACCCATACCCACCATGACCAAGCTCTCAGAGTTTGAGGGCTGAACCTCTAGCCACAACTTAGAATCTCGTAAGAATACAATATATGTCCTCATAAGAAATGATGACCTTAAATTGCGTTATCTCGTTCCTCCAACGACAATTTGAGCTTGATCTACCAACTAGGGTTGAGAATGAAGTCATCTCCCATCGCTGAAACCAACCATATTCAATACCACCCATCATTGCTAGCTTGTTAGCTAGAACAAGAGATTGGTTATAGCAAAGGTTCTCTAAATAACAAGAGGACTAGGGAGAAAGGTCGTACACTCCTCCACCCTATAATGGACGTCCGACACCATTGAGAGAAGAGAGTTGTAGGAGCAGTTTTTATGTTCAAGACGACTACACCAAAAAGCAACAAAGGGTGTTAGTGGAGGAGAACTTCTAATCAATTTTGGACGAGTGGTTGAACAAGGATCAAGATTACCAAAGCTAGAGGATATCTACACCATTATAAATCTATTTCGTGTATGTTGTGATGGTTAGGTCTCCTTGAGGAACCTTTTTTTGTGTGTTAAAAACCACCTACCACCCATCATTATCTACAATAATGCGACTAGGCTTAGGTGGAGCTTTTTATGCATAAAACTACTCATTGGTGGCAGCTTGAGCTAGACGGAATTGCCGCCAATATTCCACAATGAACGCAACAAGAGGTCTGGTCATTCTAATTGTGAGACATTATAATTTTTATGTTTCTTGTTTTGGAGGAAGGGTTATTATTGTACTTGCAGTATGAAATTTTAATATTAAAGTAATGTTCTAAGGTGCTTATGAGGCTAGTGAGAGTCATTCTAATTATTTGATGAGATTTGTTAACTAATAACCTAATCAGCAAATCTCTAGTATTATATGTGGCATATTCTCAAAGCACATGCTCTAGTATCGAATTCTATAAGCAAAATACTAGAATTTAGCCATGTTCACTTTGTGGAATAAGACAAATACTAGTATAGTTATTTTAATTTCTTATACTAGCATAAAAGAGCCTATTATCACGGATTTAATCTTTTTTTAACAATTTGCTAGTCCGTACTGTTAGGACTGTTAGGACTGTTTTGAGTATGTAAATGGGATGCCAACCCCATGTCTTTTGTATGTTTTTGGGTGTCTTTTGGTTTCCTTCAAGAGCTCCTTGCGAAGCAACCTTGGGATCGCAATATTAGTGTCGTCGCAACACTAGTTTGGGTTTTCCCCCGCATGTGCCTATAAAACTCATGGGCCAAAACCCAAACGGGGCTTACTTTCAAAACGTAACGCCCCACAAGACCTTTGAACCCCCTGGGTTGCAGAATTGGGGATGCTCATACTTAGTAGTATAGGAGAACTATCGAGAAGCATTAAGTGAGTCAACTTCACAACCGAAGTGCCACTGGTTCAATGGTGTTCATTTTGCCCTCGATGGCTATCCTGCCTCTTTAATTTCTTGTCGTTGGCATGTCTTGTAACTTCTTTTCCAATTAATAGAGAATCGCAAACTTGTTTGCCATACATTGTATTTTGCTTGTCTTTGCTTTGTCGCAATCCAAAACAGGTGCATCGCTTGTGAAGCGAACAACTGACTTAACTTTGCTACTTGAAAGTTGAGTGCCGTGCGGTCTTTGTCTATCGCAAAGACTTAGTCCGTGACAGTACGGTGCTCCAACTTTTTCGCAAGATGAGATAAGCCTCGAAATAAAAGTAGTATAGATGTAAGAAAAGAAAAATGAGCTTCAATAAGTTAAAAAAAGACAAGCTTTCTTTATGAAACCCTCACTTCTATTTTAGTTTACTAGCTTCAAATCTCTTTACAAGTAAAGTGCTTAAGTCTTTATACAGAGATCATAAGAAACTTAGCTACTAAGATTTTTAAATTTTCTTATCAAGTAGGAGGAACTAGCAAGGGTAGGGGAAAAAAAACCTAGGTGGGGAAAAAAAATATTAAACACCTCCTTCTAAGATCTTTAGGTTTCTCATGATAATTTTATACCATCACAATTTTTCATCATTTTATACTAGTTGATGCTGAGTCCTGAGTGTTTACCTTTTACTATTTTCCCAAATCTTTCCTGCACACTGATGATCAAAATCAAATCCAAATTAGCATTACTTTATCTTTCCATATTTATCTAGTTTAGGCCAACTTAATTATCAGCAACCTCACCAACACAACTCTTCAATTTTATCGCCACCTGATAAAGTTTCTCAGCCAAAAAGAGAAAGTTATCTAATCAGTTTTAATTTCTTGAAAATTAGGGGTTGTCTCATCAATTTTCATTTCTTGAAAGGTTTACAGTTTATCTTAGCCCAAGAAGAAAAGATTAAGGATTATCTAATCATTTTCCATCCTTGAAAGAAGCAAATGATGCACGTATGGTTATATTGTACAAAATGAGAACTGTACTATATGGTAATCAGTCGAATTGTGGTAATTCATAGCTTTGAGACAACATACCTCAATAGTATGGATCTGTAATTTCCTTCCATCAACAATAATTGGACTTTCTTTGAAGGACAATTGGGATATTAGTCCCAGCGAAGCCACTTCCTGAGGACATTAACTGTCAAGTTACCCTGGTACAGGCCAAATATCAAGAGAGATGCATTTATGAATTTTGAGAGCAATTCAGTTGCCACCAACCTCAAGAATGGCAAAAGGGCGGGTATCATATTCCCCGAATTCATCCAGTAATGATCTCACATTTTAGCACCTCGAAACATCAACGCTGACTTCTAAATTCTCAATAAACTTACTCCTCAATGAGGAATCACAAGCAAACCTCAAGCATCCCAAAACTTGAGAAAACATATCAATAATTGGTTGTATACCAGCTGAAATTGCTTCACGGTAGACTCTGATTGTGGATGCTGTCCTGCCATGTACTAGCAATAAAAAAAATACAGCATTCAAGAATAATCTCACTGCAAGATCTTCCTCAAAGAATTACTACAGTGAGAACTGCAATCATGTAACAGCATGAAGCAGTATGTACCTTGAGATAAAAATTAAGTATGATGTCATTGTAAGAACCTTCAAAAGAAAGGCCCTAAAACTTCACACTAGTTTATCCATACGAAGCCATATAAATCAAGAAATAATGATCTCTATCTTCCAAGAATAGCTCTATATAGAGAAAGATTTATATATGGAATACAGTATTCTCCGATGGTTTGAGCTTTTGGGCTCACCAGATATTCAACATAGTATCTGAGCCTGGTTTCTAACTTGGCAGTCAGTGATTATAGATGAATGCTTCTAAAAGCTCTTACTGTGTAGCAGCTAAGGAAATATGAAGCAAATTGTAGTTCAAAGGAAAAATGAAGACTTGAAATACCATATTTTAAAAAAAATTATAGGATTGAAGAAAAAAAAAAGAAATGTTGAAACAGTAGTTCTGCGAAAGTAGAGTAAAAACACTAGTAACTTAGACCAAGAAGTCAGCATACAAATGACCACTATGGCAGTAAAAAGGTTAAACATTCTTTGTCAAAACATTGAGACAAAATATATATTCCAGTCCAAAATATGTAATTGAGAATTTGAAGACAAAAAGGTTTTGACAGGAGAATGAATAGCATTTAGATGATTTCAAAAGCTAAGATTATGATAGATCTCAAGACTACTTAATTGATTTAAAGTCTTAAATTTGATTTTTTTTTTTTAAGAATGAGTATGATAATTAGGCAAATACCATACCATTTGTTATTGATCATTGGTTTTCCAGAGATGAAGGTCACAACTGTTTTACCAAGTGAACAATCCTTTGCAAAGCTTTTTCGGCACAACCGCACAACCCTACAGCAAAGGTAATTTCATTAAGATCACCTATTATTTTACATCAGAAAAAAGACAAAGGTCGAAGATAGATTAGGATACTTCTAAGCTCATATACACTACCAAACAAATGGTATACAAATTAGGCAAAACAAATCTGTTGCTAATTCACTGTAAAGCAAGTGCAGTATATTTATTTATTCTTTTCCTTTTTCTTACTGCAGTAAAAGAAACTAGTATATAAAAAAGAAACAAACTTACCTGTCAGAGAGCAACACATAATGAGAAATATCTGTACTTCTATTCCCATCTAAAGAAAGAGAGGAAAGTCTTACTAGAAGGATAGAGTCCCACCTTATCATTGTGAGTCTCTGGTAGGGCATCTGAATACAAGATTTGCTTAAGTAGGAGTGTATTTTCTATATTCTAAAATAACCAAAACAGGTGGTTTTAGTCCTTTTGGGGTGTGGATCTGTTCCAAGCATGTCTATTTGGTCAGAACGGACACCAGACACATTGTCATATCTACATCAACGCATTAAGTTATCTACATCGACGCATTAAGTATGTCACACAAGCAATGCAAACTGGAGAATAGAAGAGCCCCTCTTCATTAATATGAGAATGAACTGAGCCATCCATGTGACACGCTTGATACGTTGATGTATATATGATGGTCTTCTTGGATTGAATCCCACCTCGCTTCTGTAGTTCCTTGTGCATCAATGAAACAAAAAAAAAAATCTATAGATTTAGTTGTGTAAGTTTCACTTTAATCCAATTGGTAATTTATGTCTAGCCCATGAATACCATGAGATACAGATTACATTATCAATGTAGAGTTCGTACAGATTTTGGCATGCTAACACTACTAGTCAAAACATATTGAATATACATACCAAGCATACTTACGTATCTTATATATGCTGCTCAGAGATAAGTATCAGATAGAAAGTAAAGGACTTCACATATCATCAATCTATGAAACAATAGAGACAAAACAATCTAAAGTGAAGTTGTATTTTGATTATTTTCTTTTACAGTAGAAAACCACTAAGGTTAATCTCTATATAAGTTCATTTAAGATTTCGATCAT
Organism: Typha latifolia; assembly: GCF_019914945.1. NCBI lineage: Eukaryota > Viridiplantae > Streptophyta > Magnoliopsida > Poales > Typhaceae > Typha > Typha latifolia. The sequence continues at coordinate 952,401 of NC_133097.1, forward strand.
CATAAGTTCTTCATGCATATTGTTTATGACTTTGTGTTGATCCTTAGCGAAGCCACTTGTACTTATCTCATGAATGCTTTTGTCATAATCTTATTGTTAACTCACTAGTTACTCTAAAAGTTTAAGCTGTTAGAGAGAAATATTTTTTTATCTTTTAAGTCCTATTAACTTAGATATGTAAATTTTTTTATATTTTATTGATCAAGTAGACTTGGCTGGATTTGAACTCAGTAGTCCGGACCTTCTGTTTTGATATCATGTAATATTTTAACTTGTCAATTACTCTAAAAGTTTAAGCTATTAAAAAATAAAAGATTCTATATTTCATATTCTAACACACATTTATTCCCATGCTTCTTTTCAGATTTTTTTTTCTGAACCTTAATTCAATACTTTAGTCTAAATTAGTGTATCTTTCTATATATGAGAAGATTAGTAAGAAAAGGAGCCCCTCAAAAAGTCAAGAGCTGCCTTAACACTAGATAGAGAGAGTCTCAGATCCTAACAATCAAAAGATACTCAAAGTAGGCCAATGGTCTTCAAACTTAACCATAACATTACAATCTTCTCTTAACTTTAATTAGTAATAGTTAAAACCATACATTTTGTGTTATATTGTCTGCAACTTACCAATAAAGTTTCTAAGCACAACAGTTTCTGCTAATAGACACTAGTTGCAGTTCAACTCAACAAAGGAACCTCCAGAATATGTAGTGACTAATATATTCTGCTCAAAGAAGAAATATCAAAAATCTTTATTTTAGGTACTTGTTCATCTTTGGGGAACAAATAAGAGAACAGTCGTAAATGAAACATCACGCCATAGTAGCCAAAATAAACCTCTAAGATAAAGACTGCAGAGATAATTGGAAGCAACCATCCTCATACTGAGAATCAGGACAAAAGGTTTACAGATGAGCAGGTAAAAGCTCAAAAAGCCAAAATTAACCTTTTAATATCAGCTACATCCTTAACTTGGAATGACATGGCAGTATCTAATAATATTATATAGCCTTATTAACCATTTGATTCAGAAAGAAGATTAGAGGCTACAAATCAAGTGTGTTGCTTAACTTACTTACAGTAGACATAACTAAAAGGAGGTGTTCAAATCATAAGGCATAGATCAGCTAACATCATAATGCATGCTGATAAAAAAGAAAAAAGAAAAAGAAAGCTAGTTGACAACAAATATTTAAGAACCATTACAAATGTAAACAGAAAATAGTGAATTTGAAACTTTGTTTTTGTTCATACTAGTTGGTTTGATTATCGTACTTCAAACATAGCATCAACTTCTCCACTTTTAGAGCAGGTTCATATCAGTGTAGTATAAAGTTTGCAATCAGGTTTTAGTCCAGCGCCCATCAGTAGTAGCATCACTTGAAATGCCCCTAGGTAGAAATATAGTCTTTAGATATTTAAAAGGTAAACTAAGATGCTACTCTATTGAAAAATTAACTTAGGAATACAATATGTAAAAGCAATGGGGATTCTAGAGTTGTCAGTAGTTAGTGACAGCCTTTTGTAGTGGAAGGCTTTCTCCTAGAAATAGAACATAAAACCTGGATAAGAATAAAGCTTCCCTTGACCAGGTGATCTTTTCTTTTCCTTTTTGTGAATTTTATGAAGACTCATGCTGGATAACCAAACTCGTAGTCAAGCAATTCAGACTCAGAAGAAATCATCTCTTTGTCTTCAAAGAACACTCTTAACAACTCATAGATGTCCTCAGCTTGAGGGTGCGATCTATCTTCTGCATTAAATGAATGCACCTTGTTCCTGACCTCAATCCAACTCCAACCAGGAACCTTGCTCAATCCTCTGTTCCTCATCACCCTCTGCAAAGTTGCTCTATCATTCCACATCCCAAAACCTGAGTACATGTTGGAGAGAAGCACATAAGTGGAGTGATGTCCAGGCTCTGCTACTAGTAAATGCTTAGCTACATGGCTTGCCAACTCCATGTTTCCATGGATCCTACAGGCACCTAGTAATGTCATCCACACCATGGCATCTGGTTCAAAGGGCATTGACTGCACAAGTTTTTTCGCTTCATCTAGTTGTCCAGCCCTACCAAAGAGATCGACCCCACATGCATAATGCTCCATCCGGAGTGGAATTCCATAGCTTGATTCCATTGTTTTTAGAAACTTTGATCCTTCTTCTACTAAACCCATGTGACTACATGCAGAAATTAAACCCACAAAAGTAATGTGATCTGGTGGAACCTCCAATTCTTGCATCTCAGCGAAGAGATCAAGTGCTATCTGTGCTTGCCCATGTTGTGCATAACCGAAAATGATTGAATTCCATGTCACTGAACTGCCTTTGTCTGCTTCATTGAAAGATCTTCTTGCATCGTCAATGATGCCACATTTAGAATACATGAACACTAATGAGCTAGCTACAAAATCATTTGAAGCAAAACCTGATTTGAGGACTAATCCGTGGAGTTGCTGACCCAATTGAAGAATAGCCAATTCTGAGCATGACCGAAGTACGGCAGAAAATGCATACTGGTCAATCTTAAGATGCACTGACTGCATTTCCCTAAAAAATTTCAATGCTTCCAGAAATAGCCCATTCTGAGAGAACCCAGTTAATATTGAGTTCCATGAGACACTGTCCTTAACATCCACCAAGTCGAAGCATTTGGTGGCATCCTCCATACCATTTTCGCCACACCTGATGTACATTGCAATTAGTGCATTACAAACTGGTGTTGCCCAATCCAATCCTCTCTTGATCACTAAACTATGCAAGACCTTTCCTTGGCCAAGATGATCAATTTCAGAGCAGGCACTAACCATACTGGTAAAAGTGTACATATCCATATCCATTCCAACCTCCTGCATCCTAACAAACAGCTCCAATGCATCATCAGTTCGCCTATGGCAAGCATATGCCGCGAGCATCGAGTTCCATGTGACCAACTCCCTAGCATCTTCCATCTCATCAAAAACCTTTCTCGAATCTGCAACAAACCCACACTGTGAATATGCTGTGATCGCTGCATTGCACACAATGGAATCCATCACCCAGCCATACTTCACAATCTTAGAGTGCAATTGGCACATCAAGCGATGACAATCCATTCCTTCGACCAAAGTCAACAAGCTAGCAAATGTAGCCTCATCAGGCATCAACCCTGCTCTTTCCATCTGATCAACCAACTTGAATGCAGTTTCAGTCCAACCCATTTCAGCACAGCCTGCAATAAGCGCATTCCACGAGACAGCATTTCGTTCAGGCATTTCCTCAAACATCAAGCTGGCATCTTGAATCCTACGACATTTTGCATACATATCAACTAATGCACTCGCCGAGAAGACATTGTAATGGAACCCTGACTTTACTATCAATGAGTGTATCTGGATGCCAAGATTGATGCCTGCAACGCATGCAATGGACTTGAGGATGCTGCCCAAGGTGTAGTGGTCAAAAGAGATGGACTTGGCCATCATAGATTTGAAGAGGGCCCATGATGTCTCGTGGGCATTGGAAGAGACATGGGCAGAGATGAGGGCATTCCAGGACACGGTGTCTCGCTGGGGGATTTCGTCGAATACCTTACAGGCGTGAAACAGCCCATTGGATTTAGAGTAGGAAGTGAGGATGTTGTTCCAGGAGTAGGTGTCGATGGCGGATCCGGATTTTATCAAGCGAGCATGGGTTTTCCCTGCGGAGAGGAAGGTCCCTGTTGGGAGATGGAGAGGTGAGCGCATGCCCCCTCAACAAATAGGATGCAGGACATGAGTTGTTTCTTTGATCCTCTTCAACAACAACACAATGCACCTAAGGGAAAAGTTTTTGGATATGCATTTTATATAAATCCTTCTCCAATCTGAAATAGCAGAACATATACTTAAATCAATAGGAACCATGAGGATGTTTTGTTATCAAAAACTAAAGCCTTGAACAAATGGGTGCGTATCTGCATATTGCAATGTGATATATACTAATGCTTGAAGAGCATAAAATATAACATCAGTCACAGAAGGAACAAAAGAAATTTAACATGAGAAAATATCTAGATTTTAGAGGCTACTTTCTTTAGCTGACTTCAACTTATCTATCATGGTGAACAAATTTTGTCAAGCAGTTGGAGAAAATCTTCGATATAGGGTAAACAATGATCACAATGACATGCATCTTTCTGGAATTATCATCTAATACCTTTTCAGCAATACTTAAGCCTCTTCGCACATTAAAGAGAAAGGTATTGTGACCCTTAACCTTAAGATAGTAAGTTTGTTAGAAATATTAATATTTCTATGGTGTTATTTTAAAATAAATAATTTTGTGAATAAATATTTTGATTAGACACCTTTTCATAATTATAACTATCTGTTAGTTATTTAACTACCATGACTACTTTTTAGTTATATAACTATTTTTTCGTTATCTAACTACATTTTAGTTATATAACTACCATAACTAATTTTTAGTTATATTACTACCATAACTACTTTTTAGTTATATAACTACTAGCACCTTTTAGTTGGTGTCTTTTTATTTTCTATAAATAGAAGATAGGGCTATTGATTTGGATATTCTATAGACCTAAGTGCTTGCTTTGTTACAATTAACTCTAGTTCAGATCAAAGTTCAATTTTGCAAGTTACACCTTGATTCATGACGGTCTTGTATCCCGAGAACAAATTGCCTTCGTAAATTTCCAATCGCAATAAGTGATGGCAAATTTGTTCAAGAGATAGATTTACCTTCGCCTGACCGTTGCAAGTGCCTAGCCATTTGATTTCATTAACCTCCACTTTTAATTCTTCTTCTTCTTCTTCTTCTTCTTCTTCTTACTAAGGTTTATGGTTTTAGGCCCTTTGGGTCCAAAGGGCATGAAGAATCAAAGAACATAGCGAGTGGGCAAGGGTGTTCGCGCTAAAGTCAATTTGATTATATGAATCTTGATGCAAATCCCAAGACACATTCATCTAATCAAATATTTAACAAATACTGAACCAAACATATCAATTAAGAAACTTGATAAACTGAGAATATCATGCTGATGAAGTTTTTTTCAACTGTGATTATTACTCTATTAGTTTGTGGTTTTGTAAAATCATGTTTTCTTTTTTGTTAAAAAAAACTTAATTAGTAGAATAGGAAACAAATTAAATAGTGGTCAACCCACATCTGGATCCATATTTTTGCTCCAGATACTCATTCAATTACATAATTTAGGACCACATTCTAAACTAATAATAATATAAATCTAATATGGGCTGGATTTTGAACGAATACATATCGGATATAGATTAGATTTTGAAGGAATATGGATATCGATCGGATACGAACCATTAAATGAATTTGGATATAAATTAGATATTAATTAAAACGAAGGAGACATGATATGCTCTAAAAAGATAATGGTCTAAAGCATTTTTCTCTCATACTATCCATATGACAAAAAAATAAATAGTAGATATGTTCTATAAAACATTTATTCTATTGTTTACTTAATTACCGACAAGGTTGGTTGGCATATTACATAGACACAAAGGCATCTTCAAAATAGTTTGGCACAAACTAACACGCATGCCCAAAGGGTAGCATTCATTACATCTTAAAGTAAAAAGAAATTATGAAATAAAATCAATAAAAAATGTAAAACCAAGGGCAATCAACTAAAGATATCAAAATTCCAAAGGTTGGTCAAAAGTTACTCTTATACATACTAAAGCATTTGCAAAAATCGAGTGCATGCGACAAGATTAAAGTATGATTGTCTCTCCAAAAATTTGACCTTAACGACATAGCCCTATAATTATGAGTACTGAAAAGAAAAAATAATTTAATTCAGGAAAATCCACCGCATAGTAACTTTTGACCATGTAAGGGAGCCTCCTCCTAAACTACAACAACTAAATTTCTTTAAAGTAAAAGATGCAATTATGAGGTTCTAGCTTGAAACCCTTCATTATATGATTGTCTGATTTAGAAACCAGGAATGCATAGTAACCAGGAAAAGGAAGCAGAATAGAAAAGGTATTTTGCCATCGCATCAGGACCAAATCGCGAACTTTGAATTTGCTTATTAAGAATAATAAAGAACTGTTCTTTCTACAAATCACATATAATACTACAAGTTAAATGTGGTCTTCGCCAATTAAGCACTTAAGCGAAAGACCCAACTCTCGAATTAGCAATCCAAGGCACAAAATTGTAGAAAGATCTCACCTATCTTTGGAAATCGACGGAGTGGACTTCAGCCTTGTAAGAGAAAACCACAATCTCCTTGGAGGACGGATTGAGCGAGAGGGAGACGGAGACGGCGACGGAGGCGGAGGGCGAGGAGGGGGCCACGAAGGCAGCGGGCTATGGAGGTGGAGTATGGAGGCGGATGGAGAGATGGTAAATGGACATGATTTTTTTTTGGGTTAATGTTAAATTGGATTAGTGGATTGGCCGGGTCGGATCGGGTCGATTTAATATAATTAATTATATTTCTGTGGGTAAACTGATATCTGATTCCCGCTCTAAACAATTTATATTTAACCGAATCCAATCATCCATATTCGGATCCGAACCCAAGACTAATAGTATATCCTAACCCATATGCGGGCTAATTAGACATGATCATCGGGCGGGCCAGCCGAGTTCGGGCCGGGCTTTTTGGGCCAACCAAACTTAAGTATTTGTTCATGGCCCGACCCACTAATCACTCGGGCCGGGCTAGAATAGTCTAGCCCATTATCGCCTGTTGGCCCGTGAGAGATCGGGCTAGCCGGCCGGGTTAGGCCGGCCCGACCCACCAATCATTTGGCCCAACCCACATTTTAGTTATTTTTAGAATTTTTTTTACTATTAGCTTATTTTTAAAAAAATATTTATGTTCCTCCATTTAAAAAAATAATAATAAATTAAAAAATTTTAAATGTGTGTTCAAAAAAAATATAAAACGGTATAGTACCAAAATTTCACTGTAGCAAAACGGATAAATACTATAGCAGAATGGGCAGGCCTAGTTGCGGGCCAAACGGGCGAGCTTCCGGTTCAGGTCGGGCGGGCATAGGGCTGGCATGTGCCACCCATGGGTAGTTTACGCTCGGGCCGGGCACGAGCGGGGTGGGTCGTTTGATCACGTCCAGGGCTAATTCAGATATGGAATTGGGTCGAGTTGGATTTACACTTTTTTTGGATGGAGATAAGATAAAAGAAGAGAAATAAAGAGAAGAGAAGATAAATTCTCTCATTGGTTTAAAAGAGTAAAGAAATAAATAATATGTTTAGTATTATACTACTTATCTAATATTTAAGAATTAAAATAAACAAATACAAGCTATAATATCTACAACATTATACTTTAACATAAATAAAAGTGGCAAACAATTGTTGTTTAATAATTTTCTCCTTCCTCAGCTCCTCCTTCTTTCTGCACAATGCCGGGCTCGACCCAGCACTGTAGCAGGCAGTGCTGGGCCAAGCCCAGCAATGATGGCAGAGTTAATTTATTTATTAATTAATTATTTTATTTATGTTATTTATTTAGGTATTTTTCTTCTTAATTAATGCAAATAGAGTGTTTAGACATTAACTATTTTAATAATATTATATATTCTTCAATATAATTTTATTAATGCTAATTTTTATAATTAATGATTAATTAGGTATAAATATAGGTAATACTTATATTTATTTATTTATTTATATATATATTAGATTAATAGATAGATTTGTAAATTATAATTATTAGATTTATATTCTAATACCTTCATCATATATATATTTTAAGTATTTCTATTAATTTTATGATTATTCTACAACAAATAAAATACTAAGCTTATTTAGTTATTTATTTATTATTTTATCGAGTAAAAACTGTATTGTCCCTAATTAATCAAGATAGAGTATGAATTATAAAATTAATTATAATTAGACCTTGTCTATACTTATAGTTAGTTAGCCTTTTATTTTATTTTATAATTATATATTTAGAAATACTCTCATATAAAAGGAAACATACCTCTTCTCTTTACGTTATAACTAACATTTTATGATAATAATATAATTATAGTATTTGAATCGTATCTATAATATAGACATAGTTATGTAATCAAAAATAAAGAGAAGTGATTCTAAACCTAATAAACATTTATATTCTAATTGAATTAATTCTAATTAGATAAATGGCTAACATCATATTACTTAAATATTTTCATATCCCGAACCCCTTATTTGAGACCCTGTGGACTTTGCTAGCAATGAGTGTCACTCAGTTAATTGATAGACGTGAGAGATGCGTGGTTTGTGTCTTCGATTCAGACGGTGAGTATTCTTATCCCCTAGATGCCTTTTTCAAATTATGTTATATTATATATTATGTACATGCATGTTTTGGCCTCTAGCATGATTATATGACTTTATCTAGATATGATTATAGTCGAGCATATTTTTATCATACATAGAATTATGCCGATCTTGGATATGAGTATGATGATGATAAATAGAGATGATTAGATATGATTATACTATTATGATTTTATATGAAGATGATCTTCTAGTATGAGTATGCATGTGTTAGATATATGGTTGGAGACTGCATTGCATTATTTTCCTCTTGACTTTCTTACCACCTAAATTCATGTTATGCATTGACTCATTATCGTATTGGATATATGCATGTGATCTGGCATTTAGAAGGAAAGCATGAAATGTGATTGATATGATAGTTGATAGAAGCGTGAGGATGTCCGAGTAGGCACCAGGGTTAGGGGGTGCCTAGAGTGATGATTATGGTTGCTGATATGCGATATCTCGTGGCCCATGTCCGAGGTCAGTAGAGTTTGTGCGCACAGACAATCGGACACATGTCGTTCGTCAGGGCATATGTGGCGAGTTATCTTCATGAGGTTTTCTATCAACTATTTGGGTGCCCGGTCTGGATGGATGTTGACACCCTAGCGGGTGGCGGGGTATGCTCTGAGCCTTCGGACATGATGTTGAGACCGGGTACCGGGTATTGACTGTGCATAGTGGTCTAGTATGATAATATTATACCAAGGTGTCGGTGATGATTGTGATGTTGAGAAATACATATGATTTTATTATCATTTGGTTACTTGATTATCGAGTGATCAATATGCATCATATATGATTGTATTTAATATCATAGCATGGTCATGGTCGGCATGCATCTTGTGTCATATTTAAGAGAGAGAGTTATGATGATGATATGACATGGAGATTTATTTATACATTATTGAGAATTATATATTTTATCAGTTATGACATGACATGTTATCTTTTTTTTATTTATGTATTATTGAGGAACATTCATATACTCATTCATGGCATGATGCTATTTTTGATTCATTTTATCTAGTACATGATTTACTCTCTGTTTGACATCATTGATTCGGGGTAAGGTCTATTCATTGAGTCTTTTGCTCATGACTCTCTTTATTTCTTTTTCTAACCCTCTCAGATATATGGTACATGATAGCGACTTGAGATATCTTGAAAAGATATTTTAGAACGATGATAATATAAGCTATAGATGTGAGATGTTATAGATGATAGTTTAACCAGATATTGAGTTGTACTAGTATTTGATATTTGTACTCTTTTATATTAGATGATGATTTGGATATTATAGGTCGAATCATAGTGTACTCTTGTATTAGTTATTTTAGTTGTATTTTGATGGTTTGTTGTGACCTGTGTGGGTCCTGCCAGATTATGTAGTGGTCTAATGTATATTATTGTGGACTGGGATATTCATATGTTAACATGTTTATTTGGTTAATAGTATGATTTATTTGGTGATGGATTATGTAATCATGGATATGTTAGTAGGTTTTATTTGATGATTGTATATGCATAGGAGATTATATGTGCGTGATGGGCCCCACCCAACCTGTCGCGTGCCGGGCGGGGGCGTTACAATATTAGTGGGCAAAGATCTCTTTTTTTTTTTGCTTTTTAGTCCCATATCATTAGAGTTCCTCTGGTATCAATTCTTAGTGAAAACATGTTGTGCACGTGGAGTCAGTTGGTGAGTGAGAGAGTTCGATCTTGAGCAACTGAGAGGAGAGAGAAAGGAGATCTGAGTATAAAATCAGATCTTCCCCAAATCCCTTGTAAGAAAATACTCTATCATTTTCCACCATTAATGGAATAGGCTTCCTCCTTTAGCTGAGAGGAAGAGTTAACCCACCTTATCCTTGGCTAATTGCATCAATCTAGTGGGATTCATTGCGATTAGAGTTTTCTCAAGGTTTTCATAGCTAGAAACCTGACATTTGGTATCAGAGTAGTTCTATTTCTCAGTGTGGAGAAGAAGAAGCAAAGTCCATCCATGGCAGAATCCACTCGTTTGGCTACCTTGGTAGAATTAGCAAAGGGAAATGAATAGAAGATACAAGATCTATCCAATAAACGCCAGAACCACACAGAAACCATGAAAGCCACAATGGAACAATTCCAAGCTCACATCTGCACACAAATGGAGGCTCTTTTCAAGGGTTTACATGAGCTATGCGTCCAAGAGCATGAGGTGGAAGAAGATGGGTTACCTAGGGCTCAGTCCTCCATAAACTTGAAGAATCGAGAAGGGCAACCACCATTAGGAGACAGTACCTCAAATTCCAGGGCTCGCTCTCATCCCAACTGGCTACCGAGAGGGATTAGGACTACTATCCAAGTCCCCAAGATCGAGCTACCCCGGTTTGATGGAGAAAATCTAAGAGCTTAGTGCAGACGATATCGTCAATTATGTTAATTCACTACTATACCCAAAGAGCACAGCGTACTCTATACTTCACTATTTTTTGAGAGCTAGGCAAAAGCATGGTTTCAAGACTACCAGGAGTCAAAGGATCAAATTACTTGGGAGGAGTTTGAAGAGGATCTTTGCATATGGTTCGATGATTTAGGCTATGACAACATTATTGGAGAATTCAACAAGCTAAGGCAAGAGTCTACTATAACAACTTATCAAGAACAGTTTGAAGAACTCAAAGCACTAATGGTAGTTAAGAACAACAAATTCTTCACTAAGGAGTACTTCATCCAAAGCTTTATTAGTGGACTTCGAGAGGACATTAGACCTATGGTATGCATGTTTCATCCCTAAACTTTTCAGCACACTATTTTTATTGCTAAAATGTAGGAAAGTGTAGTGGATTCAACAACCAAAGCTAAAAAGGATCCCAGCTTGGTGTTCCACGTATGCTCGGCCGTCTTCAAACCACCAACTGAACAGCTTAAGATCAAATTTAGTCAATCATTCAACTGGTTATGCAGTACATAAGAGCTAAACAGCACCTTATTTTTTCTAATCCACCTCGACAGTACTAGTATTCGGCAAGTTCAATTTAGCAAACCAGCAAATGACAGCTTAGGCAACACTTAATATACCTCATATTCTAAGCTAACACCTGCAGAAATAAAGGCTAGAAGAGATAAAGGGTTGTGTTATAACTGTGATGAAGTTCACCAAAGAGGTCACCGTTGTGTTAAACAACAGTTATACATGAAGAACTCGGATGAAGATGAGCTGGATGAGGAGGTCAACCCTGAAATTATCACTCTGAAAACTACAGAACCAACTGAATTGGAGTTGGGTATATCCTTGCATGCCTTGGAAGGGTTAACATCGCCAAATACCATAAGAATTCCTGGGTTTCTAAATAAGAGGGGGCTATGTGTATTGGTGGATAACGAGAGCACCCATAGTTTCATTGATCCTCATACGGAAGGGAAATTTAATTCTGAACAAACTACACTCCTCTATGTCACTATGGCCACGGGCAGCGGCTAGTAAGCTCCTCAAAATTCACCAATCTAATATGGACAATGTAAGGGCATAAATTTCAAGCCGATATGAGGGCCCTTCAACTTGGGGGTTGTGATATGTTATTCTAAGTGGATTGGATGAAAAGATATAGACCTATAGTTTTTTTATTTTGACGAACTCAAGTTATCATTCACTAAAGAAGGGCAAGAAGTTATATTGACCGACAGTGAAGTGAAATATTCTTGTCAAGTAGTGTCTAGATCTTCCATTCATAAGATAATTAAGAAGTGGCATTGTACCTATATAGCACAATTGTTCTCTCTTAATATCAACTCTCAATCGGATCTTCCTCATTTAGATCAGCCCTTCAAGAAACTCATAACCCAATATTTAGAAATTCTTTAGGAGCGCACTCAACTACCACCGCCTAGAGCTCATGATCATCACATACATCTAAAAAATGAAGCTATACTCCCAAATTTGATGTCTTACTGAATTCTATTTGCTCAAAAATCAATAGTGAAAGACATTATACAAGAGATATTGAACAATAGGGTTATCCAACCTAGTCACAGTCCATTTTCTTCACCTATTCTTTTAGTAAAAAAGAAGGATGGTAGTTGGAGTCTTCAATTTCCACTCAAGAGTTCCTATGAATTGTAAAAATCAAGTATCGACAGACCTAGTCTGTTGTCCCTGCTTTTTTTTTTTAGAACTCAAGCCTTCACCATCAAAACTAGGCGCTGAAGAAGGAAAAGGATTGAATAGAGGAACTCCTGAGCATTTGTTGATCTAGTGCTCGTATAAACAGAAATTCCATATCTATCCATATATGGATATAGATATTGATGTGATACCCCTTATTTCAACAAAGAGAATCATTTCTTTGGAATCTGTTCCAAACATATATGCCATGGTTCCTTACTTCGACAGGGTGCAAATATCTAAATTTCACCTTGGATTACTGAAAGCTCAGTAGCCTCACAATTAAGGATAAATACCCCATCCCTGTAATTGAGAAACTATTAGATGAACTACTTAGGGCCAAAGTTTTCTTCAAATTAGATATCCGTTCAGGGTATCATCAAATCAGAATTCACCCAACGAATATTGAAAAAATGGCCTTCCCAACTCACATTGGGCATTATGATTTTAGAGTGATGCCTTTTGGGCTTTGTAATGCACCTGCCACCTTTCAATCTCTAATAAACTCTATTTTTCAACCCTTGATAAGAAGATTTGTGTTGGTCCTCTTCGGCGACATATTTATCTATAGCTCTACATTAGAAGCTCATAGGCAACATCTTGAACAAGTGCTGAAAATACTCAAAAGAACTCCCTATTTGCCAAGTAGGAGATTGAGTACCTCGGGCATATTATTTTTTAAAAAGAGGTGTCAGCTGATCCTACTAAGATCCAATGTATGAGTAGTTGGCCGATGCCCACAAATCTGAGGCAGCTAAGAGGATTCCTAGGATTCACAGGCTACTATAAAAAAATTTGTGAAGAATTGGTCTAATTGCCAAGCCTTTGACAGATTTGTTGAGGAAGGATAGTTTTAAATGGTCTACTAGAGTTGAGGAGGCCTTCCAAGATCACAAATTAGTGATGATTTTCACACTCGTTCTAGCCTTGCCTAACTTCTCTAAGCCTTTTGAGTTGAAAACGGATGCGAGCGATGTGGGAGTAGGAGCTGTCCTACAACAAAAGGGTCATCCAATAGTCTATTTCAGTTGTGCAGTTGGGCAGAAATTTTATTCTTATTCAGTTTATAAAAAGGAACTCTTAGCCATTGCCATGACCATCTCGAGGTGGAAGTCTTACTTAGAAGGAACCCACTTTATAATACACACTTTGTGTTGTGTCTAGTGTTACACCTCCTTGGCTCAAAGGTAATCAACTCCTACAACAATGATAGCCTTGCCTCTACCTTATTGCCAAAGTTAGCCATCTCCGGAACTCATGAAGCTTACTCAGTCTCACAGGGGTCGATTAAATTCCAAAGAAGAATATATATTAGAATTGAAACAAGAATAATGCATGCAATAATTGAGGCCCTCTATGCATCACCGGTGGGTGGACAGTCAAGTATCCAAGCCACTTATAGAAGAGTAAAGCAATTTTTTAATTGGCCTCGAATGAAGCAGCAAATAATGGAGTTTGTACAATGTTGTGACATTTGTCAAAAACACAAGCATGCAACCACTCACCCCGACGGACTCCTACAGGCCCTACCAATTCCCACAAAATTAGGACTGATATTATTATGGATTTTATTGAAGGGCTCCCAAAATCAAAAGGAAAGGAAGTCATATGGATGGTGGTAGACCGATTAAGTAAAAATGCACGCTTTATTGCATTATCCCATCCTTTCACAGCGCCACAGGTGGCAAATCTCTTCCTTGATCATATTTACAAATTTCATGGGCTATCGGCGACTATAATCGATGACCGTGGCTCCATCTTCCTTAGCGAATTTTAGAAGGAACTGTTTAAAAGCCTTGGAACTTCACTTCATTTCAGTTCAGCATATCATTCATAGTTCGATGGTTAGACAAAATGAGTGAATAGCTGTTTGGAGTCCTATCTTCGTTGCATGCCCAACTTCAAACCTAAGAAATGGGCTAATTGGTTGCCATTAGCTGAGTGGTGGTATAACACAAACTTTCATAACAGCCTTGACATCACTCCCTTCCAAACCAATCTACGGGTATGCTCCTCCGCAATTAGCATTAGCCTCAGATGCAACACCGACAGTAGCTTTAGTAGAGTCCTACATCCAAGAGAGACAAAGGATGATTCATCTTCTCCAAGCTGAATTGTCCAAGACTCAAATCCGTACGAAGCAATTTGCTGACTGACACAAGACCGAGCAACAATATGAGGTGGGAATTAGGTTTACGTGAAATTACTTTATTTTTAACAATTTTTGATGTATTTCTATATATTGCTAAATTTACATAGAAACAACTAATAGTCATATAGAGTTATGCTTTTTGTTATTTTGCTAATTATAAATACCTCACCACTATCCCTGATAGATCTATTATTTTATTAATTAAATAGCGATTAGATAAACTTATATTGAAAAAAAATCGAGAATGATTAGGGGACGGAATAAAAAGAAGATACAATAGCAAAAATAACTCCGAAGTGATGACTGCGTCCCCTATCCTTGATTTTATTTGTCTCTCTTTGGCTTTCCACCATTGTTTCGCCTCACCTCTGAGCATAAAGGCAGCAAAGGCCACCTTCTGGTGATCATTACACCCTAGAGAATCCAACATTTTCTCTATGTCCGATAACCATCCACTAGCTTCTAGTGGATCAATGCCTTTACTATAAATCGAGGGGTTTAACTGCATAAACTTATTTAAAGTGATGCCCGCTATAGGAGGTGGCTCAAGAACTCTCTGCGATATGTCAAGTCCTCTACCTCGAAGAATTTCCTCAATAAGTCTTTCTTGACTTGTCCGGAGACGCGAAATTTATATTAACAATTTTTGCATATATAAATAATAACTTTCATTAACTTTTAACAATTTTTGATGTTTTTATGTATATTACAAAATTTACATATTTTATCATTACAATTTATATATAAACAAATAATAATCATATAAAGTCATATCTTTTATTATTTAACTAACCCTAATTATATCCTCACTATCTCCAAATACTCTTTTATTTTATTAATTAAAAAGTTATTATAGAAACTTGTATAAAAAAGAGAATGATCGAGAGATAAAAAGAAGAAGAATAAAGAAGAAGAATAAACTATAACAAAAAAGAATAATTTTAAGGAAAATGAAAAAATTACATTAACAACTTCCACAAAAGTCAATGAAAGTTAATATAATTTTTTCTTTTTGTTCTACTTTCTTTTTCTATTATTATTTCTTTTTCTTCTATCCCTTAATCTTTCTTTTCCATACAAGTCTTTATAATCTTTTTAATTAATAAATAAGATATTAATCAATTATTATTTCTTATAGTATAAAGATGAAGAAAATGAGTGCAGACCCAATTCTCTCTCTTATAGTATTCCGTCAATATTTAATAAGGTACTAAATAACAAAAGAGCGAAGTTGGAAAAAAAATTAAAAAAAAAAACTCAAGTACAAAAGAAACCGAAAATGATCCTGACTCACAAAATCAAAAACCAAGTGGGTTTTGTGGTGCAGATAACCTATTTTTCTTTTCGAGAAAGGAAAATAATTATTACAACTTTGACCCATTCGACAGTAAAGAGAGCTGCAGTGGAAATTTGATGCCACTAGAATCAGCAATTTTGCGTTGCTATTCCTAAATGCAGAAGAGCAAGATGATCAACAACCAAACGTTGATGCCGTGTAGATCAAGTCCTCACTTTGACGTTGATACCGGTGCTGCTTATTCTTGCTTAAGGATGAACGATCAGTAGTATGAGGTTGCACTTAATCTAACTTCTCTAATCAATAGAGAGATTCTTGCTGCTGCGGATGCTGCGCTGCTGATCAGCAATCCCTTTGGCCAGTCGTGACGGTAATGGGATCATTTCTACTGCTTTTCCGGCGAGTGATGAACCATCGATTTTTGGCTTAAACCACCTTCTTAGAGCAAGACCACTAATTCTTATTTTTCCATATGACTCGTCTCCTTGGTAGTAAATCCCCAATCTCCTTAAGAGTGAGCCTACTCCTTGACCAATCCTACATCAATTTAAGCAAAATTCAGTTTAAACAAGATAACTGTCCTCCCTGTAATCTGATTGAAGCTAGTGATATCAAATATAAGAACCGAAAAAGTAATGCATCCATTGAAAAAGAAATTGAGACCATGACCTTACCTCCAGTTATTTGAATATCTTCCTACATCAACATATCATGTTGATTCACATTTTCAAGAGAGTGAAAATATTACGTGATATATGCAGATAACTTAGTATTTGCTGTTGCAGCAGGGTTTGAAGCAGTAAATTTGATGATGAAAAAGGTATAACAAGCCATGGAAAATTTTCCTAGACATAACCATACCGAATCACCAAACGACAGGTAGATTGTTCAATACACTCTCAACAACACATGATTGATTATATATGCAAACAAGCACGTCCATGGTCTACAAGTTGCCACTGCTCATGTTTATATGATCATAACCTCAACCAATACGTGGAATGAGGAAACATTGAAACTCATGATCTAGAGGTCGCGGTTCAATAGAGAAAGAGTTTCACAAACTGATGAGTCACTAAAAGTCGGTTCCAACACTTCTGATCCACAATAAAATGCAAATTAGGAAGCAAATATCAACGGTTTTATGGTAGCGGCAGATGAAGTCCAAAGATTCAAGATATAGTGCTCAGGATACTCAGCAAAGAGATATTCTATCACTATTCTGTCACACTCATTCTAGGAGTGTATAATGCATGTATTAAACAAGAGAAATATAGAAAGCTGAGTTTGCTGATAAATCCAATCCATTAATATGACAAACCAAATATGTTCAAGATTCCATATAATTGATTAACATAACTTTGTGGAATGGCATATTCTTACAAGTGCATGCGATTATTTTTTTCCACAGAGTACAAAATAACTATAAAAAGGAATCACTTATGTTAAAAACTTGGGTTAATAAAGTTTTTGAATAGGGAAATATTGTTATCTTTACCTTCCAGCAAGGTTAATTGTTTTCTGCCCTTCAGCAGATTCAATTTGTGTTTTTCCTGTGGGTAATAAAATGGTTACACTTGGTAACCTTGCTCCTGCACAAAATGAAGGAATACTTAGAAAAAGAATTGCAGCATCCAAAAAGTATATTTCCTAGATTCTCTCGAAACTGTAACAGTCCGTCAAACTTCTTTTTGATTATGTAGTGTACAGTAATAGAGGTGTATTTCCTAACAGTAACTTTCATACCTTTTATTGTCTTAGATTTACCTGTGATTGAATGTGAGTGTGACTATATTTATTTGTAGTTTTTTTTAATTTCATTTATTTGCCATTTGCCAATCTATTTTGTTGAACATTTGAAATGTGTCAAGTGATATTGATATACATACGAACTTCTGTACAAAGGTCTACATAACAAAAAATTCAATTATTAGAAGACATGATTTACCTGCAGCTAAGCGATGCTTCAGACCTTTCAATGTTGTAAGGATGTAAACCTGCCAAATCTCAAAATCTAAACCAATTACTGTGCTCTTTGGAATGAAAAAATTCCACAAACAGAAACAAGAAATTCCATGCTTCTTACACCAGTAACCATTATCTACAGGTATTTTCAACCGATAACATTGTTGCACTAATACAAAACTTTGTGCTTTTTATGTCAAGGTCAGTAGTGTTGCTAATGATAACAACAACAACAACAACAACAATATAATAATGAGAAAGTCCATGTAGCTCGTAAATAGGTATATTATTATGTAATTTCTTCAATTACGAACTGAATCAATTTATGCAACTCTAATGTTGTTTCAATTTACAGGTATACTTCAAGATAATTTCTCTTTATTTTTTTCATTTTCCAGAAAGATTTTAAAACTTCCTTCAGTGAGATCTTCAAGTTTCTCGCAATAATTTTTTATCATCACAATTTTTTATCATTTTATCTTAGTTGATGCTGACAACTTCTATAGCCTTGAGTGTTTACCTTCTGCTATTTTCCCAAATCTTTCCTTCACACTGATGATCAAAATCAATTTCATATTAGTATTACTTTCTCTTCCATATTTATCTAGTTTAGGACAACTTAATTATCAGCAACCTCAACAATACTAACTTTTCAATTTTATTGAATCCTGATGAAATTTCTCGACCAAAAAGAAAAAGTTATCTAATGATCTAATCAGTTTTAATTTCTTGAAACTTGAAAGGTTACGGGTTATCTCATCAATTTTTATTCCTTGACAGATTTATGGTTTATCTTAGTCCAAGAAGAAAAGTTTAAGGATTATCTACTCATTTTTCATCCTTGAAAGAAGTAAATGATGCATGGATGCTTATATTGTACAAAATGAGAACTGTACTATATGATAATCAGTCCAATTGTGGTAATTCATAGTTTTGGGACAACATACCTCAATAGTATGGATCTGTAATTTCCTTCCATCAACAATAATTGGACTATCTTTGAAGGACAATTGGGGTATTACTCCCAGTGAAGCCGCTTCCTGAGGACATTAACTGTCAAGTCACTCTGGTACAGACCAAATATCAAGAGAGATGCATTTATGAATTTTAAGAGCAATTCAGTTGCCACCTACCTCAAGAATGGAAAAAGAGCGGGTATCATATTCCCCAAAACCATCCAGTAATGAGCTAACATTTGAGCAACTCGAAACATCAATGCTGACTTCTAAATTCTCAATGAACTTACTTCTCAATGAGGAATCACGAGGAAACCTCAAGCATCCTAAAACTTGAGAAATCATATCAATAGTTGGTTGTATACCAGCTGAAATTGCTTCATGGTAGACTCTGATTGCTGATGTTGTCCTGCCATATACTAGCAATTAGAAATATATTGCATTCAAGAATAATCTCACTGCAAGATCTTCCTCAAAGAATTACTATAGTGGGAACTGCAATCATGTAACAACGCGAAGCAGTATGTACTTAGAGATAATATTAAGCATGATGTCATTGTAAGAACTTTCAAAAGAAAAGGCCCTAAAACTTCACACTAGATTATCCGTATGAAACCATATAAATCAAGAGATAATAATCTTCATCTTCCAAAAATAGCTCTATATAAAGAAAGAAATTGATAACTTTAAGATGTAGTTATTTTCAGAATATATAAAATACAGAGTTCTCCAGTAGTTTGAGCGTTTGGGCTCACCAGTTATTCAATATAGTATCTGAGCCTGATTTCAAACTTGCAAATCAGTGATTATAGATGAAATGCTACTCAAAAGCTCTTACAGTGCAGCAGCTAAGAAAATATGAAGCACATTGTAGTTCAGAGGAAAAATGAAGACTTGAAATACCATATGTAAAACAAAATCATAGGATTGAAAAACAAAATGTTGAAACAGTGGTTCTGGAAAAGTAAAGTGAATCAATGACCACTAGTGACTTAGACTGAAAAGTCAGCGTACAAATGACTGGTATGGCGACAAAAAGTTTAATCATTCTTTGTCAAAACATTGAGACAAAATATATATCCCATTCCAAAATATATAATTGAGAATTTGGAGAAAAAAAGTCTAGGCAGAAGAATGAATAGCATTTGGGTAATTTCAAAAGCTGACATTATGATGATTCTCAAGACTAGTTATTTGATTTAAAGTATTAAACTTTGATTTTCTTTTCAGAATGAGTATGATAATTAGACAAATACCATACCATTCATTATTGATCATTGGTTTTCCAGAGATGAAGGTCACAACTGTTTTACCAAGTGAACAATCCTTCTCAAAGCTTTTTAGGCACAAACCTACAGCAAAGGTAATTTCATTAAGATCACCTATTATTTTACATCAGAAAAAAAAGATCGAAGATAGATTAGGAGACTTCTAAGCTCATATACACTGCCGAATAAATGGTATGCAAATTTGCTATGAAATTAGGCAAAACAAATCTGTCTCTCATTCACTGTAAAGCAAGTAGCAGTATATTTTTTTTTTTTCCTTTTTCTTATTGCAATAAAAGAAACTAGTATATAAAATAGAAACAAACTCACCAGTCAAACAGCAACACATAATGAGACTAAGACGAATACCATCCATTTTGGCTTCTTCAAATAGTTTAAAACCCAGTTCTGCTTCATCTTTCCTATAAATGCAGATTAAACAATCAGAAAATAAATGAATAACTCAAAAATAAGAAGTTCAAAATTATTACTTTTCACATGCTACAATAAGGACTGCATAAGTGATGTCATTTGGCTGCACTCCTAATTTCCTGGTTTCATTAAGAACCTCAACAGACCTCATAACAAGGCCATCATCACCTGCAGTTTAAGAGAACTGATCTTTAGTACTTCAACAAAAAAACTGCTGACTCTATGAAATTGACTCTAAATGTATTCATCCTGAAATATTCAAAATATAATGGCAACATGCAGCACAACATGGTAGAAGGAGACTAAATTTATGTTCTTAATTCTAGTGATAGGAAAAGTCCTTAGTGGAGTGCATAAAATTAACTATATACATTGCTTCCTTACTAATGACCACTTGCTCTCATGATCCAAGCAGATGCACCCTTGCTACGACCAACTTGTTCAGATGATCCACATCAATCAAGCACGGCTCATGCCAAGAGAGGGCAGAACACATGGCACAAAAGTAGATCCAGTTCCAACAACTAAACCCCTACTCTATTGAGTAGCAACCTTCTTGTGTGACAAGAAGGACCTACTTTTGTGGGTTTACCTTGAGGGGGAAAAAAAGAAGGCAACAAGAAGATGGACATTTAGCAAGAGTCAGATAGGTAGCAAGTCACCTCTCAGAGGATAGCACACCGATACTGCTTTTGTCAATCCTATCAAAATCAGTTCTCCGCAAGAAGATCAAATTTCTGACAATTGCTTTAGTGTATTGCTGTAAGTTTTCTTTGTAATATCCAGACTGGTGCTTTTTGAAGTTACATACTAAGTGCATTGGAAGTAAAAAGAACAGAGGAAAGAAGAAATTAATGTTTATCTTCAATTCCTCATAATAAATTATTCTTTACTCTAACAACCTATATCCTATCTCTTTTGATATGCTTGCACCTCATCCGTGACCTATCTTTCAAAGCCTTTGTCTTTTCCATTCTACTTAGACAAGTATTTGTATTATGAATAGAGGAGGACATAAATTATTTGAAAAATATTTAAACTAGCTTTGCAACTTCTGTATCTGTTCAATAAATTTTCTATTTAGAAGTAAAAATAGTAACTCCTATCCAGAAGTTGATTACTTGGTCTAATGCCTAGATTTCACATACTACAACAACGGGCATGACCATGTTAATACAAGAAATAAAATCACCCAAAAAGAAGGAAATAATATGACTTGGTGAAAAGATCAGATATCTACTTAGAGACTCAATAAAAAATATGTGTAGACTGATAGTGCCAGCTAGAAAATAATATCATGTTAATTCACCAGCTACACTACATTAGAAGCTTAAGTTATTAGGAAATGGTAGCTTTTAATAATTTTATCACTTGCACATTGCTTCTTAGCTGAACACATTTTGAGAGGTTCGGGAAGTGAACTTGACTTAAACAGGTTGAAGGTTTTTTTAATTTAATTGACAAGGTAGGCTTGGTAGGAGTCGTAATCATAACATAGCATAAGAAATACATGAACATCAATTAACCAGTAGTGGAGGAAATACATACATAATGAGGTGATCAAAGCATTCAGCGTTGAAACTGTCGGACGTAACTTGCTTGATTTAATCAGATCATACAGCTCCAGCGCCTTTTTCCAGTTTCTTGCCTAACATCAGGAGCTTGTTATTTTACAGTCATGAGCTAATGTAGCACCTAAGAAATTCAGGTTAGGACTACAGCAAAATGCAAGCATAAGGTCTATGATAAGCAAAACAAATATCATCCGGCATTTGAAGAGTTTAAGGCGACATATACTACCAACTCATATGACTTAGTATGTCTACCATTCAAGTACTAATTCAAGTACTAACATTGCAGCAAGCTCCCATTAAGGAACTATATGATATATCTCCAACTCGTATTCCTTTGGTTCTTGCTTCTTTTATGATTTCAAAGGCAGCATCAACCTTCCCAGCATGCCCAGCCACATCCACTATGGTGCTAAGAAAAATCTGCGTAGAAATGGAAGCGAGGAAATTTAAGGGCATTTTGAGGTCCCAAAAGAGATCACTGAAAGAAAAGATGATAATAAACAAGTTTAGTTAATGGTCCAAGAAATAGCTTCTTGAAACGTCCATCATAATAACACATAATAAACATTTGGCCAAAAGGTAATTTCACCAACTAATATTAAGGAAGAGAAAATATTATATAATAATATTATTGCTGTAATCGAAATTATGAGACTACAATAAGATTATTTATTGCGATAACAAAGGCTGCCAGCTCAAATTTTTTGAAGAAGAATAAATAAAATTATATTAGGTAGAGCAGGGAGTAGAATACCTCGTCAGGTGTCACCCCATTCCTTTTCATATCATCATATATTTTAAGCGCAAATTCTAGATCACCAGTCTGGCTACAACTCCTGACAGCGATCGTATAAACTTCTGAGGTCCCCTTTATGCTATAGTCATGAAGCATTTTATACACTTCACGAGCACGATCAGCCTAAAGGTGGAACAATAATTTGTATTATTGGATTCTAGAATAGCAAAAACCATATCTAATAGAAGAAAGTTAAGCTCAAGCATCGTTTTCAAGACTGATAGATACCTGACCAGCCTGGATACAGGTCTTTATTAAAGCTCCAACAGTTACATGATCAGGATCTATCGGTGTAGGCTCTGCCATCATCTCTGCTAAAACATCAAAAGCACGATCAACTGCCCCTGATTCACCACATGCAGTGATCAAGGCATTGAAAACAACTCGATCAGGCTGCACTTTCTACTGCAAATAGGACCTCATTAAGTTGTAAAACCTTATGTAAAGAAACCAATGCTTGTGATGCCATCTGTACTATCAGTACCTTCCACGGACAAAGTAGAACTACAATATAAGATGCATATATCAGAAACATACTTGCAACTATACCTTGGATCTCATAATTCCGTAGGCACCAAATGCTTTTGCCACTTGACCAGCTCTGGCACAACCATCAATAAGTGCGCCATATGTATTGACATTTGGTTCTATGCCAGCATTGACCATCTCATGGAAAACCTATAGGACAAAATGCATCCATAAATGAAATGTCCAATATTATGATTACTACATGAACATGCATATCTGAAATCAATGACCATGGCACCACTGTGTACGGTAAATGAATTGTATCAAGCATCCTATATTAATCCAGAGAAATATAAATACAGATTTTCTACAAAATTAAAGTCCTAGGAATGGATGGCCGTGCCATTACTGGCACGGCACTTGGCATGGGGTGTGCCAGTGCCGACCAGCACGCGAGCCGTGCCGAACCGTGTCGGTCAGGCACAACCTCGTGCCGGTCATTGTGCCATGTGGTGCCATCTTTTTAAAAAAAAAATTATTTTTATTAATTATTATCAAATTAATTAATCAATTGATTATATAGAAGGCTTAGATAAAATTAATGATAATGAGACTAGAAATGACAATGATGATAGTGATAGTGATAATAATGAAACTTAGTCTAATGTAGTGATGATAGAGATGAGACATACGTTCCTGTTACACAACCTTCTCACAAGTATTGTTTTTAAAAAGGACTTGAGTCTGTAAGTAGCAAAACATCAAAAGAGGTTCACCCACATAATAATATGAGTTAATTATAATTACCATCATATCAATCACATCCACTATAGCCAGAATACCCTTATTATACTCTACATCCACAATCTGCAATCTACATATGTTTATGGTATATTTGTGGCTATACGGTGACGTTCATTCCTGTGCATGTTCAATATTCATATTATATCATAGGAGAATTATAAAATTTCTATTTATATGAAGACTACGTGAGACGTTACAACGAATAATACCATTAGTGAATGAGTTTTGAAAAACATCGACAGCATTTAATGCAATATCCTTGTGTTATTCTTGTGCCGACAAATGAAGTCTTTGATCCTCCTTGTCATTTTACGTTCAACTAAATACTAATTTTAATTTTTATACTATTATCAATTAATATTATGTCTTCAATTATGTTATAAAGTATTCAATTATATTATAGTGTTTAATCATTAATATTAGTTTTAATAAAATGTCTTCAATCATAGTATGTATTGAATAATATTTATATTTAATTGTTACTTTATCTTTAAGGATAATGGTAACCCTATCATTAACTAATTCATTCTTATTTATTAATTTTATAGTAATAGAACTACATGTCCTACCGAGATAGAATTTATAACTTGCTATCATCTTGCCTAGTAGGCAAAGATTTACCTCTAATCCTACTCACATTAGATCTAGTGCTCAGGTAGTTTGGCCAAATAGTAGGTCAAGAAATATTAAACAAAAATGTGGGCGGGGTTTCCAAGGAATACAAATAACCATAGTTTTTTTTCTAAAATATATCATTTACAAAAATAATCTAAAGATAAATCATTATAATGTAGATTTTAAACTTTTAATACATATATTTAAACTAAAAACTAAAAATTAACATATTGAAGACCCAAAAACATCTTTAAATATTCTAAAAAACTTATTAAAATTATTATGAATGCGTGCCAATGGCACGTAGGGCACGCAGGGGTGTGCCATTGGCACGGTGGGGCATGCTCATCGTTGGTCCTATAATTCTTTTAAATTCATTTTCTAGTGTGATGGACTGCAAGCAGATTTGATTGCCATTAAATTTTATTTTCAGCACCTACTTATTAATCAGAAATGTAGATAGGAGATGTAAGGGAAAAGTTTCCAGATCCTGCAGAAACAGCCATATTTTCTGATTGTCACTCTCATTTTATGAAATCATATCACTGGAATACAATAACAGACAAAGTTTAAAATTTTAAATGGGAAAGTATGCAGGAATTTCTGTACCTGTTGACATCATGGTAAGTCTGTAGGTACAAGAGACTAGCATAATTTATTTGCACAAATATAGGATGAGATGACTAAACATTTTGCTCTTATCAACGGAAGCCACTTTTGGAGATAATGAGTATTGACTTTGCTATGATGGTACAAAGATTAAACTTAAATATCTAAAACATCTGAGGTAACAAAAATTGCAATCTGTCGGTACCACAACTAGCAGAACAATGTTAACTATGTTGAGAACTATCAGACAAGTATACCTAACCAATCTGAAAAGAATCTGGAAACTTTCTAGTCATTTGTGCTCAATCATAGGTCCTCCCTTGGGAAGTATGTTACAAGCAAGGATTGAGGGAAGGAGGGTTACAGTTGGGGAGCACTTATTAGTGTTCGATGCGTCCAGGCATGGATGCTTAACATTTTAAAGAAGCAGGGATTAACCATTGGGGAAGGAAAATAGAAAGGTAACTTGGGCATTATAAAATTAGGTCAGCCCATATCATAATCTTGAAAACAAAGAGCCTGATGTTGCTACAAAAGCAGTTGGGCTTCTTGATGCAAACAGCCGCATGACATGTGATGCAGACAATCACCAATTACATGGAAGCACAAGGCATTTCAGCATGGCACTAATGGGCATGTCCAACGTCCAAACTGCAACCATGTGAGATCGGCCACATTGATCTCTTTCCTCCATTCAACTAGTAAATAATGTTAAATCCATTTTAATTTTCTTGACAAATGCTTTATTCGGGTTATCAAGCTAACTAATAAAACCCTCTTCCTACTTACCTGCTACAGAACTATAATCGACTAAACTATCACATATAAATTTGTCATCAACTATCCTTATAGCTGCCAAACTATAATATATGCAACTATCAAGCACAATAAATAACATCCTTGGAAATCTACCAGACAGAACCCATAAAACATCATGATGTACCAACATTTAACTATCTCATGTCAAAGGCAGCTAGGAATTTGAGCAAGGTACAAAGGGATGGAGAAGCACAATGAAAATAACCAGTATGTCCATCTTCTTAGTTTTTATTTAATTGTTTAGATATAATTTGGAAAGTCTAAGTGTCTCGTGTATGTCTAAAATGTAAATATAAGAAAATAGAGACAAATATGCCAGTGTCATTACTTTCCTTTAAAGATAACTCCTATGTTATTGTTATTATTTTCCTTTAATCTTTATAGATTAACTTGGAAGCTCAAAATATCTCTACTTCTATTCCCATCTAGAGAAAGAGAGGAAAGTCTCACTAGAAAGACAGTGCCCCACCTTATCGTGTGAGTCTCTAGTAGGGCCTGAATACAAGATTTGCTTAAGTAGGAGTATATTTTCTATATTCTAAAATAACCAGAACAGGCATTTTTGCTCCTTTTGGAGTGTGGATTCATTCCAAGCATGTCTATTTGGTCAGAACAGACTCTAGACATATTGTCATATCTACATCAATGCATTAAGTCTGTCACGCAAATGATGCAAACTGGAGAATAGAAGAACCCCTCTTCATTAATATGAGAACAAACTGAGTCATCCATGTGACGCGCTTGATGTGTTGAAGCATATCTGATGGTCCTCTTGGATCAAATCCCACCTTACTTCTATAGTGCCTTGTGCATCAATGAGAAAATACTCCATAGCTTTAGTGGTGTAAGTTTCGATTTAATCCAATTGGTAATTTATGTCTAGCCCATGAATGCCATGAGATATAGATTACATTATCAATGTAGAGTTTGTAGAGATTTTGGCATGCTAACACTACTAGTCAAAACATAGAGTATACATACCTAACATACTTAAGTGGCAGAAAGAAAGTAAAGGACTTGACATAAAACATCGATCTATGAAACAGTGGAGACAAAACAATCTAAAGTGGAGTTGTATTTGATTATTTTCTTTTACAATAGAAAACCACTTAGGTGAATCTCCATATAAGATCATTTAAGAAGTCGATCATCTATAAGTTCTTCATGCATATTGTTTATGACTTTATGTTGATCCTTAGCAAAGCCACTTATACATTATCTCATGAATGCTTGTGTCACAGTCTTGTTGTTAACTCACTGGCTACTCTAAAAACTTAAGTTATTAGAAAAAAAATGTTTCCTTTATCTTTTATGTTTTATTGCCACTTATAGGCATGAGACATTTTAAAAAGGCCCAGCTTGACTTAAATATGTGGAAGCTTTTATATTTAATTGATCAAGTAGACCTAATAGGATCCCCTGTTTCGATATCATGTAACATGTTAACTTGCCAGTTACTCTAAAGGCTTAAGCCGTTAACAAAAATTTTATCTTTTCATATTTTAACACACATTTATTCCCATGCTTCTTTTCAGATATATTTTTTCAGAACCTTAATGCAATACTTTAGTCCTAAACTAATGTGTCTTCTATACATGAGAACGTCAGTAAGAAAAAGGAGCTGCTCAAAAAGTTAAGAGCTACTTTAACACTAGATAAAGAAAGTCTAAGATCCTAACAAACAAGAGATACTCGAGGTAGACCAATGCTCTTCAAACTTAATCCACAAAATTACAATCTTCTCTTAGCTTTAACTAGAAATGTTAAAACTAAAGTTCTAAAACTCGGTATCGAGTTTGCCCATCCGGAAAAACAATACATATTGACAGTATCGGCCGTATAAGTCGCCTATATCTAATTGGACTATTTTTAATTATAATAAAAGTATATATATTATTTAGAAATATAGAAAAATTTCTAAAACTTTCAAAAATGACAATAAAATAAGAAAATAATAATTACTCACATAGAAAGCCTAAAAACTAAAGAAAATATTAACTTACTCAAAATTTTGAGTAAGCCTAAAATTCCCTCTCTCTCTCTCTCTCTCTTCCTCCCTCTCTCTATTATTATTGCAATGAATTTATTCTAGTTTTTTCATTTCTTCCCTTCTCTTTCCCTCTCTCTTTCTCTATCCCTGTTAATCCCTCTCTCTCTTCCTCCCACTAACTCACTCTCCACTCTCTCTCTAGCCTTTCTATCTCACTATCTCTGTTACTGCTGCAGTAACAGAGACGGAGAAACAAAGAGAGAGAGAGAGAGCGGAAGAGAGAAGGAGAGAGTAGAGAGGGGCTCACCAGAGGTCGGATAGAGAGCAGAGAAAGGCAAAGAGAAATGGGGAGTCGAAAAGAGAGAGAAAAGAAAGGAAAACAAAAAACAAAAAAATAAATACTTACCCGAGGTCGCAAGAGGTCAAACTCGCCAGATCTTAGTTGGAAGATGTTAACCAACATCGAGGCTGCCAGCATTTGTGTCTAGTGGCCGCCGGAGTAGATGGGGGAGAGAGAGAGAGAGAGAGAGAGAGAGAGAGAGAGAGGGGGGAGAGAGGCTCGGGGGCATCAACTATTTGATGCCCCCGGGTGGAATACAGGTTGGGTCCTTCTTGGATCTGACCCGTATAATTGGATAAGATCTGGGATCGGCTGAAATGGTTGATCCCAACCCGATACTAATCGGGTGTTAGCCGATCCGGCCGATATCAAGATGAAACCAGTTGCATGGACCGAGATTGGCTATAGCTGATCCCACTCCGTTTTAACCGATCCGACTCAGGCTCGGCCGAAACTTGGACCTTAAAATCATACATTTTGCATTATATTGTCTATAATTTACTAATAAGGTTTCTACTAGCACAGCAAGTTTTTGCTAACAGACACTAGTTGCAACTCAATAAAGGAACCTCCAGAATCTGTAGAGATTAATATAGTCTACTCAAATAAGAAACATAAAAAAAAACTATATTTAGGTACTTCTTTCATCTTTGGAGAACAAATAAGAGAACAGTCGTAAATGAAACATGATGCCATAATAGACAAAATAAACCTCTTAGATAAAGATTGCAAAGATAATTGGAAACAACAATCCTTATACTGAGAATCATGACAAAAAGTTTACAGAGGAGAAGGTAAAAGCTCAAAAATGTGAAAATTAACCTTTTAATATCAGCTATATCCTTAACTTGGAATGGCATGGCGGTATCTAATAATATTATATGGCCTCATTGACAATTTGGTTCAGAAAGAACATTAGATGCCACAAATCAAGTGTTGCTCAAATTACTTACAGTAGACATAACTAAAAGGAGGTGCCCAAATCATAAGGCATAGATCAACCAACATCATAATGCATGCTGATAAAAAATAAAATAAAAAGGAAAAAGAACATTATTTGATGACAAATATTTAAGAACCATTACAAATTTAAACAGAAAATAATGAATCTGAAAGTTTAATTTGTTCATGCTAGTTGGTTAGATTATCATACTTCGAACATAGCATCAACTTTTCCACTTTTAGCGCAGGTTGATATCAATGTAGTATAAAGTTTGCAATCAGGTTTTAGTCCAGCCTCCTTCAGTAGTAGCATCACTTGAAATGCCCCTAGGTAGAAATATAGCTTTTAGATATTTAAAAGGTAAACTAAGATGCTATTCTAGAGGTAAGAGTAGAATTCCACGAAAACCTGAATTACCATTAAAATCTTGTGAACTTGCACATACAGACAATAGCATATTGAAGGTGCTCATTTTGGGATTCTTAATTAATCTGCTAAACCGAATTGCCTCTTTTACAGTCTTCTGACTCTTGCAAGCATTCAAAAAACTTGTATGATGTACCTGGAAAAGTTAGTAACGTCAACAGTTGGCAGAAAATGAACAGGCAAGAACTTTAAAAAAGCACATGTAATGCAGAAAATGTAGGAGCTATAAGTATGTATATTTACCTTTTCCATATCCAAAAATCCTTTCTGCTCCATGCTTTCGAGCAAATCTACACAATCTTTCAACCTGATGTGTGGACGAGTAAAGGTAGTTGAATATGAGTAAGGAAACATGGATGCAAGGAATATCAGCTAGGTAGTAAGGTATAATCCCTTGGCATGGAATTGAACTAGCTCCACTGAGTGGACCTCGTTTCAGCTTCAGAGCATGGGAGAGTGAACTTGAGCTTAGCTTGAGCCTACTTTGAGACTTATTTGCTCAAGCTCGGCAAGCCTTTATATCGAGCCAGCTTGGCAAAGGAAGATTTAATTGGCTGGAGGAGTTTTAGGCTTGTAAAGGAAAAAAAAGGCAGCAAAAATAATAATAAAATTGGATTGAAAAGAGGCTCTCTACTAGCTGAAGTTATCAAATAAGTAAATGACATGTGAAACATAAGAGACACAGTCGCACAATCATATACATCCTTCTTAATGCGTATGAGCTAATTCAAACCATGATCGAGCAAGAGAAGCTTAGCTCAAGCTAGGGTCTGAGCTGGTCAACCCATTTGACACTCGCATCCACAAATTAGTAACTCGACTGAGCAAGTTTTCCACCAACTAGATGTCTCTCTTTATGTAAATCAAAACTAGAGAAGCATTGAATTGGTATTGGATTGTAAATAATACCTCGCATCTCTCAGCAAGCGGCTGTAGGCTCTTAGATACGCTGATGAACCGTCTAGATCTTTTACAACAAGCCCATTTAGTTGAGGGAATCTTGAAAGATTTCCACTGTCATTACTGTGAAAGAGATTTCCTGCATCCTCCGCAAATCCACGGCCCTTGTCTAATTTCTTCTCTTTACTTATGGGACCTTCTCTAAAGCATGCAGGAGGAGTTTGGTCTTCCGAATAAGCTGAAATAAAAATATGTAATTAATGAATTCAGAACGAAGAAATAGATGGGAAAAAGCCATGAATTCGGAGAGATGATGGGAAAAAGTAATTTACTCATAATCAAATAAAGTTCATTGTATGCTTTGGAAACTTAACTTGCTGTAAATAGAGAGCCTTTCGCATCGGAATCTTCAGCTTTGAATGCACTTCTTGATTGGGACGAAGATCGCTTGCCCGGCCGGTGCCGGAATCCAAAAATTTCTCTTCGGATGGAGGTGGAGAGAGGGAGGTGATGAGGAGTGGAGGAAATTAGGGCTAGGGTTTTGGCAGAGAAGCTCGCATCCATAGGAGAGGAGATGAGAGGATGAGAAGCGGAGAGGAGATTGGGAGCGGGAGGAGGGAGGTATAGACGGGGGGGATAATTGGATAAACCAATGCTGCCGTTGTTGCTGACGTGTCTCGTCAAAAAACGGTTTTCTTTTCTATCTTTTTGTTTTTTGTTTCTAGCTTTTTTTTTTGTTTTTTTTGCTTATATTTCATTTATTTATTAATTAATTTTTTTTAAAGAAAAAGGGTGAATAGAGTAAAATTCATGCTTACACCACTACTGGAACATTGCAATTAAATACAAAAAAATAATATGATTAGATAATTATCTTTAAATGAATAGAAAATAAGAATATCACTAACTTTGAATTTTATTATCTTATTTTTAACTAAAAGAGATATTGTATTAGAGCTATCAGAAAATAAAATATTAGATTAAGACTAACTTATAATTTTTTTTATAAGGAGGATACTAGTGTACTAACAATCCTCTTAAAATAAAAATATTATACTCTAACAAAGTTAGGTTTTGGCTACCTATTTTATTATAATCTATAAAAAAATATATAATTTTAAATGTAAATAACAAGTCTCTATTATTTTAAAATAATATAAATTTATTGAACGGGTTTTCCATGGGGTTTCAACAACTTTTATGAATAAGAGAATTTTATATCTTAAAAACGCATAATAATATGTTTCTATTCATATAGAAATTAAAAAAATTTAGTAGTGTGATAGAGCCATAAGCCTACTACCTTAAATGTCCAACATGCGATGAGAATGCCGCTTTGAGTTTTATAAGTCAAGACTAAGAACAATTTTGAGGTCTCTAATTATTTCCATAATTAAATTGTAAGATTCATCCACATGTAGTGCTTAATAAAGAAAACTATAAATTGTGAGAAATATACAAATAATATAAAAATGTATGTTTCTCTTTATGCGTATCTGACAAAATAATATATTACTTACCACAATGCAATTTTTATTATTCTCATAGTCAAAACTCTTATTTATCAATTGAAAGATTCATTCACATGCAAAGCTCAACAAGAGAACTATAAATTGTGAGAGATAGATAAAATAATATGAAAATGTATGTTTCTCTTTATGTCTCTTAGATAAAATAACTAACAAGATAAGATAATATGTTATTTACCACAATGGCACATGATTAAATTATAATCAATCAGTTATTATTTTTAAGAATTATATTAAAAGTAGTTTAAAAATATTCATATCATAAATATAATCTATATTATTTTTAGTTTATGATACATAAATTAATAAATATAAAAGATTGAACAACTAATGAATTGTAATAATAGATATATATTAGCTGATGAACTAGTTGGTATATATTTTAGAAATAATGAGAAATATTTATTTAAAATATCAATAAAATTATGCTAATAAAATATTTGATTTCCTCGAGAAAATATGGATTAACATGGTAAATATCAAATCCAAAATAATTTAAAATAAAAACTAAAAAATCAAATCAAATCAAATTAAATTGTTGTTTATAGAAAGAAAAATATTCTAGAGTATAAGGCTCCCACCAATATGTGGTCTATAAAAAGTAAAATATATGCAACACTATCCAATTATTTGAGAGATCATTTCATTATTTTTTTCCACAGTAACTTAGTTGTAGAAAGATAATTTTTACTAAATAATGATACAAGATATTATTAGCATAATATATATATATATCATGATAAGATATATTATATTATTTAATTAGTGCTCTAAATTTTTTAGTTAGTGTCAAAGGTTTGTTCGAGCAGTATGTTAGATATATACTAACACATTAGTCGTGCACATTCAATAGACTCTAATCATGTTTATTAAAATCTTATAGCTCTTTCGTACTATCTTTTGAGAATGATTGAAGCCATTAAATATATGTGATCAATGCATTAAAACACATTCAGTGAGTGTCTGAATTAACCCATATAAATAGGCACATAGCCCTAGATTATTAAATGTGTTTTACTTATTAACTCTTAGAAAATATTATTTAAAGAAAATTATCGAGTTAGCTATTACTTGGTTTACACCAAAGTATATAATTAAATGGTACAAGAGTACTAATAAAATTCTATTCAGTAGATTGAATTCATATCAAATTTTTTTACAACAAAAACCCAAGCAATTCAACAACTCGATGTTAAGGATATTATGGGTAATTTATTTAGTTCCAAAATGGGATAAGGAGGGATAAGTTATCCTAAGCTAATCCCAAGGGATAATATATCTCTTAGAATCTCATCTTCCAATTTTAGTCCATTGCTTAGTATATTTAAAACTACAAATATAATAGCTAAATAAAATGGCATTATCATCTTGGATAAAAAAAAATTGAAATGTTAGAATGTTTGATTTTATTCAAAGTGATAATTTTAAAAAAATTATGCTAACTTTACTAAAGATGATTGGATCAACGTGAGCGGTGCTTTTCTTAACAAGTTAAATGGGAAGATATAGATCAAGTAACAAAATAAATAATATTACATTTTTTATATATCTACTATCAAAATTTATATAATAGTATTATTATCATATATAGAAATATCTTTATATATGAAAATCATTGATGTTTTCTAAATGACATTTAGGAGTCAAAATATAAATTTGGATAACATAAAGATATTAATTTTTTAGCTATCATTACTATGTGGGGCCATGGGCTGATATTTGAGTACCCATTAAATGGTTGTCTACACAATAATTATGCACATTCAATGATTCTAATTATATTCAAAAAATAATACAAAAAGTCATAAGATTTGAGTGAGCATTACTAAAATCATTAGATGCGTACAATTGATGTGTTAGTACTCTAACAACCTACCCATACAACTTATATAAGATCAGTTTGCGTCGAATCTCAACTTAATAAAATGTCCATGCTATAAATAAAAATATATAAGACATCATTAATAGAAAAGACATATGATTATACATTGGTTGATGTTCAACCTTTGGGCTATTAAGGAAAAAAAATTCTATAAATGAGTCACACATATATCAGATCTATATAACAAAAGAATTTTATTTCTAAAATTAGTAACAATATATTCATTAAATATTTATACTACTAAATAGCAAACACACCTGAAGTCTTTAAATATCATGAATACTAAGACAAACGATTATTCACATATTGACCATCTTAATATGTCTTATTAAAAATGACGTTCTTATTTTTGTTTATATCATGGATATTTTATTAGGTTAAGATTTGATATAGGCCAATCTTATGTAGGTTGGTATGAGTAGGTCATTCAATATGTGGCAACGCATTAATCATGCACATCTAACTATTTTTATCATGCTCGAGTCAAATTTTATGCCCCCTTTATACTTTTTTTTTCGAGTACAATAGAAATAATTGAATACACGGGACCAATATATTAGCATGTATTCAATGAGTGCCTGAATCGACCCACATAAATGAGTCTATAACCTCACATCATAACTACGATATACCTATTATCTTTTAGAAAATATTATTGAAATGATATATTTTGTTTTTACATGATTTACATATATAAAATTAAGGGCATATACTTAATTAAAAACTTATTTTTTTCTAAGTTAAGGACGTATTTAATTTTTCATATATTGGTAACCCTTAGGCAAGTAATTCTTCACATATTAACCACTATGATATGTCCTAAAAAATACACTTTAAAAATTCAACAAACATTTTTAGTAAGTATATGTTCTTAGCTTTATATACATCTTCATTAAATTATAGTTTTAACTCAAGTAAAATATTATCATAAATTTAGCTTAACTTACTTAAGCTTGGCTTGATACACTATCTTATTTTTTGATATTTAAGATCCTATATATCATAAGATTGAATAATAACTTAATTCTAGACAGAGGACACAATACTCTCAAATCATTTGGTACAATTTATCATTATAAAAAAAATTAGTGTCACGCTCATATGAGGGTTGGAACACCCAACGTCTTGGTTGGCAAGATACGACTTCAATTAATTTATGCTAATAATTGGGTCTATCAACACTAATATAAGTGAGATTAAGTATCTAACATTTTAATTTCTTTATACCTTATATATTATTATTGCTAAAAAATAATATCAAAGCACATTAAAAACTAATTTCATGAGATAGTCTTAATTAAATAATATATTAAGATAATAAAAAAGTTATCATTAAGGATTGGTAAATCAAATAATTATTTATTCATGAGAGTACCACTCATGAGAATTTTAGAATTTTTCTATGAACGGATCAGCCTAGATCTGATTCGTAATATTTATTGATGACATGTATGTTTGTATGATCATTTCTAAGTACGCTTTTGGTGATGCTCTATCCAAATAATATTTTTACAAACTTGGTCAATTTTTTGAGAATATATTTTATTGATATTATTTTTAACATGTTTCTAATATACTTATTTTTTATCTTATTGATATATCTTGTAACCATGTAAAATAAAAACTTTTATTATATAAATACATGACTATCATGCAAAAAAAATGATATTTATCCATATTTAGTCATCAATCTAATTCTACATGCAATATCCTAGTTAAATTTGTTCTCTTGTTGAACTCCAAATATTATATAAGTGGATGTCAGCCATATGAGTGGGTGGCTCGAGAAGGTAGATGATAACTATGGTTTAGAAATAGATTTAGAGTTGTCAGGTGAAATCTAAGTTAATCTCTATATAAGAAAATTAAAAACCACAAACTCACCTGTAATATGCACATTGATAATAAAATTTCTATCATTACAAAATTTGTTATCGACGTGACTATGTAAGAGGTTTTATTTTATTTTTTATTTACTTTCGTTATTTTATTTTATTTATTAAATAATGGCTTATCAAAAAAATATTTTAAATTTCAAATCTAACAATATATATATATATATATATATATATATATATATATATATATATATAAAATATAGTGTTATTTCATTGCTCATTTTAATATTTAAACCACTAAGCTCTAACTCTAATTAATAGTAAGATTTGCTAATTGACAGAAGTTATAACTAATGGTGCAAACGATAAACTTGGTACTCTATATTTAACCATCAACCATCTCCACAAATCTTGCTTGTATTAGGATTTAATAAATGCCAACATAACTCTTAGGAAGAAGAAGAGGGTATATGCAACCTTGCATTCTTCTTTTTCTTATACTACTTTACCTAAACAAATAGTTAATAAGGAAGAGAAGAAGTATCATCTACTCTCTACAACAAAGAAACACTTAGATGCATAGAAGAAAGTCGATGTTGTAAGAATATAGACACCACCGATATCGTCCCACAACCTTATTTAAGGATAACATTTTTTCGATCTATGGTGAGTGCTCATTATATGTATTCTTCTAAATCTAACTACCAAAAAGTAGGTAGGTATTTTATTCTTACCAAAAAGTAGGTAGGTATTTTATTCTTACTTATTGGATGACATTAATCAAGTGTAGTTATAAGTTGTATGTAAACAATTAGCTATGTTTTGCTCAAAAAATTTAAATATAAAATGATAAACGGCTAAAATTAAACAGTAAATGTACGATAAGAAATTTACTAAATTAAAGTTCATTCCGTGATCCTAAATAAACTATAACTACTCTTATTTATAGGAGTAAAATTATATTTAATTTGCCCTACTATTTAGATTATCCGTTTTAATTTAAATTTAAAAGTAACAAGCAAAATCAATTAATTAGACTCAACCTAATTTACTCGCCCCTCATGGTTGGATGATATCAATAAATATATTCAGTAGGTTTTCAAAGAGATTGTGAATAATGACACGATCTACTTATTTGCTAGTGAAGATGCGAAAATATAAAGAATAGTTAAGAGATACACTACCCCAGATCGAATATCTATATAAAAGTTATAGTGCATAGGAGATGACGTGTTTATGCAGTAACTTTGATCATTTATATTTGAGAAAAGTGAATGATTAGTTCACTTTTAAAAAGTATCAAACTAAATATGCAACAACGATATTACTATTCGCGGATACTAAATTATAAAAAAATCATAATGGTAGTTTAAATATCTTTGCTCAATATAGAAGTAAGAACAAAAATATATATATATATATTCTAAATAGTAATGATATGTTCACTAAATATCTGAAGTAGAGAAGGTTTTTTAAAAGTCTGCTACAAAATCTCAAACCCACTCAATTCTTCATACATTGGCAATCTTAAAATTATCTATTGAGTTTGGTTGCAATCTTGCTTTCTAAAAATTCTTTTAATCAAGTCATTCAAGTACATTAATTTTATTATTGTTCTTCTTTATAACTTTGTTTGCACTTATCATTTCTCTCTCACCAATAATAGAATGCAAAATATATTTATCATTGTTAGACATGAGAAATAACATAAGTGAGTTAATCAGTTGTTTACTTAGTTATAGTGAGCAAACGTGACTTATTAAGAGGTTAGGTGAAGATTTTTAGTTATTTTCTATAAAACTATTGTTGAAGTAGGTACCCAAAATATCTCGTTTAATTTCGTAGTTATATATATTTGATTTTAAATTAAAGACCATGTATTTAAAAGTATATGATGTGAAAGAAATTGTTTGTCATATTTTTATTATTTTTACAAGTTATATTTCAAACAATATGAAACTTTTGAGAAATTAAAATAGAATTTGATGCTATATTTTTATTGCATTATTTACCGTGTTTATTTGATAAAGTTTTGGTTAAATATAATAAAGTATATTTATTGAGAAGGAGATTGCATATTATATGTCCATCGTTGCTACAAACTATGTTTAAAATATGAGACTTGAGAGAAAAATATGATTAGTACTATATTATCATTACATAATTAACTTTATTTGACAAACTATGTCTAGATTAAAGAAAAATGATTGTGTAAAAATTGTTTTGTATCTAAGGTTCTAAGAATACATCAAATAGTATATATTTATATGATTTCTATTCTTATCTAATTCTAGAAATGTGGTAAATTAATAAACCTCGGTCTACCTATGCAATTTTGGCCATAATAAATGTGAGCTCTTTAGAGCCTTGTAATTGTCTATGAGGTGACATTTAAGTATGACTATATTCGATACCACAAATCATTCTCGTATTTTGCTATGGGTTCGGTCCTCCAAGGTCTATTAGAGCTCTTTTCAATCTACTCATGACTAGATCGATCAGTTTTGGATCAAATAGGAATAAGTCAATCTTCTATCTCTTACCGAACATTGGATATCAGATCAGATTATAGTGGTTATAGATGATCATCATTGAGTTGTTGATCGAAATAGATTTATTTTTTAATTTATTTATCAAAATAGATAACACCCAAACTTGAATATCAAAATATGTCTATTTTATTATAGCCCTAAGTAAAACGCTTGAGATAAAACTTCATATCACTTAGCCTAGGAAGGTCTTTACTTAGAAAAATATTTAATAGTTAAGCATTTTAGTTAGAGCAAATATTTTGGCATTTAAGTTTATGTGCTATCTATTTTAATAAATAATTTTTAAAATATAGCTAGTTAGTCAAAAACTCATCATTACTAGACATGTAACTATGTTGCTGGAGTAATAGGTCATTATAATATTTATGACCTGAAAATAATAAGTTTTTTTTCTTGCAATTGTAATTGAAAACATTATGAATTGATTCTATTAAAAAATTAAATCTTTACGATCAACACTCGGGAAAAGTTATAATATATTAAAAAATTAAAGCTTTATGTTAAAATTAAAAGAAGTATTTATTCCAAAATGGATAATATTAACATAAGATATTCTATTATTTAGTTGAATACTAGTATAAAAAGTAATAATTATATTTAATATCACATAAATTGATATTAAAATAATAAAGAATAATAATTTTGTATTGGGAATTGATAATATTTTAAACTAATGATTAAATAATCTTGATTGAATGTAAATTTATAACAGTAATTATGTGTCGTCTAATATAGGGCAAAATAGTAATTTTAAATTATTATTAAAATAAAATTTAAAAGTTGTATGGAATAAGATGAGAAATAATGATGTATACCAAAATAAGTTTAAGTTATTATTTAGTTACTATACTAAAACAATGAGACTTATTTTATAAGAAAACTATTCTTATTCTACATGTAAATGGGAAGCTTAGCTATTAATTGCACGAGGGTATAAAGTTTTGTAAATCTTGAGTTACACTTAAAAGTTGTTGCATATATAAGTTATTAGTAACAACTTATATATATATCGTTGTCTGGTATTGAAGAGCCGGATAACGGATGCTAAGCCTCAATCTTATTGTGTGTTCCTTTTCCTTGTAAGCTACGCTTCACGCATTCCATGCATGCATGCATGCATGCATACTACGTCAATTCAACTCACAAATGATGTCCTCGAGTCATGCAAACTCGACCTCCAAATGGTTATTATCTACTCAGTACTCCAAATTCCAAACCCAAATCCATTGAAACCCATTAATTAATTAATTAATTAAACCAAGGTGTATATCTGAGCAATTAAGTAACAAATTCCTTCGATCGTACTTTTTGATCAACGTCGGATATATAAGATAAGATATAGTCTACTATGCCAAAAAATTTCAAGGCCATTAGCTTCGACGATTTGTCACCATTCAATCTTCCGAGCTAGAATCCTCACCTCCAACTATATATACACATACTCCTATTAACCTTCACATCCACTTATCGCTCTCTATCTACATACATGGCCATCTTATCTCCCCTCTCCCTATGCTTCCAAGAAGAGGATGACAAGAACAAGAAGTCCACCGCCGGCGACGGCGACGGTTATGACGTCGACTATCTCATCTCCACCCTGCCGACCAACAACCAAGGCCTGTATAAATACCAAGGCTTCTGGATCCCCCACCCCGGCGCTCTCCTCGGCATACTCGGCACCCACCGCCACTTCAAAGCCCTCCCCGGCGACGTCCTCCTCGCCACCATCCCCAAAGTCGGCACGACATGGCTCAAAGCCCTCGCCTTCGCCGCCCGTAACCGCCGCAACCGTCCCTTCTCCTTGTCCCACCTCACCTCCTTCAACCCGCACGAGTGCGTCCCCTTCCTCGAGTACCAGCTCTACGTCGACCCCGACCGCCTCCCGAACCTCGCCGCCCTCCCCTCGCCCCGCCTCCTCGCCACCCATCTCCCGTTCGGCCTCCTCCCCCCCTCCGTCCTCGAAGAGCCCGAGTGCAAGATCGTGTACCTGTGCCGGAACCCCAGGGACACGTTCGTCTCCATGTGGTACTTCTTCCAGGACCTCATGCCGAAGGGCATGACTTTCGAGATGTTCTTCGAGGCGTTTCTTAATGGGGAAATCCCGATCGGGCCCTTCTGGGACCACGTTCTCGGGTATTGGCGTGCAAACTCGGTTAACAAACAGAAGGTGATGTTCATGAGATTCGAGGAGTTGAAGAAGGACCCAAAAGGGGAGATGAGGAGGCTGGCGGAGTTCATGGGTTGCGGGTTCTCGCAAGAGGAAGAGGAAGAGGAGAAGGTGGTGGAGGAGTTGGTGGAGATGTGTAGCTTGAGAGGGTTGAGGAGGTTGGAGGTGAATAAGAGTGGGATGATGGGGATGGGGACGATCGAGATCAAGAAACGGAGCTTTTTCCGGCGAGGGGAGGTGGGGGACTGGGCCGGCCATCTCAGCAAGGAGATGGTGGAGAGGTTGGATAAGGTGATGGAGGAGAAGTTGCAAGGCTCGGGGTTATCCTTTGACCAGTACTATGGACTACCTAATTGATTACGTTAACCAATTATATTATAAGATTTCTATTGGACATCGATCTAGGAACTGCTATGTTTGTACTTACGTAGTTCCCCCACTTGTTATTAAAAAAAACTTATATTTGGAAATGAATACTGCCTATAAATGGTAATTGTCAGATTCTCTGATGACAGCTTTAGTAAAGTGAAACTTATAATGGCAATTCCTCTCTGATGACTTTTGTAATTTATATATTACATTATGTACACTCTATTATAACAATATATATATATTGATTATAAAAAATTATATGCACTTAGGTTTTAATGTTAAATTGAAAAAAAAAAATCAAATATAGCTAAATTGTATAAGCTCATGCAAATGACCCATAGGTGATAGTTCCCCCAGACACAGAAAACAGAGAGAAATTTGTGGGGGTTTGAAAGACATTTGGATTTTATGAAAGTGTCTTACTTGAACTCTCCCCCCTATTGAGGCAAAGGGGTAAAAATAAAAAAACCATATTATAACTTAGCAGTTGTTGCTAACTCAAATACTAGTAGGATGTTACTAAAAATTTACAGTTGACAGCAGATATAATAGATTAGTAGGTAATTGGCAAAGAAAAAAAAGTGTTATGAATAAACATACAGTTTTAACACAACCATGGGCAATTGGGCAGGCATCAACTCTGAAATGGAACATACTGATGACAAACCACAAAGATATGCCAACACAATGAACAATCTACATGCCAGATTTGCTCAATGCTATGAACTTTAACTGCTCATTCATGGCCAGCAATTGTGCCTCTTTCTGATCTAATAGAGCTCTTACCCTGATGTTTTCATCCACCAGCTTCTGGACTTCGGCCTCCTTCTGGGCTTTCTCATCCTCGAGCCGAGAAGTCTTGGAAACCAACCTACACAAGTAAAAAGCAATTAAAAACCAACAATATATTCAACGGTTACCTACAAAATTACGAAGTTTCTTCAGAATATTTATCCACACAAAGACAGAGGAAAGAGGAGAAGAGAGAAAGAAGAGAAATTCCCTATAATATATCACTCTCCAGTATTACAAACATTTACTGTTTACATAGAGTAGAATATACACTTTTTAGTACCATTTTGTAGATCAAGTACATTAAATATCATCTATGGTGTTATTTGAACAAATTTCAGAAGACCACAGAGTTCAATTTAAAGTTGGTGGAAAGATGGGGTTCCAACCACAACATTTTATTGATTTATCAATGGATAGCTAGTTGATATCCTCATCCTAGCTCATGTTGGAAATATAGCAGAAAAAGGGAAACACTAAGGCTACTCAAATGGCTAGGCTGCAAGTGCTGCAATAGATGGTTGGCCTGCCCCCTCGTATTATTGCTGACCTTACTTTGGCATGGCTCGTGCAACCAGCACAACTTGGCATAGTCAGCATGCCAGTCCTTGATTAGTACAAACTAAAATCCAAACCATTTTAGCCACCCAGTCATTTAGATCAGATAGCAAGGAATCCACTGGTATACTTGCAGAGGTTCAAGCAAGTCTACCGCAAACTAGGGAGGAAAATAATCCTAATCAAGTAACTAACAGATCATGCAGAAACTCAATATGAGCTTACATATGATAGTTCTATAGCACGGCCCGTATAATGGAATGGAAGAAAGAAAAACGAAGGGTAATAGAACAGATTTACTAGAAACTGAAGGGCAGTCAAGCAGATTTACTAGCTCATTAACATATTTGCAAGTGAGACAAGTTGGAACATAAAAAAGAGGCATTTCTTGACTGGCACTAGATTTGCTTCAATTGGTCATAGAATTTTGACAGAGTTAGACATGAAGTTGTCGTAGATAGTTGACCATGTTTCGCCTAAAGCAACAAAAAAAAAATAAAGGAAAAAAGAAAAAAATCCTCAGGTTCACATGGCACAGGGAAAAAGTGAAGAAAAAAATTTGTATTAAGATATACAAGATAGAAAATTATGATTGCTTCCTACATGGCTAATTTTAAAGCTGCAGATAATGGGAAACATAAGATCAAACATGTTCATTGAATACAATATATAACACTAAAGCTTATATATGATCACTCAGCATGCTGAAAGAAATAACAGCATTAAAATGGGTTAAATATGTCAATTAAATAGCCAAACAACTATAAACAATTTATGAAAAGTAAGACCACTTCTTCAAACTAAATAACGCACAAGCAGCTACTTAGTTGATATTGCAAAAGAAAGTTGTAGAAAGCAAGTTGGAAATGCTTCAAGGCAGACTAGAGTCCAAGAAGAAAGGTGTATGTTCATAAAGTCAATAATAGCAATAAGAGCAAAGTTTCAAATTAGAAATCTGTACCTTTCAAAAATCTTTTGCAGTGTCTGAAATTGCTCCTCAGATGAAATGATAGTTTCTCTTG
The DNA here is from genome assembly GCF_019914945.1 of Typha latifolia. Lineage (NCBI taxonomy): Eukaryota > Viridiplantae > Streptophyta > Magnoliopsida > Poales > Typhaceae > Typha > Typha latifolia. The sequence continues at coordinate 995,930 of NC_133097.1, forward strand.
CACTGATAAGAGTGCTAATGCAGGATCTCAGTGCCTCAAAATCTTGCTTTATGCGGAAAAGTTCTTGTTCATTTTCAGCAGCTTGTTCTCTATGTCTAGATGCTTCCTGGACCAATTCTTCCACCTTCTGCCGCATTTCACTTAATATATCATTTGCTCCTGCTGCAAAATTTTCCATATCTTCTAGCTTTGCAGACATGTTCTCAATTTCGAGTGTCTTCCTTCTGATTTCTTCCGTGCCTAAATTGACTTTCTCTTTCTCAATTGCAGATTCATTTTCTGCCATTATAATCTTCTTAACAAGAAATTCCATAACACTAACAACCATTTGCACTGACTTGAGTAGGACACTCATAAATTCTCCATCTTTTGCATCAATAGATTTAGGATCGATACCGCTTGCTTCTATCATTTCTTCCTCAGAAATTTCAAATGCAAAAAGGTCAATATCATTAGACCAATCAGACAAGGGTATTCCATGCCTGTCAACAAATCCTACTCCTTGTTGATGCTTAATCCCATGTGAAGCACGAGTCAAATCTGGATCAGCCAAAGTTCTCGCCTTCTTTTTCAGGTAGGTCAGTAAGGTACTGGTGGTTTTGACTCTCTGCCAAAGAAGTTCCAACTCTTTTCTCGTATTATCCTCAGAATGCTGGATACTAGACTTAACCTCCATAAGTTTTTCCTGCAATGTTCTGATCTGAAATTTGTGGCATTCCAGTTCATGCCTCCAAGTTATATTTGATGGTTCAGCGAGGATATTATCCTCTGAATACTGAATATGAGAATTAACCTCTATAAGCTGCTCTTGTGAGGTTGATGATTCTTCCTTTCTGAACTTATCCTCCATAACTTGTTGGTGCTGTTATAATATAGACACTCCAAACTTTATAATAGAAAGCACTGGAGGGAAGAGTAATTATATTCTGCTTAAACCTTTCTAGTGCACTTCCTGAAAATAGATAACAAATTAACAACAATCTATAGATTATTTAAGGAACATCCTTTTCCTTGCGTAAAATAAAGAAGTACCAGATGTGTAGAATATAAAATATGTTGGCATAGATAGTACGAAAGACAACTTTGTATTTTAACACTAAGAATAAGAGAGAATGTGCTAGACATATGGACAGGGATGAAAGAATCAGGAAACAAAACCAGATGTCAAGATGGAAGGAGATTACAGATCCGAAGAATAAGATGAATAGCGACTGGAAGGACCTTAACTAAAGTATGAAGTCTCCAAGAAGCACCCTTCCCCGAGATAACCAGAATAAATAATGATGGAAAAGGATAAAATATACAAGATAGCAATATTTTCTTCAATCTGCTGAGTTACCAACCATCTCATTTTCCTGCCGCGAAATTTTAGCAACTGATTTGCCTAATTTTGTATCTTTATGACGGTTGATACAGAATCTAGGATCCTAATCTTGAAAGAACTCCAGAGTCCTCTGGTTTCATCTGCAGATGATCATTTCGTCTATTATCAAGAAAAAGATCAGTGAAAGATAGCGACTTTCTAACAAAAGCACCTTGGGAAAAGCAATATTGCAAGATCAACGGACAATTAGATAAACCAAAGCATGCGTAAATGAGCAAGCATATACAGGTTCACTTATAACATATAACCAACAATAAAATTTGAACCCTGGCTTTCAACCATTCTTTCTTGCCCAACCTTTAACTTGACATCAGCAATCTGAATCACCACGATTACAGTTCAATCAAACCCGCTAATTCTTCTTTTTCTCTTGATCACTTGAATAGAAAGTAGTGGAATAAAACAATCAAGTTACGCCATTTTCTTACATTATTCTATAACTGGAGGGAATTGAAGAGGTTTAATCCGCTCAAAGAAATCAATCGATGATATCAACAGCACATTGCATATTTGCAATTAAATGAGAATCCCAAAACCCATCGATTTGAAAACCCTAACCCCAATTTCTCAGATTGAAAGAGATCGAAGCAGGTGGGATCGCAAAAGTCGTACCTTTTTGATATCTCGAATGGAAGCTTTGATCGATCTCTTAGCCTTTTTAGATTTTTATTTTTACCTCTTTCTCCCCCATAGATTTTTCGGAGGATACAATCGAGAGGGTTAGATCGTCTTGGTTTTTTCACGCGTCGAGATTTCGCCCGCAAATTGTAAGATATTGACTCGTTTTAATTATATATATATATATATATGACTTGGCACTCTAATAAGCTCTGATCGTTATCACGCCGTCTGATATCTGATCAACGACGGCTGACCATTAGGACACCTGTCAACTTGAATTAAAATTAGAAAAAAAATCATGGGTCTTTATTTTACACAATATTACACCATAGAACTAATATAATTTATAATTTTGCATTTACAGTAGAACTAATATAATTATAAAGTTAGTCACACTTATCGATCGATCGGGAAGCTAATTATTATGACAAATTAAGTAACACTCGTAAGTGCATGAATCTATGGAGTAGATCTACAAGCAAGGTATCGATCCCATGAGGACTTGTTTGAAAACTTGAAGTGTTTGAAAATCTTAAAAATAATTTTAATATAGTTAGCAAATAGGTTTAGGAGATTTCTGAAAAAAGAAATACTTTTTGCAGATTTATTTTAATTAAGTGAGAGAAATAAGGTTTTGGAATCCACTTGTAGATAACACATTTCTATTAGATAACATAAATATTTCTTTTTGTACTATTCACCAAGAAATCAAACTATGATTTGAAAGATGAGAGGTAGATTTAATTGGTTAGTAGTGATTATGCCCAATTCTGGTTTGAGCCCAAATTTGACTATTTTTAGTGATTAAATGAGATTTAATTGATAAAAGGTTTACATATAACTAAAATACATTAATTAGTTAAAATAAAATATTAATATTTAATAATTTGGGCATAATAAATATTATAATTATAAATTTAATACTAATTATACTACGGATTGGCTTGCTAATCACAGTAGGAGCTTAGGCTTCGGATATACTTGGAGGATATCTACTAGAGCTTAGTCATATTTTGGTCTCCGATACTTTGGGAGACTTTTGTAATCGTTCAGTTAATCTATAAAATCTCATTTCTTTTAATTTTTTTTATATACACGAGAAAGGAGAATATATATATTTTGTGAGGAGACAGAGGTAATTATGGAGAGATAAAATATAGATTACTTCTTCAACAAAACTATAAATATCACTATATTTTTTCTTATAAATATCCAAATAGTTATTGAAAATTTGAAATAAAATTATTCGACTCTTCCAAAAATGACCATTATGATATTCATAATAATATATTTGTGCATATGATGCTATTAGAACTAGATCGGATCACTCGAAAGATATTGAGCTCAATGGATTGAGTCTAATTACCTTATTTGGTTATTTTGTTTAGTGAGAGCTTTAATAGGTTAGTATTTTATTTAATTATCTAAATTCATGAGCAATTTTGGAAATATATTTACAGAATATTCTACAAATGTCAGAATAATATCAAACTAACTTGATAAGATTGCCAACATCTAGATCTACAACTTTGGTATTCACAACTTCTCTAGATTCGGAATCTATCTGTCGCAAAACGAAGGGGCAATTCGAGAAGATAAGGAAGACTAGTTTAGTTAAATTTGTTTTAGACTTTTTGATTTAATCTCTATAAATTGGAAATTATGGTTTGTATCTTAGATATGCTTGGAATGAAAGATTAATTGGCTTTTGCCTTAACATCTCTCTCAATTAGGCCACTAGCCTCTACATCTCCCTCCTCCTCCTTTACCAACCAACGCCACCTCTTCCGTTGGCACAGTCTCGTATAGCTTCTAATCTCCTTCTACCACCGATCCCCCTAGTTCCGTAGGGCAGGCTTGCTTTTCCTCTTTCGTCTCTCTATCTTAACCTTCTCTATCTCCCGTAAAGTTTTTATCTTTACCCACTATCACAATTGTAGGCAAATCATAGCCTTCAATCATCTATCACATCTGCATTCTCAAGCCACCACCACCATCATTTATTATCGAGCCACCTCTATCAACTACTCGATCTCCATTTCATCATCACCTTCATCCTATACTTAGGAATCCGTGCCTCCACCCACAGATCTCAAATCCCGTACATACTTGAATCTCAACCACTACGAATCAGATCAAGTCGGTTCATAATAATTTTATGACTTATTGCTACTATGATGTCCAATTATTTAAATATTCATGAACTTTTTATATGGATGTACTTATATTTATTTTATTTTACTAGTAATTGTGTCATTTGCTGAGCATTAAACTTATTCATATTTAATATATGTTGTTGATTAACTATCGTCATGGTGGGAGCTTTATAGCAATTCATGTAGTAAAGTGATAGACAAACTTCATTTCTTTTAATGTAATATTTTATAAAAGGTTATGTTATTTCTATATCTTACTTTTCAGTATGTACTCACTTCTTTGTTTCAATTATTTTAGTTTTATCAGTTGTCGATCATATAGTGCTAGCTCTTTTGGTCTCCACGTGAACTCGTGTGAGGGCAACCTCACGTATGTCCATATCCGGGGCACAAGGCGAGTAGGGGATGCTACAACCTATGTGAATAACCTCTGACGCATACTGTATATCAACTACAACACACTCGGGTAACTCATAAACCCCACCAAATCAGCTATCTTCTTCAGCCGAGGCACTCGGGACACTACTTGGCAATGTGTAATTACCTTGGTAACTCCTTATTGTTCTCCAAATCTAAGACCAATGTCTATTTCGTTGTGTTGGATAAGATCAAGGCTAAGCTCACGGTATGGAAAGTTGGCATCCTAATGCTCATCTAAGCATGACCATCTCATCTTTTCTTTCAGAGGGAGTCTATATTTTAGAGAGGTACGAGTATGTGTATCTCTAAACAAACTAAAACTAGAGGGCATTTCTAGACAAACTAATGAAATATTCTTCCATTAATACGTACCTTTCTGCTGGCTATTGTTTATTTGGGATGTTCTCTAAGAATAATGTTCAGATCATAAGACTCCATTGGTAAATATTAAAAATAAAAGATGTGGATAGTAAATTAATTGTGATAAAATGGGTTTGAAATGTAGGTTTTCCTAAAAATTATTTTCCTTTCTTTAGCGATTGATGAATAATGATATTGTTACCCTTTTTCTTTTAACCCAATTTATTATGGTCCAAACATTTCCCTCTCTTAGTACTAACATTCATAATGGTTAGAATGTTTTCTCATTGATTAGATGAAGGTTTTCTCATTGTTTGAGATAAAAGTTTTCTTATTAATTAAGATAAAAGTTTTCTCATGAGATAAACGTTTATTTTCAATATGGTAACTCATAACCATAAAGCTTGATGGGAGCTAGGCTATATATAGTGGATTTGGTCCCTAAGCTTATTTACTCAATTCAGAAAAGTCACATCATCAAATTAGAGTGTTTGAGAGCTTAGAAGATCCAAAGCTAACGTGAGAAAAATTATAAGTTTTGAAGTGTGAATTTGAACACAAATGGTTGAAGGTATGATGATCTTTTGAGAGTTTAGTTTTCAATCCTTTATAGAATTTAATTCCGTATTTTGGATTGTATTCTTTTATTTTAACATTTGGTATCAGAGCACTTTTTAATCTCTGCCTTGGTGTTTATGAATAATCTCTATGCTCTTCTTTATTTGCGGCCAAGATTTTTGTCATAAATTAAAGTTTCCTTTTAAGTTGTTTTTGATGCAAAAAATAAAGTTAGAAATCCTTAAGATATTGATTTTTTAAATATTCTGTGTTTAATTTTTTAAAAAATAGGGAAGAAGTTTTTTGCATCAAAATATTGAATTTATGCCAAGTTGTGGTGATGGAATTTCTGGGTCTAAACTAGGTTTGTGTGATCTGGATGAAGATTGAAGATGACCAAAATTTGCAAAATGATATTTCTCATCATTTTGCGATAATACAATTTTTTTGGGAAAATAATAGTTTTGAGATTTATATAATTATAGAATTTAATTCTTAAGCATTATTTTATATTGCTCGCATATGTTATTTATTTATGCTTAGAATAATATATGTAATTTTAAGTTGAATTAAATTGTGTAAATTGATCGATTAGGCTCATTATATATTGCATGGATTAATATTTATGTTCTAAATTAATACATGCAATTTTGGGATGAATTTTGAAATTATCATAACATGCATAATATATACAATAAAGAATATTATGGTAAAACATTGAATTATATGATTTTATTTAATTAAACGATAGCCACAACATCTATAATTAAATAAAATTATATTTCAACAGTTTTAAAGATCACATAAAATAATTTTAGACATTAATTGTAATTAATTATTTGAATATAATAAATTTTATCCCATAAGAAATTTTATTATATTTAAATAATTAATTAGGATAGGATATCAAATTATTCATAACTTACCCGCAGGAATTATGAATTAAGTGATAATTTGATAGTTTTATCATAAAATTTAAGATATATATATATATATATATATATATATATATATATATATATATATATATATATCAAACTATGCTCATAATATACCCATAAAATTATGAATTAAGATAGTTTGAGAAACTCTATCATAAAGAAGAATGAATCTTATTGAAATAAAATTTAGCCTACAGGTAAATTTTATGTCATTTGATTATTTTTTTCAAGTATAATTTACATTGGTAAAATATAATTTTATTTATGCCTCAATTTAACATAAGCATGTAATATTGAATGCAGCTTCACGACCTGAGAATTTATCTGATATCCGTTGTGATATCCGTTGTGAACTTAAAGAATAATTGGTGCTTTAGTTTTGAGATGACACTTAGTCTTCTTTATATCTTATGGCAATCCTTGGGTTATCTAGAAGTTGGAAAAATAGAATTATATAGTATAATTAAGAGTCATATAAATCACTATATATATGGTATTATCTTATGGAATGACATCCAAATAAAGTAAGAAAAAACTCAAAGTTTTTATCCACTTCATCTTGTTCTAAGTATCAAGAGAACAATATTCTTGTTTTAGTTTTCTACCACCTTCACCTATAACAAAGTAGTATTAGAGCTAGTTTTTTTTTTTGAAATATCATGGTTTTTAATAGTTTTTTGCAAGTCCAATTTCCTCGCTTCACCAAGAAGAATTACAACCAATGGAGTATCCAAATAAAGGTTCTCTATAAATCCGAAGATCTATAGGAAATCGTAGAGAATGACTATGAGCCGGAGAAAATAACAACATTTACATCACAACAACTTAATGAGCTGAAAGAGACTCGCAAGATAGATAAGAAAGTGTTGTTTTTTTATTATTTATCAAGCAGTTGACGAGATAATACTTGAACGGATCTCGACTGTATGGACGGTGAAAGAAGTGTGAGATATACTCAAAGTATCTTACAAAAGAAAAAAGAAGAAGATGAAGATGGTAAGAGTTCAAATTCTTCAAAATAGGACCATTTGACTTTTATATGAATTGTTGTGAAAATATTGGATAACTAATTTTAGATATGTTTCGGCAAAGAAAAATCAAATGAAAGAAAATTTACCTCAAATATATTGTATTCGAATCGGAGATCTTTGGATTAAGGTTAAACTCTTTTGGACCCCTTCATAAGTCTTCCCTATGTAGTTCTCCAGAGGAAAATATTATCATATTTTCGCAATAATATTCTATATCATTTTTATCCTCCTAAAAATAGCTTGGCATCCAGACTTATGCTTTCAGAAATACCCACAAAATATATTGTATACCAATCAGAGATTTTCTGATATATATATATGTCTTCGCACTGTCAAAAAAATTCAATGCGTACTTGCCACGTTTAGCTGCTCAACACGGTTCCTTGCCACTCCATGAAGATGTAATTCTCTAAGCAATATATTGCCCAAACTTGTACATACGATATCTCAATCCTATCTTCTCTACTTTGCATCTCCAACCTCTAGCTCGATCGCAATGGTGAGTTCTAATTCTCAGTACCATCTTTGATCATTAATATTGAGTGATTATGTATATATACAGGCGATGTCCAAGATGGGTCCTAGGCGGCGAATCCACAGGCAGTGCAAGGCAAATGAACGTTGGCGGAGTTAATCGTATAAAAAAGTTGATAGTCCGCCATGGAGAAGCTATTGATGCTATTCGCATTATGTTTGAACGCAATGGGCAGCCTGAATGGACTCCAATGTGGGGAGGAAGTGGTGGTGGATTCAATGAGGTAATAACCACCACTGGAGCTATATATATATATATATATCATAGACGTCTAACTCTTTATTCAGGTGCATGGGAATTCCTTACTTCTGCATGCAGATTAATCTCGGGCCAGATGAACATCTTATATCCGTAGATGGTTATTATGGAAAATTTGAGGATTGGTTAGTGATAAGATTACTTACTTTTGCTAGCAATCGTGAGACTTATGGTCCTTATGGCTGCCAAGAAGGAACTCCGTTTTCCCTTCCTGCTGATAATGGCCAAATTATTGGCTTTCACGTACGATACGGAAAATATCTCGATGCAATTGGCACCTTCGTGAGGCGACCCTAGTGGTCAGGTGAATCGTCTTTTGTTGTGTTTCGCTCTCCTTTTGATGATTGGGTGCATGTTTAATCTTATTTTGTCTTGTTTTTTGGCTTGGCCACAAAGTTCGCTAGTCATCTCTCTCGTCTCTCTTTATGTTTCTTCTCTAAGGTTCTATAGCAGTGATTTAGGGTCTTGCAGGTCATTGGAGTCTGGTTTTCCCTAGTCTTGATGGAGTTGCAGAATACCAATGCCTTCTTTTAAACCTCTTGGTGTCATTGATCGCCAAGAAGGAGACCTAGTTGCCCTTCTCCTCCATTGCTTTATTTTCATCAGTACTTATGTCTGTTATTATTTACTTGACACTATACTCTTTGTTGTTCGGTTTGTGTTTCAGCTAAGTATAAGGCTTCTACTTATGGTTGTCGCCTTCCTCTTTCTTTCTTATGTATCAAATTTTAACTTGCTTAAAGCAAATAAATTAAGACTCTCTCTCAGAAAACTCTAAATTAACAATTGTTCAATTCATATATATATATAAAAATAATAATCGGAATAGAGCTTTGTATCATCAATTATTGCTCTTATTAGACATTTATTTGGACCTTAATTGGATTATACAATGGAGAATATTAAACTTTCATATCCTTGCCGGGATTTTCACATTATTGCCTTCTCTTACAGGATATATATATAATGTAATCTAAAAATTAGGTTATAGTATTATGGATCCTTTGAAGTATTCTTTGCAAGAGCTAAGATTAGTTTACGTGCAACATCGTGGCATCCACTTCAGTTAGGTATCAAGACATGCTCTCTTAACCTTTAATAGAAAGAAAATAAGGAGAATATTAGTGCGATTCTATGTAATGATAGGTTTGTGAACACAAAACTAGTGGAAGAAGTATATAAGTGAAGAAAATTGAAAATAAGCAATTTCAAATAAAAAAAAACTCAAATTTAGCCTTTGCTATAGTAAAACCAGTATATGATATGGTATTGATTCAAGCCGATTTCAAACAATTTGAATTGCACAACATAGTTTTTTTTTTCCTGTAACACCAGGAACATAACTTCAGTGTGAATATAACTCAAATTAGTTCGAATCAATTGCACAAAATAACTAATGAAAGACTGAAACATATCTAAACTTACTATTTCTTTTTGTAGACTCTATTAATACCAAACAAAATATTTGTCAGCTCTAATCTAGAGGTTTAGAGGAAGTGATCTAACTTGAGAGAGCTTTCTGTAAATCATCTTCATCACGAAGCGTATTTCCTATCAATTGCAAGGAGAGTGATAGATATATGTTGAATGCTTGAGCTTCAATAGAGAATAATCTAAAAGTGCTGAACCGGGTTGTCTACATCGACATCTACATTGACACGAAGAGCAAGAGCGAATTTGATCCATATCAATTTAAGGACAAAGAATGAGGAATAATATGGATACACACCAGAAGCCAAACTAAGTCTAAGAATTAAGGAATCATTTGTTAAATATTTGAATTGTCATATTTATTTGTTATATAGTATCTGCATTGTAATGGATCATCTTTATAAATACAATGAGGTTCCCACACGTTGAAGTAGAGCCGTGGAATACCAAATATCTCCTCTACCTAAATTAGTTTATCTAACCTTATGAAAGCCTTTGCGAACGCCTACATCAGTTCGCAAAAACAGAGAACACGAAATATACATTTGAACGTGGTCGGGTGTGTTCGAACGCCCGTGTACGAACACCTGCATCAGTTCGTATCAACAGAGAACGTCTTTTGTGCGTTTGAATGCGGTCGACCCCATTCAAACGCGATCTGTGGGAGTCCACTAGAATTAGGGTTAATAATTATTATTTTAGCTTGTTGGCTAGCCTATATAAAAGTGTGGATAACAGCCAAAATCATAATGATAAATGAATATTACTTTCTATCATCTATCCTCTCTCTAGTCTCTTTACCCTAATTTTCCTCCTCCCTCTTCACCAACCAGCCACCTCTACCATTGGCAAGGTTTCATCTATCTTCTAATCTCCCTCGTCAATCGAGTTCTCCTTTCTCCTTGGGATCTTTACCACTTCTTTCCCTTTGTCCTTATCCCTTAAACTACCTCAACCATCCACCCTCATCTCTATTATCATCCACAACTCTAACATCCACTCCACCCGTTACCATCACCATCATCCCCACTCTATCGTATTTTCGTTACAGTTTCAGTTTGAATCTACGAAGGGCGTAAATACGAAAAACGTAGATCAGGATCGATCAACCTTAGTTTCATAATTTTCTAACTACGAGAGAATATTTGGTGAATATTTTTCCTCGATTGCGTGGACTACTTCATGCAATCAATTTGGTATCAGAGCCCAGAAAACCTCGGACCTTTATTAATGGTGGAGACAAGAAAGATGGCATCAACAAGGAGATCAATGGAGAGCACACTGATAAGGGAAGACTCAATCCACAAAAACCCTAACTAAAAGGCTGATTCCCTTGGGGCGGCCGAGTCAACCAACATCCATGCGTGTGAACATGATAAGTTACAGAATGATTCTTTCAAGATCTGGATTTATTGTAGGAATCAGTTCGCGCAACCGAAGAAAATTATTCATCAAATATTCTTCTGTAGTTAGAAAATTACAAAACCAAGTGGGATCGATCCGTAACTCACTGATCTACGTTTTTTTGTATTTACGCCCTTCACAGATTTGAACTGTAACTAGGAAGAAAATACTATATAGTGTGGATGATGGTGGTGGTGATGGGTGGAGTGGATATTAGGGTTATGGATATAATCGAGATGAGGGTGGATAATTGATGTTGTTTAAGGGATAAAGACGAAGGGAAAGAAGTGGTCGAGATTCCAAGGAAGAGGGAGGACTCGAAAGACGAGGGAGATTAGAAGTCCGGAGAGACTTTGCCAACGGTAGAGGTGGTAGGTTGGTGAAAAGGGAGGAGGAAAATTAGGGTAGAGAGACTAGAGAGAAGATAGAGAGGCAAAAAAATCAATATTCCAATAGCATAATAATTTTGGCTGCCATCCATACCTTATAGAGGCTAGCTAACAAGCCAAAATAATAATTATTAACCCAAATTGTAGTGGACTCTCGCCAATCACGTTCGAATGTGCCCGATCGCGTTCGAACGCACAAAAGACGTTCTTTATTTTTGCGAACCTGATGCAGGCATTCGAACGCGCTTGACCGCATTCGAACGCGGCGTTCGAATGTGACCCTTCCACGTTCGAACGCGACCTATAGAAAATTTATTTTAATGAAAATAAATAACTAATGCAATAAGAAAAGACTCTAAAATCTAATAAATCTAGCTAGTTATAAAGATAAGTAGAAATTCTAAAATCTAATAAATTATTATATTTTACATGAACGGATTTTAATTAGATGAACGACTAACTTCTTGCTACTTAAATATTTTTAGATCCCGAACCCCTTATTTGAGACCCCGTGGACTTTGCTAGCGATGAGTGTCACTCGGTTAACTGATGGACGTGAGAGATGCGTGGTTTGTGTCTTCTGATCAGATGGTGAGTAGTCTTATCCTCTAGACGTCTTTATCAAATTAGGATATATTATATCTTATGTACACGCATATTTTGGTCTCCAGCATGATTATATAACTTTATATAGAGATGATTTCAGTCAAGCATATTTTATCATGCATTTGATTAGGCTGATCTGAGATATGAGTACATTGGTGATATATAGAGATGATTATACTGTTATGGTTTTTATGTCGGGATGATCTCTATCATGAGTATGCATGTGATAGACTAGCAAAAGTATACATGTGTTAGATATATGGTTAGAGTCGGCATTGCATAATTTTTCTCTTGGCTTCTCTACCACCTAAATTCCTGAGTTGCATGATTTATTGTCATACTGGATATATATGCATATGATTTATCATATATAGGAAATCATAAAAGTACATATGTAATCGGACTGGTACTGGACATACTCTTAGTGTATGGCAGAGTATGGTGATGGCTGATGGTTGTACTCTTAGCGTATGATAGGGTACAACTATTATTGATATACCCTTAGTGTATGGCAGGGTATGATTACTTTCTTCTGAGATACCCTTAGCGTATGGCAGGGTATGATTTATTTATAGAGATACCCTTAGCGTATGGCAGGGTATGATTTATTTAAAGAGATACTCTTAGCGTATGACAGGGTATGCTCTGAGCTTGTGACATGTTGTGTATTGAGTTTGGGGCTGAGTACTGTAGTCCAGCATGGTGGATGATATTTAGAGTTAAGGCAGATGATTGTGATACTGAGAGATATGTGGATAATATCTGGCTCTAATATATACAATTATCTAGTGGTTGGCATGCATTATGCATCATCATTGATGTGACTAGTATCATTGGATCATAATTGTTATACATGATATGTTGTTATATTCGGTGATGTTATATGGTAATTTCATCATGTGATATATTTTTGGTTGAGGATATAATATGCTCATTCATGAGAATTGATTTCATTCATATATATGTCATTGAGGATACATATATACATGTTCATACATGGCATCATGCTGCTTTCTGATTCATATTATCGAGTACATGATTTATTCTCTGTTTGGCATTACTGATTCAGGATAATGTCTATTCACTGAGCCTTTTGCTCATGACTCTCTTTATTTCTTTTCTAACCCTCTCAGATATGTGGTACGTGATAGCGACTTGAGATATCTTGAGAAGATATTTTAGAACGATGATGAGGTGAGCTATAGATGTGAGACGGCATAGATGATAGTTTAACCAAATATTGAGTTGTACTAGTATTTGATATTTGTACTCTTTTGTATTAGACGATGATTTAGATATTACAAGTCGAATCATAGTATACTATTGTGTTAGTTATTTTAGTTGTATCTTGATAGTTTGTTGTGGCCTGTGTGGGTCCTGCCAGATTATTTAATGGTCTAATGTATATTATTGTGGACTGGAATATTCATATGTTAATAGGTTTAATTGGTTAATAGTATATTTTTTTTTGGTGTTGGATTATGTGAGCATGGATATATTAGCAGGTAGTATTTGATGATTTCATGATTGCATGTGTATAGGAGAGTATCTGTGCGTGACGGGCCTTGCCCGTCCTGTCGCGTGCGCCGCGTGTGCCGTGTGGCCGCATGGGCATGTACGTGCCCGTGCCGAGCGGGGGCGTTACACTAACAAGGTATATCAGCCCACCACCCTCCCCCCACCTTGTCCTCAAGGTGTAAAGTTAGGGAAACGCTCCAAAATGTCCGTCTCCAACACTAGACTAAGACCTCCATCTCTAATCCGGTACTATGACGTCGTCGACGCCTAGCAAGTACACGAACTGGCTGTATGATCTTTGTCTGCTCTAATGGCTCTAGTAGAATAGATCCAACGACCTAATGATCACCAATCTGCTCCCTCAGCAATGAATTATGGAAGACAGGATGTACTCTCGACCCCTCCGACAGCTCCAAATGATACGCAATCGGACCAATACGCTCTAACACTCAAAATAGACCAAAGTAGCGATGTGCTAACTTCTGATTTCACATCGGACGCAAGGTCACCTATCGATATAGTTGCACCCTCACGAACACCGAACTGTCGATGTCGAACTCTTGCTCTCTTTGGTTGCGATCATAAACTTGCTTCATGCAGTTTTGAGCAAGTCTAAGATGGGCACGCGACCTCCTCAATGTGGTGTCTCTATCCATTAAAGCTAAGTCTACCTCCGTTCAATCTACATATGCCACTAGGTCATAAGCGCGTAATGTTGGAGCCGTGTGCCCATAGCGTAATGCTGCTATGGTAGGCGGTGTTGCAAGACCAATCCGCCCATGGTAAGAACCCCAACCATCATCTCGACATCTCTCCAACAAAGCACCTCAAGTATTGCTTAATGCCTCGATTGACCACCTCGGTTTGGCCACCCGTCTGTGGATGGTAGGCCGAACTGAAGTTCAATTGAGTCCCCTGTAATTTGAAAAACTTTATCCAAAATTCACTTATAAATACACGATCACAATTAGAGACAATCGTGCGTGGCATGCCATGTAACCGAGCAACATCTCTAACAAAAATTTTAGCCATTAATTTGACTGAAAATTGATGTGACAATGTAGGAAATTGCACATATTTGCTCAATCTATGAACCACCATAAGAATGATAAAATAACCACGTACCAATGGAAGACCTTCTATGAAATATATAGAAATGTCTTCCCAAACATGGTCTGGTATCGGTAGATGCTATAGTAATTCGACTGGTTTTAATGTGGTTGCCTTAGCTCTTTGACATACTTCGCAAGTATGGACAAAACTCCTCACATCTCGCCTAAATCTTGGTCACATGCAACTCTGAGATATCCTCCAATAAGTCCTCAAGACACCCTTATGTCCAGCCTCTGGAGTTTGGTGGAAGTGCTCCAACAATTTCTGCCGCAATCCATCATTTGCGGGCACCCGAATGCATCCGCGGTCCAGCAGCAAACCGCCTCGATTCTCCAACTCTGGATGGCGCGGCGGATCATCCAACACCTCCTATAATAATCTCAAAACATCTGGGTCAGATGTACATGCATACCTCAGCTCGTCAAAAAAATGAAAAGTAGGAGAAGAATAGGCTGCAAGCTCGGCAGTATCGGGTTGGCGTGATAGTGCATCCGCCGCTCTATTTTCCATTCATTTCTTGTATTGAATTTCATAATCATACCCCAATAATTTTTTGACCCATCTTTGCTGTGCCGGATTGTGAATACGATGTCCCATAAAGTATGGAAGGCTCCTTTGATCAGTTCGGATAATGAATCGCCTACCGATCAAATAAGGTCTCTACTTTGTCACTACATGCAGAATTACCAACATCTTTCTTTCGTAGGTCAATAATTATTGGGATTTTTGTGATAAGGCCTTGCTAAGAAAGGCTATGGGATGTCTTCCTTATATTAGTACAGCTCCTATGTCAACTCCCGACACATCACATTTCACAACGAACTCTTTGGTGAAGTCCGGTAGAGCTAGAACAGGCGCCATTGTCATTGCTGTTTTTAGTTTTTCAATGGTTGTAGTGGCTTCATTTGTCTATGTTAAAGAGTCCTTCCTCAGCAAAAAAGTGAGAGGAGCAGCGATCTTGCCATACCCGGTGATAAAGCGGCGATAATATCTGGTCAGCCCCAAGAATCCTCGCAATCCTGCGGTGGTAGTAGGGATCGACCAAGCAGTCATGCATGCTACCTTTTGAGGATCCGCTGCCACTCCTTCTGCTGAGATGATGTGGCCTAAATACTCCCCATAGGCACTTAGACTTCTTAGTCATCAGCTGGTTTTGCTTCAACAAATTCAGCACATCCCCCAAATGCCGCCAATGCTCCTTTTCAGTCCTACTATACACTAAAATATCATCAAAGAATACCAAGACATATCTTCATAGTAGAGGCCAAAAAATATTATTTATGAGGCCTTAAAAGTAATTGGAGCATTGGTGAGACTAAAGGGCATCACCCGAAACTCGTAGTGCCCGTGTAGAATTCGAAATGAAGTCTTGTGCATATCCGCCAAGTGAACTCTAATTTGATGATAACAGACGCTCAAGTTAAGCTCGCTAAATATGGTCGCCGCTGCAAGCTTGTCCAGCAGCTCCTCTATGACTGGAATGGGATACCGATCATTAACGGTGATAGCGTTTAGTGCTCGGTAGTCGACACAAAAACGCCACGTCCCATCCTTCTTTCACACCAATAGCACGAGCGATGAGTAAGAGCTATGACTTGGTTGTATGAGGCCTTACTCCAATATCTCGGCTACCATCTTAGAGATAACTTCCATTTGCATATGTAATTACCGATATGGCCTCACATTCGCCGGTGCAACCCTGGGTACAATCTCTATGCGATGGTCTGTCGTTCGCCTTGGTGGCAACTCCTTTGGTTCCTCAAACAGTCCAGCAAATTTACCTAATAAATTAAATAATTTAATAGTAGTACCTAGACTCATTTGAGGCTCATCTCTTGCTGGTCCTAACTAAAGAAGATAGGCCAAATCACTCGCACAAGGCAACCCCACCATCAGATGCATCGTTGGAATCAACGGAGATCGAACGCCATCAAGCCGCACATCTTTATTTTCTTGCTTAAATTTCATTCACATGCTTCGGAAATCAAAAGTGACAGGGCCCAAGCTTTGCAACCACTGAGTGTGAAATACAATGTTCGCTCCTCGCAGCACCAACGGATACAAATCCACAATGATGTCGTGTCCTTGCACTCGTATACCGACCCGGCGACACAAGCTCTCCGCCCTAAGCTTCGTGCCATCTTCTATAGCAACGTCAAACCCCGCGGTCGGTTCAGCATCCAAGCCCAACTTACTCACTAATCGGGGCTGAAACATTCATCGCATCGAAAACAAAGGCTCTTCGCTCTTCACTCCTCCACTTGGGCAGGTGTGAGAGTTCGAACGGGGAGTCTTGTGCCTTCTCTAACATCGGAAGAAGGTCTCAAAGGTGGTTGTGATCTAGTACTAGCAGCCGCTGTTTTTGAACCCACAAAATTTCTAGCCGACGTTCTTGGTGCAAACCGCCTATCTCGGTTGCCCCAACTTATTTTCGCTGCCATCTTGAGAGCCTTATGCTTTTGCTCCATCCTCACGATCTTCTTAAAGGTCTTCTCAAGAGTGGTAGGATAAAGAGCACGAACATCCGCTTATATCTCCTCCTGCAGCCCTAAAACGAATGTGTTCATCAATTTTGGTTTGGGCCAAGGTGGCTCACAATGACTACTAACTCTTTCAAATTCTGCTTGATACTCTAATACGGTCGTCTTCTGAACCATCTTGCTTAATGTGGTAGCAAAATCTTCATATACCACTATGCTAAATCTGCACGTAATGCTCCTACAAAAGTCAGTCCAACCGATAAATCCTCCATCACGAATAGCTGATCTATACCAATGCAATGCCGTTCCTTGTAGGTGAAAGCTTGCGATCTAGACCTTTGCATCGTCCGTTGTCCCTTGACAATTAAAGTATTGTTTCACTTGAAACACCCAATCTATCGGATCACTACCTTAGAATTTTAGGAAGTCCAAGCGTGCAGTTCTCCCTTGGATGGCATTGTCGGATTCGTGAAAGATCCATAGTTTAGGTCTGAACCTTTGTGCTTGTTGATCCCCTTCTCTAAATCCTCGAGCACGTCCATCACCATCTTCAAAGGGATCAACATCATTATCTAAGTGCCAATCCTCTTCATCAACGAAGCGCACCAATGCCGCACGCCTCTCGGGTTCCACCACCACCGGTCTTGGATTGATATAATAATTTTTTTCTAAATTATATTATTATTGAGATAATTTTTAGATGTACTAATAACATAAAAAATATAATATTAATAAACTAATATTTTATCAAATTAAATATTAACTCAGAGATTAAATAATATATTTACTATTTAAACTATGCATTAATTTAATTAAAATTTTCTTTCTTTAAAATGATAATATTAGAAATTTTGGAAAAAAATATAATATTATTAGTAATCTCTGTTTTAGCTAAAATAAAATATGAATGTGTAAATATTTTATTATTATTAATTATCTTATTTTGGAATGATTATTAAAAATATATGTTCCATCTAAAATAAAATTTTATTATTTTCGAGTACGAAACATAATAATATTTAAAATCTTATAAAATATAATAATATTTAAAATATTATAAAATATAATAATATTTAAAATATTATAAAATATAATAATATTTAAAATATTATAAAATATAATAATATTTAAAATATTATAATAATAAAATATTATTTTCGACTATAAAATATTATGATTAAATGTAAAAAAAGATAAAAATTAATAAACCATTATTTTTAATATAAACTATTATTTTATAATATTAAATTATATTCAAATTATATTGCATTACATATTTATTTTTATAACATTGCATTGCATATGTATCTCCCTAACATTGCATTACATTAAGTATCTATTTTCTAGCATTATGTTGCATTGCGTATTTATTTCTCTAAAATTGCATTGCATATTAATAATATTATTAAATATTATTTAAATTTTTTATATTTAAATATTAAATATAAATTGTATAAATATCTTAATAATATAGTATTTAATTTTTTCTAATTTATATTATTGTTAAAATAATTTTTATATGTACTAATAACATTAAAAATATAATATTAATAAACTACTATTTTATTGAATTAAATATTAACTCATAAATAAAATAATATACTTACTACTTAAACTACGTATTAACCGGATTAAATATTTTTTAAATAATGAAATTATAAATTTAGGAAAAAATTAATATAATATTATTAATAATTTCATGTTTTAAGCTAAAACAAAATATATGAAAGTGTAAATATTTTAATATTATAAATAATCTCATTTTGCAAAGATTACTAATACATGTAAAATAAAAATTTTATTATTTTTGGCCTATAAAATATAATAATATTTAAAATATTATTAATAATAAAATATTATTTTTGTCTATAAAATATTTAGGATTAAATGTAAAAAAATATAAATATCAATATACTAATATTTTATAAAATTAAAATATATATTGCATTACATTGTTAATTTATCTGCTTATCATTTTATTCAACTATTGCATATCATCTCTCTAACATTGCATTCTATTGCATTACATATCTATCTTCCTAGATTGCATATATAATGATTTAGCCTAGCATTGTATACGTAACTTTAAGCATTACATACATAAAATATATTAATTTATTTACCATCTTTTCCTTCAATATACTTTAAATCAAATTGAAGGGCATTTTAGTAATTTTCCTTCTTTACCTTTACTTTATATCACATTAAACATAATTATTATACATTTATTCTAGAATACAAATAAATATATGAATAGCTATTCCTAGAAGAAAATCATCATTTTAGGAATAACAAATTAGATTTTATTATTTGTATTCCTCCCTATTCTAGACGTGAAAAAGGAGTGAACGGGCTAGAAGTACTAAATACAATATTAGTAGGATCAAGATATATATGTTTTTGCTTTAAATCTAATTTTTTTTGCAAAAAAAATATTGATTTGACAAAATGATATGCAATATGATATAATTCGATCCATATTGGCTCCACGCGTGACATTGGGTTCATGAGAATGAGCTTATTTATCTAGTTGAGTAAGTAGAATTAATAAAATCTATTTTTGCCAAGGTGCGTTTGAACGCAAGGACTGCGTTCGAACGGGGTGGTTCGAACGCCTGCATCACGTTCGCATCGATAGAGGACGGAATTGGCGCATTCGAACAGAAACGAGCGCGTTTGAACGCCTACATCATGTTCACATCGACAAAGAAAGGAAATTTCGCGTTCGAACGCAATCGGGCGCGTTTGAACGCACCGTGGCGAAAGTGTGGGTTAAGTTAGGGATTGCTAGGGTTATTTGGAGTATTTTTATGTTAATTAAGGAGTCCTTAGGGTGAGCCTCTAGATATATGTGGAGGAAATCCTAATTGAAATCATATCTTGTTATTGGAATTAGCTTTAGCCTTGTCTCCTTCTCTCTTGTCTCTAACCATTGGCGTTTTTTCCCACCTCTTTTCTTCCTCCGCCCAAGTCTTTGGTCTGCCTCTTTCAGCCTCTAACCACCCTCTTCCATAACAATTTCTCCACCTTCACACCAAGAACTAACCCTAGTATCCATCTAGCCATTTGAGAGCTATCAAGCTAGGATCTAAGTTTTAGAACCGTTGCAAATCGGATTAGGCCGGTTCGTAACACAATACAATCCTCAAATCGATTTTCTCAAGTCAAACACGCAGAATTCAGCATTTTATATTCTTGCAAAACTGAGTGATACAAATATTCAATAAACCTCCTAATATTCAAGAAATATTTTTGATGAAATCCGACTATTACTCAACTTTCCAAAAAAATCTCAATTGGGCTCTACTTCACAAAACAATCACTGATCTGCAGATTTGAGATAATGTAAATCATTTTGCATAACTTCATATTTCACCACGATTAACTTTCATATTTTCAGTAATTAATATTTTCATCAATACAACTTCAGATTTTAGAAATTTAGCATGTAGACTTCAAATTGTTGTAATATTAAGCGACCCTATTTAACTGGTCAATTAAATTAATCGGCTAGTGCAGAATTCAAGAATAATTGATATTTTAATTTAGAGGTGACTTGTAGTATTCTCTATACTTTAGAATTACCTTTTGAGTTATCTAGAAATTGGAAAACGAAGAGTTATATAATACAATTAAGAGTCATATAAGTCACTATGTATATATATGTGTGTGTGTGATCTCATTTTATGGAATGGCATGCAAGTGAAGTAAGAAAACTTAAGTTTTTATCCACTTTATCTTGTGTTATGTATTAAGAGAACAATTTTTTTTTCTAAATTTTTCTACCACCATATCATAACAATTTAGTATCGAAGCTAGCTTTTCTTGAAGTACCATAGTTTCCAATAATTTATTGCAACTCTAACTTCTTTGTTTCACTGGGAAGAATTACAATTTAATAGAGTATCCAAAAGAAGGTTCTCTATGGATCCCAAGATCTATGGGATATCATGGAGAATGACTATGTTCAGCCGGTGAATGTGACGATGCTCACACTACAACAACTCAATGAGTTGAAAAAGACTCGCGAAAAGGATAAGAAGACATTATTCTTCATTTATCAAGCAATGGGCGAGACAATCTTTAAACGGATATCGACCGTGTCGACGGTGAAAAAAGCATGGGATACACTCAGTATATTACAAAAGAGAGGAGAAGGTGAAGATGGTATGGCATCAAAGCTCTTCGAAGTAAGTTTAATACTATTTGCATGAAAAATTCCAAAATAGTTAAAGACTAGTTTAACCGGGTAATTTCTATCATTTAATCAATAGAGGACTAAAAGAGCCATTTGACTTTTATATGGATTGTTGTGAAGATGTTGGATAACTAAATTTATATATGTTTCAACAAAGAAATAACAAATGAAAGAAAATGTACCAAGAACATATTGTGCCAATTGGAGATTATTGGATCAAGGCCAAACTCTTCTGGACCCCTTCATGAGTCTTCCCTGTATAATTTTTCCATAGGATTTTCACAATAATATTCTATATCATTTTTTAGTCTCCTAAAACAGCTTGTCACCCAGACTTTGCTTTAGGAAATACCCACAGAATATTTTGTACATCAATCAGATATTATTTATCCCTTACAAGTCTTCGCTGTTTTAATGCGTACTTGAAACGCTTAGCTGCTCAACATAGATGATAGATCCTTGCCCAACTTGTACATATGATACAACAAAACCACCTTCCTCTCTCTCTATATATCCACCCACTACCGGCGATCTTTCCACAGTCAAAGAATCCCAATCCCATCTTCTCTACTTTGCATCTCCAACTTCTAGCTCGATCGCAATGGTGAGTTCTAATCCTTAGTACCGTCTTTGATCATTAATAAATATTGAGTGCTTATGTATCTATACAGGCGATATCCAAGATGGGTCCTAGTGGCGGATCCGGAGGCGGTGCAAGGGAAATGAACGTTGACGGAGTTAGTCGCATAAACAAGTTGATAGTCCGCCATGGAGCAGCTATTGATGCTATTCGCATTATGTTTGAACGCAATGGGCAGCCTGAATGGACTCCAATGTGGGGAGGAAGTGGTGGCGGATTCACTGAGGTAATCACCAGTACTGGATATATTATATATACATCTAACTTTTCAATTACTAAGGTGCATGGGAATTCCTTCTTTCTGCATGCAGATTAATCTCTGACCAGATGAACACCTAATATCCGTAGAAGGCCATTATGGCAAATTTCAGGATTGGTTACTCATAAGATCACTTACTTTTGTCAGCAATCGTCACACTTATGGTCCGTATGGACGCCAAGAAGGAACTTCGTTTTCTCTTCCTGCTGGCAATGGTCAAATCGTTGGCTTTCATGTACGGTCTGGAAAATATATCGATGCAATTGGCACCTTCGTGAGGCGGCCCTAGTGGTGTTGTGAACAATGCGTACGTGTCTCTTGCTGTGCTTGTGGTCCTCTTTTCACTGGTTGTTGTGGCCTCCTCTCCTAATGGTGGTTGGGTGTTTGTTTATCTGCCTGTGTTTTATCTTATTTTGTATTATTCTTGGCTTCGCCATAGAGATTGCCAGTCATCTTCCTCGTCTCTCTTTATGTTTCTTCTCTAAGATTTGTTAAAGCCTTAGAATGCAGACCGTTGTGCAGAATAGGGTAGCGGAAGCGAATCCCTAATCAAACACTAATAGTCTCGACAAAATGGTAATGGACAAATGCAATCCAAATAGAGAAAATCACAAATATGATGCCAAAAGTAGAGAAATCCCAGAGATTAATCTAATCCCGAATAAATAACACAAATTGGTTCGAACTAATCGTCACCTAACAGCTAAGGAAAGCTTAAAACATATCCAAACTTGATATTTTCTTTAGTGGACTCTCCTGGTAGGAAGCTTGATTTAGATGCTTAGATGAAGTGATCCAAACTTTGTAAATCATTTCCATCACACAACATATTTCTTATGAATTGTGAGGAGAGTTATAAAAATATGTCCGAGTGCTTCAACTTTAATAGAAGATGATTTAAAAGCATCGAAAGAGCCAAATTGAAGTGGTTTACATCAACACCTACATTGACACTAGAAGCAAGAGTGAGTTTGATCCATGGCAGAGTTAAGGACAAAGAATGAACAAATATACTTTAACTAAGTAGTTCATCAAAATGGAAAGTTCGAGTAAGAAAAAGATTTCAATTACTATGATCCAACAAGTTAATCAGATTCGTGATTTTTTCCCTCGATTTCCTGAATTAAGAAAGTTTTTCAACAGTTAAAAAAAATCATATCACATTGTTTGCAATGTTTTTACTTTCTTATACCTTCTCGGTTTTATGTTTTCTACTCTTACTTCTTACTTGGTTTTCCCTTTCGACTTAAGTCTAGTTTATTTTTATATTTTAAATAGTACTCAATTTTGCTAATCCTAAAGAAAGATTCAAGTTTCTTCTCTTACTTGGTTTCGATTTTTAAAAAATAATTCGACTGAACTAATGATAATAGTAATTTCTTTAGGATTAACAAAATTCACCTGCAATGTAGCCCTTTTAGGCAGATTTTCCTGTGAATAAATAAGTCAGTTTTGTTAGTTGTTTCTTAATTATTAGATATCATAAATTACTAATTTTACACAAAAAGTGATAGCCATTAATAATATAATCTGAAAATTACTTAGCAATATTATTTGATCTAATAGTAAGCCATACAATTTCTTCCAGGATATCTATAGTTCCTGCTAGTCGTAATTGATTGACCTAGCAAATTTTAAATAGTAATAGTGTTAGTCCATTGAAATAGAATTCCAAAACAAATTTAAATGCAATCAACAATATAATACAGATGTTGCATACATGATTTCTAAATCAATCATGAAAAGTCTCATTGTGAATACGCTCAATTTCTCTTTGTTGTCTTCACTGATGCTCTCTTTAAAATGTCTACCTGCTTCCTACATATTATTATTGTAATAATTTTTTATATCAAATTATAAGTAGATTAAACTAGAAAACTAGATTTGTAATTCCTTTGTAGTTGAATAATTCCATCCAACACGACAATCATTTCCCTATTTTCCTACTAATTTGACGACCAATTCATGTGAAATAAGAGGCTTCGTCTTGTTGTACATCCATACAACCCTAATAGTTTCGAGAGTATTCTCATTAAACTTTGTCTCAACTCTATGGAGGTAACATGAGTAAAATGTCAAAGCCTCTTCAATGAGATACATCCAACGATAGTGAATTGGTTTAGCAATCCTAGCCTCAGTAGCAAGATGAATCACTAAGTGTATCATGCTATCAGAAAATGATGGTGGAAATAGTTTTTTTTTCCTATTGGCACAATGTGATGGCAAATTTTTTTTATATTCTTTTTAATATACATACATCAAAATTATGACATAATAGAAGGGTTTCCAATAAATCAATTGAAAAAAAATACACTTTTTTCTTCCATTTATGACGATTTGAGTTATCTTTTATTTGTTCCATTTCCAATAATTAATAGTATTTTATGCATTACATAAAATACTATTAATTATCTATATTAGTGTTGCACACATTCGAAATGTTCGATTGCTAAACTCATCATACGTATCAATGCCATCTAATCATAGTTACTTGGTGCAATAGATCCTCAACAGGTAAGGACAACATAAAGTATGACTGTTTCATACACATACATGAATATAAATACTAAGAATTTAGAAAAGCTGGTCAAGTACTGTTAGAAATACCCAATGTTCTAAATGGATTGAAGTCAAATACCCAATGTTCATTGCTGTGACGAGCATGTAGGAGGGAAATATCCTTTAAATTGTTGGGACACGCATGCACAAGGGAAGTACCATTTAAACTCTTATTCCATGACTTTTATTTTTTAGAGCTATAGAGGAGCAAGTAAAAGGGCGACTTGGATAAGTGTAGGGAATTTATCAGATCTCACAATATTCTTATTTTGTTTCTATTAGAGACAAGGATTAAAGAAGACAAAGCGATGAAGGTGGCCAAAAGACATGGTAGATGCTGGTATATGTATGCAGTCTCTAGCTACGGCCTCTTAGTGCATAATCATTCTTTGGAAGACTGATAATGTTATAATCCGATCTCGACTACCGACTCAAGCTCGAGTGTAGGACAGTAGTCTACATAATCAGAGGAGAATATTTGCCAGAACTTCATTTTTTGTGAGAAAATTACAAAACTAGATGAGTTCATTCTGTAACCCCTTGATCTACTATTTCGTATTCATGTCCTTCTTAGATTTGGACCATAGCTAGGACTAACATCAGAAGAGTTCCGGTGGTGGTGTTGGAGGCGAATGGGTGTGATCTCGAGTTAGAGGGCTAAATGTGGAGTCGCAGGTCTTTAATGGAGTCTAGAACGTGGTGGGGTTATGGATGGTGGTTCAGAAGGTGACTAAGGTGTTCTAGGGTGAGTGAGGGGTGGTGGATTGAAGAGGAGATCGGGGATGATGATGGAAGCGACGGTGGTGCAGGGTGGCTTAGTGGTGGCATTTGGCATAGTAATGATGGTGGAGATGGATGTTTGGACGTGTTGCTTCCAGGCAGGGTTTGCATGCGATAAAGGGTGAAGGAAGAGGAGAGAGAAGGTATTCTCCATAGGATTGCGACTATGTCGAGTGATTAATCCTCCACCAAATGCGTCCTAACCCTCACGCCCACTTATGTATTCTCACACATTCTATTAACTATTCTATCAACCAGATTTCATGCTTTCTTTCTACATGATAAATCATATGTATTTTATTTAGTATTATAATAAATCATGCATATCAAGAATTTAGGTAGAAGAGAAGTCAAAAGAGATATAATGCAATGCAATCTTGAATTATACATCTGTGACATGCATGCTCGTGCTACTCACATGCATACTTATCCTAGATATCATCTCGATATAAAGTCATAACAATATAGTCATCTCCAATCATCACTATTTATCACCAGCATACTCATATCCCTGATCAGTCTAATCAAATGAATGATAAAATATATTTGACTAAAATCATCTATAGATAAGATTATATAATTATGTTGGAGGCCAAAACATACATGTACAAAATTATATAATATATCCTAATTTAAGAAAAATGTATAGTGGATAAAATTACTCACAATCTAATCAGAAGATAAAATCATATATTCTACCCATTAGTTAACGTGAGATCTGAAAATATTTAGATAGCATAAAGTTAGTAGTTTATCTAATTAGAATTTGTTCATGTAAAATACGATGGTTTATTAGGTTTTAGTGTTACTACTTATCTTTCTTAGCTAGTTAGATTTATATTATAGATAAACTTTTAATGTTATAAATATACTGTTATTATTAAAATGCTAGTGATAAAATAAGATTAAAATTATAACACACACCACCAAACACATGGGTATAATTACATCTAAACATGTAATTATAAAAAGCTCACATTTTTACAAATAATACAGATAAAAAAGCCCAAACACCAAAGCCACAACAAGCCCAAAATATATATCCATAATAAAATAAGACAAAACCCATACAGGAGCTACAAGCTATTTAGCTTAATTTACATGAATAAAATAAGAATAAGAATTAGAAGACTCAAAGCCCGTCTTAGCCAGATCCTCCACGGGCTCAAGAGTCATTCAATAATCTAAAAATAATTCTATCAAACGGTGGTGATCATAAAGCTCAACAACTATAGTCTAAAAGTAGTGTTAACTTTATTTTTGCTCGTGAAGAGGATTTCCTACCTATAGTAATGATCATTTATCTTCCCCATGGAAAATCCATATAGTGTAATCCCAAATCCATCACAAATTATATACTCTACTATTATTCGATTGTGCAAATATCAATTTTTACATTTCTTACAAGGGCATGGAATTTATTATTATTATTATTATTATTATTATTATTATTCGTATTATTTTAAGGGCATGGGAATTTTAAGATAGTTTGTCCCTTCATTGTATTCATCATCTATTCTATATTATTTTATAATAAAATATTTTGAATATCATAAGAATTAAAATGTACTATTTAAGTTCTCATACCTTAAATTTTCAATCCAACTCTTTTTAATAAGAGGCCACCAAGGATGTAAGTGGCATTGAGCCATTTACTCTTGTCTAATGTTTTTTAAGCTTCTCACAATTTATATCACATATATAATCCTATTACAAACAGGATTATGTAAGACAAATATTGATATAGAAGCCAAACATATAGTTAGGGCCAACTTTGGAAATAAATTATGAATTCTAACCATTTTTATGAATGCTGGTTTATAAATAATCTAACAAAGGTAAATAGAAAAAAAATTTAGGATTGCTGGATTTTAAATAAAATAAATTTAAAGATAGATGATGGAATATATGGCAATATAGAAAAAGGAGAAATTTATTCTCAAATTTTCTTTACAGCTGCACTATCATATTCTTTTTTTTTAGGTTAGTTGACATTATTGTTGAATTCTCTACATCTTTCAAGTAATGGTTGTGTTTGCGGCGGTCAGATATAAAATAGCAATATCATCAAGAATCTGTATCACAAACTCTAAATTCTAAACAAATTCTAGATGACCAAATTCAAATGACCATAATGTTATAAACTAATTCCAATGCAATGAGTTTCATCCCCCAAGTGATATGCAAGAGCACACCATTGAGGGCTTGAACATGGTGAAACATCATATGCAGCTAAAGTTGCTACTATTAAAAATGAGAATGAAAGTGGTATCAATGATGGCAACATAAAAGAGCCAAAAAAAATTATGATGTTCTTTGTATTTAGATCAAAACTATGTTGAGTAGAAACGCTTACCTATGTATCCTCAGAATTTTGTGGCTTTTGCGAGAGGCTTTTGCGGGGGGTCGATTGGCCTTGATATTTCACCAAAGAAAATTTGTTTTTTTCATTGGGAAAGATGAAGCGGCCTTACCCACATTATTATTTGATCTTTAGACTAGAGGAGATGAAAAGATGGTAATAACCATAGGTATTAAGTTAGTATGCTATTTACACCCCCAAATATTATATTATATTTTTTTTAGCTTAGACTTGTGATGCAATTACTAAAACATGGAGGATGTTTATAACATAGTATTTATTTTTGTAGTGTTTTCTACGAAAACGTCACTACAGGTTAATTTTTGTGTGTAGGTTATATCAAATGCTAGAATAAAAATTGTCCCTATAAATAACTTATGACGGTTCTATCAAGGATATGCATAAAAAGTTCTACGAAAGACTTGTTGCAATAGATTTGGCAAATGCTATTTGGGGCAACCCAACCATCGATTTGGGCAGCCCCAACATTTATAATAAGTCTTCGTCACACCCGATTTGGGGCAACCCAACCATCGAGTGCAAATTGGCGCTGATATTTCATTTAAGTCCGTTCTACCGCACATGTTACCCTTTAAATTTGAATTGCAACCACAGATTCTTAAAGTCAAATGTAATAGAACCCAAGATATTGAGCCATTGAGTGCCTAACACAACATTCGCTCCCCAAAGAGCTAATGGGTGAAGATCCAATTCCAAGTCATGTTATTGGACGTTCAAGGTTACTTATCGACACACACTATTTGCTCGAAGGGCGGTGCCGTCTCCATTCATCACATCAAAGCCTAATATTAGCTTTGGTGTCAAGCCCATCTTCTAGATCAATCGCTCATCCAAAAAGTTATGGGTACTTTCAGTGTTGATGAGTATCCGCACGACATAGCCTTTAACGGTGCCATCATCAATCCAAAGAGTAGTCATTGCGGCAGATCTAGCATAGGCATGGAACAAGATTTCGGCTTGGACTTTCGCATTGATTTCCAAAGGTTGTTGAACAGCAATCTCTTCATCTAAAACCTCATTCTCATGTTCAACAATATCATATTTGTGTCTCAGCATGTATTTTTTATCACATTAGAAACAAAGCCTGTTTACTCTCTTCTATCTTTCATCTGAGCTTGTGTGAGTTACTGAATAGGATCTCTAGGAGGTTCCCTCACCTCCAAAATCGACCATGGAAGGGGCCGAATACCAGTTGTACGCGATAGGCCAACCGGCATGATGGGTATGGTGCGGGCTACCGATGCACATCCCTCGCCTCCAGTTTAGTCCAACTGCTTCTTGATTTGTTTCGAAGCTCTCTTAGCTTCTCCTTCATCACCTAGGCGGTGGAGAAAGCTTTGAGAAGGGTAGCTGGTCTGGCCACTTTCACCTCGGCTTGGATCTCGCCAAAGGCTGCTAACAAAAGTATCAATTGCGAGTCGGTCCCACCCCGAACTCAGTTACTTATGGGCCCTAACTCCTCTTGATATGCCTTTACTTTGGTCATTTGAATGAGCTTATTGAGGGCGGCTTGGAAGTTCTCATAATCGGGGGGCCCGAACCGCATGCGAATAGCATCCACAAACTCTTCCCATGATCGGAAGAGCTGAGCTCTCTATGGGTCATTTGGTACCAATGTATGGCAGTCTCCTCTAGGTGAAATTATGCTAATAACACCTTTTGAGTTTTTGATTTTCACTGGTACTCAAAATTGTTTTGCTAGTTAGACTCAATTGAGTGGATCACCCTCGTTGAATTGCATAGTACTAAGGCGACAATTCCCTCTTGGATGTCGATTTCTTCTTCGTCTTCATATTGGAGTGCTCTTCTTCCCCTTTGGTTCATACTAGAAGCCCTAGGATGAAATTTGGGGGTTGCTGGTTCTTCAAAGTCAGCCCATTCGTTATCCTCCTCGTGGTGAGAATGGGTCGGCGCTCGATTGTGATGCAAGCCCGATGTCAGTTCGATCCTCCTCTCTTATGGCATGGATAGCAAGGAGCTTCTAGTTGGCCACCTATGAAGCCTTCATAGTCTTCATTAGGTCTAGCATGGAGCGGTGGTGGAAGTGGAGTCCTTTGATGAGGGGTGGTTCCATCGGTGGTGCAACTCGGGCGTGAGCGAGAAGCTCAACGGCTGCTGTGTTCCTTAGTGCGCACATGAGGACTTGAGTCATCACTTTCATTGATGCTTGCATGGCTTACTACGTCTCCATCATATCTGCAAACATCTTGGTCAGATTTAAGTTCGAAAGAAGACAAGGGAGAAGTCCTCGTTAGTGTACTAGGATTTGACTTGGATTGTGTCGTCTCGATTCAGTTCATTTTAGACTTGACCACATCTATGGCGTCTCCTTTGGCTGACATACCTTCAAGGGGTCTCAATGTCATGGATCTAGTTGTTAACATGGTGTTTGGGGAATGGCAGCTCTGATAACATTTGTTATGACCCGATCTCGATTACCAACTCAAGCTTAGGGGTAAGAAGGCAGTCTACGCAATCAAAGGAAAATATTTGCCAAATATATATATATATATATATATATTTGTTTTTTGCGGAAAAATTATGAAACTAGATGGATTCATTCCGTAACCTCCTGATCTATGATTTTGAAATTCACATCCTTCTCAGACCGTAGCTAGGTTTAATACCGAAAAAGTTCCAGTGGTGGTGTTGGAGGCACGTGCATGTGATCTCAGGTTAGAGAGCTAAATGTGGGGTTGCATGTCTCTAATGGAGTCCACAATGTGGTGCTATTATGGATGGTGGTTTAGAAGGTGGCTAAGTTGTTCTAGGGTGAGTGAGAGGTTGTGGAATGAAGAGAAGAGATTGGAGTTAAAGATGGAGGCGATGGTGGTGTGGGCCGGCTCAGTGGTGGCGTTTGTCATGGTGATGATGGTGGAGATGGAGGCTTGGATGTGGGTGCTTCCAAGCAGGGTTTGCACGTGATAAAGGGTGAAGGAAGAGGAGGGAGACAGTGGTCAATGCCCAAGAAGGATGGGAGGTCCGATGGAGGAAATGAGGGAGGAATCGATGGCCAATTGTGGCTGCAACCAGGGTTAGAGGGGGGAGGGAGAAGCCTAGGTCGAGAGGGGAGAAGAGAGATAAGGGAACTTGATAAATTCATCAAAATATGACTAATTCAGGTTGCGCTCCACAATTTATATTGGAGGCTAACCAGTTAACTCAAACCATAATTATTAACTAAACTATATTAAGTCTAACATTAAACCAACTCGACTAACATAAGTTAAAAATAAGTTAAACTAAGTTTGAAATTAACCCTCTAACTAGAGAATGACTCAAGCCATGAGCTTAATGTCTCATGCCATGAGCCTAATGTCCACTAGGTGATCCAGTCTGACTCGAATCACATTAGATGAGGTAATGACTATGTTCTTAAAGGTTCATGCTAGGCCATTCATGCCGTCGTGACATTAAAAATATTTATAACTTTTGTTGCATTATCTCAGGTATCTATGCTAGCACTTCTTATCTTGTTAGAAAATCTCTCTAGAATGAATTTAATTTCATTTCAATTGCTGGTTTACCTTGGATTTGTGGGGGTGATTTTAATGTCATCCTTAATCGGGAAGATAAAAAAGGTGGTGGGCCTTTTTTGATGAAAAAGATATAGATCTTGAAGATTTGGGAGGGAGAAAATGAAGGGTTTCTAGGGTTTGGAAGATAGAAGATGAAAACCCTTCGGTTCGGACGCAATATTTAAAAAACCCCCGAGTGCGTTCGAACGCATTAGTCTACGCGTTCGAATGCGCCAGTCACCGCGTTCGAACTCAAGAAGTCTACGTTCGAACGCCCCCTTTTTTTTAAGTAAAAGGTCTAAAAATAAAAAAAAAATCTTTTTGGAGATGCAATTCTAGAAATTCAAAATAGATTCAAGACATAGAATATGACAATCAAATGATATAAGTCATACACAGATCAATCAAAGATCACTTAAATTTTTGACTTATTCTCCATAATAGAACATGATTTTTTCCTGTAATTTTTTACTAAAATCATAGAGGTGTAATGATGGCTTTCACATATGAGCATGTAGCCCTTTTTTTGTAGTACATATCAAATAATGTGCAAGATAATATTCACAAATATTAAAAAAAATTTATTTAATTTGCAAGTAATGTACTGAGTCAAACTGGTCTCTAAACAAGATGGCTTTCACACTAACTCATTGTAGCCCTTTTCATTGATCTTTTATGAACATATTTTTTATGATTAAGCATGAGGTCAAACTGTACAAATCAAAGTCAATAGTGAGCTATTTAAAAAAAAATTTCATGATGTCATGCTCACTCAAGAATATACACACGTTATGAGTGCATTAAATTTAGTTTAATTATCATAGAAGCTGAGAGAGTGAATAAATCAGAAATGATACAATATACTACAAGATGACAAAATTGACTAAAATAACTCATAGTCAAGAAAAAAAAGCATATTTATATGTCAAGAATATATTATTGAATCTAGGAGTGCATCAAAAAAAAAATTTAATAAAAAATAAAACTTTCGACAAATCTGAAACTAAAACCAAAGAGAAAATTTCAGAGTAAAAGAATACATAAAAAAATGAAATAAAATAAAAAAAAACACGCAAACCAAAACACAAAAAATCAGTCCAAAACAAAAATCCCTAAAGAAGTACGAAGATACTCAAATCTTTGTATATCCAAAGGTTTTGTAAACTAATCTCCCAACTATTTCTCTGTCTCTACATGTTCCAATGCTATTATTTTGTCTTCAACTAACTCGCGTATAAAATGATGTCGAATATCAATATGTTTTGTACGCGAGTGTTGAACATGATTTTTTGATATATTAATAGCACTCATATTGTCACAATAAAGCATCATAGTATCTTGTTCAATGTCGTAATCTTTGACTATCTGTTTCATCCATAATAACTAAGAACAATAACTTTCCGCTGTAATATACTCGGTCTCCGTAGTAGATAAAGATATCAAGCTTTATTTCTTACTATGTCAAGCAACTAGATTGTTTCCAATATAAAAACATCCACCTGAGGTACTTTTTCTATCATCACATGATCCTACCCAATCAGAATCCGTGTATTCTGTTATGATAGCATCCGAGTCATAAGTAAACCAGATACTTAAATTAACTGTGCCACCGACATATTTTATGATACATTTCACAGCAAACAAATGTGTCTCCTTAGATTCAGACTAAAATTTAGCACACACACCGACGCTAAATGCAATGTCTGGTCTACTAGTAGTTAAGTATAAAAGACTACCAATCGTGCTCCTATATAGTGTCTGATCAACACTTCTTCCTAAAATATCATTACCTAGTTTGGTAGTTATACTCATATGAGTTCTAGCATATTTTGTATTTTCTAAACCGAATTTAGTCACAAGATCTTTAGCATACTTGGTTTGAGCGATAAATATCCCTCTTTCCAATTGAGTAATTTGAAGTCCCAAAAAGAACTTCAACTCACCCATCATGCTCATCTCAAAATGACTGTGCATAAGACCCTTCCTATCTGATAGAAAAGGATCCCATGATCCTGAACCGATCTTACCTGGGATCGCAAATCCTAAAGGTTCGTTCCTATTGCCCGATTGGATTGGCGACTTCAAATTTTTGAGGTTTCCTTTGATTTGAGGGCATCGTTTTTAAAAAATTATTTCATTTTTTAGTCGGAACCTTAGGGGGTTCTCGGTTTGGTAATACACCAATTTGGCCACTATTAGTAGATAAAATGATTTATTTTACTTTTGAATCCCAAATAATTCGATTAGGAGTCAGTGCACAAAGATTTATTTTCTTTTTCTCGTTCTATCTCAGAATACCCATTCGTTCGATACTCATCTGCTTCTAGTTCCACTTTCCGTAAGCGAACCCGGGCTTTTTCGAGTTGCTCAATGGCCCCTCTACGTATTCTTGATCTGCAAACTCTTTAGCTAAATATTGACTTATTGTCCCGAAAACAATGTCATCCACATATATTTGTGCCACAACTAAACTCTTGTTCACACGTCTAATGAACAATGTCTTATCCACTCTCCCTCGAGTGAACCCCGCATCCACTAAAAAAGTAGTCAACTTCTCATACCAAGCTCTTGGAACTTGTTTTAGCTCGTAGAGGGTCTTTTTCAATTTAAACACATGAGAAGGAAATTTATGATTTTTGAACCCCTTAGGTTGTTCCACGTAAGCATCTTCATTTAGAGTACCATTCAAGAAAGCACTTTTAACATCCATTTGAAACAATATAAATTTTAAATGACAAACAATAGCAAGCAGTATACGAATAGACTCTAATATAGCAACAGGAACAAATGTCTCATCAAATTCTATACCCTCAACTTGAATATATCCATGTGCTACTAGTCTAGCTTTATTTCG
This sequence comes from Typha latifolia, assembly GCF_019914945.1. Taxonomy (NCBI): domain Eukaryota; kingdom Viridiplantae; phylum Streptophyta; class Magnoliopsida; order Poales; family Typhaceae; genus Typha; species Typha latifolia. The sequence continues at coordinate 1,030,326 of NC_133097.1, forward strand.
AACTATATTGCCATGTTCATCATTTTTATTATTGTATATCCATTTTGTTCCAATGACGTTCACATTCTTAGGTCTAGGAACTAAATACCAAACATCATTCCTAGAAATTTGCTCTAATTCCTCATACATAGCATTAACCCAAGAATCGTCTAACAATGCTTCCTTCACATTTTTAGGTTCAAAAGAAGATGTATAACAAGTAAATGATACCTCACTTTGGATTTGTCGTCTTGTCTTTATTGGTTCATTCACGTCTCCGATCACTTGTGACGATGGATGATTTAATTTCACTCTGGCAGATGGTTCTAGTACGTTGCAATCATCTTTATTCATTTCAACTTTGTCATCGTCTTGATTCTCAATTTCCAAATCAAGCTCCTTTCCAATTTCTTCGTTATGTGTATCTGCAAAAACAAAAATATGAGTAGCTTCAGTTATATCAGCAGTGGATTCATCTATAATAACATTAGCAGATTTCATAAAAGTAGAAGTGTCAAGATTAATTATTCTGTAGACTCTACTATTATTAGAATACGCTAAGAAGATGTCCTCACTACTTCTAGTATTAAATTTAGTCAAATGTTCTCGATCACGCAAGATATAGCATTTACTACCAAAAATTCAAAAATATTTAACAGTAGGTTTCTTACCATTTTTGTTGGACCCATTAAGTCCATGTGAACTAATTGTAGCACACGGTCAGTGGTAGCTGCATTTACCTTTTTGTGTGAGATCCTAATTTGTTTTCCAATTTGACACGAACCGCACACTCTTTTTGACATTTTTTTCATCTTAGGTATTCCTCTTACCACTTCTTGTTTGGATAGATTAAATAATTTCTTGTGATTCACATGTCCAAGACGTTGATACTAAAGATTTGCAATGTTGAAAGAGGCACTGTTACATTTCAGTTTATGTAAAGTTCCAACAACATAGCAATTATCAGATGTTCTAGATTCATAACATATAACATTACCATCATGATCTAGAATAATACAATCATTTTTGAAGAATTTTACCTCATAATCTTCATCACAAAATTGACTGATGCTCAGTAGATTTGCTTTTAAGCCCTTAACATAAAAAACATTTTCAAGAATATGAACCCGTGGAAAACTTACCTTTCCTTTACCTATTACCTTGGATGAATTTCCATCTTCGAATGTCACAACTCTCTCTTCATATTCTTCGAGATTAGAAAATAAGGACTTGTCACCCGATATATGTCTTGAATAGCCACTGTCTAAACCACAAATCAGAATTTAAAGCTTTCAAAGCTATAGCACAACATAACATTTTAAATCACTTTTCTTGACCCATATTGCCTTTGTTTTTATCCCATAAATGAAAGCACTTCTAAGTTTTCATAAAAATTTGCAATGAGGTCGAATATGCCCTAGAATGCCGTAATGAAAACATGTCGAAACAAACTCTTTTCTACTCACTTTTTATTAAGGAGTGTGACTAAAGTTTACATTTGGCGCCGCTAAAGAGTTACCAGATTATTGATTAAACTTCAGTTTAGAGACATTTATCCAAGATTGCTTTGAAAATGCGGTTGATGACCTCAAGTTATCTTCATTTTGTATACCTGCAGAAACAAAGACAGTTTTATTATTATTTGAATTACTAGAGTATCTAATACCATATCTGTCTTTTCCAGAAATTTGAGCTTTTAAAATCTCGTCTAGTTTGTTCTTCCCTTTAAGAAATATCACTTCTTTCTGCAATCGCTCTAGTTCAACTTCATCAGTCTTCATCTTATTTTTCATATTGTCAAGTTGTTCAGAAAGGTTTTTGATACGTTCAAGTTTCAATTTGTACTTCTCCTCATATTGATTTATTTCTGATTCGATTACCTTGAGTCGTTGAAGTAGTCTAAGATTGCTTTTCTTGAGTTTAAACAATTTCAGGTACAAGTCATTATATGCCTTTTGTATTTCAGATTCATTTTCCTTAGCTGGTAACATATCCTGATCATCTATAATATTAGTATCAACTACAGAGTCATTATTAAGAAGAGAAGAGGCAAAAGCTACAAAATTTTATTCATCTTTCTCAAAATCATCATCAGATCCATCTGAATCATCTCAAGTGACTTTCATAGCTTTACCTTTCCTTTTAAGACGATTAGGGCATTCTTGTGCGATGTGTCCAAAACTAGAACATTTAAAACATCGAACTTTGTTCTCAGAATTCTTATTTTTCTGTTTGACAATGTTGTTGCTTACCCCTGTATTCGAACTCACAGTATTCTTCTTTTTCACAAAAGCTTTGTTTTTCTCAAATTTTTCAGCATTCAACTTGTTTAACTTCCGAAAGAATTTATTGAACTTTTTGACAAACATAGCTAACATCTCAACATCTAAATCACATTCATCATCAGACTCCTCTATATTTTGTTCAACTGTGGATAGAGCCATCCATTTGGACTTCTTCGATTTTGAAAGGCTGGAATCAAATGTTTGTAGATTTTCTATCAATTGTTCAACTTTTATAGAATCGATGTCCTTACTTTTCTCAATAGTTGTAACTTTCGCCTGAAACCTTTCTAGAAGAGACCTGAGGTTCTTACGAATAATTCTGTTTTTAGAAATTTTTTCTCCTAGGTTGAAATTTGAGTTGACTATGTCACTCGTCTTTGCATAGAACTCATCAAATGTCTCATTCTTCTCCATACGTAGATTTTCAAAACTAGTAGTCAACCTTTGAAGTTTAGAAAGTTTTACAGCCATAGTTTCTTCGTGAGTAGTTTATGAGATCGTCCAAGCTTCTTTTACTATCTCATAAGTATAAATTCTTTCGAGAAAACACAACTAAAAATTGCATTTATTACCTTGCTATTTCATCCAACTTTTTCATAATCTGTCCTATCCCATAACTCTATCGGTTTTTCAGCAAGTTTATCATCCACCATGTACATTGGTGGACTCCAACCGTTCACAACGGCAAACCATACTCGCTCGTCTATAGACTTCAAGTAAGCTCTCATCCTAGCTTTCAAATATCCATAATTTGATCCATCTAGAATAGGAGGTCTAATAGATGATGGTCCATCTCTATGAAAATTCATGCCTATCTGATCTCTCTCTACGGGTGAGAGAACTTGCTCTGATACCAATTGAAAAACCCATAGACACACGTATGTATCTAAATTCTAGGCAATGATATCACTCGTTCGCTTAAGTAAAAGTCCGAAAAATATTAAAAACGAAAGGCAGAGATGAACGCTAAGATTTTAACGTGGAAAAACCCAAACGAAAAAAAACCACAAATCCAAACTCGGATCAAAACCAATCACTAGTATAGTAGCAGTTACAAGACTAACTCACAAAACAACCTGTCGATCCAAACGACTTTGTTCTTCTCAGTCTTGCTCGCTAGAACCCACAATTCACTACTTCTCGTGATTGATGTCCAACCTCAATAGCTCTCGAGATTGATCCTTCATCTAGCTAGCCCTTAAGACGAAAGATTAAGCTTTTCAGAAGAGTAAGACCTTGTTAGTTGAAGAACCGATGTAGCCTCAAGAAGTCTCCTTCAAAATTGCTTCTTCAATACCCCTAAAGTTAGGGCATCACAATACTTATATATGATCTCCAAGATAGAGTCAAATCCAAGTCTTATCCGAATTCACGAAAGTCTAAGAATTACAAACTTTGTTGGTGCGTTCGAACGCGGCCTGGGTGCATTTGAACGACCTGACTTAATCTCAGGTGCGTTCGAACAGCCTGACTTGATCTCAGTTGCGTTCGAACGTGCCCAAGTGCGTTCGAACGCAACAAGCTAAATTTCTCAAGTTGCGTTCGAATGTGTTTGTGAACGCTGCTCTCGGTCTGTGTGAACGCATGTACCCGCGTTCGAACGCGCTTGTGAATGCGGCAGCTCTCGGTCTGTGTGAACGCGTAAGCTTGCATTCAAACGCGCTTGTGAATGTAGCTCTCGGTCTGTGTGAACGCGTGAGCTTGTGTTCGAACACGCTTGTGGACGCGGTGTGAACGCGGTGTGAACTCATAAATTTTTCTCCAATAATCTTGCAATTCTTCAAAACAGATATTTTCTAGACTTGTATAGAAGCTCATATACATGTATAAATATACTTAGAATATTTTATACATAATTGTTAACAATAAAAACCTAACAATTATATATTCCGCTATGCAACAAAGACTCACACATCGAAGCAGTAGATCACAAACTCAGAAATGGGAAAATCTCCTCTTTAGTAGCACCAAGTGCCAGTCAACTGGAGTACAAAAAAAAAAGTCAAAATCTTATTTGAAAATTGAACTCACCTACCCAATCTAGAATTTATGATAGCTTGTCTCCACGTGAAATCTTATCTTCTAATCCATATTAAAGTCATCACGTTCACATCTCAAGCCTTGAATCACGAGTCAAACTTATCCACCGTCTTAATCCTTTCTTCCCCCTATATATATATATATACACACACTCAAACTACTCTCTCTTGCATATATACATACTAGACAGCACCCATGAAGCACCTCATTCTAGTCTCCTTTCTTCTCACCACCTCGTTACTACTCCCTTCAGACGCAGCAAGTAACGCCGCAGTTTTCGACGTCGACGGCCATGAGGTCCGCCCTGGCGTCGAGTACTACATCCTACCGGTGGTCCGCGGCCGGGGCGGCGGTCTAACTCTCGGGAGCCACAGTAACACGACCACTTGCCCACTCTATGTCGGCCAAGAATCCTCGGAGGTCAACCGTGGCTTTCGTGTAACGTTTACACCAGTAGATCCCAACGGCAGGATTGTTCAGCTCTCGACGGACCTCAACGTGCGGTTCTCCGCGGCGACCATCTGCGTGCAGTCGACAGTGTGGAGGCTGGGGGACGTCGAAGGTGTCAGCGGCCGGCGGTACGTGACAGCAGGCGGCGTCGAGGGGAATCCGGGAGTAGGAACGGTGAGCGATTGGTTTAAGATTGAGAGGTTCAGGGGGTTTAAGGATTACAAGCTTGTGTTCTGTCCCAGTGTGTGCGAGTTCTGTAAGGTGGTATGTGGTGATATCGGGGTGTTCGTTGACGGCGGGAAGAGATGGTTGGGTTTGGGTGGGATGCCGTTGCCGGTTATTTTCAAACGCAAGTAATTTTAAAAAGAGTGTAATAATTAAAGTAAAAATAACTTTAAAGAAAATTTTATTCGTCCCTTCCTTTCTCTTTTTTTTTTTAGTTTTTTTTTCTTTCTTTTACGCTCTCAGATTAATTTCAACCGGCTAGAATGAGAATTTTTAATAAATATATATTTGTTTTTAATCCATAACACTTTACCTATAACTTTATCTAACATTTTTCTTGCTTTTAAAGAGATGCAAGATTAATATTAATTAAAAAAATTTATATTCAATGCTAGAAATATTTTCTACCTTGTCATGATTCTCTATAATTGTTCTATTATTTCTCGACCTAATATTTTGCTCAAATACTAAATTTTTCATGTGAATTTATTGCCATTTTATTTACATTGCTAGTAAAAACAATTACCAAGTTATCATTTTTAAGATTGAATTAATTCATCTACCATTCATATATTAATCATGTTCTGGATTTTTGATGGGAGATTAGTATTAAATTTATAGGTGACTGTTAGGGGGAAGGAAGGACTAAAGTTTTGGGATTAGAAATTTAAAATAAAACGACCTAAGTCGTTGTCATTTTGGTGCCTTGGGCTTACCAATATGCACAAATGGGCCTGAGGCCTTAGTAAATGATCCAATTTCTCATTGTTAATTTGCTAAACCAATATATATTATATATATACCTGGACTATTGTATTATTTCACACTCCTTAAACTATAAAAAACATCAAAGGACTATTTTACCAACTTGTTTTTTTCTTCTAAAATAAGGTAAAATATCCTTAGAGTGCTTAAGATTGATTACAAGACACTAACATAATTTTTTTCTTTTAATGAAAATATCTAATGAATAAGTAACATAATAGACATTTTAAAAGTTTTTTTATAATTAAGGGGATTAATATGTGATGAAAAATAAATATGGGCTCTATGTGAAAATGCGCGATAGTTTGTAAATATTTATGAGTCTCAATTTTAAAATTCTTTTATTTTTTTTCTAAATTAAAAGTTATTTATTAGCTACATTAAATGCTACTTACATCCAATTTCTCATACAGCTGTTCTATAATAATTAAAATATATATATTTCCTTTACTTCCTCTACTCAAGGAAAAGAATTTTGTTACTTCTTGTTGATTTTCTTCATTAATTCTATCTCATTTTTCTTTATCCATCTTCCTATTTGTAATATCCCATATCAATATGCTTTTTTTTACTTCAATGAGGAAGGGTGACATCGAGGAAAACATTCTCTTTATCGAATATCAGAAAATAAAAACAGCATAAAATAAAATATTAGAACATACTTTTAAATGATAAACATTAATCCACTAATGGATTCATCAAGCCACAATAAATCATTCGCTGACAAAAATATGATCTGCAAACAAAAAAATATAAATAATCTAAGAATGATCTCTTGTTAGGATATAGATGTTCACTCGTAACCCTAAAGCTAACAGTTTGTCGAAACTGTAAAATATCTTAAAATCTTTAGCGAGCATTTAACAAGATTCTTTGATTTCCTCTGGCTTCTCATTCTACTATCAGGATCTAAAGTGTTTTATACTTTTCTCGCTTAAGAACCTTAATCTCAATATCATGTTCTATTTTTTTTTTGGTTAAATTCTACTTAATTAGAACGCAAATTATACAATTAGATAGTGTAAGTTTATAAACTATTATATAACAAGCTAGTCATGCAACATTATACTTACCTCACATTCATTAGGAATGAAACAATCACACAAATTAGATGATTCACAAGATGTATTAAGTAAATATTATTCAGCTAATTAGCATCAAGTCATTGAACAATGTGAACATGCAAGAGAAATGTTGTCTGCCATAAGATAATCATAGGTTTGTTGATTAGTTTAGATAGCATTAGATAGACAAGGACTTCACGAATCCGTTTCCAAAAATTCTAGATATAAATAAGGCCTTGACACATAACAATAATTTATTATTTTTAGGCTAAGATAAGGTCTTTTTAAAGTAGAAATTTTTTTTTGTGATAGGATTATTCAATGACCACGATATTTCACTTTGAAACGTAGCAATAACTCATTACTTTATTCAGTTATGCCAATTTTCAACAATACACGACAATTTTATATTTTAGATTGATTTGAGACTTTTTAGATTAAATAAAATTAGAGGTAATCATCGAGGATGCCGTGTCGACTAGACTCAGTCTTCTATTTGCCCGTGAGCGTTTGAATTACTTGGATCAAGTTGAAATATTCTAGCTTATTATTGTCCACTAGCTCATTAGAGTTTCGGCTCAGGCTTAAGCTCGAGCAGGAAGTAAAGAGCGAGCATAATGAATCAAGTTTTATTTTCAAAACTTTTTGTATAGAATTTACATTATTGGCACTAACCACCTTGATTTAATTTATGTCCCACCAAGATGTGTGATTTTTGGGGGAAACAATGAGAATTACTTTATTTTGAGAAGGCGAGCTAACAATGACCCTCTAAACTTTTATTTTTTAGTATATAATGACTCCCTAATAGAATAAGTAAAGTGAGGTATTTTTAATAATTTAAGAGGTTACTATGTATGAGAAAAAATAATAAGTCATTATAAAAGATTTAACTAACTTAGTTTTTTTATTTCCCCTATCTTCTCATTCTACACTATCAATATCCGAGTCATTTTATAATTTCCTCAATTGAAAACCTTGATCCAGACATCCATATTTTTATTCCTTTTTCTCTAATTCTATTTAATCATGACACAAATTCTACACTGCATTGTATGAGTATGTTAAATTATTCTATAAAAGAAACTAATCATGTAACAATATTATACTTCCTCCATTACATAGACTACTTGATAACAATATTAAATTAAATCCTGAAACAAACTCAGATTATGCAAATTGTAATTAAATTTGTTAATATGAAACAGACTTTGACTTAAAAAAGAAATTTGTGGATGGTTGTTATATTCACAGATCAACCAACTTCCCAACTCTCTCTACTGCTTCTAAGTCTAATCTACTTTAGGAGAACAACTAAAAGCCCTTTTGTTCTCTCTTAAAAACATAAAATAAAGTAAAAAATACAAATAAAAACCTTTTTGTTGTTATGATATTTGCATAGTTAATATGTTTGAAAACTAGGGTTGGATAAAATTATTCAAGGAGATGAGGATTGTTTCATCCAACTATGCTTTAATGATCTTTGTTGTTAAACCCCCAGATATCTTCCTCAACCACTAACAAACCACTATGCTCCATTTCACTTTATTTTAGTGTTCTTCTCACCTACCAACTAATTAAATTTGAGCACATTATAATAGTTATTTAAAATATAGAAAGTGCATCATAGATCTGAAGTCAGAGAGGGCTTATTAGATCTACAAATAAAACAAAACCAAGAATATTTTGAAAATAATTAGGTGATGACAATACTAGTTTATGTTAGAATATAAAACAGAAATATTACCACTTAAACTTTTACAACAGTTATTAGTTAACATAATATCAAAGCCTATATTTGTCTGAAAATATAAAATTCTACATATTTAAATTAAATCCACATAAAATTAATATCAAAACCTATATTAATTTTTATATTTTATATTTTATATTATAGCATTCTCTCTAAGAAAACATATGTACAAATATTCTCAATATATTATTATTTGACAAAAAAAAGTCCTTTAATTTACTTTTGCAAATGTAGCTGTAGTTGAGAAAAAGAGAGTTCCATTTATTAAGAAAAATAAAGGAAGAATATACTAAACCAGTTGCTATCATTTGTGCCTTTTTTAAAATAAGTCTTTCTTTTTTTTATAAAGGTTGCCCCTATAGTTTTGAATTTTATAAATCAATCTCTATCAAAATATATAAATAAATGACCATGCCTTCTTTTTCTTTCTTTAATTATTTTTTTTTCTAAGGAGATTCTCATTATTTGGTCCACCATTAGAATTGATCCTTACGTTTTATTTTAGAATAGTTCAACTTGAGACTCTCTTAATTTTTTTTAATTACCCATATACTTTATACTGAAAAAAAAATTATATATATCTCCTTGAACTAAGAAAAAATAGGTAACTATATATATTTACGGCACATTGACATTTTAACTATTAAAACGATCTATATCTTTTCTGTTAGTTGTTTATTTAATTTTTCGGTTGAAAAATATCACGTGATTAATTTTATATATGAAAAAAAGATAATAATTCAAGAGATCTAGGTGTAATTAACTTAAGAATAAATAAAGTTATGTTAGATCTTTACTCATTAAGTCAAGTCCATATTGAAAACAAGGAATTAAGAGATTCCTAAGACATAATTATGTGGATTAATGTTTTATAACAATAGAAGGGCCTTGGCTCCACTAGTTAATATTTTACATGTAAGCCAACCTAGCATTGCTCCTTTCTATTTGTTTGTTTATATTGATAAGGTGGTAATTAGTAGGAGTAAATAGATATTAGTCAAATTTTATGCATAGAGCATTATGTATATTATAAGATTTTATGTAATCGGTAATATATTTCAAAATTTGATAAATGTATAAAAATGTCTTGAATTCTTGTATGAGTATATGCACAAGTTTTATGCAAAAAAAAAATAATAATAATAATTAAGAGAGACGAGTTTTCAGACTATAGTTCTAATCACTCAAAAGTGGTTCTAATTATAAAATTTGTGACTTTTTAAGTGCAAGACGTTAGGAGAGTGGTTCTAACTAGTTTGAGAAAGAAGATCGATGAAGAGCATTTTAAGCCATTTGGTACTCGAATGCACCCTAAGCTTTCCAACACACTTATAGAGATATGTCATATGAATTGTTTTGAAAGATTATTTGAATCTTTTATGACAAAGGTATATAAGTGAATTTTAACCAAATCCTAGGATATCTCTTCTATCATCTTTTAAGAGACTTTTAGATATCATCATCCTGACTTTAGCCAGCTCCATGAAGAACATGATGAATAATTTTTAGGGATAATTCTCTTTTCACCTCTTGAACTATCACTCATTTCCACAATGATTTCTTAAACTTTTTTTTGGTACACACTGACCCTCTGAATTATCAAAAATATCTCAATCCCCTGACGTCGTTGACAAAATTGACAAAGAAATTATATACGTAAATTGAAAAAGACCTTTGCCTTCGACGAGGTTGGTGGAGATGGGACATAGAGGTTGATAGTGACAAAGAAGGAGCAGGCCTTGCCTCTTTCGTCACTAGCCCAAAGGAGCAAGGCATGACGCACGACATTGGGTTGTCGGCTGCAGCTTAGCAGCAGATGAGGTCGACGAAGGGCGAGGGGCTTGCATGTACGAGGTCAAGCTCGGTAAGGAGGATTGAGGGGCCCTAGGGTGGTGATGTTGGCCTTCACGGCCTCACCTGCGATGGCCATCAGGTCTTAGAGCAATGGGCGAATCTATCTCGCGTTAATCGACTGCAATCGCCAGAGGCGGCGATGTAGTTGCTGATGCTGTGCCGATCTAAGATCCAACTTCGGTGAGGTCCAAGACACAATTGAAGTCAAAGAGGATACAGATCTTGCTCATGATCTCAGAGTTGTGGAAGATGAGCACGATGGATCGAAGCTTGAGCACGTCGCTCCTGACTAATGGTGGGTTGTAGAGGAGGTGACGGTGGTCAACGTTGTGGAGGTGGCGACTATGGTAGTGGGCTGTGAAGGAGGCGACGATAGTGTTGGGCTATGGAGGTGGGTTAGGTAAGAATAAGTGACTGCAGCTATGGAGGGAGAGGATGAGGAAGAGTATTTTCATCCACCTAAAATTTTCTCATGATTTGTATGTGACTTGTGCACATGTATAAGAAGTAAAATTATCATATATTTATCACGTGATTACCATGTGATATCTTTTGAAGAGAAATGGATAACGGAACGTTAATAGAATGGGTCAAGTGAGATATTTCAGATAGTTTTAAGAATCATTATGTATCAAAAAAAATTTAGAAGATTATTATAAAAATGAGTGATAGTTCAGAGGGTAAAAATCTTAAAGAATTTATTCACAAGAGACAAAACCTTAAACCTCAACGAGGACACTGATAGCAGAAGACAATGTAGAATTACTACTAGCTATCTACGTACCCTTATGGATGGATACTTATCCGGGCCCCTTATCCACTTCGTTATCCGGAGTTCCTTAATAAAATTTCACCCGAAAAATAGATACTTTTGACTGCTAATTAAATACCTAAATGGCATCCAAATCATACGTGCATGTTTATATATATATATATATATATATATATATATATATATACCTCGAGACTGGGATGGATAAATTATTAGTAGGCAATTAGTGCTGGGAATGTTGACGTTGCTGTCATTGCTACGTGTGGTGGTCCACCACGTACTATTACCACATGTACGTACCTCATTCGGTCTTTACTAAAACATTTATTTAATAATGCCAAGAAGGCGTCCACGTTTTGTCTTCTATCTTTTAAGCACCTTTCTACTCTTTTTTTCACCCCCTTAAATTATTATCATTTTTTATAACGACTCTCTCAACTATTTATTTTACTACGTCATAATTTTCTAAAATATTAAAAATATATACAAAAATTTAATTAGCACTCTATTTTAGTCAATATTTTTATCATGAACATAATTAATAGAAACATAATAGGAAGAATGAGTGATGTATATAATTCAAAGGGATAAAAAAAACAAATGGATCACTTTAGTTTACCATTTTCTACTGAATCGAGCTTTTGACTAAACTAGCCCTCCCAAACTTTCTTTTAGCTTAGCTTTGGTTCAAAGCTTAAATATGAGATTAAATGAGATAAAATTAAGTAGCATTTTCCAAAGTCAACTACTTATATATGTAAATTGAAAAATTACTAAGAGAAAACATATTCGTATAAGTCACTTCCTGCAATGCTTATGTAATTTTTCTTCTATACTTAGCAATTTTCTTAGTTTAAAAATTAATAATAGTCAACAAATTTTTAACTCCCCTAGTTTTCTAATAAAAAAAAATTAGCTGAATTAAAATGGTCAAAAACTAAAATAAGTCTACAGTTTTTAATTTATTAAAAAGTTTATTTTTCATATATGCACTTTAAAATTTCTATATTTGCTTTTATGCCCCTCTAAAATCTAAATATGATATTAGTATGTATACGCTTCAAAAACCTTATTTTTTGCGTAGATACTACTTAGAGGTAACTAACTATTAAAATTTAAATAATTTAGATACTACTTATTCTAATTTTTATAAATTTTTGTTAGTTAAATTTTTTTGTCTTTTTAATTAATTATTAATCCCTTTTAAAAAATAAGTGAATTTTTATAATTTTTAGAGTAATATTTCAAGATGAGTAATAACTATATTTTTTAAATGAACGCGTAATTAAGATATGATTTTGTACATGTCCTGTGATTTAATGTACTTAAACTAACTATTAGTAAAAAAACCTATATACTAATTAAAATGGCTAAATAATGGAAGAAATACAATTGTATTCTGTTTTTAGATATTTTTTTTAGATTTTAAATTTATTAGAACTATAAATATTAATTAAATTACCGGTCTAATTTGGTAAACTAATACCCTAATGTCTCGATCTCTAATCGGGTCAACGTCTGATTCACTTCAGATAAGTATGGTGTTTGTAATTATAATTTTCTCCTATATATACTTTTATAAAATAGAAAAAAATAATAATTTCACTTAAAGCCTCTAAACTATCACTATTTTTTTAGGTATGCTATCTGAACTTTTTTATTACCCATAAACACCCCCATAAACTAAGAAAAGAAATATATATATATATTTTTTTTTATTCAGTTTCTAAGAAAATAAAAGATGGTGTTACTTAGGGTTTGAATCCTATTCATCACTACAATTCTGGGTACTATGCTTGGTGTACAGTTAGCATAGCTCACGAAACTGGTTCTTAACTTTTCCAACGGCTGTCCGATAGCGACTCCCCAGAAAATTACTCGACAATAAATAAAAAGTATTTTTTAGAAAAGAAAAGGTAAGAAAGCAATTAAATGATACAGGTTAATTACCTCTCAATTATCAATCTTTTATCATTTTGACCCCTTAAAAAACTAGTAAATATATATAAACCATCTAAATTATCTAATTAAGCCCTTCCATTAATTAGATAGATAAAAATATACTTTTCTCTCTCATGTTATAAGTGAACTTTGAAGTAATTAGAGAAGATCAATTTAGAGAAAGATACCATCAAAAGAGAAGATGGAAGGATACAGAAGAAAATTAAGAATACTTTTATTTATTTATTTATTAAGTTTGTGTTTTTAATAAAATATTTACGGAGGAGGTTTAGTGATATAGTTAGATAATTGTGAGGGGTTAAAAAGGTAATTAACCCTTAAATAAAGCAAATAAAATAAATGGGAAAAGAAAATAAAAGGAATTCAAATCTATAGACTGCTTCAGTGGTTAGAGGAGAGAGGAAGGGGAGTGGGCCGAGAGAGAGAGAGAGAGAGAGAGAGAGAGAGAGAGAGAGAGAGAGAGAGAGTTCAGCTCACCTCATTCTCTCCGATTTCGCACGTTTCTAAGAGGATTCTTGATCTCTTCTTAGATTTTTTAATCTCTTCTCCACCCTTCTCTCGATCGATCGATCGACCGAGCCATCTCTGTGACGAGAAATCTTCAAAAGGTTATGTCTATTTCCGGATCAAGAAAATCTTCTTTTCGTTTCTATCAAATTATCCGATATTGTTTTGTTTTGCTCCTAGTTATGAGTTTGGTTGAAGAATTCGTCTTATTGGGCACTGAACGGATTCTTGATCTGTTTCTAGCTCTCTCAATCTCGTGTGAAATTTCTAAATCAGTTGCCGAGATTTAAGTTTCTTTTCTTTTGGTTGGCAAATGGCTGTTCTTGGACAGCTCAAGGATTTCTTGAATTGATCTCCGGTCTCGATTCTGTGTATGTAAAGAACTATTATTTTCTTTGGCTTTTATATGTTGGATCGTAGATTTGGTAATTACGTTCCTTTCTTGACTATTTCGCTGATAAAGTTCGTTCATTTGATGATTTAGATCAGTCAAGATGATGGGAAATTTTCTTACACGAGCTATGGTGTAAGCAACTCTCTGTCTATTTATTATAATAGCCATTGCCGCTGAAGTAGAAGTCCACAAATTAGTATTCACAATGAGGGTAGTTTTTATGATTATAATGGATGGTGCTTTTTCTGCAGGTTGGCTTTTGGCTATGCTTATCCTGCTTATGAATGCTACAAAACTGTGGAGTTGAACAAGCCTGAGATTGAGCAGCTCATATTTTGGTGTCAATATTGGTATGCTCTTGTCTGATGCTTCAAAATTGCTTTGATCTTTCCTTCAAGTTTTGTGTAATCTTTGGGGCTAAACACATATCTCTTGAATTTTAGGATTTTAGTTGCTGTACTTACCGTCCTGGAGCGGTTTGGAGATGTTTTCATTTCATGGTAAGGTCAATTAGTAGGTTTCCATGATGATTTCTTCAGTCGATTTTCCTTTTTCTTGTTTTACAGCTATCATTTATATCTACCTTCTTGAAGGTTACCAATGTATAGTGAGGCAAAGTTGGCTTTCTTTGTCTACCTGTGGTATCCCAAAACAAAGGTATAATTTGTGATCTCTACACATACTATGCTGTGTCCTCTAGATCTATGATTTTGATCGTTATGAACATCTGCGACAGGGAACAACATATATTTATCAGACCTTCTTTCAGCCATATATTGCTCAGCATGAGAATGAAATAGACCGCAATATTCTTGAGCTTAGGGCTAGGGCCGGTGATTTGGTTGTCCTCTATTGGCAAAAGGTTGCAAATTTTAGCCAAACTACATTCTTCGATGTCTTGCAGTTTGTTGCCTCTCAGTCACCATCCAATTTTTCAAGATCGAAACCTGTTCAGGTACTCATGAACCACAATTACATCTCACTGATCTCTTCTTTTAAATGATTTTGTATGAAAAAGTAATTGCTGGCTAGTCCATATACTTGCTGAATGAAATATATTTAGTGTACATGGTGTTTCTTCGTGTCCAACTTTTCATAGGTTGGAAATACCTTTGTATTTGCTCTATCTGGTATAAGAGATATTCCTATGGCAAGAATAATTGTCTTAATTCTTGGGCATATCCTTATACAAACTTGTGAGCATGTAAAAAAACTGATTCTTAAAAAAGAGGACCTAGATAATAAATCTAGCCACACCTACATGTTTGTTCCATATTTTGTATCATTAGCAAATTTAAAAAAGACACTTCATAAAAAATGACAAAACTTGTGGTTAGTTTATTTTTGTTGAATGTTTGTGTTTTAATATGTCCAACCTTTCTCATCAAACAATATGCCATTGCCAGACAAGCATATAGTTGGCAGTTGTTACTTGTCTCGGGAACTAACAAAAAAGATCATCTCTTTTTTCTAGATTCTCTGTGCATATAATCATCTCTGATTTCTCTGTGCATCTAATCATCTCTGAAACAAATAAACCTTTTTATGGATAGTCATTGTACTAATATATGTGAGACCTGAATTCTTGGATGGGTAAAGTGCCGAACTGCCATGCTATTGTTGGAAATGGTTCATCTTTAGCTATTAGATGGCTCTCTAAGTACATGTATAAGGAGTCCTCCTTTAAATCAAACCTTGAGTATGACATCTCCTCCTAAGGCAATTCCTTGTTACCACATTTATCGCATATGCCATGATGGGAACTTTGCTACTGATTGATTTATTCTAACTCGGCTTTGAATCAGATGAACCTCAGATATGTTACATATTTTGATGATCCGTCTGATGCTTACTGGATTTCTAACAAGACCGATAGAAAATAATGATAGAAATATCTTAGCTTTCATCCTATAGGCATTTCTAGTTGATGTGTACTAATTATAGGATAATAGGGTAAGTAAAAGGAGCCCTAGGTGATTCTATCACAGGTGACGGTTAAGGATTTAACTATTGTATCTTATGGCACTGCAACATACTATGATGCATGTTAGAAAACCAAGCAATACAACAATTGAATGCCAAACATGTACCCAGAAAGAAGAGTAAGTGGAACATCATATGCTACTTGAGTTTTAAATGAGACATGATTAGAAAAAGCTTCAGAGCCTACTGCTGAGCAAGATAAACAAAATAAGTATCTTTTGAGCAAGGTGATCTCTTTACACAGAATTATAGTAAGATGGTAGATCAAAATGCTTTGCATTACCAAAGACACTAAAGATGAGCTTAGTCAAAATGCGGATCTTGAAAATGGTGGTTGGGTTTACTTGGAAAAAAGGGACCAAAATGAGTATCAAACACAGGTTAGATTGACACCTATAAAATGTTTGTTCTTGTCAAAATCAATTGATATGGTCTGGATATTTCAAGGGAGACCACATAGTGTTTGAGTACAGAGGAATGATTTGACTGAAGTAGGTATGCTGAATCCTGAATGGAAGATCAACATTGATGAATGATGAGGAAAGAAGTTGTAAGAAGGAAAGTGATAACACCTTAAGAAAGACATTACATTAAATGGAATTAAACTGATGAAAGGATCAAGATAGCCAACTGCAAATAGTTGGGTCAAGAAGCTTGTAGTTGTAGTTGTTACTGTTGTAGAACAAGAAATGAAATTTGTCTTGTAAACGAGCCTGACAGGTGGAAACTGCAATGACACAGCATTGCTATCACCTCCAGTCCATTCGAATGCTTAACGCTAGGATGTTTGAATGCTCGACGGATGCTAAATTGATTTATTTCAAAGTTTGATTGGAGTTTGACTTGTTTTTTTTCCTTAAGTGACTAGTCTGATTAAGAGATTATATATAGGTTTTCTTATGTGAGTTAGCGCAAGCAATACAAGTATTTTCTTCTCTTATCTCTTCTCTCTCTGAGTCTATTACCATTTGCCCTTTTTTCATTATAAAATTCTATCATATATTGCATCAGTAATCATTAGCAGACTCTTAATATCAATTTGGTACTCTGGATGGAAGTATTAAGTTACTGTTGCTGCCAAGTTATAAATGATTCTACATTGCTTGGCATTAGACCCAGTGAAACTTGGTTTTGTCTCTTAATTTTTTGATCTTTTTTTTTTTTATTATTGAACCTAAACTATCCAACAAAAGTACATGCATTGTATTTAAATTTGCTTGCTTGTACTTGATTATAAACTTTCATTCTCAAGTTAGTTAGTTATGTGGGTTTGATCTGCCTGCCACTTGAAATTAACCTAACCTTCTTAGAAATTATCCTATGGGTCAAAACATGCTTAATGCTGGCCTAGAAAAATACTTATTGAAAGATGAATTGAAGTAGAGTATGCAAGAGGTAGACAAAATAAACATCCCATTATAAGGTTGTGAAAAGGAAATTGTGATGATCATCATCTACTTCATGATCATCACTAGAGCCTCTTCCTTGCAATATGTATTTACCTAGAGCATAAGTTTGGAAGGCTTACAAAAAATGGACAAACTTCTTTGGCCAATCATTTGATGTCAACCCCTCTGAAACCAGAATGTTGTCTGGATCAATTAAAATCGATGCATAACAGAACTTCTGAAAGCTGCAAGGAAAATTAGTGGTGAGACTATTCTATAAAATTGCAATTTTGGCACATGAAACCAAGAGGAAATCCTAACAAAGTTCATAGAGAAGTTGCTGCCAGTTACATACTTAATATACAAATATAATCTTCCATTTCCATCTGCAGTGTAATCCTCATACTTTTAGTTTTCCATTAGGGATAGATATATTAGGTTTGGCTTTTTGTTTGGCAATAAATTTTCAAAGATTCTTCATGTTTATTGATATGTTCTTACTGAACTCCAGACACAGCAGCCACCGCAGCAGATCCGCAGAACAGCATCAATTTCAGCTGCTCGTCAACCTGCAGCATCAAAGAAGCTTCAGGAGCCTACAGCTGCGCCTTCCAGCCCCAAGATCCAGCGGCAAGATTCCAAACGGAGAGGTCCTACGACACCTTCAGTCCAACTGCAAGAACTCAAGGAGGCAGAGAAAGAGGCAGTTCCACCAAGTGCTCCAGTTGCCCAGCCTCCAGAGTCTGCAGGCCTTGCCAGTTCACCCAGTTCACCCAGTTCACCAAGTTCGCCAAGTTCACCCGGTTCAGAAGACACTACTACCATTCCAATAGCTGATGCTGAAGGAGAGGCAGTGCCGGTAGAAGTGGCAGATGCCACGGGCAAAGAGGACCTGAATCCTCCTCAAGAAGTGACACCAATAGAGGAGGCAATTCGTGTTACACGTAACAAGTTGAGAAAACGAGTTGCCACTGTTGCTCCTTGAGGTTCTTAGCTATGCAATTGCCTCCCTCTTGTCTCAGATGATTTCTTGAGCTTAATTTCCTTGTTGTTTGTCGCTTGGGGAGATGGAATATTGGTATCTGGTTGATTTGGATAGAGCCGTATCCCGCAGCTCGATGCATGTAAATAATCAAAGGATGTGCATATAGATTGTTTGCAGACAACTAAGCTGGTACTTATTATTTTAGAAAGTGCTTGATGCAAGAGTGTTGAGTTGTGCTGCAATGTATACTATGTCTTCTCTTATTTTCTTTTCCTTTTACTATTGAATTGCTAAGGGAGGTTTCCTATTTGACAAGGATTCATCCTTTCTTTGATAGTTACAAATCGCAGCAGCAATGTCTAAATTCATTCTAATACCATGGAGATAATATAATTAGTCCTCTCTCTGAATCTTTTGCTGCTATAATTTCTATTGCAGTTTTCTTCCATTTCTATCTTCGAATCTTTGGTTGCTATAATTTCTACTGCATTGTCATCCATTTTTATCTTTGCTATCGAAACAAAACTTGATTGTGTTTACGATTGCTTAATGTTTATAGTCAACTTTTCTCATAAGAGGTTGCATAATTCAAATTAGGATTTGCCTTAGAGTTTTTAATTATAAATCACCCTCTTTATGGTTGCATATAATCAAATTATCTTATAAACTTTTATTTGTATAGCTTGTTACAAAAAATTAAACGGCTATTAATAAAGCCATCAAAATTACGATAGTACCTATGTGATATTAATTATCCCATTGGTTGAGCCATAAAGCTATCTATATTTTTAATATGATTGAAATGTTTAGAGATAATTTCACTTGGACCCCCTTAAATTATTATATTTTTATATATACACTTTCTGAATTTTTTTATTAACCCACATACGACTAAATTAAAAAAATATTTATGTATACCTTCTTGAACTAAAAAAAAAAACGTAACTGTATAAACCTTTAAACCAATTTTTTTTTTTGAATCAGGGAGTAGGGAGTGTATGTGGTAAAAAAAATTCAGATAGAATTATCATAATATTTTATTTTTATGATTATATATTTAAAAAATGAGGTATATATCATTGTCATATAACCCTCCAATCTCATTAAAAAGATACACGTGTCCCATACCAACTCTTTTGGCTGGGCAACACAAACTCGAGAAAATATTTTATTTGAGAGAGAGAGAGAGAGAGAGAGAGAGAGAGAGAGAGGGGATGGAGAGTTGGCTATGGAGGAAGAGCAAAGAGGTGGTGGATGGGAGCGAGATAAGGGAGCTTGTGGAGAACAACAAGGAGACCTTCAACAACTTTGTCGACCAGAAATTCCGGCAGCTCGACCTCGACCACGACGGCAAGCTCTCCGTCAAGGAGCTCAGCCCCGCCGTCGCAGACATCGGCGCTGCCCTCGGCCTCCCTGCCCAGGGCTTCTCCTCACAATCGGATTACATCTATTCCGAGGTATGCATTTCTTTTGTTCTTTCTTTCTCTCTCTCTCTTAGATTTTTTTTTTTTTTTTGGTTTTCTTTATCGATCACGACTCATTTCGATAAAAAGACTCTTGAACGACTACGTTAACAACTGAGTTCAAATTATAAACAATTTTAATAGAATCATAGCTTTCGTTATGAGTCGGTAGGATCGAAAAATTGAATTGATATATTACAGCTCTTGTATTGCTGACACGTAGAGAGTATTTACCATGGATGCATGCATGCATGCACTATTTGACACGTATATATATATATATATATATATGTCCAAATTAGTCTAGTGTATGGTCAACAATTCCAACTTCTTATTCTGTTTTTCTAATAATTAAATCGAAAACATGATGCTCCAAATAGGTAGGGGTGAGGTCATGAGTTGACCGTTTGTAGGTGTAAATTTCTTCGTAAAAATAATTTAAGTTAAATTATATATATATATATATATATATATATATATATATATATATTTGTTGATATGAGTTTTGCTATACATCTAACTTGTATAATAGAGAGAATGATCAACCTACCAGTTTTCTATCAATAATAAAGAAAAAAGGCATGGTTGAATTTGATTCAGAAAAAGAGAAAACACATTCATATGAATTATAAATTTGTGAAGTATAGGGTGCGAAAACTAATTACATTGGTGTTGAAATTTAACTTTAACCAGGAAACTAGTATATGATGTGACTTAGAATTTAACAAACTTGATAGGCAGATGGAAAACATGAAATTAAGTGTAGAATTTGTCATTCTGGAAAAGTTTTATTTTGCTTTAAGTGTAGAACTTAGAATTCAATTTCAAAATTTTCAAATGTTCAAGTCGACTTAAATTAGGGTTTTATGAATTGTAGTTGAAACTTTTCATTTATGAAAATTACGGCTTTTCATCGAATTATAATTTTTGAGTGTTTTGTTAGTCTATATGTAGTTCTGTAGGCCTCCGGCCATAATAATTCAATTTGTTATTAATTAAATTTGAATAATTTCTATATGTAATTCTATATGTAGTTCTTGATTTGATATTCATAAGAATCACTAGATTAAGAAAGGGCTTCATTCTGATAATTTATTCACAAACCAACAGATTGAGATTTAATTGATCTCTTTTATTCCCTTCCTTGCATCAGTTAATTAGGTCAATGATAAACATATCACTTTTGATGCTCCTTATTAAATACACCTAAAAAAAAATTCTTAAGGAGGAATTTTGTGCTAACAAATATTCTACAAACAGATAATTATATGGCAATTTAACTATCTTCCTTGCATCAGTCTATATGTAGTTCACAACCTTTGCCATTAATTATATGGATTGGATGATGCCACATCTACACCTTTTATAAAATGTTTATAAAATATTTGTTGTAAGACATTTTCATTAGGAAGGATAGCTCTTTTATTTAGCCTATAATCTATGAGCTCGGGAATCAATCAGAAGAAAGAAAGAGAAAAACTAATACTTACATATATAAGCTATTAATCAATTCATTTCATTGCAGGTTTCAAATGAGTTCACTCATGGGATTCGATCCCCTCTAATTTAGACCTTTTACTGTATATCATTCTTAATACTCAGCATACTTTTGTGCCCATTTTGCTAATACAATTCTCTTTTATCAGAAAAAATGTCATTACTATTGCTCAATTGTTTGGTTTTAACCAATTCATGACAGAGGTTATTTAATTTATAGCTTACAAACTTGTAATCTATCAAAGAGAGAGAGAGAGAGAGAGAGAGAGAGAGAGAGAAAAGAAATGGTACTTGCATATATAAGCCATTAATCAACTCAATTTATTGCAGGTTCTGAATGAGTTCACTCATGGGAAGCAAGAAAGGGTAAGCAAATCTGAATTCCAAAAGGTGCTCACTGACATCCTTTTGGGCATGGCAGCTGGGCTCAAGAGGGATCCTGTTGCAATCCTAAGAATTGATGGACAAAACCTGAAGGAATTCATTGAGAGCTCAAGATTTGAATCAGAGGCGATTGCAATGTTCAACCTGATGAACTCGGACAATGATTCTTTGCGCAAGTGCTTCACAAGCAGTCTTGAACTACTCACCATTGATCACCATGGAGTACCACCTCCCTCTCATTCTTGGGTGATGAAAAATTTGTTTCCTTTTTATTTATTTCTTTATTTTTGTATGCATGTATACCTTTCGAAAATCCCTTGTTAGCCGTAAAGCTAATCAACCGTCAAATTTCGATTCATTTATTGGTAGAAAGACAAACATACTCTCATTCATTCTTGCATACTTTCATCATAGTAATGGGTACTTTGGTTTTTTCTTTTCATTAAGTAATATGAATGTTATCCATGAAAGAAATGACCCATTTGAAAGGTATACATGAAAATATAAAATCTGAATTTAGCAAACGGGAACAATATCATGCACCATTTGACATGATAACAGTAATCTAAGATCCATGACAATTTTACAAGCCATTCTTGCTACTCCAATAGGTTGTAAGCAATATCGTAGAGCCGGCTTTAGAAGAACTTTCCACTGGTGATCAACTTGAACAGCCTGCTTCTGGAGAGATCTTCTTGGAGGAATTCAAGAAGTTCTTGAACAGCATCTCATGCCGCCTCGAAGAACACCCTGTTATTGTTGCTCATATCGAGAATACCTTCGATGGAAGCGGCATCAAGAGACTACTCTCCAACAAATTTGAATTGGATAAGGTTGGTTGTACTATTTCTTCAATTTAGAACATATTGTTAATTCATCAATTGCTCTAAAAGCTTAAACTAGAACGGTAGTTTTGATCATTTATGTTTTAAATTAATTAATTAAAATAACTCTTGCTCTTTTGCTCATTGTTTTTAGCTGATGAATTTTGCTTGGAGAGACCTGCCAAAGAATCGGAAGCACAAGGTATCGAAGGAGTACCTTCGAGTTGCGCTTGATGGTTTGGCTGCGTCTGTGGATTTACCACCTTACGGTGCTGTTGATCAGGTGCTACATCTTCACATCTGTGTCAATTTCAAGCTCCTCTTTATTAAATTCAGAAGATAACAAAATGCAGTACTTACATGACTATCATACAAGAGTTTTCCATCAACTTCTACAGAATTTCTTAGGCCATATATGTATGCTGATTAAACTTATCATTAAGCTTTTATACAGTGAAATATTCAATACAACTAAAACTTTTATAGAATGATTATCCTACGACAATATTTCTTTGGATTCAAAACCTAAACAGATGTTCCTTATAACTTTCTTCTTTTCTTCTCTTTCTCCCATTGTCATAACTGCAAAAGCTCAAGCATCATGCCATATGTAATCAATAGTAGATGTATGGAAATATTGCAGGTGGATGGTGTTGTGAATGAGGCCTTCAAGATGCTAAATGCAGATGATGGGAAGATTGTGAGTGAAGCCAAATTTAAGAGAGCACTAACTGAGATTCTTGGGAGCATCATGCTGCAATTAGAGTGCAATCCAATCTTTGTTTCATCCAATTCAGTGATCCATGAGCCTCTTGTCTCTCTATCCACTCTATTGCCAGACTCATCATTAATGTGATTAGCATCACCAAATGAATAAAAGTACTTGAGAAAATTTAGAAAATCATATGTATTTAGCTTGCTCTACATATTTTTCTGACATGACCAAGTAGTCTACCTCAAGTTCTATAATTTTCGTTTTATTCATCATAAAACATCCTCACATTTATTACTGGGAGTGTAAGTTCTATATAATTGGCAATGCCATCAAATTATGGTAAGTTCGTAATAGTGTCTAGATTTTATGTATGAAAATAACCGTGCCGCAAGTGTAGAGAAGATTTTAGGAAGAAGAAGATAAGTCTTTTAAGTCGCCATCCTAACCATCCAAAAGTAGTTAGATGGTAGAATTTTCTCATGCTAGGTGTTTGAAGGTGGTTCTTAATAGATTAATATTCAAAATGATAGAGAAATTTTCTTTCAATTAATGAGGTGTTTGAATGCACTTGAGGATGTCCAAGCGCCAGAATAGATCTAGTTTCTAGAATCCAATCTACATCGCTTTAAAGCAGTTTAGATATTTTGTGGTGGAAGAGTATGTAAAGGAACTTTGAGTTAACTTTGGGACATCTCTTCTACTACTTCATTGATGCTTTTTAGAGATCATTATCATGACTCTTGAGGCTCTGCGATCGAATGTCGTGAATAATTTTTCTATATATTCCATCTGTTTTAGATCTTGAAAAACTTTAATTTAGGGTCGGGCTACATAGACAAAATTTTCAACCTCAAGAATTATCGAGCAAGGCCTTTATAAATACAATCATGCATATTGATGAATGGTCTATAGGTCATTCTTGTATTAGTACAGTTCGATCCAAGATTAAATCCGTTACTTTTTACCTAAATTTTGATATTTTTTCATGTAAAACTTAGTGTGTTTGAGTCGCTTGACAATGACATTAACTTTAATATTACACATTATATTATTATTATTATTATTATTATTATTATTATTATTATTATTTTTGCATTTAGAAGATCATTTCGTAGGTCTTTTAAATTTTCAGCGTGTCTATATGGATCCAAGGGTGCAAAGGGAGAAGCTAGTTTCGCAGGTAATAGAGTGGATTTGTGTTGACAATGTCCACTAGTCCATTAACTATCTTAACAGCAATTTGAGAATCACTGAATATCCAAATCAATATTTGCTCACCCAAAAGATGGCCAAAGATTCCACGTAGATCTGATATATTTAGTCAGGATCTTTTCTTACTGCATTAGTTATTTATTTTTATTAAAATAAAATTCCTCTAGGTCCCGTTCGAACGCAGGAGGGGTTATGTTCGAATGCTCTTGTGAACGCCTGCATCAGGTTCGCAAATACAGAGAACGCGTAATGCACGTTCGAACGCGGTTGGGCATGTTCGAACGCATGCATCACGTTCGCACATATAGAGAACGCCTTTTGTGCGTTCGAACACGACCAATCGCGTTCGAACGCGATCGGCGAGAATCCTCTAGAATTAGGGTTACTTATTGTTATTAGGACTTGTTGGCTAGCATCTATAAATATGTGGATTGCAGCCAAATTCATTATACTATTGAAATATTGGTTTATTGCATCTCTATCTTCTATCTACTCTAATCTCCCTCCTCCCTCTTCACCAACCTATCACCTCTGTCGTTGGCAAGGTCTTTCCTAATTTCTAATCTCCCTCGTCTATCGAGTCCTCTCTCTTCTTTGGGATCTTGACCCCTTCTTTCCCTTGGTCTATATCCTTAAACAATACTACCCATCCACCCTCATCTCCATTATCATCCATAACCCTAACTTCCACTCCACCCGTCACCACCACTATCACCCGCACTAAATCGTACCTTCGTCCCAGGTTCAGTTTGAATATGTGAAGTGAAAAAATACGAAAAACGTAGATCAGGGAGTTGCGGATTGATTCCACTTAGTTTCGTAATTTTCTAATTATGGAAAAATATTTGGTGAATATTTTCCCTCAATTGCACGGACTGCTTCCTACAATAAATTCAGATTTTTAGGGAATTGTTCCGTAACCCTATCAATTGGTATCAGAGCTAGGCAAATTTCAGACCTTCATTAATGGTGAAAACAAGAAAAATTACATCAACAAGAAGACCAATTGAGAGTACACCGATAAGGGAAGACTCAACTCACGATAACTCTAATCGTGAGGTCGATTTCTTTGGAGCTACCATGGCAGGACCGAGTCAACCAACGTCTATGGGTGTGAATATGGGATTGGGGATGAACTTAGGGGCATATTCCAAACCTTGCTGCATAGAGTTGACGCAATGCAAAAGAATCACAATGATTTAAAGGAATATGTCATGAACTGATCAACTTCGTCATCTCCTCGATGAAGATTGGTGCCTCAAGGTGGACCAGCGGTGGGACCATACCGAACCGATACCCCACAAATCCAGGTGCGACATGTTAGTGTCAATGATCCCCTATTACCTATGCCTACACATCATCCCTCACCTCCGATACAAAACCCAAGATCGGCGGTGGTGAAACCCGATAGGCATACGACACCCGTGGGCTTCGTTGATGAGGATGATTGGCACTTTGAGGATGAGGTTGATCCCTTCGGAGATCCAAAATTCTAAGGCGGTGATCCAACGGATTGGGTGTTTCAAGTTGAAAAATACTTTGATTGTCAAGGGACAACAGAGAACGCAAAGGTCCAGATGGCAAGCTTTCACCTTCAAGGAATGGCACTGCATTGGTATAGATCGGTTATTCGTGGTGGAGGATTTACTAGTTGGGCTAACTTTTGTAGGAGGATTACATGCAGATTTGGAACAACGACATACGAAGATTTTGCTGCCACATTAAGCAAGATGGTTTAGAGGACGATCATATTGGAGTACCAAGCAGAATTTGAAAGAGTTAGTAGTCGTTGTGAGCCACCTTGGCCCGAACCGACATTGATGAGCACATTCATTTCAGGGCTACGAGAGGAGATACAGACGGATGTTTGCACTCTATGTCCTACCACTCTTGAGGAGGCCTTTGAGAAGGCCGTGAGGAGGCCTTTGAGAAGGCCGTGAGGATAGAGCAAAAATATAAGTCTATCAAGATGGCAGCAAAAACAAGTTGGGGCAACCGAGATGGACAGTTTGCACCTAGAATGCCGGCTGGAAATTCTGCGGGTTCAATGATAGCGGCCGCTAGTTCTAGACCACGACCACCTTTGAGACCTTCTTTCGATGTTAGAGGAGGCACAAGACCCCCCTTTCGAACTCTCACACTTGCCTAGGTGGAGGAGAGAAGAGCGAAGGGCCTTTGCTTTTGATGTGATGAGGTTTCACCCCCGGTCATTAGTGTTCCAAACCGATCGGGAGTGTGATGCTCATCGATGGTCTCGAGGAGGATGATGAGGTTGTTGATGATAGGGATTGTTTAGAGGAGGTCCATGAGGAGGCCGTTGAGGAGGGCGTGGAGGAAGATGTCCAAGTTGAAATATCGATGCATGCATATTCGAGTACTTCCGCGTCGAGAACGTTACGGGTAGACGAACTCGTTAGAAAGTATCGTGTGTACATCCTCATCGATTCGGAGAGTATAAACGTTCTAAATGAGAGGTTAGTAAGGAGATTGGGTTTGGATACTAAATCGACCATGGGGATTGACGTTGCTATTGGAGACGGCATAAAGCTTAAGGTGGAGAGCTTGTGCCACTAGGTCGGTATACGGGTGCAAAGACATGACATCATTGTGGACTTGTATTCGTTGACGCTGCGAGGAGCGGACATTATCTTTGGCACTCAGTGGTTACAAAGTTTGGGACCCGTCACATTTAATTTCCGAAGCATGTGGATGAAATTTAAATAAGGAAATAAAGATGTGCGACTTGATGGCGTTTGTTCCCAGCCGATTCTGCGATGCCGGCAGATGGTGGGGCTGCCTTGTGCATATGATTTGACCTATCTTATTCAGTTAAGACCAGCAGGAGATGAGCCTCAAATGATTTTAGGTACTATAATTGAATTGTCTAATTTATTAGATAACTTTTCTAGACTGTTTGAAGAGCCATAGGAGTTGCCACCGAGGTGAACGACAGACCATCGCATAGAAATTATACCTAGGGCTACACCGGCAAATGTGATGCCATATCGATATCTACATATGCAGAAAGAAGTTATTTCCAAGATGGTGGCCGAGATGTTGGAGCAAGGCTTCATTCAACCAAGTCATAGCCCATACTCATCCCCCGTGCTGTTGGTGCAAAAAATGGATGGGACATGGTGCTTTTGTGTTGACTATCGGGCACTAAACGCTATTACTGTCAAGGATCGGTATCTCATTGCGGTCATAGAGGAGCTGTTGAGCTTGCAGGGGTGACCATATTCAGCAAGCTTGACTTGGTGTTTTTGTGTCGACTATCGGGCACTAAACGCCATTACCGTCAAGGATCGGTATCCTATTGTGGTCATAAAGGAGCTGTTGAGCTTGCAGGGGCGAACATATATAGCAAGCTTGACTTGAGGGCCAGGTATCATCAAATTAGAGTTCACCCGGCGAATATGCACAAAACTGCATTTCCGACTCTAGACGGGCATTACAAGTTCCGGGTGATTCCTTTTGGTCTCACCAATACTCCAGCTACCTTTTAAGGCCCAATGAATCATATATTTCGGCCTCTATTGCAAAGGTATGTTTTGATATTTTTTGACGACATTTTCGTGTATAGCAGGACTAAATTGGAGCATTGGCGATATTTGGAGGATGTGCTGAATTTGTTGAAGCAAAACTAGCTGAAGATTAAGAACTCCAAGTGCTTATGGGTAGTACCACAAGTGGAGTATTTAGGCTACATCATCTCAGCGGAAGGTGTAGCGACGGATCCTCAAAAGGTAGCATGTATGATCGCTTGGCTTATTCCTACTACCACCACAGGATTGCGAGGATTTTTGGGGCTGACCGGATATTATCACCGCCTCATCGCCGGATATGGCAAGATCGTTGCTCCTCTCACTTCTTTGTTAAAGAATGCCTCTTTTAGACGGACGGATGAAGCCACTATAGCCTTTGAAAAACTGAAAACAACAATGACAATGGCGCCCGTTCTAGCTCTACCGGACTTCACCAAAGAGTTCATTATGGAATGTGATACGTCAGGAGTTGGCATAGGAGCTGTACTAATGCAAGGAGGACGTCTCACAGCCTTTCTTAGCAAAGCTTTATCACAAAAATCCCCGCAATTATCTACCTACGAGAGAGAGATGTTGGCAATTCTACATGCGGTGACAAAGTAGAGGTCTTATTTAATCGGTAGGTGATTTATCATCCGAACTGATCAAATGAGCCTTCCATATGATCTTATACACCACATTGCACAAAGCAATGGGTCTATAGTCAGCCACCATGGTAGGGTTCTCCTTCTTTTGTATTAGCGTTATGAAGGTTTCTCCCAAGGATCTCGGCATGGTCGAAGAGGTAAAGAAATGGCGGCCTTGCATAAGCTTTCCCCTATGGTGTTCCAATACTTGATGTATACTTCCGCCTGCATCCCATCCGGGCCAGGCGCCTTGCCCCTCGGTAGTTTCCAGCTCTTCTTCTTCTGCGGCTGAGATGCATGATAGTGTGGGCCACTCTTGTCTATTATGACTATGCTCATCCTCTATGGCCCAGAGCCCTTAGTAAAAGGCAGTGAATGCTTGACAGACTTCTGCCGGGTCCTGCATCCATCTTTCACCCTCGCCCGTTATTCTCAGAATCTAGTTGCGCTGTCTTCTAATGGTTGTAGATATGTGGAAAAATTTGGTGTTACGATCCCCTTCAGTCGCCCACCTGAGGCGAGATCGCTGCAACCACTTGATGTTAAGCTACCGGTTGAGAGTAGCTTGCCGGTTGTAAGCGCTTCTCAGCATTTGTAGTCCTTCCTCTGTCAGTTGCCCATTAGCGTCTAGTTCTTCTAGGTCTGCTAGCTGTGCTTTGGTATCCTTCAGTCTTCGTTCCACACTCCCTACTGCCGTACGGCTCCACCTCCGCAGGCTTTGCCACATATCACTGATGTGATGCATGATGGCGTGCATAGGGTTGCCACCGGCCCGACTCTTCCATGTGTCTTCAACGATTTTATGACATTCCTCATACTCCATCCAGTAGAGTTCAAACCTGAACGACCTTCTCACTTTTGCTTCGGTTAGCGGCACGTTGAGGAGGAGTGGCGCGTGGTCCGAGGCAGCTCTATCCAAGTGCTGAACTTTGCATGTCGAGTTAGCGCTTAACCACTCCGTGTTCTCCAGGGCCCTGTCAAGGCGAATCCACATGCGACGTTTGCCCGTTTGGTTGTTGCACCAGGTGTAGGGTACTCCTTTCATACCCCAAGTCGCAGAACCCCGCGTCGTCCACGAACTTTGTGAAAGCTTTGCACTTAGGCCCTAGTTCCACCCCTCCACTGCATCTCTTCTCTTGTGGAGAAAGAAATGCATTAAAGTCTCCTGTCAGCACCCACGGCGTGTCTATCGTAGCCATGGATAATAGCTCCTCCCACAGCTCCTTCTGTGCGTCGAGGTGGTTACTGGCATATACCATTGACCAGATCCATGTTTGCCCAGTCTATAGGGTGACGGTGAGATGCGCCGTGTATCTAGATATTGCTGCCACATCCACCCACCCGAGATTCTTCCAGAGAACTAGGATCCCTCCTGATCTGCCCTGGGCTGGGATGGCAAACCAAGCCCAGTAGCGGCCGAGCGTCCTTGTCACTTACTCAGCTTCATCCCAGCTTGTATGAGTCTCCAACAGGGCTAGCATATCCAACTTTAGCTCTTTTATCATAACTCTACATCTGTCCAGTGCCTCCTTTTTTCGGGCACCTCTGCAGTTCCACACTACGACTTTGAACATTATATAACCGGTAGGTAGTGGAGAGGACGGTCAGTCAGTGGTTCCGTCCTCTCTTGGAGGCTGGCATATCCTTGCTTCCTCCAATGAGGTCCTCTCTTGGACATTCCAAGTCCATATCTTCATATTCAGGTGTGGCAGTTCCATTGTACTCCACTATGGCCAGCTGCAACATCTCCACTTCCCCTTCCTTGGCCTTCTTCTTCTCATCCCACTCTGCCTGGAGGAGTCTTCGCTTGACCTTTTTCATCGTTTCCCCGTGCTTGTCCGGCGGGTTCTTCTCCTGAGCTGAGGTGGGTGCATGGCCAACCGTGGCTATCCCCTCATGTGTGATATGCGCAGGGTAGGCTTCGGTGGTCCCCTGGCATCTTAATGTTCTGACGTAAGCTGACCGGTTAACTCGCTGGTTACCGGTACCCAACAGTACTGTTATCCCTTGTATCACAGCATGTCTCGTGAGCGTGGGATCTCCTCTCGACGTCTTCTGGTTGACAACCTCCTTCTGCCCAGTCTCGTCATGCATTAATTGCTCCCCCGCTGTGTCGCCATCTCGTTCCACCATCCGGGCTTCCTCCTGCATCCCATCGTTGGGTTGCCCCTTGAATGCGGGCCCCTCAACCTGCTCTCCTATCATCTTTCCCATAGGCCTGATTGGCTTTTGTTTCGAGGTGGATTGCCTAGCCACCCGCTCTCCATAGTTTCCTTCTGTGGCCTCCTTTATCTTCACGCCCTGCACTCCTTTTGCATGGGGATGGGGCGCGCGACGTAGGTTAGTATTTTCCATGTTACTTCTTCCTTCTGTTCTCCTGAACTCTGTTCTCAGCTGATGATCTTTGTCGTTTTGGCCATTGATCTTCTTTTTGTCCTTTGCCTTTTGGCCCCTCTGGTTAAGCTCCCAGTCCGACACGTTGGAAGTCCATCCATCCTCCATTGAGACTGTCCCTTTTCCTTTCCAAGCCCTTGTATTGCTTCGGTTGAATGCGCTAGCTCCCTAGCCTCCCTTGATAGCCTGCCTCCTAGGCTTCCTTTGGACTGTACACCATGGCTCGTAGTACGAGGTATCCTCCTCCGCTGGCGGGTTAGGGTTTGTCCCTTGGGGAGCTCCCTCCCCTCCACTATCCTTGACCTCCGGCGGCTCCTCCTCAGCATCTTTGGGCGTGTACACACAATCGTCCACCTTGTGTCCTATCCTGTCGCACGTGAAGCAAAATTTTTGGATGCTTTCGTACATGACTCTTTGGTCTACTCGCTCTTCTTTTGGCCCTAGCCAGACTGTCGTTTTCAACAGCTTGCTTAGGTCCACCTCTATGCACACCCGGGCGAATCTGCTTCTCGTGTGATCTAAGGTGGTCTCATCCACTCTTAGTGGCCTGCCGAAGAATGCTGCTACAGGAATCAACGCTTCAAGCTCCTAGTATTCCTTTGGTAAGTTATGCAGCTGTATCCACACCGGAGCAGTAGTGAAAGCTTTTGGAGAATGCCGGAAATTGTTACGCCATGGTATCAGGTTGAGAACCTGTCCTTGGATAGTCCACGGCCCGTTCGTCAGAACATGGCTAAGGTCGTCCTCATTCTCGAACCTAAAAACATAGTATCCCTCAGCCATGTCCGCGAGTGAGAATCCATCTATTCCGACCCATAGCCTGGCTAAGAGTGCTTTCAGTCGAAACAACGGTATGCCTTTCCCTAGGAATCTTCCAAACAGTGAGAGTTTCCATCTTGCGCGACATCGCTCGAATATTTCGGGGTCTATCACAACACTGTCCACCAATTGGTTCCTCAATTTTTCTAGAATCTCCGCCGGGATGCTTCCTGTGCGTGTTGCGGCTCTCCTGCTGCCAGCCGCTACCAAGGCCCAAGTCCTTTCAGGTCCCTTCTGTTGTTCCTTTCCTCTATCCGGCTGCTCTGCCTGCTCCGTCTTCGACGCCTTCAAGGATGACGCCCTTCTTTGGTGTACATCTTCCCCTCTTGTCGTCGCTAGTAGGGGCTCCATTCGATGTGATGGAAACAACTCTTAGGATCCGGTAGGGTGACAGTGGAACATATGAGTTACTCTCTGTTCGACATAACTAATTCAGGGTAAGTTCTATTTACTAAGCCTTTAGCTTATGACTCTTTATTTCTTTTCTAACCTTTAAATATGTAGTATTGGTAGTGGCTTGAGATATTTTAGAGTGAATGTGAGGAAAGCTAGACTTGAGATACTATATAAGATAGCTTATGTACAATTGTATCGATATTAGATATATTTATTTTCCATTGTAGTAGACGATGATTTGTATAATACATGTTGAATTATTTTTCACTCATATACTACTTGTAACATGATAGTTTGTTGTGTCTGGGCCCTACCATATTATATAATGGTCTAGTATGATTATTGTGGATTTGGATATTCATAAGTGTGAAAAATCTATATTATTTTGACAAAGAGTCTCATAAAATGTTCTTAGTGGAAAAACTCTTAAGAGTGGTGCCTTTTCAATCTTGAAATGAATAATATGGGTGAAGTGAAATTCTTGATTTGCCCATTCCTAGTCATCTTCTCTTCTTTTAGTTATAATAGTTTCGGGCGACATGTAGCACCCACAACCCTAAACACATGCATGGCACGAGTCTACATGGCACATGCATGGCACGAGCCTACATGGCACCTGACCATTTTGTTAGTTAGTGACAATGAAGTAAACATGTATCAACATCATAACTTTATCCACAATATCTAAAGTAAGAATAACTCAAGTCTAATAGTCAACAACATACAGATAACCCTACTTAGGCCCCACACAGGCCACAACACATCATCAAGAGCTTTTCACAACTATATATACACAACGGTGGTATATACAAAATTATACAAGTACAAAGTCACATGCTAAAATATAAGACAAGGATAAAGACACACTTTGGAGAATGTCTACTAATACATTAGATAAGATAACTCATCTAGTGCATAACAATAATTATACACTACTCTTTACTCACCGGTAATATCTCTAAGAGAGTATCCTGCTCCACTCGTTCACTTGGATTTTTCGAAGGGAGAAAACAAAGAGAGTCATGAGCTAAAGGCTCAGTGAATAGACCTTACCCTAAATCAGTGATGCCAAATAGAGAGTAAATCATATGCTAAATAATATGAATCAGAAATCAGCATGATGCCATGTATGAACATGTATATATGTATCTTCAATGACATATATATGAATGAAGTCAATTCTCATGAATGGGCATATTATATCCTCAATTAAAAATATATCACATGATGAAATTACCATATAACATCACTGAATATAACAACATATCGTGTATAACAATTATGATCCAATAATACTAGTCACATCAATGATGATGTATGATGCATGCCAACCACTAGATAATTGTATATGTCGAGGGCAGATATAATCCACATATCTCTCACTATCACAATCATCCATCTTAACTCTGAATATCATCCACCATACTGGACTACGGTATCCGGCCCCAAATTCGATACACATCATGTCACAAGCTCAGAGCATACCCTATCATATGCAAAGATTATCTCTATAGATAAATCATACCCTGCCATACGCTAAGGGTATCTCTGTAGATAAATCATACACTACTATACGCTAAGGGTATCTTAGAAGAAAGAAATCAAATCGTGCCATATGCTAAGAGTATATCAATGATAGTTGTACCCTGTCATACGCTAAGAGTACAACTATCAGCCATCACCATACTCTATCAAACGCTAAGAGTATGTCCAGTAATAGTCCGGACCAAATACCGTTCTAGCCATCACATCATATCACATCACATCACATACACATGTAATTTTATAATATTTTATACATGATAGATCATATGCATATATCCAGTACTGCAATAGATCATGCAACTTAAGAATTTAGATAGTAAAGAAGCCAAAAGAAAAATGATGCAATGCTGACTCTAACCATGTAATCTTACACATGCATACTCCTGCTAGTCCATCACATGCACACTCATGATAGAGATCATCCCGACATAAAACCATAACAGTATAATCATCTCTATATATCACCAATGTACTCATATCTCATATTAGCCTAATCAAATATATAATAAAATATGCTTGACTGAAATCATCTCTATATAAAATCATATAATAATACTGGAGGCCAAAACATGCATATATATAAGATATAATATATCTTAATTTGAGAAAGGCGTCTAAGGGAAAAGACTACTCACCCCATTGTAAATACCAAACCACCACTCGTTCACACTACTATGATAATGATCAAGCCTCGATAGCTAAGTCCACGGGGTCTCGAATAGGGGGTTCGGGATCTGAAATTATTTATAATAAATAATGTCAGTCTTTCTATTAATTAAAATTAACCCGGCAAAAGGTAGTTTCTTATTGTAATTATGTACTCTTCATTTCCATATTTGTTTTGTTATTTATTAGCCCTACTTATATTATTTAATAGTGTATTCAAAATATAATTATCTACCTATTATTCTCTTTAATAATTAAGAAAATAAGAATTAAGTTACTACAAATAATTACGCAAGAATATGTGCACATAACTCTAATAATTACTATTACCTACCTAGGATTAAAATAGTATTTTATGTTGTAGGTAATTTGCTAAATATGATATAATTAGATTTATTTACTAACTATAATATAATTATATTTAATTCATATAAATTAAATACATTAATTAACTAAACAACTTGAATAATTAATATCCTAAACAAATATAATTGGTAATTAATAATATGCATATATGTACACACATGTGTGTATATATATATGTATAAATATATATATATAAAGATATACACAGTGTTGGGCTCGGCCTAGCACCTTAACATAGCAGGTGTTGGGCTAAGCCCAGCACCACTTGCAAGGTGCAGTCTAAGAGGAAAGAAGGAAAGAAAGAGAGGAAGAAGAAGAAGAAGAAGAAGAAGAAGAAGAAGAAGAAGAAGAAGAAGAAGAAGAAGAATAAGAATAAGAAGCAAAAGAAGGAGAAAGAAGAAGAAAGAAGAGGGTTGGGCCATGGGGGAGGGGTGCGGCCGCTGGTGGCCACTCAACGGCCGGCCTCTCGCCGACGACTCAATCCTCCGGCGGTCCCGAAAGGAAGCCGACAAAGAGAGAAAGAGAGATAGAGAGAGAGGGGGAGAGAGAGAGAGAGAAGGTGGGAGGCTCACCGGCGTTAGTCGAGGTGGCGGCGACAGCGGCAGGCCGACGGAGTGACGGCGGTAGCAAATAGAGAGAGAGAGAGAGAGTGTTTGAGAGGAAGAGAAAGAGAGAAAAGTGAGAGAGAGCCCTAAAGAGAGAGAGAGGAAGAAAAGGGAGAGAGACGGTTGGGAGGGAGGCTGCGGCGGCGGCGACGGGGGCCCAACGCGCCAACTGGCCAGGCCACGTTGGCCGGGCCGGCGCTTGGGGCGCGTGGCGCCCTTCAGAGCTGCCACTGCATGGCACGAGGCTGTCGTGCCATGTAGTGAAGAAAAAAAAATTTTGGTTGTTACACGACAGGTATATGGTATGGATTATACGTCCGTTACTAATCAAGCTCGGATGTTGAAAAGCAGTCCACACAGTCGGAGGAAAATAATCTCACAATATTCTCCCCTAGTTAGAAAATTATGAAACTATTGGTGGTCGTTCCGTATCTTCTTGATCTACGTTTTGTTACGCCCTTCACAAATTCTGTCTACACTTGGGGCGAAAATATGCAAAACTGGGGAAAAGGCGGAGATAACGGGTGATGGTGATAATGGTGATGGATTAGGTGGCACGTGGTGTTGATGGGATAAGGATGAGGAGGGAGAGGTTGGTCAAAATCCAGAGGAGGGAGGACTTGACAGTCAAGGAGGGAAGGGAGAGTTAGGGTTGAGAAGGAGAAGGAAGAGAAGAAAATTTAAGATTTATTCATGATAATCCTTAGGTTGCCATCCACATCTTAAGAGACTAACCTAATAAGACAAAATGACAAGTAATAATCCTAGAAAAGAACTCTACTTCTAAACTTCCTAATCAACAGGTGGAGCTGGATAAACTGAACCTTCATTTCGATCATCGAGCAAAATACTATCCGACCATCTATCCTCAAAATTGAGATTAATTGATAGGTTATTTCTCACAAAATTCTAAAGAGTGATAGCCACTCGGCAACACAAGAGCAAATGATCAATGTTTTTCATCTCCAGGGAGAAGATGGGACACCTAGTATTCGAAGGAAGCCCTAAAGTGGACAAGTGTGCTCTAGTTGGCAACCAAACTCGAGCCAATTTTTAGTGGAAAGTTTTAGTTTTAGGGGGACAACCGGTAACCAAATTTTAACCCAACATCCCCATCTTATATTCTAATTAGTAGGAGCTCACAAAAGGCGTTAACCGATTTATATAAAGCATGATCGGAAGGTGTAGCTTCCAAATCCAGTAGTCATCAAGATCACACAAAGGGATATTTATGCTCATGAAATAATCAAGTAAAGCATGCCAAAATATGTTTGAGATATGCTACAAGTTCCATTAGTTATTGGTAATAAGCTAAGAAACCCTTGTGACTGAGTCCTTTAGGCCCATCTTAAAGAAAGTTGGCCAACGATCCAAACGAATAGGCCTGAGCTAAGGATCTCTCCAAATATTAGTGATCCTCCTATTACGAACCATCTTAATCAGTCTAAACTTAAGCTCATTCATAGCTAGTAAAACAAGCTATCAATTCCAAGAGTATTTTCTTTGCTTCTTATAAACTAGGGGGTGGGGCACTCCATATGTAATGCTCCTGCTTGGCACGGGTACGTGCATGCCCATGCACCCACACGGCACGCGCGGCGCACACTATAGGATGGGCGAAACCCATCATGCACAGATACACCCCTATGCTCACATAATTCGTCATAAAATAAATTATGACACCACCAAGATAAATCTGTAAACATATCCATATCTAAATTCACAACAACCATACTAGACAATTACATAATTTGGTAGAGCCCACATAGGCCTTGACAAATAATTAAGAGACAACTAAAATCACTAATACATGAGTACACTATAATCTGACATATATTATATAATTCATTGTTTGATATAAAAGAATACAAATATCCAATAATGGTACAACTCAATATCTATATATACTATCTTCTATACCGTCTCATGTCTATCACTCACCACATCTTTACTCTAAAATATTTTCTCAAGATATCTCAAGTCGCTATCACGTACCACATATTATGAGTGGTGGGTTAGAAAAGAAATAAAAAGAGTCATGAGCTAATAGCTCAGTGAATAGTTTTACCTCGAATCAGTGATACAAAACA
Organism: Typha latifolia; assembly: GCF_019914945.1. NCBI lineage: Eukaryota > Viridiplantae > Streptophyta > Magnoliopsida > Poales > Typhaceae > Typha > Typha latifolia. Next base: position 1,067,879 of record NC_133097.1, read on the forward strand.
GAGAGTAAATTATGTATTGGATAATATAAATAAGAAAAGAGCATTACGTCATGAATGAGTATATGAAGGTATCATCAAAAATATATAAATGTATAGTATATATCATGTCATAATTGATTAAATATACAATTCTCGGGTATATCAAATTATAATAAAATCATATGCATATCTCAATATCACAATCATCACTAACATCTCGATATAATATCATCATACTAGACCACTGTGCACAGTCAACATTCGGTACCCAGTCTTATATTCTAGCCCGAAGACTCAGAGCATTCCCTGCCAACCGTTAAGGGTATCATCATCATCTAGACCCGTGGTACCCAACTAGGTGAAAGAAATCATATAAGGGTAACTTGTCACACGCAAGCCCTAGCGAATGGTAGGTGTTCGACTGTCTGTGCGTACAAACTCAACTAACCTCGGACATGGGCCACAAGATATCGCATTTTAGTAATCATCACATCAGGCACCCCTAACCTTGGCACCTAATCGGGTACTCTCATGCTTTTTCTATCAACTTTCTTATCAATGAATGATAGATTCAAATTGATGGGTTCTAAGGTACTAACTGATAGGCTCTGATACCAATGATAGGGCTACGGAACGATTTCCTTAAGATCTAAATTTATTGCAGAAAGCAGTCCGTGCAATTGAGGGAAAATATTCACTAAATATTCTCCCATAGTCAAAAAATTATAAAAAAGTGGAATCGATCTGTAACTTCTTGATCTACATTTTTTGTATTTACGACCTTCACAGATTTGAACTGAAACTGGGATAAAAGTATGATTTAGTGTAGGTGATGGTGGTGATGACGGGTGGAGTAGAAGTTAGAGTTATGAATGATAATAGATATGAGGGTGGATGGTTAATGTTGTTTAAGGGATAAAAACTAAGGGGAAGAAGTGCTTGAGATCCCAAAGAAAAAGGAGGAATCGATAGTCGACGGAGATTAGAAGTTAGGAGAGACATTGCCAACTGTAGAGGTGGAAGGATGGTGAAAAGGGAGAGGGAGATTAGGGTAGATAGAATAAATAGAAGATATGAGGTAAGAAATCAATATTCTAATAGCATAATAAATTTGGTTGCCATCCACATATTTATAGATGCTAGCTAATAAGTCCTGATAACAATAAGTAACCCTAATTCTAGAGGATTCCCGTCGATTGCGTTCGAACGCAAAAAAGACATTTTCTATATGTGCAAACATGATGCAGACGTTCGAACGCGGGCGTTTGAACTCACCCGACTGCGTTCGAACGCACAATATGCATGAGAGTTCGCAAGAGCATTCGAATGTGACCCCTCTTGCGTTTGAACGTGACCTACAGGAATTTTATTTTAATGAAAATAAATAACTAATGCAATAAGAAAAGGTCCTAACTAGATGTATCAATGAGATTCATGCATTTTCTTCTATGTAATAGATCACTTGCATATATTCACTATTATTATGATACATCTAGTTAGGATCTTTTCTTATTACATTAGTTATTTATTTTCATTAAAATAAAATTCATGTAGGTCGCATTCGAATGCAAAAGGGGTCGCGTTTGAACGTCCTTGAGAACACCTGCATCAAGTTCGCAAATACAGAGAATGCAAAAATGCGCATTCGAACGCGGTGGGGCACATTCAAACGTGGCGTTCAAATGCCTGCATCGTGTTCGCACATACAAAGAATGCTTTTTGAGCGTTCGAAAATGATCGGGCGCGTCCGAACGCGATCGGCGGGAATCCTCTAGAATTAGGTTAGTTATTGTTATTAGGGCTTGTTGGCTAGCCTCTATAAATATGTGGATGGCAGCCAAATTCATTATGCGATTGGAGTATTATTTTCTTGCCTCCCTATCTTCTCTCTAACCTAATCTCCCTCTTTCCTCTTCACCAGCCTACCACCTCTACCATTGCAAGGTCTCTCCTAACTTCTAATCTCCCTCGTCAGTCGATTCCTCCCTCTTCTTTGGGATCTCGACTACTTCTTCCCCTTCGTCTTTATCCCTAAAATAACACCACTCATCCACCTTCATCTCCATTATCATCCATAACCCTAACTTCCACTCCACCTGTCACCACCACCATCATCCTCAATATAATGTATTTTTGTCCCAGTTTTAGTTCGAATCTATAAAACACATAAATACGGAAAACATAGATTGGGGAGTTATAGATCTATTTTACTTGGTTTCATAATTTTCTGACTATGGAAGAATATTTGATGAATATTTTTTTGTTGCATGGACTGCTTCCTACAATAAATTCATATCTTAAAGGAATTGTTCCGTAACCTATCATTGGTATCAGAGCCTATCAATTTAGTACCATAGAACCCATAAAATTGGTATCAGAGCCAGGCAAACCTCATACCTCCATTAATAGTGAAAAAAAGGAAGATGACATCAACAAGGAGACCAATGGAGAGCACACCGACAAGGGAACACTTAATCGATAATAACCCTAACCGTGAGGCCGATTCCCTTAGAGCAACCACGAAAGGACCGAGTCAACCAACGTCCATGGGTGTGAATATGGGTTTGGCGGATGAGCTTAGGGGCATGTTTCAAATATTACTGCATAGAGTTGACGCCATGTAGAAGGATCATAATGATTTAAAGAAATATATCGTGAATGCTTCGTCATCTCCTCGACGACGATCAATGCCTCAAGAAGGACCAGTGGTGGGACCACACCAAACAGATACCCCACAGGTCTATGTGCGACATGTTAGTGTCAATGATCCTCTTTTACCTATGCCTACACATCATCCCCCACCTCCGATACAAAACCAAAGACCGGCGGTGGTGGAACCCGAGAGGCGTGCACCACTAGTGCTCTTCGTCGATGAGGAGGATTGGCACTTTGAGGATGAGGTTGATCCCTTCGAAGATGGTGATGGACATGCTTGAGGATTTAGAGAAGGAGATCAACATGCACAAAGGTTCAGATCCGAACCAAGGATCTTTCGTGAACCTGACAATGCTATTCGGGGAAGAACCGCATGCTTGGACTTTCCAAGGCGGTGATCCAACGGATTGGGTGTTTCAAGTTGAATAATACTTCGATTGTCAAAAGGCAACGGAGGATGCAAAGCTCTAGATGGCAAGCTTTCACCTCCAAGGAACAGCATTGCATTAGTATCAATCGGTTATTCATGGTGGAGGATTTACCGATTGGGCTGACTTTTGTAGGAGGATTACATGTAGATTTGAGACAATGGCATATGAAGATTTTGTTGCCACATTAAGCAAGATGGTTCATAGGACGACCGTATTAGAGTACCAAGCAGAATTTGAAAGAGTTAGTAGCCGTTGTGAGCCACCTTGACCCGAACTGACATTGATGAGCACATTTATTTTAGGGCTACAAGAGGAGATACAGGCGGATGTTCGCGCTCTATGTCCTACCACTCGGCTCTCAAGATGGCAATGAAAATAAGTTGAGGCAACCGAGATAGGCGATTTGCACCTAGAACGTCGACTAAAAATTCTGCGGGTTCAAAGACAGCGGCTGCTAGTACTAGACCACATTTGAGACATTCTTTCGATGTTAGAGGAGGCACAAGACCCCCCGTTCGAACTCTCACACCTGCCTAGGTGGAGGAGCGAAGAGCGAAGGGCCTTTGCTTTCGATGTGATGAACGTTTCACCCCCGATCATCGGTGTTCCAAACCGATCGGGAGTGTGATGCTCATCGATGGTCTCGAGGAGGATGATGAGGTTGTTGGTGATGGAGAGAGTTTAGAGAAGGTCCATGAGGAGGCCATTAAGGAAGGGCGCGGAGGAAGATATCCAACCTGAAATATCGATGCATGCATATTCGAGTACTTCCACGCTGAGGACATTATGGGTAGATGGACTCGTTAGAAAGCATTGTGTGCACATCCTCATTGATTCGAGGAGTACACACAACTTTCTAGACGAGAGGTTAGTGAGGAGAATGGGCTTTGATGCTGAATCGACAACGGGATTTGACGTAGCTATTGGAGACGGCACGATGCTAATGGAGGAGAGCTTGTGTCGCTGGGTCGATCTATTCTGATTTGCAGATCTAGACAAGATTTGATAGAAAAATTTAAAAATAGATCACGAAAGATGCCACCATCGGATCGACGTGAGATCTTGATATGTTGTAGCCCCGGAAAAAAGTTTTCCAACAAATTAAGTGTCAGGTGAATGGAATGTCGGGATCTCGAGATATCGTCCAAATAGTGGACAAACGTCGGATAGTCTATCTTAGGATCCATGAATAGAGGCACGAGATCCTAGATGATGGTAGATGGTGGTGGACCGACGTTAATAGGGTGGCACCGATTAGTAAGTGGTGGTGGAAGGGTTATTGGTGATGGAAGGATTAGGGCAAGTGATAGATAGATTAGAAGAAGGGGGAGAAGAGGGCCGCCCCTAAGGGACTAGGGTGATTAGCTAGTCGAGGGGGGTTAGAAGTGGCATCACCAGGGAACGAGAGAATGGGAGAGAAGAAGACGAAGGAGGTAGGGCAAAAACTCAATTCATCAATAATAATTTCATGGTTGCCATCCACACCTTTATAGGCTAACCAAATAATTCAAAATTGGCAATTATTATAAATAGTACATTTTCGCCGATCGTGTTCGAACGCACCTGATCGCGTTCGAACGCACATATTTTGCACTTCTCTAGATTTGCGCACGCAATGTAGGCGTTCGCAGGCGCGTTCAAACGCATATTTCGTACTCACTGGATGTGTGAACTTGATGTTGGCGTTCATAAGCGCGTTTGAACGCACTCCACCCCCGCGTTCGAACGCGACATATAGAAAACTTATTTTTTTAGAATTAAATACTAAAACGAGAGACAAAGACATTCCTAAAGTGTATCCATACTCGAGACGACATCGGTGAAGTTCGAATCGTATCAGACATGACATCATTGTAGACTTGTATCCATTGGCGCTACGAGGAGCGGACATTGTCCTTGGCACTCAATGGTTACAGAGTTTGGGACCCGTCATTTTTAATTTCCGAAGTATGCAGATGAAATTTAAGTAAGGAGACAAGGATGTGCGGCTTAATGGCATTCGGTCTTCGCCAATTATAGCGATGCAGCCAATTATGGGGCTGCATTATGCGTATGATTTGTCCTATCTTCTTCAGTTAAGACCAACAGGAGATGAGCCTCAAATGAGTTCAGGTAATACTCATCGCTCATTCTGTTGGTGCCAAAGAAGGACGGGGCATGGCATTTTTGTGTCGACTATTGGGCATTAAACGCTATTATTATCAAGGATCGGTATCCCATTCTAGTCATAGAGAAGCTGTTGGAGGAGCTTTCAGTGGCGACCATATTCAGCAAGCTTGACTTGAGCGTACCATCAAATTAGAGTTCACCCGGCGGATGTGCACAAAACTACATATCGGACTCCGGACGGACATTACGAGTTCCGGGTGATGCCTTTTCATCTCACCAATGCTCCAGCTACCTTTCAAGGCCTTATGAATGATATATTTTGGCCTCTATTGCGAAGGTATGTTTTGGTATTCTTTGATGAATTTTGGTACATAGCAGAACTGAATTGGAGCATTGGCAACATTTGGAGGATATGCTGAATTTGTTGAAGCAAAACCAGTTGAAGATCAAGAAGTCTAAGTGTCTGTACCACAAGTGGAGTATTTAGGCCACATCATCACAGCAGATGGAATGGCAGCGGATCCTCAAAAAGTGGCGTGCATGTGATGCGAACTAGGTCAGATCGGATCACATCAAATAGAGATTAGGCTCAATGGATTGAGTCTAATTATCTTATTTAGTTATTTGGTTTAGTTAGAGTCTTATTTAATTAGCTAAATCCAACTCTACGCAGTTTCGGGAAAATATTCGTAAAATATTCTACAGACGTCTGAATAATATCAACTAGTTGGATAAGATTTCCAACCTCCAGATCTACAACTTTGTTATTTATGACTTCTCCAGATTCAGAATATATTTGCAGAAAATCAAAGGGTTAACCCGAGAAGATAAAGAAGACTGGTTTAATTAAATTTGTTTTAGACTTTTTGAGTTAATCTCTATAAATAGGACGTTATGACTTGTATCTTAGGCATGCTTGGAATGAAAGATTAATTGGTTTTTGCCCTGACATCTCTCTCAACTAGGCCGCAGGCCTCTACATCTCCCTCCTCCCTCTTCACCAACCAGCGCCACCTCTTCCGTTGGCACAGTCTCGTCTAGCTTCTAATCTCCCTGTACCGTCGATCCCCCTACTCCCATAGGGTAGGCCTACTTCTCCCCCTTCGTCTCTTTATCTTAAATCATCTCTACCTCCCGTATGGTTTTTACCACAGTTGTAGGCCAATCATAGCCTTCAACCATCTATTGCATCCACATCCGCAAACCACCATCATCTCATCTATTGCCGAGCCACCTCCATTAACTACTCGGCTTCTACTCCTTCATCACCTCTATCCTATACTTAGGAACTCGTGCCTCCATCTGCGGATCCCAAATCCCGTGCAGAACTGCTACGAATCGAATCAAGCCGGTTCGCAACAATTAGTATCAGAGCCAACAATCCTCAGACTGTCATGGCTACCACAAGATCAAACGTAGCAAAGCAAACGAGTGGGCAAGGTATGGAGACAGACCACACGACTCTGTCAATATTGCCATCTAGACAAAGCTCACGAGATCGGAAGAAAGGCCCTCCGGATCTCTCGCAAACCCTAGCGCTCATGGCACAAACGTTGTTAGAGATCAAGGCAATCCTTGTGGACACGAACCAAAGTCGTCCAAGGCGTATACCTGATCATACCAACCATGGAGAAGATAATCAAGGCAGCACACTGAGCAAGCACAGCCATCGAACTAGATCAAGCCATGGCAACGTGGGTTGAATCTGCACCGAGGGCACCTCCACAACATGACAAAGGACTATCGAGGTATACATCACCATCAAAGGAGACCTTGCTGCCCACACCTACAACTAGGAATCCCAAAGTGGTCGTCAGCCATCACCAATCGCCACCCAAGCCGCTGATTGAGGGCATTGAAGCTTTGAAAGATATCAAGAATCTGATACCTCGATGGCCCAATCCTTTGGTCGTGGCTATCTATAAAGTTCCTTATCGATCTAAAGGATAACCTCCTCAGCCTATAAGCAATGTGCCAAAGCCTAAACCGATCAGCCCTTGTGCGAGGCCTAGACTAGACTCGAACCTACATTGGATTGTGGATGAGTTAAATCTTAGCCTTGGATGAATTGGTCAAGCACAAATCAGCGGGCTACATTGTGTTACACTTGGTCGAGCTATGGCCTCTTCCACAAGTCTTGCGTTCTTGGACTCGGCTCGGATGTTGGTGGGAACTATTCGGCAAATATGGAAGGTTTGGGAACCACTATGGACACCTTGAAGACAAGGTGGTCGGAAGCGTGGTGGATTGATGTGAACCGGGTCAGATCGGATCACATCAAAAGGAGATTAGGCATAATGGATTTAGTCTAATTATCTTATTTGGATATTTGATTTAGTTAGAGTCTTAGCAAGTTAGGTGATACGATTCGGACTTCACTGATGTCGTCTCAAGCATGGGTACACTTTAGGAGTGTCTTTGTTTCTTGTTTTAGTATTTAATTCTTAAAAAATAACTTTTCCGTATGTCGCGTTCGAACGTGGGTGGAGTGCGTTCGAACGCGGTTGTAAACGCATGCATCAGGTTCGCACATCCAGAGAATGCAAAATGTGCGTTCGAACGCGCCTGCGAATGCCTGCATCGCATTCGTAAATCTAGAGAAGTGAGAAATGCACTTTTTAGGGTTATTTTTTATTTGTTGGTTAGCCTCTAAAGGTGTGGATGGAAACCATGAAGTCATTATTGATGAATTGAGTTTTTGCCTTGTCTCCTTCGTCTTCTTCGCTCCCGTTCTCTCCATCCTCGGCGACGCCGCTTCTAGCCTCCCTCGACCGGCCAATCACCCTAGTCCCTTAGAGGTGGCCTACTCCTCCTCCTTCTTCCAATCTATCCAACGGGTGCCCTAACCCTTCCATCACCCATAACCCTTCCACCACCACTTATTCACCAGTGCCACCCCATTAACGCCGATCCACCACCATCCACCATCATCTATGATCTCGTGCCTTCATCCACGGATCCTAAGACGGTCCCCTAACGTTTGTCCACTAATCGGACGATATCTCGAGATCCCTATATTCGATTCGCCTGAAACATGATTTGTTGGAAAGCTCTTTTCCGGGGCTACGACATATCAAATCTAACTTCGGCATCTTTCGGGATCTATTTCAAAGTTTCGCGTCAGATTCTTTCTAGATCTAAAAATTGGAGTAGATCGAGCCATGGCCAAAGAGGAGATCGTATCAAGCTAGTATCAGAGCCATCATTCCTCGGACATGCGCTTCCTATGACGACAACTAGAGCCATAGTTGCACGGCAAGATGAAGACGAGATTCTCCCAATAGAGGAGGGGAAAATGGTTGCAAGGACTTCCACTCGCGGAACCGCCCGATCAAATCAGAATACGAAAGAACCTAGTGTTCTAGCCGTGTTGGGGTCTCTTTCCAAACAAATAGCCATCAACAACCAGATGATGATAAAGATGATGGGGAAATTACGGGCGACAAGGGAAGCCATGGCGAACGAGAACGCACCATCGACCCCATGACGCGAGTCCACTCCCATGAACCCGCAGCCACTAGTTCAGAATTTGCAACCACAAGAGCCGCTATTGCCACCACCCTATGGGCAGAGACCAGCAAGGATGGTTCCACCAGGCCCAGTTGCAGGTGAGTCCATCCAACGAGCGAACCACTATGGAGATCACTTTGGAGTTCTAGATCTGTGTGCGGGGCAATAGGAACCAAAACCACGGCGAATTAACCAAAATCGAAGGAGGGATCATCAACCATTCATGGTACACTCTCCTCCGGTTAGACAAGGACTTGGACATGATCCGGATCGAGACAATGGCATCTGTGGGCAAATCGTGTATCTTGAATTCTCCAAGTTCAAAGGTGGTGATCCGATCAATTGGTTGTATAGGGCGAAGCAATTCTTCGCATACCAGGGTATGGCAGAAGAATACAATGTGACGTGCAAGCTTCCACCTTAAAGATGCGGCACTTCATTGGTTTCGAGCAGCCAATGCCAATGAGGATATCGAAACTTAGGCTGACTTTTGCGTTGATATCACGTGATGGTTTGGAGCGTCAGGGTATAAAGACTTCGATGCTCTCCTCTCAAAGACGGTGCAAATGACCACGATTGGGACATACTAAGAAGAATTTGAGAGGATATGTAGCCAATATCAACCCCCATGAATGGATCAGCAACTTCGCAGCACCTTCATCTCCGGGCTACGAGGAGACATACAAGCCAACGTGAGGGCTCTAAGGCCTAGAACTTTAAAGGAGGCCTGCGAAGATGCAGTGCTCATGGAAGATAAACATAGGGCTATGAAGTTACACCTGAAACAGAATTGGACGAGCCAGGGAAGCCGCAATCAAGCTCTACCAACCATAGTGGTAGGAAATGTCACCGAAGTACCAAGAACCATTGCTACAATGGTGCCTCCTCGAGCGCCCCTAAAGCCATCCCAAGATGTGAAGTACGCACCTAGAGGTCCAGGACGAGCACTCACACCTGCTCAAGTGGAGGAACGAAGAGCCAAAGGCCTATGCTTTCGTTGTGATGAGAAGTTTGTACCCGGGCATCGCTGCGCTAAACCGATGGAATCGGTGATGCTAATCGATAGATTGGAGGAGGCTAAGGATGAGATTGCAGATGAAGATGGGGGTGTGGCTGGACAGCAAGGAGGAGTAGCTGAGGAGCGACCTATGGAGGACATGATGGCTGAGATCTCCCTCCACGCCTATTCCGAGATAGCCGCACCAAGAACTTTGTGGGTGAATGGTGTAATCAAGACATCTATAGTGAGAATCTTGATCGACACCGGGTCCACTCACAACTTCATTGACAAGAGGCTCCTTAGGAAGATTGGGCTCGAGTTGAAACCCAAGGAAGGGTTCAACATGAAGATTGGAGATAGCATCACATTGCGGACAGATTTTATTTGTGGAGGTGTGGAGTTAAAGGTGCAAGGCCAATTTTTTACATTGGATCTTTATCCGTTGGCCTTGCGAGGTGCCGACATTATTTTGGGGCCTATGACATTTGATTTTATAAGTCTCACATTGACATTTTGGAGGAATGACCAGAGAGTGCTGCTGGATGGAAATCAACCGCTGTTTGAACTTCCAAACGTAGGGGACGCAAGGGAGCTCGCTTCTTTCTCGGCACCCACCTTTCCTTTCTTCTCAGATCTATGGAGAGCCAGTGTAGAGGATAGTAATCTGGTCCAACTCATGGAGGAGCTGAGAGAGAACCCATCAAGCCACCCCAAGCACGAGGAGCGTGATGCGTTAGTACTCGAGCGCGGGAAGATCAAGGTACCTGAGAATGAAGAGCTACTGAGACTATTAATAGCACACTTCTATGATACTCCTATAGTAGGTCATGAAGGGGTATTACGTACCTACAAGCAGTTGGCCCAAAACTATACATGGACAGCGATGAAGACGGACATGAAGAAGTATGTGTGTGAATGTCAAATCTGCCAACGAGTCAAATCGGAGACACTCAAGCCAAGCGGGTTGTTGCAACCACTGCCTATAACGGAGCGTATTTGGAAAGACATCTCCATGGACTTCATCGAGGGGCTGCCGTAGGTTCAAGGACAATCGGTGGTGTTCGTTGTGATGGATAGACTGAGCAAATATACTCATTTCATAGCATTGACGCATCCGTTTTCAACAAAAAAAGGTTGCTGAAATTTTTGTTCGGAAAGTGGCGCACTTGCATGGGATGCTAGGACGATCGTGTCGGACCGGGATTGCATCTTCATTAGCGAGTTTTGGTCCGAGTTCTTCAGATCCCAAGGGACTCAAGTCAACCTTAGTTTAGCTTATCACCCCGAGATGGATGGCCAAACCAAGGTGGTGAATCGCGGACTAGAGCAATACTTGCGATGCTTTGTGGCGGACCGACCAAAGGATTGGGTCAAATTCCTTCCATGGGCCGAGTGGTCATACAATACCGCTTATCAGTCTAGCATCGGCATGATCCCCTTTGAGGCGGTTTATGGGCGCACTCCCCCTATCTTGCGTGCCTATGATAGACATGCGGTAGCAGATAGGACCGAGCTCGACTTGGAACTTGCTGATCGAGATGAAACCTTGAGACGGCTTAAGATTCACCTAGAAACAGCCCAAAACAACATAAAGCAGACTCATGAAAAAGGCCGGCGTGAGCGAGAGTTTGAGGTGGATCAATTGATGTTCATTCGAGCTCAACCATACCGGCAATCCACATAAGAGTAAAAATACTAGCGGATTAGATCCATATGTGGATTGTTCAATTTATTTGAAATTCAAAATAATAAAATAAAGCTAACTAACTAACTCAAGTTGACTCAACTCGACTCAACTGACTCGACTAATCTAACCCACTTGGTCAGATTGTAATATCATATTGGCATAGAGTTAAAGACAAAATTGACTAAAGTAATTCTTCCCACCTGATCACCTAACATGAAAAAAGTCATCATGATCCCTTATAAGAAACCGATTAGGAAAACTTTTAGACCCCAAATGTGTAAAGGGAAATACACCCTCCCTCATGTTGAGGGCACATGTAATACTAGACCTCGTGAATCTAGAGATCTTATTAGGAAAAATACCTCTGATTTGGCACTATTAATCTTCATATTAGTTGTATGTTCATAGTGATCAAAAATCAACTTGAGAGAGTGACAAGCATTAGGATTAGTCTCAATAATCACTAAGAGTCGTTAGCATACATCAAATAAGTAATATGCATATTATTACCAAAATGCAGAGGAATAACATCATCACAATCAGTAGAAAGATTCATAAGATTTGTAAAAATTTCTGCACGTATAATAAACAAGTAAAGGGATAGGGGATCCCTTGATGTACCCCTCCCCCCTTTAAACTACGCAGAAGGAAAACTATTGATTAAGGTTGCAAAAGTAGGGAAGTAACGCAAGCATTAAACCATCCCACAAATTTATTAAGAAAACCCATAAGCATCATAGCCTTGGATATGGACTTCAAATTGAGGCGATCATAGGCTTTCTCCAAATTAACCCTAATCATGACAAAATCACTATTGCACTTAAATGAATAATAAAATTAACAATTTTATGTGCAATAGAAATATTATAACAAATATGTTTACCAGTGACAAATGTTGTTTGCTTAGAACTGGCTAACACAGGCAACAAAAGTTTAATCTATTAGCCAGGAGTTTGGCTAAGATTCTACAATTCACATTGCAATAGGAGAGCGGCCTATAGTATGTAACACAAACCGGGTTGTACTTCTTAGAAATAAAGGACAGATAGGTGTCGCCCCCAAGAGGTGAGAGGAGTTTCGAAAATGAACAGGAGATGCTATAAGATCCTTAGAAATAATATTCTAATAATTTTTTATAAAATTTAGCTTGAAAATCATCAAAGCCAAGAGCTTTCCCAGTAGGCATGGACCAAATAACTTTTCTCATCTCCTCAATAGTGAATTGCCTGAGCAATTCATCATTGTGGAAGGGCTAAACACGAGAGCTCCAAAAAGGTAGCGTAAGGATTTTGAGAGTGTCTAAGAGACGGCAGAGGCTAAAGAGGAGCAATATCTCAACATTGTGAGTGGACTACGGGATGGGTATAATAGCTCTAATATAATGTATTAAATATAAAAATTATTATATTTTATTGGGCTGAGTTTAAAGGGCTTATATAAAAATATTTTAGTTATCTTTTATGGAAACATACATATATATTGATATATAGTTAATTAAATATCCAATGTGGGACTAAAATAATTATATAAATATGTATACATTATGGGTTGGGTATAGATGAGAGTAGTGGATCGGGCTTTCAGGACGGGCCGGACGAGCAAAGGCTTAGCCCATGTCGCCCACTACCATATCGGGCTCGGGTCGGGCCGGGCCTAAATCGGGCTCGGGCCAGGCTTAGCCCGATTAAAATCGGGCAGGTTCGAGCCGGGTTTGGGCGGGTCGGGCCTAATGATCATGTCTAGTGGTCAAGAAAGGAGGACAGGGATGAAAGAGGAGGAAATTGAGAGGAGAGAATAAAAGAAAAAGACAGAAAAAAAATGGAAAAGAAAGAAGAGAGGAGAGGAGTGGAAAGCAACTCCAAAAGGTAGTAAATTTCATGAGAAAGATAAAACAAAGAATCTATATCATGGACCGCAGCAAATTCCTGCAGTCTGAGCCTGCAGACGATGTGCTTACCCATTAAATGGTCCTCAGAAAACCATAAATAAATCAGTACTCCATTAGGTGGTGAAGCAGTTCATCCTCCCATAGAAAATTAATAATAAATAATTATTTAAAAATAGAATTTACAGCAGTAACCAACACCACATACAAAGACAAACACCCACCCACATCTCTCACCCTCTCTCTTCCTTCTTCCTCCTCCCTCTCTTTTTAATACTCAATTCCATCCATCGAGATGATCACCAACGGAGTAGGATGTAAAAAAGAAGGTAGAGAAGACTAAGACTCGATAGAGAGAGTAGTATAGTTGCTTATGGTGGTGGAGAGAGAAAGTAGACTCCCTCTCGTCATCCACCGTCTCTTTGCTCTCCTCCTCATGGCTCTCATCTCTCTCCTCCCCACCACCACCAGCAACCACCACCACCGCCGCCGTAGAAAGAAACCCCAACCACCAGTACTCCCTTCACCTTCTAATCCAAGAAGTATTAGTAACAGTACCCATCACTCCCCTTCCTCCTGGGAGCAGCTTAAGAGCCTCCTGAGCTGCCGGAGCGCCGCATCCGCGCAAGTTCACGATCCCACCGCCGCCAGGATCGGCCGCGCCGCCGCGTGCGGCGGCTCCATCTGCTCTTCCCTCGGCGACGTCGCAGTCCACCGCCGCCACTTCCAGGACGCCACGTCCGCCTCCTCCGCCGCCTCGGACTGCGGCTCCGTCTCGAATCACGAGATGACACCTTTAGCCGGCCGGTTGGCCCACCGCCGACGTCACCCCCCTCCTCCTCCTCCGAAGGTCGGGATGCAGCTACGGGGCCTGTCGGGCTGCTACGAGTGCCGCGCCGTCAACGTCGAGCTCATGCACAGGTATTCCATCCATCCTTCGATCCAGAATTAAATTTATAATTAATTAATTAACTAGTTAATTAATCTCTTCAATATCTTTACTTTATTAGGTATCCGAGGCCAAGAACGTTATGTGCTTGCTCGGATTGTGGAGAGGTGTTCACTAAACAAGAGAGCTTAGAGCATCACCAGGCCATTCGCCATGCTGGTAATTATTACTTTAATCTCTCCATTTCCCATCGATGTTTACATTAATTAGCCAAAGATTAAAATGGTATCAATCCTTCATGAGAAGGGGAGAGAGAGAGAGAGAGAGAGTAGAGAGAGTGGTTGTGTTTGTAAATAGGGCTGTCGGCTAAGGTACATAGACATAGTGAGAGAGAGAGAGAGAGATTCGTGGATAAAAGTTGTTTTGGATTCCTTTCGCGAAGAACAATGGTACAGAAAAGAAAAAGGAAATAGAAAAGATCTGGCGTGCATGGGTGATGGAATATTTTGTCTGATTATAGACTCATAATAGTTGCTACAATTAACACGCAACAAAGCTGGTGCTTTTGTAGTTATATGGTCATTAATATTATTATTAGTTGTCTTAAGATTTTATCCTAACAAAAAATAGTTGCCAAATTAATTAAGAAAATAAAATCCTCTTTTATGGTGAGCAGTGTCGGAATTGGGGCCGGAGGACTCGGGGCGGAACATCGTCGAGATAATCTTCAAGTCCAGCTGGCAGAAGAAAGACCATCCGATCTGCCAGATCGAGCGAATCTTAAAGGTCCACAACTCCCCCCGCACCATCGCCCGCTTCGAGGCCTACCGCGACGCCGTCAAAGCCCGCTACTCCAACCCTAATCCTCCCATCACCACCAAACAACTCCCCCAAAACCCCAACTCCAAGAACGCACGCGCCGCCGCCGACGGCAACGAGCTCCTCCGCTTCCACTCCGCTTCCCTCTCCTGCCGCCTCGGCTTCGCCGGCTCCACCTCCCTCTGCTCCTCCTCCTCCTCCTCCTCAGCCGCCGGCGACGGCGCTGCAGCCTGCGGAGTCTGCGCCGCCATCCGCCACGGCGTCGGTCGTGCCCACCACCACCCCCACCCCCTCGGCGTCCGCACCACCGCCAGCAGCGGGCGCTCGCACGACCACGCAGGCGCGGACCCCGGCGCCGGCGGTAGCCGAGCCATGCTCGTCTGCCGCGTCATCGCCGGGCGCGTCCGCCGCTCTGAGGGGGCCGGTGATGCGGCGGCGGTACCGGAGGAGCCGTACGATTCGGTGGCCGTGGATGGGGGAGGGGTGTACGGGAATCTCGAGGAGTTGTTCGTGGCGAATCCGAGGGCTATCCTGCCGTGCTTCGTCGTCATTTACCGTGCGATGGATTAAGAAAAAGAAGAAAAAAAAATGAATTGTTTGATAGATTAGATGGATGTGATGATGACGTTCGAATGCATTGTTTCTTCTTTGTAATGATAAATAAAGAAAAATTGTATAATATTTATTGATTAACTAACAACAAAAAACTAATAGTATATCACATCAATTTGTTAGACAAAGAAGAACAAGCTGGTGACTGATGTGATGCACAAGCTATTGTGATATATGGTTTAATTTTATTTTTACATTTTATAGAGTATGATATATCAAATGTTAGGATGAACTGCAAAATTCATATTCGGATCCATATTTTTAATTTCGATACGAATTCGAATATGAATATTGGACAGATAGTAAAAGGATAATTTTTGGATAGAGGATGGTATTTTAAATGGATATTGATTGAAATTAAAATAACTATAATATTTTATTTAGATAATATAAAATTATTTAGAGTTTTACAATAAATAATTTTTTTGTATATCAAATTTATAAAATTAGAGAAATTAATCTCTATAAATAATATATAACGCATTATTAGTAACAATATTAATATTTACTATTTAAATAAGCAAACTAAAAATTGTAAATCATTTAAAAAAATATACGGGTAAACGGATATTCGATATCCGTATCCGAATCCGAAAAATATATCCAACCTGTATCTGAATCCGTATCCGAATTTTTTTCAAAAATTCTATCCGTATCCGAATCGGATAGAAATTTTTTATTCGAATCCGATCCGAATCATATCGGATAGCAGGTCGGGTCGGAGTTAATCCGACCCGTTTTCACCCCTAATCAAATGACATCCCTCATGAATAAAAACATATAATCTACATTTTATAATATCCAAAATGTAGTATTCAATGCCTTCTCATAAGAATAGATATTGTAATATATTTATATACTTTTATATAATTAAAACTTTATATGTATATATATAGCTTTTTTTTGCTTTTCAAATTTAAAGAAGCATGGTAAAAGATTCCCTCAAACTATAATTGCTAAAGTCCATCATGCTTTCTTTGTTCTTTTTTTCTTTATCTTTATAATGATTGATCATTTTTAACATAAGGAAAACTTATGATATTCTAATTAATGATTACAAGTAGCATCACCTTGGCGAATCACAATGCTCAACTACAAGTCTTTCATATGCTTACATTGTTAATTAGATCTGACTTAGATTATTGTGAGATTTAAGCAAGTTTTGTTTCAGAGTCATTTGGTCATATCCTTCATGAATATATTTTTTTATTCAAAACAATGCAATGTATGACTCAAAGGAAACTTCTTGTTCACCAATCTCAATGCAATGTATATATATATTCCTACTCATTTAACTCCTCATCTTGAAACTACCCCCTGCCAACTTTTATTGTCTCCTGATCCAAAGACTCTTCCCCTTCTTCCTTGCTGATTCCATATGGAGTTTGTGACAACTAGACCCAATAATTGTTGCCCACATGAGATACTCAATTGGCATTAAGTACTAAAGAAACCAAATAATTTGCAAAAAGCTTGGTTGACCAAAAGCCACCAATACTCCACCTGATTGGAAAAAAGTTGTGAAAGAAGAGAGAGAGGATGATTGCTTCTACTATATGTTAGGATTTAGGGTTTAGGGTTGGAGTAATTAGGGTTAGGCCCACCACATTGTCTCACCTTCTCCAATGACCTTTTGTTAGAAGCATATCTGTGTTTCAGATGGAGGTTGTACAGATTATAACTTTTTTTTTTCAGAAAAAGAGAAAAAAAAGCTCCGATAGCGTTGAAGAGCAATAGCTCACCGGGAAAACTATCAATTTATTTTCTAATTAGCAAGCCAATCACCAATCCAATTAACTTTTCTAATAGTATAAATAATTTTATAATTCTGAAAATTAGGGTTAGACTCACCACATTGTCTCACCTTCTCCAGTGAGTTTTTTTGTTAGAAGCATCTGTGTGTGTTTTAAATGAGGTTGTGCAGATTTTAACTGGTTACATATATTAATAACTGCACTGGCCATCATAAATGAGATTTTAAATGATTCCAAATAGGGGGAGTTTAATACTCTTCACCTCATATTTTGTTTGTCTATTGTGCTTCAAGAGTTGCCTTTTCACTATTTAGAACAAATTCCTAGAGAGCTGTTTAAATAACACATTGGTTGAGCTTTTAATATACATTTGGAACCAATTCTAAGGAGAATTTAATTGATTTTGTTTAACTGAAATGAAGTCCATCTAATCTTGTTGTTTGGAATGGGGTAGGGATTCATTTTTTTTATATTTAGTTTTTCTATTATACTCATGAGTTTTCATAAGAATGTAATAGATTAAGGGTTAACTTTGAGATTCGAAAAATTTGACATAAGAAGCAAATGAATTCCATTCCAATCTGACCATAAATCATAAGTACAGTCAACAATATTTCAAATTAAGTCTATTCAATTTCGTTCATCCACAATCCCTAGCAGAATCAAGCTCTATTAGGGTAAAAAAAAAAAAATCCCTTCTCAGAGGGTCTTCCCTGCAAATGCCGACACCGGCAAGCTCCTCTTATCCCCCTCCCCTAGCCTTCGGCTAGGAGTAGAGGAGGGGT
The DNA here is from genome assembly GCF_019914945.1 of Typha latifolia. Lineage (NCBI taxonomy): Eukaryota > Viridiplantae > Streptophyta > Magnoliopsida > Poales > Typhaceae > Typha > Typha latifolia. Next base: position 1,085,994 of record NC_133097.1, read on the forward strand.
ATTTGCCCCTATTCACTACAAGGTCTCTTTTTTTCCCTTCCCTATTATTTCATTTTCCCTCGCCTCCCTCTTCCCTTATCTCTTTCTTTCCCTTACTTTTCTCCTCCTTCCTCCTCTTATCTCTCTTCACATTTTTTGTGGTCTTCTATCCTCTTTGTTTTCCCTTGGTCAAGGCTGAGGTTGTGGTCATTGAGGTCGCTATTGTGGTCGCTAAGGCTAGGATAGTCACTTCTGTGGCCATCGCTCCTCCTCCCTCCTCACTGAAGCCAAGATGGTCGCTCCCACTCCCTCTCCTTATGGCATCTATCAGATTTGATTCTGTGCCTTTTGTGAGATTTTTTAGTTTTGGGTTCTTTTGTTTAGTCCATATTGTAGGATTTGTGTTTTGTTTGTTATTTTCTTTTCTATTTTAGGTCAGTGATCTCTAAACTTCAAGCCTTCGAAGTTTCATAGGGTCGTGTCATTGATTATTCGATCGCAATGAAATCACAGGCTGACTTAAGGCTCCTTGTTATAATTAAGTTTTATGTTCCCAGGCTTGATATTATGTCTTCCATTTATAGTGATGTCTAAAATAGGTCAAGTGTTGAGGCTTGTGTTAAAAAATATCTTTCTATTTCCCCACTCTTTTGTGTATCAAGATATATTATTGTAGTTTTTAAAAATCAATGAATTGCTATCACCTACAAGCTTTTCCTTAAAAATACTCTATTTATGATTGTATGCAATCAAGTTTGAACAAGCTTAAATTGAATAGGCTTGATTAGCAAAGTTGACATGAACCTCCATATGTTAATCTAATAGTTCTAAATTATCTATATTTTTATCTCGAGCCTTATTGAGCTGAGCTTGCGTGAGTCCTAATTATAATCTAGCATAGTTTGAAACTAATTTTGAGTCTAAAAATAAATCAAGCTCAGCACATTTACAAACAAGGCAAATTTGATCGAGGCGCCTTATAGCTCTACTAATGACTCTCACTTGACCCACTATTTGATTTGATTCAGATCAAATTCGAATAAAACATTCCTACCTAACTCGAATACGAATTCGGATACAAGTAAGATTTTTGAAAAGAATTCATATACGAATTTGGATACGAATAAAAACATAGATACGAATGTGAGTTAGATATTATTTTTCATACGGATATCGAACATCTATTTATCTCTGAATAATTTATAATTTTTAGTTTGCTTATTTAAATAGTGAATATTAATATTGTTATTAATAATGTGCTCTAGAGATTAATTTTACTAAATTATATGTATTTGATATGTAAAAAATATATATATTTTTTAACTCTTAACATTTTGTGTTAATTGTTTCCAAAAATATGTCATAATTCATTTAAAACTCGATTCACATCCGATTAAGATCTAATTTTCTATCCAAAAATTATCGGATTCATATCCGAAAATATTCGTATTCATTTAGTTAAGATATGATTTAAAATTTTTCTATTCGTATCTGAATTCATATACAGACCTAAAATATGGATCCGGATGTGGTTTGACTACTATTTGATCGACAATTATATAGTTTTTAACTATTTTAAGTCTATCTCTAAATTTTCTACACGTTTAATTTATTTTAAAACTTAAATACGAAATTAGATGTGTTTCGAAACTATTGACCTCATCAACAACTTTCAAATATAGTTCGCTGACTGAATCAACGATTTATATTAAAATTTTAAATTCTCTACAAATTTTATTCTTGATAAGTCGTTTCTAGTTCAATAATTTTTAAATATAAGTCGACGAGTGGATCAATGGCCTATATTGAAATTTCTCCCTATAAGTCGGCATTTTTTAAGTCAATATATCTAATATTTCTATATAAGTTGATGGCTGGGTCAACGACTTATATTAATTGAAAGTCGTAAACTGAGTCGCCAATTTTTAAATACACATAATCTCGTATTTAAATTTTTAAGTGTACTAGACACATAAAATAAATATTTAAGAGGTCTAATTCATTCAAAAACACACATTAATAGCGGTTTCCTTTCTTTACGGATGACTATGAATACTTGAGCCTGTTCATGTCAATAATAACTTTTTCTTTATTTTGGAATATAATCTTTTATTCCAAAATAGTAATTAAATAATATAATAGTTATATTCTATAATATAAATATTATTTATCAAAATTACATCTTATGCGATACACTAACTCGATTAGTAACTCTTGATATCTATTACATTAATCAATTTTATATCAAATTAAAAAATATTTATGATAATTTCATAAAAAATAAAATATATTATATCTTTTTCTTTACTTTATATCACATCAAAATTAATTATTATATATTCTTATTTTATACTAGTAAACATAAGAATAAATATTTCCTAAAATAAATCCCTTATTATAATAATAAAGAACAGTGAAAGAATATATTCCAAATGAATGAATTCATATGATGCAACATCTAAATTTAAGTCAACTTTGCATTTATTAGCCACCAATCCAAGTCAAACTAGTGGCATTTCACTAATGCAAAGAAATGGTTTAGTTAGCCAAGGTTTAAAAGTCAAATCTAGGAATAGTGAAAAAAAAATAGGATTAGATCCATAATTATTAAGATGGATATAAAAGTGGAAAATGCACAATTAATCTAAAAGTAAAGTCTCCCGTGAGTTAGTTGACTTCCCAAATTCCAACATAAAAGGTAAAATTTATTAAAAATACCATTATTTTATTATTTACACTATATCATAAAAATATTTATCATTTAACCTCTATAATTTACCTAAAATACCTTAAAAATACTTTGTTAGTTACTATATAGATGAATTAAGATAATTATAGGTGCAAAATAATTCGTAATAACTTTGAATAGCTTTTTCCATATTAAGATAACATTAAAGGGAGAAATAGATTTTAATTTTAAAAAAATAATGAAGCATTCTTTATTTGTTAACTACTGCTAGGATAAAATTAATCCATAGTGTTTTTGAGGAATATTAGGGAAAATACAAGACTTAGACGATAAATATCCATACCATAAAAATAGAATATTAACAATAATAAAAGAAAATTAAAGGCGAGAGTGTTTATTTTATAGATTTTCCTAGTGATAAATCAATCCTTACAACTAGGATTGTAGAGAATCCAGCATCATCCACAACGAAACACACTTATCTATCAATCACACTCTGCCCAATTGCCCATGTGAAGGTTCCTCTCTGACAGATCCACCAAAACCCACTGAGATCTGCTGCCCACTTTGAACAACAATACATGCAATGGTTTAATAATTAATCTGAGTGTGAGCTCTGATTAGATTAGGTTTGAGCTAATGCAGGTTGTTTAGTTTGGTGTAGCAGAGATATCTAACACTTTACAACTAATAATTTCACTTAAATAATTGCATAAAATAAATGGGTAATGTTATGCATATCTAAAAGAGTACCCTGAAAGAAAGAGTGTAGTCCATCACTAGGGTTTTTTTTCGTCCATCCGTCGTGAATTAAGCATCCATTGTTTACCGATAGTTAAAAATAAATTAGAGAGATTTATTATATTACAATTGGATAAGCTAGAGAAAAATATTATATTTAGATGAAATAAATACAAATCAAATATCTTTATTCTTCTCATATTTTTCACACATACTTTTCTATTTCTCATATTTATATGTGTTTCATATACAAAAGCACACATGAGATCAATGTTTCATATTTGAGATTATATACTGAAAAAATCAGTATTTTATATCTTATCTGAAATGCTAGGGTTCAGTATTTTTTTTACTTAATTTACACATTTATTTGTAGCCGATGTGTTAAAAATACACATTTAGTTAATAAGGTGGTGGACCATTTATATCCATATTCACATCCTTATTTGCAAAAAATAAATACAGATATAATTTTGAAGTATGAGACAGTTAGAGTCTCCTGCCCTAACTAACAACTTCTACATGGCAAGCGCTCAACTAAGGCCAAAATAGAAGTCCTCCCTTGTGGGACATTTCCTGCATGGGGGACACTATTGAAGGACACCAAGAATTATTCTTGAAAAGATAATAGATAACTATCCATATATATATATATGTACATCTACGGGTGACTTCAGTAATGGTGATCTCCTGGAAGACAGCTTGGAATCTGAGCTCCTCTCTTATCTTTTCCTCCTTTTTTGGTTGTGTTTGGTGAGCTGTGAAGGAAGGAAGGAGAGTGGGGGGAGAGAGAGAGAGAGAGAGAGAGAGAGAGAGAGAGAGAGAGGAGAGTTTGCTGCTTCTTCTTGATGTCTTGTTTCGTACAGCATCTTGTCTTCCTGATCGACAACAGTAGTTGCCATTAGTTGTTAGGTTTAGGTTTTTTGTTTCTTCTGTTTGTTGCCTTTCATGGCCTTTTATATTCCACAAACTGTTCTCGTAGTACATACGCCTACGCCGTCAAGGTGGTACACTAATGGCAGAAGTATGAATGATATAAAAAGAAAAGTATTTATTATACATGAATACTGGAAAATTGTGATATAGATTATTAGAGATTTTTCTCTAAAACTGGATCCATTCATTCCAAATAATTTTAGTTCAAAACACCACATAGACTCGCATAATAACCTTCTATTGTCTTTTGCTAGATTTTCCTTGGGACAAAATAAGATGCCCCTCTTACAACAAGTAGCATGGTCCAGGATTAGCGTTTCCTTCAACATCACGGCAATGTACTCACTCTCCGAATATTTTTTTTCTTTGAGAAAAATTGGGTCAGACCGAACAAGATTGTGAGGAATTACAACAGAGAGGTTAGAGGGAGAGGGTTAACTGGAGATTATGGGTGATCAGATAGCCGAGAAATCGTCAAAGAAGAGACAATTTATTTACTTAGGATAGTACCCCATTTCCTCCAAATATGTGAGAGTTTGAGCATGAAGCCTGAGACAGTTAGCCGCTGTTCACTTCTGCAATATCTTTTTTATATATACAATTTTAAAATATTTTTTCTTATATTAGAATTTAAAATGACATCTAAACATCATAATAATCCTATTCCAGAATAAAATATTATTCATCAAAATTACATTTTATACCTACTCTTCTATAATTATTATTTTTACTCTTTAATTTGACCAGAGTCATCTCTCATGTCTTATCAACTCTCCTCTTTTTCTATATTCTCTTGTACAGCGCAGCTAAAAGAGAATGAGATTCTCAATCTCATCCACCAACTTTCCTCTCTCGATCTCTTCCATCATCTCCCATCTCTTGATGTTTGTTGAGCTTCCCTGTTCTCATCACTCATCTACTCGTGTTGACAAAATAACAATCGGTAGCGATCATCGAAGCGAATGATGACTCCGAAGTTGTGCCCGTAAGTCATCGCTAGTCGTCGTAACGACAAGTCCAGTAGTTCAACCGAGAGAGATACTTATTATGAAGAGCTCTCCGACCAATGAACGACTAAATTGAACAGGTCCATAAGACTGTTGCATTGGTCATAGCTGCCCGATGTAGCTACAGTCCTACATGATTGGCAATAGTGGAAGAAATAGATTAATCTGTTTATAGTTCCAACAACGATGACTTTCTCTCCCACTAGAAGGAGAAGTCCCTCCAACACTTCCTACAAGCCAAAGTAAAAAAATTCCTATTGAAATCCCTAATTTTATAGATCTGATGATTAGTTATAGTTTTTTCTATCTAATATTTTGGGTACTACCATTATAGTCAATAGAGCTATTTTGATTGTATATATTTCTATCATATTTTACCATCTGAATTTTATTTGTCTGTCTATCAATTAATTGGTTACTCAATACTAAGTAGTGCTTATGTATAGCACTGTGATATTTAGATACAAATATTTATTGACAATGTGGTCATTAGGGCTAAGATGCCGAAGAAGAAAAATGGAGCATTGTCAGGTACCAGGCATGATAATTGGATTGATAAACAAGATACTATTTTATTGGATCTCCTCCGCCAACAACATAACATAAGGAGAAGGAGTGTTAAGACCTTCACAACAGATGTTTGGGATAGGTACACATTGGTTGGGTACAAAAGATAGATGATGAGATAAGTAGAGACAAATAAAAAGTAGATCAAAAATGTTAAGTAGCATCTTCGAACAATACAAGATCCTAAAAGAGAAAAGTGGAGTTGAGATGATACATTGAACAAGTTAGTGGCACCTGATGATGAATCATGGGAAGAGATGATATATATATATATATATATATTTGTTTTAAATATTTATATATCATTTCAATACATTGAATGAATAAATATATGTTTCTAATATATATATTTTTTGTAACAACCAAACACAGTCACGTGACTCTCACGAGGCTTGTGATAGACTCGGATACCACTTTGATAGGCTTTGATACTTAATTGATGAGTTCTTGTATCAAAAGATTGGTTATGCAACGATTCCTTCAAGATATGGATGTATTATAGGAAACAGTCCACGCAACTATTGAAAAATATTCGTCAAATGTTCTCCAATACTCAGAAAATTACTAAATCAATTGGATTAGATCCATAACTTCCTGACCTATAACTTTCATATTTATACCCTTCACATATTCGAACTGTATTAGGGATAAAAATATGGAATAACGTGGGTGATGGTGGTGGTGACGGGTGGAGTGGATGTTAGGGTTATGGATAAAAATGGAGATGAAGGTGGATTGTAGATGTGATTTAGGAATATAGACGACGGGAACGAAGTGGTCGAGATCCCAAAAAGAGGGGTGGTTGACAGTCGAGGGATATTAGAAGTTAGGAGAAACCTTGCCAACGGTAAAGGTGGAAGAATAGTGAAGAGGGAGGAGGGAGATTATGGTAGATAGATGAGAGAGAGGCAAGAAATCAATATTCCAATAATATTATGAAGTTGGCTGCCATCCACATATTTATAGAGGCTAGCCAATAAGTCTTAAAATAATATGTAACCCTAATTCTAGAGGATTCTCGCCGATCGCGTTTGAACATGTCCGATCGCATTCGAATGCACAAAAGACGTTCTCTGTATGTGCGAACGCGATGCAGGCGTTTGAACGTGGGCGTTCGAACTCGCTCGACCGTGTTCGAACGTACAATATGTGTTCTCTGTAATTTTGAACCTAATGCAAGCATTCGCAAGGGCGTTCGAACGCGACCCCACTTGTGTTTGAATGCAACTTATAGGAATTTTATTTTAATAAAAATAAATAACTAATCCAATAAGAAAAGATCCTAACTAAGTGTATTAGCCCACCACGCTTCGTCCCTACCTTGCCCTCAAGGTGAAAAGTCAGGAAAACGCTCCAAGATATTAGTCTCCAACTCCAATGTAGCCTCGTCGGATGGCTTACCAAGCCACTTAACTAGAATCTCTATCTCCAATCTGGTACCATGTCGGTGTCGACATCTAGCAAGTACACGAACTGGCTCTATGATCTCCATCTCCAATGGCTCCGGTAGAACCAATCCAACGGCTCCGGTAGAACCAATCCAACGGCTTCATGATCTCCAATAGAAGACAAGATGCACTCTCGACCTCTTCGGCAGCTCCAAACGATATGCAACCGGGCCAATATGCTCCAACATCGAAACAGACCAAAGTAGCGATATGCTAACTTTTGGTTTCGCATTGGACATAAGGTCACTTGTCGATACAGTTGCACCCTCACAAATACCCAACTGCTGATGTTAAACTCCTGCTCCCTATGGCTACGATCATAAACTTATTTCATGCGATTTTGAGCAAGTTTAAGATGAGCACACAACCTCCTCAATGTGGCGTCTCTATCCATCAAAGCTAAGTCCACCTCCATACGATCTGCATATGCCATTGGATCATAAGCGCGTAACGTCAGAGCCGTGCATCCATACACCACCTCAAACGGAGTCATGCCAATGCTACTATGGTAGGCAGTGTTATAAGACCACTCCGCCCATGGTAAGAACTCCAACCATCGTCTCAGTATCTCTCCAACAAAGCACCTCAAATACCGCTCAATACCTTGATTGACCACCTCAGTTTGGCCGTCCGTCTGTGGATGGTAGGCCAAGTTGAAGTTCAATCGAGTCCTTTGTAATCTGAAAAACTCAGTCCATAATTCACTCATAAATATACGATCACGATCCGAGACAATCGTGCGTGGCATGCTATGTAACCGAGCAACATCTCTAACAAAAATTTTAGCCATCGACTTGGCCTTTTGTGTAACAGCTCGTCCTTAAAAAAACTTAATTTTGAGCTCGATGTGGCCGGCCACACTCGCACAGCTGTTGTTGTTTTGATGGGCCCCACCGCTGCCGTCGGAGCCTCCCTCCTCTACCGCCTTCTCTCTCTTTAAATCTCTCTCTCTCTTTCTCTATCTCTCGGTCACTCTCTCACTCTCTCACTCTACTCTCTCTCTACTCTCTCTCGCTCTCCTTCCTCTCCTCGTTGCCGACGTCAGCCCGCTGCCACCTCCCCGAAGCCGCCGCCACCAGTGAGATCCCTCATCCCCCTATCTTTCCTTTTCTTCCTCTCTCTATCTCTCTTTCTCTCTCTCTCTCTCTCTCTCCCTCTCTCTTTCTTGCCCCGAGCTCAGGCTCGTCGGAGCCAAGCCGCCGGCGAGAGGCCGGCCGCACTTCCCTCCCTTCTCTTTCTTCTCTTTTTCCCTTCTCTTCTCCTCCTTTCTTCTTTCTTCTTTCTTCTTCCTTTCTTCTTCTTCTTCCTCAGCTGCTTCTTCTCTTCTTGTTGTTCTGCAACAGTGTTGGGCTCGGCCCAGCACTGTAGCAGGCCAGTGCTAGGCCAAGCTCAGCACTAGTACTAGTAATCCCTTATTTTTTTTATTTTTTATTTATTTATTTAGATATTTCTATCTTAATTATTGCAAATAGATTATTTAGACATTAATTATTTTAATAACAATATATATTCTTCAATATGATTATTATTAATTATAATTTGTATAATTAATAATTATTTAGGTATAAATATAGGTAATACTTATATTTATTTATTTATATGTCTATTAGATTAATAGATAGATTGTAAATTATAATTATAAGATTTATATTCTAATATTCTTATGATATATATTTTAAGTAATTTTATTAATTTATTATATATTAGTATTCTGCAACAAATAAAATACTACACTTATTAGTTATTTATTTATTATTTTATCGAGCAAAGACTACATTGTCCCTAATTAATCAAGATAATGTATGAATTATAAAATTATTTAGAATTAGACCTTGTCAATACTTATAGTTATTTAGCATTTTATTTTATTTTATTTTATTTTATAATATAATATTTAGAAATAATCTTATATAAAAGTAAACAGACCTCTTCTCCTTATGTTACAACTAACATTTTATGATAATAATATAATTATAGTATTTGAATCGTATCTATAATATAGACCTAGTTATGCAATAAAAAATAAAGAGAAGTGAATCTAAACCTAATAAAATTTTATATTTTAATTGAATTAATTCTAATTAGATAAACGGCTAACATTATACTACTTAAATATTTTCAAATCCTGAAGCTCCTTATGTGAGACCCCTGTGGACTCGACGATGAGTTGATGTTTGACTAACGGACGTGAGAGATACATGGTTTGTGTCTTCTGATCAGACAGTGAGTAGTCTTATTCCCTAGACGCCTTTCTCAAATTAGATTATATTATATATTATGTACATGCATGTTTTGGCATCCAGCATGATTATATAATTTTATCTAGAGATGATTACAGTCGAGTATATTTTATCATACATTTAATTATGCTGATCTGGGATATGAGTACATTGGTGATATATATAGAGATAATTGGAGATGATTCTATTGCTATGATTGTATACTGAATTAATCTATAGCATGAGTATGCATGTAATAGATTAGCATGAGTATGCATGTGTTGACTACATAGTGGAGCTACATGATATTATTTTTCTCTTGATTCCTATTCCACCTAAATTCCTGTTATACGTGACTTATTATCTTATTGGATATATGCATATGATCTGTCATTTAGAAGGAAAGCATTAAATGTGATTAATAGGATAGTTGATAAAAAGCGTGAGGATACCCGAGTGGGCGTGGGGGTTAGGACGCGCTTGATGGATGATTGATCGCTCGACATAGTCGTAATCCTGTTACCCTTACGTCCGAGGTCATTAGTCTGTGTGTGAAGCAGACATTTAGACACATGCTGTTCGCCAAGGCATATGTGGCGAGTTATCCTCACGAGGTTTCTATCAGCTAGAAAGGGTGCCCGGTTTGGATGGATGTTGATACCCTAGTGGGTGGCGGGGTATGGTTATATTTCAGATACTCTTGCGGGTGATGGAGTATGCTTTGAGCCTTCGGACATGATGTTGAGGCTGGGTACCAGGTGTATTTCTTTCTTTTTAACCCCCACAGATATTATGGTACGTGATACTGCCTTGAGATATCCTGATGAGATATTTTAGAGCAAAGATGAGGTGAGCTATAGATGCGAGATGGTATAGATGATAGTTTATATAGAAATTGAGTTGTACCGGTATTTGATATTTGTACTCTTTTGTATTAGACGATGATTTGTATAATACAAGTCGAATCATGGCGTAGTCTTGTATTAGTTATTTTAGTTGTATATTGATGGTTTGTTGTGGCCTAAGTGGGTCCTGCCAGATTATGTAGTGGTCTAGTGTATATTATTATACACTTTGATATTCATATGTTAATAGATTTATTTGGTTAATAGTATGATTTATTTGGTAATGGATTATGTGATCATGGATAGGTTAGTATGTATTATTTGGTGATGTCATGATTATATGTGCATAGGAGAGTATTTGTGCGTGACGGGCCTCGCCCGACTTGTCGCGTGTGCTGCGCATGCCGTGTGGGTGCGTGGGCATGCACGTGCCTATGCCAGGTGGGGGCGTTACACTTTGACACGGTTCGGTATAGGTAAAGGCTGTAGTAATCTGGCCGGTTTCAATATGGTTGCCTTATCACTTTGACAGACTTCACAAGCACGAACAAAACTCCTCACATTCTGCCTCAATCTTGGCCATGTGCAACTCTAATATATCCTCCTATAAGTCCTCAAGACACCCTCATGACCAGCCTGGAGTTTGGTGGAAGTGCTCCAATAATTTCTGCCATAATCCATCATTTGCGGGCACCCGAGTGCATCCGCGGTCCAACAGCAACTCGCCTTGGTTCTCCAACTCTGGATGGTGCTCCGGATCATCCATCACCTCCTATAACAATCTCAAAATATCTGGGTCATATGTACATGTATACCTCAGCTCGTCAAGGAAGGGAAAGGTAGGAGAAGAATAGGTTGCAAGCTCGGCGATATCGGTTTGGCGCGATAGTACATCCGCCGCTCTATTTTCCATTCCTTTTTTGTATTATATTTCATAATCATACCCCAACAATTTTGTGACCCATCTCTTCTGTGCCTGAGTGTGTATACGCTGTCCCACAAAGTATGGAAGACTCCTTTGATCGGTTCGTATAATGAATCTTCTACCGATCAAATAAGGCCTCCACTTTATCATCACATGCAGAATTGCTAACATCCCTCTCTCATAAGTCGATAATTGCTAAGATTTTTGTGACAAAGCATTACTAAGATAGGAAATGGGATGTCCTCCTTGCATTAGTACAGCTCCTATGCCAACACCCGACGCATCAAATTCCACAATGAACTCTTTGGTGAAGTCCGATAGCGCTAGAAAGGGTGCCGTCGTCATTGTTGTTTTTAGTTTTTCAAAGGTAGAAGTAACTTTATCTGTCCATCTAAAAGAGTCCTTCTTCAACAAAGAAGTGAGATGAGCAACGATCTTGCCATATCCGACGATGAATCGGCGATAATATCCGGCCAGCCCCAAAAATCCTTTCAATCCGGTGGTAGTAGTAGGAATAGGCCAAGCGGTCATACATGCAACCTTTGGAGGATCCACCGCTATATCATCCGCTGAAATGATGTGGCCTAAATACTCCACTTGTGGAACTCCCCATAGGCACTTGGACTTTTGATCTTCAATTGGTTTTGCTTCAACAAATTCAGCACATCCTCCAAATGTCGCCAATGCTCCAATTCAGTCCTACTATATACCAAAATATCGTCAAAAAATACCAAGACATACCTTCACAAGAGAGGCCAAAATATATCATTCATTAGGACTTTAAAGGTAGCTAGAGCATTGGTGAGACCAAAAGGCATCACTCGGAACTCGTAATGCCCGTCTGGAGTCTGAAATGTAGTTTTGTGCACATCTGACGAGTGAACTCTAATTTGATGATACCCAGCCCTCAAGTCAAGCTTGCTAAATATAGTCACCCCTGCAAGCTCGTCCGACAACTCCTCGATAACCAGAATAGGATACCGGTCCTTGACGGTAATAGCATATAGTGCCGGATAGTCGACACAAAAACACCATGTCCTATCCTATAAGTATGATCTATGACTTGGTTGAATGAGACCTTGCTCCAACTTCTCGGCTACCATCTTTGAGATAACTTCTTTTTCCACATGTGGATATTGATATGGCCTCACTCACCGGTGCAGCCCCGAGTACAATCTCTATGCGATGGTCCACCGCTCTCCTCGGTGGCAACTTTTGTGGCTCCTTATACAGTCCAGAAAAGTTATCTAATAAATTAGATAATTCAATGGTAGTACCTGAACTCATTTAAGTCTCATCTCCTACTGGTCATAACTAAAGAAGATAGACTAAATCATACGCAGAAGGCAGTCCCACCATAGGCTACATCGTAGGAATCGGCGTAGACCAAACACCATCCAGCCGCACATCTTTGTTTTCTTATTTAAATTTCATCCACATGCTCTAGAAATCAAATGTGATGGGTCCCAAACTTTGTAACCACTGAGTACCAAGGACAATGTCCGCTCCTCACAGTGCCAACGGATACAAGTCCACAATAATGTCGTGTCTTTGCACCCGAATACCGACTCGGCGACACAAGCTCTCTGCCTTAAGCTTTGTGCCGTCTCCAATAGCAATGTCAAATCCCGTGGTTGGTTCGGCATCCAAATCTAATCTCCTCACTAACCTCTCGTCTAGAAAGTTGTGTGTACTCTCCGAATCAATGATGATGTGCACACAATGCTTTCTAACGAGTCCGTCTACTAGTAACGTCCTCGGCGCAAAAGTACCCAAATATGCTGCATCGATATTTCAGCTTGGATATCTTCCTCCGCACCCTCCACAACGGCCTCCTCATGGACCTCCTCTAGAAAATCTCCATCATCTATGCGATGGTCCACTCCTCGGTGGCAACTTCTGTGGCTCCTTAAACAGTCCAGAAAAGTTATCTAATAAATTGGACAATTCAATGGTAGTACTTGAACTCATCTGAGGCTCATCTCCGACTGGTCCTAATTGAAGAAGATAGACCAAATCATACGCAGAAGGCAGCCCCACCATAGGCTGCATCACATGAATCAGTGGAGATCGAACGCTATCAAGCCGCACATCCTTGTTTCCTTGCTTAAATTTCATCCACATACTCCGGAAATCAAAAGTTACGGGTCCCAAAATCTATAACCACTGAGCACCAAGGACAATGTCCGCTCGTCTCAGCACCAATGGATATAAGTCCACAATGATGTCATGTATACCGACCTGGCAACACAAGCTCTCCGTCTTAAGATTCGTGCCATCTCCAATAGCAACGTCAAACCCCGTGGTCGATTCATCATCCAAACCCAATCTCCTCACTAACCTCTCATCTAGAAAGTTGTGTGTACTCTCCGAATCAATGAAGATGTGCACACAATGCTTTCTAACGAGTCCATCTACTCGTAATGTCCTCAGCGCAGAAGTACCCGAATATGCATGCATCGATATTTCAGCTTGGATATCTTCCTCCGCACCCTCCACAACGGCCTCCTCATGGACCTCCTCTGAAAACTTTCCATCATCTACAACCTCATCATCCTCCTCAAGACCATCTATAAGCATCACACTTTCGATCGGTTTAGAACATCGATGATCGCGGGTGAAACGCTCATCACATCGAAAGCAAAGGCCCTTCGCTCTTCGCTCCTCCACTTGGGCAGGTGTGAGAGATCGAATGGGGGGTCTTGTGTCTCTTCTAAGATCGAAAGAAGGTCTCAAGGGTGATCGTGGTCTAGTACTCGCAGCTGCTGTTTTTGAAACCGCAGAATTTTTAGTCGGCGTTCTAGGTGCAAATTTCCCATCTCGGTTGCCCCAATTGGTTTTCATTGCCATCTTTAGAGCCTTATGTTTTTGCTCCATCCTCACAGCCTTCTCAAAGGCCTCCTCAAGAGTAGTAGGACAAAGAGCACGAGCATCTGCCTGAATCTCATCCCGCAGCCCTGAAATAAATATGCTTATTAATATCGATTCGGGTCAAGGTGGCTCATAATGACTACTAACTCTTTCAAACTTAGCTTGATACTCCAATACAGTCGTCCTCTGAACCATCTTGCTTAATATGACAGCAAAATCTTCATATGCTACTGTCCAAAATCTGCGTGTAATCCTCCTACAAAAATCAGCCCATCCGATAAATCCTCCACCATAAATAACCAATCTATACCAATGCAATGTCGTTCCTTGGAGGTGAAAGCTTGCCATCTGAATCTTTGCATCTTCCGCTATACCTTGACAATCAAAATATTGTTCAACTTGAAACACCCAATCCATTGAATCACCGCCTTGGAATTCTGAGAAATCCAAGCGTGTGGTTCTCCCTCGAATAGCATTGTCGGGTTCGCGAAAGATCCTTGGTTTATGTCTAAAACTTTGTGCAAGTTGATCCCCTTCTCTAAATCTTCAAACATATCCATCACCATCTCCAAAGGAATCAACCTCATCCTCAAAGTGCCAATCTTCCTCATCGACGAAGCGTACCAGTGCCGCACGCCTCTCGGGTTCCACTATTGCCGGTCTTGGGTTTTGCAACAGAGGTGGGGAATGATGTGTAGGCATAGGTAAAAGGGGATCATTGACACTCGCATGACGCATCTAGACCTGTGGGGTATCAGTTCGATGAGGTCCCACCGCTGGTCCTTCTTAAAACTCCGATCGCCGTCAAGGAGATGACGAATTAAATCAGTTCATGACATATTCCTTGAAATCATTGTGATCATTTTGAATCGAGTCAACTCTATGCATCAATGTATGGAACATGCCATTAAGTTCATCCATATTCGCACTCATGGACGTTGGTTAACTCGGTCCTACCATGGTCGCTCCAAAGGAATCAACCTCATAGTTAGGGTCATCGTGGATTGAGTCTTCCCTTGTCAGTGTGCTCTCTATAGGTCTCCTTGTTGATGTCATCTTCCTTGTTCCATTAATAGAGGTCTGAGATTTGTCTGCTCTGATATCACTTTGATAGGCTCTGATACCAAATTGATGAGTTCTTGTACCAAAATATCGGCTACACAATGATTCTTTCAAGATCTAGATGTATTATAGGAATTAATCTGTACAACTATGGGAAAATATTCGTTAGATATTTTCCGGTAGTCAAAAAATTATGAAACCAATTATATTAGATCCTTAACTTCCTGATCTAGAACCCCTTATTTGAGACCCCATGGACCTTGCTAGCGATGAGTGTCACTCGGTTGATTGGCGGATGTAAGGGATACGTGGTTTGTGTCTTCTGATCATTGTGAGTAGTCTTATCCCCTAGACACCTTTCTCAAATTAGGTTATATTATATATTATGTATATGCATGTTTTGATCTCCAGCATGATTATATGATTTTATCTAAAGATGATTACAGTCAAGCATATTTTATCATGTATTTGATTATGCTGATCTGGGATATGAGTACATTGGTGATATATATAGAGATGATTGGAGATGATTCTACTATTATGATTATATACCGAGTTGATCTGTAGCATGAGTATGCATGTGTTGACTACATAGTGGAGACTACATTGTATTATTTTTCTCTTGATTCCTATTCCACCTAAATTCCTATTATGCAGTGACTTGTTATCGTACTGGATATATGCATATGATTTATCATTTAGAAGGAAAGCATGAAATATGATTGATAGGATAGTTGATAGAAAGCGTGAGGATACCCGAGTGGGCACGAGGGTTAGGATGCGCTTAGTGGATGATTGATCGCTCGACATAGTCGCAATCCTGTTGGCCTTACGTCCGAGGTCGTTAGTCTATGTGCGAAGCAAACATTCAGACACATGTCGTTCGCCAAGGCATATGTGGCAAGTTATCCAAACGAGGTTTCTATTAACTAGGAAGGGTGCCCGATCTGGATGGATGTTGATACCCTAGCAGGTGGCGGGGTATGGTTATATTTGAGATACTCTTGCAGGTGGCGGGATATGCTCTAAGCCTTTGGACATGATGTTGAGATCGGCTACCGAGTGTTGATTGTGCAAAGTGGTCTAGTATAATAATATTATATCGAGATGTCGGTGATAATCGTGATGTTAAGAAATGCATATGATTTCATTATCATTTGTTGTACCTGATTATCAAATGGTCATATGCATCATAGGTGGTTGCATTTGATATCATAGCATGATCATGATCGGCATGCATCATATGTGTTATATTTGAGAGAGAGAGTTATGTTGATGGTATGATATGGAGATTTATTTATACATTGTCGATGATTATATATTTTATCAGTTATGACATGACATGTTATCTATTTTTTATTTATGTATTATTGAGGAACATTCATATACTCATTCATGATATGATGCTCTTTCTAATTCATATTATTTAGTACATGATTTACTCTCTATTTGACATTACTGATTCGGGGTAAGGTCTATTCACTAAGCCTTTTGCTTATGACTCTCTTATTTCTTTTCTAACCCCCTCAGATATGTGGTAGGTGATAGCAACTTGAGATATCTTGAGGAGATATTTTAGAGCGAGGATGAAGTGAGCTATAGACGTGAGATGGTATAGAAGATAGTTTAACCAGATATTGAGTTGTACAATTATTTGATATTTATACTTTATTGTATCAAACGGTGATTCGTATAATATATGTCAGATTATAGTGTTCTTGTGTATTAGTTGTTTAGTTATATTTTGATAGTTTGTTATGGCCTGTGTGGGTCCTACCAGATTATGTAATGGTCTAGTGTATATTATTGTGGACCTAGATATTCATATGTTAACAAGTTTATTTGGTTAATAGTATGATTATTTGGTGTTGGATTATGTGAGTATGAATATGTTAGTAGGTAGTATTTGATGATGTCATGATATATGTGCACATGAGTGTATCTGCGCGTGACGGGCCCCGCTTGTCTTGTCGTATGCGCCGCGCGTGCCGTGTAGACGTGTGAGCATGCACGTGCCTATGCTGGGCGAGGGCGTTACAATTCTGGTGGTATCAGAGCTTATGTTTAAGGATGATTTGGCAAACCATCAAGTATAGTAGTTATCAATTTATTTTAGGATTACTCTAGTAATCGATCTTTACGAGTGAGATATTAATTGGTTGAGATAGAGATCTTGGTTGTGATGTTGAGATTATTAAGTTTTGATATTTGACGATATTAATAGAAATAATTTGAGATATTAGTAAGAATTTATCTAAGCGACTAATGAATTGGAAGAGATATTACTAAAATCATGCATTGATGTTATTGATGTTGATGTGTTATAGGCTGTGGAGCATAATATTGGATATATAGACTTGTTCATATGTTGTGATAAAGTGTAGAAATTTATAAATATGTGGAGATATGTATTTTGTGGAGAAGAATTATTATCAATAGATTTGAGGTTATTCTAAGCAGATATAGCATATTTTTGGATTTTTGATCTTTTATGGATATATTTGATATTAGGAGATCGATGTAAAGAGATATATGCACAGAGAAACTATTTTGATTTTTATGAGGGTTATAATTATGGATTGTGGATGGATGAGTAAAACATATGATGATTTTGTATAGCGAAAATGATATTAAGTGATGTGATTGTATATGGAAAAGAATTTTTGGGATGACTAGTATGATAAATTATGTTTGCAAGATACTTGTGTTAGTAGGTATACAATTTTGATTATACCGATGAGATGGATAATTTAATAGGGATATGTTTGTCCAATAGTATTACTAGATGATTAACGTCTCGTTTAAATCTTTAAGTTGATGATTACCAAAGAGGGTAATGAGCATAGGAAATATGGCATGGGTAAAGTTATTGGATTATGAATTATTTCAGTAGTTGAGACGTAATGTATATAGTTCTAGATGACATGATAGTAGGTTTAGTTTAGTAGCTGCTAAGTATATGAATATGATTAGATAGAAATAATGATAATGGAAGGAATTATATAGAGTAGTGATAGTTACTAAGTTGATGGTCTCATGACATATAACAGTGAAAGTATATTTTGATTATTAAATTAGTTTTGGACATTGATTTAGAGGATAAGAATATTATAGCATGATGTTCATGTATTTTGGTTAATGAATTTTAATTACAAATACACATACTTTTTTTTTTATGATTATTAGGTGATGTTAATGATGTTATAGAAAGATTTTTGATGATGCTATAAGATTAAATTGTACAGTATATGTGATGGACTTTATATAGAGGATGTGATAGAATATTAAGTTGAGACTCTTGATGAAATATGAGATTTATGTGATTTAATTAGAAATGAGATTTGTTGGTTTTAATCATAGATGTTAAATTGAGACATTATATGCTTTGATAGGTTAGTTGTTTTGATGATACTGATCGGAGAGATAATTTGATAGAGTCATTAATAGAGCCTATAGATATGATTATTTATTATGACTGATAGATGATTTGGAAATTGATCTACTTACTTCATAGGACGGTAATGAAAAGAATACAGAGGGCTACTATATTTCATATACAGTGTATTGATGGATGTTTATTATACTGCTAGAGGATAAGCATATAATAATGTATATGAAAGTGATCATATCAGCATTTGTTTAACCGTTGGCGTACATGTTCGATTATTACTAGAGGTTATTGAGCGAGCCTTTTAGACTGATGAGATTGATCTTAATAATTGTAAAGACTTACAGGTTTGCATTTGAGTCTTAAGATAAAGATATTTGATTGGAGATAATAATTTCATGATTGGTTCCATTATAGTTAGTGAAAATTTGATCTTTTAATGGATTGCAAAGTTAAGGTTGTGAGTTGATCTAAAGTAAAATGGAAGATATACTAATAAGATTGTAATTTATATTTTTGGATGTCTTTTGATCTATGTGAATCAGTTAGTGTCAGTTATTTTATTAGCAGATTATAATAACATTACCAATTCGGGAGATTAATCTTAGTAGCTTTAGTTCATGTACAATGATATTGTGGATTTGTCTAAGATATGTTTATGTATTCTTAAAGATCAAATATGATGGACTAGTAAATATTTGTGTGGCAATGGATTAATATTATGAATTGAATATTATATTTATCGAGATATTGAAGAGATTATTGGATTACTTAGTAGAACTCAGTAGATAGTCTTTGGACCTGAATATTGATATCATTAAGTGATATTTTGGTGGATATACTAGTAGTGATAGTAATTAAATAGATAATGATCAAATTGGAATTATGTGAATCGAGGAATGAATAGTTTGGATACAGAAATGATTGATAGAAAGATCATTATAAAGTTTATCATGTATGTTTATTCAGATAGTTTGAATTTAATCTTTCAGATATTGCAGATTAAGAAGGAAGATAAAGTGGAGAATTAGAAGAGTGTATAAATTCGTTTGAGGTTGCATTAGAATTAGCATTAATAGGTTGGATTTGATGAACTATATATTATTTTGAAGAATGTATTATGAATACACGTTCATATTGTAGCCTTGTATGGATAGGTGTGATCTCTTATATTGATTTATCTAGTAATTTGTATAATGGTTTAAGCATATGAGAGGTGCACTTTAAATAAGAGACTTTGTGCTATTGCCTAAATTTTATGAGGATATCAGATGATGCTGTGTATGTTTAGATTAGTGACAATATTTGTCTAGAAAGAGAAGCATGAGTTAAGCATTTCGAATGTTCTTGAAATAATTTGTATTTATCGTTCTACTTGGTATTAGTGATAGTATTGAGGGATAATCCATTGAATATATTTAGGATCGGAGTATATATTCAATATATTGAAGATAATTTACTTAAATAGATTGTATCGTATTATCATATGTGATTATGGCATTACGATGTTGTATTATTGTGGTTAGCAAGAAAAGTGATAAATTTGGACAGCTTGAGGTATTTTGGAGTAGCATATGATTGAATTAATAGATGACAATACTTTTTATATTGTAGAATGAATGTACGCTTTCTTGCAGACCGATGGTATTAATAATATTTATAGATATGGTATGATTACCTGACTGACCTAGATCTAGAAATTTTAATTTTCTAAGGGAGTTACTTATGGTTGTGTAATATTAGGAGTGAATGAGTAAGCTAGTGAACTAAGTATGAGTTATGAATCTGAAAAAGTGAGATTGCACAGTTGTCGATTTGATGAGAAGGTAGTGGAACTAGATATGTAGATTCTCTTACAATACCAGTGTGATTTAAATTTCGGGGTCAAAATTTTTATAGGGGGGGAGGAAAATGTAACAACCCAACCTTAAAAATGAAAAAAAAATTACTGTGGCCGGCCTCATGCCCATGCAGCGCCACCCATGCAACTTGATGCTGCATGGGGGCGCCAGGCGTCACTTCCCCGGCTAGATATGTGGTACGTGATATCTGTATTTGATATCACTGATTCGGAATAAGGTTTATTCACTAAGCCTTTTGCTCATAACTTTCTTATTTCTTTTCTAACCCACTCAGATATGTGGTACGTGATAGCGACTTGAGATATCTTGAGGAGATATTTTAGAGCGAGGATGAAGTGAGCTATAGACGTGAGATGGTATAGAAGATAGTTTAATCAGATATTGAGTTGTACAATTATTTGATATTTATACTTTATTGTATCACACGGTGATTTGTATAATACATGTCAGATTAGAGTGTACTCGTGTATCAGTTGTTTAGTTGTATTTTGATGGTTTGTTATGGCTTGTGTGGGTCCTGTCAGATTATGTAGTGGTCTAGTGTATATTTTTGTGGACCTGGATATTTATATGTTAACAAGTTTATTTGGTTAATAGTATGATTTATTTGGTATTGGATTATGTGAGCATGGATATGTTAGCAGGTAGTATTTGATAATGTCATGATATATATGCATAAGAGTGTATCTATGCGTGACGGGCCCCACCCATCCTGTCACGTGCGCCACACGTGCCGTGTGGGTGCGTGGGCGTGCACGTGCTTATGCCGGGTGGGGGTGTTACAGCTTATCTCAACTATCTTGTCAAAAAGAAGCTAGAAAGGTTATATCTTATTAGGATGAAAAGATGATCTATTACATATTAAGATATTATAGACAAGGTTAATGATATCCCTAATTAGTAAGAATATTTTATCTCATCTATTATATTTTTATGATTATGATTGAGTCAAATTATGCACAAAGATATAATTTTCATATTTTTAATGATATTTTTAATGTTGTCTTCTTGTTGGCCGTGTGGATTACATTTGGAATGATGGATTCATGTATTTCACAAGAAAAAAGGTGATGGATCTGGTAAAGGGTTACATGATTGTAGATAATGTTAGTTTTGCACAACAAAGGATGTATCACAACTGTGCTGAAGTTTTAGAAGAATATGCTCAAAGTTGTTTTATATAGACTTACATGTAAGTTATAATTTATTTCGCATTTTTTACTTCTTACAACTTAATTATTTGAAACATTGTAGAGGTCTTTGAGCATGAAGTCGGATTCAATGGTTAGACATCGTGTATCTGGTGCTCTTGAAGGTGGAAGGCTAAGAAAGTATGCTTGTTAGATGATTCAATTGAATATATTTTTGCATTGACACCTTCTTGTTGTTGATTTAGAAAATAGTGTTCAATGATATTACTCTACAATAGAAGTAGAATAGTATTGGAGGCGACAATAGTGGTATGAAGTTCAAATATTGATTTCATGTTCATCTAGTACTATTTGCAATAGCATATAACTTATATAAATCTATATTTGCAACACGGAAAATGGGTAAAAGACACCTAGAAAAGACTAGTTTCTGACATACATGGAGTCCAAGCTGGCAGCGATTGGAAATTTATAGAAATTAAATATATTGCAAGGCAACATCAAAATGTATTGTGATAAATTTCTCTTAGAATATGAAGATCGAATTCAAAGAAATACTGAAGTCGCTGGATTTGGACAAAATGATATGAAATTGCTTCGAGTTAAGCATGCTATATAGCTAGCAACTGATAATTTTCTAAAGAATTATAAATACTTTCACTTTTAAGTCTTTACACAAAATTGTAGCATCTAAACTATGTATAATAGGATAGAGTTATTTTACATTTTTTGCGGGGAGCAACTGAAGGTTTTATGAGTAATAATTCTTATGATCAATCTCTTTCAACTGTATTATTGATTGGCAATTTGATGGTAATTTATTTTTCTATTAAATTGTATTATTTATGGACATATTTAATTTTACCTATTTTGGGTTTATACAAATGATGATCACTGCACTTATCTAACTGTACATTGTTTACCAAGGGTTGTTAGCATTTTTTTTTCTTTTTTGCTGTTGTTAATAGAAAGAGCCTTTGCAATGTACTTTAGCATGGAATTTATTTCCTTCTTGTGAGTTTTAGCATTTGTTGTGTTGTTAAGCTTTATTATTCTTGTATCATTTGGTAGGTGCTCCTAAGATTTGTCAAGAAGTTTTGATTTCCTATGGAAATCTAAAGCTTCTAATAAGGATATAGCTTTAATTCTGTTTCATTTTCTTCATGCATATTTTTCAATTGTCTCACATTATGGTGCAGAAACATCTAACAAGCTGACATGATGTCTTATCCCTGCTTTACTTTTTCAAAGGATGGATATCAAAAATATGTCCAGAGGTTAGCTGTGCTCGGAGAAAAATTGTTTGTATTCTCACTATTACCATTAATTGTAGTTGTGACTGCATTTTACAAGACTTCCTATTAAATTTGATGCAACTATTCTAAATGAGTGGACTATGGTGCAGCTATTCTAGAGTGGAATTAGATGATATTTGTTTTGGTTCTTTTCTTATAGGTCATGTTGTTTGTTGTCTTATAGTAATCCATTTATACTTTATTATGGTAAATATACATTGGTGGAGTTGTAGTGTTTTGAAAGTTTGAATGATTAGCGAAATGTCTAGTAGCCTTGAAATAGTTTTGAATTTTGATGGTTGAGAATGTATGGCATGTGGCTGGTATAACATTTTCTTGTTTGGTGCTTATTTTTCACTCTAACTTATTTTCAACTGAATATATATGCTGAATTAGAGAATATGTCATTGAATATAGTAAATATAGTTTTAAGAATTATTGTATATAAAGACGGTAGATTAGAAATTATTGGTTTTAGATAATTTAGTAAAGTTTACCTGTAAATTCTTGCACGAGTTAGATAAAGAACTAACCTAGCTCGTATCCCAATAAGAGAAGGGAGTGAGGGAGTGAAGAGGGTTTCATCATTGGGTACTGCTAGGTTAATGGATCGGGTTATTCAAGCAGGACTTATTATTTAGTTAGAACGCGAGTATAGGAATATTCAATATGTATTCATATCTAAAAATATATAGTGCGGGCTTATAACCCCGCATTACTTCGTAGTTCCTCTTTATATCCTCTAATGCATGTTATTTTAGTGCAGGCTTATAACTCCACAGTGCCTCTTTATTTAGTGCATAGTTACTTTATATAGAAAGTGTGAGGTTTTTTTCCTACATTGCAGACTTATAACTCTATATTACCCCGTAGTGCATAGTTATTTATTCATAATTTGGACATATATAGTATTTTAAGTCCGCAATTTTAATAAAAAATATTATTATTTTAGAAATATGCTATTTACTATTACTACTTTAACATATACTCAACAGGATTATAGTCATTTGGTTTAAAACATCACCAATTCCCAATATAATTTTATTATTCTTCAATAATTTAATATCAACTTTATGTCACATCAAATATATTATTACTCATTATATTATTATTAAACTAAACATTAGAATAACTTATACTAGTATTAACTCTCTTCTTCTAGTAATTAAAATTATAATAGTTATGCTTATTCCTCCATTATTCTACAAATGAACAAAGCCTTACTCAACCCCCATCCATATCCAAATCCATATATTTACAAAAACGCTATCCGTATCTGAGTTAGAGAGAGTATTTTTAACTTGAATTCAATCCGGATCGAATCAAGTAGCAAGTCGCATTGTGATTCGAATCACATTGAATCATCTTGTGCATGGATATGACCCATGGATCCTTTTATTTAGTTTTCTTCAAAAACAAGAATTTTGATTATCGCATTTGAACTTAGGGAGGTCGTGTTGGAACGCCTCGTTCCAATACTTGCATACATTTGCACACACAGAGAATGCAAATTATTTGTTTGAATGCGACTTCGAATGCATGGAGGTCGCATTCGAACGCTACATATGTTCACACATACAGAGAACGCAAATTGTGGATTCAAATGCGCTCGGTGAGAATGCACTATTTCTAGGTTTATCATTTGTTAATTTTACTTGTTAGATTAGCCTCTTAATATATGGAAGGCAACCTATTAGGAAAAATCAATGAATATTGTGTTTTCCTTCCTTCTTCCTCTATTCTAAATCTTCTCCTTCCTCGCTCAAACCCTAGCCACATTCCACCTCGACGCTGGTTACTCCTAGCCCCCACTCGATTGTTGGGTCCTCCCTCCTCCTTGGGATCTTAGCCACCTTCTCCTCACTCTTCCTTCACCCAACAGCACCTCGTGCAACCAATCCATCACAACCATCATCACAATCACCGATCATCTCCACCTCCATCGTAACTTTTCCTATTTTCGCCCTAGCTGCATTCAGAATCTGTGAAAGGCGTGAATATCAAAAATATAAATAGTAAAAATACAAAATTAACCTATCTAGTTTTATAATTTTCTGACTATAAGAGAATATTTAGCAAATATTTTTCTCCAACTATACGGATTGCTTCCCTGCATCCGAGCTTAAACAAGTAGTTGAAGCTTGTCCATAACATGTGGATGTTAATCCAACCCATTTTCACCCCTAACAAAGTACCTTTTATTGTGAATATATGAGGAGAGAAAGATATGAGAGAATAATTAAAATGATAGTTAATTAAAGCAACATTTTTAAGGGCAAAATAATAATTAGGCTTTGTTGGTAATCGTAAAGTAGTTGAATGGATATTAAAAAAGGAGAGACAAAAAATGGGTTTAAGTAAATTGTCCCAAAACCCAATTTATCATTAAACTGATGTTTGGTTAACTAAGAATCTGCAAAATTTTACACATCTAATCACTACATTATCATGATTTCTCTTATCCTCAATTTACCTACATAATCACCATGGAATGAATAAAAGATTGATGATTATTTGATTGTCCAAATCAAAGCCACAAACTGATCAATAAAATAGACGAGATGACAAATTTTCTCTCCATAAGTTATTTGAAGTATCACATAAACTCTCCAAAGCATTTGTTCTGCACTCCAATTGTTTAAAAGAGAAACTAGAAACTGAATTATACAAGTTCGTAACATAATATGATGCACTTCACCAGGGCATGCTAGCCAGTTAAACCAAGTCTCTTTTATTAGCCAGCTACGTTATAGCATGAACTCAGATATGTAGTAGATCAAAATTCTTTACACGAAACAGGACAACATTACAGATATTTACATTAGATTTGTTGAATCCATGACAAACTGCAGGCAGAGCAATCGATAACCATTGATAGGTGTACAGAATCTGTCAGCTTCTTCCATGACTAATCGAGGAAAATACCAGATAAATTACTGGCTCAAAGAGATGGCGCACAAACATAAACATATGAGGTTAGATTAATTATAACAGCCTGAATCTGCACAAAAAAAAGAAAAGAAGAAGAAAGAGAAATAGAACTTAGTTTCAGATGAAAAGAAGTGCATCGGAAATATATTTGGTTTAAACAGTGAGAAGTATCACGAAACCTTGGGCTTCTATTTCACACTGGCAAATGAACCCAATTTGGATAAGTCTGGAACCCAGAAGGACAGTTCAGATGATCCAGTGGTGAACATGAGACATCCAGGAGCCCACTTAATTAGTGGCGGCTCTGTATCCGTACTTCCCCAGCATGCAACCTGCAGTAATAATCAACAATATCAACCTTGACAAAAATCAAGAAAGAAAAGAAATGATAAAGCATTTGTCCATTAGGACACTTGAATGTGTATTGGAAAATCATAAGATATGATATATATATGAATGTTATTGTCGTACTTTGCCATTTCTAACATTCCAAGCATAAACACTGCCATCACCAGAACCTGTTGAACAAAATTATAAGGCTGGATAATGTTGAAACTGATATGAGGAAGCAAAATGAATAAGCAAAAATAAGCAAATGAATAACCCTTGGAGATCTCTCATGCAGTCAAATAGAAAATAAACTCGTCACTTGTCAGGCAAAGGGTGGAAAACAATGTTTGACCTGATACGATATAAGTTCCATCAGGACTGAAAGAAGCCTCCAATGTGGCATTGCTTAAAACTGGCTTGACATTGTATGTGGATATCTACCAAAGAGTATCAAATTTAAATTAGTACAACCAGCTGTAAAGGTCGGAGTTAATAGTACTATCTTGCTAAAGATTTAAAAAATAAGTAAATGAACAATTATATACACCTAAAATAAATAAGTAAATAAATTAAAACTCACTGTTGTGCCACGGAAGGAATCAAGTACATGTATATGCCCATCTTTTGTTGTCAAAAGCATAAGTCTGCCGTCGTTGCTGAATTTTATGACATTGGCCTCAGAATCATCTCCACCAATAGAAAAAGTATCAAATGGTCCCTGATACATGCAGAGATATAAGAAGAAAGTATTAAGGACTATGCTTCCAGATCAATTTATCTTACACAGTGGCTAACCTTCTCAAACTTCCGACCATCAAACATCCGGATATACCCTCCAAATGCAATCGCAAAAACCAAACCTTGGTCATCATATGATACAGCAGGCCTTCCTTGCACATGTAAAAGGCCCTGTAAAATTAAATAATTCAATTACAAATTTTAAACGCCTTACATTTCTAGATAAATCTAAGTGTACAAGCCTCCAACCTGAGCCTTCTCAGCCCTTTGGTCCCACAATAAAACAGTCCGATCAAGTGAACCAGAGACAAAATATTCCTTATGAGGGCAGAGCGACAGAGAAACAACCCTGCTCAAGGACAAAGAAAGAAGTAGATATTTGCGTATGTTACTTCAGTGTAACTTCTATTTTTCTGACTGATAAGTGCTTTTAAGGTGAAAGTAGGATAAACTCTGCAAACCTGTCATGGTGTCCCTTAAAGTACCGCAAATACTTGTTATCATTCAGAGAAAGAAGCCGCAAAGATTCTGAACTATTCTTCCATGTAAGTTCATGGTCTGAGACTAAATAAAAATAATTAACATGACAATACCAGAGGGCTAGACTTACCATCCCATCCATTTTTTGAAGAGTATATGACTATAGTTGGATTATCAGTAAAGCTGACTAGGTCAACCCCATACTTCTTGCTATTAATGGTCTTCAAACACCTAAACAAATTGCCTCAGATGAGTCAAAACAAGCAACATGAGTATACCAAAATTCAGATATTAGTCTCTATAGCTTTGCACAATCTATAACATGAGCACAGATAAGTAGTTCTGCATAATGCATAACACAAACTATTGTGAGTTCTTCTAAGGCCATGGTAAACTTCAAGCATAAGCTAAAAAACCTTAATTCGGTCAAAATAATCAAGCAACTCTAGTTTGGATTGATTTACAAGCTTGGCTTGAATATAAATGAGCTAAGTTTGATCACTGAGTCCAAAAAACCGACGCCTTCTCATAATTTTAGCTATCACCATTCATAAAAATCAAAATACTCTGCCCAAAGGAACCAAAATGTTCAACCTTCAGAGCACTAAAACAATATGATGCCAATCATTTGTAGGGAAATAATTATGAAAATTGAAACAAAAAAGGTATTCAAGAAAGCAAAATTACTTAATGAAGACATAAGAAAACATAAACTACTAAAACAAGCACATACATAGAATTTTGAACATCGTAGAGGCGAATTGATTCATCATCACTGGCAGTCACCAGATAATTAGTAGCTCTGCTGTGAAAATCCATCGAACTGATTCGACCATTCTAGAATGCAAGAAAGTATCTCAGTGATCTAGACTCTAAAGTTGCCAACACAAATTTGTAACAAAAAATTTAAGTTTTAACTTTAAAAATCTGATGCATATATGATTTCAAGAATACCAAAATTAAACCAAAGAAGTGAACCAGTAGCATAATAAGTCAAACATGAAATAAGCTAACAACATTTCGATGGTGATTTCACAATGTATCAAAAAGGAAAATGGTAGAACTGTCATAGAAGTATGCTTCAACATGCATGGTAGAATCATTAAATGAAGAATACAGAAACAAAGTTGTATTCCTTTTTCATACAGTTTATACTTTATATTGCTGCTCAGTGCACACACAAGATGAAACGATAAATTTATTATTATATTCCCCTTAACAATGAACATGGAAGATTTGTCAAAGAAGTGTGCTTTAACATGCATGGCAGGATCATTAAATGAAGAATATAGTAATCAAAATGTTCAATTTTCATGCAGTTTATATTGCTGCTCACACATGCTTTAAATTTGAGAAGTTACACGGTGTCAATGATACGATTCAGACTTCATCGATGTCGTCTCGAGCATTGAACACTGTAGGGATGTCTTTGTTTCTTGTTTTACTGTTTAATTCTTAAAAAAATAAGTTTTCTGTATGTGAACGCCTGTATCAGGTTCGCACATCCAGAGAGTACGAAATGTATATTCAAACGCCACGTTCGAACGCGCCTGCGAACGCCTGCATTGCATTCGCATATACAGAGAACACAAAATGTGTGTTCAAATGCGATCAGGCATGTTCGAACGTGGTCGGCAAAAATCTACTATTTTAGAGTTAATAATTGCCATTTTTGAATTGTTTAGTTAGCCTCTAAATGTGTGGATGGCAACTATGAAATCATTATTGAATGAATTGAATTTTGGCCTTGTCTCCTTCATCTTCTTCTCTCCCGTTCTCTCTTCCCCGGTCCACCAACTTCCACCATCACCAAGGATTTCATACCTCCATCCACGGATCCTAAGACAGACTTCCTTGTCATTCGTCTACTAATCGGACAATATCTCAAGATCCCACCGTCCGATTCGCCTGAAACTAGATTTGTTAGAAAACTCTTTTCGAGGGCTACAACATATCAAAATTTCACGTCGATCCGATGGCTTCATCTTTCGGGATCTATTTTCAAGGTTCCGTGTCCAGATCTGAAAATCAAAAAGGATCGAACCTTGGCCTAAGGGGAGATCGTATCAAGTTGGTATCAGAGCCACCGTTTCTCGGACACGCGCTTCCTATGACGACAACCAAAGCCATGGCTGCACGGCGAGATGAGGAAGAAGAGATTCTCCTAATAGAGAAGGGGGAAACGGTTGTGGGGACTTCCACCCGCCGAACTGCCCGACTAAATCGGAATACGTAAGAGCCTAGCTTTCAAGCCATGTTTGGGTCTCTTACCGAACAAATGGCCATCAACAACCAGATGATGATAGAGATGATGTGGGAATTACGGGTGACAAGGGAAGCTATGGCGAACGGGAATGCACCATCGACCCCACGACGCGAGTCCACCCCCATGAACCCACCGCCACCGGTTCAGAATTTGCAACCACAAGAGCTTTAGCTGCCACCACCCTATGGGCAGAGACAAGCAAGGATGGTTCCACCCGGCATAGTTGCAGGTGAGCCCATCCAACGAGCAAACCACTATGGAGATCGCCTTGGAGATCTAGATCCGTGGGCGGGGCAATACGAACCGGAACCACGTTGAGTTAATCAAAATCAAAGGAGGGATCATCAACCATTCACGGTGCATCCTCCTTCGGTTAGACAAGGACTTGGATATGATCCGAATTGAGACAACGGTATCCGTGGGCAAATTGTGCGTCTCAAATTTCCCAAGTTCAAAGGTGGCGATCCGATCGATTGGTTGTATAGGGTGGAGCAATTCTTCGCATATCAGGGTACAGCGGAAGAATATAAGGTGATGCTTGCGAGCTTCCACCTTGAATGCAGTGCTTCATTGGTTTTGAGCAGCCAATGCCCATAAGGCTATTGAAACTTGGGCCGACTTTTGCGCCGATATCAAGCGGCGTTTTGGAGCGTCGAGGTATAAAGACTTTGATGCTCTCCTCTCAAAGACGGTGCAAAGGACTATGGTTGGGGCATACCAAGAAAAATTTGAGAGGATAAGTAGTTGATGCCAACCCCATGGACGGATCAGCAACTTCGCAGTACCTTCATCTCCGGACTGCGGGGAGACATACAAGCCGACGTGAGGGCTTTAAGGCTTAGAACCTTAAAGGAGGCCTTCGAAGATGATGTGTTCATGGAAGACAAACATCGAGCTATGAAGTTACAATCCGGTTCAACCAACCATAGCGGCAGGAAATATTACTGACGTACCAAAAACCGTTGCTGCAATGGTGCTTCCTTGAGCGCCCCTAAGCCATCCCAAGATGTAAAGTACATGCCTAGAGGTCCGAAACGAGCACTCACACCAGCTCAAGTGGAGAAATGAAGAGCCAAAGGCTTATATTTTCGTTGCGATGAGAAGTTTGTACCCAGGCATCACTGTGCTAAACCGATGGGATCGGTGATGCTAATTGACGGATTAGAGGAGGCTGAGGATGAGATGGCAGCTGAAGATGAAAGGGTGGCTAGACAGCAAAGAGGAGTAGCTAAGGAGCAACCCGTGGAGGACATGACAGCCGAAATCTCCCTCCACACCTTTTCAGGGACAGTCGCACCAAAGACTTTGCGGGTGAACGATGTAGTCAAGAAAATCACAATGAGAATCTTGATTGACACCGGGTCCACTCACAACTTCATTGACAAGAGGCTCCTTAGGAAGATTGGGCTCGAGTCGGAACCCACGGAAGGGTTCGATGTGACGATTGGAGATGGCACCACATTGCAGGCAGATTTTATTTATGGAGGTGTGGAATTGAAGGTGCAAAGCCAAATTTTCACATTAGATCTTTATCCGTTGGCCTTGCGAGGTGCCGACATTGTCTTGGAGACCCAATGGCTTCAAAGCTTGGGGCCTGTAACATTTGATTTTTCAAACCTCACACTTACATTTCGAAGGAATGGTCGAAGAGTGCTGCTGGATGGAAACCAACCGCGGCAAGGGCCGACGTTGCAACCACTTTTGGGACTTCCATGTGCAGGGGACCGAGCTCTACTATTGCAAATGGCTGTTGCTAAACAATACATCCACCATCAAAGGAAATAGCCGCTGACATGCAAGAGCTGCTACAGGAATTCAAGGATCTCTTCGAGGAACCTCGAGGACTGCCGCCGACCCGTCAGCACAACCATCGCATCCAAATCATTCCAAGGGCTAAACCAGCAAATGTTCGGCCCTATCGATACCCGCATGTCCAGAAGGAAGAGATCAGCAAATTGGTGATGGAGATACTAGAGCAAGGGATTATTCAACCAAGTAGAAGTGCCTACTCATCGCCGTGCTGCTGGTTTGGAAGAAAGACAAGAGTTGGCAATTTTGCGTCAACTACCGAGCCTTGAATGCGATCACTGTCAAAGACCGGTATCTAATACCGGTGATCGAGGAGTTGCTGGATGAACTTACAGGGTCGGCTTACTTCAGCAAACTTAACTTAAGAGCGGGGTACCATCAAATCCGCGTCAACTCGGAAAATGTGCACAAAACAGCATTTCGTACTCACGATGGCCACTATGAGTTTCAAGTCATGCCGTTTGGACTCACCAATGCACCGGCTACCTTCCAAGGGCGATGAATGACCTTTTCCTGCCTACTCTTGCGTCGGTACGTACTCGTCTTCTTTGACGACATTCTAGTGTATAGCAGAATTTGGAGCGAGCACTTGCGGCATGTGCGTGAGGTGTTGAATATCTTGCGACAAAATTAGTTAAAAGTCAAAATGAGCAAGTGCCTTTGGGGTGAGCCACGAGTGGAGTACTTAGGTCATATAATCTCAGCGATATGAGTGGAAGCCGATCCAAGCAAAATCAAGAATATGGTGGACTGGCCGATTCCCACTAATCAGTGAAAATTGAGGGGATTCCTTGGGTTGACGGGGTACTACCGGTGATTCGTTGCCAACTACGGCAAGATTGCTGCCCCCACTGACCTCCTTACTCAGGAAAGGAGGGTTTTAATGGATGGGCAAGGCGACAAAGGCCTTCGAAGCATTGAAGACAGCCATGTCTACTACACCGATTTTGGCTCTACCAGATTTCAGCAAGCCCTTTATGGTGAAATGCGATGCTTCGGGTGAGAGCATTGGAGTTGTTTTGATGCAAGAGGGCAAGCCTGTGGCATATATGTGCAAGGCATTGTCAAATCGATCGCGACAGTTATCCACCTACGAACGCGAAATGCTAGCAATTCTACATGCCGTCACCAAATGGTGACCCTTGATTGGCCAATGGTTTACTATCCGCACGGACCAGCGTAGCTTACCCTACTTCATGAAGCAACGTGTGCACATCCTAGCACAGCAACGGTGGGTCACGAAACTACTTCTTGCGTGTGACTACGAACTAGTCTACAAAAAGGGGATCGAGAACCGAGCAGCCCCTTTCGCGCCAACCGGACACAAGTGAACTCGCCTTCTTTTCAGCACCAACCCTTCCTCTATTTTTAGATGTGGGGAACCAATGTAGAGGATCAAATCATGGAGGAGCTTGAGTCAGAGTTCAAAGATCACTTACCTAATTTCAAACCTTAAGGACAAGGTTGCGGAAGCGTGGTGGATTGATACAATTCGGACTTCACCGATGTCGTCTCGAACATGGATACACTCTAGAGGTGTCTTTGTTTCTTGTTTTAGTATTTAATTCTTAAAAAATAAGTTTTTTGTATGTCGCGTTCGAACACGGGTGGAGTGCGTTCGAACGCGCTTATAAACGCCTGCATCAGGTTCGCATATCCAGAGAGTGTGAAACGTGCGTTCGAACGCTCCCGCGAACGCCTGCATCGTGTTCGCACATACGAGGAACGCAAAATATGGATTCGAACGCAATCGGGCACGTTCGAACGCGGTCAACGAAAATCTACTGTTTTAGGGTTAATAATTGCCAATTTTTAATTGTTTGGTTAGCCTCTAAAGGTGTGGATGGCAACCATGGAATTATTATTGAATGAATTGAGTTTTGGCCTTGCCTCCTTCGTCTTCTTCTCTCCCGTTCTTTCGTTCCCTAGCGTCGCCACTTCTAGCCTCCTCGAACCGGCCAATCACCCTAGTCCCTTAAGGGCAGCCCACTCATCTCCCTTCTTCCAATCTATCCATTACTTTACCATAATCTTTCCATCACCCATAACCCTTCCATCACCATTTATTCACCGGTGCCACCCCATTAACGCTAGTCCACCAACCTCTACCATCACCAAGGATTTCGTGCCTCCATCCACGGATCCTAAGACAGAATTCCCTGACGTTCGTCTACTGATCGGACAATATATCGAGATCTCACCGTCCAATTCGCCTGAAACTAGATTTGTTGAAAAGCTCTTTTCGAGGGCTACAACATATCAAAATTTCACGTCGATCCGACGGCTTCATATTTCGAAATCTATTTTCAAGGTTCCGTGTCAGATCCTGTCCAGATCTGAAAATCGGAAAGAATCAAACTTCGGCCTAAGGAGAGATCGTATCAGTCAAATTATAGAAAGAGAATATTACAGTCAAAATATGAGTCTTGTCAAAGTACTTTACCTAACTAGGTTGGTGCCCACAGTTAGCATTCTTGACTAGGTTATGGCTTTATTGAGAATTCTAATTAGAGCAAGTAGTAACGAGACAAAAGCTTTAGAAGAGCTACTTCGGATCACCTATTATGTCTGACTAATATAAATAATGTTTCCTCCATTCAAGACTGTTGCATTAAGGTCCATCATGGATTTTCTTATTAAATGGTTCCTATTGCAAGAGGCTCCCACTAACACGGTCTAGGGACCATGTTTCCATGACTTCAACTTATGACCTATTCAATTTACTTATTAATTTTCCAAATCATACTCCATCTTGCTGGCCTTCTTAAGGCACCTCAAATTTTAATGAAAACACTCCTCTTTATAATCATTCCCATTAGTCACATCCAAACATCTCAAAGACTCAGCAAGCTGTTAGCTTCAATATCTAGCAGAATTTGTTAAGAATGCTAGATTAGATATACAATTCTGTCAATGAAGAATATAGTGCAATATACAAGATCTGGTACAAAATATAAGATCTAACAAATGTTAAATGAGTCTATAAATAATACACAAAAGGAAAGAAAGAGGTTGGGGTGTTAGAGGAAATGAGATTACATGAGAGTAAGACAAAGGGAGATTATTTATTTATTATGCAATCATGAATCAATGACCTTGTGAAGATTATCATTGAAGTTTCAGACATCAACAACCCACAATCATATTCCACTCCTACTGTGTTGGTCCAGAAAGATGAGAAATTAAGCTCTCCAAGAAGTCCTCAATATGAAATAGTTATTAAGCGTTGGATAGTCACCCGAGGGCATCCCTCTAGAATTTATTAATTTCCCTTTTCAAAAGGTTGTTTTACAGATTACATTCTAGGTAGAGACACTATAAATGCCAACAAAAGAAAGAGTTTCCCTATCCCATCAAACGAAATAGATAATTATAACCACTTGAGAAGCATCCTCTTGCATGAGGCTCCCACTGTTTCAGTTTATTGGGATGTAAAATTTGGGCATCCTTACCAATTCTTGGAGAGGTATAACAATACAAAAGCAAAAGAATTCACAAAAATTTAAAGGTGCTTGTTTGGGGGGGTGTGCCACCTTTAGTCAGGCTTGAAGCTCTCACCTTACTAACAAGCCTACTCCGGCCGAACGGTTAGGCAACATGGAGGTGCCTGGGTCCTCATCCTGTTTACCAAACAAGATGTCGAGAGGCAAACTCTGTAATTCCTCTTTCAATGGCATTGGAAGGAGAAGAGGGAGAATGTTTTCTTTCTTTACATGGTTTATAAGAAGGTCTGGAGCCGCCTAATACCGACATTGGGGTGCAAAACCATGGGGAGTAAACAGGATTAGATACCCTGGTAGTCCATGCCGTAAATGATGAGTGTTTGCCCTTGGTCTACGCAGATCAGGGGGCAGCTACCTTGTGAAACACTCTGCCTGGGGAGTGCGGTCAGAAGACCAAAACTCAAAGGAATTCTTAGCAAAGTATGTTCCACCAAAGATTGAGGATTAAACGAGATTGTATTTATGGCAATGGGTTTTAAAGATGGACAAGAAAAATAAAGAAAGTAGGAAGAAGATTCCAAAAATCAAACATAAGCTTGCAAAACTGGTGATGGAATGTAGAAATATATAGATTAGAAAAAAAAAACAATCTCTCATGGATACAAGATAAATTTGTCTGGTAAAAACCTTTGATCATGTAAGGTAAGCTTTTGAAGGCCACAACTTCCTTATCAAATGTGTTTAGCATTTATTCGTCAAACCGACCAACATGAATAGATCAATAAATATGGTAAATTTACATCATACAATTTGATTAGATATAACTCCGAATCTGGCATTTCAGATATTAAGTTGTAATATAATATCCAATGCAGAATCCTCAGTAATTTCAATAAATTCCACTGTTTTACTTAGTCTAGATAGTGAATAGGATTATCTACAAAAATTTTGCCCAACATTGAAAAATCTAACGATAAAGGGCAACACCCAAGAGACTCAATTGGCAAATCGACCCCAATAACATACCAAAGTAGTAGAATGCATCACAAAAATCAGAAATTTGGATTTTGGCAAGAGTATAATAGAAACGACGTACGTACGTAATCCCGGAAGGCCATGCCAACCTCCATGCTCTTCAGGACCTCGTCGCTCAGCTCCATGGAGACCCTCTCTTCCCTCTCGGGAAGCCCTCCTAAAAAAATTGAAAAAAAAAAAAAATGGATACCAATCACGTCGAAGGAAAAAAGAGGGGAAGAGGGTGCAATCTTAATTCTACAATTAAGGAAAGCATTGGTCTAAAGAATCGATTAGATACCTGGCATCTTCTCCTTCGCCGAGTTCGATATCCAGAGATCAAACTATATGATCCAGGGAAAGGAGTTGGAGAAGAAAGCACACGGTCACAGACGCAGTCCAGAGCTCTCTGTATGCATCTGAGAGAGAGAAAGAGGGTGATGTGTTGAGAAGCAGAGGAAAGGTGGCCGGTGGGTGAGAGAGAGAGAGAGAGAGAAGGTGGCAGCGGGTGAGGGGGAGAAAAGAGTTCGGTGGGTAGCAGGAGGCGGGGAGAGAGATTTACCACCACCGTCGCCGTCCACCGCGAGCGGTCGCGCGCGAGAGAGTCCAAGAGGAAGAAGGGATTGAGTTAGGAAGTAGGGATTTGGTTAATAAATCTGAGCCGCAGAAATAACTGAGGCCTTATTTGCTGAGGTTTTGTCTTTTGACCAAACTAGACCAGTTTTCAATATTTTTTTACCATAATAGCCTGCACCTCAAACTTCATACTAATAGTGTTTATTTCAGTAGCCTTAAATAAAAGGCTAAACTGTTAAGCATTTTATCTGACCAACCCAGCCCAAAATAAGATACTGATTAGTATTTTCATTAAAAAAAATATTGAACATTTCAACGTTTTTACTAAAAAAAATAATACACATAAAACATAGAAGTTAAACGTTTTGTTATTAAAAATACTAAATAAAAAAAAATAAAGATAAAAATATAATGAAAAAGTTTATAAGTCGTAACTTTGTACTCGGTTATCCATTTTAATCATAAAATATATTACTATGAGTTTTATAAGTTGAATGAATAGTTATTCTCCGAACCCAACTGCACTTAGAATTACAATCCGTAGCTCCTCCAAATTTACCTTGAATTTCTCTTTTCACTTCTGTTAGATAAGACGCCCATCTCTTCAGCATTCTCTAAATATAAAACACTAAAGAGTTGAGTGTTTTATAAACTGAATTTTTTTGTATTTTCATATAAAGATACATAGGGCTACAATACCATAGACCCATTTTAGTATTAAGTTTGAGAGATAGTTTATTTAGCTAAATAAAATATAAAAGAGGGCTAATTTGATTAAAAACTCTCATTTGCTTAACTTAACTTTCTAAATATCTTTTTCTCTAATTTTAGAATATAACTTATTATTCCATAATAACATCTAAACATCTGAACAATCCTATTTTATTAATCTGACTATAAATTCTCTCAAAATATCTTATTATAATTTATCACTCATCTCTTTATCTCTTTTAAACATCTTATCATTACTTATCACTCACCTCCTCTCGCCCTCAAATATCTTATTATAATTCAGCACTCTCTCTCCTCTCTGGATCACTCATCTCTTTATCTCTCATCATATTTTTTGTGTTACGCTAAATAAATAAAAATAGTATAAATATCAATAATGTAATATTTTATAAAAATAAGTACATTTAAAAATTTATTATTAGTAAATATTGTTTTAATTGTATATACTTCAATATAAATATAATAAAATGATAATATAATATTAATTTGATATAATAAAAAAATTATTATAAATTATCTTATTATTAAAATAATTTATATATGTACTAATAACATCAAAAAATTTCTTTAATAAACTAGTATTTTATTAGATTAAATATTTATTCATTGATAAAATAATACATTTACTATTTAAACTATGTATTAACCTTGTCAGATCTTTCTTTCTTTAAATAATATACTAAGAAATTTGCAGAAAAATAAATATATAAAAGTGTAAATATTTTAATATTATTAATAATCTCATGTTTGAAGCTACAATAAAAAAAATTCCATGTATAAAAAAAAATTTATTATTTTTGACTATGAAATATAATAATATTTGGAAAAATATTTGTATGGTATGGAAAATATTTGTATATCTTGCATTGCATACTTAGTTGGCATTGCGCACCTATTTTCACAAGGCATATTTAGTTGGGATTGCACATCTATCTTAGCATTGCAATTCTATTGGCATTGCACACTTACTTTAGCATTGCACATAGTTGTCAATTGTAACACCCGTTAAAAAAAATAAAAATAAATAAATAAATAAATTTAGCGCACGCGCCATGCGCGTGCACCCTAACCGCAGCGCATGCGCTTGCGCTGACTCCTTCTTCCCCCTTCCCCCCACCTCTCGCAGTCAGTTGCGAGAGGTGGGAGAGGAGTGCGCCGAAGTGGAGTTAACTCCACTCTGTTGCCCTCTCCACCCTTTTCTCTATTTAATCCCCACTCCTTCCCCTCGAATTTCTTTTCTTTCGCAACTTCCTCTTCTTTGCTCTTCTCTTCTCTCTTTTCTCTCCCGAGCCGCCGAAGTCCTTGTCGCTGGCAGCAAGTCACCGGAGTGCCGACAATCAACTAAAACCCCCTCACCTCGATCCTCAGGTTAGCCTTCATCCCCTCTTTAGTTCAATTTGAAAATAGCCTAGTTGATCATGCGTAATTAGGATTTTATTTTCGTCTGCTTTCGTAGGAGAAATTCGTCGACCGGCGACCTCGGGTCGACCACCCACCGGTTCGGGAAGTTTCCCCGCTTCACCCCCTTGCTGTGGGTACCCAAATTGGGTACCCACGGGGCGCGAGGAAGGCGATGCCATGTCGCCTCCCACTGCCGGGTTTCTTTGGCACAAGCGGCCACCACCGGCGGTGGTGGCCTCATTCGTCAACCTAGGCTGACTCACCTCTTCACTTGGAAGAGGTAGGTACCCGAGAAGAAGGCTTCGAGCCCACCTAGCACTGAGTTGAAAACTCCATGGCCGCTGGCCATGGAGTTCCTCAACTCTCACCCTCCGGCCGCACTAGCCGGAGGTTCTGACCACTCCTACGCCCAAGTCGATCTAGTCAACTTGGGGAGGAGTTGCCGGAGCCGGGGGTTGCCGGTGACGGGGATCACCGGCAGTAACACCCCTACTGCTCTCTCTCTCTCTCTCTCTCTCTCTCTCTCTCTCTGGGCTATGGCATGGGCTGCGCTGCAGCCCAGGTCCTTAGTTTCTTTAAGGCCTCGGTGGACTGGGCTTTAGAGCCCAGTCCACCCCCTTAGTTCTTGGTGGGCTGCAGTAGGCCCGCAGCAGCCCACCTCTTCACTCTGTTGGACTGGGCTCTGGAGCCCAGTCCACCATATCACCCTATTGGACTGGGCTCTTGAGCCAGTCCAGAACACATTAGAACCTGGTAGGCTGGGCTCTTAAGCCCTACCATAGCCCACCTCCTCATTCTGTTGGACTGGGCTTTTAAGCCCAGTCCACTGTCTCTAATCTAGTGGGCTGCAGGTAGATCTGTAGCCCACTCTTTCTCTCTCTCTCTCACCTAATTTGCTAGGCTTTAAGCCCAGCCCAATCATTAACCCTAAGACTAATTTATTTATTTAGTCTGTTATTTTTAGAAATTCTATTAGCTACATAAATTGTAATTAATTAAATTTCTCAACCATGTTATTAATAAAATTAGGATTTATACATAATTAAATTAGATATTTGAATTCATTAGTCTTTTCATTTATCTTCGACACTTACATTATAAACGACTCTAAATGACTATTATTTTTTTAAATTAAGACAAATAATATTTCGGACCTAGAAAAATCAAACTTAAATTCATACAACCAAATAGTTAGTCTATAAGTCCATTAATCTTATGTTTATTTTATTTATAAATTATTAGATCCATTATTGTGCGGGAAGGATTTCGAAAATCAAGAAGAGCCGACTAATTAGGAGAGTAAGACGGATTCCAGAAATAACTCAGACAAGTAGAATTCTATAATAGTCTTTGAAAAATACATGCTTATGTTATTTCTTACGTGTGATAATTAAATATCGTTTTCTTACTTGTGAAACTTATATGACATTTTATATTTGCATTTAATTACGTGTCAATTCTTACTTATATTATTTATCACTTAATACACATGTATGATGATTATGTTAAATAAATAATAGAGGTCATGGCACCACGTGCACATATCATTATTAGTCAAGTCCCAGTTAGGTAGTGCCCTTTTACCCACTCAACCCGGGGTTAGGAGTAGAGTGTATATTATTTAGTATTATATTAGCGGCCCATACTTGAGGTCGATAGCTGGTGGAGCATTTAGGTGATTACACTGCCTAATTGGAGACTTGACTCGTATGATATTAGAAAAGATGATTGAGAGGTAGGGATTGTAGTTCTAGCGGTACTCGAGGACGCAGGGTCAGGGCGTCTATTGAGCTGTGTGCTCTTATCAGCCGTATGTGATGATTTCGCTTTATGCGATGATTACTAGAACGGTGTTGATGGGCCTACAACTGGAGTCCTTAGTCTGGTAGCCACAGACAACCGGTCATATGCAGCGTCGTCAGGCATGTATGGGCGATAATACTGCTAGTTGGCTAGTCCCCCTCGATTTTTATGGTGCTTTGTGAGATATGTTATTGTGACTCGACTCCTGTGTGAATTTTTATGTAAAACGAGCTATAATGATGAAAGCTATTAAAAGTCATAATGTACATTTTTTCTCTCGTATGTTATGAGTTGCATTTTTATTTATCATATAATATTCTTATATTATTATTATTAGATTTTACTTGCTGGGCCCCGTGCTCACCGCTATTTTTTGTGGAAATATTTCAGAGATGATTATAGAGGATGCGGACATCGAGGAGTAGCAGATTCATTTCTCATTTTTAGCTTTTGTTTATTCTATTATTTCAGTTGGACTTAGCCCCTGCGAGGGTATTTATGTTTTAACAAATTTGTGATGGACTTGTATTCCTAGAGACTTGTCGAGGCCTGTGATATTATAATTCTGGATTTTTTTTGTTGGATTATTATGGTATTACTTGGCTTATTCAGATACTTGGTGAGATTATTTCACTGACAGATCACGTGGGAATCACGTGGACATGCTCCACGTGAGGAACACGTGAATTTTTGGAAGTGGGTGTTTCAACATGGTATTAGAGCATAGGTTTACCATAATCCGGCAAGTTCTCTAGGGTACAGTCCACATATTGATTTAGGAAGTTTAAAGACCATGATAGATTGGACATAAGAATGTTAGAGACATGTAGGTGTAACTTTGAAAATTATAAATAAATTATCTTGAACTTAACAGGAATGCCGCCTAAACGCACTAGATCGATCTGTGCGACTGTTTCTGAGGGAGCCTCTGCTCCAGTTGATGAGCCGACTGTTGATGCTTCAGCCAGCAGCATAGAGGCCCTCGGGTGTTTGGTCAGACAACAGGAGAGGTTCATTGAGGAACTGATTCACGAACGCACGTCGGCGGCCAGGACAAACCCGCTGAGTGGATCGTCTGAGCATCTCACCATAGCTGAGCAAGCTGGAAGGGGGTCTTCGTGGCCACTAAACCGATTTATGCAGCTAAATCCTCCGGTGTTTAGTTGCACGACTGGTCCCATGGAGGCGAATCGGTGGCTTATGGACGTGAAGAAGATCCTGATTGCTTTCAGATGTCCAGAGGATCAGCAGGTGACCTTCACCACTTTTCTTCTTCGTGGGGAGGCGGAAGAGTGGTGGAAGGCCACTGAGCGCTTGATGCCAAATCGGCCTATGGGAGAGTACATCACATGGAAGGCATTCACTGATGCCTTCGACCAGAAATACTTTCCTGCATCCCTCCGAGTTGAGCTGACACAGGAGTTTACCTAGTTAAAACAGTGGAATATGACTGTAGCTCAATACAAGGAAAGGTTTAATACCTTGTCCCGCTTTTTCCCTAGGGTTGTACCAGATGATGCTGCCAGAGCTGAGCAATTCAAGATGGGGCTACGGATTGAGATCCATAAACAGGTGAACATGGCAAAGAACCTGACTTATGCGGAGCTAGTGGAGAACGCATGGATAGCCGAGAGAGATCTACTAAAGG
The DNA here is from genome assembly GCF_019914945.1 of Typha latifolia. NCBI lineage: Eukaryota > Viridiplantae > Streptophyta > Magnoliopsida > Poales > Typhaceae > Typha > Typha latifolia. The sequence continues at coordinate 1,128,150 of NC_133097.1, forward strand.
AGTATTCCCAGCGGCAGGAGCGAGTGGCCAGACGTCCAGGTCGCTTAGATGGGCATCCACGAGGAGGTGGTTCGAGTTGGAGTGGACCCTTTGGATCTTATCAACCGAGGTTTCACCCCTATGCTGGTGGTGCCAATTCTAGTGCAGCTCCGAGCAGATCCGACTCACATTGGGCGGACCTAGTAAGGCATCACCTTCTGTTAGCACCGGGAGGCCAATAGCGGTTTCAGGTAGCACTAGTAGCGGAGGATCTACTCGACGGCCTACCTTGGAGGAGAGGACTTGCTATACATGTGGTCGGAAGGGACATCTATCTCGGGATTGTCTTGGTACTCGGGAGGTGACCTGTCATCATTGTGGACAGGCTGGACATATTCGGCCCCGTTGTCCTCTGTTAGCTGGTGGGTCAGTCATTACCACTACGCCAGCTATTTCTGGAGCCTCAGGAGCTAGTACTACTGTGAGTAGAGGACGTGGCGGGGCGCGATCCAAGATTTCTAACAGGGGTAGAGGCGGACGTACTGGACGAGTATTTGCCATGACGGAACAGGATGCGGAAGCATCTAATGATGTGGCGATAGGTAATAATTAAAATATACTTCTTTAGAATTTACAATTTCTGCTTAAATAGAAGTTCAATTGTTCCTTATTTCCTTCTAATAATAGGAAATGATGTCATAATTATTACAAACTTAATAAAAGAAGTTTTGTTTATAACTATTTATACAATGACAGGCACTATGACATTATTTTCTCATACTGCTAAGATTTTATTCGATCCTGGGGCTACACATTCTTTCATTTCTACCTCATTTCTGAGATATGCTGATATGACCCCAGAGCCTCTTGATGAACCTCTGTTCATAGCTACCCCAATGGGTGATTCTTTGGAGATTCGTCAAATTTATAGTCCTTGCATTCTGACTTTTGGCGAATGGGAATTTAGGGCAAACCTTTTACCCCTTGAGATGTATGATTTTGACTTGATTTTGGGTATGGACTAGTTAGCCGCTTATCATGCCAGCATTAACTGCTACAACAAGGAAGTTATTTTGCAACTTAATGATGGCATAGAGTGTCGATTGTTTAAGGATCGACAGGTGGACCACCCGTAGTTGGTGGCGATCATGTCTGACGAGTCTAGTGGGGCCCAAGCCTTAACTGACTTGCTGGTGGTTCGGGAGTTTCCGGATGTTTTTCCTGAGGACATTCGAGGGCTTCCACCAGACAGGGGAGTCGAGTTCACCATTGATCTGATTCCAGGAGCAGGACCAGTCCCCAAGGCTCCTTATCGCATGGCTCCAAAAGAAATGGAGGAGCTTAGAGGACAAATTGATGATTTGCTGGATCGGGGATTTATCAGGAATAGTACATCACCTTGGGGAGCTCCAGTTCTCTTTGTTAAGAAGAAAGACGGCACTCTTCGTCTCTACATTGATTATCGGCAACTGAACCAGCTGACTGTGAAGAACAAATATCCCCTACCTCGTATTGAGGACCTTTTTGATCAGTTGCGTGGAGCTCGGGTCTTTTCGAAGATTGATCTGAGGTCTGGATATCATCAGCTGAGGATTAGGGAAGCGGATGTCCCCAAAACCGCTTTTCGCACTCGCTATGGTTTGTATGAGTTCTTGGTTATGCCTTTTGGGCTAACTAATGCTCCAGCTGTCTTCATGGACCTAATGAACCGAGTCTTTCGTCCATTCTTAGATCGGTTTGTTGTGGTCTTCATTGATGATATTTTGATATATTCAGCCTCAGAGCAGGAGCATGAGGAGCATCTTCGGGTGGTACTAGAGACTTTGAGGAAAGAAAAGTTGTTTGCCAAGTTTTCAAAATGTGAGTTCTGGTTGAACGAGGTGGTGTTCCTAGGGCATGTGGTGTCAGGGGAAGGCATCCGAGTTGACGAATCCAAGATCACAGCAGTCTTGGGTTGGAAGCAGCCAAGCACTGTGGCAGAGGTGCGCAGTTTTCTTAGGTTAGCTGGATATTATTGGCGCTTTGTGGAGGGATTTTCAAAAATCTCGAGTCCTCTTACCAGGCTGACTCGGAAGGACCAGCATTTTGTGTGGTCGGGTGATTGTGAAGAAAGCTTCCAGGAGCTGAAGAGGAGACTTACTTCTGCACCTATTCTCATAGTGCCTCGTAGTGGAGTGGGATATCAGGTCTACTGTGATGCTTCACATATGGACCTGGGCTGTGTTTCGATGCAGGAGGGCAGAGTTGTCGCTTATGCTTCACGGCAACTCAAGGATTATGAGCATAATTATCCCACTCATGACTTAGAGCTGGCAGCAATGGTCTTTGCATTGAAAATTTGGAGGCACTATCTTTATGGAGAGAAGTGTGAGAATTTCACTGATCATAAAAGCTTGAAGTACCTTTTCACCCAAAAGGAGCTGAACTTGAGGCAACGCAGATGGCTTGAACTGGTAAATGATTATGACTGCACTATTAGTTATCATCCAGGAAAGGCAAATGTGGTAGCTGACGCCTTGAGTTGGAAGTCTACAGGCAACTTGGCTTGTTTGATCACCTAGTAGGTGGGCATCTTAAAGGATCTATAGAGGATTGATATCCCTATTATTTCCAGCAGAGCAAGCTCAGGACTTTTTGCTCATTTGGTGGTGAGACCGACACTAGCTGAGAGGATTCGAACAGCACAAGTGGAGGATTCTCACTTTCTGCAGATAATTCAGCAAGTTCGAGGTTCGGGCAAAGGAGGTTTTTGTATTGATGATACGGGAACCTTGAGGTTTGGAGATAGACTTTGTGTGCCAGATGTGAGTGAACTCTGAAAGGAAATTTTGGAGGAAGCTCATCAGACTTCTTACAACGTTCACCCTGGGGAGACGAAGATGTATCATGATATTCGCAGGTCTTTTGGTGGCCAGGACTGAAGAGGAGCATAGCAGAGTTTGTATCCCGATGCCTGACATGTCAGCAGGTAAAGATTGAGCACCAAAGACCTGCAGGAACTCTCAAACCTCTACCCATTCCTGAGTGGAAATGGGAGTATATTACTATGGATTTTGTGGTTGGCCTGCCAAAGACTATAAAGAAGAAAGATTCCATATCGGTAATTATTGATCGGTTGACCAAGTCTGCTCATTTTCTTCCAGTTAACACCACAGATTCCATGGAGCAGCGGGCCACCTTATTTCGAGATGAGATCTTCGCTCGCCATGGGGCTCCTGTGTCTATCACCTCAGATCGGGACCCTAGATTTACATCTAAATTGTGGCAGCAATTTGCTAGATCTCTGGGTACCAAATTGCAGTTCGGCACAGCTTATCATCCTCAGACCGACGGCCAGTCAGAGCGGACGATCCAGATATTGGAGGACATGTTACGTGCTTCAGTTGCTGATTTTGGACTTAGCTGGGATATGCATCTTCTTTTGATTGAGTTTGCCTACAATAATAGTTATCACTCTAGCATCGGGATGCCCCATATGAGGCTTTATATGGTCGGAGATGTCGGACACCTATCAGCTGGGATGAAGTAGGGGAGCGGAAGATAGAGAGCTCAGAGTTGATCCAGGAAACCATTGACAAGGTCTGAAAGGTACGTGAACATTTGCGGGCAGCCTAGAGTCGACAAAAGAGCTATGCTGATCGTTGACGTCGAGATCTAGAATTTTAGGTTGGAGATAGAGTTTTCCTCAAGGTCTCACCTTGGAAAGGAGTTGTCCGATTTGGGAGGAAGGGCAAGTTGAGCCCTCGATACATTGGACCTTATGAGATACTGGAGCGGATAGGGTCAGTTGCATATCGTGTGGATCTGCCTTCAGAGTTGTCTCAAATTCACAATGTTTTCCATGTGTCAGTATTGAGAAAATATTTACACGATCCCTCCTATGTGTTGAAAGAGGAGCATATTCAGCTGAAGAAGGATTTGTCTTATGAGGAGCAACCCATTCGGATCATTGATAGATGCATGAAGGTGCTTCGGAGAAGAAACGTACCACTGGTCAAAGTTCTTTGGCGGAATCATGGAGTAGAGGAAGCTACTTGGGAGCTTGAGGAGGAAATCCAGTCCACTTATCCGCACTTACTAGATAACTCAGGTACGTAATTTCAAGGACAAAATTTTTATTTTGTTGGGAGTAGTTGTAACACCCGTTAAAAAAAAAAAAATTTAGCGCACGTGCACCCTAACCGCAGCGCACGTGCTTGGCGCGTGCGCTGACTCCTCCTTCCCCCTTGCCCCCACCTCTCGCAGTCAGTTGCGAGAGGTGGGAGAGGAGTGCGCCGGAGTGGAGTTAACTCCACTCCGTTGCCCTCTCCACCCTTTTCTCTATTTAATCCCCACTCCTTCCCCTCGAGTTTCTTTTCTTTCGCAACTTCCCCTTCTTCGCTCTTCTCTTCCTCTTTTCTCTCCCGAGCCGCCGAAGTCCTCATCGCGGGCAGCAAGTCACGGGAGCGCCAACAATCAACTAAAACCCCCTCACCTCGATCCTCAGGATAGCCTTCATCTCTTCTTTAGTTCAATTTGAAAATAGCCTAGTTAATCATGTGTAATTAGGATTTTATTTTTGTCTGCTTTCGCCGGAGAAATTCGCCGACCGACGATCTCAGGTCGACCACCCACCAGTTCGGGAAGTTTCGCCGCTTCACCCCCTTGCTGTGGGTACCCACAGGGTGCGAGGGAGGCGATGCCATGTCGCCTCCCACCGCCGGGTTTCTTTGGGACAAGCGGCCACCACCGGCGGTGGTGGCCTCACTCGTCAACCTCGGCTGACCCACCTCTTCACTTGGAAGAAGTAGGTACCCGAGAAGAGGGCTTCGAGCCCACCTAGCACTGAGTTGAAAACTCCATGGCCGCCGGCCATGGAGTTCCTCAACTCTCACCCTCCGGCCGCACTAGCCGGAGGTTCTGACCACTCCTGCGCCCAAGTCGACCTAGTCAACTTGGGGAGGAGTTGCCGGAGCCGGGGGCTACCGGTGACGGGGATCACCAGTAGTAACACCCCTCTCCTCTGTTTCTTCTTCTCTGGCAAGGAATCGAGGAGAAAGTGGGGTTGGGCCAACCCCCCTACTGCTCTCTCTCTCTCTCTCTAGGTTGTGACGTGGGCTGCGCTGCAGCCCAGGTCCTCAGTTTCTCTAAGGCCTCGGTGGACTAGGCTTTAGAGCCCAGTCCACCCCCTTAGTTCCTAGTGGGCTATAGTAGGCCCGCGGCCCACCTCTTCACTCTGTTGGACTGGGCTCCAGAGCCCAGTCCACCATATCACCCTACTGGACTGGGCCCTTGAGCCAGTCCAGAACACATTAGAACCTGGTGGGCTGGGCTCTTAAGCCCTACCGCAACCCACCTCCTCATTCTGTTGGACTGGGCTCTTAAGTCCACTGTCTCTAATCTAGTGGGCTGCAGGTAGGTTTGTAGCCCACTCTTTCTCTCTCTCTCACACCTAATTTGCTGGGCCTTAAGCCCAGCCCAATCATTAACTCGACTAATTTATTTATTTAGTCTGTTATTTTTAGAAATTCCGTTAGCTACATAAATTGTAATTAATTAAATTTCTCAACCATGTTATTAATAAAATTAGGATTTATACATAATTAAATTAGATATTTGAATTCATTAGTCTTTTCATTTATCTTCGACACTTACATTGTAAACGACTCTAAATGACCGTTATTTTTTTAAATTAAGACAAATAATATTTCAGACCTAGAAAAATCAAACTTAAATTCATACAACTAGACAGTTAGTCTATAAGTCCATTAATCTTATGTTTATTTTATTTATAAATTATTAGATCCATTATTGTGCGGGAAGGATCTCGAAAATTAAGAAGAGCCGACTGATTAGGAGAGTAAGACGGATTCCAAAAATAACTCAGGCGAGTAGAATTCTATAATAGTCTTTGAAAAATGCATGCTTATGTCATTTCTTACCTGTGATAATTAAATGCCGTTTTCTTACTTGTGAAACTTATATGACATTTCATATTTGCATTTAATTACGTGTCAATTCTTACTTGTATTATTTATCACTTAATGCACATGTATGATGATTATGTTAAATAAATAATAGAGGTCATGGCACCACGTGCACGTATCACTATTAGTCAAGTCCCAGTTAGGTAGTGCCCTTTTACCCACTCAACCCGGGGTTAGGGGTAGAGTGTATATTATTTAGTATTATATTAGCGGCCCACACCTGAGGTCGGTAGCTGGTGGAGTATTCAGATGATTACACTGCCTAATTGGAGACTTGACTCGTATGATATTAGAAAAGATGATTGAGAGGTAGGGATTGTAGTTCTAGCGGTACCCGAGGATGCAGGGTTAGGGCGTCTATTGAGCTGTGCCCTCTTATCAGCTGTATGTGATGATTTCGCTCTATGCGATGATGACTAGAACGGTGTTGATGGGCCTACAACTGAAGTCCTTAGTCTGATAACCACAGACAACCGATCATATGCAGCGTCGCCAGGCATGTATGGGCGATAATACCGCTAGTTGGCTAGTCCCCCTCGATTTTTATGGTGCTTTGTGAGATATGTTATTGTGACTCGACTCCTGTGTGAATTTTTATGTAAAACGAGCTATAATGATGAAAGCTATTAAAAGTCATAATGTAACAACCCAACCTTAAAAAAAAGGGCACCTCGTGCCCATGCGGCTAGCTGCATGAGGCATCTTGCATGGTGAGGCGCCACACGCCCACCGCCGCTGCCGCTGCCAACCGGCTATGACTAGCTGGCCGCGGCGGGCCCTGACGCCGCCGCCTTTTTCCCCCTCCACCGCCACTCTCTCTCTCTCTCGCCGCCACTGCCCGTCCTTGGAAACCATTGCCGCCACCTCCGCAAGCGTCGATGAGCTCCTTTCCCTCCCCCCCCCCTCCCCCCTCTTTCTCTTTCTCTCTCGCCGCCGCCACTGCCCGTCCTTGGAAACCATTGCCGCCTCCTCCGGAAGCATCAGTGAGCTCCTTTCCCTTTCTCTCTCTCTCTCTCTCTCTCGCTCACACCTAAGCTCGGGCTCGTTGGAGCCGTGCCGCCGGCGAGAGGCCGGCTGCTGGTTGGCCAGCAGCGGCCGGAACCCTCCCCGCCAGCCCGGGTCGACACTTCCCTCCCCTCTTCTTTCTCTTCTCTTCTTCTTCTTCCTTCTTTTCTTTCTTTCTTTCTTTTCTTCTTCCTTTCTTCTTTTTCTCCATTCTCGGTCCCTCCTGTAGCAAAGAGGATTATTTTTATAGCAAAGAGGATTAGTGTTGGGCCGAGCTCAGCACTATAGCAAAGAGGATTATTTTTTATATATATATAATTATTTTCTAATGTTAGGTAAATTAGTCTATTTAGATAATTAATTATTTTGATAATTTACACTCACTAATATAATTTTACTAAGTATTTTTAGTATAATAATTTATTAATTTTAATTATAAATATTGCCTATAAATTTATTTCTAGTTTAACTCACTAATATAATTTTACTAAGTACTTTTAGTATAATAATTTATTAATTTTAATTATTAATATTGCCTATAAATTTATTTATAGTTTAGTTATTATTTATTAGATTAATATATGTAGTCTCATTCATAATAAACTTATAGTTATATTTATATTTTATATAACTATTTTTAGTATATTATTATTGTCTAACAATTTGTATAAAATGGAATACTAGACTTGCATATTATTTCTGTATAATAGGATAATGACTATTTTGCGTATAATTTATGATTAATTAAATAAAAGTAGGTATTACAAAATAAGTATTAATAATATTATTTTTATTAAATCATATATATATAGTCGTCTTGGTTATTTACAAAAAGGAGATAAATTACTATTTATTTATTACTTATTCTATAATTAGCAAACTAGGATTTTGAGTAAATAAATATAAATTATGGTAATAGCATATTAATATTATCACAATTAAACTAATCCTATGAATCTAATCAATTTTAAACCTAATAAAATATTATATTTTACTCGAACGGATTATAATCGGATAAACAACTAATTTTATGTTACCTAAATATTTTCAGACTCCGAACCCCCTTATTTAAGACCCAGAGGACCTTGCTAGTGATGTGTGACGGTTGATTGATGGACGTGAGGGATACGTGTGTTGGGTCTTCTAATCATAGGCGAGTGGTCTTATCCCCTAGGCATCTTTTTCAAATTAGGAGCACGATTATATGACTTTATCTAGAGATAATTTCAGTCGAGCATATTTTATCATGTATTTGATTAGGCTGATATGGGATATAAGTATATTGGTGATATATAGAGATGATTGGAGATGACTATACTGTTATAATTTTATGTCTAGATGATTTCTATCATGAGTGTGCATGTGATAAACTAGCATGAGTATGCATGTGTTAGATATATGGTTGGAATCTACATTGCATCATCTTTCTCTTAGCCTTTTTACCATCTAAATTTCTGAGTTGTATGATTTGTTATAGTACTGGATATGCATATGATTTATCATGTATTAGAAAATTATAAAAATATTAGTGTATATGATGTGATGGCTGGAACAGTATCTGGTTCGGACTGGTACTAGACATACTTTTAGCGTATGACAGAGAATGGTGATGGCTGATGGTTGTACTCTTAGCGTATGATAAGGTACAACTATCATTGATTTACCCTTAGCGTATGGCAGGGTATGATTTTCTTCTAAGATACCCTTAGTGTATGATAGGATATGATTTATCTCTAGAGATACTCTTAGTGTATGACAGTGTATGCTCTAAGCTTGTGGCATGATGTATATCGAGTTTGGAGCCAGGTATCGTAGTCTAGCATGATGGATGATATTCAAAGTTGAGATAGATGATTGTGATAGTGAGAGATATGTAGATTATATCTGGCTCTAACATATATGATTATTTAGTGATTGGCATACATCATGCATCATCATTGATGTGACTAGTATCATTGGATCATGATTGGTATACATCATATGTCGTTATATTCGGTGATATTATATTGTGATTTTATTATGAGATATATTTTTTGTTGAGAATATAATATGCTCATTCATAAGAATTGATTTTGTTTATATATAAGTCATTGATAATACATATATACATACTCATACATGGCATCATGCTGCTTTCTAATTCATATCATCTAGTACATGATTTATTCTATGTTTGGCATCACTGATTCGGGGTAAGGTCTATTCACTAAGTCTTTTTCTTATGACTCTCTCTTTATTTCTTTTCTAACTCTCTAGATATTATAATACGTGATAGCGACTTGAGATACCCTAAGAAGATATTTTAGAGCAAAGATGAGGTGAGCTATAGATGTGAGATAGTATAGAAGATAGTTTAATCAAATATTGAGTTGTACCATTATTTGATATTTGTACTTCATTGTATAGATGATGATTTGTATAATTCATGTCAGATTATAGTGTACTCGTACATTAGTTGTTTAGTTGTAGCTTGATGATTTATCGTGGCCTATGTGGGTCTTGCCAGATTATGCGGTGGTCTAGTATATATTATTGTAGACTTAGATATTCATATGTTAACATGTTTATTTGATTGATAGTATAATTTATTTGTTGTTAGATTATGTGAGCATAGATATGTTAGCAAGTAGTATTTGATGAAATCATAATTATACGTGCACAGGAGTGTATCTGTGTGTGACGGGCTCTGCCCGTCCTGTCACGTGAGCCGCACGTGCCGTGTGGATGCGTGGGCGTGCACGTGCCTATGCCGAGTAGGGGTATTACATCTATTCCTAATGTTTATTACATATATAGGCATGGGTAGTTTGTTTTTTATGTCAATATTGATGCTTAGTTAATTCTTGCGTACGCATTGTAGGATTCTCATGGTAATGGATTGATTTTTTAAGATGGCAAAATTTATACTATATTTTCACACTTTTGACGCATCTCGAGTGTGAAAATCTATTTTGATAAAGTTATTAGGGTGCACGGACTACCAAAAACTATTGTCTCTGATAGGGATTTTAAGTCTACAAATTATTTTTGAAAAATCATATGGCATAAGATAGGAACTAAGCTTTAGTAAAGTGCATTCCACCCTCAAACTGATTAGTCAATAACAGTCTAGGAGACCTATTAAAGACTCTTTCCATGAGAATCTAAAAATTTTAAAAATAAAATCGTCAACAACTGAATTTCCTTATAATAATTCTGGTAATAGGTCAATAGGTCTAAATACAACTGAGGTAGTGTATGATTATAAATTTAAACAACTTATAGATCTCATTCCCATGGCCTATTATCATAGGTTGTCTGAGTCTGCATTTGCATTTGCGTCACTTATTTATGACTTATAAAGAAATCAGTATGCCCCTTGCCAACTATAAAATTCAAGCTGATCTTTTCATCATGTATACTTCTAAATGTACCAATTTATATATGTACTAATGTATTATTATTTATGATCGTTGTCTTGCCTTATCATCTTATGGTGTTTTAGTGTAAGTATTTGTTCTTATTACAATGTAATATATAATATTTTTACTTTGGGCTGATATATTTTGCATAGGAAATATCTTACAATAATTATTTAGATGCAGATGTTGCTTGTAATTGTGTATCGGAGTTCAAGAGTCCTACCTGTGTCAATATGAAGCACATAAATCCTTGTGGAGTAGTGTCACGCCAAGAAGCATTTAACAATGATTTTGATGCATTTTGTGAAAATAATGGTATAGTGCATCAAAAGACTGCTTCATATATGCCACAACAAAATAGTGTGGCTGAAAAAAAAAATAGAACTCTAATAGATATGGTTGATATAATGTTTAACTATTCTTGTCTTCCGAACAATCTTTGGAGTGAAACAATCCTAACGGTTGCACATATTCTTAATAGAATACCTTCTAAAAGGAATGTATCTCCTAATGAGTTATGGTTTAATCGAAAACCTAACTTAGAATATTTGAAATTGTGGGGGTGTCTAGCTTATATTAGATTGCCCAATCTGAAAAGATCAAAGTTGGGGCTAAGAACCTCTAAATGTGCTTTTATTGTTTATGCTTCTAATAGTAAAGCATATTATTTTCTACAGATAAATATAAACGTTGTGATTGAATCTAGAGATGCCAAATTCTTTAAAGATAAAACTTTTAAAGAATCTAAATCTCTAGAATTTGATTTTAATAATTAAGGGAAATCTCTAAATCATGATTCTTCTAAAAATTCTTTTGAAGATGTGGAAGTTAGAAAATCTAAAAGAATTAGAAAAGAATCAAATTTTGATCCTAATTTTGTGACTTACCTTGTGGAAGGCACTTCAAATTCTGATTTGAATAAATTTTGTTTTTGTCTTAATATGGAGAGTGGTCCTTCTAATTTTGATGAAGTAATGAAATCAATATAAACTACTTTTTCGAAAGAAGCTATCAATGATGAAATAGAGATTTGGTAGACTTACCTTCGAGATCTAAATTTATTGGATGTAAATAGATATTTAAGTGAAAGCTTAAATCTGTTGGATCTATTGATAAGTATAAGGCTAGATTGGTAGCCAAAGAGTTTAGACAATCTAAACGGCATTAATTATTTTGATATCTATACCCCCATGGCTAAGATATCTTCGATTAAAATATTGATTTTTTTAGCGTCAATATATAACTTCAAAATCCATCAAATGGATATGAAAACAGCATTTTTGAATGGTTATTTGGATGAAGAAGTTTATATGGATCAACTAGCAGGTTTTATTTTACAAAGTCAAGAAAATAAATTATGCAAATTGGTTAGATCATTATATGGTCTAAAATAAGCCCCTAAGCAATGGCATGAAAGATTTGACAATTATTTGCTTTCTAATGGATTCCTGTCAAATAAAACAGACAAATGTATCTATTATAGGATGATTGATAATGATATTATGATCATATGCTTAAATGTAGATGATATGTTTATTTTTAGCAAGAGTGATTTATGCATTATGTTAACGTAAGTAACTTCCTCTTCAATATCTGGATTGATTGTAAGAAGCAGTCCATGCAATCGAGGGAAAATATTCACAAAATATTCTTTCGTAGTTAAAAAATTATAAAACTAAGGGTGATTGATCCATAACTTTATAATCTACGTTTTTGATATTGATGCCCTTTGCAGATTCGGAGTACAACTGGGGAAAAAATATGATAGAGTGGAGATGATGGTGGTGGTGACGAGTGGAGATGATGGTGGTGGTGACGAGTGGAGATGATGATAGGGTTATGGATGATAATGGAGATGAGGGTGGATGGTTGATGTAGTTTAAGGGATAAAGATGAAAGGGAGAAGTGGTCGAGATCCTAAGGAGGAGGGAGGACTCGACATACGAGGGAGATTAGAAGATAGATGAGACCTTACCAACGGTAGAAGTGGCTGGTTGGTGAAGAGGGAGTAGGGAGACTAGGGTAGAAAGACTAGAGAGAGGATAGAGGAAGATAAAAAAACTAATATTCATTCATTATAATAATTTTGATTGCTATCCACACTTTTATAAAGGCTAGCAAACAAGCCAAAATAACAATTATTAACGCTAATACTAGTAAGCTCTCGTCGATCGTGTTCGAATGGGGTTGATTGCGTTCGAACACACAAAAGACGCGTTCTCTATGGATGCAAACTAATACAGGCGTTCACAAAGGCATTTTGCGTTCAAACGCGACCTACAGAAAGTATATTTTTATAAAAATAAATAACTAATGTAATAAGAAAAGACTCTAGTAAGGTGTATTAATATAACTAAATATCTTATCATCTCACTTTAATATAAAAGATTTGGTTATTGCAAATACTATTCTTGGTATGAAAATACTTAGAGATGGAAAGTCTTTTATATTGTCACAAAGTCATTATATTGAGAAAATTCTAAGGAAACTTTCTCATTTGTTTGATAAAATTTCAAGAGTTCCTTATAATCTAAACTTGAAGCTTGATATTGATAAAAACCGATGTGTATCACAACTTGAATACTCAAGGGTTATTGAAAGTCTGATGTATGCAATGCATTGCACACGTCCAGACATTGCTTTTGCTTTAGGCAAATTGAGTAGATACACTAGTTATCCTAATTTTGAATATTGAAAAGCAATATCCATTATATTAGAATATTTTGAAGGAACTAAATTGTTTGCACTATATTATGGAAGAAATTCATCTATTATTGAAGGGTATAGTGATGCAAACTAGAACTGTGTACATGATGGTTATAAATCTACGAGTGGATAGATTTTTACTCTTGGTGGTGCTATCATTTCTTAGGAATCTAAGATACAGACTTGTATAACTTATTCTACTATAGAGTCTGAGTTAGTGGCTTTGGGAGCAGCAGGCAAAGAGGCTGAGTGGTTAAAATATTTTTTTGATTAATTTGCCAATATGGCTAAATCGTATGCCTTCTATTTTAATTTATTGTGATAGTCAAGCCACTTTGTCATGAGCATATAACAAATTATATAATAGTGTGTCAAGACATATACATCTTAGACACAATTCTATGAGATAGCTATTAGAAGATGAAGTAATCATAGTGGATTATATTCGATCGTGCACAAATTTAGTGGATTCTTTGACTAAAGGCCTTAACAAGGATCTAATTAAAAAAACATCTTGTGAGATAGGTCTTAGACTAGTTGAATAATATCTCCAAAAGATGGCAACCCTACCTAAACCATGGATTTTCATGCTGTAGGTTCAAAGGGAAAAAAATTTAAAGCCCCCCGCCTAGCACGGGCACATGCATGCCCACGCGCCCACACGACACACGCAGTGCACGCGATAGGTCGGGCAGGGCCCGTCACGTATAGATATACTCATGTGCACATATAATCGTGACATCATCAAATAATACCTGCTAACATATTCATGCTCCCATAATCCAGCACCAAATAAATCATATTATCAACCAAATAAACTCGTTAACATATGAATACCCAAGTCCATAATATACCCTAGACCACTACATAATCTGACAGGACCCACATAGGTCACGACAAACTATCAAGATACAATTAAACAACTAATATACGAGTACACTATAATCTGACATATACTATACAAATTATCGTTTAATACAATAAAGTACAAATATAACAAATAACGATACAACTCAATTTCTATACAAACCATCATTTTTACCGTCTCACACCTATAGCTCATGTCATCAATCTAAAATATCTTCTCGGGATATCTCAAGTCACTGTCACGTACCACATATCTGAGAGGGTTAGAAAAGAAATAAAGAGAGTCATGAGTAAAAGGCTTAGTGAATAGACCTTACCTCGAATCAGTGAATCTAAATAGAGAGTAAATAATGTACTGAATAATATGAATCAGAAAGAGTATCATGTCATGAATGAGTATATGAATGTTCCTCAATAATACATAAATGAAAAATAGATAACATGTCATGTCATAACTAATAAAATATATAATTCTCGATAATGTATAAATAAATATCCATGCTATACCATCATCATAACTCTCTCTCAAATATAACACATATGATGCATGCCGATCGTGATCATGTTATGATATCAAATGCAACCACCTATAATGCATATTGACCATTCGATAATCAGGTATAACAAATGATAATTAAATCATATGCATTTCTCAACATCACGATCATCATCGATATCTCGGTATAATATCATCATACAAGACCACTGTGCACAGTCAACACCCGGTACTTGATCTCAACATCCTGCCCATAGGCTCAAAGCATACCCTGCCATACATTAAGGGTATTTCAGTCATAACATACCCTACCATACGCTAAGGGTATATCAAAATCCATCTAGATCGGGTACCCCACCAGTTAATAGAAATCACATGAGGGTAACTCACCACACGCATGCCCTAGCGAACAATAGGTGTCTAATTGTCTATGCGCACAAGACTCACTGACCTCGGACATGGGCCACGAGATATTGCATATCAGCGACCATAATCATCACTCCAAGCACCCCTAACCCTACCGCCTACTCAGGTACCCTCATGCTTTTTCTATCAACTTTCCTATCAATAAGATTTATGCATTTCCTTCTATATGATAGATCACGTGCATATATCCAGTACTATAACAAGTCATGCATATTAGGAATTTAGGTGGTAAGGAAGTTAAGAGAAAAATAATGCAATGTAGTCTCCAACCATATAACTAACACATGTATATCCCTGCTAGTCTAACACATGCATACTCATGCTAGAGATCATCCCGACACAAAGTCATAACAGTATAATCATCTCCAATCATCTCTATATATCACCAATGTACTCATATCCCAGATTAGTCTAATCAAATATATGATAAAATATGCTTGACTGAAATCATCTCTATATAAAGTCATATAATCATGCTGGAGGCCAAAATATGCATGTACATAATATATAATATATCATAATTTGAGAAAGGCGTCTAGGGGATAAGACTACTCGCCTCTGATTAGAAGACACAACTCATGTATCCCTCACATCCGGTAACCGAGCAACAACTCGTCCTAACAGGGTCCATAGGGCCTCACATAAGGGGTTCGGAACTGGTGGCGGGGGCAGTTCTAGGGGAGGTAGCGCCGGCCGACAGTTCGACGGGGCAGCGGCAGTAGTAGTTAGAGAGAGAGAAAGGAAGAGAGTTTGAGAGAGAGAGGAGAGTGAGAGAGAGAGAGAGACCGAGAAAGAGAGAGAGAGAGACTGAGAAAGAGAGCGAGAGAGAGAGATATAGAGGGAGAAAAAAAAAGGCGGTGGAGGGGAAGGAGCAGCGGCGCTGGGGCCTACTGCAGCCAGCTGGCCATAGCCGGTTGGCTGCAGTAGTGGCGGTGGGTGTGTGGCGCCTCACCATGCAAGCTGCTCATGTAGCTTGCATACGCATGAGGCTGGTCACAGTGTGGCCGGCCACGTCATGCCCAAATTTTTTTTTAAGGGCAAGTTGTTACAAAAACAAATCTGGTGGGTGATGATGTAGCACGCTATTTGGACCTACTCAGAAATTATTTGGTAAGTGCTATGTTCCTGTAATGAACAAGTGAGGTTTAGTTAAACTCTTAATATGTTCGTATAATATGTGTGTTTAATTTATAGGAGCACCTAAAATAACTCTATTTATGTGTGTGCGAAGTTAGGCCACTTATGTCAGAGTTTGGTCAACTCCGAGCACACTCATGAAATCGAGATCAGCGCATGGCCATTAATGCGTGGCTGGGAAGAACACTAAGATTCTGATAAAGATGTGTGAATTCTCCGGTTGTGTCATAAAGTTTGTTAATTCAAGGACTTTATGTTTATTAACATTATGATACAACTTTGAGAATTTTACACTACTTGAAAATTCAAACTATATGTTATTTTCACCTATGTATCAATATCTTTGTGTAACAACAAGCATACTTAAAATCAAAGTTATTGTTAAATTTTTTTTAAATAAGTGGGGAATTGCTAGAAATATTAATATTTTTATGGTGTTATTTTAAAATATATAATTTTGTGAGTAGATATTTAGATTAGACACCTTTTCATGGTTATAACTATTTGTTAGTTATTTAACTACTATAACTACTTTTTAGTTATCTAACTACTTTTTAGTTATTTAACTACCATAACTATCTTTTAGTTATCTAACTACTAGCATTTTTAGTTGATGTCTTTTCATTTTCTATAAATAGAAGATTGTACTATTATTTTAGATAATTTTAAAAGGCACTAGTGCTTGCTTTGTTATAATTAACTCTTGTTCAGATCAAGGTTCAATTTTATGAGTTGCACCTTGATTCGTGACGGTCTTGTATCCCGAGAACAAATTGCCTTTGTAATTTTCAATCCCAATAAGTTGACGACATATTTGTTTAAGGGATAGATTTACTTTCGCCTGACCGTTCAAGAGCCTAGCCATTTGATTTCATTCATCTTCACTTTTTTATTTTCTCCAACAATAAATTTATGGTGGATTAAAAGAAGTTCCACTATTAACGTAGACTCATTTCACCTGCAGTACTCACTTGCTTGGGCCTTCATACTGGGCTCAAGCTTAGAGATAGATATTATGGATCCTTTTATCTGAGTTCATAACTGCTGACTACTGAAAAAATGCTAAATAAATTGAAGACTTAATAAGTTAATACTAGGGAACTAATTTGGTGGCATACAAGTACTCACCAGACCTTACTATTGTTCTTCATGCTAACCTCTGTGGTGTAGTTCAGATCCTATCTGACATTTTCACTTAGCTCTAGCTTTCTTGTACGTTTTTTTTTTTCTATTTTATAACGTTAATATAGTAATTCTCTATTTATCTTATGCTTGTTCAAGTGACATAATGTTGTACATGTTTAGAATAACTGCATGCTGGGAATGGGGAGTGGGCAACCAGACAGATTGAAGAGCCTAAGAGTTACTTTTAGAAAAGCAGGAGAAGATGCAAAGGGAGCTGCTCTTGCTAGTGATGCCTTTTTCTCATTTGGTAAGATTTTTTTGTTACAAACTGTTTCTTTAGTTACACCACTTGGTACATACTGCTTATTAGCTGAAGCTATTATTTCTACATCTGCAACACTGGCCACTTCAATGGGTTTTGAGAATTGAATCATTTTCTGATGTTTATTCCACTTATTTTGCATGCCATAGTGAAAAGCACAGAAGGATCCACACAGTTGATTGTTATCCACACTTCAACAGAACCTCTTTTTTTCCGATGCTATAGAAAAGCTTATTGAATTCAAGCTATGCAAGTTTTTCTATGCGTGGATAATGACATATGTAGTGTTATGAGACTCTACCTCTTTAAGTTAACAAACTCAAGTGTCAACAGCCCTGCATTATGAAAGCTATAGTCCCTAATCTGGCGTTCTAAGACCTTGCTTCCAAGAGTTAAAACTTTTCTTTGGCGTTCCCTAGTACCTGTTAGAGCTATCTTACACAGACGCCTCTCCCCCTTTTGCCAAATCTATTTTCCTTGGCAGTTGCCTGAGGTATCCTTGACTGCAAGTCCATTCTCTCTAAAAATCCATGGAGCAAACTAGGGTATACTAGTAGGAGCAACGATCAATATGCTCATAATTTGGCCCAGCATACTCTCCACACCAAGTCTTCAAGCCACTGAACCAGAGAGCAACTGGAATCTATTTGTAATCTTCTTTCCAAAAGAAAAAAGCAAATGCAGCCCTGGGTTATTACATTCATGTGGTTTTATGGTTTTGTTCTTAAAACTACTAAAAAGTGCCTGCCCTTCATTTGGTTCATCTGTTCATGCTTTGATTTTCGTATTACCCTTCTTGTCTCAGTTGTAGTGTAAGATTCACCTTTTAGTATGAATTGGTTATGCTCTAGTAATCTTGTTATAATCGGCAGCTTGGAACGATGCAATGCCAGAATGGCGTCAGTGTCATCGCCAAACCAGGAGGGAGTATCAGAGATAGTGATGCTGTTGACTATCGCAAAAAGTATGGAGTGTCTCTTCTCTTCACCAATGTGAGACACTTCAAGCATTGAAGACATCCACCTACTCTTTGAATTCATAGTGAAGGCAAAGTGAAGGCTAGTCCAATGCCAGCTGAGTTGGGTTTCGTAATTTGAAGGTTCTTTTCTTTGGTGCAAGCTGAAGAT
This sequence comes from Typha latifolia, assembly GCF_019914945.1. Classification (NCBI taxonomy): domain Eukaryota; kingdom Viridiplantae; phylum Streptophyta; class Magnoliopsida; order Poales; family Typhaceae; genus Typha; species Typha latifolia. Next base: position 1,146,707 of record NC_133097.1, read on the forward strand.
GAGTTTGCCATTCCTACATTTGGATCAAACCTTGAATTAAGAGAAATCTATCAAAAATGTCCTGTCTTTTTCTTTTATTATCATTTGCATCGTATCATACGGATATTTATTATTCGACCCCTGCATTTTGTCAAAAATGCCTCAAAAATATCTTGCCGTTAGTTTAACATTTGTTAAACGTTAGTTATCATATAGACTAGTTAAAGATAACAATAGGTGCAAAATGAATTTAATACCCTTGAATAAGATGTTTTAGGTGCAAAATAAATTTAATATCCTTGAATAAGTTTGTTTTTAGTTACAATATAGATGAGTTAAGATTAAATTTCAAATGGTTTTCCTTTCAAGTTATTATGCTAATGGTCTTTTGGTGCTCTGATGTTCCTCTGTTTTCTGATAAAGTAAACAATACATGTAACATGAGTGTTTTACCTGATGCTTTTCCATTGTCAAGTGACAAGAGGAAATGGATGAGGAAGTAATTTGTGTTACGGATATGGAGGATTAGCTTACACTATTACTAGTTCCTATTGGCAAATATCATATTGATCCTAATCGAGACTGGAATCAAGTTGAATATGGATGCAATCAGGACAATCCGAGCTTGATCAGATATATATGTTAGATTCAGGCTTGGTTGTGATCAATGCTAAGATGGAATGCAAAGAACATGCTTGTCTTTTTTAGTACCAAACCAAGGCTGATTGAGCCTGGAATCAAGCTGAATTTGAGCCATCCTTGACCTGTCTGACTTATTAATTGTTTGATGCAGGACAGAACAACATAGCATCCTTATGTAAGACATAACAAGTATACAATGCATTAGTAACTAGTTTAGTTTATCTCTTGCACAGTGTACTTCCATATCTTTCTATCAGTGCCACTATTTATACATCATAAACTCCATTTTTAAGATATGATCGATTGCCTTTTAATTTTCTGGAGCATAATGTCTTTCAGGTTTTGGGCGGATCGGTAGGCTCATTTTGCGCATTGCTAGAAGTAGAGAAGTAGAGATGATATTGAAGTTGTAACTATGAATGATCCTTTTATTGATGCAAGTACATGGTAAGAAAACGAAGTGATCTATCTAATCATTTGATTGCTACCTCGGTGTCATTTGTCTGATTTTGTCAATTTTGAGTTGGATAAGTTTAATTACTTCATCTCATTTACTGTACCATCTATTTTCAAATCTCTTAGTTGTTTTACTTCATGTAATATTTTTATGCTGTAGGATGATTTCTAAAATAAAAATAAAAACTCTTCCTTTTTCCTGCGAATATTCTATTTATTGTTAGACCGAATATCACATGTAAGTGTATAATTTATTGTATTGAAGGAGAGTTATGCTATTCAACAAAAATGTTTTGTAGATTAGAAGTGAACTTATTTCTGAATCAGGGATCCAGCGGAGATCCCTCAGAGTGATGAACTTGGAGCAGAAATGCAGATTATGCCATTGAATCTTTCCAGTAGCTTTACGACAAATGATAAATCTTCAGCGCACTTGAAGGTCTGCCTTATCTGATGTTTGAGTTAGCGAAATTTTATTCAGTCTAGAAATCTGTTTTCATTTACATCTTGACCTCTGATATCTCATTACTTTCCCTATAGGGTGGTGCTATTTGTTGCTGGAGTAAATGAGAAGAGTTACTGGCCAATTCTATGACATTGTTTGATGAGGAGTTTGGTATTCTTGAAGGCCTCATAACAACTGTTTAATTCATGCTACCACAGGTATATATTCTTTGAGATATTTTATGTCGTGATTATCGATTCCAAAGGAAGTACATAGTGATAGGGAGATGATAACCAAGATTTGAAGTTTATAATCTTAGATTGCAGAGAATAGAAGAGGGAGGAAATGTATTTTATTTTAAGTTTGAAAATTGAATATAGTGAGGAAATTAATAGATGGAGAAGAACAATTCTGACATTTTAATGTCTGCTATGGGGGGAAAAATTTCAAGAATTTCTTTTTGAAAACTTTTGGTACCTTTTTTTATTAAGTTTGGATGAGAAACATAATAAATTCATACTAGTCTAAGACTACAGGAAAGTAATATAACAAAACAATACACCTTAAAAGAAAGAAACAAGTATTTTAGAAGGCCACTTATATATCTTATCTAGGACAAACTCTTGAAAGATTGGATCTAAGATTGGATTCACTTTTATTCTCTTGCTCTCTAAGACGACACCAATGAAAAAGAAAATAATCTAAAAGCTCTCACTCACAATGCAATCATTTTGCACACACTAACTTGCTTAATTACATAACTAAATAAGATCAGTATTAAGAATATAAGCAAGTGTAGCACTAATTTTCAACATAGCATTAAAAACCAACAAAAAGTATGTTAAGAGAGATTCACCAAAGAAGCCTGAAGAAAGATCGATAAAAAGAAGCCATACATCTCTTCTGATTATTTTTCTTTCACATAACAATTAATACTACACAACCATGCACACTATGTTTCTAAGGACTAAGAGGTGTAGGTCATGCAGCATCCTTCTTCTTGAACATGAAGATTGCTCCTATGATAGGAACCAGTAGCTGCTTCGTCTTCTTCTTCTTCTTCTTCTTAGCTTGAGTGCCATCATTCAAAGAGAACTGCCTCTCTAGCTTCTCATCTTCTACGTTTATAACTCGAACCAGCGACGGCGGGTCGGCGAAGGTGACATACCTCTTCTTCTGGACGGACTTGAAGCCCTCAACCTCAAAGTCTATGACTTTATTCAAAGGTTCTCTTTCTCTGATCAGTTGTGTGAGCTCCAGCTTTGTCTTCTGGAGCTCATCTCGAAGTGCAGTGAGATGGCTTGCCATCTTGAGGTTTTCTTCTCGTTCCTTCTTAAGGTTGTGTTGCGCTTCTTCTAGCTCTGCCATTACTGACTCAATCTGTGAGGAGCCGCCATTCTCATTGTGGCTCGCTGCCGTGACTCTTATCTGTTTAAAAGGAAAGACATATTATAATCAAAGTAGCAATAGTGAAGTATGTAAATCCATTTGGAAGAGGTACCTTCATCATTTAAATTTTTAAATTTTTTATTTCAAAAGCTTAAGCCGCTAGAGAACGGTGAACTTAATTTAGAGAGATATAATAATACCTGATTAAACCGATTGGCATAGACCTCGCCGACCAAGACTCTCTCGCCGAAGAGCACGACGGCCTCCTTCACCGACCGGAAAGGCGCGGTGGTGTCGATCTCTGCCCTTCCCACGACTACAGCATCATTAGGTTCACCTTCCATATCTATGTCACCTTCTACAGCAATGCATGCAATAAATATGATCATCTATCTATCTATCTATTTATATTTATATTGGATAAGTAGAGAGAGAGAGACAGAATAGGGAGGTTAGAGAAGGAGAGGGGGAAGTGGAGGTTGGAATTGGATTTGCTTAAGGGAATAAGATAAATGATAGTGGCTTCATTACTTCGCGGCCACTTCACTGGTATTCTGTTAATTGGTAGGAATGTCACTTTCTTTTGGGTGAACTGTCCAAGATTGGAACGAACAAATGGACCATAATCTCGGAGGGAAAGAGATGGATCACCTTCAGTCCAATTGGGATTTGATCTTATTCAACTTATAAATTTAGACCTTAATAAGTCCACTTGAGTTATTGATAGGGGGTGAAAATGGATATATTTAGTGTTAATTACACTTAGCCGTAGTAAACTATTATTTTTTTTCTGGTAAACTATTACTCTTTTTCGATGTACACTATATCTAAACCTTTTTCTTTACAACCTCTGATCTAGAAAATTCTTAGTTTCTAGGGTTCATATAGTTTTTTTTTTCTTAGTTGAAGGGTCTACATAAATATTTTTCTTATTATAATTTTTATATGAATAATTAAAAAGTTTAAAGGATATGCGTGAAAAACTATGATAGTTTAAGGGGCTAAGTATAATTATCTCTTATTTTTATCTCTCCGGATAATGGATAGTAAACTTAATTACCATACTCATTAAATAACTTATAATATAATTATTAAAATCAATAGCATAATTAATAAATAACTAAATTATATATATTTTACAGTAGGGAAACAAAGGAAGAAATCCCAACAGCCTTCTCTCATTTCCAATGTAGATAATTACTCATCCTTCTCGCTATGTCATAATAACTTGATTATATATAAAACACTAATATAGTTTTGGTATATTTAAATATGATATTCCAGTAGCAAAGCATTACTATGGGTTCAATTTCTCATATAATATTTGTAGAGTGGCATATGATGGAGTAAAATTGCAATAATGTAGTTCTATCCCATTGGTTATGTCATAGACATATTAGTGTACTTAACTTGAAATATTGGAAGTAGAATTGTGAGAAATTTTTAGAATGAGGTGGGAAATAGAAATGAGAAAAAAAGATCTATACTCAAGGTGTTAGAACTATTCACATCATTCATGGACCATGCTGCACATCTTTAAGCAATTTGTGAGCAGTTTGGTTTCATGTGTTTTAGGATACAATATCTATAGTGTTAGAAAAATCAATGTAAACAAAGTCTCTTTCAATTAAAGATTGAGAGAATATATTTTTACATCCACTTACTAAGATACTACTATATGTGAGCCCACCCTAGGCACTGAAAAGAATATTTCATAAGTTTTATAAATTAAAAATTAAATTTTACATTATTTTTTTTCTAAATAAATGTAGCCAAGCGGTCCCTTGGCGATTAATTTAAAATTATTTATGTACATCGTCATACTAATCAACCTACTAATTTGTTATTATTTTTTTATTTTTTTGGAAAGCTTGTAGGCTGATAATTTAATTAATTCCAATAAAACTTTACAAGCTTCATACACATAAAAATGGGAGATATTTTAAAAAGTTTTGAGTACTTAGCACAGTATCAAGATACAATCATCAAGATCAAATGGCATACAAGATGTAAATAAGACAACACCCAAAACACACATATACTATTGGCCAGATACCAAAGCCACCTTTTGATGTCAACCTCCACCGGAGTAGAGGAAAGTTAATCTCACAAAGGTCGCAAGTGCAGCAAGGTTGTGGCAGCGAGAACAAAACGAACAATGAAAAAAAGTTACGACCAACAAGAGGCTGAGTCGAAGATGACCTGCAGCATCTAAGGGAGGCGGAGGCAAACTCCATCCCCTATGCCACCACCATGTTGGTTGGCCACTAACAACTTAGAATAGAGGACTAAGAGAGGTGGCGACTAGGCAAAAACGATGACAATGAGAGGTAAGGGTGGAGCCGACAGTCTTGGAGTGACTATAGCAAGAAGGGGGAGTGAATGTAGTGTTAAAGAAAAAGGAAATAGAGAGGAAGAAGAAAGAGACAAATAACTCCAATAACAATTTATGTGGGCACCTCCAACATGGCATCTTAGTTAGGCAAATAAACTTTAACATCAACCATTTTGGTACATAGGTATACACACCTAGTTTCATCACAAATTCTATAAGAGGTGCCAACGTTTAGTACCTAATATGACTTCTTGTAGTTACAAGTATTTAGACCACCTTTTCAAATTACAAACTAAAAAATAATTTCACTTCCCTTGTCCTCTATCCTCTCTTTTAATGTTACTGCACTTAGATTTTGAAAGAAAGCCTATCCAATCTTGAAATGCCGCATAGACTTATAGTCTACGACATCATAAAATTAATATTTTTAAATTTTATAATTAAAGTCAAAGGGTATTTTGGTCTATTGATTTTATATTTTACTTATTTCCTTTAAAATCAATATATTTTTTACATCACATTAAAAGTAATAATTATAATTTGGCTTAGTTTACAACCAAGCAATTTCTAATCCTAGTATAAAGTACCTAACTTTAAAAAACAAATAAGATTAGCTAATCAAGTTCAGATTTAGCTTCAAACCAAACCCAGGGTAAAGATTTTATGAATTTTTACATACTGTCTCTAGATTCTAAAATGTGGCCGTCTAAACAATAATAATTCAAGTATTTTTTAATGATGTTTTTTTAAGATTCGAACTTGAATTGTAAGTACCTAATCAGCATGCAAGAATATCCATCATTGTCGAGCAATCAACTTGAACCAGCTAAGCAAAAAAGTCGGTATAAAAAATAGATTTAATTACAAAAACATCCCCTGTACTATAGGGTAATATTGACCATTTAAAACACTATAATCAGACTCCCTAAACTAATCAAGCATTGCAGTGTTGCTCTTTCATTATATCTGCTTCCAAATTTTTGAATGAAAATAGTCAGGTGTGATTTATGTGACTGATTTGTGATAAATATGCCCTTAGATTATTTAACTCTTTTATATTAGGACAAAAATACCTTTTGCTACCCAAAAGTATAACTTATTTTTCTTTATTTTCTTTTCTCTTCCACCCTATTCGAAATCTTCTTCTTCCTTCTCCAACAGTTCTTCCTCCTCCAACCCTTCTTCCTCCAACCCTTTCCTAAACCCAAAAGGCTCTTCTTTATCAACCCAATCTAAACCTAAGCTCTTTTTCCTCAACCCAATCTAAATCAAATATCAAATCATTCTTCTTCCACAGCCAACACAAATTGTTTTTCTATAATGGCTTCTAGTGATAATAATATCAATAGCTACCAAACTCATCGTATAATAGATGTTAGATGCCATTGCGGAATCAAAGCTGCTCTAAAAACTTCATTTACAAATAATAATCCTAGAATGAAGTTTTTGGGATATATCAATTTCAAAGTGAGTATAACTTATTTGCAGCTGCTGTTTTTTTTCACTTATTTTTAACTATTATTTTCTTAAATTATTTGCAGCTGCTATTTTTTTAATTTAATTTCAGCTGCTGTTTTAATTTATTTTCAGCTGTTGTTTTATTACTTATTTTTAGTTGCTTTCATTCTTCTACTTATTTTTAGTTGCTGTCATGAGAGTTTATTTCTTTAGTTGTTGTATGATTATTATTTTATATTTACTTATTTGTATTTGTAAGCAATCACATACTGTAAACCTTTCTAAGTAGTCAAGTACAGCAAATCTTTACCTACTTTGATTAGAAAGCAATCAAATACTACAAATACGAAATTTGTAAGCACTTTTTCATGCACTCCTGTGTAACATGTCCAGAACTTTGTGAGCACTCAACCTGCTCAATTTTGTAACAACATGTCTAGAACATGTCCAACCTAGAACTACTTAAACATACAAACAATGTCTAGAACATCTAGTCAATATCAACATAAGCATGCAAATAACATGTAAAAATAGTAAAAAACATATTCAAAACAACATGTCCAACTCAGATTGTCATTATATTAACATCTAAAACACATCTAGAATATCCAGTCAGTATCAACATAAATCATTGTTTTGACACATCTAAATAATATATAAGATATTGTCCTAAACATCCAACGCATTCAGTATTATCCGAAACATCTAACACATTCAACATTATCCTAAACATCCAACACATTCAAACAAAGATAGTTGTTATTTCTTTGCAGCCGACTTTTGAGTTCCCAAAACATGTTGTCTCCCACCTTGCTCCCTCGTCTTGGCTCCCATGGGTACATTAAGATGTTTATGCAAGCTTCTTATTATTCTTTGGTTTTTTTCACAATTCTCTTTCTTCTCCACCTTGTGTTTTCGTGCACTCATTTTTCTTTAGAAGAACCTCGTTCTTACATCGCCGGATAGCATAGTCATTCGACGCTTATCTTTGAGAACCGTACTCCTCCAATTTGAATAAAATAATATATAAGAGAAAAATTGAAAGATAAAAGTAGCCAAAGCTTTCTATTTGACTTGGAATTTTATGTTGTTATTATATTTCTTTTCTCATGAATAAAAGGGTATTTATAAGTATTTGAGGCATTTTGGAAACTTGTGACCTCCAAATAAATTCAGCCCATTAATTATTTTAAAATGATCGTTACGACCGTCACAAAAACTTTTAAAATTCTTGTAATGTTCGAGTTTTAAATTTCTTTAATTACTAATTTTAAATTTAATTAAAATTTTGAAATTACTAACATTTCTGGCTTAGTAAGTTCTTCTGCTAGCTTAGGTGATTCATATACAGCCTCTATATGTTTTATTGGATAATCTATTTACAATAGTACCTCCTCTAACCCAGCATGCATGCCAAACTTGACTAGAGCATCATTGTCAATAGTAATTTCTCCTAATCCACTATTCAAGTTAATATAAGACAACTTGTAATACACCTTAGTTTTAGAACAATTTAAAATTTTCAAAATATTCAATATTTCTATAAAGGACATCAAATCAGAATCCATTGACATGTATGATACATCTTCCTACATAACCAAAATTCAGACCACGAACTATCTTCCCCCAATGATAAATGACCAATTTGTATAGACAAAAGATATCTATTTTGAGGTAAAATAAATTAGCATAAATATTGCTAATTTCAAAAAAAAAAAAAAAAGCAAGCTGTTCCCCGTCAAAATCGAAGGCAAAATCGATTCCAACTTCTCTTTACGTGGTTTTGATCCTTTGGTAACCACTCATCTCTTGCTATGTGACAGTTTTGAATTGTTTTATACAACTATGGATGCAGTAAATCTGTCTGTCTTCAAGGAAGCGATTCGCGAGAACTAATAGTTGCCAACCAAGGAGTACCTCCATGGGCTTCATATCGGACAAGATGTTTCGTGTGCTCTGTGTGGACTACATTGAGAAACAACTAGCCACCTCTTCTTTGCATGCTGGTATAGCTTGAATGTTGGTATGAGCTAGAGAGCTGCTAAAGCACTAGGTCCAAGAAGACTGGATTACTAGAACCTAGAAGGCAAAGAGACGGTAAATAAGAATGTCAAGGCCACTATTGCAGCAACAATGTGGCAAATGTGAAAGCAAAGGAATTCGATGGTGTTTGGAGGATATAGGTTAAGTCCGAAGGTGGTGGTCAGAAAGGCCATCCACCTAGCTGTAGAGTATGCTCAAAATGATAAAAAAAAGCCTAGTCACATACGGCAGTTGGGCTACCCCAAATGAGGGGTGGCTAAATGTCAACACGGACGGGTGCACTGTTGCTATCATGTATCAGGGTGATGCAGTAGGCAAGCTTGCATAGATCACCTGGGAGCCTTGTCCGAAAGGCTCTAATCTATGGGTAGAGACATGGGCTATGAGATTGGGCCTAAAAATGATAAACAAAAGGGGTAGACTAATGATTGAAACGGACTCCAAGGAATTGGTCTAGATTCTTCGTCGGGAGGCAAGTTGCCAGTGGCGTATTATGAACATAATAGAGGAGTGTTGGAGTCTTCATGGGGGCTTCTATGAATGGAAAATTATGCTTGTGTTTAGAGAAACTAACTAGGTGGCAGACTGAACATGTACCGTATGCGGCGTCCACGGTCATGTTAGGACTGGACGACCCCCTACCCCCAGATCTATGTAACCATTTGCATTTCAATTGCTCTAGACAGTTAAATGGTCAGATGGCATCTATCTGAATACAACTCCACTTAAAAAAACCAAAAACAAAAACAAAGATTCGCGAGAAATCCTGCTGCTCTTTACTCTCTGCTTTGTTTCGCTTTCTTGGATCTCTGAGATGACTTCTTCTACAGCCCTTGGATCCTTCTCGGCGATCGTGCAACCCTCGCAGGGGAGGCGACGAAGATCCTCCGTCCGGTGCTCGGTGCCCATCCTTCGCGATCTCTAGCTATGGTGCGCCACCCCTCTCCCAATCCTCTACCATGTGGCCGACGCCGTGTCTGCCGACATGCGCGCTAGACTCACCGCTGATGGCACGGGCGATCTTAAGATGATCCTGAGCTACGTCGACTCCCTCCCCCACAGGGTAATCTTCAAGCTCCTTTACTAGTATTCTATCTATCTTTCCTCTTCTTTGCGATTTTATTCTAAATTTGGTCTCATTTTACGAACTTTCCTTTTGTTTGTATGGAAAAGATGATCTTTTGCATGTTCATTGCGCAAATCTCTTGTCTAATTTTGAGGTTTAAATATCTTTTTCGTATCTCCGAATCAAAAGAAGAAATCACTATGTTGGATATATATTGTTGATTGTCATGTTTGAAGATTAGTTTTAGTGAGATAATTGTTACTCTTTTCTGTTTAGCATTCAAAAGATGAAATCTTTGTGATGGATATGAGTGCTATGTGGTTTTCTATGTGTGTCATTGAGTTATTCATCAGAGATGTTTGATGGTTCTTTATCATTGAAGGAACGAGAAGGGTCTATTCTACGCGTTGGATCTTGGAGGCACTAATTTTCGAGTTTTGAGAGTGCAATTGGGAGGTAAAGACAACCGTGTTGTCGATACAAAGTTCAAACAAGTATTGATACCCCAAGAGCTTATGCATGGTACTTCTGAGGTTTGCTAATTTCATTCTCAATCTGTAATTTGAGTTGCTGTTCAAGATTTGTGATGGCATTGGTCTAATCATGTGTACTTGGTAACAGGAGTTATTTGACTTTATTGCATCTGGGCTTGCAAGTTTTGTTGCAAAAGAGAGTACCAAGATACATTTTCCCCAAGGAACAAAGAGGGAGATTGGTTTCACATTCTCTTTTCCAATGAAACAGACTTCCATAGATTCTGGCATCTTGATCAAGTGGACAAAGGGTTTCACGTCTCCTGGGATGGTAGGGTTTTCTTCTTCTTCTTTCATAGATTTATTTGGAATTATACCTTTTATTTTTGATATTTGAGTAACTTCCCTCGTGATATGAGGAATTATTTAAGGGTTGATTTAGTAGAATTTTGACTTTTTGAGTAAGTATAATAGCTAGAATTTAGAACGACACAAGGTTTGGCCTTCTATACTTCATCTCTGCATTGATAACCAAGTTTACCCAGCACTTATTACTTTATTTTCCTCATTCACAAGAGTTACATGAATGTCAGTTATTATTGTGATTATAACTTTGTGATTTAGCAAGTCGATGAAATAAAATGCTGATAACCCGGTACATGCTGCAGCTAGCTAGAAAGTTTGTAGAGGACATAAATTCAATTCAAGCATCTGAATTCAGCATAACTAGATATTCTGGGAAGGCTTTTTAAAGATATGAAGGTCATATTTCATAAATAATTCTCATGCTTGGAATTATTTTTGGACTAACAAGAGCCTAAGGTTGTTTCAGTAAGGTTGTAGCTCCTGGAGCTCATGTCTTAGTGTTTGATACCTTGTACTGTTCATTGCATATTGATGTAGCAGAATGCAGCCTTGTTACCTTTATTTTGAACTAAGTATGACTTAAAGATAGATTAATTGGATGCAGGTTCATAATCTTGGACATCAAGTATAGTTCGATAGATCCAATAGCTCCGAAATTGAGGTTCAAAAAAATTGTTAGCCAGTTAGAACCCGAACAAGGGCTTCTTTATTTTTCATGTTCATTTTCTCTTTTGTTTTAAGTCATGAACCTATATTGTCATCATAGGGAAGAAGTCATATTGGTTAAATGTCTAAAACAAATTCACGACCTTGGGTTGAAAGAATAATGCAGTCAAAGAAAGAGAACAGTTGGCTTAGAAGCTAATTGAGAGGTGCTTTTCTTTATTTCTTTCAGTGCTGATTTAGAGATTTTGTTCTAACCTCTTCAAACATGAAATTTAATCATCTCCATGAGTTTCTGATCATCTTCATGAGCTCTGACCATCTTCAACGGTGTTTTCCTGAACGCATCAAGATTTACAAATCAGGGATTGTGAAGAGATTTAAGGGGCTAGATAATTGTCCTACCTAATGAGATATTACAATTGTATTTTAGACATTCTAAAGTTCTAATTCAATTTCTTCATTTTTACATCCATAATTCAAGAAAAAAAGGTAACTTTTTTATATTGCTATATACTTATTCTGGTTTTATAGGAAGAAGAAAAGAAAATATATAAACAGATCAACTTCCTTCATGTTTAACTATTCAAGAAAGTTCTTAGAGGGATAAAGAAGATCTGAAGGGGCAGAAATATTTTCAACTAGCCTAAGGAGTGGTTTTGAGAGACTACTATTGATACTATTGAAATGCCAAACTGTTGTCCTTATCTTCTTTTACCACCTGATGCTTTTGTATTTTCTTTGTTATGAATGAACAAAGAATGCAAAGGATATGCCTCATTGGTTTCATAGTATTGAATAGCTACAAATTCATATTATTTTTATTTCCATAGCAATCATCATATGCAACACTTTGGAAAACATAACTGACAAATGGTAAATCTATGCAGGCTGGAAGAGATGTTGTTGTTTGCTTAAATGAAGTAATGGAGAGGCAAGGGCTAGATATGCACGTATCTGCCTTGGTGAGCTCATTAATAATATTTGAAGTTATCTTTCATACATTTGGAGTTCAATTTTCAAATATGGATTGCTACACTTGCGACAGGTTAATGATGCAGTGGGTACTCTAGCTGGGGCACGCTATTGGGATGATGATGTGATGATTGCTATAATTTTGGGTACTGGTACAAATGCATGCTACATAGAGCAAATGGACTGTATTCATAAGTTGCAAGGTCTAGCAACTAGTTTTGGAAAAACGGTTCGTCATCTATATATCCTACTTCGTCTATATTTTCTGACAGGACAGCTAAATAGCCTAAGTTATTAAAGAAACATCTTTTAAACTTTTGTCATGTTGCACTTAGCGCTGTATAATTCGCTGAATTTGTTTAAATGAAAAGGACTGATAACTTCAAATCATAACATCTTTGTTCCAAAAGAAAGTATTAAAATAGTATCAATCTTCCATTTCATGTTTTGATTTGATCAGCTTTTTTTGACCACAGATCATCAGTACCGAGTGGGGAGCTTTCTCAAATGGCCTTCCCTTGACAGAGTTTGATAAAAACATGGATAATTAGAGCATAAATCATGGAGAGCAAGTAAATATGGTTTTCTGTTTGTATTCCTATGTTTATTACTTGTTACATCACCTCCATTGAATTTTCTGAACTCATATTAATATACAAAATAATAACCAATTTGTCATGTTTTGGTTGACCTATGAACCAGATATTCAAGAAGACAATTTCCGGTATGTACCTAGGTGAAATTGTAAGAAGAGTATTGCTCAAGATGGCTGAAGTTTCTGCTTTGTTTGGTGATTATGTCCCTGAAAATCTTTCCATTCCATTTTTGATGAGGTAATTTCTTATATTCTGATCTGGATGTCTACTTTTCTTCTAAGATCTTTCATATATCTGATTTTCTATAAATAACTTGAAAAGTTCATTCCTGGTAAATTATGCCAGCAAAACCAAGCTTTTGGTCCCTTTTATCTTGGTCGACCATATTGATCTTTGCCTTCTATTCATGCTAGTTTCAGGTAAGGTTCTTTGCCAAACCAAGTTCCGTAGATTTTTTTTCCAACAGTTCCTAAGTGGTAGATTGCTTTTCCCCATTCTTAGAAGGCACATTCAATTTGAACACAACTTATCCTCCATGTTGGTACACTAGTGATCTCTATCAGACAACTCCAATCATTTAACTGATTTTGGCATAATGGATCATCTATGCTACTGTTGTAACTTGTCTGCAATATGATTTTTCTTGTTCTTCTTTCTGATAACCTCATTCATCCACCTTAATATTCTCATCTTGTTGTCACCCAACTTTTGCATGTTCTAGTTTTTAGTTGCCTAATATTTTGATCTACATAGCATGAATGGTCATATAGTCATCTCGTAGCTTCTCATTTAGCTTGAGCGTTATAAGCAGCGAGCATGATATTTTAGTGTCACTTCTCCATCTTCTCTATGTCTATGCATATTGTCCTTTTCAATCTCATCTAACTATTGAACTTTAGATCCAATATAACAGAAGTAGATAACCCAAGACACTATTTACTGAAGTTCCATTCTATATAATTAGTTCTAGACATGTTCTTAGAGTTTATTCTTTAGTTTTATGAGTTGGTTCTCCAACTCTTAGATTCATCGAGAATTTGTAGTGAATTAATATCTCTAAAAATTATAGAATTATAGATGACATCATGACTAAAATTTTGTAAAGCATGAGGTTACTACTGCAAGTAATTGTTGCTCTGGTCAAGTTGTTGAAGTTTAATTTTTTTTTCTTATTTTTTTGTGTTATAAGATAAAAAAAATTATTTTTGTTTAAAATATATAGTCAGACAACTACAGAATTGCTCTCTTCTGAAACTTACGATATTCAATAACATGCGAAAAGTTTGGGAAGAAATATATGTCATGTTGTTGATAAGTTGTTCTAGTTTAGCATCTTACTCATAGTTATTCAATATTTATGATTTGAATGAATCATGCACTTTATTTTAGTTGTCAATGAATTATAGTTTCTGGAAAGTTTTTGATTAGATAAAGTGCTCGGAGGAACAATCTTATCACCTTAGATCTGTCGTTTAACAAGAGAGCTCATTTAAGAGGATATCACTTATAGAATTGAATTAGGAACAGCAGCATGGATCAGAAAATTAGAAAAAAAAAATTGTAGCTTAATAGTTACAAGATTTAAGTAGATCTATCACGTATCGATTGATCGTAAATATTTGCAATTATCGATTAAAATTTTACTAATAATTATAAAATTAGGGACACTCATAATCACTAGCATAGATGTTGTAAGTTTGTTATTTAAGAAAAAAGATAAGATCCATCTCTTTTCTTTGCAGGACTTCAGATCTTTGTGCTATGCAGCAGGACAACTCAAATGATTTGTCAGAAGTTGGAGAAATCTTGAGTGACATCATTGGTGTAAGTTCTGTCTGCCTTGTTAATCTCTCAGTGTTCTTCAAAAATGAGATCTTAAAGCCCCTTCTAACCATGGAGACATTTCCTTAATATTCTCTTCAGGTAAAGAGATCTTCTCTTGAAGCAAGGAAGATTGTAATAGATATCTGCGACACTATAGTTAAGCAAGGTGGCAGATTGGTCGGAGCAGGAATTGTGGGCATTCTCCAAAAGCTGGAGGAGGATTCCAAAGGACTCGTCTTTGGGAAAAGGACAGTAGTTGCAATGGATGGCGGCCTCTATGAGCATTATCCTCAATATAGGAAGTACTTGAAGGAGGCAATAGAGGAGCTACTTGGCTTAGGGAATTCAAAGCATGTGATAATAGAACACACCAAGGATGGATCTAGAATTGGAGCAGCTTTTCTAGCGGCCGCAAATTCAAAATATGTGAATGAGGTATAGATCGGATGACAAATGTCATGCCAACATGGAGACAATAAATTCTTTCCCAACAATTTTGTTTTTCTAGAGTTGCATTACTCAAGCTGGTTAATAGATTACATACTGAATTGAAAAATAGTAGGGAGAAGAAAAAGGTAACAATAGAACTTTAGGGGAACATTGTAATTTGTTATTATTAAAGAACCATTACTTATAGTTGTTTCAATTTGTTGATTTAATTTGTGTAATTATTTGGGTTTTGTTTATCGAATCCTTAAATCTAGTAAAATTTTAAGCATTGGTTTATACATATTTCTAGAAATTGTTCTGTACCTATTTGTTTCTAACACAAAATAGTTGGTCTTGGATGCATCTAATAGGATATGTTGAGAAACTTTATCCTTTTTGAAGAAATTTCAGGGGTGTTCTGCTAGCACTTAGGAAGTGATACGGCTATATCATAAACACACGTATCATTTGATGTTCTAATTGGTGATGCAGTTATTCATTTATTTTGGTGTTTGGTTGGGTTGTACCAATGATGACTGGATCCTTAGAATTGCTATGTTATTTAATTATAATGTAAATTATTTTTACATTATACTAGCACAAACAATATATTGATCATTTATGTCTAAGGAGACTTTTAGTCTGATTATCTCAATTTACACCACCAAGTAAAAAAATACGGAGTAGAGAAGATTGTTGGGAGATGAAATGTGAAAAGAAAGAAGAAAAGAATTAAACGCAAGCAAGGAGATATAGATTTACGGGATTCATCCAACTAGAGTTACATCTATAAAGGTCCTACCAATTTCACTATGTAGAACTAAAAGAGAGAAAGTCCTCTTAACCTATCCCAAACAACCAATTTCACTATGTAGAACTAAAAGAGATTACTAAGCGAGAGAGTCCTCTTAACCTATCCTAAGCTGTCAAGTATTTTCGGGTGTGTTCGAACGCTCAAATATTGAAGAAGTGAAAACTCGATGCTATGTTTGAATGCTCGAACAATAGTTGCACTATGGTTGTTCTATTCAAAACTTGTTGCAACGATTATCAAACTCTTGCTATCGAGAAAAAAAATGTTCGAATGCCCAAAAGTCGTTTGAACACCTGAGTTTGATTTGGTCTCCACGGTTTACAATCTCCTATTTGGAGATGAATTTGACTTCATGAATGACTTGTGAAATTGAGCCATCAACATGCACTTAGGCTCAATCACTAACGAGATCTCAACACTCTCTTCAATCTAAAAAATAAATAGAGGGTGAGTTTATTTTCAGGTTTTCTAAGATGACAACCTTTATAAGTATGTCAATTGGAGTCTGACTTATATAAATCTTTACTAATTTTAAGGTTCCATTTTCTAAATGTTACCATATGAAAATAAAATTTAATATGAATATGTTTTGTCCTTGAATGAAATATTGGATTATCCGCCAAGTGTATAGTGCTTTAACTGTTGTTATACAAATTGTAATTTTTTTACTCGAATCCCGACTCCTTCAAGAAGTTTTCAACTATAGCATTTATTTGCTGGCTTCTAAAGTTGCAACATAATTTGCTTTTATTCTTCATACAACGACGATCTTCTATAAGAAATTGATGTTTTCCACTACCTAAGATAAATAAAATGAATACCCACTAGTACTCTTCCTTTTGTCATGATCTTCTACAAAATTTTAATCAATAAAGCCTTCTAACTTGAACCTCGATAGAAATATCTTTTGTGTTATGTAGATATCTTAGAACCCACTACACTGCTTTTCAATGCTCTCTACCTACATTTTTCATATATCTACTAACGACTCCCACTGTATGAATAATATGTGGTCTTGTACATACCATATTATGCATCGAGCTATTGACTGCTAAGGAGTATGAAATCTTCGTCGTCTCTATCTCCTCATCATGTGTCTTTGCATATTGATCTTTTAGATTCTTAATGTCATCTTATTAAAGTCTGCAATTAATATGTCATCCACATACAAGAATAATATAAATTTTCAATTTTTTTAAGGTTGTCAAAATTCTTGTACCATTTGTCAGGTGTGCATCGAGGCAAGTTGGTGTATGCGAGTTGGGGAGATCCGACAAGGGGCACATCTCCATCCTGTGGGCTGCATCCAGGGGTAGCATATGGATGCTTACTACTATAGTCACAACATCCCTAACCGCCGTTATGACTAGTCTTGCAATGTGGTGGAGCATAGTCTTGCAATGCTGAAACAATTTCATCTGTTTCAGCAGTTCAACATCAGTGTAAAAAGTGTAGGAGAAAGCAACAAATTGTTCTCAAATTTTTCCCCCCATTTAGTGTTAATTCCTTGAATCTTTTATATGACCTGAGCAGGTTAATGAATTATCAGTTCTACAGTTCACTTCCTTGAAGAACAACTCTATTTCTTCTCCAACCAAAGAAGCATCATTTAAGTATCCCTTTTGCCAGAGCAATTATACATCGTGTGCCAATTATAGAACTAAATAAAACTCCTCTGTTAGAAAGAAATTTCTATTGGATTTCGCAAACAAAGCAGGATGTAAAAGAACAATTGGTTATTTACGTTAAAGATACTATTTGTTCTCTTTTGAAGTCTTCTTCTTTGTTTTTGTGGTGGTATTGTTCTTTCTCAGCCAGATCACTTTGTTATCCCTAATTATAAGCCAGAGAATCCAAACTGGACATGTAAATCTCCAGTTTTGATGAGTTTTCTATGAAAACCACATATTAAAGCCATAGATCATTAATATCACAATCAATGCCTACAAACTTCAAAATTTAACACAGGAAAGAAAGCATATATTGGTTGCTTCCTTAAACTATTTCATCGTAAGAACAGAGCACCATTACTGTGGCAACACTTCTATACCTCACCATGAAGGCATTTTGAACTGAATGAGCAAAACTATTTTTCACCACATGTGCTTAATAAATGACAATGCACAATGGATGTGTTAAGAGCTGTCTTAATTTACCCTACACTAGAAAATATTCCACTATTCTGTAATAACGGCCTCTGTGTCGCCGATGAGTTGAGAGAGCTTAATTATCACCATGAAATGATGGGGGGTAAAGTAATGGGTGGATCTGACTAGCTAGATGCCTTCTGTCTCTTGACATTTCTTTTTGGAGAAATGAAGTCATCATCATCCGATTCTGAGTCGCTAGCCTTCCGTTTCTTCGGTACCCTGGTAACCTCCGCCGACATGGTCTGCTTGACTTTTTTAAGTAACACATCTGACGTTCTCTTAACAGATACTACTTTGACTGGTGAGGTGACCTTCTGTTGCTGGTTCTTTTTTAGCTTCTTCCCGTAAACCTTCTTAGCTTCAGATAGTGGAAGCAAACCCCATTCCATCATCCTACATAGAAAGATGATCAACTATTTTAGTATTCAAAATTAGTAGGTCAACTTGCTGAGTAAGTATGCCAAAAATGACTAAAGGACATGAAAAGAAAGTTATGAACATGGAAAGAGAGTGATGAGAGAGTTTTCAAAGCATTACTCTTAATGCCCTTATGACCATAGTCAAAAAGATGCGAAAAGAACTCAATAAAAAGGTGACCACAGACAGAAGTTGTGTCCAGGTTTGGATACTTTCAGATGTAACTAACTCCTATCACTCAACCATCGGCAACCCACTAAATCAAATGGCATTGATGGTCTTAATTTGATGAGCACTATCACTAGAAGCTCTATTTGCAAGCCCAATCCAGTATTAAAACTAAAAACAACTCAGGATATCCACTATGCCAGAATAGAAAATGACAAAGTCTATTATATCATTTGCTAGTGGGAAAACAACATACATATGACCTGCTTTTCCTCATTGGATCGGAACTAAGTTGAAGTTGCTATCCAAGATAGTGGAAGTAGGTTTTGCATCAGTTTGGTTCCAAGCAAGTTAATATTGGAGTGTTTTAATTAATTTAGTTCATAGGGGAACAAAAGGAGATGAAGCAAGAGATAAAAGAGCACTTGGTTCTCCAAGGACAAAGTAGAATGGTGATTAAAGAGTAGTAAAGGGTGCTGGAATCACGGAGCATGAGAGTTGGCATTACATAAAATGGAAAGCACTTGGTTCTCCAAGGACAAAGTAAAATGGTGATTGAAGTGTAGCCAAGGATGCTGGCATGAGAAGTGAAAGGTTGTCACTGGTGATCATAGATGATGAGAAGACGAGTTGGCATGATGACAGAGAAGATAAGAAAGTTAGTTTTCTGACCTGTAGCTCAAGCTCATATATGGAAAAAGAAACTTCTCTAGGAATTGAATTAAAATCCAGCATGTAAATTGAAAATGTACACTGATTATTATATTCAAAGAAATAACATAAAACATTATCATATTTAACAACTTGACAATAGACTGTGGTTAGAATAAGACAATGGAAACCGTAGTCATTGAGGCAAAAGCCCACACATTGCTAGAAAAATACATGAAAGAATAGTTGGCATAAGCAAAATGATTATTTCCAATACCCAAATGTTCTTTCACTAGAAGCTATCATGCTCACTTATGTAAAGCTACTTGATGGTTTATTAAAGATATGTCTTGGCTTAACTAAACTACTGTAAAATTATCTAAGCAGCACTAGTATGTCAGGACTCAAGAGGAGTCCAATTGCACATAATTGATGGCCAAGAAGCATGCATGGTAGCAGAATATTAAAACAGCAACGGCCAAAGGGCATCATCAAGTACAAGAGGAAGCTAGAGATAACTTGTTCCAGCAGTTGAATGAAGACTTGTAAAAGGGTAGTGACAAACATGTAATTGATGAACTGATATTGCAGATGTAGTTGACCCTGAAGTCATTTCCATTAGAAACTGGAGAAATAAACTGAGATAATGATACACCACAAGACCCTTTAGAAGGTCAAGATTTGTTTCAGAAGATCTTTTCTGAAACAACTCAAATACAAGACTGTCTCTAAAGAGATAATTTCTTGATGCAAAAGGACAAGTATCACCTAAATTTCATCCTAATACTCTTTGATATAGGGCATACTATAATTGTCATATAAAGAACTACGTTTCGCAGATGCCTTCTTATTCATGCAAAGAGTAGAGATGGTATAGTTTAACCTGCAGAACCGGAAACTAGTAAGGAATTTGAAATTATTTCCACAAAAAAAAAGAGTATCCATATAGCAATTTTAGAGAGTCTGTCCTAGAAAACCTTGAGGTCAAGGCAAGTTACTATGAAACATAGATTTTTGACATTGCATATATTTCAGCTTGATAGGGGCAACTTAATTCCTTATTTATATTATCAAAGGCTTTGTTGTAATAAAATAGCTTTTATATCTTGTGCACATATAATTAGCTGTTACACCAATTTCAATTGAGTAGATCATTAGTCAAAGAAGAAAAATAAAGAATCACAGGGATTATAAGGAACTGGGAAAGAAAGAGAGGGCAAGAAAAACTAGGAATATATGCATATAATATACATAAGATGCATATATATGGAAAATCAAGGAAAGTCCAATAAAGAAGAAACTCTAAGGTCCTATCGTTGAAAAAGAAAAAGGTAAGGATATAAAAAAGAAGAGAGCTTGAACAAAGATGTTACAAAAGAAGGCAAAAGATAGGATCAAGAATTCAAGATACATCTGATCTTCTAAATCATTCTTCTCCTTTGTTGTTCAAGGCTGTACTTCAATTTAAAGTGTCAGGGAAAAATATTAGAAAAGAGTAATGTCGGACATAGAATAATTTTTCAATTGATAGCTATTATTTCTTACTCTCTTTTGTGAGAGGTCCAAATGGAGATGTGAAAGTGTAATCCCTAGGAGAAAGTCCAATAACCTAATTATTTTATTTCCTGGGATATTATTCTGAATATATT
The DNA here is from genome assembly GCF_019914945.1 of Typha latifolia. Taxonomy (NCBI): domain Eukaryota; kingdom Viridiplantae; phylum Streptophyta; class Magnoliopsida; order Poales; family Typhaceae; genus Typha; species Typha latifolia. The sequence continues at coordinate 1,167,695 of NC_133097.1, forward strand.
TCTTCTAACTAGAACTTAAGTTCTATTTTCCAAAAGACACATAAGATTCATTAATAGTATAGTAGTAGACTATCCCTTCTCTTTATTGAGAAAAAGATCATAATATTGAAATATGAAGACCAAGCCGTGAGAGAAAGAAAATGGTGCAAATGGAGAGATGTGATGTGGTATTTATAGAAAAGTTTGTGATGTATGGAATAGATTTTTAATATTTGGTTGTAAAAGAAGAGGACAATGGTAAAACTTGACAACAACCAGTGTATGCCACTTTCTTCCAGTTCCAGATTCTGTGAGATTATCTTCCGTCCTGAATGGAGTTGGACTTTGGAGGGTTTAACATTAGTCAAATCCTATCTACCTCTATTTTTTCCTCTGTGATTACATCGCTTTTGCCATTTTTCTTACACATGTAGAAGACAATTTGGCATTGAAAAATGAAAATAATCTACAGTGCAATTCCGGGCTTGACGCCATCCACAACTCTTAGATAAACCTTCAGCTAACCCAAAGTACTTAATGCCCATTGTCCCCCAATCAAAATACAACAATATAGCCTTTTTCCAGGTGAGCATCTTGTCTCCTATCAACCAGCTGGCTACTTAATTATTGAGTGGATTATAAACTTTTGTTGAATCAGGAGGAACAAGAATGACTTCCTAAACCACTCCAATGATTGAATCAACATTCTCCTGTATCAATGTAGAAAATGTTTGCATGCATTCTGTTGCTCATGTAATTGACTGCCTAGCTTGATTCTCTCAATGAACTCAGCATACCCCTCTCTAAGTTCTTTATCAGCTTTTTGCACCCTTCCTCAAAGGCTCAAACCTCAAGCTAGACCACTGATTTCTTCATCTTAACAAATCACTTAACACTATTGGTTATCCTAGCTATAAACTATTAAATTATGGAATGCAACAGCCAATATGTACATCCGCATTTGCTATAAAGAAAACAAAACCATTAATCTTAACTGTAAGAATTATTCACAATAACCAAAATAAAATGTCTCTCGAATTTCATCACAAAGAAGACAACTTATAAGAACAAATTCTAACAAAGATATTTCCCCGTATTTGTTATGTTTAAGGAAAGGCAAGATAACTCACCAGAATGAAGCCATTTCACTATTGGGCACCTGTTGATAGAGCGTCTCGTAGAAGATCCTTAAGGGATCTCTCTGCAATGTTCAAAATTTTGAGGGCAAATCATTATCCTGAATTCAAAGAAGAACCCTACTTTTGCAATAATACGACAACAAAATGTTAATGCGATAGGTCATACTTCCTCAGGAGGATCATGCTTCTGCCCAGGCAAATCATACACCTTCTTCACCTTCTTCTCCTTCCCATTTGCAACCGACCCCTTCGCTCCCTTCCCGGCCATCTTCTTCTCCTCTTCCTTCTTCTTTTTCTTCTTCTTCTTCTTCTCCTCCTTCAGAAAAACCCATCAATCCACCACTCAACCAGCATGATGAAAAAAAAAACACCACAATGCCATATTATAACAAGAAATCCAAGCGAGAGGAGACCTTGAAATCATCATCTTCTTCTTCGGAATCTATGGGGTCTTCTTTCTTCAAGTTATAAAGCTTCACATTGCTCTTCCCATCAACTGTTCTCTTCATCTAACCGATACCCATCAAGAAATAAACAATAAAGCCATCATCAGAAAACCCAAAAGAGAACACCACCCAATTGGCACAAGAGAGAAAACTAACCACTGGGGCCTTAAATTCCTCGTCTTGATCCGTCTCCTCTTTCTTCACCTTAGAGGGCTTGTTGGCTTTCTTCTTCCTGGCTTTAGAGAGGGAAAGAGGGACGTCGTCGTCGTCCTCCTCCTCCTCCTTGGGCTCTTCCTTCCTCACACGATTCGACATGGATACGGAAATGGGAGCATCGTCGTCGCCATCTTCCTCTTCTTCCACTTCCTCTTCCATCTTCACGGGCTTTGGCTTTTCCTCGGCCATTGCTAGTGTTCCAGGAAAGAAGGAGAGAGAGAGAGAGAGAGAGAGAGAGAGAGAGAGAGAGAGAGGTTTGGGGTACTTTTCTGGGGAGGGAGGAAGAGGTTCAAATAGCCAGAGAGGGTTCTTCTTATTAGACAGGGATCCTGGACCCTTTGATTTCAATCGAACGGTCGATAGGGATTGCCAATGTGAGAATCCGTGATTGGGTGAGAATCGAAGAGTTTTAGGACCGTTTGATTTCAATCGAACGGTCCTTAGCACAATAAATTTTCATAAGTTAATCCAACGCTATAATCACAATCATTAGAATTTAATCCTACCAAAAAGCTTAAGCCCATTGGGTGATAATTAAACTACAATTATTTTTTATCTCTTAGGCCCTACCTTTTTTTTTCAATATTTATTATGGATTGCAATTTCTATTTGTAATATTTACAAATTGCATCTTTTATTTTACGTAACAATTGTCGAACTTGGATTAGGTTAACACTAACAAGGTTTGGACTTATGGCATTAACAAAAAAAAATATTCTATCTAATTTAAATTAGTCCCATTTATTTGACATTTTAATAATTATATATTTTAGGTTATAAAGAAGATAAATGTTTTTGACATAAATGTGGGTTTAGGTTTGATAAGGGTATGTTAACAATGTTCTTAATATAGTTAATTTAATATTACTATTTTGAAAATAAATACCCAATAAGATAAGCTATAGCATCTACCTAGTGACTTTTGCAATTTAATTGCATTTAAGTTTTTAACTTATATATATAAATTATGTGCAATTTATTATAATAAAATATCTTAATTATACAATATATATACACACTTAATTTTATATACTAAATTAAAAATTAAATGTAATCAAACTGCAAAATGCCCCCTTCTACCTACACTAATTCCTACAATAAAAAGATAAATAAAGTACAAATCAGAAAACCTCATGAGTCATGACATAACCAAGTAACCAACCCATTTTAAAATTTTTACAGCAATGTCTGATTAGGCACCCATTTCTCTTCCCCAACGTGCCAGTCTCCCTTTTCTCTTCCCCAACGTGCCACTCTCTGGGGTTGCCACCACTGTGACTGATCCATCTCCTTACACCCATAAAGAACAAAGCCAAAATTCCTTCCTTCTTGCCTTCTATAAGCATCTCATACCAAAACTTTAGCATCAATCCCCACTTCCTTGATCAAGACTTATCCACAAAAGACTCAAATCTCCTGCGTGTATATATAAATATAAAAAAAAATATATATATATATATATACATGAATGTTACATTACCTAGCTAAGTAGTTATAAACTAACACAAGGAATAATATTGCATGCATGGCTTGGTTCATAGGAGAGAGGAGAGGACCACAATGGAAGCAAGGGTGGAAGGGCCAAACGTTATCCTCCCTCTCCCTCCCTCCTCCACCACTCCTCATCATCTTCTTCATTGTACTCCTATTCCTGTCGATCTCATGGCAGATCGACTACCAGATGCAGGCGCGCCGCGCGGAGATCGGCATGCAGTTTCTCCTTGTCCTCCTCGTTGTTGCGCTTGTCGTCGTCGTCCGCCGTATGTTCTGGGATGGCCGGTTTGTTTTCCGGCTACCGTGGCCAGACCGGGAGGTGGTCCACTGCACTGGTAGCTCGCCGTGGGGGGTGGCGGTGCTGGTGGTGGTGCTTTTGGTCATGGTCTCCTACCAGTCCTCCTTCCAGTCGCAATGGTTAAAGCCCTTGTGGAGTTAGTGTAACTACTGCAGTGTTTTGATATGAAAACTTAAAAAAGAGTACAACTATGGATGTTGCTGAAGGTGTATTATGTGCAGAAGTTTGTATTTCTGTGAGTTTTTATACAAGTCCTTGAACAGTAAAACTAGGAAACTTAATAGTCGAAGTATGCTGCAGTATGCCAGTAAATATAGGAAAACTCAAAGAATACGTTGGTGTAAATGGATTTCTCGTTGGTGTACAGTAACTCTGCTCCAACTGAGCATCCACTATACTTTTCTTGAGTTTACCTTTGTACACATGCTACAAAATGATTCAGTCGTATACAAAGATTCTACGAGGTTAAATGGCTCTCCCTCCATATGCCAACTTCAAGAAAACATTTTGGAATCAGGAGCTTTGATGCTTGTGCTGATTTGAGAGGTCTACTGCTTTCATTCTGCTGATTGAGAATGGTTGGATTGATGATCGAAATGATTCTGGCCCTTCTAGATCAATTCTCTTGCATAGTGCGTCGCAGTTGCTTATTACTTCAGTGAGCTTGCCCTTTAGTTCACCAACTTCAACCTGCAATGGATGAACTGCAATTTTTTTTTTTCACAAGGCACACATCAGTAGACAATTTCAGGCTGTATGATGTTTTGCTTAGAGCTTGAAACTAGTTGTTGTAGGAAAGTAGCCTTTATCTATTTCTACTACCAAATCAACTTTCTTTACCATACTATGTGGGATATCTGGGTAATTACCTTCGGCGAGATTCTGCGCCGTCGATCTCATAGCTGACGCGGAGTAATTGAATCGCTGAAGAAGCTTTACAGCCAATGCATCAGCAGTTTCTATCTTGTTTTCTACCTCCTCCTGCATAATTTTGTGTTCACGTTAATAAGCATCATTATGTTCTCCAAGCATAATAAGAGTCTGAACTTGAATAAGCTTAAATTTCTTCACACTAATGAAGGTCATCTCAGTTATTATCTACGACTATAACGCAAGAGAAGCATCTTACTTGCATGTGGTTCAATTCCAAACTAAAACGAAGAGGTAAATATCCATATTCTAATAGCTAGTATAAAAGCTTTGAACCTTCATCTTCACCTTCTTATCCTCCAGCTCAACAGGGAACTATTTTCATTTGAGCATATTCACATGTTATTCCTGGAGACAGGTGCACCTTCCAAGTATGTTTACAGTGTTAGTATGGGAAGAAGAGCAAGCCTGTGGAGGTTCTTTGATGAGTTATAAATTGATCTAATTTTGTAGCAGTTGAGCTTGTATTTCATGAAATTGTTGGGCCTTTTCGCAATAAGCAGTGACATGATGAGATTCTAATGAGTTGGTTAGAATAGTAGCCAATAAAGAATCACCAAATAAGATCTTTTAATAGTATAAGGTTGGACTGCTCAAAGAAGCTATCAAGTTAACAAATCAAAAATAGTCTTGCACAGGGTGGAAGAAGTATCACAGATTAAATAACTAAATAACAAAAAATTTGAATTAATTAGTGTGACATCGAGAAGATTCTAAAATTCCACGTTAACCACATTTGACTAAATAATGAGATATGCTTCCAATATTCATTGTGGTTCTCAATACTCTCTCTCCATATAAGGGGTATGGCATGTAATCATGATAGATGGAGATCAAGGATATTCAACCACTTTAGGAGTTTTAGCTAGAGAGGTGCCATATATTCAGAGAAGATAATATGTAGTACCTACAAACCGAATAAGAATATAGATATGCACCATACACTTATAAATGGAATAGATCTCTAAGGGGCTTCTATGCAGCGCAGAGAATAACCTTGAAGTAAATGGGGAAACATAATTGTAAGAATACAAAAAAGGATATACTATCTATCAGTTGAACTCCTGCTTAATTTTGTGATAACCGAATGCAAGAAACTTTACCTGCCTTTGGCTGATTCTTTTGGCCTTCTCTTCCTGCCATTCACGGTACATTGAAAACAGCTCCAATAGAATTTTTGGGTTCAAAGTACCTATGCAAAAAGAAAAAGCAAACATAATAAGAGATACAAAAATTGTTGATGAGAGATTGATAACATGAAGATGATGCATAGGATAACCTTTAAGTTTCCCTAACTTGAAATGGTACAAAAGTAAAAAAACAGAAGACATGCAATTTAAGAAACTGTATTTGTCTTTTAAGGCAGAAATAATAGATAAAAGGCTAAACTGAGTTCAAAATTGATACTTATCTGACAATGATGATATGCGAGTAATATCTGATGCAAAAGATAACAAAAAATCTGTGTCTGATCTATGGAGTGAGATTTCTCATGTATTATACCAGACTGTCAGAAAGGGCTCAAATCAGTCATATGGTATGACACGCAAAAGGGATATCAATTGGGCTCACGATCCACTCGAGCTCGGCTAGTTAAGAGCCCAGCTTGAGGTCACACTCAGCTAGTTTTTTAGCTGAGCATGGCTCAAAAACTTAGCTCGTTTGTTAAACAAGCCAAGCTCGAGCTGTGCTCGAATTAGCTCGATATTCTTATATAGTAATACTATATATATGTCGGTATTTGCTTCAATGGTTAAAGTGCTCACTTTTAAGAATTGTGTCTACAGTTCAATCCCTACATTTGTAAATATATAAGTTAGCTTTTCTCAATCTGAGTTGCTGAGCTATTTAGTCCCACACTGAACTTAAAGCAGAGGAAAGATCTTTATATCTGCCCACCTCCAAAATCTTGCCAACTATTAAGCTACTAAAGAAATATTGAGCAATAAATTTTGAAACTGAGCCAGCTCGATTCAATGCGAGCCAAGCCAACTCGGTAATGTCGGTGAGCCGAGCTTGAGCCATATTGTGATGCGAACCGAGTTAGCTCAGATCATATCGAGATGACAATTAGCTATTTTATTATTCTGCTTATATGGTTTAGTTATTTTATTATGCTGCTCAGATCGAGCCTAGTTATTTTATTATTCTGTTTATATGGTTTAGTTAGAGTCTAAGTAGGTTAGAGTTTTTTTAATTAGCTAAGTTCAATTCAATTAACTTTTGCGCAGTTTCAGAAAAATATTCAGAAGATATTCATACGACATCCGAATATTATGAAACGGTAACGTCATGGTCTATAATTTTCATATTCAAAGTTTATCTAAATTCAGGATCGGTCTACAGAAAAACAAAGAGCAAACTTGACGCCGAGTTGTTTTGTATTTTTAGACATATTTTCTTTAAATTTGGTTTCTTTAGAGTCTTTAGGACATGGGCTACCCTATAAATATGTGTCTAGGTGATCCCTTTTAATTAAGAATTGATTATTTTAATGATTATTTGTCTTTACCTTCATCTCTCTCACTCTCCTCTCTCGTTCGACTAACTATAAGTTTTGGCCGATCTAACTTTAATCTAGCAATGCCATTGCTTCCTTCCTCCTCGACTGATCGCCCCTTTTGCCCCTAAGGAACGATCTAACTTCTCCCTCATCTCATCTTTTGTTTTACCAAGTTATCATCACCTACACAATCTATCCTAGTTTACCACGTAACCTTTATCCAAGGTTATCATCTAGTAAACTACATCCATTTCCAAACCTCCACCACCAGTGCGTTCCTCTCGTTTTTCTCATCAATTTAGACCATATATGCCAGTTTTGTCGACCCCAATCTGGGCCGAAACCAAACGACGCTACAGCAGTTGCTGCTACAGAGAGAGAGAGTGATGCGAACATTAATGACATATTACACAGGCGCATGTATTAGTGCAGTTCCTCATTTAGAAAATTAGTCTAAGTCAATTATTTTTATTATACATTTACTATTTATGGTGTTTAGGATTATATTTGCTTTTTCACAATTGTTTAGGGTGTTATTTGCTTATTGTCATTTGTAAGGTCTATATATAGGCCAACTTTTTACTCAATCGGTGTTAATGGAGAAATGAAATTTTTTTGAGATCTCCAATGTGAGTTTTGGGTGTGAAACCCTAAGTGAGAATGGAGGTGTGAAACCCCATTCTTTTTCTCTTTCTTTCACCATCATCGTTCCTAGAATCCTAACGATCCATTTGTTTCACATCAGAGAGAGGAGAGAGAGGAGAGAGAAAGCTACTGAGAGAGAGGGGGGAAACTACAGATTAACAGTTAGAGAAAGAGATTTGTAGGCTTTATATATGAGTAATTATTATTTTTTTATTTTTTGTAATTTTTTCTAAATTTTTAAATATTTCTCAATATTTTTAAATAATATTTAGAATTTTATTTAATTAAAATAGTTTGATCTAATACAAGCAATCGATACGGTATGGCTGATATGTATCGTTTTCCCGAACGACCGATCTCAATTCCAATATTGATTTTCGGAACTTTAATTTAGACTACTCGCAATCTCAAATCTGCCACTGATTTTATATTCTACGGCTTGCCCTAGCCTAACAATACATAAATTTCAAAATTGAAGTCTAGATCAATTGAGCCCCTAATTCATTTTTTAACTGACATGTATCAACTTGATATTAGAGCCAACGTTCTTTGGACTATTATAACTACAACTAGATCGAAGGCAACAAACCAAGTGGAGGTAAACATCTCAAACAACGGAGCAAGCCATGGAAGGGGATCACACGACGCCATCAAGATCGCCATCTTCCCCGTGTCCGCGAGATCCTACGAAAGACCATGGCGATCTGTCGCACGCCATAACACTATTGTCGTAGGCAATAACGACGATGCAAGCATCTCTAGTGGGCATGAACCGTCACCTTCCCATACCCACATATGATACTACCACCTTCAGGACAAACCAACATGGCGGCACACAGGCTAGAACCAATGCAATTACCGAACTGGATCCACCAACACTCGCAGAAGAATCAATTATCGCTACAGCTTTTGTGACTCCTCCACTGGCACCGACTGAACCAAATCGACACCCTCCTACTCATGATCATTATCGTAGACCAATTGAGCAGGCCAAAGATGTGGGATTTGTTACTAGTCTCTACAGGTGAAATCATACCACCAAGTTGAGTAAGCTTAATATTGGTTGACTTAGTCCCAGAGGAGGGGTATATAATATTATCACCTAGCTACTCACCAAATATAAATAAATAAGATTTTTTTTTTTATGTATATATGGAGTTACCTTGGAATTTTGTTAATACATGACCTAGGATTTTAGAATGAACAAATAAAGTTGCACATGTATGTAGCTAATTATAGTTGATAATGATTATCTGATATTTAGTTTATTTTCCTTTTAGTCTTTTCCCTTAGTATCAATAGCGATATTTCTAATGTTAATGGTTCAAATTTCACTGAACCTAAAGTGATATTAAGAAATCATACAGCCAATGGATCTCTTGTGTGTGAACTAAATATGGTATATGTTCTATATTACTCTTGGTGGATTAATTTAGGAGCAACAATTCATGTTTCTACAAGTATGCAGTCTCAAAGAACTCCAACAGAAAGTGAGCGATGCATTACATCTAGAAACAGAATGCATTCACATGTGGAGTTTGTAAGGACATTTAGACGTATTTTGGACATTGGCTTTCATTTAGATTTTGGCAACACCTATTATATTCCCAAGTATTCTAGAAACCTAATTTTTGTTGCCAAATTGGACCGAGTTGGTTATTCATTTAGTTTCAATAATTGTAGGTTTACCTTCCATTTTGATTCTCAACTTATTGGTTCTGGAATTTTGATTGATAGCCTTTATAAATTACATTTTGATAGTTCTTATCACCAAACCCATTTAACCCTACATAGAAATGCTAAGCGTGAAAAAATAAATGAGAAATCTTTCATGCTATGGCATAGAAGACTAGAACATGGCCCAGAAGGAAGAATGCAGCGATAGTCAAAGAGAGAAATCTTGACTTCTCTAATTTGGGACATGTGTGGTAGCAGCCTAAGGCCTTCAAGAAAAGTGTGAAACAGAGTAATTGAACATTGAAGTTGATTCATAAAGATATTTGTAGCATATTTCCTCGTTGTATAAGTGGGGAAAGATATTTCATCACATTTACTAATGATTACTCTAGATATGATTAGATATATTTGCTCCCTAAAAAATCAGAGGCTTTTAGAGCCTTTAAAATTTTTAAAGAGAGTGCTGAAATCCGACTAGGTAAAAGGATCAAAGTAGTCAGATCAGATCAGAGTAGTGAATGTTATGGTAAACACATCGATGTAGGTAGAGTTACAGGTTCTTTTAGGAAGTTCCTAGAAGACTATGGCTGGCAAACCAAGTCAAAATGATGTTGCTGAAAGAAGGAAATGATTCCTAATGGACATGTCAGAGTATGATAAGTAATTGTTTACTTCCTTTGTATATGTGAAGCGAAGCCTTAAAGACTACTAGTTAATTGTTAAACAAGATTCTTTCTAAGATATACCTAAAACTCCTTATGAGTTATAGACAGAAAGAAAACTTAATTTAAACCATCTTCACATATGGGGGAGCAGAGGCTAATCTATATAATCCACATGAGAAGAAGTTGGGCCCTAGGATAGTGATTGCATATTTTATTGGATATTCAGATAAATCCAAAAAAAGGTTTGAATTATATTATCCTTTACTCCCGATCCGACTTGCAGAAACTAATATAGCCAAATTTATTAAGGATGGCTTAGACAGTGGGAGTAATGAACCTCAAAACATATCTTTTGATGAAATCATGGAACCAATAGTACCTTTTGATAATTTAATAGTTTCACATTTGGAGACTTAACTCCCAATACATGAAGGACAAGTCTTAACCAATTCTGATCAAGAAGTTACTAATCTAACTCCCCTTAGTCAGGGTGAAAATTCAGTGACATTAGGAGATCAAGTAGTCATTGATCCTCCTCTTGTTAGTCAGGATGAAAGTCAAATGACATTAAGAAGATCCTCAAGAGATAGAAAACCTGCTATATCAGATGAAGACCTAGTGTATCTACCTGCGGGCCACAAATTAAAAGATTCCATAACTTTTTCACAAGCCATAAATAGTAAATATTCATCTGAGTGGTACACTGCCATGTTGGAGGATGAATTCCATGCAAAAGAACAATATCTGGGAACTTGTTGAATTGTTTGAAGGAGTTCAACCCATAGAGTGCAAATAGGTCTATAAGACCAAAAGAGACTCTAAAGGAATATAGAGAGACATAAAATCAGACTTGTAGAAAAAAAATTCACTCAAATAAAAGCATTGATTATAATGAGATCTTCCCTCCAGTCTCTCAAAAGGACTCATTCAGAATAATCATGGCATTAGTAACTTATTTTGACCTAGAGCTACATCAGATGGATGTAAAAATAGCCTTTCTCAATGATGATCTTGATGAAGAAGTTTATGTGGATCAACCTAAAAGATTTTCACATAAAGGTAAAAAAATATCTAGTATGCAGACTAAAGAAATCAAAATATGGACTTAAATAGGCCTCTAGATAGCAATATCTCAAATTCAATGAAGTAACCATGACCTTTGGTTTTAGAGAAAATATTGTTGAAAAATATATGTACTTAAAATCAGTAGAAACTAATTCATAATTCTAGTTCTATGCAGTGTATTGAAAGGCGGCCGTGGATTGCAGGCGGTCACCCCACTGCCTAGCGTCTAGGAGGAAAGCGAGCGCCAAGGCAGTCTAACAATTTAATATATAAAAAATAAAAAACAATTGTATATGATATATAATATATATATACATATATATATATATATATTAATATAGTATTTATAAAATTTTACTGTGCAATTCACAACCATAAAAATAATAGACTATAAATTTATAATTTACAAATATGTGTACATATTTTATTAACATCTTAATAATAAATTATCATGATCTAAAATTAAATACATTAGTTGGTAGTTTATAATGCATTAGTTGGTGGTTTGAAATGCATTAATAGATGGTGTCATTGGTGATTTCCAATGTTAACATGAGCCAGGCTCTCTTTTCCACATGGCCTCTCTCTTCCCCACTACTCTCTCTTCCCCACGTGGCTCTCCATTTCCCAACTCTTTCTCACCACTCTCTCTTTCCCACGTAGCCTATCTATCTTTCCCAACACTCTCTTTCCCATTGTTAAAGCACAGAGAAAGAAAGACAAAGAAAATGGGTGGTTTTGATGCCGAGAGGAAAAAAAAGAAGAAAAGGAAGAGGAGGAGGAGGAGGAGGATAGGAGATGAGGCAATGACAATCCTCAGCCTGGCAGTCTGCCATGCAACTTGGCGGCTCGCCATGCGACTTGGTGGCCTGCCAAGTTCACCTAGGCGGTCTGGCCACCGTTCTTGTTAGCGAGGCTGCCAATGTCCCACCCCACCAAGGCTGCCGCCATAACCACTTTTCAATACAGTGGTTCTGTGTGTTGGTGGCATTATACTTTACTAGGAATGATATGGGGCCTTTACATGACAACAACTCATTTCTTGATAAGAATTATGAGATGAAGAATATGAGTGTGTCTTAAGCATGACAAATCTATGTATATGCCTGGACTATCTTAGCATGACTACATCTCTATAGTTTTTGAAGATTTGGTATGAGTACATGTAAATCTGTTATAACTCCTATCTAGAAAGTTGATGAACTCAATGAATTTCAGTGCCCAAGGAATGATTGAATTGGCTGAAATGAAGAATATTTCATATGGTTTTGTTGTTGGTAGCCTGATGTACACTCAAACGTTTACTCATTTAAATATTACAGCAGGAGTACTTAGTAAATATCAAAATAACTCAGGCATAGCATATTGGAAGGCAGCCAAAAAGATATATAAGGTATCTTCAAGCGACCAGAGACTATATGCTGACATACAAAAGATCAGATAATCTTGAAGTCACTAGGTACACAGATTCAGATTTTGCCGGATGCCTAGACGACTATAAATCAACATCAGAATAAAGTATTCAAATTAACATGGCCCTCACTAACAAAACAGACTATTTCTAGGTCCAAAACTGACAACAAACTAACATGCCATCAGCACTATAAGAAAGCCCGTTTCTGCCTATATTTTCCCTGGAAAGTATAAAGAACCTATTCAGTCTAGCAAGCTGCCCTGTGCAATAGTTTGCACAAAAATAAATAATTACACTGCAGTTGTAAGTAACTTAGTGTGCGTTATATACTATCGAGTTAAATTAGCAAAATTGGTAGCTTCTCAAAGGATTTGTGACACATCTAGAATACTCGTTCATCAGACCACCTCCATTACAAGACTTCTCTCCTGTCACCTCAAATGCACAATACTGTTACATTTGCAGCTGGAACCACATTTGCATTGATGCTCCCTAATTTCTATTAGTTTAGCACTTCCATCCGAAGAGATAGAAAGAGAGTCAGTTTTTAGACTCAACACACAACAAATATTACTCAGTTCACAAATCAGAGCCCTCCACGACTACATTGGACGAGAAAGGAAACACCTAGATGGCAAAAATCCAATCTTTTCCTAGAAAACTTAATACAATCGACAGTTATTGCAACCAAGAAGCAGATACCAATCAAACCAAGCACCAATAGCTGTTATTGTACCTGACACAGAGGAAGACGAAGAAGAGGAGGAGTTGGGCTTCCGTACGAGGATATCGGTCAAGCTGCCCTCCGACGGAGGCGGCGACTTGAGCAGCGGCGGAGCCTGCAATGGAACGAGATTTTGCGTGGTTCGGGTCAAATCTGGAGGATGAAGAGGAAAGGAAAGGAAAGGAAAAGGGTTTGGTCTCACGATCTTGAGAGCTTGGATGCGTTGGAGGAGGGGATCGACGCCTTCGATTCTCTCGGAGACAGTGGTTATCTCATCGATTAGCTTCAGATGATGATAGAAGAGGAGAAATGGATTTAGAGGAATTAGTATAGAAGAAGAAGAAGAAGAAGAAGAAGAGGGGAAGGAGAAGGAGAACCTGAGGAGGTTGTTGCTGCTGCTGCTGCTTGGAGAGAAGGGATTCGGAAGCGCCCATTTTTTGGGGTTGATAACAATCAAAACTGTCGTGGCTTCATGGGTATTTTGGAGGTGGAGATCAGAAAAAGAGTCTTGCTTAATTTAGGGATAAAATTGTCATTTTACATCAATTACTTGTTTACTCACTTTATTTAGTTCCAAATTAAGGGCACTTTTTATAGCGTTTTGCCCAATAAACCCAAAATATTTGATATAGCAGTTTCTCTCAATTTTATATTTCCATTACAAAATGATTATATTACTACAACTCAGGACGTGTTTCTCATCAGATATAGGATATAATACCCCGTATCACATGAGATACGCCACAAATCACGTGAGATATACCAAACATCTCCTCTCCTTCTTAAAAAGATAGGTTAAAATTAGGTTCTTGCCTGTCGATGGGTGGTCCCCATGTTCCCCATAGATTGGGTAGGCATCGTGGGTGCCTTCCTCCGCCAACGGGGCATCAGCCAAGCGGTTGGCATCGGTTACCAACGGTGGTAGCCTCCGACAGCCACCCTTCTTTCCTCCCTCCTTTCGATCGAGGTGAGAAGGGGGGTTGTCTCGGGCTCGGGCTAGGTGCAGCCTAACATGAGTTCCAGTTTGAGCTAGGTGTAACCCAGCCTAGGTTTCTGTTCGAGCTGGGTCATGATTGCCTAGTCGGGTTGGGTGTGGCCCAATTCATGGGCCGAGCTAGGTTGGGTGCGATTGGGTTGCATGCAACCCAGCCTAGGTTTGTGTTGGGTTTGGGATGTAAGCAATCCAACCCATGTGGTGGGTTTGGGCCGCTGGCAGCCTAGCCCAAATTGTGGTTACAGCCCAGTCCATAAAGCCTTTAGGCCTAGTCCCCTTAGGGCTTTGGGCCTCATTTTTTGTGGGTTTGTGCTCGGCCTTGAGCTGTCCAAGCCAATTAGTTGCATCTTAATTTATTTAATTTATGCTAGTCATCTTAGTAGTTTATTCTTGTCAACTTGAGTCTCAATACTAATTATCGGCAAAGAGTGGTTTGGTTAATTTTAATAATTGCTCTTTATAGGGATTTAGTTCTAGATAGTGTTTAGCATAGTTGATTAACTTTGGTTAAATTAATTTTAGCAAATGAGTCGGTGATCTAGTTGTATCTGTATTAATTGCTCCTACTAAAAAATTAATACAGATTACTATAGGGAAATTAGTGTAAGCAGATTGTCTTATTTAACAAAAGAAATTAACCCAGTGTTGCCCATCTGATTTACCTAAACAATAATAACTAGTGAAACAGAAATTCGAGGTAATTTATTTTAAATTACTTTTAATAACGTGTTAGGTGCTAGTACAACTATGCTAGCTCAACCTAATTAATAAATATAGAAATTCATTGATAGATTTACCCAAGCTTATAGTGAATGTCAGTAAGTTATTTAATTAATTAGTGAGAGGTATTTGTGCTTGTGTTTTTTATTACTTTCTTTATCGAGGTATACCCTATAAGGATGATCCCATGGCATAATGACTATAGTATTAGTAAAGCAGTTCAGGCAAGTAAAACTTATGTAATCTAAGAGTAGTGTAGAGAATGAAATAACTTACCTTATAACATTATCACATTCATAGCATGTATGTGCATACGTTTTTCCTTACTGTGATCATTACACGTCATGCATGGTAATTTTATTTTGCTGTTTGGTAAGATTTCACGTATCATGATTTCTACACATTTATTAAGTGTGAACATGTGTGTTAGCACGCAAAATATGATAATAATGGGTGTTACATTATGCTTGTTGTATTATATAATATCATACCACTTGCACATGTGCACGACTATAAAGGGGGTGACTATTACGTCTCAATAGTACCCGACATCTCCCCAGCTAGGGTTATGGGCGAGAGATATTATTATACTTATATATATATATATTAGGGCCCACGCTTGAGGTCTTAGTCTGTTGATCACAGCCAATCAGGTAGCCATATTGTTGGGCGATGAGCGATTTACTGTTGATCAACGAGAGTCATACCCTTTACGGTGTTTAAGATAGAGAGAGAAGGGTATGATGACGTAGACTTAGCAGTACCCGATGATGTAGGGTAAGGACGTTCATGAGCGATGGCTCATAATTACCGCACAATGGTGCAATGATGTGGAGCTGAGGGCTCGGATGGTAGTATCGATGTGCGATATTGACTTATGTGATAGGCTTACAACTGAGATTATTAATCTACGATGGCGAATAATTGGTCATGCTATTCGCCGGGTGATGGGTTGACAATTCTACCGTTAGGATCTACCCTCCCTTGAGGCTATGTGTGTGGTCGCGTGTGAGATGATGATGTGGCCTATGGGCATAGATCTGTAAGAGCCTAAGTTACAAACTTGGTAGTCTAAGAGGATGCACGTTACGTGGTGTAATATTGACATGTCTTTTGGGCAAAGCTCGGTGTGAGCTCAAGTTTGAAGACTTGATAGTCCGGATGATGCATGGTAAGTTATCGATTGCTAATATATGTGTGCATTGAATGAGCATGACGAGTATGTGGTACTGATGCATTATAATTTATCATGATGCACATATTCATATTTACTTATTATTGCATCTTTTATCGTATTATTTTTATACTATAACAGTGAATACTTGCTAGGCTTTATGCTCACCACTATTTGATGGAATTATTTTTAGATTAGTAGATGACCTCCGAGCCCGTGGAGGATCTGGCGAAGACTGACTTTGAGTCTTCTAATTCTTATTCTTAGTTTATTCAAATAAATTAAGCTAAATAACTTGTAGCTCCTACGTGGGTCTTGTCTTATTTCTATTATGGATATGTATTTAGGGGTGTAAATGAGTCGAGCCTAAGCGAGCCGGCTCCAGCTCAGGCTCGGCTTGAAATTAATTTTGACCCTTAAAATTGGGCTTAGGCTTGGCTCAGCTCAACTCGAGCCGAGCTCGAGCCTAAAATGAGCCTATTATCAAGCCTCATTCAAGCCGATCCAGATCAAGCTCAAGCCAACCCACAAGAAGAAGAAGAAGAACCCAAACCTCCTCCATTTATCCTCTTCCCCTTCTCCAAATGCTACGACCACCACCGCGGCGGTTGGTTGGCGAAGGAGGACGAGGCGACATCCCCATCCTTTAGCCATTCCTTCCACAACATGTCACTATCGGCGAGCATCAGAAACTTCTCCCTCCTAGTCAACCTTGTATACACCTCTAGCACTCAGCTCTACTCTGTCTCATCACTATATAAGAAAAACTCTAGGAGTGATTATAACGAGTGAGGAAAGAAGAAATGGAAGGAGGCGGCGGTGGCTGCTTGGCTTTGTAATAGAACAGGGTTCTCCCTAGCCCGACTGTAACAACCCAAGTAGGATAAAAAAATTAAAAAAAAACTTGTTGGGCACGACACGACTGGCCACACTGTGGCCGCCCTCGTGCCCAGCATGCCATGCATGCCATGGCAGTGATGGGGGTGCCACGCACCTCCACTAAGCCACTCTTCTCCATGCCCGCGACGAGGCGTGGAGGTGGGACCCAGCCCACCAGCCACTCCGCCGCCACCACGTGACCTTTTCTCTCTCTCTCTTTAATATTTTTTTCTTTCTCTCTCTTCCCCATATTCTCTCGATCTCTCTCTCTCTCTCCCCCTCTAGTTTGACCATCAGGAAGAGCCACCGTCGGCCCTTCTATCCACTGGTGAGCCTCTCTCTCTCTCTCTCTCTCTCTCTCTCTCTCTCGATTTCCTCTCGGGACTGCTAGAGGTTTGAGCCGCCGGCAAGAGGCCGGCCGCTGAGTGGCTACCAGCGGCCGTACCCCTCCCCTGCGATCCAACCCTCTTACCCTTTTCTCCTTCCTCTTCTTCTTCTTCTTCTTCTTCTTCTTCTTCTTCTTCTCCTCCTCCTCCTCCTCCTCCTCCTCCTTCCCTTCTTTCCTCCTCTCGGATTGCACCATGTAAGAGGTGTTGGGCCGGCCCAGCATCTTACGCTGCAAGGGTGCTAGGCTAAGCCCAACACTGTGTATAGTTTATATATATATGCATATTATTGATTACTAATTTTATTTAATTAGTTTAGTTAATCTAATGTATTTAATTTATATGAATTAAATCTAATTATATCATAGTTAGTAAATAAATCTAATTATATCATGTTTAGCAAAATACATGCAACATAAATTACTATATTAATCCTAGATAGGTAATAGTAATTATTAGGGTTATGTACGTATATTCCTGCGTAATTATTTACAGTAACTTAATTCTTATTTTTCTTAATTATCATAGAGAATAATAGGCAGATAATTATGTTTTAAATGCACTATTAAATATTATAATTATGGTTAATAAATAACAAAACAAATATAGAAATGAAGAGTATATGATTACAACGAGATATTGTCTTTTAGCTGGGTTAATTTTAATTAATAGAAGGACTGATGTTATATGTTATAAATAATTTCAGATTCCGACCCCCCTATTTAAGACCCCGTGGACTTAGCTATCGAGGCTTGATCGTTTTCGTAGCAGCGGGAACGAGTGGTTTTTAGTAATTACAGTGGTGGTAAGTAGTCTTATCCCCTAGACGCCTTTCTCAAATTATGTTATATTATATATTATGTACATGCATATTTTGGCCTCCAGTATAATTATATGACTTTATCTAGAGATGATTACAGTCGAGCATATTTTTATCATGCATGTAATTAAGCTGATCTTGGATATAAATATGATGATGATAAATAGATATATGATTGGAGATGATTATACTGCTATAATTTTATGTCTAGTTTATCTGTAGCATGAGTATGCATGTAATAGATTAGCATGGGTATGCATGTGATGACTATTTGGTTGGAGACTACATTGCATTATTTTTCTCTTGTTTTCTGTTCTACCTAAATTCTTGTTATGCATTGACTTGTTATCGTACAGGATATATGCATATGATCTATCATTTAGAAAGAAAGCATGAAATGTAATTGATAGGATAATTGATAGAAAGCATGGGGATACCCTAGTGGGCGCGAGGGTTAGGGCATGCCTAGAGATGATTGATCGCTCGATATAGTCGGCCTTACGTCCGAGGTCGTTAGTCTGTGTGCGCAGCAGATATTTGGACACATGTCGTTTGCTAGGGCATATATGGCGAGTTATCCTCACGAGGTTTCTATTAGCTAGGAGGGTGCCCGGTCTAGATGGATGTTGATACCCTAGCGGGTGCCAGGGTATGGTTATATTTGAGATACTTTTGCGAGTGGTGGAGTATGCTCTGAGCCTTCGAACATGATGTTGAGACCGGGTACTAGGTGTTGACTATGCATAGTGGTCTAGTGTGATGGTGTTATACCGAGATGTCCGTGATGATTGTGATACTGAGAATTTCATATGATTATTGAGTAATTATCATAATTTATATACCATTGCATTTGGCATCATGATATGATCGACATACATCATGTGTGTCATATTTGAGAGAGAATTATGATGGTAGTATGACATGGAGATTTATTTATTCATTGTCGATGATTCTATACTTTTATAAGTTATGACATGTTATCTACTTTTCATTTATATATTATTGAGAATACATTCATATATTCATTCATAGCATAATGATCCTTTTTTATTCATATTATCCAGTACTTAATTTACTCCTTATTTGGCTTCACTGATTCGGAATAAGGTCTATTCACTAAGCCTTTAACTCGTGACTTTCTTTGTTTTCTCCTTTTCAAAAACCTAGGTAAATGAGTGGAGCAGGATACTCCCTTAGAGGTTTTGCTAGTGGGTGAAGATTAGAGTGTGGTTAGTGTTATGCGCTAGATGAGTTATGTTATCTGATGTATCAGTTGACATCTTTCAAAGTGTGTCTTTATCCTTGTCTTATACTCTAGCAGGTGACTTTGTACTTGTATAATTATGTATATACCTTCATTGTGTATATATAGTTATGAAAAGCTCTTAATTATGTGTTGTGGCCTGTGTGGGGCCCAAATAGAGTTATCTGTATGCTGTTGATAATCAGATTTGAGTTATTTTAGTTTAGATGTTGTGGATAAACTTATGATGTTGATACAAGTTTATTTGATTTTCAGTAACTAATTAAATGGTCAGGTGTCATGCACGTGCCGTGTAGGCTCGTGCCATGCACGTGTTTAAGGTTTGGGTGTTACACCAACACCTTCGACTCCACCGAAGTCCATGGCTTCCAAGAGGAGGTTTCCTCATCCGCTGTCGATTTATCTCCGACTGTTGAGATCGCTCCTCCTCCTTGTTGCCGAATATGAAGAGAAAGAGCCATCTCTTGTCGATCCATTACTACAATATGAGGATTTGCTAATGCCCCTACAAAAGTAAGATGTAGATTTAAATGGTGCCGCTCTTCTCTCTAATGAGCTTTGAGAGCAAACTCGAGGAGACGAGCACGAGTGCCGACTGCCAAGGAGGAGGAGGATTCAGGGATGTGGCTTTTAATTTGGGGATTAAAGTTTTTCAATTCTCACCCCTTTTATATCGAGCCTATCGAGTCGAGCCTGAGTGAGCAGGCTCCAGCTCTAGCTTGGCTCGATATTAATTTCAAGCTGGCTTTGATGGCTCGAGCTCGACTCATCTCTAACCGAGCCGAGCTGAACTCGAGCTTCAGCTGAGTCAAGCCCGAGCCGATCGTTTAAATTGATAGCCCTATATGTATTTTAGACTTGTTATGACCTTAGTGTTATGGGCTTCTTTATTTATTTTATTTGTGAAAATGTGATCTTTTCGCTTGTATATTGTGTTAAAATATTGACCAGCAGGTTACATGGTAATCACGGGAGTTTTACCCATGTGAGAGGCACGTGTTTGGTGGTGGGTGTTACAATATGGTATCAGAGCCCAAATTTTACCAAATAATCCAGCAAGCTTTCTAAAATACTATCCATGCAAGTGATGTGTAGGAAAACTTAGAGACTATGGAGGGATGTGTTTGACATTAGCGACATTCAGGTTTGTGTTTCAAAAATAAATAAATAAATAAATTAATTAATTAAATTAAATTACTTAATTATTATAAAAAAAAGATTTCTATAAATTGATTGAATAAGAATCTGAAAATTGTGTTGGTAAATAAGTAATGTGTTGTTGGCCATTTAAATTGGGTAAATTGTTGACCAATTATTTTATCTTTGGAAAGTCATTTGTGTAACCGGGCTAGGAAGTAAGAGTTGAAATTTTACATTTTTATCCCTCACGTGTCATGGCTCATGTAGAAATTGAGGCAAAGTTGCATGACAATGTTGCATGTTCTAAACTTCATACGTGTCATTATTAGGGGTTTCTCGATGGGGTCTAGACCCTATTTTATTTTTAGTTTATTCTAATAATTAAGCAAATCTAAATTATCTCGCATTAGTATAGTGAGTGATTGTGGTACAATGAGTAGTTTAGTACTCATATTCTTGAGTTTTGATGTTAGAGATGTTAGTTGTCCTCGTCAGCATTAGTAATTGACCCTTATTATACCTCAATGTGTTTAGCTCTTTATTTGGAGGTTTAGTGAGTATCTTATTTGTGGAGTTGTGCAAGTCATTCGCCGTGAGCCGAGTTGGTCGGAGCGAAAATTAGATGGTAGACTGACTACCTCAATGTTATTTTCTTTCATTTCTATTTCAAAAAAATATATTGTGTATTCTCACGGATTAGGCTTTTATGACAAGTGACTAAGTGCATGCATCATGATTACCAAATCAGCTTAGATGTTGGCTATGAGTAAGTTATTAATGTTTAGTAATCATTTTGGTATTATGGATCAGATCTGGACTAGTCTAGACATAAAAAATTATGAAAATTTGAGTGGTGCTAGCCTCACAAGATAAGATTCTAATGACTCTGATTTCACATCAATCAGATGTCTGAAAGAAAAGATATAATTAAAATAGTGGAGCAAGGTCAGAACGGGACAAAATGGTAAATATCTGACATTGCGGCGATCGTCGAAGGGTGGCGGATGGCCAAGGGTGATGGTGGTGGTGGATTGTCGTACGGTAGGGTGGCTATGAGTTGGAAGTAGAATTTGAGTTTCTAACTTAGATATACTCTTAGAAAAATAAAGATGATCTAACGGCTGTAATAAAAATAGTAAAATACGAGAATAAAAAAAACTAAACTCAATTAATTCTCAATGCTTGGATGCTTGGATGGATAAAACATAGCCCCTCTATATATAGAGGTCGGGTACAATGAGTCGTACTTGAATTTAGCCCTAAAAACTTATACGGCTCGAACTAGGATTTGTCTTAGAGGCTTACATAACTTAATTAAACTTATCTTAGATGCTTATATGACTTAATTGAATTTACCTTAATGGCTTAAATGACTTAACTAGGATTGCCTTAAGGGTTTACATTAAAGATAAACATGACCTAGAGATAAACATGACTTAACTAAATCAGCCTTACTTATCCTTCTCAGAATGTTTCTTCATTATGCCACAGACAGAGTACTAATATGAAGCAATATTGAATACAAAAGTTGTAGATTGGGACGTCTTCGATCTTCTCCAACTGGTTTTATAATATTCGATTGACTAACGAATATCTACAGAATAATTTCCTGAAACTACACATAAGTTAACGAACTTAGCTAATTAAATAAACTCTAATCTACTTAGACTCTAACTAAACTACATAAGCATAATTAATAAGATAACTAGACTCGATCCATCGAATCCAATATCTTCATGAAGCGATCCGATCTAATCCAGTTCGCATCATTTGGCATAGGCATGTCTTGTGTATCTGTGACCTATCTATTAACGAGTGTGTGTTCATTACCTTAGTTGTCAAAATGTCTAGATGTTAATTAAGTTTATTTTATTTACCTGCCTTTGTTTACTAATAAGAATGTTAGAGGAGTTGTCTTCGAGATGTCTAATATTAAATTGGGATTATATAATTCTACCGATGATACTCGCGACTAATATAGATCTGTGGATGAAATTAACCTCCTTGTGGCTGAGTATTTTAAGTATTTTAAATCCTAATCATTACCCCGGGTGAAATTTCTAAAGTACATCACGACATTATTGTACTTTTATTCTTCTAATAATTGAAGTAAGAGACTACAAGGAAGTAAAATGGGAAAAACAAATTTAGTGGATTACGTGCATAGTTAAACCTTTAGTGAGTAATTATTGTTAATATAATAATAAGGTCATGAATATGTATATATATTTGAAGTTAACCTCGACCTGCTATTATACACGGAAATATGAATTGAACATCTCCTAGTGAAGAGCTAACTATTATCTATTTATTTTATTAATTAGAAGATGCTAGCTATTGACCAAATAGAGTTGCCATAATGTAGCAATTGAAATATGTATATATACAAGTTTGAATCACCTAAAGATGAGTATGGTAATGACATAATATGTATTTCAAATTTATTCTTACTAGACATTAACTAAAATTTTGAAGAGTAGACAATACAAATTATTTGAAAGTCGTTATTGAAATGAACTTCTGTAATTGGTGTTATAAATGTGAGGTCAACATTTTATTGTAAATGTGTGGCCTCCTTCCTTAATTCGTTGATAGTAAGAATGAATCTTCTATTGATAGAAACTCTAGTAAACCATTATTTGAAAGATTTAAACTATTAAGAACATGTTAATGGTAAATTAATATTGTTGGTATACAACTAGATATAATCAACTTGCAAAATGGACTCAAGGTTGCAAATTGTTTGGATCATTTTGGACTGTGAGAGAGGCGTATAGTTTGGTTTTATCAGGATAGGTTTTATGACAATTGGTTTGGGTGATACTGGTGACTGTGATTTCTCGTCTTAACTAATTAGTCTAATAATCTTAAGTCCTTTGATTTCCATCCATGACGAAGGAATAGACGAATTTGTCGGTAGAATCTGAGTAAAACCCTATAGCTAAAGTTCTTATTTTATAATGTCTTGTTGTATGGTATCCTAAGCTGGGCGTCTAGTAGAGTGAGTACTCGTGTGCAAAATTCAATTTTCGGCATTTAGATTGGGGACTTTGTAACCTTGATGTATCTATGTAGTGATCCGTAACGTAAGAGTTAAGTTAATGGTATACTCACGTTTGCTATAAATGGGTTCTTCTAATTGATGATTTTAATATAGATAAGCTCTTAAATCTCTAACTCCGGATGTTAGCTCTTACAGACTTTTATTTTATTTCGTGAGTATGATTGTATCAATAGAGATAGATATATACATATATAACATACTAATCTGATTGATATTTTGTAGGGCCATCAACTATGGCATTTGGGAAAAATACTTTCTTCTCATTCTTAGAAAGAAGCTTCTTAATTAATGATCATCTAACCAAATAAGATTATGCAAAAAAGTTGTGATTATTTTCACATAGAAGGCTAAAAGACAAAAATAAACTTTCAACTTTATTCTTCATATACTGACTAAAAGAGATCATTAAATTAGTTTATGCATGAATTTTGATTTCTAATCAATGATGCTTACAAATTATAAACCTTTTACACATATGTTAGGTTTTAGTGTTGGCATTGTGTACAAAATATTCTAAGTGTTTTTATACATGTATATGAGCATTTGCACAAGTCTAGAAAGTATTTGGATTGAGAATTACAAGATCAAAGGAGAAAGGTTTTCGCGTTCACACCGCGTTCGAACGTGCTCTTAGGAGTTCACATATACAGAGAGAATGCATTCAGGTCGTTCGAATGCAAATACAGGCGTTCGCACATATAGAGAACGTGTTCGGGTCGATCGAATGCAAGCACAGGCGTTCACACATACAGAGAATGTGTTCGGGCCATTCGAACGCGTGTGCAGGAGTTCGCACATACAGAAAATGCTTTTCTTCCATTTGAATGCAGTCAAGGGCCGTTCGAACGCATCCTGCATACGTTCACAGCACGTTCACACATACAGAGGAGTGTTTTTGCGCATTCGAACGCAATCTGTGAAAATCAAGCCACCGCGTTCGAATGCATTTGGGCTCGTTCGAACGTACTTGAGAACAAGTTAGGCCGTTCAAATACATTCGGGTCACATTCGAACGCACCTACGTAATGTGCAAATTTTAGATTTTCGTGAGTTTGGATATGACTTGGATTTGGCTCTATCTTAAATACATATATAAGCATTGTGATGCCCTAACTCTAGGGTGGTTGGTGAAGGCAAATTAAAGGAGAATTCTTGAGGCTACATTGTTTCTTCAACCAACAAGGTCCGTCTCTTCTTCAAGGCATTAAACTTTCGTCTTCAGGGCTTTCTAGACGAAGGATCAATCTCGATGGCTATTGAGGTTGGATATCAATCACGAGAAGCGGTGAATCGTGAGTTCTAGCGAGCAAGACTGAGAGAAACAAAGTCGTGGGGATCGACGGGTTGTTTTGTGAGTCAGTCTTGTAACTGTTACTATTCTAGTGATTGGTTTTGATTTGAGTTTGGATTCATAGTTTTTTCCCGTTTAAGTTTTTCCACGTTAAAATCTTGGCATTCATCTTCGCTTTTATTTTTTAATATTTCTTCCGCTTTTATTTAAGCAAAGAAGTGATATCATTGCCTAGGATTTAGATACATACGTGTGTCTAAGTATTTTTTTCAATATGCACTTTAGTTTCTACCTCAGTTGAAAGCATTAGATATATAAGTAGGCTAATAAACTTGCTTATAGCATCTTGCTTCTTATTTTTCCACTTTTATCTCACCAAAATGAATCATTGTTGAGGTGATGGATGATAAAAATTTTGCTTTGGGAACTTAGCTTTAGCGTGCAATGTGCAATGTCTATGAAGGCAGTTTCTTTCATAATAGTTAAGTTCATTGAATTTTCTCTACTTTCGTAAAGTGCAATGGATTATAAACAATGGTCTTCTTTCTATGAGTAGTGTGGCTAGTAATGTTGTTGATGTATTGATATACTTTCTTCATCATTTAACTTCTCAGTGAATATTATAATTTGTACGGTTCACTGATCTTAATGCACATCATATATTCTAATGCATGCATAATAGTCTTCTTCTCATTATTGATTCTTTGCATTATTTACCTACGATGCAGCAGATAACAGGAATGAGAAGAAGACTATTCTAGGATGTGCAATGAGTAATGCAAGATCCTAATTACCATTACAAGTGTAAATCAAAGCCATTAAAAGCTTGCTCCATAAATATGAAAATGAAAAGCTCAAGCTCAAGAATGAGAATGTAGAATAAATAAGAATGATAATGTTAAAACATATTATTAAGTTTGTATCACTGTGCTATATCAGAATTTTTATGAGGCTATCATAGAAATATGTGTGAGAACAAATATCTAATATGAATGCTAATATATCACTAATTAGGAATTAGCATATTCTTGGATGCTGGATAATATTTTGGAGTTGGGCATCTCTTTATTTTACTTGCAAAAGAGTTATCATAACTTTATAAGCTATCATCTTTCTGATGCTGGATAATATTCTTGGATGCTGGATAATATTTTGGTTTGTCAATTGATATAGCGTCTGTGAAGATTGATTACAATGTGATTGAGGTATCTTCAAACTTTATAAGCTGTCATCTTTCTGATGGAGACAGACTACAATGACCATTGAAAGCACTCTCCAGAAATTATCTCTAACTGATAAGTATTTTATTTATTTATTATTATTTTATTTCAGATGAAAATTATACGTGCAAAGAGGAATAGTCATCTGAGGGATATGGAGGCAGCGACCGACGGGAGACGAGGGAGAGTCATGGGAGTGAGATGGAAGCAAGAGGGTGAAGACTGAAGAGGGAGAGAGGGTGAGTTGCTGCCAAGAGGGAGGGAGGGAGAAAGATAGAGATGGGTAGGGTTAGTGAAGTTAAATTGTTAATGGGTCGGGTCGATGGGTTTCTACTAATTGTTTACTAACTATATTTTGTATACATTCCTCCTCCTTCCCTTCCTCTTTTGGCCACCACGGTTTCGTTGCTTTAGGTAAGTGCACTGGTATTCCATGGATTCTTTTCTTTCGTTCTAGGTTGAGAAAATCTTGTTCTTCTCATTGTTTGCTTCGATTCCTTCGTCCGATTTCGTGAAAATTCTGTTTCTTTTAGATTAATTTTTCGGCTAGGATGGGAGCAAAGGCGAAGAAGGCGTTGAAGAAGAATCTGAGCAAAGCTTCTACTCGTCTCTCCGTCTCTCGTCGGAAGAGCGAGTCTTCCGACTTCTTGGCATTCCTTCAATCTCGTGTTTTTTTGTTTATGATTTTTACTCCATATCTTTTCTTTATGTGTGTATAAAGTTGTTGTCTTTTGTTTTTTTTCTCTGTATATTGAAGCCTTTGGAAGGGGGTCCTGGAAGAACAATCTCGGGACAAGAGGAGCCCGTGCAAGATACTGCGACGGTTTTATACATCGGGCATATTCCTCATGGATTCTACGAGGTATTTTGCTTTATATGATAGTCTTGTTGAAAGCAAAGTAGTCCTTGTGATTAGTTTAAATATAATGCTTCCATTTTTGGTGTTATAGGATTCTTTAAGCAATTTGGGAATATTAAGAGACTGTGAATCGCTCGAAACAAAAAGGTACCTTTTCTTTTCTGCACACGTTCTTGTTATGTTAGCAAATTTTGTATGCAGTTCTTTCTTCACCATGAATCTGGAAAATTTTGATATCATTGAATCCTATCAGTCAATAGAATGACTGGTCAACATCTGAAAGGTCATCCACTCATCAATTAAGTGATTGATGATTGATTCACCTTCTTTCGCATTGCCCTAACTGTATATTGTTTATCCGATACTATGCCCTTATTAAATGTACTTTCTCTTGTAAAATAAATTCATTACATTTGCTTTTCTTTTTCCTAGTATTGTGTAATTGAAGAAAATAAGATTCATGTTCCATAGAAGTTTGTGAGTGCACAGTAGCATGAGGCTTGCCAACCTTGTTAGGAAATATGTTTGTGATGATAATTTTCAACCTATGCTACAAGGGTTATTCACTTTGCTCGTAACTTGTTCTAATTGGCTAGTTGGACATCTAGGTTTGGGCATTTCATGGCTCCTCCTCCAAATATGATGCTACCAGGTCAACTTGAATATACCTGAGTTATATTCATGGTTCTAAGCGAACATAACTGAGTTAGAATCTACTTACGCTTAGTTGGTGGAAGGTATGTTATTTCTGAATAATCAAATTCTGTTGCTAACTGTGGCACGTTTAAGGTGCCCATTGTTTTGAATTTCAATGTATTCTCATGTCACCTATAATATAGAATTGTGGTAAATAGATGATATGCAAGGGACTCTAATAGTGCTGACTTACATGTCTTGATTATTAGTTCTTCTGCATGTACTTACATGTCCCATGATATTGTTTTTCTCTAGTACAATAGCTAACAGACATTGGTTCCACAAATCATTACTTCCACATGAAAACCATTTTCTTGGATTAAGTTTATACTTCACCTGTCTCTGTTCCTTATCTCTCCATATAAGTGGCATTGCTTTACTGTATTAGTTTTAACCATGTTGTGCTTTACTAGACAGGAAACTCCAAGCACTATGGGTTTATTGAATTTGAAAATCCTGAGGTAAAGTACTTCACCGCTTACACTGTCCTTTTGTTTAAAATATTAGCTCATTTTATAAAGTACCATTTGATATGTGCCGGTTATTTCAGGTGGCTAAGGTTGTGGCTGATGAAATCAATAATTACAGCATGTTCATTCATTTTGTGAGTATTCAAATTTTATCTAACAAATGTTGGGCATAGCACCTACAGAGGATGAGGATGTTGAATCGGTGAGTGTGATTACCGGAGAAGATAGAAACCGTATTGCTTAGAACTGCCAGATTATAAGTTGTGAAAGAACACCCAGACACAGTATGTATCTAAATCCTAGGCAATGATATCACTACTTTACTTAAGTAAAAATCGGAATAAATATTAAAAAGCAAAAGTAGAGATGAACGCCAAGATTTTAATGTGGAAAAACTCATACGGAAAAAAACTATTGATCCAAACTCGGATCAAAACCAATAACTAGAATAATAGCAGTTACAAGACTAACTTACAAAACAACCCTTCGATCCCCACGACTTTGTTCCTCTCAGTCTTGCTCGCTAGAACCCACGATTCACCACTTTTCGTGATTGATATCTAACCTCAGTAGCCCTCGAGATTGATCTTTCGTCTAGATAGCCCTTAAGACGAAAGTTTTAAACCTTCTAAAAGAGTCGGATCTTGTTCGTTGAAGAAGCGATGTAGCCTCAAGAATTCTCCTTCAAATTGCTTCACCAACCACCTTAGAGTTAGGGCATCACAATGCTTATATCAGATCTCCAAGATAGAGCCAAATCTAAGTCTTATCCAAACTCACGAAAGTCCAAAAATTGTAAACTTCGTAGATGCATTCGATTGCGACCCGGGTGCGTTCGAACGGCCTGACTTGATCTCAGGTGCGTTTGAACAGGCCCAAGTGCATTCAAACGCGGTGGCTTAATTTTTCACAGGTTGCGTTTGAATGGGCAAGTGCACTCCTCTGGATATGTGAGCGACGTAGCAGGGTGCATTTGAACGGCCCATAACTGTGTTTGAACGCGCGCAAAAACATCACTCTCTATTAGTGCGAATGCTTGCGCTCGCGTTCGAACGCGCTTGTGAACGCTACTCTATGTCTGTGTGAACGTCAGCGTTCGCGTTCGAATGCGCTTGTGAACGCCAGTCTCTGTCTATGCGAATGCCAGTGCCCGCGTTCAAACGCGCTTGTGAACGCTACTCTCTTTTTGTGCAAATGCGTTGTGAACGCGGTGCGAACGCGATGTGAACTAGAAAT
Source organism: Typha latifolia (assembly GCF_019914945.1). NCBI lineage: Eukaryota > Viridiplantae > Streptophyta > Magnoliopsida > Poales > Typhaceae > Typha > Typha latifolia. The sequence goes on from NC_133097.1 coordinate 1,197,103, forward strand.
CTTTTCTCCTTTGATCTTGCAATTCTTCAAACCAAATACTTTCTAGACTTGTATAAATGTTCATATACATATATAATAACACTTAGAATATTTTGTATATAATTGCCAACACTAAAACCCTAATAATCTCCCCCTTTGGCAATTTGTGATAAAACATCTAGTTTCCAATAATTACAAAGAATCCTAAATGAGCATTCAACAAGTCTAAAAGTTTTAGCACTTCAATCCCTGCAAATAAAAAACATACCAATCCAAGATCAAGTGAAAATAACTTGAATTGTAAGATCATACATTCACTAAACAATAATAAAAGTCACTAAACAATTCAAACACAATAATGCATGTCAAGTCACCAATTCAACCACAATAATGCAAGTCAAGTTATCAAGCAAACACAATAATGCAAGTCAAGTCACTAAGCAAATTAACATACAATGAACTCCCTCTAAACTCCTAAACTCACTCCTTACTCCTCCTAAACACAATCTCTACTCTCCCCCTTTTTGACACAAATTACCAAAAACTAAGAACTAGGAGGAAATTGATGATGGAGGATCGACAACACCGAGTCAAAGAACTGTTCCCTGACTAGCTTGCTCAGCCCGTAAGTTATTCACGACCAACTGTAAGTCCTGCACCTAAGTGCTAAGCTGATCAAACCGTTTACTGAAATGTAGAAAATTCCCTCAAGGTGATATGAGTCATCGTCAGAGCTGTCATCAGAGCTGTCTCGATGTGATCAACGTTCAGCGGCGGAAGAGGATGTCGGCTTGTAAGGAGACGGTGGATCATGAGCTTGACTCCTCTTAATTGTGATCTGATTCAATAGTTTCCGGGCAGAAACTAATGCTTTTGTGGTGTCCACTCTCACATCACTCTGCGTGCACAATTTGGTGATGAAAATACCAAATGGTAAATCTTCACGAGGAGCTTCTTTTTGTGCACCTGTCAAAATAGAATCATATATAATAGCAGCCAAATCAATCGAAACTCCTGACAACATCGCATGAAGGAGGAAGGCCCGGTCCTGACTGATACTGGAATGCCGAGTCTTTGGAGTGATGTTGTATAAACAGATGAGATGTAACATGCGAGCCACAGATGTCAGTTTCGCATGTGGCATCATTTTACCTATCCACTCTTTCCCTTGGATTAATATATCACCAGCATAATCTTGAACCGCAGGAAGAGGCTCAGAAGATGGATACTTGAACTCGCCATCAGGAAGATGGATACTTGAACTCGCCATCAGGAAGATGGAATTCAGCACAGATGACTTCAGAGTCCAAGTACACGGATACCTCTCGGATGGTGGACCGTATACATCATTCCAAAAGAGTGGCATTACTGTAAAACTCTCGGACAGCCTCCACATACGCTGTCCCATCCATTCGACACACCGACAGCCATCCTCGCTTAGTGAACAATTTTTAAATCCCCAAGGCGGCAAAATATGAGATAACAATTGGCCTTTCACAGATTATCGAACGAGTTCCAAAATTGTGTTTGTATCTCCCTGCAGCATTTGATGAAGAAAACTTGGGAGCTGAAGATGCTAAGGAAGGCGGCCTTAGCTTCTTGGAAACTATAGCTTTTTTAGGCATTCTAGAGAGAAAAATAAATTGCAAGATTCAACACATACCCAAAGCATACAAAAAATAACAAGAAAACGCAAAGTTGTCACATTCAATCGCTCAAGAAACATCAAGATATAAACTTTATCGTGATTAAAAATTGAAAACACATGAAATCAACCAAGATCAAGAGGCTAATTTGAATAAAAAAAATAAGAATTGTATGCACGATCATACCTCGCAAAAAGTAATGAAAATCTTAAAGATTCGGGTGAAAAACTATATATCCGGAGGAGAAATAGCCTTTGAAAGAGTTTGTAGTGAAAAATTTGGTGAAAGACGTGAAGATCTTGAAGATTTGGGAGAGTGGAAAGGAAGGGTTTCTAGGGTTTGAAAGGAGGAAGATGAAAACCCTTGGGTTTGGACGCAATATTTAAAGAACCCCCGAGTGCGTTTGAACGCACCAGCCTGCGTGTTCGAACGCGCCAGTCACCGCATTCGAACTCAAGAAGCCTGTATTCGAACGCTATTTTTTTTTATGAGTTTGAACGTGGTCATTGCCACGTTCGAACATGCAGATTGGTGCGTTCAAATGCGTTCGGGGGTTCTTTAAATATTGCGTCCGAACCCAAGGGTTTTCATCTTCCTTATTTCAAACCCTAGAAACCCTTTCTTTCCACTCTCCCAAATCTTCAAGATCTTCACGTTTTTCACCAAATTTTTCACTACAAACTCTTTCAAAAACTATTTCTCCTCCGGATCTAGAGTTTTTCACCTGAATCTTCAAGATTTTCATTACTTTTTGCAAGGTATGATCGTGCATACAATTCTTATTTTTTTATTCAAATTAGCCTCCTGATCTTGGTTGATTTCGTGCATTTTCGATTTTTGATCACGTTAAAGTTTATATCTTGATGTTTCTTGAGCGATTGAACGTGACAACTTTGCTTTTTCTAGTGGAAGATAGATTTCACTTAGGGCTTTCTTGGTTTCTAGGATATTTTTGGCTTTCTTGTTATTTTTTGTATGCTTTGGGCATGTGTTGAATCTTGCGATTTGTTTTTCTTTCTAGAATGCCTAAAAAAGCTGCAGTTTCCAAGAAGCTAAGGCCGCCTTCCTCAGCATCTTCGGCTCCCAAGTTCTCTTCATCAAATGCTGCAGGGAGATACAAACACAATTTTGGAACTCGTCTGATAATCTATGAAAGGCCAGTTGTTATCTCAGATTTTACTGCTTTGGGGATTGAAAAATTGTTCACTGAGCGAGGATGGCTGTTAGTGTGTCGAATGGATGGGACAGTGTATGTGGAGGTAGTCCGGGAGTTTTATAGTAATGTCACTTTTTTGGAACAATGTATACGGTCCACCATTCGAGGGGTATCCGTGTACTTGGACTCTGAAGTCATCCGTGCTGAATTCCAACTTCCTAATTGCGAGTTCGAGTATTCATCTTCTGAGCCTCTTCTTGCTGTTCAAGATTATACTAGTGATGTATTAATACAAGGGGAAGAGTGGATAGATAACATGATGCCATATGCGAAACTGACATCTGTGGCTCGCATGTTACATCTCATTTGTTCATACAACATCACTCTGAAGACTCGGCATTCCAGTATCAGTCAGGACCGGGTCTTCCTCCTTTATGCGATGCTGTCAGAAGTTTCGATTGATTTGGCTGCTATTATATATGATTTTATTTTGACAGCTGCACAAAAAGAAGCTCCTCGTGAAGGTTTGTCGTTGGATATTTTCATCACCAAATTGTGCACGCAGAGTGGTGTGAGAGTGGACACCACAGAAGCATTAGTTTTTGCCCAAAAACCATTGGATCGGATCACAATTAAGAGGAGTCAAGCTCATGATCTAGCGTCTCCTTACAAGCCAATCTCCTCTTCCGCCGCTAAATGTCGATCACACCGAGACAGCTCTGACGATGACTCGTATCACCTTGAGGGAGATTTTCTACATTTCACTAAACGGTTTGCTCAGCTTAGCATTCAGGTGCAGGACTTACAGTTGGCCGTGAATGATTTACGGGCTGAGCAAGCTCGTTAGGGGATAGTGCTCGACTTAGTGTTGTCGATCCTCCATCGTCAGTTTCCTCCTAGTTCTTAGTCTTTGGTAATTTCTGTCAAAACGGGGGATAGAGTAGAGATTGTGTGTTTAGGGGGAGTAAGGAGTGAGTTTAGGAGTTTAGTGGGAGTTCATTGTATGTTAATTTCCTTAGTGATTTGACATGCATTATTGTGTTTGAATTGTTTAGTGACTTTTATTATGTATGATCTTACACTTCAAGTTATTTTCACTTGATCTTGGATTGGTATGTTTTTTATTTGCAAGGATTGAAGTGCTAAAACTTTTAGACTTATTGAATGCTCATTTAGGATTCTTTGTAATTATTGGAAACTAAATGTTTTGTCACAAATTGCCAAAGGGGGAGATTGTTAGGTTTTATTGTTGGCAATTGTGTACAAAATATTCTAAGTGTTTTTATACATGTACATGAGCATTTATACAAGTCTAGAAAGTATTTGATTTGAAGAATTGCAAGATCAAAGGAGAAAAGATTTCTAGTTCATATCGCGTTCACAGCGCGTTCACACAAACAGAGAGTGGCATTCACAAACATGTTTGAACGCGAGCACTGGCGTTCACATAGACAAAGAGTGGCGTTCACAAACGCGTTCGAATGAGAACGCTGGCATTCACACAAGACGAGAGTAGCGTTCACAAGCACATTTAAACGCGAGCGTAGATGTTCGCACAGATAGAGAGTGCTGTTTATGCGCGGGTTCGAACACAGTCATGGGCCGTTCGAATGCACCCTGCTACGTTCACAGTGTATTCACACATCCAGAGGAATGTACTTGCCCATTCGAACACAACCTGTGAAAATCAAGCCGCTGCGTTCGAATGCACTTGGGCCCGTTCGAACGCACCTGAGATCTCAGGCCGTTTGAACGCACCCAGGCCATGTTCAAATGCACCTACGAAGTTTGCAATTTTTGAACTTTCATGAGTTTGGATAAGACTTGGATTTGACTCTATCTTGGAGATCTTATATAAACATTGTGATGCCCTAACTCTAGCGTGGTTGGTGAAGCAATTTGAAGAAGAATTCTTAAGGCTACATCGCTTCTTCAACGAACAAGGTCCGACTCTTCTACAAGGTTTAAAACTTTCGTCTTAAGGACTATCTAGACAAAAGATCAATCTCGAGGGCTACTGAGGTTGGATATCAATCACGAGAAGCGGTGAATCGTGGGTTCTAACGAGCAAAACTGAGAGGAACAAAGTCGTGAGGATCAATCAAATAATCAAGAGCATATTATGATCAACTCTAATGCATCACTAAAATTATAAATTAATCTTGATTGATCATAACAATATGCATATGCAAGTTGAGCATAGATAACAAGAAAAAAAATTATATTTATATGTCAAGAATATATTTTTGAATCTAGAAGTGCATCATTCTTTTTAAAAGAAACTCTCGACAAAACTAAAACTGAAACCAAAAAAAATTCTCAAAGTAAAAGAAAATCTAAAAAAATGAAAAGAAATAAAAACACGCAAACCAAAACAAAATCTGTAAAGAAATCTGTCCAAAGCACAAATCCCTAAAGAATTACGAAGATACTCAAATCTTTATATATCCAAAGGTTTTGTAAACAAATCTCCTAACTGTTTATTCGTCTTAACATGTTCTAGTGCTATTACTTTGTCTTCATTTAATTCCAGTATAAAATGATGTCGGATATCAATGTGTTTTGTACGCGAGTGTTGAACAGGATTTTTCGATATATTAATAGTACTTATGTTGTCACAATAAAGCACCATAGTATTTTGTTCAAGACCATAATCCTTAACCATCTGTTTCATCCACAATAACTGAGAACAACAACTGCTTGGTGTAATGTACTCTGCCTCTGCAGTAGATAAAGATATCGAGTTCTGTTTCTTACTATGCTAAGCAACCAGATTGTTTCCAACATAAAAACATCCACTTGAGGTACTTTTTCTGTCATCACATGAACTTATCCAATCAAAATCTGTGTATCATGATATGATAGCACCCGAGTCATAAGTAAACTAGATACCCAAATCAACTGTGCCATTGACATATTTTATGATGCGTTTCATGGCAAACAAATGTGTCTCCTTAGGTTTAGACTAAAACCTAGCACATACACTGACGCTTAATGCAATGTCTGGTCTACTAGTAGTTAAGTACAAAAGACTACCAATCATGCTCCTATATAGTGTTTGAACACTTTTTCTTGAAATATCCTTTCCTAGTTTAGTAGTTGTACTCATAGGAGTTCTAGAATGTTTTGCATTTTCTAACCCGAATTTTGTCACAAGATCCTTAACATACTTGGTTTGAGCGATAAAAATCCCTCTCTCCAATTGAGTAATTTGAAGTCTCAAAAAGAACTTCAACTCACCTATCATGCTTATCTCAAAATGACTGTGCATGAGATATGTAAACTCCTTAGCTAAAGATTGATTTCATGCCCCGAAGACAATGTCATCCACATATATTTGTGCTAAAACTAAACTCTTGTTCTCACGTCTAATGAACAATGTCTTATCCACTCCCTCTCGAGTGAACCCCGCATCCACTAAAAAAGTGATCAACTTCTCATACCAAGCTCTTCGAGCTTGTTTTAGCCCATAGAGAGCCTTTTTCAATTTAAAAATATGAGAAGAAAATTTATGATCTTCGAAACCCTTAGGTTGTTCTACATAAACATCTTTATTCAAGGTACTATTCAAGAAAACACTTTTAACATTCACTTAAAATAATTTAAATTTTAAATGCCAAGCAATGGCAAGCAGTATACGAATAGACTCTAATATTGCAACACGAGAAAATGTCTCATCAAAATCTATACCCTCAATCTGAGTGTATCCTTGTGCTACTAGTCTGGCTTTATTTTGAACTATATTGCCATTTTCATCTATTTTATTCTTATATATCCATTTTGTTCCAATTACGCTCACATTCGTAGGTCTAAGAACTAAATACCAAACATTATTCCTAGAAAATTGCTCCAGTTCCTCATGCATAGCATTGACCCAAGAATCATCTAACAATGCTTCCTTCATATTTTTAGGTTCAAAAGAAGATGTATAACAAGTAAATGATACCTCACTTGGGATTTGTCGTCTTGTCTTCATTCACATCTCCGACCACTTGTGACAGTGGTTGATTTAATTTCACTCTAGCTGATAGTTTTAGTACGTTGCAATTATCTTTGTTCATTTCAACCTTATCCTCGACCTGTTTCTCAATTGCTAGATCAAGCTCATTTTCAATGTCTTCATCATGTGTACCTTACTAGATTTCATATGTAGTTATTTTTGTACCTGGTTTTAGATAAATACGATTTATCACATGTACCGCTGTATTAACCGCCTCAGCCCAAAACTTTTGAGGAACCTTTTTAGCGTGAATTATAACCCTTGCCATTTCCTACACAACACAGTTCTTTCTTTCCACAATCCTGTTCTATTGTGGAGTTATAGGAGCTGAAAATTCATGCCGAATACTAAGAGAATCACAAAATATGAACAAAATTTTATTTTCAAATTCTCTACCATGATCAGAACGAATCGTAACTAGGGTAATAGCTTTTTCATTCTGCAGTTTCAAGCATAGTGATTTAAAAATTTTAAAGGTTACAGATTTCTCACGTAAAAAGGCAACCCAGGTATATCTTGAGTGATCATCGACTATTAAGAATATATACCGTTTACCTCCAAGACTTTCTGTTTTTGTTGGACCCATTAAGTCCATGTGGACTAATTGTAACACACGGTGATGTGGGCATCATCTTCAATTTGACCAAAATAAAACTGTTTGACTCCAATTTTGGTCTAATTATTGATTTCTAATTTAAATAATCAATTGAATTAGTCAATTAATAGATATGGTAACCTATATGCGGGAGACATCCGCATTGAGTTATTACCTAAATTGGGTTGGTCAATTTAGGTAAGACTTAATCAATTAGGATCCTATTAGGAAATAAATTCCTATTCGAATCTCAATTGATAGTTATGGTAATCTTATATGTGGGGGATGTCCACATTAATTTATTACCTAAATTAGGTTAATTAATTTAGGTAAGATGATCAATTAGAGTCCTATTAGGAAATAAGTTCCTATTGGACTCAGCTAGAATCAAAGTTGTTAACCTATTTAAGTGTTATTGCATGAGACAAGGATAAGTTGGAATAAGATTTATTTGAGATCTCTCACTTTCTCCCCTGTGGTCTTTTTCTTCTTCTCTCTCTCTCTTTCTCTCCCTTTCTCCTACTCTATCTTAAGATTCCTCTCTAATATCTTCTACTTCCTCTCTAAACCTCTCTTCTTCTTCAATCTCTACTTTTTCGTTAGTTACTACTGCTGTCCAGAAGATTCCAGTAGTGAAAGAAAATCTTTGGGTGCCCGGACGCGAAGAGGAGAACTTGGTTTCAAAGTAAAAGCACTACTATTCCATTTATTGGTAAACCTGAACTCTAAAGTCTTTCCTTACACCATATTTTAGGCTTTTCTGCTATCAACATACATATTTGAGAGTTGAGGAAGCTACTGCCTTATCTAAGTGGTTTTCTCTCCTTCCATCTAGTAGTGATCCTTTTAATCAATTAACTTCTTATCAGTTATTACTTACTAGATTTTATTTTAGTTACTTGTTTGGGTCGATTGTTCTCTAAAATATTGCATTCATACTAGATTTGCATCACACGGTCAGTGGTAGCTGCATTTACTTTCTTATATGAGATCCTAATTTATTTTCCAATTTGACACGAACCACACTCTTTTTAACATTTTCTTTATCTTAGGTATTCCTCTTACCACTTCTTGTTTGGACAGATTAAATAATTTCTTGTGATTCACATGTCCAAGACGTTGATGCCGAAGATCTGCAATATTAAAAGAAGCACTGTTACATTTCAGTTTATGTGAAGTTCTAACAACATAGCAAGTTATCGATGTTCTAGATCCAAAACATATAACATTACTTTATAATCTTTATCACAAAATTGACTGATGCTCAGTAGATTTGCTTTTAGGCCTTAAACATAAATAATATTTTCAAGAATAGGAACACCTGAAGTACTTACCTTTCCCTTACCTATTACCTTGAATGAATTACCATCTCCAAATGTCATAACTCCCCATTCATGTTCTTCGAAATTAGAAAATAAAGATTTGTCGCTCGACATATGTCTGGAACAGCCACTGTCTAAATACCACAAGTCAGAATTTAAAGCTTTCAAGGTTGTATGCACAACATAATATTTCAAATCACTTTTCTTGACTCATATGACCTTTGTTTTCACTCTATAAATAAAGGCACTCCTAGGTTTTTGTAAAAATTTACAATGAGGTCGAACATGCCCTAGAATGCCACAATGAAAGCATGTCGAAACAAACCATTTTTACTCACCTTTTGTGGAGGAGTGTGTCTAAAGTTTACCTTTGGCGCCATTGAAAATTTACCAATTTGTTGATTCAACTTCAGTTTAGAGACATTCATCCAGGATTGCTTTGTAAATATGGTTGATGACCTCAGGTTTTCTTCCTTTTGTATACCTGTAGAAACAAAGACAATTTTATTATTATTTGAATTACCAGTGTATCCAATATCATACCTGTCTTTTCCAGAAATCTGAGCATTTAAAATCTCGTCAAATTTGTTATTCTCTTTAAGAAATGCCACTTTCTTCTGCAATCGCTCTAGTTCAATTTCACCAGCCTTCATCTTATCTTTCGCATTGTCAAGTTGTTGAGTAAGGTTTTTGACATGTTCAAGTTTCAATTTGTACTTCTCCTCAAATTGATTTCTTTCTGGTTCGATTACCTTGAGTCGTTGAAGTAGTCTAAGATTACTTTTTCTTAAGTTTGAACTACTCCAAGTACAAGTCATTATATGCCTTTTATATTTCAGATTTATCTTTCTTAGTAGGTAACACATCCTGATCATCTGTATTATCAGAATCAACAACAAAGTCAGTATTAAAAAGAGAGGAGACGAAAGCTACAAAGTTTTCTTCGTCTTTCTCAAGAATCATCATCGATTCATCTGAGTCATCCCAAGTGACTTTCATAGATTTATCCTTCCTCTTAAGATAATTAGGGCATTCTCGTGCGATGTGTCCAAAACCAGAACATTCAAAACATCGAACTTTATTATCAGAACTCTTACTTTTTTGTTTCACATTGTTGTTGATCATCCCAAGTATTCGAATTTACAGATTCTTCTTTTTCACAAAGGCTTTATTTTTCTCAAGTTTTTCATCATTCAACTTGTTTGGCTTCCGAAAAAAATTATTGAACTTTTTAATAAACATGGCCAACATCTCAACATCTAAATCACCTTCATCATCAGACTCCTCTAAATTTTTGTTCAACAGTGGATAGGGCCATCCCTTTGGACTTCCTAGGTTTTGAAAGGCTGCACTCAAACGTTTGTAGATTTCCTACCAATTGTTCAACCTTTATAGAATCGATGTCCTTACTTTCCTCAATAGCTGTAACTTTCGCCTAAAACCTTTCTGGGAGAGACCTAAGGATCTTACGAGCAATTCTGTTTTTAGAAATTTTCTCTCCTAGGTTGAAACTGGAGTTGACTATATCACTCAGCTTTGCATAAAACTCATCAAATGTCTTATTCTTCTTCATACGTAGATTTTCAAAACTAGTAGTAACCTTTGAAGTTTTGAAAGTTTTACAGCCATAGTTCCTTCGTAAGTAGTTTATAAGATCGTCCAAGCTTCTTTTGCTATCTCACAAGTAAGAATTCTTCTAAATTCTTCCGAGGAAACACAACTAAATTTTGCATTTATTGCCTTGCTATTCCAGCCAACATTTTCATAATCTGTCATATCTCACGACTCAATTGGTTTCTCAACAAGCTTATCATTCACCATGTACATTGGTGGACTCCAACCATTCACAACGGCAATCCATACTCGCTTATTTATAGACTTCAAGTAAGCGCTCATCCTAGCTTTCAAATATCTATAATTTGATCCATCTAGAATAAGTCTAATAGACGATTGTCCATCTCTATGAAGATTCATACCTATCTGATCTCTCTCTAAGGGTAAGAGAACATGCTCTAATACCAATTGAAAGAACACCCAGACACAATATGTATCTAAACCCTAAGCAATGATATCACTAATTTGCTTAAGTAAAAATCGGAAGAAATATTAAAAAGCAAAAGTAGAGATGAACGCCAAGATTTTAACATGGAAAAACCTAAACGGGAAAAAAACAACGAATTCAAACTCGGATCAAAACTAATCACTAGAATAATGGTAGTTACAAGACTGACTCACAAAACAACCCGTCGATCCCCACGATGTTCCTCTCAATCTTGCTCGCTAGAACCCACGATTCACCGCTTCTTGTGATTGATATCCAACTTCAGTAGCCCTCAAGATTTATCTTTTGTCTAGATAGCCCTTAAGACGAAAGTTTTAAACCTTGTAGAAGAGTCGGACCTTGTTCGTTGAAGAAGCGATGTAGCCTCAAGAATTCTCCTTCAAATTGCTTCACCAACCACCCTAGAATTAGGACATCATAATGCTTATATAAGATCTCCTAGATAGAGCCAAATCCAAGTTTTATCCAAACTCACGAAAGTCCAAAAATTGTAAACTTCGTAGATGCATTCGAACGCGGCCCGGGTGTGTTCGAATAGCCTGACTTGATCTCAGGTGCGTTCGAACGGGCCCAAGTGCGTTCGAACACGGCAGCTTGATTTTCATAGGTTGTGTTCGAACGGGCAAGTACACTTCTCTGGATGTGTGAACGCGCTGTGAACGTAATAGGGTGCGTTCGAATGGCCTATGACTGTGTTCGAATACGCGCAAAAATAGCACTCTCTGTTTGTGCGAACGAATGCGCTCGCCTTCGAACGCGCTTATGAATGCTACTCTCTGTCTGTGCGAACGCCAGTGTTCGCGTTCAAACGCGCTTGTGAACACCACTCTCTGTCTATGCAAACGTCAGTGCTCGCGTTCGAACGCGCTTGTGAACGCCACTCTCTGTCTGTGCGAACGCAATATGAACTAGAAATCTTTTCTCCTTTGACCTTACAATTCTTCAAACCAAATACTTTCTAGATTTGTATAAATGCTCATGTACATGTATAAAATCACTTAGAATATTTTGTACATAATTGCCAACACTAAAAACCTAACAAGTTAGGTGAGAAATAAATATGTTGGAGTGGACATATCCATGGTGCACTGTTACTGATGGGTAATTTCATGTTGTGGGAGGGAGTTGGTGACCAAAACTATTGTGGGATAAATAGTAAGAACATATATTATAGCATTTGATTTGAACTTTGCACTAAATAGAGCTGAATGGAGGAAAAGGATCCATATAGCTTGGGTTTAGTTGCCCTCTTGTTGTTGCTGTTATTGTTTCGCAGTAGCTAGGAAGTGAAACAAAAAACTTAATTTATTTAGGTTTTAAGAATTGATATGATGATAAAAGTCCTCCTGATGGATATTGCTGACAGTTGAATTTCTTGCTATTTTATGAATTGACCTAATTCAATATTTTCTAGATGTTTTTCCTCTTGCTTCCAGGGGCATGGGGCCAACACAGTTTTTCTTCTTTTCAGTATACGGAATACTGATTTACCTTCTTTTCAGTATACGGAGAACCTGACAATCAACAAGCAAACCGTGCAACTCAAACGGTTTTCGTTTGGATTGCTCATTTTTCCATAATTACCTAGTTGTTCTTAATGTTTAATTATCTTATTTTTTACCTAAGAGTAATTTAGCCTAAAATTAAAGTAATTATATCTATAAAAAAGTAAAAGTGAAATTAAGATATGGTTTTATATAAGTCATATGATTTAATGTACTTAAAATTAAGTCTTATTTTAAAATGGCTAAATAATAGAAGACATACAATTATATTGCTTTTATAGATTTTTTTTTGTTTTATAATTATTTAGAACTATAAATACATTATTTAAATATTCAAAATTTTCTTAGATAAATCAGCAGTTTGATCGGGCGACAAATAGTTGAAGCAATAGTCTAGTAACCCAACCTCTAACTAGGTCAATATCCGTCCAATTTTGATAACTATGCTTCCGAGGCTTTGTTTGAGATCCTATCCTGCCTTTAGTCAAGCAATATAAGTTTCCATCTTGATGTTGATGTCATGTTTTCAATAGTTCTGGTTTTAGTATTCGTTAAATTTTTTTCGTTACTGTTCTGACTCGTGTGAAACCTCAAACTATGCTAAAAACACAAGTTCTGGACAAAGGAAAGTTACATCTTTCTATTTGCCATCCTTTCATAAAAGCCTCTCTCTCTCTCTCTCTCTCTCTCTCTCTCTCTCTCTCTCTCTCTCTCTCTCTCTCTCTCTCTCGGGGTAGGGCACCCGACGCGCTCGGGCGACGGCGACGGAGGCGGAGACGGCAATGGCGACGGCGACGGCGACAGCGACGGAGGCGGAGACGGTAACGACGACGGAGACGGAGATGGCAACGGCGATAGGTGACGGAGGCGACGACGGAGATGGCAACGACGATAGGTGACGGAGGCGACGACGGAGACGGTGATCGGCAACTGGTAGCTCGACGGCGAGCGGCGAAACTATTAGGAGGGGTGCCGTGCGGCACTCTTTGTGCCATGTGCCGGTACGCCGCCAGCATCGGTCATCCATGCTTCAAACTATGCTAAAATCACAAGTTATGGGTGAGGAAAGTAAAATCACAAGTTATGGGTGAGGAAAGTTACGTCTTTCTGTTGGCTATGCTTTCATAAAAGCCTACATGTTCCTAACGTTATAACAAACAACTAGATCTTTATCTCTTTTAACTTTGACAAATTACTCATATTAATGTCATACGGATGACACAAGTTATTTCTTGGAAACTTTTCCATGAAGATTACATAGGATACTTAAATTATACAGTGTCCTAAGATACTCCTGAGGCCACTGCTCTGGTTCCTGCCTTTAGTGGAACCATATAGCTGTCTGCATGTTGATGCATTACTTAAAGATGACTGTAAGATGGATTTATGGACTATTGTCAGATGTGACCGATATGGTTGTGTTTGTTGACCTGCAAAACTTTTATCTATATATAATGCATTTTCATGTCAACTGAGTACTGACTGCAATCTTAATTGATATAAAAGGTTCCTTTTTCTTCTTTGAGACAATTTGGACTTGTCGTCAGACCTTATTTTTAATGTATGGGTCTTGACATCTGGGCAAATACCTAGTGTCAAAATTGTCATCTTGACACCAGTTTGCTTGTCTATCATCTTCTAGCACATTAAATTTATAAACAATCCCTACACGCACTTGTCATCATGTCATCAGATAAAAAGCGGCAAACAAATGGAGTATATATTGAAGTTAAATCCTTCATCATATTTATAGAAGCCTTCTTTTAATGTCCAGAAGATTTTAGATTAATTGGTCGGTTTTTTTTTTTTGTTTATTGGCTACATTTTATGTTTGTTGTAAAGTCCTTCCTTACCGTACGAAAGATTGCAGATTTAATTGGTCATTTATACTTTCTTTTGGTTTAGATGGAAAGGAGTGAATAAGAGATATAAACCTTTGAATTGGGTAGACATTGCACGGAATCAGCATAACAAGGTAATGCCAATCTTTTCGACTGTCAATGTTGTAGTTTACTAATAATCTCTTATATGCCATTTTGGTGAGACAATTATTGCTATGATATTTTCAGGTTAAAAACAGCAGAAGAGCACCGACGGATGATTCAAGGAATTTAAAAACGAGATGAGATGAGAAGCGGCATAAGCGAATAAAGGCCGCTGGCATTGATTATGAATGCCCAGATTTTGTAAGTAATAAGCACCCAGATTTTGTTACAATTATTCATTCTAAAGTTCATTTAAGTTGGTTACTTATAAAAGTAAAAGTAAAACATATGCAAAGGTGAAGTCATAAATGCCTGAATATTTTCCATTATTCATGGGTTACTATGCAAAGGAATTGTTGGATGCTTGGAACTATTATAGATCTCAAGGAATTTGTATAAAAGAACCTTGGAATTTGGATGTTGCAAAAAACTGATAGCTTTCTTTATTTTTCTAAATGTCCCTCTAAGAAGAGCTTAAATTTTTCATCAGCAAGTAGCAAGCGTGCATCTTAAAATGGGCAAAGGCTAAATAAATCTCAAAATTTTGAGAAAAAGAAAAGAGAGGTCAAACTGATTTCTTATGCGCATTATTTATTTCTAAAACAAAAATGTCCACATGTTGCTTCTTGGATATTCGATGCTGCTGATTAATGTTACTTCATATCAAGTCATTTATATTTGAAACTTAGATATGTGATAATGAAATTTTAGAATGTTGATTATGACTTTCTCTGTCCTTTTTATTACTACGCGTCTACAGGTTGGTCATATTCAGCTTGTTGCCAAGAAAATTAAGTAAGCCTATAGGAACAAAAACGAGATGTATCTTTTTTATCTTGTACCAACTTGAAGAGATTCTGATGCCCTTATTTGTTCTAGGTTAAATTTAGCTTTGCCTTTTTGTTTCCTCTTTTTGTGTTTTCTATCATTTTGATATTGTAAGAAAGGTTATTACATGGATGACGGAGAATTAACGAAGAACTGAACTTTTGCTCCATTTTCTGGATGTTTCCCTTTGGAAAATAAACTCACAGATCAATAGCATGGCATAATTCAGGCTAAATGATGTCAACTATAATACAGTTCATATTATTACCTTGACACCGGCGCCGCAGCTCAATTGTTGTGCATGATATCATTTGTCTGAAACTAATACGTTTTGATTAGATGGAATCCTATCAAGTAATACCATGACTGATTAATGGTAAAAGAGAAACAGAACAAGTAATACGATAACAGATTAAGGGTAGAAGAGAGGAAATCACAAATCCTAAACTCAGCTCCTTGCCAAGGGCAGCGCGTTACCGTTAATCACATTCATAGAGAAGCAAGTTTTATTGCTAATTGGTTGGCAAACTAGTCCAGGATAACTTTTTCTCCTCTTTTATGGGATGGCTCAGATATGCCTGAGTTCATATCCATTTTATGTCTTGATGCTACTGCTGGCTCACCTCACAGGCAATAGCTTGTAATTTTTTTAGGCACCTTGTCTGCTCTTAATGCAATTCTAATTAACTAAAGAAAAAGAAAACTAATACTTTTATTGCCTCCCAAAGTCAAATAAAATGACATATTTATAGTCCTCTAATTGAACTAATTATTTAAGGAAAGAAAACAAATTCAAACTCAATCAAGCTCGGAAAATAATTAAATAACCTAACAAATTATCCGTTAGGCGTTCGAACAGCCTAACAGAGCATTCGAATGCATAGAAAATGGATGCTCCGATGTTCAAATGCTTATGAGAGTAGAAATTGCATTGTTGAGCCATTTAGATACCTAACAAGGTGTTCAAACTCTTGGCTCATAAACTACTGTTGAATCCATTCCTCCATCTTCTGCCTGGCATCGACGGTGATAAATAATCTGGAATTGAGTGATTAGATCGCCATTCCTTATCACTTCCCTCCCATTAAAGATGAACTTTGTCCTCGAGCTTTCTATGCGGAATCATTACTTCAAGTCTTCAGAATTCCCCATGTAGCATCCTACATTGACGATACTTCCCACATGATTATGTCTTTTTGCACCAAGACGTAATGTTTGACCGGATGAACTTCCCAAATATCTTTCAACTCCAAAACAATTTCTCCATTGTTAGCAATTTAGGACAAATTGGTTTTCTTACGCTCGTCCATGTCGATTTGCTTCTTCAAATGAGAGAGATGAAACACTAGATAAATTTGTGATTTCTCCGAAATACGTAAACGGTACGCCATCGGTCCAATTCCTTCAATAATTTCAAATGAGCATTAAATTTCTTGTTTACCCGCACTTGCACCCGTATTTGCCGATGTGATTGTAACTTGAGATATACCTATCTAGTCTTCCACCTAAAATTCTAACTCTCATCAATACTTGTCTTGCTGAACTAAAAAGAGACGGTATTAAATCCTAGCAGTGTTGACTCCAAAAATTCAAAGTGATTGAATAGTAACTCCAAAAATCTACGGTGACTAAATAGTAACTCCAAAAATCTACGGTGACTAAATAGTAACTCTAAAAGCCCCAACAACTGAGAAACAATAATATTAAATATAGGTATGTTGCGTAGGACCTAATATAGGACTGCATAAATAAGAGAGAAGATAAAGTTAGGTAGGGTTGGGTCGGTTAGATTGGATTGGATTAGGTTAGGTTGGATTAGAGTTGAGTTGAGTATAGGTTGGGTAACTTAGCTGAGGGTATTTTTGTAATCTTTTTAATATATAACAACATGATATTTTCTATATATATTTGTTGAATCATAGAGCTTAATTTACAAATAATGATAATATAAGGTCTAAATCATAATTTTGTTAAAAGGCAGTGTGTTATATGCAAATTTCTCTTAAAATATTTAAAATATTTAATAGTAGCTAAGTCACTTAACTATCTTGCCATTATAAGTGATGGGGGCAATTTGGTCGGTTCACCAATTCTGTCCACGACATTAAGTGGGTGAGATATTTATAATAATCCACGGGGTTATTGTGTATTAAAAAGAAATTTGAGGATGAAAGGGAATTATATATTCCTAAAAAAAAATCTTATTATGGTATAAGTCTTCTTGTACTAGTATAGCAAGTAATCGCTTATCACAATATTAATATAATAATACCTATTTCTCTTTTCTTTCCTCTATCATTCAATATTTTTATATTTATTAATTACTATTTTACTCTTAAAAATGTATCACTTTTAATCAATTATTATTTCAATCACACACTCTCTCTCTCTCGTATCTTTTCCTCATCCATTCATTATGAAGTGTATTTAGTCATTCGCCAAAATATCATTACGCACTGTACTAATTAACAAAATAACATAAGAATAATTTTAGTATTAAAAATTAGCATAGCTATAGTAGTATTGAACTTATATTACTTCATGTTTGCAGATATGAAAAAAAAGAATATATTGCTAATAGAATGTTGGCATAACCATCTTTATTAATTACAGCAGCAACACAACAAGCATACACCATATTTCTTCATGATAGAATCCCAATTATTTCTATAGATATTTATAACATAATCAACCAATTTTGTTACATCAAACATGAAAGGAATATTTATGCTTCCCCAGATTCTGCCTTCATCCATGCAAGATAACCTCCAGCCATGTTCTTCACATTTTTAAATCCCTGCATCAAAAGAGAAGAATGATCATCTTAACTTATAATTTCAAGGAAACTGAAAACATTTAAAAAAAAAGTGTGGTCTTATAGTTGACATTATTCTGAATATGCTTTTATTAAAAGATCATAGTTTAGACTATTTGCATTGGATATGTATTATATCATCCTATTTTTTGAATTCAAGATTAATATTATAATGATTTGATCCTCTTCCTGATAACAACTAGAAGTTAAATAATAATTTTCTCCAGTGTATGAGAGAGAGAGAGAGAGTAACAACTTAATTGCTCCATGTGAATCGTAGACTAGTTTGAATTCATTCTTGCTAACTAGGTTAAAATAATATAACAAGTAGCTAACTCTGCAAATTATTGCCCATTTTTATATAGAGACACTAAGTTTATTACACTTTGATCTAAAATCTCTCAATTGTCTCTCCCATTTTTATTTTATTTTTTATAATTAGAGGACCATTTTATTCTTAGAGAGAGAAATTGACGATAAAATGATCATTTAATATTTTTACGTTTATTGTTAGGCGGCGAGGAAGATATTAAATAATTAAGAGAAAAGTGTCAAAAAAACTATATATATATAAGAGGATTTATATGAAAACGAGCAATAATTCACGATCTAGTTGTAATTAAACAATGATGATTTTGACCTCCTGTTTCTTTTGCTTGAGCCCTCTTTGATTTTAATCATCTCAATTACGGGATTATGACTGAAGGATTAATAAAATTATTTCTAAAGGATTAAATATTTAGTAGGCCCTATTCTAATTAAGAAGTGATGTAACTAAAATTAATAAAGAAAGTCTTACCGCATTAAAAAGAGCTAAAGTTGCCAACTTCGATCGAACTCCAGATCGACAAGCCTTCACAATTGTGTGAAAAAGGAAAGAATTCAGATCAAAAGAAATTAAAGTTTGAATTCAAACTGTAATTTGTTATATAAAAGAAGATAAAAAAAAAGATTGATTACCACAAAGAAATGCTCATCCTTTGCAAAGAGTTCTGAAACTTGCTCAACAAATTGAGGGTTCTTCACCTTCTCTGCAAATGATCAATGAGATAAGAAGAAGAAAAAAAAAACCATAAAAACTGATAGAAAATTTGATCATGTATTATTATCAAACCAACCCTGAGGAGTGACAGAAGAGTAGAAAGGAACATTAATGGCTCCTTCTACATGCTCCTTTTCAAAATCCTTTGCCAACCTAAACACATAGATATAGATATGATAAACTGAATAAAATTCAAAGAAAATGGCCATCAACATAATATATATATATCAATGAATTGCACCTAACAACCTCACATCCAGGTAACGATGAGTAGATCCAAAGAGAGATCGAGCTTCATGAGCATTCACAGTCACAGTTGCAATAATATCTTCAGTACTGTAACAAGGGAGAATTAGTAACAAAGCCAGAAGAAGAAGAAGAAGAAGAAGAAGAAGAAGAAGTAGTAGTACTTCTACTCTTACCTGCTTTGGCCTTCCATATGTTAAACTTTCTCTCTGAGGTCTCTATCTCGTTCTCTTTCTCTTCTATATAAATAGTTCAATGAAGAACATAAAGCCATTACAACTAGGCTTCCAATTGTCAACTCTACTCTGTTGAGAAGAAGTATTTTAAGAAATTTATAGAAAACACCTAATGCTTTATTTTAATTATCATTCATATCCTAATATGCGGATAGTTATCTTCCAATAGAAATTAAAAAAAAAAGAAAAATTATCTAAAATACCCTTCATTTGACCTTAAAATTGTGTTCTTCTTTTATTTTCACTTTAATTTTAACAAACTAACTCGAGGGTATTAAAGTTATTTTATATTTATAATTAACAACACCAACAAAATGCTAGGGACGAATAATAAATATCCACATGATATATCAGATGTAAATAATAATATAGGCAAAATGTAGGGTGTATTTAATAAATTTCCCTAAACTTTGAGAGATGACAAAAATGTTAACAAAAAATAAGAACAATTGCAACTTGAGTAACTCCTCCTCTACACGAAAACTAGTTGACCAACTAAAAAAGTCAACTTGCATTACTTTAGGAAAAATAAAGGGTTCTACTAATATATATATATATATATATATACAAGAAGTCCATGTCTAGAGGAAGATCTCACAACTCACAGAGAAAGAGCCAAAGTTCTTGGTACCCCACTAGAAAACCTAAATGGTTTGTGCTTGAGACGTGGATGTAAATTAATAATGTTCTTTTTTTAATTAGTATATTAGGTCAGAGAGGAGTTCCGAATCAGAATATTCCAATATTCTGGTATTATACCATGTTAAAATAATTATAAGCTTAATTTAAGTATAATTAATTTAGCTCTCATTAAAATTGTCAACATGTATACTTTTGTGGGATTCCATCTTAGTCTTAGGCAGGGTTTTCTTTTCTTTCAATTTTGTATTGTTTTGTGTCTAAATATAACCTTATCCAGATGAAATAATGCCAAAACCTTGGTAGGAAACTTGCACCAAAAAGAAAACCAAGTGGAAATATTCAACATGGAGTATAAAGTACATGATGAATACCCAATTTGATCCCCATGATAGGGACTATTAATTTCAACATATCAGTCAATAATTCTTTTTTTATTTCTCTCTAAATAGACATGGTAGATGTATATTAAGTTTCACGAATAGGGGTAACAGATCCTCTACAGGCATGACTGCAGGAAAGGAACTTTTTAGAAATTATTAATCCTAGGTGCACTCGATCTAATGTAATCCATCCTTTTAGTATTTTGAACCTCTAAGAGATAAAATTGAAGATAATCTTTATATTTTGGCAGCCAATTAGTCGAAGACTTCAGGAAATCTATTCCTGCATCGATTATATTAAAATCATGTTTGATTGCAATGCAACAACTTGCATTTCTCTTTGGCTTCAATACTTCGTCAGCAGACCTTCAGCTATCTGCCAAGGGCCAGAGAGATCGAGAGGTGATCAAGTAATCCTTATGCATTATTTGATTGCTCATCTACAACTACGACTTCGGAATACCAAGTCAATGTCAACTCCTCCATCTCCGAGTGGTGGAGATTTCTTTTCTTTTAAAGATCTCATTTTTTTTATTTTCTCTATTTTGGTTATGACAGCAAATAAAATGTTTGTAGTTGCCGTCATCTTTAAGAAGCTTGCTTAATGGAGAGAGCTATAACCCGAGGCCATTCTTTCAGTGATCGACCTCGGTGATCGAAGTTTGGAAGCTAGAGAGGAGGATGGCGAATAGCAAGAGCTCTTCGGTGGACCGGCAGGCCGCGCCGTTTGTAAGGCTGTGTGGTAAAATTTGTAAGCCAGAGGCCTCCCTTATGAAGAAGGTAGATGTCTGAATGCAAAAGAAAATTCACTAAGATTTGTATACGTGATGGTGTTTGTATATATATATCTTGCAAAGCTATCTATATTTTATGTGTGTGTGTGTGTGAGAGAGAGAGAGAGAGAGAGAATAGGAACAGAAGAGATAGGATAAGGATAAGGATAAAAAGTGGAGAAGAGGATAAGAAAAAGAAGCTAGCTTTCTATGTTTTCGTTTACAAACAAGAGATGGCATTCTTTTTATTGCAATATCTACTATATATCTCGAGAAACTCATGTAGACTATTAATTACGGTATTAGTCTTAGCTTTCATAGTAATATTGACAAGAGTTAGATAAGATGACTTAAATCTTTATTTCTCTTTGGCTTAAATGAATCAACCTTCCAATTAACATTTTAGAATATTTGCTCTTGAAATCTCTCAAGCCTCCAACTCACTGTTCTTTCCGAGGAGTTAGCATTTCCAAATGTTTGGTAGTCAATTATTATGTTTAGAAATGTTGCTTTTCTTCCTTTATTTTTTCTTTAATTATATATTCTCATCTTTTTATTCTTTTTATTTCCTCTAAATTTATTTACTTGAGGAAAAAGATGCAAGACTTTCATAATGAATAATATATATATATATATAAGCATAGAATTGGCACACTAGCTATCACCAGATATATATTTGGAAGTAAATGAGATCCAAGTAAACTAATAAAACCTCTTAATGCCTCCATTAAATCTACAAAGTTACATACAAAGAAATGAACAGCATGGTCATACTTGCAACTATAAGTGTGTTGAACTTTGCATGAATTATTGAAACGAATCGAAACTTATAACAAAGTCTAATTTGCAAGAATATAATACCATAGCTGAAACACTAAGCATTAACATTTCAGTTGGCTCATATGTATATCTTTCTACACTAGAGAAGCTAACATCATAATAACATATACATTTTGTGCCATCATCAAATATTTTGTTTCACCTATCAGTGTGTTGAACTTAATTTGCATGAGTTATTCTAATGATCACTAATTATATATCTTACCATCTTATCTAAAACTAGTTGAAGAATTAATAAGTGATCATAAATATATATATATATATAGGTGGCTGCGGAGTTTGTGGGCACCTTCATCTTGATCTTTGGTGCAGTGGCAACTCCCATAGTGGACGACAAGTATGACGGCGCAGAAACCCTAATGGGGAAAGCAGCATCTGCCGGCCTAGCAGTCACCATTGTCGTCCTCTCCATAGGACACATCTCAGGAGCACATCTCAATCCATCAGTCAGCATAGCTTTGGCTGCCCTTCGCCATTTTCCTTTAGCTCATGTTCCTGCCTATATAGCAGCTCAACTGTTAGGATCTATGTGTGCCTCTTTTGCTCTCAAAGGCATCTTCCATCCCTTCCACTCCAGTGGAGTCACCGTTCCTTCAATCACTACTCCGCGAGCTTTCTTCCTCGAGTTCATAGTTTCCTACATCCTCTTGTTTGTCATCACTGCAGTTGCTACTGATGCTAGAGCTGTACATTGCTTTAACTCTTGATTTACTTGCATAAATTGTTGGATTCTCTTGCTACTTCTCTTAACTTTCTCCTTGTTTTCTCTCAATAGGTTGGGAAGTTGGCAGGGATTGGAATTGGTGCTACTGTGCTCATGAACATCTTGATTGCCGGGTTAGTAGCAAACTAGAATCTTAATACATACTCACCTGTTATTAATTTGACCTAATTTCAATTTATTCATGTGGCTTTATTCTTAAGTAGGTCTACAGTACTAAGTTATTACCGTCGGTCAACCATTAACGAGGATATAAAAAGACTTAATTACCCTAAGGAGTTGTTTGGTTATTTAGCAACTTCCTTATAACAAAAATAAATCTAACACTTGCGCCATTACATTTGGATGAAAAATCTAATAGTCACAACATGGTAGATAAGTGGGAGGTTAAATGCTTGAGGTTGAAGTACACATGTGAAAATTGAAATTGGGCCAAATGCCAGTGGGTGTAAACTATAGTTTCCATCTAATTAACTTTTTCAAAACTTTATTAAAAATGTGAAGTATTTTTCTTTTATTATCGTCCACACTCTAGCATATGGATATTTATCTTTCCACCCGTACATCTTACTTAAAATGACTCCAAAAAACACTACTGATAAGTTATCAGATAGATGCAAATTAACCTTAATACCCTTGAATAAGGTTTATTAGATTAAGGTAAAATAAAAAGAAAATTAACGCTATCGCATGAATTATTAGGTTTTTTTATTATAATTTTTTCTAACTTCTTGTACCATGTTTACTCTCCTCCTCTTTCTCTCTGTGAATTGTTTTTTAGCATATCTCCACCTATATTTCAGCCTTTTTTTTTTTGGAGTTATATTTGGGAGAAGATCACATCTCCTTAGTTAACAACCTTTGCAAACAAGTAGTTTACATTGTTGCTTTTTTAACCTCTTTTTTTTTTCTTCTTGCAATTAATGAGGATAAAATTTAGTTGATGGTAAGCAAATAAATAAAAAAAAAAGAAACCTTGTGATTTTGAACTCTTTCATATGATTTATATAAAATCATGATATTAAAAATGGACGGTGTGATGCAGTCCATCAACTGGGGCATCAATGAATCCAGCCCGTACGTTGGGGCCAGCAATAGCAACGGGGAACTACAAAAAGATTTGGATATACTTTGTGGCACCAACTTTAGGGGGTATTGCAGGCACTGCTTCATATGATTTGATGAAATTGGAAGAATAAGGATGAAGAATTATCACTTGATGGTGAGAAGATTTCATCTTTTTTTTTTTTTTTTTCTTTAGATGAATGAGAAATTAATGGATAGCAAATGTAGAAAATGAAGAAATATGTTCTTTATTTTTTGTTCTTCAGATTGAGTGGGCATTGATTGACTAATTGAGACAAGGAAATATATAATTAATCTCATATGTTTGATTTCTCTTGCAATATATGATATATTTTTTTTCTAACTCTTGTGAGAGTTAATAGATATTACACTCTTAATAGTCATGCTAGAATTTAAAGTAATTCTCTTAAAAGTTTTGTTTGCGTTGCTTAACCCCTTATTATTTCACAAAAAATAAAAATTAAAGAGGTAAAAATATAATTTCCCTCAAAAAATTACTATAAGTTTTGTATAAAAGATAAAATATAGATTACCCCATATGGGTTAGTTCATTGATACGATTCGGACTTCACCGACGTCGTCTCGAGCATGGATTCACTTTAGGAGTGTTTTTGCTTCATGTTTTAGTGTTTAATTTCCATTAAAATAAGTTTTCTGTAAGTCGCATTCGAACGCGGGTGGAGTGAGTTCGAACGCGGTTTGTGAACGGGGTTGTGAACGTGGTGAAGAGAATGTACTGTGCGTTTGAACGCACTGTGAACGTTTACATCGCGTTCGCAAATACCGACAGGCGCGTTCGATCACGCGTTCGAACGCTTGCATCGCGTTCGCAAATCCAGAAGAGCTAATTCGGTGCGTTCGAACGCGGTCGGGCGAGTTCGAACGCGGTAAGCGAAAATTGTGTTTTAGGGTTAATGTGAGTTGTTGGTTAGCCTATAAAAGGATGTGTAGGACAACCAAAATTATTATTGATTATTGAGATTGAGTTTTGCCTTGCCTCCTTCGTCTTCTTCGCTCCCGTTCTCTCAATCCCCGGCGACGCCGCTTCTAACCTCCCTCGTCCGGCTAATCACCCTAGTCCCTTAGGGGTGGCCCTCTTCTCTCCCTTCGTCTAATCTATCCCACACTTGCCCTAATCCTTCCATCAACCATAACCCTTCCACCATCACTTTTCACCGGTGCCACCACATTAACGCCAGTCCTCCACCAACCATCATTACCTAGGATCTCGTGCCTCCATCCACGAATCCAAAATAGAGCATCCTGATGTTCGTCCACTAAACGGACGGTATCTCGAGATCCGCAACTCCGATTCGCCTGAAACTTAATTTGTTGGAAAGCTCTTTTCTAGGGCGACAACATATCAAAATTTCACATCGATCCAACGGCGGAATATTTTGGGATCTTATTTCAAAGTTTCGTGCCAGATCTAGTCCAGATCAAGAATTGGAAGAGATCGATCTTTAGCCCCAAAGGAAAGATCGTACCAAACTGGTATCAGAGCTCCATAGCCTGAGACGTGATCGTATCATTCATCTTTTATTTTTTCACATAGTTTTTTTTGTTCAAAGATAAAAACTGTTAAGCTATTTTTTAATCTTTTTTTATTCTACTTTCTTCCCTCTTTTAAAAAGATTTCCATTATGGTATCCACATTTCTCAATCAGGTAAAAAATAAAAATATTTTTTTATGTAGTGATTAACACTTATTTCTCCTCAAAGAATCTAAGTATTGGTAATGTAACTTCAAAAGCTATGAAAATATAAAATGGATCTATGAAAACCCAAGTCTGACCTGACACTTGAAACTCTTTTGATGTTCTCAGTACGAGATATGACATATATTTTTATAATTGATATTTCTATTATTATGTTGACTAATAAAGGCATTCCACACTTTTTTTTCATTTGACCGAACTTTATTTTTATTAAAATAGACTACTTTTTAAATTTACTATTAAATATAATTTAATTACTGTAGTCCTAATAAAAATGCTGAACTAATCGGTATCTTATCCATACATAAAATAGTTCAGCGTTTTGAGACCAAACAAGAACGCTGAAGTAATTAGCATTTTATGTATATAAATTCCGACAATAAAAATGCTAAACTAATTAGAATTTTTAAAAATGCGGACTGGTTAGCATTTTTAAAAACACTTAACTCATTAGCATTTTTAAAAACATAGATTGATTAGTTTCGCATTTCTGTCAAAAACAACATTGTCAACGTTTTATAGCGTTTTATGTGTATAAATATCGACCGAACTAATTTGCATTTTAAAAAAGATTGATTAGTTTAATATTTTTATTAAGACTACAATGAATCAAATCTTATTTAATTTTTTTTATAAACAAAATAAAAAAGAGCTGTAGTTGTAGTTTGGTCAAAAAATCCTTGCTCCTAGTCCTACTACCAGTGTCCAGCTAGGTTCTCAGGCCTAAGCTGTCTTATTTCTCTAGTTCCCACAGGCGCCTCTAAGTTGTCCTTAAGAATGGTAACCAATTCCAATGCATATCATCACTCTGTAAAATGAGGCAGTCTAAAATCACGGCAGCTGCAATCTTGAGCAAGAATTGAGCTCCATGAGTCCATATGACAAGATGAGGCCCATTAGAATCCCATAAGAGTATTACACTGCGCTTCACATTTCTAATTCAAGAAATCAAATGATCCATATTATTAATTTATCTTGGTCCAGCCCTATGGAAGAGGGGATCACCTCCCAACCATATGGACTATCAGGTTGGGCCAATTGACAATCCTTAGATTTAGCATCCAAGAATTCCTTTAACCCACTATCAGTGTCTTGTAAGCCACCTGCATGTAATATCCACATGTTTCTCGGTATGTGAGATGCATGAAGGTCCAAAAGGATGGATGTTGTTCAACAGGGCATGCAACTCAAAGCATATGTTAGAAAATGAAAATCACTCTCTGATGACAAGCCCACATAGGCCAAACAGACATCTGATAAAAATTCACACCAACTATCGATTCACAACTGAAGATGTCTTTTAGGGACAAGAAAGTCATACATGTGAACAATGTTTGGTGAATTTTCTATTAGAACACTATAGGCAGGCATATAATTTAGACTCGAGATCTATATAAATAAAAAATAAAAAAATTTAAACAAACAAAAGAACATTCGTATAGTTCAACTATGTATAATTTGGCAAGCAAATCATTGATGTTTTTGAGTGTGGGGGTACAACAATCAAGTGATTCAGAACCCCTAGACCTTTTGGCTTTTTGAGAAGAAAACTCATAGTATTACATAATTTACATAATTTACGCATAGAAAGATATAAGCTGAAACTATGGAAAATGTTGGAAAGGGAGCATCCAGCATGAGTAACATATGCATCCAAACCACATAAACATAGCAAACAATGTAGCAAGCCTTGTTTGCCAGACCATAGTATATGAAAGCTGGGGATTTTCAAAGGTGTGTGCCTGGCTCCTACTGATGCTCCTCTTCCTCAGATTAACGTATTCTTCGTTCCAGTTTTGGCTTCTCAGGTCCTTTTACAATCTCTCCTTTAGCTCCTAGATCTTAGCACCCCCCTTTTTGGTTACAATTCTCTGGCAGTAGGGCCAATAGATATTGCAGCCGGCAAGAGAAGAGAAGCAAGCATCTTGGATGACCCAAAAGACCATTACCTGGGGGCAGACTCTGTCACACTACCCTCTCTCTCCCCAACAATCATACAATTTGTCCCCCATCTTTTCCAATTTCAATTAACAATCACAAGAAACAAGCAGTCAAATACCCAGAAGCTATTATTAACACCCATCTAAGTCACTCGGCGTACAAATCATACAGGAAAGAAACATGATTTAGTCCTAGTCCTGCATATTATGGAAAAGAAATATATCACAATTGAGAACTCACGTGAAAACCTATCAACATACTTGAAAACCATCACAAAAGATATCCATGATAAGGAAACAGCTTATCATTGTATGATTTTAGACTACTGATGTTGAGCTGCAGGTGTTATTATAGACTACTTCTAGAGTTAACCTGTCATACAACTAGGAAGGAAATATGTTCCCTAGTCCATAATATTTGTTCTATTTGTATTGGAGCAAATTCTGCAGTGATATGCAATTTTACCTGACAATTGCAATGTGGCCAAGAACTGCAAAATACCTAAGTAAAGATTTACTTTTCATGACATATCAGCAGCTTAACCAGGCACATATCATGTGTTGTGTCCAGAAGGACCATGAAAAGGGCCAGAACTGGCCAGAACTAGGAGAAGGTTCACTCCAACAAATTTGCATCATAGATAAAAGAATCCAACAAGAAGGACCTCAGGTCAGTTGAAAATTTTTTGGTTCCAACAATAATGTAACTGCTGAAATCTAGACAGGCATGGCCCGCTATGACAACCAGAGAAAAAGTTAAAATTTAAAAAGAAAAGCATAAAAGCACGTATCTGGAGAAACATGATAACTATTTCCACAGAATAGCCTACTAGATAATTTAAAGAAACTGACTGAAGAACTGTATATAGATTGCCTGCTTCATGCACTGCTTCATAATATTGTAGGATTTCTTGATAAGGCCCATCATATTGAGCAGTTTCAAGTGATGGGCTCCAAGACAATTATGTCTGAAATAACTTTTCCAATCAAAAGCTTCAGATAATATGGAAGTTTGGTCTTCTTTGCATTAGCAGCCTCATGCCATCTAACTGTTGAACCAACAACAAAAGATTAACTGAAGGTTGTAGCACATTGCTCACAGCCTTAGCTGCTTACAAGAAAGGAGTTCTAACTTAGAATAACAAATCAAAGTAACTAAAATCCTAAGCATAATAAAAGCAAACAAAGAAAAGTACAAGGGGAACAGAGAAGTTTAAGTTACAGAATTTACAAATCAACAATACCATATAGTCATATACCAACAACTAGTTTATACTGTAATAATAATCATCATTTTCTTTACAACTTCTTGCCATTCGAGGAAGTAATGAAAGGTTTAGGGGTGTCAAACTAATTTGTTGACTTGTGAGCCGCTCAAGGCAACCTTGATATTGAATCAGGAAAGTTCAAGCTTGACTTTGGACTCATTATTTAATCAAGCCAATGTCAAGGTGACCTTGGCTCACACAAGCTCAGCTTGATTTTGCTCAATTTAAATATTATATATCGATCATTTCTTAGACTTACAAAACTATATGGTTCTGATGGTACAGAACATCTCTTTAATATGTTAGGTCGTAAATTTGACTCCTCTTAATGACAAAGTGCTGATATCGTAATCAGCACCAAATATTTCTTTTTTTCTGACTAATTAATTTCTTATGACTTGCTCTCCCACATTTTTCAGACTTCTTTGTGGTACAAAGAAAAAATCTTTCTGTTCAAATTCAAATATTAAGTCTCAATATCTAACCATTGAAACTAAATACTTAAAAGTTCAATAGAAGTCATGTGTTCTTTTTCTTCTTGTTGAATAATTTAAATAATATTTTACCATACAAAAGTTTATATCATTTTCTTTCTTCTCCATAGATTTTCACAATCAAGGAAAATATAAATAATAATTATATGCCAATTACTTTAGCCACTGTATTGAAAGGCGGCCATGGCAACCACCTTGTTCACGGCCATGGCAACCACCTTGAGGTAGTGGGTCGAGTAATGGGTTTGAGATTTAAACTATTGAAAAATAAATCTCAATCCACTCCGTACCTCTTCCCTCGATTTGAGCCCTCAAAGATATCTCTCTTGATGCCTCCTCTCTTGAGCGGTACCAACTGATGGCACAAGGCAGCAGTGGAGTTTGCATCAAGCTCCTCTCCCTCCGACGTCGTGTGCCCTACATCCCCTCTCTCTCTCCCCCATCTTTTTCCTTTTCTTTTCCCTATGTTTCTAGTTTTGTAGAAAGTGGATCTCATCTCTCGCTCTCTTTACTCCCCTTGTTTTCCTTTTTTCCCTATGTTTGCACTTTAGCCCCTTTCTGAGTTGTTGTAAATGGACGGCAGGCTGGCAGTTGAGATGTAGCATAAGGATAAGAGAATCTTCTAATTTTATTAGTTTTTTTATGATTTTTGTAATTGTTAAAGGAGAAAAAGAATTAGTTATGATTCCAGATTTTTAGCTATGCATAATCTTAGTGTTAATTTTGTCGCATTGGTGATTTTTAACTATACTGATATATGTTATGTATCATATATTCATAAATAATTATTTTTAATTTGTTATATATTAAAAATGCTAGATCGCCTTTTAATCCACCTTCGGCCTAGACGTTATGCGGTGAGGTGGCTGCATACAATGTGAACCCTCTTCCGGTCAAGCCAAGCTTGAGCTAAGGATCTCCAAGCCTAGAGCTTGATCTTGGAGCAGGCTTTGACATGATTTTGTGCCAACATATGGGGTTACCTTAGCTCTAGCTTGTTTCATTTACATCCATAGAGAAGACAATCAGGTAGGTCAAAGCATGCACTGCTACCATTGCAGAAATAGAAGGTTCTTGCATTCTAATTCCTTTTATCAGTTGATTCGTTCTCCTAAGTTGATCTCCTAATACAAACTGAAGTTATTTAATTATGTATTTTGATTCACCTATGCTGAATGAGGAAATAAACCTCAGCCGTTTTGAAGTGTAACATCCTTTCTCCAAAAAGGGGAAATAAACTTCTTTCATCTGGCCACAGCAATTGTACCATGCATATTTAAAGGAACAGTATATATCTTATCAAGGATTCATGCTACTTAGTGTTCGTCAAACTAAAGAGCAAGCTTAGACCATGACAATAACAAGGTAACTGAAGTCTAAACTTATTGCCACAACCAGCTATTGAGATTTAGTTCCTACACATAGGGAGCTTCTAAAACGATGCAATTCCTTATAGAAAGCTGGAGAATCTGAACTTCTTGGAAGACTTGCAAGCCACACGAAATACTTTCCTATGACCAATCTATAAACCAAATCCCAACTTTCATTCATTTTGCTACCAACCAATGAAGCACAGACACCTCTCCCAGGAGGAGATGTCCATGTCGAACACGGACACGCATCGAACACATGTGGGACAAGGGTCCAGAGTATCCATAATTAAAAAATTAAAAAAATTGGACATGTACAGAATATTGTTGGGACACGAGCAAGACAGGCAAAATTTTGGATAATGTTTAACGGATCGGGTTTGGTCAAATTTTGTAAACCCGAATCCAAACCCGATAAAAAAAAAACTAAAACCCTTGAGCGGAGCAACGATCCAACCCTAAAACCCAAATTGTCATCCCCACACTTCACTGCTAAGCAACAATCCAAGCCCTAAAACCTTCGAGCGGAGCTGTCGAGCGACGATCCAAGGCGACGATCACGACGGGCTGCTGAGTGAGCGCGTTAGCCAACAGGTTGCTGAGCGAGTGCGACGAGCTGAGCACGGCGAGGATGACAGGTTCTTCTCTCTGAGAGGGCTTAATCTTAAATTTAAACTTCTATTAATTATTTTAATTCTAATATGTGATAAATTGTTAGTTATTTTAATATATGTTAGTTATTTTAATTCTAATTAGTGCAATAAACTATTAGTTATTTTAATTTTAATTATGTGATAAACTGTTAGTTGTCTTAATTTCTGTTAGTTATTTTAATTCTAATTAGTGTGATAAACTGTTCATTATTTTAATTTCTATTAGTTATTTTAATCTCTATTATTAAATTGTTAAATTATATTAAAGCTTCTCTATCTATTAAATTATTAATCTGCTAATACATATCTCTCTACTAATATAGTTTTGTTGCGGTTGAATAAAAATGAAGAAAAATATCAATTATATTTATTTATTATTTATTTTGTCATATCCGTGTCCTATATTTTCAAAATTTGCTGTGTCGCCGTGTCTGTATCTGTGTCGTGTTCATGTCCCGTGTCCCGTGTCCCGTGTCCATATCCATGCTTCATTGCTACCAATCTATCCATTAATCCTAGCAAAGGGAAGCCCATTTCAGCTTATTATTCCTGGAAAGAAACCCACAAAATATGTAATATATCCTCATTAATAGAATAGTCAGATAAATAATAGTTCATCATTCTAATCTTTCATGAATATACCAGTTCCAAAGCACAAGAGAAACATAATTTATAAATCTATAATCAGCATCATATGCAAACCAATGAAGCATGGACACGGACACGGGACACGAACACGACACAGACACGGCGACACAGCAAATTTTGAAAATATAGGACACGGACACGGCATAGGACACAGCGAAATAAAAAAATAAAAAATAAAAATATATATTATTGATACATCTAAAGTAAAAATTTGCAATCTAATAGTGTTAAATGCATACATCAAGCTATAAGAACTAAGAAGTACACATCAAGCTGTAAGAACTAATTTAAAGATAATAACAAAATTGAAAGACAATCAAAAGCGTACAAAATTCTAAAAAGATATCAGATTATTATTACAAGCCCCAAAAGTGCAAAACATGTCCAACTGTCCAAGTAACTGAGTTCCACAGAAGTTTGAAAACTAACAATCATTACAAAATAACAACATAAGGTAGATCATTCATCTTCAACTGCCTCATTGCCTTCATCAACAAGCATTATAGTCTCCAAATTCAGTTCATCAATTGAGAGATCAGCAAACTCCAACATTCCTGCACTATTAAAGGAATCATAAGAATCTCCTCCAACATCCCACATCTTGGTCTCCTCTCTCAAATAATTTGGAAACATCCTTGATAGAAGGCGAAAATTAGTATGCACATATACTAAATCTTCAGCTCTTTGTGGAGTTATCTTGTTCCTTTTTAATGAATGGATGAAAGAATAGGTGCTCCAATTCCTCTCACAACCTGAAGAAGAGCAAGGTTGCCCAAGTAATCGAAGAGCTAAATTCTGAAGAATAGGAGCAGAAGCACCATGAGCAGCCCACCATATGTTTGGATCAAACTCGTTTCTATCTGCTATTGAATCATACTCAGCAAAACTTTTGGTTGATGTGGAGAAACTAGTATACTCTTGATATGCCATTTTTTGTTCTTCTGCATTTAGAAATAACCTTTTTAAGCATTTATTTCTCATATTAGAAATTTCCAAATCCTTATCCGGTGGTACACGATTTGGATCCTCTTGAATCCATAATGAGCTATAATACCTATTAACATAATCATATAATTAGTAAGCAATAGCAATAAAAGAACAATAAAATTTTTAATCATAAGAGGACTATAGAAATTAAATTAACCTTGGATTCAAAGAATGTGCTAACCAATGTAATGGTGTATTGCTTTTATCCCATCTATCCACTAGGATCTTGTGCACCACTAAATAAAAAATAGATTCTTCGCCTTTTTTCTTGTTTTCATGCATAAATATGGCTGTCTTCACCTTTTCAATCATTGTATCCCACATTTTATATATCAAATGTAAGCATGGTTTATCTGTGTCTGCAACCCGTAGCATACTATATATAGGCTCTGTGAAGACAAGTATATATTCAATTTTATCCCACCAAATGTCATCAAGGACTTTATCTTTGACAAACTGTGCTTTGCCAATATCATCTTCCCTATAAGAACTCCATTTATCACTGATTACCATTGATTAAAGACCCTTCTTGATCTTTCTAAATCTTTTCAACATTATAATCATCGAAGCAAAGCGAGTCTCCGCAATAGCAAGAAATTTTAAGTTGACAAATTCATTAAAAATAGCCAACCTCATTGAATGCTGCATGATGAAATTTTTTATGCACATTACATCCCCTGCAATTACTGAAATCCAGCTACACTCATCAAACACAATCTCATTTGCCTCGGTGTTTTTTGCTACACATATGTTCTTCAAAGCTAGGTTGAGAGTGTGAACTACACATGGAGTCCAAAAAATGTGAGAAAATCTTGCTTCAAGAAGCATCTCTGCTGCCTTACAAACAGATGCATTATCTGTAACCACTTGGACTACATTATGAGATCCAACCTCTTCAATGATTTTAATGATCAAATTAGAGATAAAAAATGTCTTTATATTCTCCTTCACAATTCACAGCTCTCAAGAACATAAGCCCACTCTCAGTCACCGTTAAAAAATTTATAAGCGGCCTCCTCTATGCATCAGTCCAACCATCACATACAATACTCAGCCCTTTCTCTCCCCATGTGCTTCTAATAGGGTTTAGCAACATTTCAATATTTGCTCTCTCTTGTTGAAATAGTGTAGTTCTCAACATATTGTAGCCAGGGGGCATAAATCTAGAAATATTATTATTTGCTACAAATTGAAAGGCTCTAACATATTGATGCAAATCTAGTATGAATACAATGTTTTGAAGAACAATCGACCAAGTAATTAAAGTAAAATATAGTAAGCAATAACTGATAAAAAGTTAATTGATTAAAAAGAATCACTACTAGATAGAAAGAGAGAAAACCACTCAGGTAAGGCAGTAGCTTCCTCAACTCTCAAATAGGTACGTTGATAGTAGAAGGGCCTAAAATATGGTGTAAGGAAAGAATTTAGAGTTTAGTTTTACCAATAAATGGAATAGTAGTGCTTTTACTTTGAAACCATGTCCTTCTCTTCACGTCCGGGCACCCAAAGATTCTCTTTCACTACTGGAATCTTCTGGACAGCAGCGGTAACCAACAAAAAAAAAGTAGAGATTGAAGAAAAAGAGAGGTTTAGAGAGGAAGTAGAAGAGATTAGAGAAGAATCTTAAGACAGAGTAGAAGAAAGGGAGAGAAAGAAAGAGAGAGAGAGAGAGAAGAAGACCATAGGAGAGAAAATGATAGATTTCAAATAATTCTTATTCCAACTTGTCCTTATTTCTCATGCAATAACCCTTAAATAGGTTAACAACTTTAATTCTAGCTGATTCTAATAGAAACTTATTTTCTAATAGGACTCTAATTGATCATCTTACCTAAATTGATTGACCCAATTTAGGTAATAAATCAATGTGGACATCCCCCACATATAAGCTTACCATAACTATCAATTGAGATTCTAATAGGAATTCATTTCCTAATAGGATCCTAATTGATTAAGTCTTACCTGAATTGACTAACCCAATTTAGGTAATAACTTAATACGGACATCCCCCGTATATAGGCTACCATATCTGTCAATTGACTAATCCAATTAATTATTTGAATTAAAAATCAACAATTAGACCAAAATTGGACTCGAGTAATTCTATTTTGGTCAAATTAAAGATGATGCCACATCACATAGTGAGAGTTTCTTGCCAGATGAAAAGGCAACCCAGCTGAATAAAACATTCTTGCAATCTCACAATATAATTGATTGCGAGCACTAGAATTAAATGACTTCTCAATAGGTGTTATTCCTATTGCTCTTTTTTTTCTTGATGTCCCTCCCATATCAAAACCTACACCTCCAACTGAGCTACTAGAAGATGCCGCTTGTCCAAATTTTGGCAAAGAAATTTGTTTAGGCATCGAATTTTTAATTCTCAACTCGGCCATATCAACCCTTTTCATTTCCATAACATGTTCACTACTCACTTTTGGACAACCTCTAATTCCATGCCCACTAATTTTCAGTAAATGAGCCTTTACTCTATAATATGATCTCTTGTAGACTTGTTGACAATAATTGCATCTAAAATTATGATTTCCTCCACCTTCTTCCAATTTCTCCATCTTATTAACATATCTCCACAAGGGAGCATTATCATCCACAGAAGATGCAGTATTTTGACTAGAATCAGGATTATTTTTAGTATTCATTTTTCGTCAACCGCAATAAAACTACATTAGTAAAGAGATATGTATTAGCAGATTAACAATTTAACAGATAGAGATTAGAGAAGCTTTAATCTAATTTAACAATTTAATAATAGAGACAGCGAGAGAGAATGAAAGAGAGAGAGACAGTGAGACAGAGAGAGAATGAGAGAAAGAGAGAGATAATGAGAGAAAGGGAGGGAGGGAGGGAGAAAGAGACAGAGAGAGAGACAGCGAGAGAGAGAGAGTGAGAGATAGGGAGAGAGGGAGGAAGAGACAGAGAGAGAAACAGAGAGAGTGAGACAGTGAGAGAGAGAGAGAGAGAAAGAGAGAAATAAAGAGAGAGAAAGAGAGAGAGGAGAGAGAATAAGAGGAGGGAGGGAGGAAGATACATGGAGAGAGAGAGACAGGGAGGGCAGGAGGGAAGGAGAGACAGAGAGAGAGTGAAACACCGAGAGAGAGAGAGAGAGAGAGAGAGAGAGAGAAGGAGAGGAGGAAGAGACAGAGAGAGGGACAGTAAGAGAGAGACAGCGAGAGAGAGAGAGAGGGAGGAAGAGACAGAGAATGTGAGAGAGAGAGAGGGAGGGAGGAAGATACAGGGAAAGAGAGACAGAGACAGGGAGGGCATGGAGGGAGGGAGGGAGGGAGGGAGGGAGGAAGAGACAGAGACAGGGAGAGACAAGAACCTGCGTCCTCGCCGTGCTCAGCTCGCCGCACTCGCTCTGTCGGTCGTTGCACTCGCTCAGCAACCCGTCACGCCTCGGATCGTCGCTCGGCAGCTGCTCGAGGGTTTTAGGGCTTCGATCGAATCGAACGATTCCGTCACTCAACAGTGAAGGTAAGGTTTTATTATCGGGTTTGGATCCGGGTTAATAACATTTGACTGAACCCAACCCGACTCGTTAAACAATATCTAAAATACCGCCTGTGTCCCCGCCCGTGTCCCAACAGTGTATGATTTTCTTTTCTTTTTTTTGGGAAACTCTGGACACGTGTCCCACACGTGTCCGTGTCCGACACGTGTCCATGCTTCATAGATGCAAACACTAACCATTATAATAAAGACATTTAATACTGCATTACACAGAAAAGAAAATAGACGCCCATCTGTAAGTACTAAGTGGTTGAAAGAAGCAGCAGTAAGCATTCATCAGTTGATAAAATTAAAATAAACACCTCATTTCTCGTCTAACAAGAGGGCCGTGCATGATAGAAGCGCCGACAATTCTTCCTGTGTTGCATATCCAAAACCTTGCCATCTTATTCTTCCAAGCCGATCAAGCAGAAAAATATATCTTCATGGGAACAAAACAGTTACCTTTTCAGATAAAATATGTATAAATATACTCAGCTCTCTATGTAGCAAATTAACTAAATTGAAGGAAATATTACCCAGTAAGAAGATTCAATATGTGTAACTTCTTCCTAAAATCATAGTGATCTCCAAAGGCATAAACAATGTGTCTCTGTGGATTACTGGATTTATTCATCATCTTGAGAAATATGTGCCTTACTGGACCCAGTGACAATAACCAAGAATCTATAAATGATACCTGAGAAGTGACGGATCACCCAATGCTCAGTAATTTTTTAAATACTTGGTCGCTTGGTGCTAAGAAAATATTAAAAGCACTGAATACGAATAATTGGACAACACCGCAGATTAAGCTATCAAAGACGAGAGCTTAAACATGCACTACTGGAAGTAAAATGCAAATTTTCATCAAACCAATGTATTACTCTTCATAAGTGAAGTAACACAAAAAGTAGAAATTTCAAGGTTACAAAATTTCATAAATTTCTCAAGTGCCAAGGAACAAAATGTGCTCCATACTACTTGTTTAAAGTTCAAATTTAAAAAAGTAGGCAACTGAATTGAGAATTGAACTTTTTAATCACCTCATATATTTGAACTTTCCTATCAGCACTGAATGAATCCAGAAAAGGAAGACTCCATGATTCTGCCATTCTCTGTCAAGGCAATAGAGATGTAGAGTAAGTTACACCTAACATTCCAACTTTTCCAACCTTTTCAGTTTTACAAAGTCTTGGGATTATGGGAGCTTATGAACAAATAGCATGTCATAAGACACCAAGCAACCTAGTAAGCTAGCACCCAATCTAAGAGTTAATTAGTAAGAAAAGATCTAATATTATAGGATGAGTTCCTCATTTCCTCATACCTGTGAGCTTGCACGAAAGGAAAGACAGAGCAATGATGCACACGGAGTAGGCACTTCACTGGCATCAGTTACATTTTCAGTGGAAGTAACAGGTAACTTTAACCTTCTATTGTCAGGGAAGTTTGCATCTAGATCAGGAAACTTAACAGCTACCACTGACGGAATTATAGTTTTATTTGCCAATGCAACCTGCATAACAACATATAAAGTGATGAATATTTCCTGTGGCCATGTGACATATCACTCTATACTATCATTCATAATGGATATTGTTTTTCGTTACTAGAGACATGAATGATCTGGAAGATACAGTTCGAGCAGAAAACTTCAAATAGATATATACCTAATCACATAGGCACATTGTGTTATTTTAAACCTTCAGCATGTAATTTGTAAATCCAGCATGACTTAGTGGTACAATAACCAGAAACAGGCCCTTTCTTCCTAATGTTAGTAGCTATAAATTCAATATTCTGGAAAGCTGCAAAGTTCAGATCCAAGTCCTGTTCTCTTTCTTAAGTATCAAGGACCTATAATGTAGTTGATGCACATGCTCTCTGAGAAATAAACATACTTGACTTTGATATGTCTGAGAGAGAGAGATGAGCTAAAACCTAGCCTTATTGGAAGCTCAATCCTTCAGAAAAAACCAAAGATGGAGATCTGCTTCAAGAATCTACCCACTAGTAGTGGACTACAAATGTAGAACAGATCCAATAGAAAATTTATGTGATTTAGAGTTTCCTTGCGTATGCATAATCAGACTCAAAAATAGACAGCAGATACTGTCATCCTAAGCAAAAGGTGATGATCTTCTTATTATCTGTACATATGAATATATATTTGGGGAAAATAATTTCGCTCCCTCCTTTTTATGTTATTTCGTTTCGACCCCTCCTTTTTTCACTTATCAAAATTGATCCCTGCTTTTTATATTTACTATCTACTAAACCCATTGTCGTTAATTTCCATCACAAAGACTGACTAACATTCAAGTCAAACTAATGCAGGGTACTCAAACTACTAGTATCCCCTTAGATATTTATACCCACTAGTAAATCCAAACTCGTTTATTAAATTAAAAAAATCCTCCCAAACCTTTCTTCCCCAAGTGTACTCCTCTTATTTACTAATGAAAACCCTCTTAAACCTTTCCTCCCCAACCATGCTCCTCACTAACAATGCTCCTCTCATTCACTAGAGAGAATCCTCTCAAAAATCTTCCTGTAAGTCTTCCTTTCCAATCGTGCTATTCTTCAAATGCCCTAAAGGGAAGAAATGATAAGGATGAAAAGATATACAACCAAATTAGTAAAGTATCATTGGCAATTTGATATTTTAGAAGTTATATTTTAAAATATATATTCATTAAAAAATATCATTCTGTCCAGTTCCGCTGGATTAAAGTTAATCTGAGGGTTCTTTTTAAAGACTTACAATGAAAAGTAAGGGTCGATTTAGACAGGTAAAAAAAGAGAGGTCAAAATGGAAATAATGCAAAAAAAGAGGGGCGAAATTGAATTTTTTTTTCCATATATATTTACATAGCATTTTGCGAAGTGATTGATTTCCTTGTCTTCTTGGATATGTCAAATCATATCTGGTCCAATTAATAAATGGATTTTCCTTTTAAGATCCATACCCATCTTAACCAGATTCGGAAGAAATAATGCAATGCATAATCCAAAACCACTTGCATCCTTATACAACCTAATATGCATGCTTAATAATAGATTATGGTACTAGATAGAACGAAATAAATAAGGCCTAAATGGCAATCACTATATCATTTAGTTTCAAGTTATGATCCTGCAGCCATCACCTGCTTGTTGAGATCACAAAGACAAAATACTCCAATTCCAAATACTACAAGAGCAAAGAGAATGAGTATATATCCCATATATGCTATATGCAGCAATTTAAGTCAATTCCACAATAAATAACTACTTTCTATGAAGCATGCATATCAAGAGCACCCAATGACTCAAATTATGTCCATCCACCTCATACCAAATTCCTTGTGGATGACCATCAATACATACTTGTGAGATGTGACAAGCAGAAAAAACAGAAATAATTAGTTCAGGGTATGCATAATAATATGAGAATTTTCACCCACTTCCTTACATATATAACAGAAATATTCAAATATAAGTTTGTGCGGATGATAATTTTCTAAAAGCAGGAACTTACATATATCAGAATCTAGTTCGTATGATAGTAATGCAAGCCTAAGTACCAGAAAAAAACACACCTTACCACCAGTTTTACGAATCTCTGATATGTCAGCGAAGTATCCTCTACTTAATTCATCTGAACTGCACTAGAACATTTTAAAACTCATTATTAATCTTCTGCTTAAAGAACATAGTGATATATATTCTGAAGAAGTAGTACTAAATTCTGAAAATAAAGTAAAGAAAGTAAGAAGAAAAGGCAATATGACAAAGCAAAAAAGAAGAAACATATGCAAATCAAAACCTAAAATTTCTGAACTTAAACCAAATTGTATGAGTTGTGCGATGCATTCTTAGTTTCTTACTTCAATTGCACAATAATAAGCAAGTTGTGATCAGAGAGGTAACAAATGGAACAAGAAGCAATCAAAGAGTATAGAAGTAATTTTGTTGAAAACTTCATGATTTGAGCATGAATCTTATGCAAACTTCGAGCCCAAATTTAAGTGGGGTCCAAATATTATTAATAATGAATTAATTGTAAAATTTAAAAAAAAAACTAAAGAGAACTTTAATGTCATATATTCATTCATTCAAATTCATGAAAAGAAGTGAATGAAAATTAGCTTTAAAGTGACTCATGGCAATGAAAAATTAAAAAAATGAATTTAGTACCACATTGACCAAGGTTCAAAAAAATTGGGATCGGTCTTCCGAAAAAACAATACGTATCAGCCATATCGGATCAGATTTTTCTAATTACATAAAATTCTAAATATTATTTAAAAATATAAAAAATTCTAAAAATTTAGAAAACATAACAAAAAAAATTAAAAAAAATAATAATTACTCACATATGAGCCCTAGAAAATAAACAAAGGCACTAACTTACTCAAAAATCAAAACTTCGATATATATCAAACTGGCTCTCATAAATCCTTGTGGTCATCGTTATCATAATCACCATAAGTTTATAAACAATGATTTTAAGATCTAATGCTCCAAAGAGTAATTGTATCATATTATTCATATCAAATGAGTTAATTTTTCTGAGAAGGATAATAATTAATATGTAAATTTTGTGTCTGAGGATACTGAGGAAGATAATAACCAACATATGGATCATATAATAATTTCAAACAATGAATACTTTATGAACCAAAGTTTGTTGGAGTTTGTCAAAATTCGTTGTAGCTAGATCTCTCTGTTAGAAAGTGAGTGAGAAGAAAAGGAAAAATGAGTGAACGAGAAAAAAAGAGAAAGTGAGACAAAAAGAGTAAAGAAAGAAAGAGAAAGAGCTTGGGGACATCAAGTATTGATGTCCCCAAGTTGGATCTAGGTCAAATCTATAATGGATCTAGCCCAGTTTAATTTAAACCGGCCGATCCCGATCCGAATCGACTGATCCTGGCCGATCCCAGTCAAATGACTAGAATCGAGCCTAGATCGGGATCAAGATCGGCCAATCCTGATTCGGATCAGAATTGGCCGATCTGACGAACCTTGACATTGACTATTTGTAAACTGTTAGTAGAATACATAAAGTACTAAGTTCTATTTGGGCTTTGGGCCCCAAGAGATATTCATTTTTATAGATAAAATAATCTATGCAAATCAACTCACACACGTGCGCTGCCTCGCCCAGCTCAGCTCAGCTTAGTTTAGTAGACCCAAACTAGTTTTTGTCTGATTTAATTTTAGTTCAATTAACTTCCGCCATTACCTCGATAGGTGCTTTGACTATCCGGTGATCGATTATGGAAGTCAATTTCGATTGTGGTTGCTTCTATTAACAGTGACAAATGCTTCCTTTCGGCGGAAGCAATCAGAATTTTGCACTTTTTTGTCATAGCTTTTCAACTCTATAAATAGGATAGAAGTTTGCATAAGAACTGATTCAATTGATCTGTACATTTTCAAATCCTCTGCTACTATATTAAGAGAAAAGTACTGCACTATTCTGGTTTGGCAAGCACTCAAATAGCAATTTCTTTCATGTGCAAAATAGTTATTTTATCCTGGGAGATCGACGCCCATTATTCCAAAATTAATAAGTGAATAGCGAATTGGTCTTAAGGAGATAGTATTAAACAATAGACTTGACTTATACAGAATATTACATTTTGTAATCTATAAATTTATTTCATTAATTTTATTACTATTATTGGATTGAATTTTGTGACTGTTTGAATCAAATTTCGCCAACAAATCTTTTCAAAGGATCTTTGTTCGGATTATTGATGATCATTTTCTCATATCTAGGTACCAAGTTGAATTTTTCTCTTTCCACTTTAATACACCCTTCTTGTTGTTCATAAGCTTAATTCACTATAATTAGGTTTACATAATCTTTAAATCAAATCAATGCCCAAATTTCTATCCTATAGTGAATAATACTAATGCTTCATTGCATCATAAATTATTAAATTAAATATAATCTTGTATCTTATGGCCCATTTTGCATATATGCAGGGCCATGACCAACATATTGCTTCTTCTTATTCAAACAAAAACCTTAGATTAGCATATAAGTTCCAGCCTTAATAATGATGCCTATAACCGACTCACCTCTAATACTTAAAACCTGATTCAACAAACAGAACTATAAGCATTTTTAAATCTTTACTTGTAACTGAACCAAAAAAAATCTCAATTGCCATATTCTTAGTAAACTAAACACTGTGAATAGCAAAATGGATCTTGTATCTCAAGATCAAAAAGAGTTAACAGGAGGAAAAAAACTCACAGCCTCGCCTTCTCCTTCTCGATGGCTTCTTTACTGCCTATCTGGAAAGGTAAGAATGACAATTGAAGCATTAGCCAAGCTAAATTGAGAAAAAAAATGAAGAAAACTGAAAGGTATTATTAGACATGGGAAAAGGACCTTGTAAAGATCGAGGAAACTACGAGAAGGCACATAGAGCATGGGATCGAGGAGAAAAGATTTCTCCAGCGAGTAAGAGGACAGAGAGGTGATGGTGGAAGAACGAATAGCTAAGCG
Source organism: Typha latifolia (assembly GCF_019914945.1). NCBI lineage: Eukaryota > Viridiplantae > Streptophyta > Magnoliopsida > Poales > Typhaceae > Typha > Typha latifolia. Next base: position 1,240,061 of record NC_133097.1, read on the forward strand.
CCTTAGCATCATGGCCATCACTGCGAAGCAGTTTGAGAATAACTCAAGTTATATACTTGTATTACCTTTATACAACTATGAAAATGAAAAATGCTTCAAGTAATATGTTACACGTTTTTTTTGTAAATTACACTTTACTTTTTTGGTTTGACTCAATTGCACAAAACCCATATAATTTAAGTATTTAACCCTCTTGTGGTAAGACTAAAATGCAACTATTGGTCTCCTGCTATCACGACCCTCATGCACAACAGACCCAACTTGTTGAATAGGAAGATTTTTGTAATGCATCTCAATGAAAACGTTTAGATGTGAGGAATACAAAAAAAAAAAGAAACCCTCATCCCACGTACGCCCATTATTTATGGTTCTACTCTAGTAGGCTTAGAATCATTCATCCATTGCCATCTTTGACCACTATCACTTACCATCCTTCTCATATTGTCACACAAAAAGAGACAACAAAGGATTCCTAAACAAATCTAGATGCTTGACAAAGCTAATTAGAGTTAGACAAAGGCTTTCCATGAATGATCTCATGAATGTAGTCAATGTATAAGTATCATATTATTCAGTATAAACAGACCAAAAGAAATATATCAGGAATCAAGGTAGACCTTTTTGTCAAGAAAACGAGAAGTTAGGAACTAAGAGGAAAGCAACTCTATATATGTTAAGGGGTGTTGTCTATTATGATAAGTACTACTTTAAGGAGACTTTCATTTCACCATTATAAAGGAAAAAAACTTGCCAGCTTTCAGTAAGTTCTGCTAACAGTAAGCTTCGGTAACAGGCCTAATGAGCAGACAATGAACTCTTTCTCATTTAGAACACCAGCTGCAACATCAATCTGCAATTAAAATCCAAAGGCCACAAGCAATTAATAAGATCTATAATGACATATAGAATGCAATTCAAAACTGCCTTTCAACCTGACATCACACTCTATATCACAAAATTGACAACATTATTTCTAAAACCAGTCCTGAAAACGAATATCCACCTTTAGTCTTGACATTTGATCTCTGAAATTCTCACAAAGCACATAGTCCTGACAAGCAAAACCAGCATCAAATTTACTCCCAGGATATCTGAGATAGTAATATTACATCTGAGCATTGTGAGAATTCGATTTGAGAAACATGATTGAGAAATAAAACAATTTAATCCTTGGCGACAGCGGAAGCTAACCGTGAAGGGAGAGGGCTCTCGAAGTAGAAGGCAAGCTCGAGGTAGAGAAGAGGAGGCGGAGGCGGATGTTGGAGATGGCGGAGAGGCGGATGTTGGAGACGGCTGAGACACGGTAGCTTAGCGACGGCAGAGAGGCGGAGCTTGATGACGGAGGTAGAGGGATGGTCAAAAGGAGCATAGAGTGGCAGGTGAAGAGGAAAGGGAGGCGGAGCTTGGCGAAGAGGCGGAGGTGGAGGCGGAGCTTGGCAAAGAGGTGGTAGCTTGGCAAAGAGGTGGTGGCTTGGCGACAGAGGAGATGAAGATGGTGCTCAGCTCTCGTCAATGGCTGCTAGGGCTAAGAGACGAGACGATGGGATGTCGAGACGAAGAAAAGACTGAAAGAGGAGCAATAGTCTAAAGGGTCGGGTTCTAGCGGGTAACCGGGTAGGATATATAACATAAGTAAATTATTTATAATTTATGCATGTAAACGGATATCTAAGATCTATCCATATTTGGAAAATCATATCCGACCCACATTCGTATGCGAATATTTTTTAAAAACCTGACCGCAACCAAATCTGTATCTGGATCAGATAGAATTTTCCAACCTAAATTCGGTCCAGATCAGGTCAGCTTAGATCTAATCCAACCTGTTTCACCCCTAATATTGACGGATGCAATTCAATTAGGCTCTTTGACGAATCGAATTTGGGGAGTGAGCATAACCAAATCCATATTATAGTTGGTATTAGAATATAATGTATGACCAAGGCATTAGGGCTATCAAACTAATCAAGCCAGCTTGAGATCGACTCCATGAGGATAGACGTGATCATTAGGCGGGCCGGGCTTTTCGGGCTAACCGGGCTTAAGTATTTGTTCACGGCCCGACCCACTAATCACTCGAGCCAGGCCGGGCTAGAATAGTCTAGCCCGTTATCGCCCGTCGGCCCGTGAGATATCGGGCTAGCTAGGCCGGGCTCTGCCGATTAAGATTTTCAACGGCGAGTTCTCATTACAAAGAGAAAATTTTCTGGCTTGAAGTCGTGGTGGATTACGCCATGTCGGTGACTCGGCTCACGTGAACGCTCACTAACTCCATCCGGCAAGAAGCACCATTAGAAAGGCCTCGAAGGATGCCTTCATGACCTCCCGGACAGCAAGAGGCTAGGCGCGATCGGTTAGCATGTCGACTAGGAGCATAAGATTCTGTTTCAACGTATGGAGTGTAGGGCAAATCCGGGCCTCGACAATGCTATCGATATATAGCGTGTCATAGAATGAGTGCGCAGAGTCGAGGAAGACGAGGCGGTAGGCGACGAGCTCGGAGACGTGGACGATGGAGGAGTGTAAGGTGGCGTGCGCGTGATCGAAGTGCGTGGGTGCCACGGTGCGGCGATGTGCCAAGCCGCCGTAGGGGGATGGCGAGGACCCATGGTTGCGGCCTCCCCGAGAGAAGGAGAGTCTACCTCGGTAGTGCGTTGTATAGCACTACTTGTGGAGTTTGTGCCATTGTGGGTGGTGGCTAGCTGCTGCCAATTGGCCACTGCCTACTTGGCCTCTTTTTTTTACTCGGCCACTTGGCCTCAAAGTGGGATTTTTTAAGAATTTTATAAAAACAATACCCCATATTTCACCATTATTATTATTCACCCAAATTTACACACTACAAGTAGTTGCTAGTTGGCCGCCTGCGTTCCAACTGAATTCACACCACGTTCGAACGCGCTCTCAGGAGTTCACACATATAGAAAATGCATTCAGGTTGTTCAAACGCGAACACAGGCGTTTGCACACATACAGAGAACACATTGTAAATAAAGTAAATTAAAAATTAGAATTAATGTAACAACCTAGCCTTAAAAAAACCTAGTTTTGCATGGGCACGACGTGCCCCCCCCCCCACCTCTCTCTCTCTCTCCCTCTAAATATCTCTTTCTCTCTCTCTCTCTCTTCCTCTGCCGGCGCCGGCCTGCGACCGCCGCCGCTGCCGCCGCCACCTCCACTAACACGATTCCGACCCCCCTGTTCAAGATCTCGTAGACTTAGCTATTGAGGCGTGATCATTGTGTCGTAGCAACGTGAACGAGTGGTTGTTGGATATTTACAGTGGTGGTGAGTAGTCTTATCCCCTAGACGCCTTTCTCAAATTATGATATATTATATATTATGTACATGCATATTTTAGCCTCCAACATGATTATATGACTTTATCTATTAATAATTACAGTCGAGCATATTTTTGATACGATTCAGACTTCACCGACGTCGTCTCGAGCATGGATTCACTTTAGGAATGTTTTTGTTTTATGTCTTAGTATTTAATTTCCATTAAAATAAATTTTCTGTAAGTCGCGTTCGAACGCGGGTAGAGTGAGTTCGAACGCGGTTTGTGAACAGGGTTGTGAACGTAAGTGAAGATAGTGTACTGCACGTTCAAACGTGGTGCGTTCGAACGCACTGTGAACGCCTGCATCGCGTTCGCAAATACCGACAGGTGCGTTCGCTCCCGTGTTCGAACGCTTGCATCATGTTCGCAAATCCAGAAGAGCTAATTCGGTGCGTTCGAACACGGTCGGGCGAGTTCGAACGCGGTCGGCGAAAATTATGTTTTAGGGTTAATTTGAGTTGTTGGTTAGCCTATAAAAAGATGTGTATGGCAACCAAAATTATTATTGATTATTGAGATTGAGTTTTGCCTTGCCTCCTTCGTCTTCTTCGCTCCTGTTCTTTCAATCCCCGGCGACGCCGCTTCTAACCTCCCTCGTCCGGCTAATCACCCTAGTCCCTTAAGGGTGGCCCTCTTCTCCCCCTTCGTCCAATCTATCCCACACTTGCCCTAATCCTTCCATAAACCACAACCCTTCCACCATCACTTTTCATCGGTGCCACCACATTAACGCCGGTCCTCCACCAACCATCATTACCTAGGATCTCGTGCCTCCATCCACGAATCCAAAATAGAGCATCCTGATGTTCGTCCACTAAACGGACAGTATCTCGAGATCCACAACTCCGATTCGCCTGAAACTTAATTTGTTGGAAAGCTCTTTTCTAGGGCGACAACATATCAAAATTTCACATCGATCCAACGGCGGAATATTTTGGGATCTTATTTCAAAGTTCCGTGCCAGATCTAGTCCAGATTAAGAATTGGAAGAGATCGATCTTTAGCCCCAAAGGAGAGATCGTATCAAGCTGGTATCAGAGCTCCATAGCCAGAGGTGTGATCATATCAATTTTATCATGCATTTGATTAGACTGATATGAGATATGAGTACATTGGTGATATATAGAGATGATTATACTGTTATGGTTTTTATGTCGGGATGATCTCTATCATGAGTATGCATGTGATAGATTAGCAAAAGTATAAATATTTTAGATACATGGTTAGAGTCGGCATTGCATCATTTTTCTCTTAGCTTCTTTACCACCTAAATTCCTGAGTTGCATGATCTGTTGTCGTACTGGATATATATGCATATGATTTATCATGTATAGAAAATCATAAAAGTACATGTGTATGTGATGTGATATGATGTGATGGCTGGAATAGTATCTGGTCCGGACTGGTATTGGACATACTCTTAGTGTATGACAGAGTATGGTGATAGCTGATGGTTGTACTCTTAGTTTATGATAGGGTACAACTATCATTGATATACCTTAGCGTATGACAGTGTATGATTTATCTACAGAGATACCCTTAGCGTATGGCAGGGTATGATTTATCTACAGAGATACTCCTAGCGTATGACAGGGTATGCTCTGAGCTTGTGACATGATGTGTATCGAGTTTGGGGCCGTGTACCGTAGTCCAGCATGGTGAATGATATTCACAGTTGAGACGGATGATTGTGATAGTGAGAGATATGTGGATTATATCTGGCTCTAACATATACGATTATCTAGTGGTTGGCATGCATCATGTATCATCATTGATTTGACTAGTATTATTGAATTATAATTGATATACATGATATGTTGTTATATTCGGTGATGTTATATGGTAATTTCATCATGTGACATATTTTTGGTTGAGGAGATAATATGTTCATTCATGAGAATTGATTTCATTCATATATATGTCATTGATGATACATATATACATGTTCATACATGGCATCATACTGCTTTCTGATTCATATTATCCAGTACATGATTACTTTTTATTTGGCATCACTGATTCAGGGTAGGGTCTATTCACCGAGCCTTTTGCTAATGACTTTTTTTTTCTAACCCCCACAGATAATATGGTACGTGATACCGACTCGAGATATTCCGATGAGATATTTTAGAAAGATGAGGTGATCTATAGACGCGATATCGTATAGAAGATAGTTTAATCAGATATTGAGTTGTACTATTATTTTATATTTATACTTCATTGTATAGACGATAATTGGTATAATACAGGTCAGACTATAGTGTACTCTGATATCAGTTGTTTAGTTGTACGTTAATAGTTTGTTGTGGCCTGTGTGGGTCCTACTAGATTAACTAGTAGTCTAGTGTATATTATTGTGGACTTGGATATTCACATGTTAACAGGTTTATTTGGTTGCTATTATGTTTTATTTGGTGTTGGATTATGTGAGCATGGATATGTTAGCAAGTAGTATTTGATGATGTCATGATTGTATGGGCACAGGAGAGTATTTGTGTACGGACCCCGCTCGACCTGTCGCGTGCGCCGCGCGTACCGTGTGGGCGCGTGGGCGTACATGTGCCCATGTCGGGCGGGGGCGTTACAATTAAAATAAAAATAAATTAGCAAATGTAAAAAAAATAAATAGTTAACCAAATGAGTAAATAGAAATATTTTTATAATTAAACAAATAGTTACACCAAAATTAGGAGGATTTTTTTTTTGCATCACTATAGAATGAGCACGTCCCAACTAGGTTGGCACCTACCTACTTATCTATCATTTGCATAATCTAGCCATTAATTGTAAAAAATAAAATAAAATTACATTAGTCATTGAAATTTAAAAACTCAAATTCTATATTTTCTATTACAAAATGATCGTCCATTTGTGATCTAGATTTGACAGCATACCAATCTTGTAGGCATATCGGCGCTTTAATTGTTTCTTTTCCTAAACATGATCTACGTTGATCAATCAAAAACCCACTTGTACTAAAAAGATATTTTGAAGGTACAGTAGACAAATGAATGGTTAATATATTATAGGCTATAGGAGCAACAATTGAAAATCTCGTCTCATTTGCCTTTCACCATACTAAATTATCTATTTCATTCTCACTTACAAAATGATTGTACTATGCATGAAGCTCAGTGATTCCCCCCGACATTGATGAAGTTCTCCTCATTTTAAGTTGGGCAAGCAATGACTTCTTAGTACTACCACTTTCAGGAGGAATAACAGAAGATGAAGGCGTAGAGGAAGAAGTACCATATATAATAGAATAATCATTAAAAAATCTTTTAAAATAACTTTTAATAGTTACATTACGAGAAACATAGTCATCTTGTTTATCTTCATATAAACCATTAAAAATATCAAAAAGGCCAATATGAGGTTCTAATAAAATGCCAAAACCAATAAGTAAAGGAAAATGTTCAAAATTTTAGTTTCCATTTTTTGTAAAATATTTATATAAAGTCCAATCATTTTTAAAAGCAATAAAAGTTGAACAGTATTAACAAGTTGCATACCAACAATATTAAAACAATAAAATGTTTTTAATTTTTTTTAATTTTTTCTATATTTCCTATTTTAAATCAGTAGGTCATTCTAGTTCATTATTAATATCTAAAGAAAAACATAAGAAATTATAGCTTTTTAATATTGAAGTACTAATTCTAGCATTTCATAAGTAGAGTTCCATCTATGTTGTACATCAAATTGAGATTTTTTAGCTTTTAATCCACACATTTTATACATATTTGCAAATGTTCTAGCTCTTTTATTATTCTCTAATTTTATGAATTAGCCCAACAATTTCTTTTAGACCACTTTGCACAATTAAATTTATAATATGACACATGCATCTATTATGTAATAATTCACTATTACAAAGTAAAGGAAGAAAACATCGAAGATTAGAAATTGTGGAATCATTATTAGATGCATTATCAAGAGTAAGAGAAAAAGCCTTATTTTGAATATTATAACTTGTTAACTCTTGAATAATAGTACGAGAAAAATATTCACCAGTATGACTCTCGTCAAGCTTTTAAAAAGAAATTATTCATTTTTATATTTTCCAATTATCATCAATAAAATATGTGGTTATACACATAAAAGACCAACGTTGGCATGAAGTCCAAATATCACTAGTAAAAGAAATTCTAGATTTTAATTTTAAGTCCAAATATCACTAAAAAAAGAAATTCTAGATTTTAATTTTTCAAAATCTAAAATTAATTTTTCTTTTTCTTCAGTAAAATATTTTAAAACATCTCTTCTAATTGTATGACGAGAAATTCTTTTAAAAGCCGGATTAAAATCTTTGTAAACAACTTTCAAGTTTCGGATCATCACCCATAGCAAAAGGTTTATTTCTACGAATAATATATTTACCTATTTCTTTACGAGCATTTTCATAATTCCATTGAAAATTAGAAATATTTTCGGAAGCACCTTGATTAAGCAACATTTGACCAATATCAAGTTGATCTTTTTTATGCTTGTCTTTAATATGCCTCATTAAGTGAGCAGTGCCATTTTTAGTTAATGCAGAAAAATTATGATTACATTGAAGATATTTAGCTCTACAATCTATAACATTACTTTGGTCATCTTTCGTTTCAATCCTTTTGAAATACTTTCAAACTTCGGACTTTAATAGCTTAAAACTTCCTGATGATAAAGCCGAAGTTAGAGTTTCCAAATCAGGTTGAGGTTGAGATGCGGGTGTATGATTAATTGAATCTCCGCCCTCCAATTGCGATTTTATATGATCATCAAAGGAATCCATATTGGAGAGAATTTGCTAATTTGATGACTAAAAATCTTGAAACCTTTAATTTGGAAAGAACTTGAGAGATTAGAGAATTTGAGAATGTGTGATGAATTTAGAAAATTTATCATCTATTTATAAGCATGGAAAAAGTTAAAATTACTAAAATACCCCTATAAAATAGTTGTTTATTTCTATTAAAAAAGTAAAATGGTAAAAAAAAGTGGAGGTCCTATTTTTCTAATTTTCAGAATATTTTTTACCATTACATATTTATTTTTAGATATTTCTATTCTTCTCTGTTTAAAAAAAGTATATTAAAAAATTTAAATAGTACATGGGCTGATATGCGATGGGAGAGGGACAAGTGGGGTAAAAAAATTTAAACAGTACTTGTACTTGTGCTAAATTGTGATGGGAGAGATAGGCTAAAAAAATTATAAAATGGTACAGTGTATAAAATTTCCCACTGTAGCGGGCGGGCCGAATGGGCGGCCTTAATGGGCGGCCTTTCGAGCTGGGCCAAATGGGTGGCTTTCTGGCCCGTGCCGTCCGTTGGTAGTTCGAGCTTGGGCCGGGCCGGACCCAAATCGGGTCCAAGCCGGGCTTAGCCCGGTCCAAACCGGGCGGGGCACGGGCGGGCTAGGCCCGATGATCACGTCTACATGAGGATCAATTAAGCTCGGCTTCTAAATAAGTCAGGCTTCATTGAGTTTGATTTAAGTCAAACTTGATTTAGATTTGAGTTAGACATGATTTAAAATAGCCTTGAATCTACTTATCGAGTGGCTCAAAATGTACTAAAAAATATGCTCAAAATAAATCTAATCAATTTAAGCTCGATATTTTGGCTCAGGTTCAAATATAATACGATAAAATAATTGTAATAGGAGTAAACTAATTTATCAAAAATGCCCCCAACTTGTTCACCTATTGCAGATTGGCATCCATCTTGTGGAAGATGAGGGATCATTCATCTGTTAACCTTAATCTCTAGAATAATAGTATGATAGCCTCTAGCTTAACAAGAGAGTTGGCTTCTTGAAAAGTGGAAAGCACATTCTTTAATAGTTGTTATCATCTAGCAAATTTAGAAGTATCGAAATAATGTATTTTACTAATAAGATGGAAAAGCATAAAAAGATTTGGACTCGTGCTCTCACCCTCACTATTAAATATGTTGAGAAACTTCTATGTTGAACATATATAGAGTTACTTTCCTCTTAGTTTCTCCTTTTTCTTGACAAAGAAAAGGTCTATCTTAATTCTTGATATATCTTTTTTTGTCTATTTATACTGAATAATATGATACTTATATATCAACTACCTCCATGAGATCATTCATAGAATGTTTTTGTCTAACTCTAATTAGTTTTGTCAAGCATCTAGATTTGTGTAGGAATCTTTTATTGTCTCTTTGTGTGATAATGTGATAATGATGGTAAGTGATAGTTGTCCAAGATGGCAATAGATGAGTGATGCTAAAGCCAACTATAGTAGAACCATAAATAATGGGTGTACGTGAGATGAGGGTTTTTTTTACTATTTTTGTCTTTGCATTCAAACTTTTTCGTCCGTTGTTGCCTACTAGTTGTCCATAACATTTGCTACTCATGCAATAGCACTTTGAAGTATATAGACTACTTGCTATTAAGTTGTAATTTTGCTAGGGTTGTTTGGTTCATTAACTATCTCAGCCTCAAACCAAACTAGTTCCCATAAAAAGTCTTAGATTGTTAGATAATTTTCAGCCTTGATGATCGTATGCACAATAAATATTTCTAAAACTTTACTTGTATTATCTAATAGCAACTAAATCAAAAAAAAAAATTTAACTATCATGTTCCTAGTAAACTAAACATCATAAAAAGCAAAATGGATCTTGTATCTTAAGATCAAAAAGAGTTAATGGGAGGAGAAAACTCATAGATTCACCTTCTTCTTCTCAATAGCTTCTTTACTGTTAATCTTGTAGGGTAAAAATGACAATTGAAATATCATCGAGCTCAATCGAGAAAAAAAAGATAAAACAAATTGAAAGGTATTTATTAGACATCAGAAAAAGACCTTGTAGAAATTAAGAAAAACTGTAAAAAGACACACGTAATATGGGATTGGGGGGAAGAGATTTCTTCAGCGAGTAGGAGGACAAAGAGGCGATAATGAAAGAACAAATAGCCAAGTGTCTTAGCATTGTGGCCATCACTATGAAGCAGTTTGAGAATAACTCAAGTCATATTTATATTCCCTTTACACAACTATGAAAAAAAATGCTTTGTGTAATGCGTTATATGTTTTTTCTTTATAAATTACACTTTAATCTTGTGGTTTGGCTCAATTGTACGAAACATGTATAACTTAAGCACTTACCCTCTTTGGTAGGACTAAAGTGCAACTATTAATCTCTTGTTGTCACAATTCTCATGCATAACAAACTCAGTAAGAGCATGAGTTACAAAATTGTTGCTTTTGTTGGTGTACAAAACATTGATCTTAGGGTTAATAGTAATACAATCTAAATATGCATTGATAATACTAGAGATAGTAATTAACATGTCCTCTTATATCATTAACTGAATTGATGACGTCGAGACAATTGCTAAAAATCTAAAAACACAAGTTGTTAGACAAAAGGTGAGTTCTTACAATCTTGAAAGGAGAGCAAAAGCTTCCCCCTATCAAGGCATTGCCACAATATTGTAAAAAAAATATTTTACAGAAGCAAAATTGTGAGGGGTACATGATCAAATAGATGCCCACTTCACTCACGATTGAGCTTTCTAGGAGGCATCAATCCAACAGATATAATCACTAATGGAGCTAGGGGTGAGGAGAGTGGAATGCTGCGAAAGAGGGATGATTATAAATGATAGGGCTAAGATTAATGTGCAACCAGTTTCAGTTCTACAAGGAGATACAACCATTCTTGTTTGTGAATCTAGTTATTTGTAGCATTCTATATTGCCAAGAGGTTGGAGAAAGCATATGCAAGTTGATCAACTAAAAGACAAAGAGTACAACATGCTGATCCACGTTTCCAAATTTGATGGGAGCTAGTTTGATTTGAGGTTGAGATAGTTAACAAACTTAACAACCATAATAAAGCTACAACCTAATAGCAAGTGGTCCACATACTCTAAAGAACTATTACACGAGAGACAAATGTTATGAACATCTAGTGGGGGAATAGTGGAGAAGATTTTAAATAGAAAGACTTTTGTAATGCATCTCAATGAAAAAGTTTGAATGCGGGAAACATAAAATAGTTAAAAAAAATCCCCATGACACCTACACCTATTATTTATAATTCTACCTTAGTTGGCTAGCCAATTAGCAACATGATTGACCTTTTTATAAATGTGAAAAATTTAATAATTTTAAAAATTATGAGTGAGAATAATAATATCATCAAAATAATAGAGTTAATGGATTATGAAGCTTAACTAGTCTTATTGATAATGTTGATCAAAAGAAGCAAATCAGATTTAATCTATGCATTTGAAATCTTTTCATCTTTGAAGCACACATCACTACATCTTTAGCAGTTAAGATAGAACTATATTTGCCACATTGTACCCTTACAAAGTAAGGGGCATTATCAGCCTATTAGATTATAAAATCCGCTTCCCCAACCTAACTCTAGTTCTTAAATGATGTCAGTCTTAATTTTAAACTATCCAAAAGGTGGTGATTCCCACCAAATGGGAAGGTTAGAGGAGTTGGGTTTCATGTGTTCTACGTAGATATATCAACATATTCAATAGTGAGGGTGAGAGCACGAGTCCAAATTTTTTCAGCCTTGTTTGATTTGAGGCTAAGCCTTGAACTTAATTAATTAGTCTAATTTGTTAGTCTTGATTTTTTTTGGAGAGTAAACTTAATTTAATATAAAAAAGATAAAAATATATTTGGTTACTGAACTAGTTTAGGAGTCCCTAAACTAGCTCAAGAGAGATTCCTAAACTCAAAACAAACAAAGCCTTCATGTTTTTCCCTCTTGTCATTAAAACATATATTATTTCTCTACTTCTAAATTTGTCAGATGATAACAACCATTAGAGCATGTAACCATGCTTTCTACTTTTTAGGAAGCCAGCTCCCTTGTTAAGTTAGAGGCTATCACCCTATTGTTCTAGAGACTGACATTAATCGATGAACAACCTCTCACAAAATTTCACAAGATGGATGCCAACCTACAATAGGAGAACGAGTTGAAGGTATTTTCTGTATATTATTTCACTCCTATTATAACCATTTCATCGTATTATATTTGAGTCTAAGCCAAAGTATTAAGCTTAAATTGAATAGATTCATTTCGAGAATATATTTGGGTATATTTTGAGCCACTCAATAAAGAGAATCAAACATAATTCAAATCTAAATTAAGTTTGACTTAAATCAAGCTTGATTAAACCTGACTTATCTAGGAGCTGAGCTTGATTGACTCTCATGGAGCCAAGCTCGAGTCAGCTTGATTAGTTTGACAGCCCTAATATCATTCATACATCGAACTCTAATGCCTACTATAATATAGATTTGGTTACGCTCACTATCCGAACTCGATTCAATAAGAGCCCAACCGAATTGCATTTGTCCCTATTCCTTATACCTTCCTAGTTAGGAAGAGCCCTATTTACATGCAAACGCAAAAGATCCCTTAAGACGATGTTCTCCCAATTGTTGGCTAATTATGAAATGTAAACCCTCTATTTTCACCATTTTTTTTTCTATTTTTCATCTCCAATTAGGTTTTATACAAGTCTAATAAATTATCGAGAATCTTTTTATATTCTCTTTATTTCCTCTTTTTATGGTTAATATTGGCCTAGATGTGAGATTAATAGTTTAAAATTATGAATTTTATCTCAAATTGAGTTTCTCACTTTTGTGCTATAATCTATTATCAATGATCTATTACTTGATCGTAATATCTATTTGCAGTACTTACGATCAACTAGTTGAGTCGTATTCACAAGAACTACGATTTATTGATAGAAATTGTTTAGTTTTCTTGATACATGGTTTGATCATTCTATATCTTAGAAATTAAAGATGTTCAAAAGTTTTATTGTTTTATTTTTTTTCTTACAATTTAACTACGAACTATTATAGAGGGAGCTTAAAATTAGATTGGGATGGCTGATGTAGGATTATTCAATAAAGGGAATAGTTTTGGTTACATTATATACAATTGTGATATGCACACTTGTGATAATTCTTATTATGTTGTTATATATCAATAAATGAGTGATTTGTTATGGATAAAGAAGACAAATCATTCCCAATTAGAATTAGTTTTTTGTGTAATTATTAGCTTTAGGGTTTTGAAAAACCTCTAAGACATTGATATTTTGATATAAGTGAATCGAAACGGATATACATTAGCTATTTGCTGAAATAACAAAGGAGATGATTCAATGTCATCCGTCTATTGATTTGTTCTCCTAACTTTTCACTAACCTATGATTCTTTTTTGAAATGAAATAACCTTCCTTTGAAGATAGTCAACAAGTTCTTCGAAAAAAGAAGTCAAATTGTTCATCGATTAACCTGAACACTAAATGTCTCCCTGTGCTATGCAAGTTCTTTGGCTCTAGCGTTATTTAACTTCACCACTATACTAGCTTTGTAGGTTATAGTGCACTCTAGTCACGTAGACGACATAGGTCGTTGCTACCTTTCTTTTTCTAAATGATGTGATGGTCTTTAGTGGCCTTGGAGGTTGTTGATATATATCATATATGCTTTGTAAGGGGAGAATTGACTCCTAGTACAACTCATAAAAAGCCTGGATCTTAAGATTAAAAATAAATAACTAAATTAGAGGTTCATCATGTAAGAAAAGATAAACTCACTAATAAATGATATCAAGAATACCTCATAATATGATGCCTTTACACTTAACACCATAATCATTTTATTGCAAAATATCACCAGTTTTGAAACATTCTCAGTATAAACTCAAGGACAAGCTTTAGGAAATGGAACTAAATAAATGCTAATAGATAATATTAAGTCCCTAATATTCGGGTTTGGTGACTAATACATGAGGTGCTATACTAGTATATCTTATTACTGATTAAAGGTATATTTAAAAGGGAATTAGTACTTTATGTATTTTTAAATATATTTAGTATGTGTTGAAAGAAGTCAAATTATGTTAACTCAAGTCATAAGGCCATGGTTGAAAAGTTAGAAGTTGTTTTGGCATTGAAAATTTTGTATTTTAAGATTGTTGGTAAATAATTTCTTTATATTTCAAACCTTAGATCTATCTAAGGTAGATTTGGTCGATTATATAATGTGCACAATTTAGTGTAACACCCGGTTAATAGGGTTACATCAAATTTCTATTTCTTTTTAAAAGAAAATTTTGTTTCGAGAGCTTTGATATTAGAATTTTTTAATACTTCTTTCTTAGTTTTTATACTATGAGGTAGAGTGCACACATGATAGCTCTCTTCCCCCTTCCCCTCTATTTAGTGCACAGTTAGAATAAGAAATAATGAAGTGCTCTATATAAAGGCCATGTTATAATCATGTAAGTTTTGTGGTTAAGAAGTTTTAATTTTGTTAATTTTTATGCAATGTAATATGGTTCTTTGGCTTCCTTTTTATCATAAAAGGCACACTTTTAATTTTGACTTTTTACAGATTGATATGTGATTTCCCACATATCAACAATAAGAGTAAATCTTGAGGTAATCTATCTCTCTAATATAGCTAGATCATTGTCCAACATGGTGCTCAAGAGTCTCGTCAGGTCATCTTGCTCATCCATATTAATGGTAAGACTTATAACACTATTTATGCACAATGATAGTTTTCACTCTGTCAGTTGATGAGTAAAGCTTGTTCTTCAGAATTTTTAGTTCTTTTCATATTAGACATATTTTTGCACTGACATGCATTTGACAGCTAATCCTCTTGATAGTATAATATAGGATTGTTCATCTACTTGACTAGTTAAGCATGAACCAACAGGTTTGTAGGCCTTTTAGAAGGCGAGAAAAAGAAAGTCCTCAACAAAGAAGAAGTTGACATGACAGTTTTTAAGAATCTATCATACAGACAATGCCAAATCAAGGTTGTACTCCACCTAAGGGAAAATTTTGTATTGTGTTGAGAACCTTAAGGAACTTGTTTTCAGATTTATCTTCTACCTTGGGTTTCTTTTTCATTATTATAATTTTAGAAAGATTATAAGAGAATAGTAGTATAAATGTGTGTATAATATATGTTAGATTTTATTTGTGCTTCTATAATTAATAAATTATATTTTAAAATATAATTTTATTCATGTAATGTGTCTAGATTTTATCTATGAGCGTATGCACAAGTTATAATAAGTTATGAGATGTTTGATAAAAATATTAAACTAAAAGATTAATTTTAAAGTCAAAGTATTTAAAATAATTTTATAATCATTATTGAAGTGCTTATATGGTGTCATGATGATTGGATAAGTATAAAAAATTATCCAAGGGCACAAGACTAACAACTTTGCATCCAACTATCTACTTTGTCACTCGAAGAGCATTTGAACATACTTTTAGGTTGTTCAAACACACCCTTCAATCGTTTATAATGCGTTTACACATACAAAAATGTATATTTGGGCATTCGCAACGTGTACACACTTCAAGTGATTGTATTTGAATGCACTCGGGCTGCATTCAAACACTCCTATATAATTTTCAACTTCTGGAGTTACGTGAGATCTGATTTGACTTAGATCTAACTTTATCTTTAAAATGTATTTATCTTATCTTTAGGAGAATTAGTGGAGAATTCTTAAAGAGATATTTATCTTATCTCTAAGAAACATATAAAAGGGTTTAATTAACCCTATGAGTTAGTGTCATTAAGTATTAATTTGAAAATCATCTTTTTGAAAGTCATCTACTATTAATTGAGATATCATCTTTTGGAGGTGATTAGAAATTAATTCTCTACTTTAGATGGAACATACTAAATCATTTTTATCTCAATGCATTCACATCAAATTTAGAAAAACTATGTTTTGAGAGTTACTAAGACAGAATGATTAACCTTGAGGGTCACTGAAGTTTGAAAACCTATCACGAAAAGTAGTGTGTCACAGGGTCTAGCGAGCAAAGTTGGTACAAATTGAGTTGTGAGAATCGGTAGGTGATTTGTAAGATTCTTGCTAATTGCTACAAGTTTTAGTGATTAATTTTGATTCGAGTTTGAGTCCGTAGTTTTTTACCCGATTTAGAATTTTTCAAGTAAAAAGTTATGTTTGTGATTGTCTTTTTCACATTTTATTTTTTATATATTATTATCGATAGCATGTGATAGATCCTATCGCCTAGGATATTTATTATACTATTCAATTAGTATCATAGCATACCTAAATATTTACATAAATTTTATTGTTTATTCAATTAATATTAGAGTAGGCTCTCTTAGCTTAGAGAGAGATCTTTTGGAGATAGATATTTTGAGAGGAAGATATTAATAAATCTCTCATGTTAAATCGATCCAAAAATTTATATTGGAAAGTTAGGATGCATGATTTTTTAGAGTTTGATGAAGGTAATGATATTGATCCTAAGTTAATGAGATTTTTTATGAAAACGATTAAGAAATTTTGTAAAAATTCTAAACATAACTCAAGAAAAAAGGTTAGAAGCAATTATCAAAGGGGAGTGGTTCAATGTTATGAATGCCAATGTTACGATCGTATCGCTCAAGTGTGCTAAAATCATAAAAATAAGAGCAAGACTATGCAAACCTCTTGGAACAATACTAATAAATATAAGAATAATGGTTTAGAATCTGATCAAGGAAATTATTGCTTTTACTGTTTCCTTGTTATCTTCTAACAATTCTTATGAGAATTTAAGCACACCTGAGGAGGACGATGAGAATGATAACATAGACATCCAAAAGGCATATCATAAGTTGTACCAGGAGACATGTAAATTGAAGAAAAAAATTCATCAAAGACTCCTGACAAACTAAAGCACTTAGAACTAAAAAAGAAAAATTACAAGTTCAATTGAATAAAGCCTTTGGAGCTTAATTATCTTCTTGAAAAGTCTAAACTGGAAACAGAAAGACTTACTAAAGAAGCTATATTTTTAAAAGAAAAAACTAAATTGGATGAGATCGCACAAATTACTAAAAAACGGAAGTATGGTAAAACTAATATAATTTTTATTTCTACATGCACTCAAGAAGTGTTTGATCTTCTTGAATACTTATTTTTCTTAGAAGTATTTGATGATAATTTACTAAATGAATGGACATAAATGTAATTGTAAGGTCATTGGCTGATCTAACCTGATGCTTCATTTGGATGAATCGATTACATAGAAGTGTAAAATCATCTACATTTAAGTATACAAACTTTAGCCTCCTAATGATCTATACTAAGTTTGTGCCTATAGCCACATCTTGCAAATGAAAACTCAGGTTATCAGGTACCTCTATCGCATATATATTATTAAAACCCTAATACTGTATATAAGTTGAGCCATGTCAAGTACTAAGTAATTTTTTGTGCAATGCTAGTAAAATATAAGTAGATCCATTTCCATCTATATTGCTATTGTTTTGTAAACTAATACATGACCTTTTCTATGACTGCTTTCCCTGAATTAGTTATACTGTAATAAGTTCTTATGACCTGATTATCACCAACAAAATTAAGTGGTAAAATTCTATTTGATCAAAGTGAACTTTTTCTCATTCAATGAGGTTGGCATACTTTAGAAAATATGACTTTCATGTGCTTTCTATTTCCAATCATAAAGATATAGACCCAGAAGCTCATATCCTGTTTCTATCATAGTATATGAACAGTTCCCATCTTAGATTTAGATCCGTAGCCAACCATTCTCTCATATAAGTTATATCCCTATGCAATCTTGCTGATAATTATAGAATAACTCTAGATATCAACATCATATTGATAACTCTAATAGGGCCCTACACAAGCCACAATATATCATATAGTTAATTCATTGTAAATGTAGGTAGATTCAGGATTCACCTTTCAACAAGGCATAAAATATTCAACTAAGCTAAGTGGTGAATCTGATAGATAAGGAAGGGGACTTCCATCTAACTAACAGTTTTGCAAGTCCTTTACTTTATATAGGCATAAAATATTCTCCCTACTTTTTTTTCTCAACTCTACAATCAAGACGTTGTCCTGCATCACATGCAAGTTCTGATGTATAAACTTGTTGGGTTTATTAAAGTATTTGACGAGCTAATGAAGCCCTCACCTATAGGTTTATAATAGGATTTGGATTAAACCCCATATCAGCATATTGGGGGTGATATCTGATAGAACTATGTCATGTATCTAATATTTAGATGTATATATTGTATGTATACATACTACTTTCATATCAAAATTTACAATAAAAGTTGGTTAATTATTCGGTACTTTACTTCGTATTGACGGTCTCTGAAATAATTTTTCTTTGTGCTATGATAGGTCTACGGAACGATCCTTTCAAGATCTGGATTGATTGTAAGAAGCAGTCCATGCAATCGAGAAAAAATATTCATCAAATATTCTTCCGTAGTTAGAAAATTATGAAACCAAGTTAAATCGATCTGTAACTTCCTGATCTACGTTTTTTTTTTTTTTGTATTTACGCCCTTCACAGATTCGAATTACAACTGAGACAAAATCATAATATAGTGGGGATGAAGGTGGTGGTGACGGGTGGAGTGGATGTTAGGGTTATGGATGATAATGGAGATGAGGGTGAATAGTTGATGTAGTTTAAGGGATAAAGACGAAGGGAAAAAAGTGGTCAAGATTCAAGAAAGAGAGAGGACTCGACAAACGAGGGAGATTATAAGTTAAGAGAGACTTTGCTAACGGTATAGGTGGCTAGTTGGTGAAGAGGGAGGAGGGAGATTATGGTAAAGAGACTAGAGAGAGAATAGATGAGGCAAGAAACTAATATTCATTAAGCATAATGATTTTGGCTGCCATCCACACCTTTATAGAGGCTAGCCAATAAGCCAAAATAATAATTATTAACCCTAATTATAGTGGACTCCCACTGATTGCATTTGAACACGCCCAACCGCGTTCGAACGCACAAAAGACATTCTCTGTCGATGCGAACTGATGTAGGCTTTCGAATGTGCCAGACCGCGTTTGAACACACATTTCACATTCTCTTTTTTTTTGTGAATTGATGCAGGTGTTCGAACGTGCACCCTTTTGCGTTCGAACGCAGCTTACAGAAAATTTATTTTAATAAAAATAAATAATTAATGCAATAAGAAAAAACTCTAGCATAGTGTATCATGCTACTAAAGTAAAACACACTTGTTCCTTTTGTATATATTCTGCAAAAAAGTGCTTTGCTAGTAGACTAGCATATCATAATACTAATCATCTGCATTAACCTACTTTATCATGCCATAAAAATAGAGTTAAGGGGCTTTCAGATTGGTTTTTTTCCCGTTCCATTTGTGTGACCATGTGAATAAATGATTATGATTAACTACACATGATGGAAAGAAATGACCTTAATATACAATGTAGTAGAATTATTAGATGATAGCACATAATTGAGATAGCATGACACTTATTTGATTGTTAGATAATTTTATCTATGTGTTTGTGTGTGTGTTACTATCACCAATTTATTTATGGTGATGATATCCCCTTGCGTGGGAGAATTCCCAAGTTGATATATTACTCACATAATAGTATATTTAACATACATCACATAACTTTTCCATTATAATAGTGTTTGTAATTATATTTTCTGATCTTTATGTCGACACCCTACTTACCTAATAATATGACACTAACACATGTGCACTATCTAGGGTTGAAAATAGGTCGGATTAACTCCAATCAGATATGGGTGTAAATTTGTTACCCATTTCGGATTTGGATCCGAATACAGATAAATTTTTTTTTTTAAAAGAATTGGATTCAGATTTGGATACAATTTTAAATAAGTTAGTTAGATTTGGATTTGGATATCACATATCCTTTAACCCAATTATATATAAATAACTAAACCTATAAGCTATCTACTCCATCTCATTTTTTGATAAATCTAACATCAATTGCCTCATATTTTTCAATTCACCATCTCCCTCCTTTTACCGCTAGCCTCTATAACATGTCCTCTCGTCCATTTTTGACAAGAACTTCTCACATCCCCTTCAGCCCTCTACCACCACCCCCTCTCCTCTCATTGCAATTATTGTCTAATGGTAGAAAAAGATAAGCTTTGGCCGGAACTTGGCAGTGAGTTGGAGCACCTCTTAACCTTCTCACTTCCTTTCCTTCACCTTCCCTAACCCACTCCCACTCCCTAATTTACCTAATCCCTATGTCGACCTGCTCTAGATCGTTATCCTCAACTCGCCTTTCCCGTCTTCATCCCCTTGGCCATGAGGATAACTAGATCTTCTCCACCACTGCTGACCATCTTCAATTGCTCCTCTCCCTCGATCTCACTTTGTCTCGCCTCATTCCTATTTAGATGCTCTCCAAAGTAGCCTTATTCCCCTTCTTGCTATCTAGAAAAAAGCCCCCTTTATCCGCGCTATCTCCCAAATCCTCTTCATCTCTTTTGACAATGACATGGTTCGGATTGTAATAACCCATGCAGGGTAAAAAATTGCCGGGCACGACACGATCGACCATGATGTGGTCGGTCTCGTGCCCACCATGCCATGGCAGCGGTGGAGGTGCCATGCACCTCCACCGAGCCACTCTTCTCCATGCCGCGACGATGCGTGGAGGTGGGACCCAACCCACCGGCCACTCCGCCGCCGTGTGACCATCTCTCTCTCTTTAATATTTTTTCTCTCTCTCTTCCCCGCATTTTCTCAATCTCTCTCTAGCTTTCTCCCCCTCTCTCCCTCTAGTTCACGCAGTCACTGACCGTCGAGAAGAGCTGTCGTCGACCCTTTTATCCACCGGTGAGCCTCCCTCTCTCTCTCCTCTCTCTCTCTCTCTCTCTCTCTCTCTCTCTCTCTCTCTCTCTCTCTCTCTCTCTCTCTCTCTCTCTCTCTCTCTCTCTCTCGGTTTCCTCTCGGGATCGCCAGAGGTTTGAGCCACCGGCGAGAGGCCGGCCGCTGAGTGGCCACTAGCGGCCGTACCCCTCCCCTACGGCCTAGCCCTCTTCTTTTTTTTTCTTCTTCTTCTCCTCCTCCTTCCCTTCTTTCCTCCTCTCGGGTAGCACCCTGCTGCGCATGGTGCTGGGCTCAGCCCAGCACTGTATATAGTTATTTTTAATATATATATATATGCATATTATTGATTACTATTTAAATTATATTTGATTATATTATTAATTATTTAATTAGTTTAGTTAATCTAATGTACTTAATTTATATGAATTAAATCTAATTATATTATATTTAGCAAAATACCTGCAATATAAATTACTATATTAATCCTAGATAGTGATGGGTTCCTGTACCAAAAGGTCGGCTACGGAACGATTCTTTCAAGATCTAGATTTATTACATGAATCAGTCCGCACAATTGTGGAAAAATATTCATCATATAGTCTCCTGTAGTTAAAAAATTACGAAACTAAGTTTATTAGATTTACAACTCCCTTATCTACAATTTTTGTATTCACACTGTTCGCATATTCGAACTGCAACTCAGACAAAAATATGAAATAATGTGGGTGATGGTGGTGGTGACGGGTGGAGTGGATGTTAAGGTTATGGATGATTATGAAGATGAAGGTGGAGGGTGGATGTGGTTAAGGGATATAGACGAAGGGAAAGAAGTGGTCGAGATCCCAAAAAAGAGGTAGGATTCGACAGTCAAGGGAGATTAGAAGTTGGGAGAGACCTTGCCAACGGTAGAAGTGGTAGGTTGGTTATGCATTTCTCAACATCACAATCATCACCGACATGTCGGTATAATATCATCATACTAGACCATTGTGCACAGCTAACACTCGGTACCCAGTCTCAACATCATGTTCGAAGGCTCAGAGCATACTCCGCCACCTGCAAGAGTATCTCAAATATAACCATACCCCGCCACCCGCTAGGGTATCAACATCCATCTAGACCGGGCACCCACATAGTTGATAGAAATCTTGTGAGAATAACTCACCACATATGCCCTAGCGAACGACATGTGTCCGAATATCTGTTGCGTACACAGACTAACGACCTCAGACGTAAGGCCAACAGGATCGCGACTATACCTCGCACCCACTCGGGTATCCTCATGCTTTCTATCAACTATCCTATCGATTACATTTCATGCTTTCCTTCTAAATGATAGATCATATGCATATATCCAGTTCGATAATAAGTCAATGCATAACAGGAATTTATGTAGAATAGGAATCAAGAGAAAAATAATGCAATATAGTCTCCGATCATGTAGTCAACACATGCATATTCATGCTAATCTATTACATGCATACTCATGCTACAGATCAACTGGACATAACATTATAACAATATAATCATCTCTTATCATCTCTATTTATCATCATCATGCTCATATCCAAGATCAGCCTAATTAGATGCATGATAAAATATGCTCGACTGTAATCATCTCTAGATAAAGTCATATAATTATGCTGGAGGCCAAAACATGTATGTACATAATATATAATATAACATAATTTGAGAAAGACGTTTAGGGGATAAGACTACTCACCACCACTACAAATACCAAACAACCACTCGCTCACATTGATACGACAACGATTAAGCCTCGATAGCTAGGTCCACAGGGTCTTGAACAGGGGGGGTCAGGATCTGAAATTATTTATAACAAATAATGTCAGTCTTTCTATTCATTAAAATTAACCCGGCAAGAAAGATAGTTTCTTGTTGTAATTATGTACTCTTCATTTCTATATTTATTTTGTTATTTATTAATCATATTTATATTATTTAATAGTGTATTTAAAATATAATTTATCTGTCTATTATTCTCCTTGACAATTAAGAGAATAAGAATTAAGTTACTACAAATAATTACATAAGAATATAAGTACATAATCCTAATAATTACTATTACCTACTTAGGATTAAAATAGTAATTTATATTGGAGGTATTTTGCTAAACAAGATATAATTAGAATTATATACTAACTATGATATAATTTTATTTAATTTGTATAAACTAAATACATTAAATTAACTAAGCTAAACTAATTGTGCATATATATATATATAACTATATATATAGTACTCGGCTCAGCCCAGCAGCATGCACAGTAGGGCGCTGGGCCGAGCCCAGCACCACTTGCAGGGTGCAGTCAGAGGAGAGAAGGGAAGAAGGAGGAAGAGGAGAGGAAGAAGAAAGAGAAGAAGAAGAAGAAGAAGAAGAAGAAGAAAGAAGAAGAAAGAACAGGGTTGGGCCATAGGGGAGGGGTGCGGCCACTGGTGGCCACTCAGCGACTGGCCTTTCGCCGACGGCTCAATCCTTTGGCAGTCCTGAGAGGAAGCCGACAAAGAGAGAAAGAGAGATAGAGAGACAGGTAGAAAGAGAGAGATAGAGAGAGAGAGAGGATGGAGGCTCACCGGAGCTAGTGGAGGTGGTTGCGGCAGCGAGTAGAGAGAGAAAGTGTGTTTGAGAGAGAGAGAAAGAGAGAAAGGTAAGAAAGAACCCGAAAGAAAGAGAGAGAGAGAGAGAGAGAGGAAGAAAAGGGAGAGAGGCGGTGGGGGGGAGACTGCGGTGGTGGCGGTGGCGGGGGCCCACTGTGCCAACTGGCTCGGCCAGGTTGGTCGGGCCAGCGCTTGGGGCGCGTGGCGCCCAACCCAGCTGCCACTGCATGGCACGAGCTGTCATGCCATGCAGTGGAGGAATTTTTTTTTTTGGTTGTTACACACTTTTGGTTACGCATCGGACGCAAGGTCACCTATCGATACGGTTGCACCCTCATAAACACCTAACTGCTGATGTCGAATTCCTGCTCCCTATGGCTGCGATCATAAACTTGCTTGATGCGGTTTTGAGCAAGTTTAAGATGAGCACGCAATCTCCTCAATGTGGCATCTCTATCCATCAAAGCTAAATCCACCTCCGTTTGATCTATAGATGCCACTAGATCATAAGCGCGTAACGTCGGAGCCATGCGTCCATACACCACCTCAAATGGAGTCATGCCAATGCTGCTATGGTAGGTGGTGTTGTAAGACCACTTCACCCACGGTAAGAACTCTAACCATCATCTCGGCATCTCTCCAACAAAACACCTCAAGTACTGCTCAATGCCTCGATTGACCACTTCGATTTCGCCGTCCGTCTGTGGATGGTAGGCCGAACTGAATTTCAATCGAGTCCTCTGCAATCTGAAAAACTCTATCCAAAAGTCGCTCATAAATACACGATCACGATCTGAAACAATCGTGCGTGGCATACCATGTAACCGAGCAACATCACTCACAATAATTTCAGCCACTGATTTGGCTGAAAATGGATGTGACAATGCTGAAAAGTGCGCATACTTGCTCAATCTGTCAACCACCACAAAGATAACGGAATAACTACGTACTAGCGAAAGACCCTCTATGAAATCCATAGAAAAGTCTTCCCAAACACGGTCCGGTATAGGTAAAGGTTGTAGTAATCTAGCAGGTTTCAATGTGGTTGCCTTAGCCCTTTGACAGACTTCGGAAGCACAGACAAATCTCCTTATATCCCGTCTCAATCCTGGCCACATGCAACTCTAAGATATCCTCCTATAAGTCCTCAAGACACCCTCATGACCAGTCTTTGGAGTTTGGTGGAAGTGCTCTAACAATTTCTGCCGCAATCCATCATTTGTGGGTACCCGAATGCATCCGCGGTCCAGCAAAAAACTGCCTCGGTTCTCCAACTCTGGATGGCGCTTCGAATCATCCAACACCCCCTGCAATAATCTCTAAACATTTAGGTCAGATATATATGCATATCTTAACTTGTCAAGGAAGGGAAAGGTAGGAGAGGAATAGGTTGCAAGCTCGGCGATATTGGGTTGGCGCGATAGTGTATCCACCGCTCTATTTTCTATTCCCTTCTTGTATTGTATTTCATAAGCATACCCAACAATTTTGTAACCTATCTCTGTTGTGCCAGAGTATGTATACATTGTCCCATAAAGTATGGAAGGCTCTTTTGATCGGTTCGAATAATGAATCGCCTACCGATCAAATTAGGCCTCAACTTTGTCACCGCATACAGAATTGCCAACATCTCTCTCTCATAAGTCGATAATTGCTGAGATTTTTGTGATAAAGCCTTACTAAGAAAGGCAATGTAATGTCCTCCTTGCATTAGTACAACTCCTATGTCAACACGCGACGCATCACATTCCACAATGAACTCTTTGATGAAGTCCGGTAGCACTAAAATGGGCGCTGTCGTCATTACTGTTTTTAGTTTTTCAAAGGTTGTAGTGGCTTCATCCGTCCATCTAAAAGAGTCTTTCTTCAACAATGAGTCTTTCTTGCCATATTCGGCGATGAAACGGCGATAGTATCTGGTCAACCCCAAAAATCCTCTCAATCCGACGATAGTATCCGCCTAAGCGATCATGCATGCTACCTTTTGAGGATCCGCCGCTACACCTTTTGCTGAGATGATGTGGCCTAAATACTCCACTTATGATACTCCTCATAGGCATTTGGACTTTTTGATCTTCAATTGGTTTTGCTTCAACAAATTCAGCACATCCTCTAAATGACGCCAATGCTCCAATTCAGTCTTACTATACACCAAAATGTCGTCAAAAAATATCAAGACATACCTTCGCAAGAGAGGCCAAAATATATCATCCATGAGGCCTTGAAAGGTAGTTGGAGCATTGGTGAGATCAAAAGGCATCACCCGAAACTCATACTGCCTGTTCGGAGTTCGAAATGCAGTTTTATGCACATCCGCCGGGTGAACTCTAATTTGATGATACTCGGCCCTCAGGTCAAGTTTGCTGAATATGGTCGCCCCTACAAGCTCGTCCAGCAGCTCCTATATAATTGGAATAGGATACCAGTCCTTAATGGTAATAGCATTTAGTGACCGATAGTCGACACAAAAATGTCATGTCCCATCTTTTTTTCGCACCAATAGCACAGGGGATGAGTATGAGCTATGACTTAGTTGTATGAGTCCTTGCTCCAATATCTCGACTACCACCTTGGAGATAAATTTTTTTTGCACATGTGGATACCGATATGGCCTCATGTTCGCCGGTGCAACCACGGGTACAATCTCTATGTGATGGTCCATCGTTCGCCTCGGTGGCAACTCCTGTGGCTCCTTAAACAATCCAAAAAGGTTATCTAATAAATTAGACAATTCAATTATAGTACCTAAACTCATTTGAGGCTCATCTTCTACTAGTCCTCATTGAAGAAGATAGGCCAAATCATACGCACAAGGTAGCCACACCATCGGCTGCATCGCAGGAATCGGTGAAGAACCAACGCCATCAAGCCGCACATCTTTGTTTCCT
Source organism: Typha latifolia (assembly GCF_019914945.1). NCBI lineage: Eukaryota > Viridiplantae > Streptophyta > Magnoliopsida > Poales > Typhaceae > Typha > Typha latifolia. The sequence goes on from NC_133097.1 coordinate 1,266,612, forward strand.
TGTTTAAATTTCATCCACATGCTCCGGAAATCAAAAGTGATGGGTCCCAAGCTTTGTAACCACTAGGTGCCTAGGATAATGTCCTCTCCTCACAGCGTCAATGGATACAAGTCCACAATAATATCGTGTCCTTGTACCTGTATACTAATCTGGTGGCACAAGCTCTCCGCCTTAAGCTTCGTGCCGTCTCCAATAAGAATGTCAAATCCTGTGGTCGGCTCGGCATCCAAATCCAATTTCCTTACTAACTCTCGTCTAGAAAGTTGTGTGTACTCCTAAAATTGATGAGTATGTGCACATAATGCTTTCTAACGAGTTCGTATACCTATAACGTCCTCGGCGCAGAAGTACCTGAATATGCATGCATTGATATTTCATCTTGGATATCTTTCTCCGCACCATCCTCAATGGCCTCCTCATGGACCTCCTATAGATACTCTCTATCATCAACAACCTTATCATCCTCCTTGAGACTGTCGATGAGCATCACCCTCCCGATCGGTTTAGAACACTGATGACCGGGGGTGAAACATTCATCGCATCAAAAGTAAAGGCCCTTCGCTCTTTGCTCCTCCACTTGAGTAGATGTGAGAGTTCGAACGGGGGGGTCTTGTGCATCCTCTAACATCGGAAGAAGGTCTCAAAGGTGGTCGTGGTCTAGTACTTGTAGCCACTATTTTTGAACCCGTAGAATTTTCAGCTGGCATTCTAAGTGCAAAACACCCATATCAGTTGCTCCAATTGGTTTTCACTGCCATCTTTAGAGCCTTATGCTTTTGCTCCATCCTCACGGCTTTCTCAAAGGCCTCCTCAAGAGTAGTAGGACAAAGAGCACGAACATCCGCTTGTATCTTCTCTCATAGTCCTAAAATAAATGTGCTCATCAATGTCGATTCGGGCCAAGGTGGCTCACAACGACTACTAATTCTTTCAAACTCAGCTTGGTAATCTAATACGGTTGTCCTCTGAACCATCTTGCTTAATGTGGCAACAAAATCTTCATATGCCGCTGTCCTAAATCTACGTGTAATTCTCCTACAAAAGTCAGCCCATCTTGTAAATACTCCACCACGAATAATCGATCTATACCAATGCAATGCCGTTCATTGGAGGTGAAAGCTTGCCATCTAGACCTTTGGCATCCTCCGTTGTCCCTTGACAATCAAAGTATTGTTCAACTTGAAATACCCAATCCGTTGGATCACCGCCATGGAATTTTAGAAAGTCCAAGCATGCGGTTCTCCCACGAATAGCATTATCGGGTTCATGAAAGATCCGTGGTTTAAGTCTAAACCTTTGTGCATGTTGATTACCTTTCTAAATCCTCAAGCACATCCATCACCATCTCCGAAGGCATCAACCTCATTCTTAAAGTGCCAATCTTCCTCATCAACAAAGCGCACCGGTGCGCATGTCTCTCGGGTTCCACCATCGTCGGTCTTGGGTTTTGTATCGGAGGTGGGGGATGATGTGTAAGCATAGGTAAGATGAGATCATTGACATTAACATGTTGCACCTGGACCTGTGGGGTATCAGATCGGTTTGGTTCCACCGCTGGTCCTTCTTGAGGTACCAATCTTCGTTGAGGAGATGACGAAACCGATCGGTTCATGACATATTCCTTTAGATCATTATGATCCTTTTGTATTGCATCCACTCTATGCAGCAATATTTGAAACATGCCCCTAATTTCATCTGCCAAGCCCATATTCACACCCATGGTCGTTGGTTGACTCGGTCCTGCCATAGTCGCTCTAAAGGAATCAGCCTCACGGTTATGGTTATCATGGGTTGAGTCTTCTCTTGTCGATGTGCTCTCCATTGGTCTCCTTGTTGAGGTCATCTTCTTTGTTTCCACTATTAATGGAGGTCTGAGGTTCGCCCTGCTCTGATACCAAATTGATAGGTTCTTATACCAAAATGTCGGCTACGGAACGATTCCTTCAAGATTTGGATTTATTACATGAATTAGTCCGCACAATTGTGGAAAAATATTCTTTATATATTCTTTGATAGTTAGAAAATTACAAAACCAAGTGGATTAGATTCTTAACTCTCTAATCTATAATTTTTGTATTTACACCCTTTGCAGATTCAAATGGCAACTGGGACGAAAATATAAAATAACGTGGGTAATGGTGGTGGTGACGAGTGGAGTGGAGTGGATGTTAGGGTTATGAATGACTATAGAGATGAAGGTGGAGGGTGAATGTGGTTAAAGGGATATAGACAAAGGGAAAGAAGTGGTCGAGATCCCAAATAAGAAGGACTCGATAATCGAGAGAGGTTAAGAGTTAGGAGAGACCTTGCTAACGGTAGAGGTGGTAGGTTGGTGAAAAGGGAGGAGGGAGAGGGATTAGAGAGAAGATAGGAGGCAAGAAATCAATAATCCAATAGCATAATGAATTTGGCTGCCATCCACATATTTATAGAGGCTAGTCAACAAGTCCTAAAATAATAAGTAGCCCTAATTCTAGAGGATTCCTGTCGATCACGTTCGAATGCGCCTGATTACGTTCGAATGTACAAAAGACATTCTTTGCATGTGTGAATGCGATGCAGACGTTTGAACGCGGCGTTTGAACTCACCTAACTGCGTTCGAATGCAGTTTTTGCGTCCTCTGCATTTGCGAACCTAATGCAGGCGTTCGCAAGGGCATTCAAACGCGACCCCTCCTGCGTTCGTACGCGACCCATAGGAATTTTGTTTTAATGAAAATAAACAACTAATGTAGTAAGTAAAGATCCTAACTAAATGTATCAGATATGTAATAGTAATTATTAGGGTTATATACGTATATTCTTGCGTAATAATTTATAGTAACTTAATTCTTATTTTTCTTCATTATCAAAGAGAATAATATGAAGATAATTATGTTTTAAATACACTATTAAATAATATTATTATAGTTAATAAATAACAAAACAAATATAGAAATGAAGAGTACATAATTACAATGAGAAATTATCTTTTAGCCGGATTAATTTTAATTAATAGAAATACTGATATTATTTGTTATAAATAAATTTCAAATCCCAATCCCCCTATTCAAGACCCGGTGAACTTAGCTATCGAGGCCTGATCGTTATCGTAGTAACGTGAACGAGTGATTATTTGGTAAATACAATGGTGTGAGTATTCTTATCTCCTAGACGCCTTTCTCAAATTAGGATTTATTATATAATTATGTATATACATATTTTGGCCTCCAGCATGATTATATGACCTTATTTAGAGATAATTTTAGTTGAGCATATTATATCAGTTATTTGATTAGACTGATTTGGGATATGAGTATGCTGGTGATATATAGAAATGGTTGGAGATGATTATATTGTTATGATATTATGTAGAGATGATCTTTAGCATAAGTATGCGTCTAATAGACTAGCATGAGTATGCATGTGATAGATGTATGATTCGAGATTGCATTGCATTATTTTTCTCTTTACTTCTTTACCACCTAAATTCCTGATATGCATGACTTGCTATAGTACTGAATATATGCACGTAATCTATCATATAGAAAGAAATGCATAAATCTCATTAATAAGAAAATTAATAGAAAAAGCATGTGGGTACCTAAGTAGACGCTAGAGTTAAGGGTGCCTAGATTGATGATTATGGTCGTTGATATGTGATATCTTGTGGTCCACGTCCGAGGTCAATTGAGTCTATGCGCACAGACAATCGGACACTTGCCGTTCGCCAAGGCATGTGTGTGGCGAGTTACTCTCATGTGATTTCTATTAACTAGTAGGGTACCCGATCTGGATGGATTTTGATATACCCTTAACGTATGGCAGGGTATGATTATGACTCAGATACCCTTAGTATATGGCAGGGTATACTTTGAGCCTACAAGTATGATGTTGAGATTGGGTACCGGGTGTTGACTGTGCATAGTGATCTAGTATGATAATATACATAGGTGACATTGATGACTGAGATATTGAGAAATGCATATGACTTCATTATCATCTGACTAATTATCAAGTGGTCAATATACATCATATATAGTTATATTTGATATCATAGCATGGTCATGGTCGGTATGCATTATGTGTCATATTTATAAGAGAGAGATGATAATAGTATGATATGAAGATTTATTTATTTATTGTCGATAATTATATACTTTTATTAGTTATGACATGCTATCTATTTTTTATTTATGTATTATTGATGACACATTCATATACTCATTTATGACATGATGCTCTTTCTGTTTCATATTATCCAGTACATGATTTATTCTCTATTTGACTTCACTGATTCAGAGTAAGGTCTATTCACTAAGCCTTTAGCTCATGACTTTTTTTTATTTTCTCCTTTCCGAAAATCCAAGTGAATAAGTGGAGCAAGATACTCCCTTAGAGGTTTTGCTAGTAGGTGAAGAGTAGAATGTGGTTAGTGTTATGCGCTAGATAAGTTATGTTATCTGATGTATTAGTGGACATCTTTCAAAGTGTGTCTTTATCCTTGTCTTATACTCTAGTAGGTGACTTTGTACGTGTAATTATGTATATACCTCCGTTGTATATATGTAGTTGTGAAAAACTCTTGATGATGTGTTGTGGCCTGTGTAGGGCTCAAGTAGGGTTATTTGTATGTTATTGATAGACAGACTTGAGTTATTCTTAGTTTATATGTTATGGATAAACTTATGATGTTGATACAGATTTATTTAAATTTCAGTAACTAACCAAATGGTCAGGTGCCACGCACGTGTCGTGTGGGCTCGTGCCATGCACGTGTTTAGGATTTGGGTGTTACACGAATAGTCCCAATAGAAGTTCTAGTTAGCCTCATCACCGAGGATATGCTAGTGAAGGACATGGCAATCGATCATTTACTGGAGCCTCCTGAGCTACGATGGAGGCTACAATTTAAGTGGATGCCCAATCTAGTTCAGATCTAGGTACGACTTCTTCCTAAGCCACGGTTGTCAAGAAGCAAGCTTGGATGGGTTTGAGACCAAAATCTATATGTTTGCAGTATTGGTGAGAACAAAGAGCTTGTTATTCACATGCATATTTCTTTGTATCTGCGTTGCCATTTTCAGTATGATAATATCTTTAGTTCAATACATGTTTTATTCAATTGTATTAAATTTAATGTGTTTGAATTCTGTGATCTTAATTATGAATTGTGCATGATTGTGTTTTTGGTCTTAGCTATTTGTTTTTAGTCATTCTTTTCTTGAGGTTCTGCACTTTGATCTTCTAAAATATTTAGAACTAATAATTTTTTCCAATCTTATGTATGAAGGGTATATTATACACTTGCCACAATATATTGAAAAGTGGAGACCTAAAAAGGATGTATCTTGTTACTAGATTAGCTTGTTTAGGCAGCTAGTCAATATCTTAAAAAGGTGCATAGATTTTTAATTTAGATTATTATTTTTATATTAAGGAGCAAATTCTAAATAATCAATTGAATATATTTAAGATTTGATTTGCATCTGATATGAATTTATATATCCGTTTAAGATCCGATTCTCTATTCGAAAATTATCCAATCTATATCCAAAAATTATCCATATTCGTTTAGTTAGGATATGGTTTTAACTTTTGTTATGTGTCCAATATCCATATATGAATTTGTATCCAAACTAAATATATGGATCCGAATGTGGGTTAAGCACTATTCAATCTATATCCGATCTATTTCCACCCCTAGCACTATAATAAGAGATATGTGACCTTTATGTCTCAACAATACTCAACATCTCCATAACCAAGGTAAGAGACAAGGGAATTATACTATAATATTATATAGTAAGGCTAATTGAGGTCTTAATTCGTAGATCCCGCATAATTAGATATGCCATTCGCTGGCGATAAACAATTATACTGTCGATTAACGATAATCAAACCCTTATTAAAGCGACGGTAAGAAGGTGGGATAGTGCAGCTCATGATTTTCGTATAGACGATGTGAGGACATTATGCTAGGGGCTTAGGTGCGTAGCCTCAAAAACACGATACAAACTCATAATTATAGGCTTACGACTGATGTCTTTAGTTTATGATGGGGGATAATTAGTTAATTATTCGTTGAGTTATAGACAGACAATTCTGCTGCTAGAGTTTATCATTCCTCTTATGGGCATTTACTTGGGACGAACATATGTGTCACAAGATAGGCATAGTGTTGGGTGTAGTGCGAGTGCCGGTCAGTGGGCGTAATAACAAACAGGTTAGGTGGATTGATGAATTTAGTAAATGTTAGCATGAGTAGGAGTTGAATCATACTAATTAATATAACTTGATGCTTATCTTATGCTATACATAGAGATGACTGAAGATGAGTTTGAGATTGCTTGACATCATATTTTCTTTGATTATTAATTCGCTTATCATATTGGGTGTAAATGCAAGAAATTCATTATGCCAAGCAATTTCTTATATATTATTATGCTAGAGGTAGTGTCACTTGTTAAATATTAAATTATTCATATTTGACATATGATGCAAATTGATTGCAACCATGGCTTGGGCTTTTGTGGTAGTTACTTTGTCAGTCATTTGAACTTTTTATTACTCACTTTCATACTAGCATTGTAAAAGAGTATGATCTTCTATTATTGTAGCTTAATTTCAGCATATACTCTTATATTCGGAGTCTCTACTCGCTTTTATATAATTAATGGACTTGTCATAACCTACAGGTTTTACTACTTTTTCTCTTTATTTTGGTCTTACCTGGTAATGATATATATGCTGCTAATGCTTCGAGCCTATACATGAGTCTCTTATAATAGCAATCTCACATGAGGAGCACCTGCCGAATTCGGTTGTTTTATTTCTACTACCACTGAAAATTTCAAACAAGTTTAAATAAAGCTATTTTAGATCTAAACCTCACATGTATTATGCACTAGTTTTTAGTGTTGCTATCACACTAGGAGAATGATTATTTTTGTTATTTGATATAGAATAATACAAGGTTTTGGCAATTTAAACTCTATTTTACAAGAAGGAGATGAAAACTTATCTAAATTGTATTAGAGACATTTAGTGACTTTTTTTGCAAAACAAATATATTTTTCAACCTTTTGGATAAAATGCTGAACTTTTAGAGTGTTTAGAAGAATAGGTTCAAGTTTTGGCACTCAAAAACCTGCTTTCGTGGAAGGCAATTCTTTATTATAGCTGGTTTTAATTTCTTGAGAGGAGTAGGAATTTAATAGTATTTCAGTTAAATTAGTGGCGTAGAATTTAAATCTAAAAGTACTTATTATACAACGTGGGCCCTTAATCATCTATGTGAAATATTATTTGGATTGTAATCATTAGTGTTAACTTTGCACAATTCCATTAGCGCTGTTATAAAATTTAGGAGCTCTTGAAAAATATTTGAGAGAATTGTTGACAGCTTTGGGTGATAACAATTTTTTAGGCTAAAATTCGTCACCTTTTCTTCCAAATAGTTCAAAAATTGGTCTCTCAACTCTTGACAAACCCTTTGGTCTGTTTCTTTATAACTATTTAGCAAACACCTATGATAATATCAGTGTTTTACTTTTAGATAGAAATGCTAACAAATTTAAAGTCTATATCTATAAGTTAGTAAAATAAAATGCTAATCTTATCAAAGATTAATATATATAAAAAGTTGAATTTATCGGCCATTGATTTCAGATAATACATTAATAGATTTAGCTAAGTCTACCTTAGTTTTTCTTTGCCACATAAAGTACTAATCATATTTTATCAATATTTTTTTTGACAACTATATTAAAACGAATCCCTTTTGGTATTAAGTTTGACCGCACAAAATACTGATATTATCAATGTTTTATATATAAGAAAAAGTCACTAAACTTATTAATATTTTTTCTTATTAGATAAAATATTGATAAATTTAGCGTTTCATTGACCGCTACAATAAAACAAATTATTTTTAATATTAATTTTGAGAGAAGGTTTTTTTTATTAAAAATAGTTTTGAAGAGGTAAAAAAAAAAAAAAAAAAAAAAAAAACCTCTTGATAATGATCCAAAACAGGGTCCGGGCATTGGACCGGATTCACCCGGCTCATCGACACCGTTAACCGGCAATGTGGTATACTTGTCACCTACTATGACAAAGAAATCCGGTCAAGACCGCGAGTATTCTCTCTCTCTCTTCCCCTTTCTTTTATTTTCTCTTCTTTTTCTTGCCCTTCTCTCTCCCTCGTCCTCCTCACTCGCACGCAAACCCCAACAGCTGGAAACGGAAACGGGAAGAAGGAGAAGAGGAAGAAGGATAGGGAAGAGGAAAATGCCCGCCCAGAAGCGTCCCCTCCCTCCTCCCTCCGACGACCACCAAGATTTCGCCTCCTCGCCTTCGCCACCCCAACAGAAGGAGGTGGAAGAGAAGGAAGTAGAAGAAGAAGGAGAACAAGAGGAAGCAGAGCAAGTAGGAGACGAAGTGGGCGAGCAGAAGGCAGAATCTAAGACGGAGAACAAGGACGGTAAGTTTCGGTGGGAACTGGCAACTCCCCTGTTGTCACCGTCGATCTCATACGTGTCGATGTGTTTGCTTATTTGTTTTCCAGATTCTGATGCCGAAGAGGATAGCCGGTCGTCTGAGAGCGCCGCGGACAAAGATGAGTACGTCCCTCTACTTTCTCCTTTCCTTTTTCTTTTTCGATGTATGTCTCGATGCTTATTTTATTGACGCCAGATCAATACGTGAGGGTGAGAAAACTTGGATTGTAGATTTGATCAGTATAGCTTTGTTAGATTTCATTTTACCGGGGGTAAGATTGTTTCCGTCTGCTAGGATCACGCAAGCTATAGATGAGCGGGTTTGCTTGCCTATGAGTGTCTCTGTTGACTAGAAGGGAGATTTGATCTCATGTTCGTTTATTTAATAGGTTTTCTTTGCTTCTTCTTATGATTAGTTATTCAGAGCTCTGTCACGAGTTCATGCATTTATTGTTATTGCTGGATCCCTCTGGCACTGAGCTATTGGTGTGAGCTTCCAGGTTCTATTTATCTAACTTATCCTTCTCGCAACTGTTAATCTGAAAGATTACTTATGTACAAGTTAGCCTGCCCGTAGAATTTAGACTTTTTCTTACTTTGACCCTGAATTAGTGAGAGTATATCACACTTTCTTACAGAAACGTATACCTCACAATCACATGGCTTTCCTCAAGATGGCAACAAATAAATAAATAAATAAACACATAAGAGTATGACCGTTCAACTATAAATTTTTGACAATGTACATCTTATGCTAGATTGCTTGAAATCTTAAGTTGATATTTTGATAGACCTAAGAAGTGAATTTAAACTTAAATCAATGGATGTCTTATATTTCCAATGATAGATAAGCCCTACGGGATTTAAATTTATGATCGCTGCTTAGGTATCATGATAACTCACCAACTACTCTAAAAACTTAAGCTATTAAAAAAATATGATTTTTATCTATTATGTTCTAACAGCATGCATCATGATTCAGATTTTACATTATGTACATATTGCCCTTGTCTTCTTCTTCCTCCTCTCTCTCTCCCTTGCATTACGTTGATAGGGAAGTTCTACAGCTTTTTAGATTTGTTTAACCAATAAGAACCTGCTATATCTAGGTTGCAGCAAATTCTACAGTTCGGTTTGTAGATAATCCATTGCTTGTTGGATGAGGTGCTACACTATTAGCATCATAATTTGAAAAAATTCTGCCTTACTGCCTAAGCACCTGCCTTAGACAGAATGTACCTAAGCTCCATTCAGGTTCTGCCTAGATGACTGTTTATCTTGTCTCATGTTTTAATATGTAGTTTAACTTTGAAATTCAAAATCATTGTAGATGGTGGTAAATTGGAGGACTCTGATGGCTTAATATGGTTCTTAATAAGAATGCATCAATTAAATTCTTAGATTGTACTGCATACTAATTTTAACTTTTTCACTAACTATTATTACTTTTTGTTTGTTTATTTTATCTATCTTGAATTCTGTGTGGCCTCCTAGGCATCCATCCAATACCTAGGCATTACATGACCCCTTGTCTGCCCATCAGCTGCCTACAGTCCTTTAAAAGTTAAAACCTTGATTACCATAAGCTTATCAACCTATGTTTTTTTGATGCTCTCAACTTAGACTTGTTAGATGGTAGGTCTTTGCTAATGCAAATTTCCATTGGTTGTTCCCCTTAGAAAACATTTGAACATATGATGATGTTGCAAATTTGCAAAGGATAGGCATAACAGTAATCTGCCCTGCAGAATGCAGATGGGTATCGAATATCTTTCCTTTTGAAATTTGATGTTGGTGGTTTCATTTTTTTTGACTTTTTAACTATGTATATATGCTTCCTTTTCTCCTACAATTGCTAGCAGTTTGAATCGCAGCACAATATATGATATTAGTACATATCCAGGAGCTTTTTCTTAACCTTGTAGATGAATAATTGTGTACTTACAAATTAAATATTAAATACTTGAAGTTTATTGACTTAATTTTGATGTGTTTAAGATCTTAATGGTTAAGTGAATATTCTCTGTTTGTCCCTTTTTTATTTCATTGTTTCTGGATTGATATATTATTTACTCAACTTTGTCATATTATTCACTGATACATGAGCTATATCTGGTCTTCTTTTCTTGCAGTCAATAAACATCACATCCCAAACTATCCAATACTTACAGATGGGGAAAAGCATAGAACTTTTCTTTATGCATTATTGGATGTTTAAAATTCATAAGGTTCCTCTAGATAGATACACTCGATGGACGTTAGCCTCTTTTCTGATATCTTAAGAAGCTCTGAGATGCTTAATCTAGGATATCCTGCAAATTCCATATGCTTTTGGTGTTGTATTCTTAGAAACCTTTTACGTCCCGTCTTGTTGCAATTTCTCTTGTTTGAGCTACTGTATTGTCGATCATTATAATTCCTATTTTTCCTCTCTGAGGAACCTTAACAGCTTTTTATATTAGAGCAGACTTTCACCATTCCCACATGGTATGCACTATGCAGCAAGCACAGTGTGACATTCTTGTCTAATACTAGGCTATTCCAATTACTTTGTACCTTGCCAGGTGGTTGAAAGCATTAGCTAGTTATCTATGGTCAACTCCTGGATTTGTTCAGTTCCTGGCTTTGATTGTTTTTTTCATAAGTTCAAGGTTTTTGTAGTCCCTTGTGAAATTTTATCTCTACATGTGTTGTAGATGCAGATGTATTTATATTTATGTCTTGATATATTGCTGCTTGAATGTGCAAATGATTCTTTCGACATGCTTTATTTGCAGGTTTATACTAGTCAAATTAACAGATATACGCAGAGAAGTGCAATGCCCTATATGCTTAGGTATTAACATTTTTATGATTACTAGCAAATTTAGCAAATTGCTTCATAAAGTTCAAATGCTTTTGTTTTCTATTTGATTTTTAGTGAACGTTAGTACTTATTTATTGTATCTCTTCATCATAGATTTACTCTCATATTTTCTGTATACTTTCTACTTTCTAGAAGCAAATGTTACACACGATCATGTTATTAATCAAGACAATCTTGATTTTTCAATTGAAAGTTGGATTCCTGCATATGCATATCTGAAAACATGATTCCTTTTATACATTTAGCAGATATGCCCCTTAAAGTCTATACATCACACCTTTTATTCTCTTTCAGTTTCAGTAACATTATGGTTATATTATAATTGGATTTCTGTTGCTTCAATGTCGTTCTATGATATATTCTATAGAGTTGCAATTTCCTACTTTACTTCCTAAGACACTGATAGTTGTATATACATCATTGGTATAAATTGAAGTTCTAACCATGATTCTGAGTTTCGGCCGATCCCAAATGGCCAAATTGATCCCGCCTAATACGAGTCCGAGAATATAGATTTGAGTCGAATCGAATCCGACCCGAATCCCTCTCTCTCTCTCTCTCTCTCTCTCTCTCTCTCCATCGGCGGCACCCATGGTAGATCCCGGCAACCTTGATGCTCAACAAATTCCATTGACCAAGATTCGATGATCTCTTCCTTCAGCGACCTCGAGTTAGTATTTTTTTCTTCTCTCATGGCCCATCTCTCTTTCTCTCTCTACCCTCTTCGACGAGCCGCCTCCTCTCTCTCTATCTCGGCGAGTTGCCTCTCTCTCTCTCTCGCTCTTTCTCTTCTCTCTTCGTCTTTCTTTCCATCCTCTATCTCATTTTTTGTAGTCATAGAGAGTGAGTTAGAGAGATGAAAGAGAGAGAGAGAGAAGGGAGAGAAAAAATTGCATTGCGGTAGTAAGATAGAAATTGAGGGAGGAAGAGTGAGAGGAAGGGAGAGAGAGAAAGAAGGAAAGGGAAAGAGAAGGGGAAGAGAAGAAACTAAAAAAAAAGAAAAGAAATAAAGTGATGTCGATAGTAAGAGAGAGAAACAGAAAGGAGAGAGAAGAAAGGAAAAAAATCAAAGTTTGAGTAAGTTAATATATTTTTTTAGTTTTAGGCTTCATATATAAGTAATTATTATTTTCTCATTTTCTTGTTATTTTTTTATTTTTAAAATTTTCCTATATTTTTGTTATGTAATTATAAAATAATGTGGTCCGATACGTATCAATTTTTTTGACGACTGATATGTATCGTCTTGGAACTTGGTTGTAACTCTTCTAGATTCAAAATGCTATATTTATGTGAATTGAAAGAAGTCAATAAGCATGTCCTCGTACACGAGGCTCCTACCTTTCCTTTGTGGGATCTTGGGAGGGATGATGTATGCAACAGTTCTTTAATTCTTTAGGAGGTTGTTTCGAAGATTTTGGCCTATGATCATTCAAGAGGCAAATATTACCACCAAGATTTGGCCCCTTGCATTTAAGAATGCCCCGTTTTAAAGTCTTGAAAATAATCTCTACAGAGATGAGGTTAGGCTATGTCAAGATTATAGAAATCACGATCGAGATCGATTGCTTGGGAAAACTATACGGACTAGTAGTATCGGCCTCGTAAGTATCAAGCTAATTTTTAATTGCAAAAAATATTGTTAAGTGCATGAAAAATCCTAAAAAAGAAAAAAAAGAAAAAAAGGATAATATAAATTACTTTATGTGAGTCAATGGTATTTCCCTTCTTTCTAGTAAAAAACAGAAGTCTGAAAACTAAAAAAGGAAAATAAATTTCCTCATTTTGTAAAGACTTCTATAACTCTCTAGTCTATTCTCCCTCTCTCTACTCTCTCGCGCAAGTATAACCAACACTCTTGTCTTACTATCTCCCTCTCCTCTTTCACTCTCTCCTTCTCTTCTTTTATTGCATATTCTCTAGTTTCCTTCCCCTCTTTCTCTTCCTCTGTATATTGCTGCAACAAAGGAGAGAGAGAGATCATCGGAGATAGGGTGGTCATCGAAGAGAGAGAGGTGGAAGAGAGGTCGTCATTGAGAGAGAGGAGAAAGGGTAAGAAGCAATAAAAGAGAGAGGGAGAAACAATGACTCACTAGCTTGCTAGAGTTTGTGAAAGTCGTCGGAGACGATCACTAGATATTGCTAGATGTTGTGGACGCTGAATCTACTAATCACTATTGTGGAAAAGAAGAGTGGAAGACAGAGAGGGTAAAAGTAGGGGAAAGAAGAGATATTGATCCCTAGTTAGGTTGGGTCGGATCTAGTCTAAATAGACCGATCCAAATTGGGATCGGTCATCTTGGCCAATCCTATCGATCCATGTCCAATTTTGCCCAATTTTGACCAATTCGAATGAGCCTCAACTAAAACCAATCTTTTCGATTAGGACGGAAAACTGGGAACATTAGGTTTTTTACATCCTTCCTATTTGAGCTTCACGTAGTTCTTTGTGCACTTGGATGGCTTTATCTTTTAGAATCACTAACCAAGGTTCTTAATTTGAAATAGCTTGCCTTTTGTTGCATAAGACCAAATTCTTCTAAGTGATTTGTGAGCAATGTTTTCAGCTAATTCTGGATAAACTACACAAGTTACTATGTTATCCTAAGTTACTCTCAACTCATAATAGTACACTCATGTTAGTAATATTTGAACAACACACAAGATAGAATTAGCCAATGTTTTGAAAGGGGGTTGCTGATGGCGGGCGGTCATCCCATTGCCTAGCACTAAGGTGGAAGGTGGGTGACAAGGCAGTATAGCATATTTTATATAAAAATTAAAAAAATTATATGGTATATTTATAATTGTTATACTAATATAATTTATAGATCAAAGCATGCTTGTCGTGATTCACAAACTAATACAACAAATTTATTAGCGATTTACCTATTGCTATTAGTAACTAGAGAAGAAATTTACTATTACTGTAGCAGTGAAGAAGGCCAACCGTTAAAGGGAGAAAGAGAAGGAGAAAGGGAAAGGAAAAAAGGGAAAGGAAAAGGGAACTAGGAAGAACCTACTATTATGGTGGCAACCTTTCACTATCGGCAGCCAAACCGGGAGGTGGCCATCGAGAGTGAAAAGGGAAGAAAAAAGAGAAGAAGAGAAGAGTTTGAGAGGTACCTTGCTCGTCGCCATTGATTTCTCGCTGCCGCTCGAAGATGATTGAGAGGAAGCATTTTTAGGGCTCAAATTGAGAGAGTGAGGGAGAGAACGATTGGGGTTTTCCTTTTAAATGGTTAATAGTTTAGGCGGTTAGCGAATAGTGAAGATCTGACCGAAAAATCGAAACTTACCTCCATTGCAGGTTGACTCGTAATTTCATTTAGTGGGCCTCTCGGCCCGCCAAGCGTGCCCTAGCAGCTAGGCGGCTAGGGTTTGAACACCCTCCCTATTGGCGTGCCGGTTGGCATGCCACCCAACCGGCCACTATTCAAAACAATAGAATTTGCCCTCTTTAGACTAGTACTTTGGAAATTCTTCCTTTAACCATGTATTTAGAGTAACCCAAAATTTGCATCAAAATATAGAGACCATAATGGCCCCTTATTCTAGTTTCCTCCTGCTTTATCTAATATTAGAAATATTAGCAAGACTAAAGACTGCTATGCTAGTGGCATGTGCTTCGATACACTATCAGCACAACCTGTGTCGATCGACATAGGGCATGTCAGATCAACACGGCTTCACATGCCAGTTTTTAAGGTATTTTATAGATGTTTTTAGTTTGAATAAGGTCAATTCTAGAATATGTATTTCTCTTTGTTGTTCCTAAAAGGAGATTTTTATTTTAAGAATACCCATTTTTATGTTCATTTGTATCTTGTAATATGGGTGTAAAAATTACTTTTGATGTGATAGAAAGTGGAGAAAAAGATGAAAAAAATTGTTTTATTTTTTATAAAATTATCATGAATACTCTTTTATTTGATATAAAGTAGGTTCATAGCATAAATATCAATGATAAATTAGTAATTAGGTTAGTGTGTGGTATAGGATGTAATTTTGATAAATAATATTTGTATTCTAAAATAAGGTTATTATGATGTTTAACTATTATTTTAAAATAAGGAGTTGTATTCTATAATAAGAAAAAAGTTATTTCTAAAGTGAACATGGGCTAATAGTATGATAGCCACTTTGGTAAAAAGTGTCTATCGTACAATTATTCTGGTTGGTAATTAGTGCATATCAGTGTTTGTATAATCCTGTTTAGTAATATGTGACATGAATTGTTTGCTTATTGCTATTTCTTGCTAAAGAAAAACAAATAAATTTCTATGGAAATTATTTTGATCTTTTTATAACCACATTTGATTATCTGTATTCCGTAGCAGCATGTATGTAAATTGAGTTTCTAATAAAAGTTCTGTAATCACTGAAACTTTCTGTCTACTAGGCATAATTCGGAAGACAAGAACAGTTATGGAGTGCCTACACCGGTTTTGTCGGGATTGCATTGATAAATCAATGCGCCTTGGGTATGGTCCCAAATAGTAGTCCTTTCAAGCATACAGTATTACAATATTTTGTTTCTATACTTGGTCAAGAAAGGGACAAATTATCATTTACATCATGATAGAGAGACAAGTCACCTTATTGCTTTGTTTTAACTGTAAACTTTTGCAGGAATAATGAATGTCCAGCATGTCGTACTCATTGTGCAAGCCGACGTTCTTTAAGGGACGACCCAAATTATGACGCTCTGATTGCAGCTCTCTATCCAGATATTGACAAGTATGAGGAAGAGGTACTTTTGATAGTCATTTCCCTACTCTTCTTTTAGTAGACTATTTATTGGTTGACTTTATTTTACCCATATGCAGCAAGTAATTCTTTGATTGACTTCAATACTCTGCTGTAGGAACTGGCTTTCGATGAAGAAGAGGATATCCGCAATAAGAAGGTCGTTTTATTTAGCTAGCTGTGTGCTAGACTATGTTGTACTTATATGACTTTGGCTTTGTCTAGTTGTTTTTCTCTCTTATGCTCATACAAATATTAAGTTTTAAATTTTTGGCAGATTCAAGCATCCATAGCTGAGACGTTTCGACGACAAACAGAAGCACTTGGTAAGAGGAAGTCTACTTTGAAGCAACCAGATGACACTTTTATGAGAAAATATCAGGTGAATGTCCGGGCTCATGGGCAGAACAATTATATGCGTGGGAGAGGTAGAACAGGTGCTCGTGATACTTCCGTAGCAGTCTCTGATGATGAGGAAGAGGAAGCAAATGGTAAAGATGGGAGCAAAGAGTCCTCTTCTGCAGATGAGCACTCTCCGGATGCAAGGCAGAAAAGATGCAGGAGATGGCCAGTACCACGATCTTCACCGGCTAGAACTTCAGGCATTGTTTATGTTGGTAATGAAGAAAATGATGATGTAGCAGTCAGCAAAGAAAATCTTAACACATCTCCTTTGCGAGTGGGAAATAGAGAGATGCTTGCATGGGGTAAGAATGGTACCCGGAGTCAAACTCGACATGGCAATGCTAGCGGATCAAATAATAGGATGGTCAAGGGCAGCCGCATAGCCAAGTTGGTGGACTATCTCCGGAGCTTATATGAAACTGATAGTGAGGTACAATTAGTGGATTACAATAAAAGTTAAGTTCTACCTTCACTTCAATACCAGACTTTTGCATTGACTTATTTGAGTGTTTTGTGATTTCATTTACAGTTTGATGTACATCTGATTCTGATTCCACTGGGTGGTCAAATCATACCTAATTTGCCAAAGTTGTATCTCTGCTGTCGCCCAACCTTGTCCATTAGACAACTTTCTCAAGTGAATTCTTTGTTCTACAAACTCTTTTTGTTGATAACTACAATATTTATCCAAATGATTGACAGAAGCTGTTGATGTGTATATGTGCAGTTCATTTCTCTTCAACCGATGATTTTACACCTCCCATGTCGATTACTACGAGTTGAAGAAGTTGAGGTATATGCGAGGAGATCTAAATGCCAATCTTTGCTGATCAAGGAGACCACTTCTTCAGATAACGCTGACCAGTTGGATACTCTAGAGGGCTTGGACTTATTGGAAGGAGAAACATCTCTTGCAGAGCTCCATGCTTCATTCAGTTCTGTACAAGGCGATCTGGTGAGACTCAGCAATTCTGATTGTAGATCTAGGTTTCTGTTCTGGTTGTGCTTTGCTAACTGTTTCTATCTTCTCTGCTATCAGGAATTGGTATATGTTATAAATATGCAAAGCTAGAGAACAGCAGGGCATCAAATTCTTCCTTTCTTTCACTTTGAAAGTAACCGTTGCTGATTAAGGATCTGCTTCTATGAAAAGATGTATATAATGCATAGAAATATTAGTAGATCACCGACCAATGCTGAAATGATTAGTGATGGCATTGCTCATTATTCTCTCAAGTCTTATAAAGGATTGACGTCAGATGGGAAACTCGCACAATCAGTTGACCGCTGGAAGATGAGCTAGGCATTATCTCATCATCATCCAACAGTATCGGTTCAGCTTAGAGCATCGCCCAAAGAAGAACTGAGTTACAGATCATCAATACATAACCAAGTCTTCTTCATGGTTATTGAGAAGTAAGAAAGAAAAAGGATCATGTCATGTTTTTGGTCAGATTCATTTTGGGAGAAGTTCAAATTCTTATTTGCTAGGGTCCTCTGGTGTCATTTTACTGTATTGGAATATTTAGGAAGTCATGAACATATATAATTATGTATTCTTTCAGTCTTTCCGTTGGAATATTATGTTCTAATCTGCTAGTTCGCTGCTGTATTTTATTGAATTGGCAATTTCAGGAAGTGACATCCTACAACTTGTGCTGGACGATCCTGCATGTCTTCACTTGGCCTGAAATTACTTGTCCTTGCAGTCCTCATTAGAGAAGTTTGTGATGGAAAATTTGTTTGTTTTGTGGTGTATATTAACTGAAGCATTCTTTGGTAAAGTTGAGTTAACGCCGCGACCCTTGTTTACAGAATTAAACTAGTATGTTAGCTTTCGTGACGAAATTTTGTTATATGTACTCTTGGACTTGCGTAGTTACATAGTAACACTTCTCTTGTTTCTTTCTTTTGACATCAAATCTGGTGTTTCTTAAAATCAAAACAAATTGTCTATTTGAATCTGACTTGCCTTGATAGCTGGATAGTGGCATAGAAATGGTACTCCCTTGTGCACGAATGAGTTATTTAGGAATCTGGAATGATGATTAAACGAAAAACACAGCCTTTAGTCCCAACTCAGCTCGATTTATAGGATTTAAGGATTTAAAATTTATAAGGGAATTATCCTTAATAGAATCACATAGGTGGCACAATCCTGATGACTAGCCTTACAATGATGATGATAATGAAGATTGTATATTTCATAAAATCTATGCTCCTTTCAGTTCATAACTATTGAATCCTCTGCAGCACGATTTTGTCTATTATTTCTAGTAACATCTATTCTGATCAAAGTAAAGAGAAAAAGTAGGAATTCCATAGGTTAAGCAACCAAACAATCAGGGGTTCAATAGCCAATTAGAAATGATTGAAGACTATCTTCAAGAAATGGTTGAAGCACTTACAATATGCAGCATATCAAATCTAGAAAGTGCGGCAACAAAGGGGAGGATGCAATAAATAGCAAAGCAGACTTTATAACATCAGAGGTGCGAAAACCCAAACCTGACAAAAAATTAACCATAAAATGAACGGAAGAAAAAAAAATTTTAACAATAAAACTAAAGGAAGTACAACTCTGTATTAGTTGTTTTAGGGCCACATATATGTTATCCTCAGTTTCTACCCCTGCTGCATCTGGGAGCAACAATAGACCATCCCTCTTCGTCGGGCATTGCTTTACTAGGCTTTGGCTGGTCCATAGTCATTTCCTTCGGCTCAGCATCATCCACCATCATTTCTGCTAACTCTTCCTCTTCGGAGCTCTCGTCTTTGTTGTCATCAATCAACTGCATCACACGATGCAAGTTCATATTATGAAGCACACAAACAGAATTTCACAGCCTGCCAGGTCGTCACAACACTAGAATTTGGATTAAGCATGATTGTGATATTACATGGTTTTAGTTTTTGGAGAAAAGATTGGAGATTAACCCCCAATTAAGATGATCGTGATATTACATGATTATTTGAAGATATGACAGTTAATATGATTAACCAAATGCTAATTAAATAATCATTAAATGCACTATACAAACATAGCATTCTATCTCTCTTATGAGGTTGCATCTATTGCAAAAATAGTTACTATGTAAGAATGATGAACCTTTTGCCAACTTGTTGGCACAGCTTCATTAAAGCAGTATTTCTTATCTGACGGACTCAAAATGTGATTATTTGAAACAATAAATAATTCTGAAGTTTAAGACAACTTTCAACAATTTGATACGAAGGGACAACTGTTGACTCTCCATATTTGAAGTAGCATAGAGTTTCACAAAATAGAAAGGTGCTTTACATTTATCTTTCAGCTTGTAAAATATAAGAAAATGTTTTAAGTAAGACATAAAGTGCCTTTAAGCAGAGAAACAATTGTTAAAGATTATGCATGTCCTGACTAGTAAATTTGTTAGAATGTTTTAATATGGCTCGAATTTTCGGTTTCGGTGTTTCGATTTTGACCCCTAAAAAAAATAAATATTTTAGAGTGAAACATAATGGTTTTTGTTTATTGTAGTCCAATATAAATGTTAAAATTAGAAATCTTTATAGTTTTGTCCTTAACCAATGAGTTTTGGCTTTAGGTTTCATCAAGTTTTGGTGGTTATTGTTCTATCTTGGGTGAAACTTCAAACCTTACCTTCTGACAAACCAGTAATTCATATCTTCTCAGGTCTTACAATCAGCTCTAAACATATCAGCATAATAAAATTAGACCAAAATGCAGAAGACTCTGTAAACTGTGTTATTTAATTACCTGTCTACTTTGAGAAACAGCATTTCTTTGGGGACCTGCCTCCCTCAGCTTCTGAATTGGTTCATAGTTACCTTTAAGACAATCTTCGTGCATAATCATCAATTCCTCTGCTATCTGTTAGAC
Source organism: Typha latifolia (assembly GCF_019914945.1). Taxonomy (NCBI): domain Eukaryota; kingdom Viridiplantae; phylum Streptophyta; class Magnoliopsida; order Poales; family Typhaceae; genus Typha; species Typha latifolia. Next base: position 1,286,995 of record NC_133097.1, read on the forward strand.
AATGAAAATGTAATGACTTACAAAGAAATTAAGTAGAAACGCAAGATTCTGAAGGAGTTGCTGTATTGTTAAATTGTTATCTAGAGCACACTATACAATTCATCCAACAACGCATCCATTCCAGCATGTTTCTAAATTTGGCTGCACAGATTCATGCCTACAACCATTATTTGATGGCGAACATACAAGGCAAAAGAGTGCACATATTTCTCCATTAATGGTTTCAGCTAATTACACTCAAAGAAGCATAGGTATAAACTGCAATTAGCACTTGTTCTTCAAAATCTTGAGGCACACAAGTGGAACCAAGTTCACAAAGTTAGAAACTGAAGCACCAAACATACAGATATATAGGGTCAATTAAGGTAGATTTCTTATAGCATAAATGTAAAATTTGCTGCTTAAAATATGTGGTACAATTAGTGGTTAATAGACCATCAAAAAATGGATGAACAAAAACAAGAAAGAAGTACAAACAAGGACAACAAAAACTAACGCTTGAACCCAACTATTTTAATTCAGATATATGGATCTTTTTCCTCCATCATAATGCATTTCACATAACATTCTCCATCAACTGAACCACTACCATATCTTTCCCCACTACCTAGAGAAATACTTGGTCTCTCTTCTTGGGGTGACATCATTCTTATGAAATAATTTTTCTGACTTATGTGCTATTTCTTATCTGTTGAACATAGTTCAATTATCAATCTTGCAGGTTCTATCCTTTAATTGTAATAAATGCAATTGTCTAATTATATATCCATAATAGCATTACACATCCATTTCAACATTTTTATCTTAGGAGTATGACTAAAGAAGGAAAGAGCAGTAAAGAAGCTTGTCGCTTTCTATTCTCGTCAGTTCTAAATTTTCTAGCCTCAAGAGAATAACAGGATACAACAACATACATAGTAGAAACGTGCAATACAATTTTCAGCAGCATGTCAAGCTTAAATGACATTTCCAATGTTATGGAGTAACCCAGAAAATGATTGTGGGATAGATTATGTTAGGCTTGTCCATACACCAAGAAAAAGGGATGGTACATAAATAAAAATCCTTTAAATTACGCATAAAGAAGTTCTTTTATAGAGGTGAGTTTAAGGACAAGAAGACACTATCATTATCAATTATATAAATAAAAATAAGAAGACAATTATAAGCATACTCTTGATTAAAAGATTAAAAATGAACCTAAAGTGTAACAATATCAAGTTTATCCAAAAAGGTTTACCATACTCCCTCCTAAAAGAATTTCTGATTTTCTTCAAAGTTTTGAGTAACCAACGTTGCTAACGAACAAAAACAAATTTTGGCTAACTTCCAAACATCAGAAATGCCTTCTCAGAATAATTTTTAACATGTTCACATTCTTAACAGACTCTTGATTAAAACCAAGTCCTCTATAATCTACATGTTATGATTCAATCACGTGGGTCGAGTTAGTTTAGTCAAATTGAGTTAGTTAATTAGATTTGCTTATTACTTTAAATTTTAAATAAAGTGGATATAAGATCAATAGGACAAATTGGACCTGATCTGCTTTGATTCTACTCTTATAAATAAGAGTGATCATAGGATAATTATCATGAGTGGAACGATATTGAGTTTAGTTATTTTTATTATCTCATCTTTATATTTTATCGTAACCATTAGATTGCTTTTACTTTCGTAGGAGTAGATTGTAATCCTAGATCTATTCAAAGCATCCAAACCTTAGCCACCATCTTCCTCCATTAGCCACTCTACCTTACAACCGCCCACCACAACCCATAGCTGTCTGCCACCCTTCGACGATCGCCACAACATCGAATAATTACCAATATATCCAATTTTTGACCTTCCTTATTGTTTTTAACATTGTACTATTTTTAACTTTTCACCCCAACTTCAGATTCATGTGAAACCAAAGCCATTAGATTCATAGCTTGTGAGGCTACCATCTATAAAAATCTCATATTTTCTTATGTCCAGATCGATCTAGATCTGATTCCTAATAGTGATATTAGAGGTATCGTTCCTGGGTCGATGGTTAGAAAGAGATCGAAGAAGATAAATAAAAGAAAGAGTAAGAATGAAGGACCAGGAACTCATCTTTGTTCCTGAAGGAGTTACTCTAATGCCATCACCACCACTAGTAGCCATCGCCGACAACAAACCACCAACGTGGGAAAGGGAGTTGGTTGAGTCCATGGAATATCAAAGGAGATCTCCAAGAGGATCGAGAAAGCGATTCAAGTCTTGACGACCGTTCTCCTATCCCAGCACAACCATCTGCACTGCCAACGCCGTCGGCCACGGCAGAAACAAGTCAACCGCGGCTAGAGGAGTCCACCCGTGAAGGTAGAGGGGAGTCCAAACTCCAAACCGCCTCAACTCCTCCTTCGACTTTGGTAAAGCTTGCTCCACCCATGTAGACCCTCCCAGCCATAGTTGCGACGTCGAAGAAGCCCTCAGCAACAAATACCTATCGTCATCTTCCTCAACTACGGTGGAAAACAGTGATTGGAAACCTAGCTTTCCACCGGCAGCAATCCAATCCATCACCAACAACACCTTTGGACCACCCGCACACAAACCATGGTTGTCATTCGTGTCAGCACCGATCAGACAGCCACCATCGACAACCATCTTGACTGCAGCAAAACAATGGCTCGCGGGCTTGGGTTCGGCCCTTCTATGGCCAAGGCTAGTCTCCCCATCTTGACTGCCATCCAGTGATGGCCACCATAGCCACAGGTGACCGTTGCGTGGTCGAACCCAATGGTCATGCTTATGGTGATATTGGCCCAGGCAAGCCACACCAAGGTAGCTTTCGCCAGCCAACAGGAGCCAGTGGACCTGCCGGCGATGCACCATGGTCGCTGCTGCAGCAACTGGAGCCCAAGCTCGATTTTCAGCTTCTATCGCCGCTCGCCGCCGTGAGGACCTGCTAGGCGTCGATTACCACCGGCCAACAATCTTGTCCAACTATTGCCAGCGCCCGTGTAACCTTTGGTGGTACTCCTAGGCCGAAAATACATTTTCAACCCTAGGATTAGGGTTTGGGCTATTGGTTGGGAGAGACGAAGTGCACATATCTCAAGACTAGCTGAATTTTTGCAATCTAGCTTGACCACCTCATGTGAACGAATTGGGAACCCATAAGCATGACTTTAAGCTCAAGTGTGAGCCCGAGAATGACTAGTGGAATAATCTGACGGACCCACATCAACTGATCAAGCCTAACCTGCATGTAGACCTGTGAGCCCATAAGCACAAAATGAGCCAGAAGATCCAGCTAGCGTACTAGTCACCTTATGACAATGTGTTGAAAGCGTGGTGGATATTTATGATCCGACCACATGAGTTAAGTCATATGAGCTTATTGCTTTAAATTTTAAATAAATTGGATGTAAGCCTAATAGAGTGAATTGGATCGATCATTATGATTCTACTCCTATAAATAAGAGTAATTATGGGATAATTATCACGAGTGGAATGATATTGAGTTAAGTTATTTTTATTATCTCGTCTTTATCTTTTATTGCAAACATTAGATCATTTTTATCTTCATAGGAATAGATCATAATCTTAGATCTATTCAAAACATCCAAACTTTAACCATCTTTTCCCACCAGCCACCCTATCTTACCGCCGCCCACCACCACCCTTGGCCATCCACCACCCTCTGACGATCGCCACAATATCGGATAATTACCAATCCGTCAAGATCTGACCTTTATTCACTGTTTTATTTTTTGACTTTTTACCTCGACTTTAAATTTATGTGAAGCCAAAGCTATTAATCCGTAACTCGTGAGGCCACCACTCATAAAAATCTCATAATTTTCTTACGTACAGATCGATCCAAACCTGGTTCTTCAAGTTTGCTCAAAACTATAAATTTGAATAATACTTGGGCCAATTGCTAAAGGCCTTTACGTGTCCATTTCTTTGAAACCTACAAGGGCATCTATTATGTTTAAATGCAAATGCAACTTATTTCTGAGTGCTTCAGGAAAATAGGTAAGAATTCAGGTGGAGGAGAAAACTTCTAGCCTACTTCAGTTTAGGAGAAGAATAAATTGCTTTAGTAACTAAGCACAAATTTTTTTCATCAGAAATCAGTTTCTCTTTTTTATGATACTCAGGAGTTCTTTCTGAAACTAAATACTTGTTCTCTTGCAACACATCTCTTCGCACCCTACCATTAAAATCTTTGAATGAATCCATGCAAGATAATACGACAACCCATTACTTGGCATTGCCTAAACCTAGTATTCTCATTTTACGGGTGTGCTATCTATAAACACCAACATCTAACAAAACCACTGATATTCTAAATCTGCTTTTATTTCAACTTGACTTGCAGTGAACCTAAATCAATACAGTCAACACATCAATTAGATCTGCAAACAATTTCATCCTCTCAATTGCACCATGAATTACAATATACATAGTAAAGAAATTTCACAGGATTATTCTATTATCATATCATCTAACAGGATTAAAATCATCATTATAACAAGAGAAGAGCAGAATACCTCCTCCACACTCCCATCCTCGATCTCCGTATTGAAGGAAACCACCATGCTCTCATCAATCATATTCTCCAGATCATCGATGTAAAGTGGAGCTGAAACGGATAAGCTTCCATCAATTTACCAAATTCACATCCAAATTGAACAAAAAAAAAAAAAACACCATCTTTGGAGGAAAAAATCCTGACCTTTGGATTCAACGAACAAAGAGAGGATGGAATCGGCGAGCTCGTCGGCCTTCCTCCGGGAGTCTCTCCCGCCCCACCCATTCTCCACCGCCATCTGGAGTGCAGTCCACCGCGAGAGGACGAGGGAGATCCCTTCCCGTAGAAACGACATGGACTCTGGAGATAGAGTTGGAAAAGGACCTCGTCGTCCTCCTCCTCGGTTTTCCACGTTGGTAGTATCCATAGTCTCTCCCTGTTTCGCTTGGAGAGGAAAAAGGGGGAAATTTCTTATTAGGGTTTTTAGAGAAAAGAGGAATTCTAGGGTTTTGACGGCATAGGAGAACGGAGTGGGATTCGGACAAGTGGGTGTAACCGAGTTCGAGCCTATTCATGAACACCAAATCACCAATCTTGCTTGAATTGATAGTATTTTTAATTCAAGCCAATTTCGAACTCTAGCCTTGAATTGCTAATATTTCTAAACTGGTAAATAATTTAATGCCCAATAATAAATTATATGTATGATCCGACGGCTGTAACAGCCGGTTTTACCGGTAAAACTCATCCGGTACCTGTTCCAACCCGTGAAAAAGGGTGTATTAGTCCTTTTAGCACTCCCTCTCGCTTTACTCTTCCCCTTCTTCACCGACCCCCGATCTGTTCTCGCTGTCTCCTTTTCTCCTCCCATCGATCTCGATCCATGGCTTTCATCACCGGACCGGCGATCTCTTGTTCTTGATCTTCTCTGTTTCTAGGGGTTCTGGAAAGAATATTGGGCGATATAGAAATGGTCATCCATCTCGATCCATGGCTTTCATCACCGGATCGACGATCTCGATCTCGGCTCCGGCGAGGAAGCCGATCCAGGTATCACGATCTGATCTCTCGTTCTTGATCTTCTCTCTTCTCGCTTTATTTTTTCCCTCCTTTACCGATCTCTGATCTTTTATTGGTTTCTCCTTTTCTCCTCCCTTCGATCTCAATCCATAGCTTCGATCACCAGATCGGTGATCTCGATCTCGTTGTCATGAAGCTCGCCCTTGGCTGCCATTGCCCTCGCCGCCCTTACCCTCTTTTGGAGTGAAAAATAGAGAAAGCTGAGCAGAACCTATCTGCATGATATGAGACCCTCTTGAGCGTGAAAGGGCAGCTCCAAAGCTAAAGGCTCAAGACTAGTATGAGGCACTTTAAGAGAAGGAAAAGGAAGTTATTGAGAAATTTGAAGTAGTGAGGAAGGAAGAGAAAGAGATATCTGACAAATATATTTCTGTCAAGCAGAAGAGGTAATGCACTCATACTAATAGAATTTTGTAAGAAAATTCTTCAAAGTTTGCCACAGTGTATGCTCAATTAACTTTTTTAATCCATTAAAATATGATTTTCATTTTAGAGCTGTGAGGTAGAAAGTACTCAAAGTAGCATTTTATCTTAAAATGGTAATTGCTGGCAAGCTCACTTATGTGAAATTCACGTTGTTTGCTTGATGATCATTGTTGACTTAGATATCCAGAGATTTGGCATAATGACGTCTTTATTTCAAAGAATAGCTTTGGTTAATCTCCAAAGCTGAAGTTTCTTTAGCTATGCTGATTGACATTTTACTTCTTGATAACTATGTAGTAGTCTACATTAAAGTTGTTCTTGGTTATCCAGGTATGACCTATTTATGGAGGCATTAGACCATATCTCGAAAAGTATTGACAAAATTTACAAGCAATTAACAAAGAGACACACACATCCACTTAGGGGAAGAGCATATTTGAATCTAGAAAATGAGGACGAGCCGTTCTTGCACGGCATCAAATACACAGCAATGCCTCCTACAAAATGCTTTAGAGATATGGAACAATTATCTGGTAGGGAGAAGACTATTGCAGCACTTGCATTGCTCTTCTCCATTCACAGTTTAATATTCTTTATCTAAATCTGCTATTCATCTTTCTTTGTCAATTATTGGTTAGTAATAAGAAGACTGCTACTTGCTGCTTAAGCATTTTTTTTTAAAAAAAATTCCCTAAGCTGGCTATTGTGTTTCTTGGAAATTCCTGATTCTACTGAAATGTGTATGGTGCCATGCTTGACGCCTGCATACTGATTAATAAGTGCTATTTACATCACCAGTAAAAGTGTAATACAATTTTCACTTGCAATGTGATGTACTACAATTCATTATGTTCAGATTTAACAGGACAATCAGTCTCCTTCCATAAAAAGAGCTTTCACTTGAGTCTGTCAATTTTCTGGGCTTGTTTGATTTATTTGGATCACTCATTTGCTTACCTAATAGGAGCTTAAGCTTTGAAAGCTTTATCTTTACCTCCAGAAAAGGTATCTTTAGATGTGTTAAGTGTTCTCTACCTTATTTTCTGCACAAAATTTTCAGTTATAGGCCATCTCCATTCTTCATATTGGATGAAATTGATGCGGCTCTGGATAATCAGAATGTTTCAAAGGTTGCTAGCTTTATTAGGTCAAAATCATGTGATCGGTCTAGATGATGATGGAGGATGTGGGTTCCAAAGTATTGTGATATCGCTGAAGGTGTTTCTATGACAAAGTTGAGCCATTGGTTGGGGTTTATAGAGACTTAAAAGAAGGTAAAAATGCTATATTTATTATCTCCTTGTTCATAAGAATTTCCAGTCGGATATAATTACTATCTGCAAGCTTGTGACACTACACTGTATATTATATGTAGCTGCTCAAGAACTTTTACATTTGATCTGACCAAATTTAGGGAGTCATGAAGCTGTCTTAATTTGTGGTGAATCTGTGAGAGACTACCCACTGTAATGTTTCGTTTTGTCATATCAGACAACTGTTTTGTTATTGTAAATATCTTTATTAAATAATACGAGCCACAGAATTATTTTTTAACTTTGAATGATCGGACGAGCATTTTAATTCGTAGCAAGTGAATAAAATTAATTTTTTTAGTCAGATGCAACAAACAAAGCTCCAATTATCTCAAATGAACTTTTCTTTGTGGTAGGCATCGACTTCCACATGGCAATGCCGATTTCAGCCATAATTCATTACTATTGTAAATCACGTTACCGATCATTAAATACTCTATTTCACACATATTTAATGTTAAATTCAATATATATTTTGCTAAATATAATTCGTTATTCATTTAGGAATTTGTTTACTATATTTTATATAGGGACATAAGGAATTACCAAAAAGAAAATTCAACAAAAATGCAAATTAGAACCTCAAATATTTTCTATTTGGATATACATTCTTTCAACTTTGACCCTGATGGCATTAATGGTATACTTATATGCCTATACTTATATTAGTATTCTGGTATATTGACATTCTTCTTTTATTTCTTCCATTACAAAATAAGTGTATAAAGATCATAGGAGGCAACTTTATCACAGGAGACAACTTTTGAATGAAAAAAGTAAGAAAGAACTAATGGAAAACTAATAAAATGAGTATTAAGAGATTTTTAATAGTTTATAGGATCTATGTATTAAAAATAACGTTAGCAAAATATATAAAAATAAATGATAGGTCAAAAGATCTAAGTATAATTATCCATATAATTTATTTATTAAAATCCTATCTAAGATTTAACAATGCTTCTGCCGAAATATTATTCTATATCATAACTTTGATTCAAGTCAACATGTTTTAAATAAGATTAAATTTAATCCAGCCTGATATAGTTACTATCTGGACACTATATTATATGCAGTGGTTCGAGAACTTTAATATTCGATCTGACCAAATATAATTCGTTATCCATTTGGGAATCTATTTACTATATTTTTATATAGGGACAATTTTACTTATACTCTTAACTATTTTCTATTTTCATATACATTTTCTCTAACTTTGACCATGTTGATGGCATTAATGGTAAAGGCAAAAATAACATAAACGTCTCTGTACTTATATTAGTATTTTTATTGTCATATTGACATTCCTCTTCACTTGAGGCAATTTTTGAACAAGAAAAGTAAGGAAGAATTAACTAAAAACTAATGAAATGAGTATTAAGAGATTTTCAATTGTTTACGAGTCTATGTATAAAATTTTTCTTAGCAAAATATATTAAAATAAATAATAGTTTAGAGGATCGAAGTGGAATTAATTTTTTATTTTGTTTATCAAAATCCTACCTAACATCAACCAATGATTCTGCCAAAATATTATTCTATAGTATAACTTTGATTCAATTCAACCTTGAATTTGTATCAAGGTTGTTTCAAATGTGATTAAATTTGATCCCGAATTAAAATTTTATGTCCTACATATATATTACTTCATAGATATAGATATGCACAAACATAAACACATATATAGTCATATGCTAGATTGAAGCTAATATTGTCATAGTTTTGGACTACACATTAACCCTATCATAGATTGGGTCACCTGATTATTCGATCCAATTGCTAACTTTTAAAAAATATTTAATAATATATATATATTTCTAAATATTATAAAAATAAAAAAACTATCAAAACTAGTATAATTGTATGTATATCCCTCAAAACCTATATATTTATATAAAAACCGGCATAGTTACTTTTCAGATTAAGTTATTTAATATAAAAAATAAAAGTACTACTAAGTAAGAGAAATATTTGAAATTAAAATAATGACATCCTTATCTTTTTTTACGGTTAAATTGTTTAAATTTTAACGTAGGTTCTCTCCGAGGGATATTAATGCCAAATCAAGTTTAAATTAAATTTAATATTGATTTGTAGTATCCATAGATAAATAAGTTTATCTTTATTAAAGTCAAACTCAAACTTATAGAAGTTGAATTAGATCAATGGTCGTTTTGTATAGTTGAGTTGTGGTCCCATGTATGAGTGTAGCCGATTCGAGCTTGATCAATCGTATCTCTAGTCAAGCTTGAATTGAAAATAATTTTAAGCTTAGATTTATAATCAAGCTTGAATCAAATTTATTTTAATTGAAAGCCAGCCGATCTGGTGAGTCAATTCATAACGAGGCTTAGCTTGAATATTTTCGAGCCTATTTTGAAGATCAAATTGGTGCAGCTCATTTTTCAGATCGAGCTTAATCGAGCGAGCCGAGCTCGAGCCAACTTGATTATTTTGATTGCCCTCGGCACGTGTGGTGGTAGAAGCATATTAAATATTATTAAATTCAATTTAGTTTTTTATTCAAGTTTTATTGGATTATGTGAATATTAGAATTAATTTTATTATTATTTAATTGTGTATATTCATATGTTAATGCAGATCAGGCGAAGTAGATGAATATGATATTTACTCATAATAGTTAAAATTTTCATATAAGACAAACCTTACCTAAATAAAAATATTAAATTAGACCATGAAATCATGAACCGATCCATATTAATCAAAAATAAAAAATACAAAAATACAAAACTTTACACATCATGAGGGCATCTATAGGTGGGTTTTTGAAAAATTAAGAGAGAGAAATAACCCTGATTTATTAATGGGAATTTATTTTTTACGTTTATCTCTCTCTATCTCTCGAAATGCATGAAAAATCACACACAAAACCCAACCTGATTTAGTATGTTTCTCTTTCATTTCTTTAAAGTTAGAATCTTTTTCAATATATTTTATATATTTGCAAATAAACTTCTTATTGGTATATTCTTTAAATTAAGGCACCAAAAATAAAAATAAAAATGATATATTTCATTGCCCACTTCTTTTGAATAAGAATAATCTTTAGAGTGCTTGTCTTCATTGTGCCTATTTGAAAATGGAACAACTTGTAATGTGTCCATACTAGAAGGAATGATAGATTATATGTTCCTTAATAATTGTATTAATCGTGTAATATTTTTTACTATCAGTATGATGCTATTATTACTTCTATCGATCAAGTCTTTCTATCAGTATGATGTTGTTACTTCTATCAATCAAGTCTTACTCATTTTTGTTTCTAACTTCCTAACATTTAAGTTGTTGCGTACTAATATTCTAAATTGATTAACTCATGAGTTAGCGTTATCTAAGTTGATATAGTTAAACTCTGATGAATGTATATAGATAACTATTTTGTATATAAGAATAAAGCCATGATATTCTAAGTTGCTTCTAGTAGTGTTTGGGATAATAATATAATATATGCAAGTAACTAGTAGTTAATTTTTAGTATATAATAATAGTGGATGAAGTTTAGATTTGGTATGTTGCTTACTTAACATTTTTTTTTTACTTTACTTGTAGGTTTCAGTTTGCCTTCAAGACATGCACATATTAACATGGTATGTCTTAAAACAAATGTTATTAGTATTAATTAAGTTATTTAAGATTAATATTAAATAATATATATATAAGATTGATTAATTATTTTGTTGTATTCATATGTTTTGCTATTATCAAGAGATACCAAAGATTGAAATTGAGATTACCCACCAAATCATTTTTGGAACATTATTAGAAAACTAAGTGAAGATCAAAAGGAGGCAATTCGGGAGCTTGGATTTGGTTTGATGCTTCTTATGTATACAATTAAAATTAGACGTATTTTATGTTTGTGGTTGGCTGAAGCATATGACCCACATACAAGAACATTCAGAATAGAAGATGATTACATTCCTATTGATTTGTGGGATGTTCATTGCCTTATGGGCTTACCCGCTACCGGCAAGAAGATAGAAATTGTGGAAAAAAAGACCAAATAAATTTTTACATAGTCTTTATATGGACCAAACTAAAGAAAATATTACTCTTAGTCATTTGGCTAAATGTATTGAAGAAAATAACGTTGCCGATGAACATTTATTCGTCGATTTATGTTAATAATGATCGGTACAATATTGGCACCAAATGCAAAAAATGAGGTGCGACCTTATTTTTTAAACATTTTGGAAGATATTTCATACATTCAAACTCTTAATTGGGTTGATTTTACGCTTGAGTATTTGCTTGATAGCTTGACACTGTACAAATCCTAAGAAAGCAAATATTTAAGAGGAAACTTGGCATTACTTCAGGTATTATTTTTGCTGATAATTTTCATATATAGTATACTTGACATCTTTTGACTAAATTTAAATTTTTAAATACAGTATTGGTATTTAGAATATATAAGAGCTATTGGAGATGAGTTTGAATATAGCAGTCATAAGTATCCACTAATCGTGCACTCGGATGATAATGAAATTCTAAAGAGAGATCGGTATGATGGAAAATATGGGCGAGGCAAAGGAGAGGTATTCAAATTAATTTTTTTTTTATGATGTATCTAATTTTCTTTTCTTACTTGTTTTTCTCACTTTTGAGCAATAGTGATACATTTAAACATGAGGAACACAAAACTAATCGAGAGGTAAAAAGCTTTACTTATTAGCAAATATGTCTTGTATGCAATTTAGGTGGTTAAATTTATTTTATCTAATATTACTTTTCCTAAAATATTATTGTAGGATAAGAACATAATAGATACTTGTGATGGTGATGATATTATAATTGAGATTCCTAATTATGCGACCAACATATCGAAGGCAGATAATAGTGAGGTTAAAAGGAGCAATTTGGAGAAGAGATGTGTATCTCATGAAGATCGATTCAAGCAAGTAACCAAAATGAAACTGCAGCAACAAGATGATCTTTTGGTATAATTTTCATACTTATGGATTAAATTTCTTTTGATATATCTAATTATTATTGTTAACAAATACTATTTATTTACTGTAGAGTGCCCTAGATAATATTATAAAATATCTATCAAGCTTAGAGCAATCTTTGCAACAGCATAACAGAAATATATATAACAGAATATCCAATATGGAGGAAGATGTAAAGATTAGTATAATATACTCATCACTTCAGCATGATTATTCTCTACTTTTATGGTATGAAAATTTATATATTTGAATGTAGGAAATACTTCGAAGATTGGATGCAAAAGAAAAGAAATGCATTTGTCAAAAATATGTTCATGAAAAAGATGCAGATAATGTCAGTAATAGTTGCGAGTAGGTTATGAAGTTTTCATCACACAATAATTCGTCAAATAAAAAACCCGAGGTTTTACAAGAATCAAAGAAGCATGTCAAAGAATCAACAATGGCAGAAAGAGTGAAAAAGTTAAATGGAAGGCATCGAGAACCAAGTAGATATTATAAATCACCATATTTACCAGTTGAGCGAAAAGCTAGTGCACAGTATAAATTTGTCATAAATGTACACAAAGATCTTACATTTGAATTTGAGAATATCACAGATAATGCAGAGCATTGGAACATATTAAAAAGTGATGATGCAAAAGATATAAGTTCTCAATATTCGAAGACTTTCACATCCAAAAAAATTGCTGCTATCAAATACATGATGATGCACGGTTCTTCAGATGAATATATTATTATTATGGAAGATATTAAGCTGAAGGGTATATGAATGGATTGTCTGGTTACACATGCTAAAGAAGATAATATGAATAAATGGATACCAGATGAGGTATTTAGAGGTATTTAGCTAAATTTTTTTTCCTTATATTTGATTTCCTAGCATAATTTACTAATTAGTTGTTTGATCGTTGTTAGGTTATGAATTTATATGTAAAAATTTTGAACTATGAGAAAAGCGTGGCTGGGTTACATATTTTGTATGAAAGCACATATCAATATCAATGGTTGCGTGGATTGAGGAACAATTATAAAAATAATCAGCATTGCAGCAAACGAACAGAATCACGAATTAACTATTAAAAAATTTATATCCCTCATTTTCATTTAAAAATGTCATTTGTATTATATTTTCATATTTAGCTAGTGTTTCTATATCAAATTGATATTTTGACGTTTCACCGTGTTGACTAGAACTTCCCTCCATATATTTGATAATGAAGAAAACCTGAATGAAACATGATAAACGATAAAACATGTGTTAAATCATAATAATGTATTAAAACATAAATACTAACAATAAAAGATGTATAAACATATGCATGCCATAGTATACCCACAATATCATAAATAATTAATCATAAAAGTAGAAGCAAATATCCAGCTCAATCAAGGAGCCAAACAATGAGCCAAACAATGAGCCAAACATCAATATAATGAGATTAGTTTGATAATTGGTCTCAGTTCTCAACATTTAAAACTTAAACTAGTAAATGAGGAGCATGACCAACTGATTGTAGATAATTATTGTCCATTAGTCAATAGGAATTATGTGTCTTCTTTAACTGATGTTAACTATAAATTTTATGCTACCAAGAACAAAAAATATATAAGTCGAATAGTCGATAATGAGTAAGGTATAAACCTCCCTATTTTCTTCAACTTTGTACTTTAAAACAAAGCAAGTTACTAACAACAAATAAGATAATAAAGGCTTAACTAGCTATTTGAACCCTCAAGAATTCGTAATACCAAATCCGTTAAGATGGTTGACCCGAGAAGTAAAAGATTAAGCCATAGAGAATATATCACCATTCTTATGGAGACTTTATAGATAACCCATATAACCTAAAGGGTGCCATTTAATGGTATAAAAGTAAAACGAGTTTCATTTTCCTGGCTTTTTTTATACATGTGACATTTACATTTCATAAATTGCTTTATAGTTTACTGGTCCTACTGCTACATATATGCTATATGCCTATATCACATTTTATTCTCATTTCGTTAAATTTGTATTTTGTCCCAATTTCATGGCAAATGGTTCAATGCATCTTTTAAAATTATAATCTTAATCCAACATCTATAATAGCCAAATTTCATACCGGGTATCGATTCCAAAACCACCTTACATAAGAAAAATAGTATTCCCCTAATATCCTCCCTTTACCACATCATGGGGGTTTACAGGAGATCCTAGAGGCTTGCTCGAAAAGGCTAACTTTCCAATTTTCTTATTATATCTTTGAAGATTTTAACCATTAGATCTTCATCAAAATGATTAATAAATAATTAACTTTACGGTACGGAAGAAGCGCTTTACACATTTTTTTCTTCCGTTAAGATTTTTCTCTTAAATATAATTATGCCTTAATTATAGAAGATATCATTTAATATTAAATAATTTAAATTTGACTATTTGGAGATAAACTTCAATTTAAATATAATTCTCTATCTCTATCTATTAAAATTTAATTTAAATCAATCTTAAACTAATGGAGATATATGTAAATAATTAAAAATAATCAAAAAGATAAAATGTAATCAAATTTTCATCAAGTTAATTATAAAAGACATCAATACCCTTATTTTGATATATATACAGTACTCTTAGTTAATAATATATATGACTTTTACTTAATAAAATATTAAGATAATATAATTGTTAAAAAATAATGTGTAAGGTTATATATCTAAAAAAAATAATATGTATAGATGGCTTGCATTGTTGTAAGACTTTTTGGAAGAAAAAGGATATAAAAAAGACAAGAAATTTCAGTGAGATTTCCTTATAGAACCACGTTCCTTTCTTAAGCCAATATATAGCATACAAGAATAACTCCCATGGATCGAGATCAAAGGGAGGAGAAAGGGGCGGAGAGAGAGATCTGAAAGGAGTTGATTTGGGAGAGAAATTACTTTGACTTTAATAGTGGCATGCTTGATTTGGAGAGAAAACTGAAAACAGAGCATGGGGTAAAAAATAAATAACATGACATCTAAACAAATATCTCTCCTCATCAGATTTATGGTGTGAAAGCCAACGAGATGTTGGCTAACATAGAATCAAAAGTTTTGATCTCAAATACTCATCGGTGATTCTTAGAAGTCTAAAAACACAAAAGAAAAAAGTAGCCTTACCAGAATATTGTGGGATCTGCTTCGACGACGCACCGACGGTGTGGCTTCAATTAAGATCGAAAGAAAACGAGAGAGAAAACGATTGTGCGAAGAGAGGATTCGAAAGCAGAAAGAGAGAGAGGAAAAAGAGAGGAAAGAGAGAGGAAAAGGAGAGCATAGAGAAACCAACCGTTCATTAAAATTTTATTTTAAAAATAAATACCTATTGAACCGGTCATCCTTCTTAATTGTTTTACATTCCCATTATACCTTCATAAATTCTGACCGTTAGATCTCCAATTAAGATACCTACTCCTGGGGCATGGAAGAAACACTCTTCTAATTTAAGTAAATTTCGAAGTTAATTTAAAATCGAGTCAAACCTAAATGAGAATTCATAAAAAAAATTGAAGTCTAATTTAAGAACCTAAATCAGCAATCCAAACAAAGATGAGAAGTTGTAGTTGTTGGACATAAATATATGGTTGCCTACATCGACTCTTACAAATTTGGCTCTGATAAATCTCAATCCCTAAAATTGGAGGCGGAGATTCTTAGATTTAGACTTGGGCGAACTCAAACACAATTTTTGTACATATTTATAAAATATCGTAAATGCATTGGCTTGAATAAAATATCTTACTAGTTTTACTACATATGCTTGAATAATTGGCTTAATAATCTTTTAATCCAACTTTTTCCAAGTAAGATTAAGTATTGATTTTAAAAAAGAAGAAGAAGCTATATGCATGAAAACATTAATGAAACCATCTTATCCCTAGTAATTAATAAACAGCCAGTTTGGATGGCTGTTTATTAAACTGAAGACAAGGGAGGAAATAGAATCTATTAAACTGAAACTAAGAGAGGCAGGAAAGAAGGAAGAGTCATTGCATGACGATGGTCTCCTAGAAGTGCAACGCATTAAAGTCCATGGCGAACCGCAGCTTCCGTCCTCGTTGCTGCTGCCTCTTCGCGACCGCACTCTCCTCTTCTAACTTCTTCATCTTCTTCAAGATCACCTCCCGCACTGCCTTGCCGGAATCCTTCTTCGAATCGGCCAGCTGCTTCTCATCCATGGCGAAGCCGATCGATAGGTTACTTGTTGATTTTAATTAACATGAATAATATATATATATATATATATATATATATATATAGAGAGAGAGAGAGAGAGAGAGAGAGAGAGAGAGAGAGAGAGGAGGTACTTTGCTTGCCTTGTAGTAGACGTGCTGTCCGATTCAGATACCTCGGAAGCCATCACTGGTTGATCTGCGAAGGAAAATCTTTTTTTTCTGTAATTGGCCAAAGAAATAAGTGCAATTGGGCTTTCTCTTTTGACTTAACTAGGAAACAAAGCAGAAGAACTCGTATGAATTTGGATCTAAAGATCTTACTCGAACCCAAACCTGACTGTAACTCAATGACACCTCTAAGTGGGCACCTATTATAATGGTTACCTCAATATCCAGCACCTCAGGCTCAGGCTTGGCTCGGGCGCAGTTTGACTGTGGTTTGCTCTGGCTCAGTTTAATAAACTAAAATATATATATAATTGAATGCTAATTTTCTTTAAAATTATTATTATTTATTTGCTAATTTGACTTTTACAATTATTGCTTTTTGAAATATTTGCAATGTCGCACATATAAAGATGAGAAAGATTAAGATGAAAGAAATATAAGACAAAATAATTCTTAAATAAATTATTATAAAATAAAAGGAGTATATTGGTTTTTTTATATTAAAAATAACGTTGTTGAACAGTTATAGGTAGATTATAATTATAAGGGATTTAAATAACATAGATAAAATTTCAAAGAGGAATTGTGAATTTAATTGTCCCAAAGAAATTAAATTATATTTTCTCTTATATATAATTTTAATAGCCAATATGACCTATATTCTCCTGCTTGTGGGTGGTGAACCAAGCCTTGGTTGCAAAATTTACTTGGAGAACGCTTACTCATTCAAATTATCCTTGAACTCTGATTTTGAAGACAAAATACTTTCCTCGGGTATTATTTTGGCACACTAAGCCTAAATATAAATGAAGTTGGATATAGAGCTCTTTACGACAAGTTAAAGGCATGGTTAGGCATCGTCCTCGCTGGATCATTCGAGATGATTCTTCTATTTCCATCCTAGAGTTTCCATGGATCCCTCTTCGACGGATAGAAAATCTTTTTATTTCCTATGACTCCATTCACTTGTGGGAAGAGCAATTCTAAAAGAAGTATTCTAATTTTTAATACTAGAAGAAGAAAGTTATAAAGAGTAATAATTATATTTGATGAAGTATAAAATTAATACTAAAGTAACGAAGAATAGTGATTTATATTAGGAATTTGTGATATTTTAGACCAAATAATGAAAATATCCTTAATTGTATGTCAAGTAATAGTAGGTTATATTGCTGAATTCAAAAAGGGGTTGTCACAAAGGCATCTGGCAAATGCCAAAAGTTGACAAGCCAACATATTAGATTTAGCACCATTGCTTATATCCTCCTCCTTTTCAAACCTTAAGACGTAGAAACCATCTTCCGTATCCGACGCCGAAAATCCCTTGATGTCATTCCATAGAACAGCCAATATAGCCTTGAGTCTGGCCAGGGGAATTCCCCTCCCCCAAAAGAGCTCAAATAGTGAATTGCTACCATCTGTTTCTACATCTCTGCAATATTTTTGGTTCCACTATCACATAGTCCTCAATTTAAGCCCTAAGCTTAGCTAGTATCTCCTCTAGGATGCGGCCATGTCCTCGCTGCTGATGGACGCCGCCACGGATGCCGATGATCTTAGCAAACCTGTTGAGTGGGCTCTAAAACTTTGGAGGACACTCTTCTTAGGTGCACATGTTTGCCTTCAGCTAGGGTCAAGGGGGAGCTTCCTTCTATTCTCTGGTCTTGAGCACCAACTTAAGTTAGCTCAACTCCACAATTGTGCATGGATTTTTCTCTTAGTTGGCTTCCCCATCCTTTTCTTTTTTTGAGAGAGAAGTTGTAACCAGCTTAAATTGAAATAGTCTGGGTAACCATAGCCACCAAACCATCAAAGTTGAGGAGATTACACAACTCAATAGGAGCTCCTTAGTAGGCCCTATCGAGCACAATCTAGATGCAACTTTAACCTGGTTGGCAACCCAATCTACCACCCTATTTCCTTCCCGATATACATGTCAAATACTATACCCCACAAAACTATATAGTAGTCAAAAGCAATCCCTAATTAACAATAAAATCCTCCAAGGGCACTCCACCTATTTTGACAAATCTGGACCAATAGGATGGAGTGTAGCTCCACCTCTACCTTGCTGCGTCCTTGAGTCACACCATCTCCAAGGCCAAATAAAGTGCCCATGCTTCACTCACCAACGTCAATCCCTCTAGTGTTGGCTGCCATGGCATGGCTATCATGATGTGATTCGGACCACACTGAGTCATCCTATATATAGATATAACTTATAGGATCTATTTTTTATTTTATTTTAGTTATTTTCTTTAGAAAAATAAGGATTTTGGATGTTACGTTCGAACGCGGAGAGGTCATATTTCATTGCCTCTTGCGAATGCCTGCATACGTTAACATCAACAGAGAATGCAAATTGTGCGTTCGAACGTGCTCGACTCTATTCGAATGCACGTGTGCAAACGCTTACAAATGTTTGCATCGATAGTAAATGTGCTCAACCCAGTTCGAATGCGGTCGGCGAGAATGCAATGTTTCGAGGGTTATTACTTGTTAGTTTGTTTTGTTAGGTTAGCCTCTTAAGATGTAGATGGCAACCTAAATGGGATTATGAATAAATATTGAATTTTCTTCCCTTCCTTCTCTACCCTAACTTTTTTTCCATCTCGTTCAAGCCCTAACCATGTGTCATCTCGTTGCTGGTTACCTCTAATCCCCCTCGACTATCGAGTCCTCCCTCCTCGGGATCTCGACCAACTTCTCCTCCCTCATCCTTATTATAACAACCCAATCTTAAAAAAAAAAAATTAAAGGGCACGGCGCGACCGGCCACACTGTGGCCGACCTCGTGCCCATGCAAGCTGCTCACGCAGCTTGCATGATGGGGCGCCACGTGCCCGCGATTGCTGTCGCAGCCAACCGGCTACGGCCAGCTGGCCCCGGCACCGCTGCTACCCCTCCTCCACCGCCATCTCTCTCTCTCTCTCTCTCTCTCTCTCTCTCTCTTGCCTGGGGTCGGGCTGGCCAGCAGTGACCGATGCCCTCCCCGCCAACCCAGGTCTGCACCTCTCTCCCCTTCTTCTCTTCTCCTTTTCTTCTCCATTCTTCTTCCTTCTCCCTTTCTTCTTCTTCTTCCTCAGCTGATTCTTCTCTCCTTATTTTCTACAACAGCGTTGGGCTCGGCCAATGACAGAGAGCCGATCTTTGGGCCAAGCCAAAGACTAGTACTAGTGATCCCTTAATGTTTTTGTTAATTTTTATTATTCATTATTTTACTTAGGTATTTCTGTATTAATTAATACAAATAGATTTAGACATTATTTATGTTAATACATATTCATCATTATGATTATTGCTAATTATAATTAATTAATGATTGATTAGGTTATAAACTATTACACATAAATATAGGTCATACGTATATTTATTTAGTTATTTATTTACTTATATGTATATTAGATTAATAGATAGATTTGTAAATTATAATTATCATATTTATATTCTAATAATCTTATGATATATATTTTAAGTAATTCTATTAATTTATTATATATTGTTATTTTTGTAACAAATAAAATACTAGGCTTATGTATTTATTTATTATTTTATAAAGTAATTTCTAATTAATCAAGATATAATTATAGTTAGGTTTTCATCTATATTTATATTTATATTTTTTATTTGTAATTAAAAATCTAACTAGTTATAAAGATAAGCATGAATTCTAAAACCTTTTAAATTATCATATATTACATGAACGAATTTTAATCAGATAAACGGCTAACATCATACTACTTAAATAATTTCATATTCCGACCCCCCTCTTCAAGACCCCGTGGACTTAGCAATCAAGGCTTGATCATGGTCGTAGCAACATGAACGAGTGGTGGTTTGGTAACTACAGTAGTGGTGAGTAGTCTTATCTCCTAGACGCCTTTCTCAAATTATGTTATATTATATATTATGTATATGCATGCTTTGGCCTCCAGTATGATTATATGACTTTATCTATTAATGATTACAGTCGAGCATATTTTATCATGCATTTGATTAGGTTGATATGAGATATGAGTACATTGGTGATATGTAGAAATGATTATACTGTTATGATTTTATGTCGGGATGATCACTATTATAAGTATGCATGTGATAGACTAGCAAAAGTATACATGTGTTAGATACATGGCTAGAGTTGACATTGCATCATTTTTTTCTCGACTTCTTTACCACCTAAATTCCTGAGTTGCATGATCTGTTGTCGTACTGGATATATGCATATGATTTATCATGTATAGGAAATTATAAAAGTACATGTGTATGTGATGTGATGTGATGTGATATGATATGGTGGCTGGAACGGTATCTGGTCCGGACTGGTACTGGACATACTCTTAGCGTATGGCAGAGTATGGTGATGACTGATGGTTGTACTCTTAGCATATGACAGGGTACAACTATCATTGAGATATCCTTAGCGTATGGCAGGGTATGATTCATCTACAGAGATACTCTTAGCGTATGACAGGGTATGCTCTGAGCTTGTGACATGTTGTGTATCGAGTTTGGGGCCAGGTAACGTAGTCCAACATGGTGGATGATATTCAGAGTTGAGATGGATGACTATGATAGTGAGAGATATGTGGATTATATCTGGCTCTGACATATACGATTATCTAGTGGATGGCATGCATCATGCATCATCATTGATGTGACTAGTATCATTGGATCATAATTGTTATACATGATATGTCATTATATTCAGTGATGTTATATGGTAATTTCATCATGTGATATATTTTTGGTTGAGAATATAATATGCTCATTCATGAGAATTGATTTCATTCATATATATGTCATTGAGGAAACATATATACATGTTCATATATGGCATCATGCTACTTTTTAATTCATATTATCCAGTATATGATTTACTCTCTATTTGAAATCATTGATTCGGGGTAAGGTCTATTCACTGAGCCTTTTGCTCATGACACTCTTTATTTCTTTTCTAACTCCCTCAGATATGTGGTACGTGATAGCGACTTGAGATATCTTAAGAAGATATTTTAGAGCGATGATGAGGTGAGCTATAGATGTAAGACGGTATAGATGATAGTTTATATAGGAATTGAGTTGTACCAGTATTTGATATTTGTACTCTATTGTATTAGATGATGAATTGTACAATACAGGTCGAATCATAGTGTACTCTTATATTAGCCGTTTTAGTTGTATCTTGATGGTTTGTTGTGGCCTGTGTGGGTCCTGCCAGATTATGTAGTGGTTTAATGTATATTATTGTAGACTGGGATATTCATATGTTAACAGGTTTATTTGGTTAATAGTATGATTTAATTGGTGATGGATTATGTGATCATGGATATGTTAGCAGGTAGTATTTGATGATGTCATGATTGTATGTGTACAGGAGAGTATCTGTGCATGACGGGCCCCGCCCGTCCTATCGCATGCGCCGCGCGTGCCGTGTAGGCGCGTGGGCATGCACGTGCCCGTGTCGGGCGGGGGCATTACACTTATCCCTTCAACACCACGTGCCACTAAATCCATCACGATTATCACCCCCATTATTACCATCATCATCACCCATCATCTCCACCTTCACCTTAATATTGCGTATTTCGTCCTAGGTGCAGTTAGAATCTGCAAAGGGTGTGAATATCAAAAATGTAGATTAGGAAGACATGGAACGATTATTACTAGTTTTGTAATTTTCTGACTATGGGAGAATATTTTAAAATTATTCTCCTCCAATTGAGCGGACTCCCTACATCCAAGCTTGGTCGAGAACGGACATACGAATCATAACAAGTGGTATCAGAGCCACCGCTCCTCGTACACCATGCCAACAACCAGATCTATATCATCAAGACCCAATGAAGGCACCTTCGTTGAGGGGGAGGCCACATATATTATCAGATTGGAGGTAAACCTAAACTTATTGGTCGAGACTTCTCCGACTTCTACAGTCAACTCAAATCTGATTAATATGTTCGCAGATATGATGGAGACGCAATGAGCTATAGAAGCATCGATGGAAGCAATGACTCATGTCCTCTTAGGCTCACCATGGGGTATGGCGGCGATCGAGTTCTCTACTTGAGCTTGGGCTACACCACTGATAGAACCACCTTTTAACCAAGGGACACCGCCTCCACCATTATGTACCAAGCGAGAGGAAGATCATGAAGACCTCATGGGCAGTCATGCCAAGGGGTCTTTGCTGTCTACGCTGCCCAAAAGGCTCAACGTACCACCATTGGCTTTTTACCATGATTGAGTAGTGGATCTACCTCACCGTGATGACGATGATGAGTGGACAGATTATGAAGAACTAGCGACCCCTCAATATCATCCTAGGGATGCTGGATTAAACCCAAGGGAAAGAAAAACCAAGGGAAAGAAGGCCCAATTGACATGAAGAAGAAGAACATGGCATCCGTATAAGGACTGACTATTCGCCTCAACTTCCCACCCTTCAACGGAGGAGATCCGCTCGATTGGGTTTATCGAGCGGAGCAATTCTTCGAATACCAGTGAACACCTAAAACACAAAACGTGTTGTTAGCATCTTTTCATCTCAAAGACACCACCATCTGATGGTACCATGCCAGAATTGAGCTCAACCCTATTGAACGTGGGAGGAGTTCGCTGATGCTATTTGCGTCCGATTTGGACCCTCTAGTTATGAAGATTTCCAAGATGCTCTCACCAAGCTAACCCAAAGGACTATGATAAGAGCATATTAAGAGGAATTCGAGTGTGTCAGCAATCGAGTGTGGGGCTGATCGCATTCACAACTCAAAAGCAATCGAGTGGCCCTAGACGGGACATTCAAGCCGAAGTGAAGGCTGCTCGTAGTGCCCGTCTAAAATTCAAAATGTGGTTTTGTGTACATTCGCTGGGTGAACTCTAATTTGATGATACTCGATCCTCAAATTAAGTTTGTTGAATATGGTCACCCTTGCAAGCTCATCCAGCAGCTCCTCTATGATCAGATTGGGATACCGATCCTTGACAATGATAGCATTTAGTGTCGGTAGTCAACACAAAAATGCCACGACCCATCCTTCTTTCTTACCAATAACACGGGTGATGAGTACGAGCTATGACTTGGTTGTATGAGGCTTTGCTCCAACATCTCGGCCACCATCTTGGAGATAACTTCTTTTTGCATATGTGGATACTAATACGGTCTCACGTTTGCCGATGTAGCCCTAGACACAATTTCTATGTGATGGTTCATCGTTCGCTTCGGCGGCAACTCCTTTGGCTCCTCAAATAGTCCAGCAAATTTATCTAATAAATTAGATAAATTAATTATAGTACCTGGACTCATTTGAGGCTCATCACCTACTGGTCCTAACTGAAGAAGATAGGCCCAATTACTCACACAAAGTAGCCCCACCATCGGCTGCATTGCTGAAATCGATAAGGACCAAACGCCATTAAGCCGCACCTCTCTGTTTCCTTGCTAAAATTTCAACCACACACTTTAGAAATCAAATATGACGGATCCTAAGCTTTGCGATCACTAAGTGCCAAGGATGTCCTCTTCTTGCAATACCAATGGATAAAAATCCATAATGATGTCGTGTCCTTGTACTCAAACCTTGCGGTCGGTTCGGCGTCCAAGCCCATCTTTCTCACCAACTTCTTCTCTAGAAAGTTGTGTGTACTCCCGGAATCGAGCCCAATCTTCCTAAGAAGCCTCTTGTCAATGAAGTTGTGAGTGGACTCGGTGTCAATCAAGATTCTCACTATGGTTTTCTTGACTACACCATTCACTTGTAAGGTCTTTGGTGCGGCTGTCCCGGAATAGGCATGGAGGGAGATTCCAATCATAATGTCTTCCATGGGCTACTCATCTGCTACTCTTTCTTGATGTTCAGCCACACCCTCATCTTCAACTACAACCTCATCCTCAGCTTCCTCCAATCTATCTATTAGCATCATCATTCCCATCAGTTTAGCGCAGCGGTGTCCAAGTATGAACTTCTCATTACAATGAAAGCAAAGGCCTTTGGCTCTTCGCTCCTCCACTTGAGCAAGGGAGGGCCCCATGGGTGCATACTTCGCATCATGGGAGGGCCCCATGGGTGCTCGAGAAGGAACCATTGTAGCAGCAACTCTTGGTATGCCTGCCGTATTTCCTACTGCTATGGTAGGCCAAATCGGGTTGCGACTATCTTAGCTTGTCCAGTTCTATTTGATGTGTATCCTCATTTCTCTATGGTTGTCTTCCATTAGTACTGCATCCTTGAAGGCCTCCTTTAAGGTTCTAGGCCTTAAAGCCCTCACGTCGGCTTGCATGTCTTCCTGCAGCCCCGAGATAAAAGTGCTGCGAAGTTGTTGATTAGTCTAAGGAGGTTGGCAACGACTACTTATTTTCTTAAATTCTTCTTAGTACGCTCTAACCATGGTCCGTTGCATAGTCTTTGAGAGGAGAACATCGTAGTCTTCATACCCCGACGCTCTAAATCACCGCGTAATATTAGTGCAGAAATCGACACAACATTCAATCTATCACGCGCAATGGCTGCCTAAAACCAATGAAGTGCCGCATCTTCAAGGTGGAATACGTGAAGAATTATTCCACCCTATAGAACCAATCGATCGGGTCATCATCTTCGAACTTTGGAAATTCGAGATGCACGATTCGCCCACAGATACCATTGTCTTGGTCTGGATCATATCCAAGCCCTTGTCTAGCTTGAGGAGGATGTATCATGAATGGTTGATGATCCCTCCTTCAGTTTATGTTAACTTGACGCAGTTCCGATTCGTCTTGCCCCGCCCAAGGGTCTAGTCCTCCAAGATGATCTCTATTTAGGTTTGCTCGACGGACGGGCTCACTCGCAACTTGGCCTGGCAGAACCATCCTTGCTAGTCTTTGCTCATAGGGTTATGGTAGCAGAGGTTCTTGCTGGTGAAGATTCTGAACCGGTGGTGGCAGGTTCATGGTGGTAGACCCGCGTCGGGGGCTCGTTGGTGCATTTTCGATCGCCATAGCTTCTCTTGTCGCCCGTATTTCCCGCATCATCTCCATCATCATTTGATTATTGATGGCTATCTATTCAAAAAGAGATCCAATCATGGCTTGAACGCTAGGCTCTTCTGTAGTCAGATTCGATCGGGCGGTTCCGCAAGTGGAAGTTCTCATAGCCATTTTCCCCTCCTCTATTAGGGAAATCTCGTCCTCCTCATTTAGCCGTGTAGCCATGCCTTTGATTGTCATCATAGGAAATACATGTCCAAGAAATGGTGGCTCTGATACCACTCCTAATACAATCTCCCCTTGGGTTAAGGTTTCATCTATCAGATTTTTAGATCGGGACAGGATCTTGCATGGAACTTTAGGAGAGGATTCCGAAAGTTATAGTAGTCAGATTAACGTAAAATTTTGATATGTTGTAACCCTGGAAAGTCTAATTATAGGAAAATCAGTGATACGATTCAGACTTCACCGATGTCGTCTCGAGCACGAATACACTTTAGGAGTGTCTTTATTTCTTGTTTTAATATTTAATTTCTAAGAAAATAAGTTTTCTGTAAGTCGCGTTCGAACACGGGTTGAGTGCATTCGAATGCGGGTGTGAATGTGATTGTGAACACCTGCATCACATCCAGAGATTGTGAATTATGCGTTCAAATGCGCTGTGAACGCCTGCATCGCGTTCGCAAATCTAGAGAAGTGGGAAACAGGTGCGTTCGGTCGCGCGTTCGAACGCTTGCATTGCGTTCGCAAATTCAGAGATGCGTTTGAACGCGATCGGGTGCATTCGGACGCGGTCAGCAAAAATGTACTGTTTAGGGTTCTCTCGATCCCCGGCGACGCCGCTTCTAAGCTCCCTTGACCGGCCAATCACCCTAGTCCCTTAGTGGTGGCCTTCTCCTCCCCCTTCTTCCAATCTATCCAACACTTGCCCTAACCCTTCCATCAACCATAACCCTTCCACCACCACTTTTCACCGGTGCCACCCCATTAATGCCGGTCCACCTCCAACCACCATCATCTAGGATCTTGTGCCTCCATCCACGGATTCTGATCAAACCCCCTGACGTTCGTCCATTAATCGAACGATATTTGTAGATCCCTACATCCGATTTGCCTAAAATTTGATTTATTAGAAAATTATTTTCTGGGGCTACCACATATCAAAATCTCACGGCAATCCAATGGTGGCATATTTCGAGATCTTTTTACAAAGTTCTATGCCAGATCGAGTCCAAATCTGAGAATTGGAAGAGATTGAATCTTGGCCAAAAGGGGAGATCGTATCAAGCTGGTATCAGAGCCACCGTTCCTCGGACACGTGCTTCCTATGCTGACAACTAGAGCCATGGC
The DNA here is from genome assembly GCF_019914945.1 of Typha latifolia. Taxonomy (NCBI): domain Eukaryota; kingdom Viridiplantae; phylum Streptophyta; class Magnoliopsida; order Poales; family Typhaceae; genus Typha; species Typha latifolia. Next base: position 1,313,973 of record NC_133097.1, read on the forward strand.
TGCACGACGAGATGATGAAGAAGAGATTCTCCCAATAGAGGAGGGGGAAATGGTTGCGGAGACTTCCACCTACGGAACCGCCCGATCTAATCGGAATACGGAAGAACCTAGTGTTGAAGCCGTGTTGGGGTCTCTTTCCGAACAAATGACCATCAATAACCAAATGATGATGGAGATGATACGGGAATTACGGGCGACAAGGGAAGCCAGGTTGAATGGGAATGCACCATCGACCCCACGATGCGAGTCCACTTCCATGAACCCACCGCCACCGGTTCAAAATTTGCAACCACAAGAGCCGCTGCTGCCACCACCCTATGGGCAGAGGCAAGCAAGGATGGTTCCACCAGGCCCAGTTGCAGGTGAACCCATCTGACGAGCGTACCACTATGGAGATCACCTTGGAGATTAAGATCCGTGGGCGGGTCAATACGACTCGGAACCACGACGAGTTAATCAAAACCGAAGGAGGGATCATCAACCCTTCATGGTGCATCCTCCTTCGGTTAGACAAGGACTTGGACATAATTTAGAACGAGATAACGACATCCATGGATTGGTTGTATAGGGCGGAGCAATTCTTCACATACCAAGGTACGAAGGAAGAATACAAGGTGACGCTTGGTTTCGAGCAGCTAATGCCAATGAGGCTATCAAAACTTGGGCTGAATTTTGCGCTGATACCACGCGGCGATTTGGAGCGTCGTTGATATCACGCGCTGTGAACGCCTGCATCGCGTTCACAAATCCAAAGAAGTGGGAAACAGGTGCGTTTGGTCATGCGTTTGAACACCTGCATCACATTCGCAAATCCAGAGAAGAGCTGACTAGGTGCATTCAAACGCGATCGGGCGCGTTCGAACGCGGTCAGCGAAAATTTACTGTTTAGGGTTAATTTTGAATTGTTTGGTTAGCCTCTAAAGGATGTGGATGGCAACCATAGAGTAATTATTGATGAATTGAGTTTTTGACTTGCCTCATTCGCCTTCTTTGCTCTCGTTCTCTCGATCCCCGGCAACGCCGCTTCTAACCTCCCTCGACCAACCAATCACTCTATTCCCTTAGGGGTGGCCCTCTTCTCCCCCTTCTTCCAATCTACCCAACACTTGCCCTAACCCTTCCATAAACCATAACCACCATCATCTAGGATCTCGTGCCTCCATCCATGGATCTTGATCAGACCCCCTAATGTTCATCTACTAATCTGACGATATCTTGAGATCCCCATGTTTGATTCACCTGAAACTTGATTTGTTAGAAAGCTCTTTTTTGACTTATCAAAATATCATGATGATCCGATGGTGGCAACTTTTAGGATCATTTTACAAAGTTTCGTACCAGATCAAGTCCAGATCTAAGAATTGGAAGAGATCGAACCTTAGCCAAAAGGGGAGATCTTATCAATCAGAGAGCAGGATCTGGAGATATCTTCAAATAAGTAGGCAAACATCAGAGAGTCCATTCTATGGATCCGAGGATGGAGGCATGGGATCCTAGGTGGATAATGGAGGTTGTAGGCCGGCGGTAATAAGGTGCTGCCGGTGAGTAAGGTGGTGGTGGAAGGATTATGGATGATGAAAAGGGTTAGGGCAAGGGTAGAGAGATTTGAAGAAGGGGGAGGACTAGGCTGCCCCTAAGGGACTAGGGTGAGTGGTGGTCGAGGGAGGCTAGAAGCGGCGAAGCCGGAGAATGAGGGATCGAGAGAGAAAGAGAAGAAGAAGATTAGGGTAAAAACTCAATTCATTTAATAATCCATTTTTGGTTACCATCCACACCTTAAGAGGCTAATTAAATAATTCGAAATGACAATTATTAACCCTAAAAATAGTGGATTTCCGTCGACCGCGTTCGAACTCACAAAAGACGTCCTCTGTCGATGTGAACCTGATGTAGATTAACCACGTTCAAACGCGACATTCGCGCTCGATCGCATTCGAACGCATATTTCACGTTCTCTATTTTTGCGAACCTGATGCAAGGTTTGCAAGCACGTTCGAATGCACCCACCCGCGTTAGAACGCAACCTACAAAAATTTTATTTTATTTTCTTTGAATAAAACACTAAAATAATAAGAAAAGACACCCATATGGTGTATCCATGCTCGAGACGACATCGGTGAAGCCCGAATCGTATCATACAGCTCCTATGCCAACTTCCGATGCATCACATTCCACAATGAACTCTTTGGTGAAGTCTAGTAGAGCTAGAATGGGCGCCATTGTCATCGTTATTCTTAGTTTTTAAAAGGTTGTAGTGGCTTCATCCATTAATCTTAAAGAGTCCTTCCTCAACAAAGAAGTGAGAAGAGCAGCGATCTTGTCATACCCGGTAATAAAGTGGCGATAATATCCAGTCAGACGCAAGAATCCTCACAATCTTATGGTAGTAGTAGGGATCGACCAAGCGGTCATACATACTATCTTTTGAGGATTCGCCGCTACACCTTCCGCTGAGATGATATGGCATAAATACTCCACTTGTGGTACTCCCCACAAGCACTTGGACTTCTTAATCTTCAATTGGTTTTGCTTCAACAAATTCAGCACATCCTCCAAATGCTGCCAATGCTCCATTTCAATCCTACTATACACTAATATATCGTCAAAGAATACTAAGACATATTTTCGTAGAAGAGGCCAAAAAAATATTATTTATGAGGCCTTGAAAAGTAGCTGGAGCATTGGTGAGACCAAAATGCATCACCTGGAACTCATAGTGCCTGTTCGGAGTCCGAAATGTGGTTTTGTGCACATTCACCGGTTGAACTCTAATTTGATGATACCCGGCCCTCAAGTCAAGCTTGCTGAATATGGTCACCCCTACAAGCTCATCTAGCAGCTCTCCTATGACCGGAATGGGATACCGGTCCTTGATGGTAATAGCGTTTAGTGCCCAATAGTCAACACAAAAACACAATGTCCCGTCCTTCTTTCGCACCAATAGCACGAGCGATGAGTAAGAGCTATGACTTGGTTGTATGAGGCCTTGCTCCAACATCTCGGCTATCATCTTAGAGATAACTTCTTTTTGCACATGTGGATACCGATAGACCTCATGTTTGCTAGTGTAGCTCCGAGCACAATCTCTATGTGATGATCCGCCGTTCGCTTTGGTGACAACTTCTTTGGTTCCTCAAACAGTCCAGCAAATTTATCCTCAGCATCCAAGCTCAACTTCCTCACTAACCTCTCATTTAGAAAGTTGTGTGTACTCCCAAAATCGATAAGGATGTGCACACAATGCTTTCTAACGAGTCTGTCCACCCACAATGTCCTCGACGCAGAAGTACTCGAATATGCATGCATCAATATTTTCGCTTGGATATCTTTCTCCGCGCACTTCTTCATGGCCTCCTCATGAACTTCCTTTGAACACTCTCCATCACCAACTACCTCATCATCCTCCTCGAGATCGTCGATGAGCATCACACTCCCAATAGGTTTGGAACACCGATGACCGGGGGTGAAACATTTATCACATCGAAAGAAAATGCCATTCGCTTTTTGCTCCTCTACTTAGGCATGTATGAGAGTTTGAATGGGGGGTCTTGTGCCTCCTCTAATATTGAAAGAAGGTCTCAAATGTGGTCGTGGTCTAGTACTATGATACCATCTCCCCTTAGGCTAAGGTTCGATCTATCCCTTTTTTAGATCTAGATAGGATCTGACACAGAAATTTAGAAGAGGATCTCATAAGATTCAACCGTCGGATCGATGTGAATGATATGTTGTAGCCTTAGAAAGGATCCAAAAAATCTAGTTTCAAAAAAAATCGGACGGTACGATCTCAAGATATCATCCAAGAAGTAGACGAATGTCAAGGAGTCCGTCTATGGATCCGTGGATGGAGGCACGAGATCCTAGATGATGATGGATGGTGGTAGACCAGCGATAATAGGGTGGCACTGGTGAGTAGGTGGAGATAGAAGGATTATGGATGATGGAAGGGGGTTAGGGCAAGGTGATAGATAGATTTGAAGAAGAGAGAAGAGTGAGCCACTCCTAAGGGACAAGGGTGAGTGGCCGGTCGAGCGATGCTGGGGAACGAGAGAATGAGGGAGAAGAAGATGAAGGAGACTAGGGAAAAACTCAATTCATTCAATAATTATTTCTTGGTTGCCATCCACACCTTTAGAGGCTAACCAAATAATTCAAAAATGACAATTATTAACCTTAAAAATAGTAGATTTTCACCAACTGCGTTTGAACGTGTTCGATCGTGTTCGAACTCACATTTTGCATTCTCTGTATGTGTGAACCTGATGCAGGCATTCACAAGCGCGTTCAAATGCACATTTTACATTCTCTATATTTGCGAACTTGATGCAGGCGTTCCCAAGTGCGTTCGAATGCACTCCACCCGTGTTCGAACGCGACATACAAAAAACTTATTTCTGTGAAATAAACACTAAAATAAGAATAAAAGACACCCCTAAAGTGTATCCATACTCGAGACGACATCGGTGAAGTTCGAATCATATCATACCACCAGTCGCTGTCTTTGAACCCGTAGAATTTTTAGCCAGCGTTCTAGGTGCAAATCGCCCACTTCGATTGCCACAACTTATTTTCAGTGCCATCTTGAGAGCCGTGTACTTTTTCTCCATCCTCACGGCCTTCTCAAAGGCCTCCTCAGGAGTGGTTGGACAAAGAGAATGAACATTCACTTGTATTTCGTCCTGCAACCTTGAAATGAATTTGCTCATCAATGTCGGTTCGAGCTAAGGTAGCTTGCAATGACTACTAACTTTTTCAAATTCTGCTTGGTACTTCAATACGGTCATCCTCTGAACCATCTTGCTTAATGTGGTAGCAAAATCTTCATATGTCATTGTCCCAAATCTGCGTGTGTAATCTTTCTACAAAAGTCAGCCCAACCGGTAAATCCTTCACCACAAATAGCCGATCTATACTAATGTAATGCCGTTCTTTGGAGGTGAAAGTTTGCCATCTGGACCTTTGCATCCTCCGTTGTCCCTTGACAATTAAAGTATTATTCCACTTGAAACACCCAATCCGTCGGATCACCACCTTGGAATTTTGGGAAGTCTAAGCATGCGGTTCTCCCTAGGATAGTATTGTCGGGTTCGCGATAGATCCTTGGTTTAGGTCTGAACCTTTGTGCTTGTTGATCTCCTTTTCTATATCCTCGAGCACGTCCATCACCATCTTTGAAGGGATCAACATCATTCTCTAAGTGCCAATCCTCTTCATCGACGAAGCGCACCGGTGCCGCACCCCTATTGGGTTCCACCACTGCTGGTCTTGGGTTTTGTATCAGAGATAGGGGATGATATGTAGGAATAGGTAAAAGATGATCATTGACATTAATATGTCGCACCTGGACCTGTGGGGTATCGGTTTGGTGTGGTCCCACCGCTGGTCTCTCTTGAGGCACCGATTTTCGTCGAGGAGATGATGAAGCTGATCAGTTCATGACATATTCTTTTAAAGTATTATGATCATTCTGCATTGCGTCAACCTTATGCAGTAATGTTTGGAACATGCTCCTAAGTTTATTTGCCAAGCTCATGTTCGCACCCATGGACATTAGTTAACTTGGTCCTACCGTGGCTGCCCCAAAGGAATCAGCCTCACGGTTAGAATTATCGTGGATTGAGTCTTCCCTTGTCAGTGTGTTCTCCATTAATCTCCTTATTAATGCCATCTTCCTTGTTTCCACTATTAATGGAGGTCTAAGGTTTCCTTGGCTCTGATACAGTTAGGAGAGACCTTACCAATGGTAAAGGTGACTGGTTGGTGAAGAGGGAGGATGGAGATATGGATAGAGAGACTAGAGAGGGGATAGATGAGGAAAGAAACTAATATTCATTAAGCATAATGATTTTGGCTGCCATCCACACCTTTGTAGTGGCTAACCAATAAACCAAAATAACAATTATTAACCCTAATTCTAGTGGATTCCTGCCAATCACGTTCGAACACGCCTGACTGCGTTAGAATGCACAAAAAACATTCTCTATCGATGCAAACCTGATGTAGACATTCAAACGTGGTTTTCGAATGCCCGACTATATTCAAATGCACATTTTGTGTTCTTTATTTTTGGGAACTGATGGCAGGCATTCGCAAAGGCGTTCAAACGCGCCCCCTTCCGTGATCTAACGTGATTTATAGAAAATTTATCTTAATGAAAACAAATAACTAATATAATAAGAAAAGACTCTAACAAGGTGTATCAGTGGGTATCCAGCTTTCCAAAACTTTGCCTTCCCCATTTTTGGATGAGTTGTGGGCGAAAGCATGCATTGGGTTGCCGTTAGCTTTCCGAGACCAAACCTCCCTAGCTAGCCTTTCGCTTTCCTCATGTTTGATCCATAGTAGTTCAAACCACATAGGTCTTTTCAGTCTTCTACTCTCACCTAGCATCATTAAAAGTAAAGGAGCATGGTCCGATGCTATCTGATCCAAGTGGGTTATTTTGCTTGAGTGGTGGCCTAGCCATTGAATGTTAGCTAGTGCACGGTGTAACCTGATTTAGATTCTGTTGGAGCCAAGTTGGTTATTACACCAAGTGAAAGGCGGTCCTTCATAACCTAGATCAACGAGGCCTGCCTAATAAATAAAGGCCTTGAATGCTTTGCACTTAGGCCCTAATATCGTTGGACTTGCACTTCTCTTTTCGTTAACTAATGTATAGGTATTGAAGTCACCAATTATGCACTAGGGGGGCGTTGATGCTCAAAACGTTGGTGAGCTCCTCCCATAGCCGTTTTAGTCAATTAGCTGGGTGCTAGCATACACAGGCGTCCAACCCCAGGTTTGACCCTTCTTGTCAAAGAAAATGATGTATATTGCATATCTAGACGTCACAAAGACATCCACCCTTCCCACTTCTTTTTTTCCATATAATAATGATTCCGCCAAATCTACCTTCCGCTGGGACTGCAAACCGGCTCCAGCATCTCCTTAGAATTGTTGCCACCCCCTTGGTAGATTCCCAATTTGCATGTGACTCAAGCAAAACAAGGAAATCCAAATTGTGTTCACGATTTAGATCTCGATATCAATCATGGACCTCTTTCTTCATAACTCCCCAACAATTCCAAATTATTGCTTAGGACATGATAACAGCATAAAAAAAGGTAAGTGAGCATATCTCACTAGGTCATCCACCTCTTCGGGGCATGGGATTGGCCTCCTTCCTCCTGCCTAGGCTAGTCTATGGCAAGAGGTCTCTGCCTCGGTCCTCCCCTTTCATATGCCACCAAGACTAGCTGGGCCTGCCCTTGATCTATCTCCATTTCCTCTTGGCCTCCCCCTTGCCTTGGGATAGGACCACCTTCAGTTTTGTGACCATTTGATCATGCACCTCTATGGCCTTTCCTTTGGTTGGTGTTATTGGTCCATAACATACATGAGCAATCTCTTCTTGAACAACTTTCGCTAGGTATAGTCTTTTCGAGCGATCCACATAGACTCTCTCTTTAGTGGTCCTCATGAATGGGGTACGAGGCTCCATACTATTGCCTTGGCCAAGGCAAATATACACCCCATGGATAATTGCCATTCCTTGGTCAATCACCTCTTTGGAGCCACGCTAACTCTCGTGGCGTTCCACTTCCCCTTTGTGACCTTTGCCTTCCTAACTCTCCATATCTTCATCCCTCCTTTCACTTACTTGGTAAGTTGGCAGTTCCCCTGTATCTTAAGGTAAGTCCATCTAAGATATCTTAGAAGCATGCGAAGGACCCACCAAATCATATACTTTGGCCTTTTCTTTGTTTGTCACCCCCGACGTACCCTCTTTTGGTTTGGTGTTTGCATGGTTTTGGTGTGTCTGACGTATGAGGTTTGTTGAGGTGTCCTTTCCTCCTACCATTCTTTTTGCTAAGATATGACTTCCCCTTTTCCCATTGGCTGCATTGGTAGCTTCTGTACCATTTCGAGGAATGGAAGTCTCCTGGTAAGACTTCCATCCCTCTTGCCTCTGTCCTTGTGCCCAACTCCCCCTATTGACCTTTGGACCATCCTGGTTATCCCTACTATTTTTTGTTGGTTCTCCAGCCGGTTTTGCATAGCTCTCCCTCCTCAGTGTTCCTCGGCGTGGCCTTCTCTGAACAATGAACATGGTCCATAGATGGACTCTTGCCCCTTCACCTGTTGCTCTCCTTAGCTATCCTTGTCGTCTTTGCTGCTGGATCAAGCTGGGCTACTTTTCACCTCTGTCTCTTTCTTTTCCACTCCGGCTTTGCATAGCTCTACACGATGGCCTACCCTCCCACAAGTAAAGTAATACATGGGAATGTTTTCATACACCACTATCTAATCCAAATTATCTATCCGTGAGCCTAACCATACAGCTGTTTTCAACGACTTACTCAGGTCGGCCTCCACACATACTCGGGCAAAGCGACTTCGAGTATGGTCGAGTGTTGTCTCTTCGACTCTCAGCAGCTTCCCAAAGTAAGCCGCCACTGGATGACGGCCTCAAGCTCCCAGTATTCCTTGGGCAGATTATGCAGTTGGATCCACACCGAGGTCATGGTAAACGCATCCCTCGTCGCCACCACCGCCTCTCTTTTCCTTCCTTTTTATTTTTCTCTCTCTAAAATGCTCTCCCATCACTCTCTCCCTCTCTTGATCTCTCTCTCTCTCTCACTCTCTTTTCCCCCTCTTGTCGACGCCGGCCTATCGCCACCATCTTCGTCGTCGTTGTCGAGATAAGCCTCTCCTTGCTCCTCTTCTCTCTCTAGTGATCTCAAGTTCGTCGTACCCAAGCCGCCAGCGAGAGGCCGACCACTGGCTGGCCAACAACGACCGAGCCCCTCCCCACCGGCCTGGCTCCTCCTTTCTTCTCTTCTCTTCTTTTTCTCCTCTCCCTTTTCTTTCTTCATTCTTCTTCCTTTCTTTTTCTTCTTCCTCGATTCCTCTTTCATGGCTGCTATAGTGCTGGGCCGAGCCCAACACTATAGCAGTTCTTTTTTCCTTATTTCTTTTTCCTTCTTTCTTTTTCTATTATTTAAGGATTTTATGTAACTAATGCATTTAGTTTAATTAGGTAGTTAATTACATTGTTATATATATATAGATTTATATTTGGTAATGTAACTATTAGCTAATTATAATTAGTATAATTAATGATTAATTATATTATAAACACGTAAACATACCTATTATTTACATATAAGCTTACTTGCATATGATAGACTAATACTTAGCTTCATTAATTATATTTGTGAGATTTATAAATATACCCTAATATTTATTATTTATATAAAGCTAGTAAGTAATTCCATCGGTTTAGTTATATTATTTTGTATAGAATAAAATAATAGGCTTGTTTATTTATTTGCTTATTTCTTATACTATATAACTAAGTGAAGATTATGTAGTTGTTAATTAGTTAAGAAACAATAAGAATAATAAAAAATTAATTATAAATAGATCTTGTATGTAATTATATCTTATTTATAGTTATTTAGCCTTTTATTTTATTTTATAATTATATATTTAGAATATTTTTATATAAAAAGAAACAAACATCTTCTTATTATATTATAACTAGCATTTTATGATAATAGTATAATTATAGTATTTGAATCATATCTATAATGTATAGATAATGTAGATCTAATAATGTAAACCTAATAAATATTTATATTTTACTTGAATTAATTCTAATTGGATAAACGACTAACTACATGCTACTTAAATATTTTCAGACCTCAAACCCCTTATTTGAGACTATGTAGACTCTGCTAACGGCGAGTTAACGTTCAGTTGACAAATGTGAGGGATACATGGTTCATGTCTTCTAATTAGATGTGAGAAGTCTTATCCCCTAGATGTCTTTTCTAAATTAGGATATATTATATAGTTATGTATATGCATGTTTTAACCTCCAGCATAATTATATGATCTTATCTAGAGATGATTTCAGTTGAGCATATTTTATCATACATTTTATTAGATTGATCTAAGATAGGAGTATGGTGGTAAAATATATAGAGATAATTGGAGATGACTATACTATTATGACTTTATGCCAAGATGATCTCTAGCATAAGTATACATGTGATAGATTAATATTGATATGCATGTGTTAGATGTATGATTCAAGATTGCATTGGATTATTTTTTTTATTTCCCTACCACATAAATTCTTGATATGCATTGACTTGATTATAATATTGGATATATGCATGTAATCTATCATATAGAAGAAAATGCATAAATCTCATTGATAGAAAAGTTGATAGAAAAGGTATGTGGGTACTTAAGTAGGCGCCAGCATTAGGTGTGCCTGATGTGATGATTATGGTCGCTGATATGCGATATCTCATAGTTCATGTCCGAGGTCAATTAAGTCTAGTGCGCACAGATAATCAGACACCTACCGTTCGTTAGGGCATGCGTATGGCGAGTTACCCTCTTGTGATTTCTATTGACTAGTGGGGTTCCCAATTTGGATAGATATTGAGATACCCTTAGTGTATAGTAAGGTATGATTATGACCGATAACCCTTAGCGTATAGCAGGTATGATTATGACCGATATACCCTTAGCATATGGTAGGGTATGATTATGACTGAGATACCATTAGCATATGGCAGAGTATGCTCTGAGCCTATGGGTTGGAAGTTAAGATTGGGTACCTAGTGTTGACTGTGTATAGTGGTCTAGTATGATGATGTTATTCAGAGTCAATATTAATAACTGAGATATTGAGAAATGCATATGATTTTATTATCATCTAGTATACTTGATTATCGAGTGGTCATTATGCATCATATGTGGTTGTATTTGATATTATAACATGGTCATGATTAACATGCATCATATTTATCATATTTGAGAAAAAGATGATAATGATATGACATGGAGATTTATTTATACATTATTAAGAATTTATATATTTAATCAATTAGGGCATGATATCCACTATACATTTATATATTATTGAGACACATTTATATACTCATTCATAATATGATGCTCCTTTTTGATTCATATTATCCAATACATAATTTACTCTTTGTTTGACACCATTAATTCAGGGTAAGGTCTATTCACTAAGCCATTAGCTCATGAGTCTTTTTATTTCTTTTCTAACCCCTCAGATATATGGTATGTAATAGCGACTTGAGATATCTTAAGAAGATATTTTAGAGCAAAAATGAGATAAGTTATAGATGTGAGATAGTATAGAAGATAGTTTATCTAGATGCTTAGTTATACCAATATTTAATATTTGTACTCCATTGTATAGATGATTATTTGTATAATATAGGTTGAATTATAGTATATTTTTGTATTAGTTATTTTAGTTGTATTTTGATAATTTGTCCTAGCTTGTGAGGATCATGTCAGATTATGTAGTTATCTAATATGGTTGTTGTGGATTTAGATGTGGATAACTTAAACGTGTTTAACTTGATGATGTCATGATTTATTTTGTGATTGAATATGTGAGCATAGGGGTGTATCTATGCGTGACAGGCCCCTCTTGTCCTGTCACGTGCATCGTGTGTGCCCGTGTGGGCGCGTGGTGTGCATGTGCCCGTGTGGGCGCGTGGTGTGCACGTGCCTGTGTCGGTTGGGGCCGTTACAACATAGGCTAAGTCTGTCTCTCTTTCAAACCTGAAGATATAGAATCCCTCATTCATGTTGGACACCGAGAAACCATAGTTTAAGTAGGATGTATTTGAGTCGAGCTAAGGGGATGCCGCTACCAAGAAACCGGCCAAACAAGGTGAGCTGCCATCTATTTCGACATGCTTGCAGCACCTTTGGCTCTAGGATGATGTACTCATCAGTTTGGGCTTTTATCTTCGCTAGAATGTCTTCCGAAATACATCCTTCTAGGCTGAGGCTTCGTTGGTTTCCAGTTGCTACTTCTTCCCAGGTCCTCCTCTCAGCTTGCTTAGCTTTAGTAGATTTGGAGGACGAGGCTCTCCAAAGCGACACATCTTCTCCTCCTGCCAACACTGGTGGTGCTCGTCCTTCCTCTTCCATCCGGCTGCCATCGAGTCCGGATGCTAGAGAAGGAAGTCAACAGAATTTCTTTTTTACTCAGTAATGGAGGCTCACAAAAGCACGAAGAATGGATGCTAATCATGTTAATTCTTGTAAGCATTGATCATCGGCCATGTTAGAATTTTTTTTTGATCATTCATGAGCCTGAAGACTAGATATAGGTTGAACAAAGAGCCAACCCTCCCTAGATACAGAGGCATTTAAGCCCCACCGAGCTTTTAGCTGCATAGTCTAGGCTTCAAGCCATTTGGGTCGTCGAACAATTGCTCCGAACCAAATGCTGCCGAGACCTGCTTTAAGTCGTTGCGCTGCCAAGCTGTTCCTCCAAACTAATCACACTGTTGAGCCATAAACCGAATCGAGCCAAGCCACAAAACCACGAAATAATTTCTCCATAATATTATTTAGAATTAGAGTCGAACCTATGACCTCCTTGGTCATAAAGAAAGTACTTGCCAACTCTACTAGAGTTGGCTGGTATTTAGAATTTTTTTTTTGACTGTCACTGGCAGGTAGTATTTAGAAATTTTTTTTTACTGTCAAGGAGCTGTTTCCAGCTATATATTAGTTAACTACCGACCCGTAAGCCGCATCGACAGCAATAAGTTTACAAAACTCTAGGGGGGCGTAGCTTAACCGCTCGAAAAAGCTAGAGCCGGAAGCCACGCTTGCCTTAGCAGTTGCCCAGTCAGCAACATTGTTAACTTCCCTACCTACGTGAGCAAACCTAACTTCCAGACATTCCTTCGCGAGGTCGACGCACTCCTGCACCAGGTTCCTAACGCGCCAAGGGCAGTGCTCCACTCTCTGCAGGCATCTGATGGCCTCCTGGCAATCTGTTTCGAACACCAACCTACAGTCTCTACCGGTCACCTTCAGTCCCATTCTGATTGCCCACAGTTCAATTTGCAAGGCCAAGTTCCCCGGACAAGGCTCCCAAACCGCTTGGACGAGCTCCCAAGTTGCATCACGAAAGACGGCCGCTGCACCTCCTTGAGAGGCGCCCGCCCGGAGCGCGCCGTCGGTGTTTACCTTAATCCACCTTGGCTGTGGTGGTTCCCATCTCTTTCTGCTACTCGCTCCTTTCTATTTCTTTTCTTTGGTCATTTGCCTGTGCTCCTCCGCTAAAGCTTCTGCTCTTCTCACCACTACTGTCTCTGGTGTCTTCTTCTCACTAAAAACAACTTCATTCCTGCTTTTCCAAAGGGTCCACAATGTGCAGGCTATTATCCCTATAGTCTTTAGGTCTTTCTCCTTGCTTGAGCTCTATTCTCTCATAATCCATTCCTGATCTATCATTGCGGTATCCACCGCTTCTCTGGTTCGCAGAATCTCCCAAACCCCCCGGCTGTATCTGCACATAAACATGAGGTGGTCGACCGTCTCTCGGAACAGCCCGCACATTGCGCACCCTTCCTCTGATCCAATATGGATGTACTGAAGATAGGCTCGCGTTGGGAGCTTGCCCCACAAGAGTTTCCAGCAAAAAGTTCTAATCCTCGAAGCTACCGGTAGCCTCTAGAGAATCCTCCACCCTTCCCATTGGTGCTCACTCTGCGGTTGTAGAGAGTGGTAGATAGCTTTAACTGATGGAGTTCCCCTTGGGTGTAGCCACCATATCCACCTGTCCTCACTGGTGGCGGTACCCATGGGGGGTTGATATCTCATACGCCATATCCGAGCCCGCCTCTCTACAAAGCCTCTTGGTAGTCCAGNCGCTGGTTGTTAGTGATGTCCGCCACCCTCAAGTTTTGGTCCATTAGAGAACTCGCGAGCTCCCTCGGCTGTCTGCTCCACGGAACCTCTTGCGTCCATGGATCATAAGCTGCTCTCGTGTTCCTGCCATCCCCAATCAACACTCTACAGCCCATCCTTAATTGCTTGGCGGTTTGGGTTAGAGCACGCCACACCCACGATGCATTGGTTGTCTTCTTTGATTCCCATGGGTGCAAGCTCCCATACTTGGCCTGCATTAGTCTGATCCATAGGGCCTGCTCCCTGTTTAACATCTTGAAGACCAGCTAGCTCAGGTGAGCTGTTCTTGCATCTCTGAGACGTCGAACCCCGAGGCCGCCCTGCCGCTTGGTGGTGGTGACCTGTTCCCAGTTCAGCAGGTGTAACTCGTGGCCAGCACTGTTTTCCCAAAGGAAGGCCCGTGCTTTTTTGGTCATCTCCTCCAGCACCGCATCCGGCAACCAAGTGCTGCCTAGCCAGTATGCCGGGATCGACATCAGAGTTGCATTAATCAATGTTAATTTGCCGGCTTGTGACAGTAGCTTCCTTTTCCAGCCGGCAAGCCTCTTGTCGATGCATTCCACCAAAACCTGATGCTCTTTCACCTTCACTCTCCTCCCCGAGATAAGCACCCCATGGTATTTGAACGGCATGGCTGCCACCTTCAACCCAAGCTTCATGCTGAGCTGTTTACCCACTTCTGCCTCGATCCTGTTTGGAAGATACAGCTCCGACTTGCTATAATTAACTCTCTGATTGGTGATTTGCTCATATCGATTAAGGCAGTCTAGAATACTCTGAGCATTATCAGTAGATGCCTCCATCATTAGTAGTAGATCATCTGCATACAACAGGTGAGACATCTGTACATCTCTAACTTGCATGACTATGATGAAGAGGTAGGGTGAGAGTGGATCACCTTGCCGCAGACTACTGTGAGGTGTGATCCAGTTTGTCGGGCTCCCGTTGATCAGCAAGGCGAAACGGGGGGATGTGATACATGCCTACACCCAGTTACACCACTGCGGAGGGAAACCCATCAGTTGCAGCGATCCTACCACCGCCTGCCAGTTAACACGGTCATAAGCCTTTTCCATGTCCATCTTGATCATCATGATAGGCTTCTCTCCTTTATCTACAGCCATGGAGTGTGCCACCTCTTGAGCTGCCAGCGTGCTGTCACCTATACATCTACCGGCAATGAAGGCCGCCTGTTCCGGTCTTATGAGTTTGGGCAACACCGTCTTTAAGCGACTGACCATGACCTTTGTGATGACCTTATACACAACATTGCACATAGCAATGGGTCTATAGTCCGCCACCCTTGTCGGGTGCTCTTTCTTGGGTATGAGCATTATGAAGGTTTCCCCCCATGATCTCGGCATAGCCGAGAAGGTGAAGAAGTGGCCAACCGCCTAGCAGAGGCTGCCACCGATGGTATCCCAGTATTTGGTATAGACTTCCGCTTGCATCCCGTCCGGGCTAGGAGCCTTGCCCCGCGGGAGACTCCACACCGCCTCTTTGATTTCCTCCCGCGTAATAGGCCTCTCCAGCGCGATTGCTTCATCGGCCGAGATACACGGAAGCATGGGCCACTCGTTTCTCCCATAACCACGATCTTCCACGGCACCCCAGAGACCTTGGTAGAAGGAGGTGAAAATTTGGCACACTTCGGTGGGTTCCTGCACCCATCTCTCACCGTCACCCATTATACCTAGTATCATGTTCCATTGTCTTCACATGGTAGCCGAGATATGGAAGAATTTGGTGTTTCAGTCTCCTTCTGCCATCCACCTAAGGCGGGACCATTGCAGCCACTTGATGTTTAGCTGTCTATTGAGGGCAGCTTTATGATTGTAGTAGCTTCTTAGACTCTTCAATCCTTCCTCCGACAGTTGGCCATTAGCATCCAGCTCTTCTAGGTCTGCCAGTTGGGTGCTGGTGTCTTTCAGTCGACGTTCCACGCGCCCTACCGTCTCGCGACTCCACCTGTTCAGGCTCCTCCGAAGTTCACTGATGTGGTGCGTGAACGCATGCATTGGATTGCATCCGACATGCCGCGCCCATGTGTCTTCCATAATACTTTGACATTCCTCATATTCCATCTAGTAGAGTTCAAACTGGAAAGGTCTCCTCACCTTTGACGTTGCTAACAACACACTGAGGAGGAGCAGCACGTGATCTGAGGCACCCCGGTCCAGATGCTGGACTTTGAATGCCGGGTGATCACTCACCCACTCCGTGTTACCCAGTGCCCTATCTAGACGAATCCACATGCGCCGATCACCCATTTGATTGTTGCACCATGTGTAGGGGATGCCTTCATACCCCAGGTCGCACAGCCCAGCGTCGTTCACGAACTTCGCGAAGGCTTTGTACTTAGGCCCTAGGGTTACCGCTCCACTGCACCGCTTCTCCTGAGGGGAAAGGAAGGCGTTGAAATCCCCTATTAGTGCCCACGGCGTGTTGATTGTGGCCATGTGCATTAGTTCTTCCCATAGCTCTTGCTCGGCTTCTATGTGAGTGCTAGCATAAACCATCGTCCAGATCTAGGTTTGCCCTGACGTGAGGGTGATGGTGAGGTGCACAACATATCTAGATATAGCTACCACATCCACCCACCCGATCTCCTTGTTCCAGAGAACTAGGATTCCTCCTGATCTGCCTTGAGCCGGAATGGCAAACCACGCCCATCCTCTTCCGAGCTTCTTTGTCACCTGCTCAGCTTCGTCCCAGCTAGTATGCGTCTCTAGCAAGGCTAACATGTCCAACTTGAGGTCCCGGATCATTACTCTACAACGGTCTAGTGCCTCTTTCTTGCGGGCACCTCTACAATTCCACACTAAGGTTTTTAACATTAAAAAACCCTTGGTTTGGCAAGAAGACGGTCTGTCAGTGAGTCCGTCCTCTCTTGGAGGTAGGTATGCCCTTACTTCCTCCATTGATATCTTCATTTGGATCCTCTAGATCCATGGCATTCTCACCGGGAGCAGCAGTTCCATAGCTTGCCACTAGGGCCAGTTGTAACTGTCTCTCATCCCCTTCCTTGTCTTCCTCCTCCCGCTTAGCCTGCAGTAAGCACCGCTTAAACTTTTTCGCCGTTTCCCCGTGCTTGTCTGATGGGTTCGTCTTCTACACTGAGGAGGGTGTATAGCCTGCCGTGACTATCCCATCTTGTAAAATATGCGCCGGGTATTCACTAGTAGTCCCTCGCGCTCCTCCTCGGCTTCTAACTATTTTGACGTAGGCCGACCGTTTAGCCCGCTGGTCGCTAGAGCCCAGCAGCACTGTTATCCCTTGGACAACAGCAATTCTCCCTTGCACGGTTTCTACACCTGTCGATTTGTAATCCGCGCCCTCCTGCTCCGTCTCATCCTGCATTAATTGGTCCTCTTTTGTGTCGCCATCTCGTTCCTCCATTCGTACATCCTTATGCTTCTCACCGTTGGATCTCCTCTTATGCGCGAGACCATCAGCCCGATTTGCAATCATCACTCCTCCTGACCTGATTGGCTTTAGTTTCGAGGTTTCCCACTTCGCTATTTCCTCTCCTAGGTTTACCTCTACGACCTTCTTGAGCTTCTCAACGTGCTCTCGTTCTACATGGAGAAGCATGCGCCCGACGTAGGCTGGACTTTTCCATGATAACTCCTCCTTCCGCCCTCCTACTAGTACTGGCCTACTGGTGATCTTTGCCATATTGGCCTGCGATCTTCTCCTTGTCCTGAGCAGTGTTGACCTTCTGATATTGTTTCCTATCTTTCTGATTTTTTTACCGTTCTTTCTCTAGTGCTATTGGAACCTGGCCTTTCCTCGCTCCTGCAATGTTCCTATTGAAGACACTAGTTCCTTTCCCTCTTTGGGTAACCTGCCACCTAGGCTTCCTTTGAACAGTGCACCATGGACCAAAGTACGAGATGTCTTCCTCCTCTTCCCCCTCTGGCGGATTAGGGTTTGGCCTTTGGTGGTCTCCACATCCTTCACCATCTTTGGTCACCGGCGGCTCATTCAATCTGTCTTTTGGCTTGAACCCACACTCTTCCACCTTATGCCCTATCCTTCCACACTTAAAGCAGAATTTTGGGATGCTTTCATACATGACTCTCTGGTCCACACTCTCTTCCTTTAGCCCTAGCCAGACCGCTGTTTTCAAAGGCTTGCTGAGGTCCACCTCTATGCACACCTAGGCAAATCTGCTTCTGGTGTGGTCTAAGGTTGTTTCATCCACCCGTAGCAGTCTGCCAAAGAAAGCAGCCACGGGAATAAGGGCTTCCAGTTTCTAGTATTCCTACGGTAGGTTGTGGAGCTGTATCCATACCGGCGCTGTAGTGAACGCCTCAGGCGACGGTCAAAAGTTGTTTCGCCAGAGTATTAGGTTAAGTACTTGTCCTTGTATTGTCCACGGCCCATTGGTCAACACATGGTTCAAATCTTCCTCCTCCTCGAATCTGAACACATAGTACCCCTCCGCCATGTCTGAGACTGAGAAGCCATCTATTCCAACCCATAGCTTAGCTAGTAGCATTTTTATTTGAACCAGCGGTATGCCTTTCCCCAGGAACCTTCCAAACAGTGGTAGCTTCCATCTTTCCCGACATTTCTCCAGAATTTCAGGTTCAATCACCACACTGTCCTCCAGCTAGTTGCGTAGTTTGGCTAGAATCTCCGCCGGTATAGCTTCCGGTTTAGCTGGTGCTCTCTTACTCCCAGCTGCTATAGAAGCCCAGGACCTGGTGGGCTCCACAGGTTTCCCTTTGTTCATTTCCATCTGCTTTGCTATCTCCGGCTCCGACACCTTCGACGATGATGATGCCCTTCTCTGGTGCACATCCTCGCCTCTTGTCGTCGCTGGTGGAGACTCCATCTTCTCTCGGGCAGACTTTTGGTAGTATTTAGAATCGTAACTTCCTCCGGAGGTATAGTTGGAAGTGCTAGGGGAGGTGGTCTGCAATCCAGAATGCAAGAATTTAGTACGCTGAGATAGTTTATTGGTTTCCGGAGAAGTTACAGGTTACAGCCAATCAAATGCCAAATGCAGGATCTCCTCCCCTGCAGTGAATTAATTAGGGTCCCAACTCTCTCTCTCTCTCTCTCTCTCTCTCTCTTTCTCTCTCTCTCTCTCTCTCATGGCTTCCATCTCCTTACCTCCTTCCTTCACTCCCACCAAAACCCTAACCCCACCATTACCACCACCACCACCTTCCTCTACTCGCCATTGGATTTCGTCCTCACCTCTTTACTCCAACCAAAACCTCCTCCATCTCACCCCACTCTGCTGCCGCGGTCGCCGCCGTCGAGCACCCATCACTCCTTCTGCAGCAAACACCACCTCCATTCCCCCTTTAGAACTCCTCCTCAACCGTGAACTCAACCTCGATGAGAGAGAAGCCGAAGCTTTTACCCAAAAGCTTCCCCGTCTCGATGTCTCCTCCCAAGAGTCCCTCCTTCGCCGCATCAAAACTCTGCAATCCACTGGACTTGCCGCCGTCTCCCTCCGCCGCGTCGTCCTTCGTCGCCTCGATCTCCTCGCCTCCTGGGAGATCGACCCTTTTCTCGAGTTCGTCCAAGAAGATCTCGCCGGCCTCAAACCTGCGAAGATCGAGCGTCTTCTACTCTCCGCAAGTGTTCAAACCCTTTCTTGCTTCGCCTCTAGGGTTACCCTCCTCTTAGATCACGAGGTGCCGCGCGAGAGGTTGGTTCATGTGGTCAACAATGTGGATGTCCGTAAGGTTTTTGTTGAAATGCCTGTGAGGCAATTAGAGGAGTTGATTCTCTATTTGAAAAGATTTGGATGGCCAGAGATCATCGTTCGCCGCCCCAGTCTTCTGAATCTGGATTTGGAAAGTCAATTGATTCCCCGAGTCGAGTTCCTTATTGACCTTAGTAACGGGAATGAGGAGGCCACTGCAGCTTTGATTCGTAAACTCCCGGCAATCTTGTCGTACACCGTCGAGCATTTTAAGTCCCATTTGGAGTTCTGGACATCCGTCGGGCTCACTGGCGAGGAGCTTTTCAAGATAGCAGCAGTTTACCCAAATGTGTTCAGTGTTAGCAAAGAGAGGAAATTGAAACCCCGGGTTGAGTTTCTCAAGCAATGTGGGCTCGACGCAGAGGATGTCTTCAAGTTCTTGGTCAAAGCTCCTCTTTTTCTCAGTCTTTCGTTTCTGGAGAATCTATCCAAGAAGTTGGCTTTTCTAGTCAAAATTGGATATAAACATCGAACCAAAGATCTAGCATTTGCTGTTGGAGCTACTACACGGACAAGCTGCGAGAATATGCAGATGGTGGTAGTACTATTTTTCAGCTTTGGTTTATCATGTGAGGACGTGTTGTCAATGAGCAAGAAGCATCCGCAGGTCCTGCAGTACAACCATGAGTCATTGCGGAAGAAGATGGAATTTCTGATTGAGGGGATGGATAGGGAGGTAGGAGAGCTCTTGATGTTCCCAGCCTTTCTTGGGTACAATTTGGATAAGCGGATCAAGTATCGGTATGAGATGAAGAAGGACATTAGAGGGAAAGGGATGTCTCTCAATAAGCTCTTAAGTGTCTCTTCAGATAGATTTTACTTGAAGAAAAGCTCCACTGATGCTGAGTCCAGTTGTGAATTGTGATTCACTGAGAGGAAGAAGAAGGGAATAGAAAGTACTTTGAATTTTGAACAACAGTGCAATTGATGGATCGATGATCCATCATGACATTGCATAGATTGAGTAAATGTATTTATTTTGATGCAGATTACCTCTTTTGAAGGAACCTACATTCTTCCGTTAGGAAACCACTTAGGCTACCACCCTTTTGAAGTTCAGAATGGTCCGCATCAGAAATTATGAAAAAGGATTTTCTCGGACAGGTATCTTCAATATCTTGGAGAAAATGACTGATCAAGAACATTTTTATTGTGGAATCAATCACTAGATTCGCAGAAAGAATTCAAGTTTTATCTGTCGTTTGACATCATAGCTGGCACTGCCATGCCACATGGATCTGAGTTGTAAGAAGAAGCTTCTGAATCATGGTTCACTTCACCTTATTTTCTTTGTAGGCTACATCATTATGCTTGTAGTCGATTGTCACGACATTGTCCATTCTGCATTTGAGGTGGTATTGCTGCAACCAGTTTCTCCATTCAGCTTCCAAGTAGCTCCTTGAGGAGCCGCTTATCTCATTTACCTCTGGGAAACAGATTTAACATATGCTTAATAGTTTATGCAGAGAGAAAAAGCCTGACACATGTAACAACTTGCATTTCTTTGCAAACAGAGCGAGGATCAAAATACCCTCAATGTGCCATCAGCTCTGATTTCTCATTGTTCAGATAAGATGAAAACTGTCGATGATCACTCCGTTCATTAGTGTATTCACAGTAGGCAAAAGCATGAGGAATCCGAATTGGGGTTTGGCGGAGGAGACATCTATACTCTTCAACTTTTAAGTGTCCAAGTTAGGTACTTATCGAAACTACATGAAAGGATATTACAATCATCAACTCTGTGCAAATCTCCTTGAATGTCCAGTTACTGTATCTACAAGGTGTATGGAAAACTAGGAGGGATGAATGCTATCATTGTTAGGTAACTCAAGCTTCACATAGATCAGGTTTTCAGTTGAATAATTTAAAAGTCAATGCTAGCTTAACAAACCTTTTATTTCTTTATTCTTCTATTATTGAGAAAAATGGGAAAGTCTCCCAGTAAGGGTACACACCTGCGTCGAAAGATTTAGCTTTCAGATTGTAGAATCAAATGGAGAGATAGCACCCCCTAAATTCAGGAATCTGTATAGGCTGCTGGTTGTAAAAGAAGTTCTTCTCGCCAATCAAATTGAATTCACTAATAAAAAAAACCTTCAGGGTTGAAGCACTAAGCAACAAATATGTTTTTTTGAGGTAGAAGTCGCATTAGGATGAAGTTTAGATAGGCTTTTCTGTCCACCTGTCCTTCTAGAAATTTATATTCTTGCTATCTCCTAAAGAAAAGTTAATGTCAAAAAAAAAACTAGGAGATAATTGAAGTAAACCATGCTAGCAGAAAGAACATCTGGAGGAATGAATTTTCTTTGAGGGGAATACAATTTCTCTAAGAAAAATAGTTGACGAGAGGTTCCCAAGGAGCATGGATTGTAGCCTTGTAGGAGGTAGAAACTTCCGTCGCCACTTTCCCGAGAACATCTAGCCTCCATTGTATTTCGGATTGGGATTGGGAATCATTTTGCCTATTAAAGAGATAATCCAAACTTTTGATATCGAATCGTCATTTCCATAGAACAAGTTATAAGCTGGCAGCTAAATTATATCTAGACTCCTTGAACTATTATCCCGTATTAGATATATCTGATAAAGAAATAAAAAACTGTGACATTAAGGCTCCTTAACTATCATAATCTCTATAGAAGATTACGAAAAATTTGATTTTGCAAAATTATCCTTTAAATTTATGCACATTTGGACGGCAAGAAGAATGGAGATAGTTTGATAGATATTAGAAAATAGAGATATTGGAAGAGATTGAAAGGAAGCAGATAAACTTGAAGTAATATCACGATATAACTTGAGATTTGGTTTAGACTGAGTGAGAAATGTGGGAAAGGGAATGGGAGAGAGCTAAGAGAGAAATTATGAATTTGAGAGGAAGGAGAATAAATAAATTATTGGAAGAAGATGAGGAGTGAAAGTATTGACAAAGATTTGGAGGAATTGGAATTTTTTTCAAATTTACCTTTCAAAAGTTGATATATATATGTATACCCTTTAAAACTCATGTTTTTTTATACATATATACCTTTTAAAATCTTTTGTTTTCATAGATATCTTTTGGAATTTACTAACCAATAAAATTTAAACATTAAATATAAACATATCCTTACTAGAGTTTAGGGTATTTTTTAATCTTTTTTTAATTAAATTATTGACACTTAACTTAAAAAAGTAACCTTTCAGAGTATCTATGCGAATAACAAATCTTTTGAAGGTTATACATATAAATATCAATTTCAGAGAGGCATACAAGCTAATCAGAGCTTTTTTAAGGATATATACACAAAAAATTCAATTGTATTAGAGTTGATCACATTTTGAATATATGGAAAAGTAGATGATAGTCTAATAGAATGATCATTTTAAAATAATTAAATAGTTTAGAGGGTCTAGGTATAATTTAGCCCAAGCTGAATTATAATTTGTCTATAATCTTATGTCTAATCAAATTGCATTAATCTGACCCAAATAAGATACAGGAAAAAAGTTGGCTTTAGCAGCCTCACATTGAGGCTCAGTATCTCCCTCAGCATTGTTTGGCTCGCAATTTATTCATAATAATTAGTCTTAAACATATATAAAATACATTTCAATTGCCTAATGGAGGATTTTTTTAGCTTTAATTAGTAAATAAAATAGTTTAATCGAAAGAATCTGGTCTCATACATTTAACACCATTTGTTATTCTATGAAAAGGAAATCATTTTAGTACAATAATAAAAAGAAGAGGAGATAGGAGATCTCCTTGACAAAGATCTTTGCTTAAGGTGATAGACCGAAGATTTGTCATTAAATGAGTAGAGTTCCTGTTTACGCTATCGAAAAGCTTTAGCAAAATCTAACTTAATAACAAAAACTTTTGGCAAAACTGTCTTAAGATATGTCTTACCTTCGATAAAAGTTGATTGAGAACATAAAATCAAAACATCAAAAACCTTTTTCGTCCAATTGGCAAGAACATTCCAAATAATTTTTTGGATGCAATTAATTAAGATTATTGATCTAAAATCATCGTTATTTACAGAATAAATCTGTTTATATTTGGATTATCATGAGTACTTGTAATAGTAAAATTTTACAATAATTAAAGATATCACATAATGGTGTTGTTGAAATACAGGATCCTAAAAACGGTTGTATTTTTAAAGTTAATAGTTAACGTTTGAAACATGTCATTGAGCTTAACAATGATCGAATCAAATTTCAACCATTAGTTAGAAATATCTAAGTCTAATTAGGATTGATTATTTGTTAAATATGCTCGTAAAAATAATAATAAGAAAGTTGAAAAAACTTAGACACACGTATGTATCTAAATCCTAGGCAATGATATCACCCATTTGCATAAATAAATACAGAATAAATATTAAAAAATAAAATCAAAGATGAACACTAAGATTTTTACGTGGAAAAATCTAAACTCGGATGAAAACCAATTATTAAAA
The DNA here is from genome assembly GCF_019914945.1 of Typha latifolia. Taxonomy (NCBI): domain Eukaryota; kingdom Viridiplantae; phylum Streptophyta; class Magnoliopsida; order Poales; family Typhaceae; genus Typha; species Typha latifolia. The sequence goes on from NC_133097.1 coordinate 1,337,907, forward strand.
TTGTAGCAGTTACAAGATTAACTCACAAAACAACTAGTCGATCCCTACGACTTTATTTCTCTTAGTCTCGCTTGCTAGAACCTACGATTCACCAATTCCCGTGATTGATCTCCAATCTCAGTAGCCCTCGAGATTGATCCTTCATCTAGATGACCCTTAAGATGAAAGCTTGATGCGATGTTAAAGAGACGGATCTTGTTGGTAGAATATACGATGTACTAAAAACATACCAATCCAAGATCAAGTGAAAATAACTTGAAGTAAGATTATACAAAATTGACAATAGTAAACACATAGAATCTAAACTTCAATTATCATAATAGCAAAGCAACACATTATCATCTAAACTAAGCATTCAGCACAATATACAGAATAACGCAAATAAAGCAAATGCTAATGCAACTCATTCCTTACTGCCTTAAACTAAATTCCCTACTCTCCCTAAATTTGATCTCATTCACTCTCCCCTTTTTTGACACAAAATTTTGAAGTCTAAGCATTAGGAGGAAAATGGCGATGAAGAATAGACAACACAGAATCAAGCATAGTCCCTTGACGAGCTTACTCAGCCCGTATCTTCACTGTAGTAGTAGAAACCCAGCAACTGCCAATTGTAAATCATGAACATGAGTGCTGAGTTGATTAAACCATTCATTCATAAATTGAAACTTTCCCTCGGATTTATATGATTCATCATCAGAGCTGTCCTCATAAGAGATTTCTTGGTGTGATCGTTGTTCAGCGGCGGAAGAGGAAGTTGGTTTAAAAGGAGATGGTGGATCGTGAGCTTGACTCCTCTTCATAGTGATCCGATCTAACGATTTTTTGAGCTTTAACAGATGCTTTTGATGAATCAACTCTCACACCGCTCTGCATGCATAGTTTGGTGATAAATATCCCAAACGACAAACCTTCACTCAGGGGCTCTATTTGTGTAGCTGACGCAATGCTATCATAAATAACTATGGTGATGTCAATGGAGATGCCTGTAAGTATAGCGTGAAGGAGAAACGCCCGATCCAGACTGATGCTGGAGTGCTGAGTTTTTAGGGTGACATTGTAGAGACAGATTAGGTGTAACATGCGAGCCACTAATGTCATCTTGACATGAGGCATCATATTGCCTAGCCACTCTTCCTCTTGTGTTAAAACATCACCTGCAATATACTGAATAGAAGGAAGAGGTTCGGAGGAAGGATACTCAAAATCTCCTGATGGAAGATGAAACTCTACTCGAATGACGTCAGAGTCCAAATAAACAAACACACCGCGGACTGTTGACCGAATACACTGGTCCAGAATAATCGCATTACTAAAGAATTCACGGACAACCTCTAAAGAAGCAGTCCCATCCATCTTACATATTTCTAGCCACCCACACTCAATAAACAATTTTTCAATCTCCAAAGATGCAAAATTTGATATGGCGACTGGCCTCTCACATATTATTGGGCGCGTTCCAAAGTTGTGCTTATATCTTTCTATAGTAGTTGGTGATGAAAATTTTGGGGCAGATGACGGCAAAGAAGGCGGCCTTGGCCTTTTGGAAACAACTGCTTTTTTAGGCATTCTAGAGAGAAAACATATTTTAACATTCAAAGCATACCCAAATAATAATAAAAAATAAAAAATTCAAGAAATCATGAAAACCCTAAGTGAAATCCATATTCTAGTTGAAAAAAGCAAGTTTGTGACGTTCAATCGCTCAAGAAACATTAAGATAAAAACTCTATCGTGATTAAAACTTGAAAACGCACGAAATCAACCAAGATCAAGAGGCTAATTTGGATAAATAATAAGAAAGTATTCACAAATCATACCTCGCAAAAAGTGATGAAGAACTTGAAGATTCACACTCAAAAGCACTAGATCTGAAGTAGAAATAGCCTTTGAGAGAATGTAGAGTGGAAGATTTAATAAAAAAACATGAAGATCTTGATGGTTTGGGAGAGTGGAAGAAAGGGGTTTTAGGGTTTGAAAATGGGGAAGATGAAACCCTGGGTTCGGATGCAATATATAAAGAACCCTGAGTGCGTTCGAAAGCACCAATTCGCACACGCTAGTTACTACGTTTGAACTTAAAAGTCATGTATTTGAATGGAATATTTTTTTAATTTAAATGAGAAATTTTTTAAATATTTTTAGAGATGCACTTCTAAAAATTTAAAATTGATTCAAGACAAATATGACAATCAAATGAAATAAGTCATACACAGATCAATCAAATCATCAAGAGCATATTATGATCAAATCTAACGTATCACTCAAATTATAAATTAATCTTAATTGTTCATAACAAAATGCATATGCGAGCTGAGCATTCACAACATGAAATAACCTTCTTAATAAACTATCCTATTGAACAATAATGCACCACAGTAGTCAAACTGACTTAGTATATAATTATGCACCTTTTCACTTATTCTCCAAAACTTGACAGGAATATTTCCTATATTTGTTTTATCACTGAAAGCATATAGGTGCAATTATGGTTTTCCCACATGAGTAGGTAGTCATTTTCTTGTAGTACATGAAGAACAATGTCTAAACATATACTTTCACTGAAACCATATATTTTTTTCAAGCAATGTACTGAGTCAAACTGGACTCTAAACAATATGGCTTTTATACTAACTTATTGTAGCCCTTTTCATTGATATTTTATGAATACACTACTGATGACTAAGTATAAGGTCAAACAGTGCAAATCAAAGTCAACAATGAGCTATCTAAGAAAATATTTCATGATGCCATGCTCACTCAAGAATATACACAAGTTATGAGGGCATTAAATTTAATTTAATTATTATATATGTCGAGAGAGTGAATAAATTAGAAATGACACAATATACTACAAGATGACAAAATTGACTACAATAACTCATAATCAAGAGAAGGTCATATATATATCAAGAACATATTTTTGAATCTAGAAGTGCACTAATTTTTTTATTTAAAAAAACTCTCAACAAATAACTCATATATAATCTAAAACCAGAAACAAAAAAAATCAAAAGATTTTCAGAGTAAAAAAACCTAAAAACCAAAAATAAAAATAAAAACACACAATCCGTACACAAAAGAAATCAGTCCAAAGCACAAATCCCTAAAGAAGTACAAATATATTCAAATCTTTGTACATGGAAAGGTTTTGTAAACAAATCCCCCAATTGATTCTCTGTCTCAATATGTTCCAGTGCTATTATTTTATCTTCACTAACTCACATATAAAATGGTGGTGGATATCAATGTGTTTTGTACGAGTGTTGAACAGAGTTTTTTGATATATCAATAACACTCATATTGTCACAATAAAGCATTATAGTATATTGTTCAATGCCGTAATCCTTGATCACCTGTTTCATCAGCGATAATTGAGAGCAATAACTGCCCGCTATAATGTATTCGACCTCTACAGTAGATAAAAATATTGAGTTATATTTTTTACTATGCCAAGCAACTAGATTATTTACAACATAAAAATAGCCACTTAAGGTACTTTTTCTGTCATCACATGAACCTGCCCAATCAGAATCTGTGTATCCTGATATGATAGCATTCAAGTCATAAGTAAACCAGATACCGAAATCAACTATGCCACTAACATATTTTATGATACGTTTTACGGCAAACAAATGTGTCCTTATGTTCAGACTGAAACCTAGCATACACACAACACATACTAAATGCAATGTCGGTCTACTAGGCAGTTAAGTATAAATGGCTACCAATCATGTTCCTATATAGTGTCGATCAACAACTTTTTTTTGAAATGTCCTTTCCTAGTTTGGTAGTTGTACTCATAAAAGTTCTAGCATGTTTTGCATATTTTAACCCAAATTTTGTCACTAGATTCTTAGCAAACTGGTTGGTGCGATAAAAATCCTTCTCTCCATTTGAGTAATTTGAAGTCCCAAAAGAAATTTCAACTCACCCATCATGCTTATCTCAAAATGACTGTGCATGAGATCTATAAACTTCTTAGCTAAATTTTGACTCGTTGCCCTAAAGACAATGTCATCCACATATATATGTGCCATAATTAAACTCTTGTCCTAATATCTAATGAACAAAGTCTTGTCCACTCCCCCTCGAATAAACCCCGCATCCACTAAAAAATTGGTCAACTTCTCATACCAAACTCTTGGAGCTTGTTTTAGCTCATAGAGAACCTTTTTCAATTTAAACACATAAGAAGAAAATTTATAATATAAAACCCTTAGATTGTTCCACATATACATCTTCATTCAAAATACATGATATGATTCAGACTTCACCGATATCATCTCGAGCATGGATACACTTTAGGGGTGTCTTTTATTCTTATTTTAGTATTTATTTCATATAAAAATAAGTTTTCTATATGTGGCGTTCGAATGCGGATGGAGTGCGTTCGAACGAGCTTGCGAACGCCTGTATCAGGTTCGCAAATACAGAGAACGCAAAATGTGCGTTCGACGCGGTCGACGAAAATGCACTGTTTCTAGGGTTAATAATTGTCATTTTGAATTGTTTGGTTAGCCTCTAAAGGTGTTGATGGCAACCAAGGAGTCATTATTGAATGAATTAAGTTTTGCCATAGTCTTCTTTTTCTTCTTCTTCTTCTTCTTCTTCTTCTTTTCCTTCTCTCTCGTTCTCTCATTCCCCGGTGTCACTGCTTTTAGCCTCCCTTGACCAGCCACTCACCCTAGTCCCTTAGGGGCAGGGCAGCCCACTCCTCCCACTTTTTCCAATCTATCTATCACCTTGCCCTAACCCCTACCATCATCCATAATCCTTCCATCTCCACTTACTCACCGATGCCACCCCATTATTGCTACTCTACCACCATCCATCAACACCTAGGATCTCGTGCCTCCATCCACGGATCCATAGACGAACTTCATAATGTTTGTCTACTTCTCGAATGATATCTCGAGATCCTACTGTCTGATTTCCTTAAAATTAGCTTTTTTGGAAATATCTTTTCGAGAGCTACAACATGTCAAAATTTCACGTTGATCCAACAGCTGCATCTTCCAGGATCTATTTCCAAAGTTCTGTGCTAGATTCTGTCCAGATATGAAAACGGAATAGGTCAAAGCTTAGCCCAAGGGGAGATCGTAACAAGAGTGGTATCAGAGCCACCATTTTATGGACGCACGCTTTTGATGACAACCACCAGCGCTATGGCGGCATGGCAAAACGAGGAGGAAGAGATCTCCCCAATATAGGAGGAGGAGACGGTTGTGGGAACTTCCATCCGCGGAACCGCCCGACCAAATCTAAATATCGAAGAGCCTAGCATTCAAGCCATAATTGGGTCTCTTTCCGAGCAAATGACCATCAATAACCAAATGATGCAGAAAATACGGGCGACAAAAAAAGCCATGGCAAATGGGAATGCACCAACGACCCCACGACGCGAGTCCACCCTAATGAACCCGCCGCCACCAGTTTAGAATATTCACCAACAAGAACCTCTGCTGCCACTACCCTTTGGGTAGAGACAAGCAATGATGATTCCACCAGGTCAAGTTGCAGGTGAGTCCATCCGATGAGCGAACCAAAATGGAGATCATCTTAGAGATCTAGATCTTAGGCGAGGCAATACGAACCGGAACCGTGTCGAGTTAACCAAAACCAAAGGAGGGATCATCAACCATTCATAGTGTATCCTCCTCTGGTTAGACAAGGACTTAGATATGATCCGGATCAAGACAGTGGTATCCGTGGGCAAATTGTGCGTCTCGAATTTCCTAAGTTGAAAGGTGGTGACCCGATTGATTAGTTGTATAGGGCGAAACAATTCTTTGCGTACCAGGGTACAGTGGAAGAATATAAGGTGATGCTTATGAGTTTCCACCTTGAAGATGCGGCGCTTCATTGGTTTTGAGTAGCCAATGCCCATGATACGATTAAAACTTTGGCCGATTTCTGCACCGATATCACACGGTGATTTGGCGAGTCGGGGTATGAAGACTTCGATGCTCTCATCTCAAAGACGGTGCAAAGGACCACGGTCGGGGCATACCAAGAAGAATTTGAAAGGATAAGTAGCCAATGCCAACCTTCATGGACGGATCAACAACTTTGCAGCACCTTCATCTCTGGGCTGCGGGGAGACATATAAGCCAACATGAGGGCTTTAAGGCCTAGAACCTTAAAGGAGGCCTTCAAAGATGTAGTACTCATGGAAGATAAACATCGAGCCATAAAGATACACCTCAAACAGAACTGGACGAGTCAAGAAAGCCGCAATCTGATTCGGCCTACCATAGCAGCAGGAAATGTTACTGGCGTAGCAAGAGCTACTGCTGCAATGGTGCCTCCTCGAGCACCCCTAAAGCCCTCCCAAGAGGGAAGTATGCACCTAGAGGTCTGAGTTTAGCACTCACACTAGCTCAAGTGGAGGAGCGAAAAGCCAAACATGCCAAAGACTTTATGGGTGAATGGTGTAGTCAAGAAAAGCACAATGAGAATCTTGATCGACACCAGGTCCACCCACAACTTCATTGATAAGAGTCTTCTTAGGAAGATTGGGCTCGAGTCGAAGCCCACAGATGGATTCAATGTGATGATTGGAGATGGCACCACCTTGCGAGCAGATTTTATTTGTGGAGGTGTGGAGTTGAAGGTGCAAGGCCAAATTTTCAAATTGGATCTTTATTCGATGGCCTTGCGAGGTGCTGACATTGTCTTGGAGATTCAATGGCTTCAAAGCTTGGGGCCCGTAACAATTGATTTTACAAACCTTACACTTACATTTCAGATGAATGGTCGAAGAGTGCTGCTGGATGGAAATCAATCACAGCAAGGGCCAATGTTGCAACCGCTGTTGGGACTTCCATATGTAGGGGATCAAGCTCTACTCTTGAAAATGGCTATTGCTAAACCAGACCATCCACCATCAAGTGAAATACTCGTTGACATGAAGGAGCTTTTGCAAGAATTCAGGGACCTCTTTGAGGAGCCTCGAGGAATACCGCTGACCGTCAGCACGACCACCGCATTCAGATCATTCCACGAGCTGAACCAGCAAATGTTCGATCATATCAGTACCCACATGTCTAGGAGGAGATCAGCAAATTGGTGGTGGAAATGCTAGAGCAAGGTATTATTCAACCGAGTAGGAGTGCCTACTCATTGTCGGTGGTTCTGGTTTGAAAGAAAGATGGGAGTTGGCAACTTTGCGTCGATTATTGAGCCTTGAATGTGATCACCCTCTGGTAACAACCCAACCCCAAAAAAATAATAATAATAATAATAATTTTTGCATGGGCACGACGTGGCCGGCCACAGTGTGATCGGCCTCATGCCCATGCAATGGGGCTGCGTGGGGGAGGTGCCACGCACCCCCCCTCGCGTCGTCGCAGCCAACTGGTTGCGGCGGGCCCAGCACTGCCGCAGCTACCGCCAACCTCCCACCGCCTTCCCTCTCTCTTTAAATTTCTCTCTCTCTCTCTCTCCCCCTCTCTCACTGAGGCCGGACTATCGCCGCCGCCGCCACCTCCACGAGCGCCGGTGAGCTATTTCTCCTCCTCTCTCTTCTTCTCTCTTCTTCTCTCTCTCTCTCTCACTATCTCTCTCTCTCTCTCTCTTTTTCTTACCTTGGGCTCGGGCCCGTCGGAGCCGAGCCGCTGGCGAGAGGCCGGCAGCTGGCTGGCCACCAGCTACCGGTGCCCTCCCCGCCGGCCCGGGTCCGCACCTCCCTCCTCCTTCTTCCCTTCTCTTTTCTTCTCTTCTCTTCTCTTCTTCTTCTTCTTCCTTTCTTTCTTCTCCTTCTTTCTTCTTCTTCATCTTCCTCAGTTTTTTTCCCTTCTACAATAGTCTTTGGGCTCGGCCCAAGATCAGAATGTGTGGCGATCGAGCCCAAAGATTTGTGACAAGGGATTGCTCCCTTTTTAATTTGTTTATATTAATCATATGATTTAGTTTCTAAAATATAGGTAAATCAGTTATCTAGATGATAGATTATTTTGATAATTTATACTCACTAACATAAGTATTAGCTAAGTATTATTAGTATAATAATTTATTAATTATAGTTATAAGTACTTGCATATGATTATATATAGTTTTGCCACTGTTTATTAGATTAATACATGTAATCATATTGATAATAATCTTATATTTTATATAGTTAGTTCTATTAAAAATAATTAAATTTTATAAGTTTCTATTAATGTTTATGTATGCTTATACATGCATACATTTAATACATTTGAGTATACAATGTGTTTCTAACACCTTATTATTATTATATATTATTTTCTATGCAATAAAATGCTGAGCTCAGATAATTACTTTTGTATTTATGAATAATGATTAATATATGTATGATTAGTAACTAGTTAAGTAAAAGTAATAATTGCCAAATAATTGAATAAGGTTATCATAATTATATATATATAATGTATATCAAGTTATTTAATAAAATCAAATAATTTATTATATTTTACACCAATGAATTCTAAATGGGATAAACGGCTAACATCATATCATTTAAATATTTTCAGACCCCGAACCCCTTATGTGAGACCCCGTGGATCCTGACGATGAGTTGATGTTTGACTGACGGACGTGAGAGATGCGTGGTTCGTGTCTTCTTATCAGACTGTGAGTAGTCTTATCCCCTAGATCCCTTTCTCAAATTAGGTTATATTATATATTATGTACATGCATGTTTTGGCATCCAGCATGATTATATGACTTTATTTAGAAATGATTTCAGTCGAGCATACTTTATCATGCATTTGATTAGGCTGATCTGGGATATGAATACATTGGTGATATATAGAGATGATTGGAGATGATTATACTATTCTGATTTTATACCGGGATGATCTCTAGCATGAGTGTGCATATGATAGACTAGCAGGAGTATGCATGTGTTAGATATATGGTTGGAGTTTGCATTACATCATTTTGCTCTTGATTCCTATTCCACCTAAATTCCTGTTATGCATTGACTTGTTATTTTATTGGATATATGCATATGATTTGTCATTTAAAAAGGAAAGCATGAAATGTGATTGATAGGATAGTTGATAGAAAGCGTGAGGATACCCGAGTGTGCGCGAGGGTTAGGACGCGCTTGGTGGATGATTGATCGCTCGACATGGTCGCGATCTTGTTGGCCTTACGTCCGAGGTCGTTAGTCTGTGTGCGCAGCAGACATTCGGACACATGCCGTTCGCCAGGGCATATGTGGCGAGTTATCCTCACGAGGTTTCTATCAACTATGTGTGTGCCCGGTCTGGATGGATGTTGATACCCTAGCAGGTGGCGGGGTATGATTATATTTGAGATACTCCTTGCGGATGGCAGAGTATGCTCTGAGCCTTCGGGCATGATGTTGAGACCGGGTACCGAGTATTGATTGTGCACAGTGGTCTAGTACGATGATATTATACCGAGATGTCGGTGATGATCGTGATGTTGAGAAATGCATATGATTTCATTTTTATCTGACATACCTGATTATTGAGTGGTCAATATATATCATATATGGTTGCATTTGATATCATCGCATGGTCATGGTCGGCATGCATCATATATCATATTTGATAGAGAGTTATCATGATCATATGACATGGAGATTTGTTTATTCATTGTCAAGGATTGTATACTTTTATCAGTATGACATATTATCTACTTTTTAATTATGTATTATTGAGGATGCATTCATATACTCATTCATGAGATGATGTTGCTTTCTAATTCATATTATCCAGTATATGATTTACTCTCTGTTTGGCATCACTGATTCGGGGTAAGGTCTATTCACTAAGCCTTTTGCTCATGACTCTCTTTATTTCTTTTCTAACCCCTCAGATTTGTGGTACGTGATAGCGACCTGAGATATCTTGAGAAGATATTTTAGAGTGATGATGAGGTGAGCTATAGATGCGAGATGGTGTAGATGATGGTTTATATAGAAATTGAGTTATACCAGTATTTGATATTTGTACTCTTTTGTATTAGACGATGATTTGTATAATACAGGTCGAATCATAGTGTACTCTTGTATCAGTTGTTTAATGGTTTCTTGATGGTTTGTTGTGGCCTGTGTGGGCCCCGCCGCGGTGTGTAGCGAGTCTAGTGTATATTATTGTGGACTTTGATATTCATATGTTAACAGGTTTATTTAGTTAAGAGTATGATTTATTTAGCGATGGATTATGTGATCATGGATAGGTTAGCAGGTTTTATCTGATGATGTCATGATTATATGTGCACAGGAGAGTATCTGTGCGTGACGGGCCCCGCATTACTTGTCGCGTGCGCCGTGCGTGCCGTATGGGCCCGTGGGCGTGCACGTGCCGTGCCGAGCGGGGGCGTTACACCGTCAAAGACCAGTACCCAATACCAGTGATCGAGGAGTTGCTGGACGAACTTACAAGGTCGGCTTACTTCAGCAAACTTGACTTAAGAGCGAGGGACCATCAAATCCGCGTTGACCCGGAAGATGTGCACAAAACGGTGTTTCAGACTCACAATGGCCACTATGAGTTCCGAGTCATGCCGTTTGGGCTCACCAATGCACCAGCTACCTTCCAAGGGCTGATGAATGACCTTTTTCACCCGCTCTTGCGTTGGTATGTGCTCATCTTCTTTGACGATATTCTAGTGTATAGCAGGAATTGGAGCAAACACTTGTGGCATGTGCATGAGGTGTTGAATATCTTGCGACAAAACCAGTTAAAAGTCAAAATGAGAAAGTGCCTTTGGGGTGAGCTACGAGTGGAGTACTTGGGTCACATAATCTCAGCGAGAGGAGTGGAAGCCAATCCAAGCAAGATTAAAAACATGGTGGACTAGTCGATTCCCACTAATTAGTGGAAATTGAGGGGATTCATTGGGTTAACAAGGTACTATTGGCGATTCGTTGCCAACTACGACAAGGTTGCTGACCCGCTGACCTCCTTACTCAGAAAAGGAGGGTTTCAATGGACGAGCAAGGCGACGGAGGCTTTCAAAGCATTGAAGACAGCCATACCGCACCAGTTTTGGCTCTACCGGATTTCAGCAAGCCCTTCGTGGTGGAATGCGACGCCTCGGCTGAGAGTATTGGAGCTGTTTTGATGCAAGAGGGCAGGCCCATGGCATATATGAGCAAGGCATTGTCAAACCAGTCGCGACAGTTATCCACCTACAAGCGTGAAATGCTAGCAATTCTGCACGTCATCACCAAATGACAACCCTACTTGATTGGCCAACGGTTTATTATTCGCATGGACTAGCGTAGCATACCCTACTTCATGGAGCAACGTGTGCACACCCCGACACAACAACAGTGGTCACAAAACTCCTTGGGTATGACTACGAGCTAGTCTACAAAAATGGGAATCAAGAACCGAGCTGTCCACACCCTTTTGCGCCAACCGGACACAAGTGAGCTAGCTTCCTTTATAGCACCAACCCTTCCTCTATTTTCAGATATGTGGGGTACCAATGCAGACGATCGAGTCATGGAGGAGCTTGAGTTAGAGTTCAATGATCGCTTCCCCAATTTCACACCTTGAGGATAAGGTTACGAAAGCGTGGTGGATTGATACGATTTGGACTTCACCAATGTCATCTCGAGCATGGATACACTTTAGGGGTGTATTTTATTCTTATTTTAGTGTTTATTTTATAGAAAAATAAGTTTTTTGTATGTCGTGTTCGAACACGAGTGGAGTGTGTTCAAATGCGTTTGCGAACGCCTGCATCAGGTTCGCAAATACAGAGAACGCAAAATATGCGTTCGAACGCGGTTGATGAAAATCCACTATTTCTAGGGTTAATAATTGCTATTTTTGAATTTTTTGGTTAGCCTCTAAAGGTGTGGATGGCAAACAAGGAGTCATTATTGAATTAATTGAGTTTTTCCCTAGTCTTCTTCTTCTTCTCTCTCGTTCTCTCATTCCCCGGCGTCGCCGCTTCTAGCCTCCCTTGACCAGCCACTCACCCTAGTCCCTTAGGGGTGGCTCACTCCTTCCCCTTCTTCCAATCTATCTATCATCTTTCCCTAACCCCTTCCGTCATCCATAATCCTTCCATCTCCACTTACTCATCGGTGCCACCCCATTATCGCCAGTCTACCACCATCCATCAACACCTAGGATCTTGTGCCTCTATCCACGGAACCATAGATAGACTCTCTGATGTTTGTCTACGTCTCAGATGATATCCCATGATCCCACCATCTGATTTCCCTAAACTAAGATTTGTTGGAAAGCTCTTTTCTAGGGCTACAACATAGCAAAATTTCACATTGATATGATAGCTGAATCTTCTGGGATCTATTTCCAAAGTTCTATGCTAGATTCTATCTAAATCTGAAAACGGAATAGGTCGAACCTTAGCCCAAGGGGAGATCATAACAATACCATTCAAGAAAGAACTTTTAACATCCATTTGAAATAATTTAAATTTTAAATGACAAACAATGACAAGAAGTATACGAATGACTCTAGTCTAGCAACAGATGCAAATGTCTCATCAATATCTATATCGTCCACCTGAGTTTATCCTTGTGCTACTAGTCTGACTTTATTTCTAACTACATTGCCATATTCATCACTTTTATTCTTAAATATCTATTTTGTTCCAATTACATTCATATTCTTAGGTCTAGGAACTAAATACCAAACATCATTTTTAGAAAATTGCTATAGTTTCTCATGCATAGCGTTAACCCAAAAATCAACTAACAATGCTTCCTTGACATTTTTAGGTTCAAAAGTAGATGTATAGTAAGTAAATGATACCTCACTTTAGATTTGTCGTCTTGTCTTCATTGGTTCATTTACATCTCCGATCACTTGTGACAATGGATTATTTAATTTCACTCTAGTTGATGGTTTTAGTATGCTGCAGACTTCTTTGTTCTTTTCAACCTTGTGATAGCTCTACGATACCAAAAGATAGGCTCTATAGGTTACGGAACAATTCCTTCAAGATCTAGATTTATTGTAGGAAGCAGTCCGCACAACTGAGTGAAAATATTCATCAAATATTTTTCTATAATCAGAAAATTACTAAATCAAGTGGAATCAATCCATAACTCCCTGACCTATGTTTTTTGTATTTACGCCCTTCGCAGATTCGAACTTCAACTGGGATGAAAACACGATATAATGCGGATGATGGTGGTAGTGATGGGTGGAGTGGATGTTAGGGTTATGGATGATAATGGAGATGAGGATGGATGATTGATGTTGTTTAAGGGATAAAGATGAAGGGGAAGAAGTGGTCGAGATCCCAAAGAAGAGGTAGGAGTTAATAGACGAGGGAGATTAGAAGTTAGGAGAGACCTTGCCAACGATAGAGGTGGTAGGTTGGTGAAGAGGGAGGAGGGAGATTAGGATAGAGAGAAGATAGAGAGGCAAGAAACCAATAATCCAATAATATAATGAGTTTGGCTGCTATCCACATTTTTATAGAGGCTTGCCAACAAGCCAAAATAACAATTATTAACCCTAATTCTAGTGGACTCCCACCGATCGTGTTCGAACGCGCCCGATCGCATTCGAACGCACAAAAGGCGTTCTCTAACGATACGAATATGATGCAGGTGTTCAAACACACATTTTGCGTTCTTTGTTTTTGCGAACCTGATGCAGGTGTTCGCAAAGCTGTTCGAACGCACCCCTAACCCCGTTTGAACGCGACCTATAGAAAATTTATTTTAATAAAAATAAATAACTAATGCAATAAGCAAAGACTCTAACTAAGTGTATCACCTTGTCCTTGTCCTTTTTCTCAATTGATAGATCAAGCTCTTTTTCCACATCTTCGTCAAGTGTACAAGCAGGAACAAGAGTAGGAGTAACTTCAGTTTTGTCAGCAGTGGTATTATCTATAATAACATGATGTTGCTCAGTTATATGGCATGCCATGCACGATTGTCTCGGATTGTGATCGTGTATTTATGAGAGACTTTTGGATGAAGTTTTTTAGATTATAGGGGACTCAATTTAATTTCAGTTGGGCCTACCATCCACAGTCAAACGGCCAAACCAAGGTGGTCAATCGAGGCATTGAGCAGTACTTGAGAAGCTTTGTTGGAGATATGCCGAGACGATAGTTAGAGTTCTTACCGTGGGTGGAGTGGTCTTACAACACCACCTACCACAGTAGCATTGACAGGACTCCATTTGAGGTGGTGTATTGGCGCACGGCTCTGACATTACGTGCTTATGATCCAGTGGCATCTGTAGATCAAATAGAGGTGTACTTAGATTTGATGGATAGAGACGCCACATTGAGGAGTCATAGGGAGCAGGAGTTCGACATTGGCAGTTAGGTGTTTGTGAGGTGCAACCGTATCGATAGGTGACGTTGCGTCCAATGCGAAACTAGAAGTTACCACATCATTACTTCAATCCGTTTCAAGTGTTAGAGTGTATTGATTCGGCTACATATCGATTGGTGCTGCCGGAGTGGTCGAGAGTGCATCATGTCTTCCATGTTTCATTGCTAAGGGAGTGGATTGGAGATCATGAGGTCATTGGATCAATTCTACCGGAGCCATTGGAGGAGATAGAGATCATAGACCTAGTTCGTGTACTTGCTAAGCATCGACGACGACATGGTACCAGATTAGAGATGGAGATTCTAGTCGAGTAGCTTGGCAAGCCATCCGATAAGGTGACATGGGAGTTGGAGACTGATATTTTCGAGCGTTTCCCTGACTTTTCACCTTGAGGACAAGGTGGGAGAAGCGTGGTGGGCTGATACATTTAGTTAGGGTCTTTTCTTATTCCATTAGTTGTTTATTTTCGTTAAAAGAACATTTCTGTAGGTCGCATTCAAACACGAAAGGGGTCGTGTTCAAAAGCCCTTGCAAACACCTACATTAGGTTCACAAAAATAGAGAACACAAAATGTACGTCCGAACGCGGTCGGGCGTGTTCATACGCTTGCATCACGTTTGCACATACAGAAAACGTCTTTTGTGCGTTTGAATGCGAACGATGAGAATCTTCTAAAAGTAGGGATAATAATTGTATTTTGGTTTGTTGGCTAACCTCTATAAAGGTGTGGATGGCAGCCAAAATTATTATGCTATTGGATTATTGATTTCTTGTCTTCTATCTTCTCTCTATTCTCTCTACCCTAATCTCCCTCCTCCCTCTTCACCAACCTACCACTTCTACCATTGGCAAGGTCCCTGCTAACTTCTAATCTTCCTCGTCTATCGAGTCCTCCCTCTTCTTTGGGATCTCGACCATTTCTTCCCCTTCGTCTCTATTCTTAACATCATCCACCATCCACCCTCATCTCCATTACCATCCATAACCCTAACATCCACTCCACCTGTGACCACCACCATCATCCACACTAAATCATAATTTCGTCACTATTGCAGTTGGAATCTGTGAAGGGTGTAAATACGAAAAATGTGGATCAAGAAGTTATGGATCAATTTTAGTTTGTTTTGTAATTTTCAGACTATGAGAGAATATTTGGATGTGATTAAGGGATATAGACGAAGGGAACAAAGTGGTCGAGATCCCAAAGAAGAGGGGTGGCTCGACAGTCGAGGGAGATTAGAATAGCATAATGAAGATAGGAAGCAAGAAATTAATAATCGAATAGCATAATGAAGTTGGCTGCCATCATCATATTTATAAAGGCTAGCCAACAAGTCCTAAAACAATATGAAACTCTAATTCTAGAGTGAGAAAACCCCTAGACACACGTATGTATCTAAACACTAGGCAATGATCTCGCTCGTTCGCTTAAGTAAAAATCGGTAGAAATATTAAAAACGAAAGCAGAGATGAACGCCAAGATTTTAACGTGGAAAAACCCAAACGGGAAAAAACCACGGATCCAAACTCGGATCAAAAACCAATCACTAGAATAGTAGCAGTTACAAGACTGACTCACAAAACAACCCGTCGATCCAAACGACTTTGTTCCTCTCAGTCTTGCTCGCTAGAACCCACGATTCACCGCTTCTCGTGATTGAAGTCCAATCTCAGTAACCCTCGAGATTGATCTTTCGTCTAGATAGCCCTTAAGACGAAAGATTAACTTTTGTAGATGAGTGGAACCTTGTTAGTTGAAGAACCGATTTAGCCTCAAGAAGTCTCCTTCAATAATGCTTCTTCAACCCCCCTCAAGATAGGGCATCACAATCCTTATATATGATCTCCAAGATAGTACAAGATAGAACCAAATCAAAGTCTTATCCGTACTCACAAAAGTACAAGATAGAGCCAAATCCTAATCTTATCCATACTCACGAAAGTACAAGATAGAGCCAAATCCAAATCTTGTCCGTACTCACGAAAGTCCAATATTCTTAAACTTTGTTGGTGCGTTTGAATGGGCTCAAGTGCATTCGAACGCGACAGCTTGAATTCTTCAGGTTGCGTTCGAACGCGTTTGTGAACGCAGCTCTCGGTCTATGTGAACGCAGTACCCGCGTTCGAACGCGTTTGTGAACACGGCTCTATGTCTGTGTGAACGCAGTACCCGCGTTCGAACGCGTTTGTGAACGCGGCTCTCTGTCTGTGTGAATGCAGTACCCGCATTCGAATGTGTTTGTGAATGCATCTCTCTGTCTGTGTGAACGCAGATTCCGCGTTCGAACGCATTTGTGAACGCGGTGTGAACTCGACGGCTTTTCTCCAATAATCTTGCAATTCTTCAAACCAGAGATATTCTAGACTTGTGTAAAGCTCATATACATGAAAAAATATACTTAGAATATTTTGTACACAATTGCCAACAAATAAAAACCTAACATAGAGGATTCCCATCGATCGCATTTGAACGCGCTCGATCGCGTTCGAACGCATCAAAAGCTCTATCTCTGTATGTGCGAATGCGATGCAGGCGTTCGAACTCGCTCGACCGCGTTTGAATGCACAATATGTGTTCTCTGTATTTGCGAACCTGATGCAAGCGTTCGCAAGGCCGTTTGAATGCAACCTACAGAAATTTTATTTTAATGAAAATAAACAACTAATGCAATAAGAAAAAAAAAATCCTAACTAAGCGTATCAGCCCACCACCCTTACCCTACCTTGTCCTCAAGGTCAGGGAAACGCTCCAGGATATCAGTCTCCAACTCCCATGTCGCCTCATCAGATGGCTTGCCAAGCCACTCCACTAGAATCTCCATCTCCAATCTGGTACCATGTCGTCGACGGTACCTAGCAAGTACACGAATTGGCTTTACGATCTCTATCTCCTCCAATGGCTTCGGTAGAACAAATCCAACGATCTCATGATCTCCAATGTGCTCACTTAGCAATGAAATATTAAAGACAAGATGCACTCTCGACCCCTCCGGCAGCTCCAAATGATATGCAACCAAACCAATACGCTCCAACACCCGAAACAGACAAAAGTAGCGATTGGTTTCACATCGGATGTAAGGTCACTTGTCGATACGATTGCACCCTCACAAACACCTAACTGTCGATGTCGAACTCCTGCTCCCTATGGCTACGATCATAAACTTGCTTCATGCAGTTTTGAGCAAGTCTAAGATGGGCACGCAACCTCCTCAATGTGGCGTCTCTATCCATCAATGCTAAATCCACCTCCGTCCTGTCTGCAGATGCCACTAGATCATAAGCACATAACGTTCGAGCCATGCATCCATACACCACCTCAAATGGAGTCATGCCAATGTTGTTATGGTAGGCGGTGTTGTAAGACCACTCCGCCCACGGTAAGAACTCCAACCATCGTCTCGGCATCTCTCCAACAAAGCACCTCAAGTACTGCTTAATGCCTCAATTAACCATCTCGATTTGGCTGTCCGTCTATGGATGGTAGGTCGAACTAAAGCTCAATCGAGTCCCTTGTAATCTGAAAAACTTCATCCAAAAGTCACTCATAAATACACGATCACAATCTGAGACAATCATGCGTGGTATGCCATGTAACCGAGCAACATCTCTAACAAAAAATTTAGCCACCGACTTGGCTGAAAATGGATGTGACAATGCCAAAAAGTGTGCATACTTGCTCAGTCTATCAATCACCACAAAGATAACGGAATAACCACGTACCAGCGGAAAACCCTCTATGAAATCCATAGAAATGTCTTCCCAAACACGGTCTGATATAGTTAAAGGCTGTAGAAATCCAGTCGGTTTCAATGTGGTTGTCTTAGCCCTTTGACAGACTTCGCAAGAACGGACAAAACTCCTCACATCCCGCATCAATCCTTGCCACGTGCAACTCTGAGATATCCTTCTATAAGTATTCAAGACACCCTCATGACCAGCCTTTGAAGTTTGGTGGAAGTGCTCCAACAATTTCTGCCGCAATGTATCATTTGCGAGCATCCGATTGCATCCGCTGCTCTATTTTCCATTCCCTTCTTGTATTGGATTTCATAATCATATCCCAGCAATTTTGTGACCCATCTCTACTGTGTCGGAGTGTGTATACGCTGTCCCATAAAATATGGAAGGCTCCTTTGATCGGTTCAGATAATGAATCGTCTATCGCTCAAATAAGGCCTCAACTTTGTCACCGCATGCATAATTGCCAATATCTTTCTCTCATAAGTCGATAATTGCTGAGATTTTTATAACAAAGCCTTACTAAGAAAGACTATGGGATGTCCTCCTTGCATTAGTACAGCTCCTATGCCAACACTCGACGCATCACATTCCACAATGAACTCTTTGGTGAAGTTCGATAGCGCTAAAATGGGCGCCGTTGTCATTGCTGTTTTTAGTTTTTTAAAAGCTATAGTGGATTCATCCGTCCATCTAAAAGAGTCTTTCTTCAACAAAGAAGTGAGAGGAGCAGCGATCTTGCCATATCTAGTGATGAAGCGGCAATAGTATCCGGTCAGCCCCAAAAATCCTCTCAATCCGGTGGTAGTAGTAGGAATAGGCCAAGCGGTCATACATGCAACCTTTTGAGGATACGCCGCTACACCATCCGCTGAAATGATGTGGCCTAAATACTCCACTTTTGGTACTCCCCATAGGCACTTGGACTTCTTGATCTTCAATTGGTTTTGCTTCAACAAATTCAGCACGTCCTCCAAATGCCGTCAATGCTCTAATTCAATCCTGCTATGCACCAAAATGTCATCAAAAAATACCAAGACATAACTTCGCAAGAGAGGCCAAAATATATCATTCATGAGGCCTTAAAAGGTAGCTGGAGCATTGGTGAGACCAAAAGGTATCACCCGAAACTTGTAATGCCCGTCTGAAGTCCGAAATGCAGCTTTCTGCACATTCGTCGGGTGAACTCTAATTTGATGATACCCGGCCCTCAAGTCAAGCTTACTAAATATAGTCACCCCTACAAGCTCATCTAGCAATTCCTCGATAATCAGAATAAGATACCGATCCTTAATGGTAATAGCGTTTAGTGCCCGATAGTCTACAAAAAAATGTCATGTCCTATCATTTTTTCGCACTAATAGCACGGGGGATGAGTATGAGCTATGACTTGGTTGAATGAGGCATTGCTCCAACATCTCGGCTACTATCTTGGAGATAACTTTTTTTTGCCCATGTTGATACCGATATGGCCTCACATTCGCCAGTGCAGCCCTGGGTACAATCTCTAAGCGATGGTCTGCCGCTCTCCTTGGTGGTAACTCCTATGGCTCCTCAAACAGTCCAGAAAAGTTATAATAAATTAGACAATTCAATGCTAGTACCTGAACTCGTTTGAGGCTCATCTCCTGCTGGTCCTAACTGAAGAAGATAGGCCAAATCATACGCACAAGGCAGCTCCATCATAGGCTGCATCACAGGAATCGGTAAAAACCGAACACCATCAAGCCACACATCTTTGTTTTCTTGTTTAAATTTCATCCACATGCTCCGGAAATCAAATATGACAAGTCCCAAACTCTGTAACCACTGAGCACCAAGGACAATGTCCGCTCCTCGCAGCGCCAACGGATACAAGTTCATAATGATGTCATGTCCTTGCACTAGTATACCGACCGACGACATAAGCTCTCCGCTTTAAGCTTCGTGCCGTCTCCAATAGCAACGTCAAATCCCGTGGTCAGTTCGGCATTGAAAAACCCCTAGACACAAGTATGTATTTAAATACTAGGCAATGATATCACTCGTTCGGTTAAGTAAAAGTCCGTAGAAATATTAGGAACGAAAGCAGAGATGAACGCCAAGATTTTAACGTGGAAAAATCCAAACGAGAAATAACCACGGATCCAAACTCGGATCAAAACCAATCACTAGAATAGTAGCAGTTACAAGACTGACTCACAAAACAACCCGTCGATCCAAACGACTTTGTTCTTCTCAGTCTTGCTCGCTAAAACCCACGATTCACTACTTCTCGTGATTGAAGTCCAACCTTAGTAACCCTCGAGATTGATCTTTCGTCTAGATAACCCTTAAGATGAAAGATTAACTTTTTAATGATGAGTGGAACCTTGTTAGTTGAAGAACCGATGTAGCCTCAAGAAGTCTCCTTGAATAATACTTCTTCAACCACCCTAGAGACAGGGCATCACAATCCTTATATATGATCTCCAAGATAGAGCCAAATCCAAGTCTTATCCGTACTCACGAAAGTCCAATTTTATCAAACTTCATTGGTGCGTTCGAACGCGGCCCGGGTGCGTTCGAACGGGCCCGAGTGCGTTCGAATGCGACAACTTGAATTCTTCAAGTTGCGTTCGAACGCGTTTGTGAATGCAGCTCTCGGTCTGTGTGAACGCAATACCCGCGTTCGAATGCGTTTGTGAACGCGGCTCTCTGTCTGTGTGAACGCAGATTCCGTGTTCGAACGCGTTTGTGAACGTGGCTCTCTGTCTGTGTGAACACAGATTCCGCATTCGAACGTGTTTGTGAACGCGGTGTGAACTCAACGGCTTTTCTGTAATAATCTTACAATTTTTCAAACTAGAGTATTCTAGACTTGTGTAAAGCTCATATACATAAAAAAATACACTTAGAATATTCTGTACACAATTGCCAATGAATAAAAACCTAACAATCTCCCCCTTTGGCAATTTGTGACAAAACACCTAGGTTACTAGATATTACAAAGACTTCAAATTGAGCAATCAACAAGACTAGAATATTTTGCACATCAATCCCTGCAAATAAACATATACTAATCCAAGATCAACTGAAAATAACTTGAAATGAATAAACAATCCAAACACAAGTTATCAATGGAGCATAAGTTCAAAAGTACTTAAACAGACAAAGTTCATAATTCCTCCAAGCAAGGTTATAAGCAAGATTAGAAAGACAGAAAAACTCTAATAAACTCCCCCTATTACCATGCACCCCCTACACACCTAGACACCTAGACACTCTCCCCCTTTTTGACACAAATGCCAAAGACTAGGAACTCGGAGGAAACTGACACTGAAGAATCGTCAACACAGAGTCAAGTACAATCCCCTAACGAACTTGCTCAGCTTGTAAATCATGCACTGCCGAATGGAGATCCTGCACTTGAGTACTAAGCTGATCGAAACAGTCAGAGTACTGTGGTAACTCCCCCTCAGAGTGAGATGTGTCACCGTCAGAGCTATCATCAGAGCTGTCGAGGTGCGAGAAGCGACCAGCGGCGGAAGACGACGGCTTTAGAGGAGACGACTGGTCGTGAGCTTAACTCCGCTTAAGAGTTATCCGATCCAACGGTTTGTGCGAAGTAAGAGAAGGTTCCGAAGCATCCACACGCACCCCATTCGGAGTGCACAAATTTGTAATAAAGATGCCAAACAGTAACCCCTCACGAGGTGCTTCTTTCTGTGCAGCTATGAGTATTGAATCATAGATCACCGCAGCCAAATCAACCGAGACTCCAGATAACATTGCATGAAGAAGGAATGCACGATTCAGACTAATACTTGAATGTCGAGTCTTGGGGGTGACATTGTACCAACAAAACAGGTGAAGCATGCGAGCCACGGACATCAGCTTCGCATGCGGCATCATGTTTCCCTTCCAACGTTCCCCTTTGATCAGTGCAATGCCAACATATTCATCGACATCTGGAAGTGGAGCAGACGTTGGATACTAGAACTCACCATCAGGAAGACGAAGCTCAGTGCGAATAACATCTGAGTCTAGGTATACAGATACCCCACGAACAGTAGAACGTATATAGCGGTCTAAAACCGTGGCATTACTAAAAAATTCCCGAACAACTTCCACATAAGCAGTCCCGCTCATCCCACACACTGATAACCATCCTCACTCAGTAAATATATGTTTTATCCCCAAAGAAAAAAAATCAGAAATGACCACGGATCGTTCACAGATAATAGGACGGGTGCCAAAATTATGTTTGTAACACCCCGCAGCCGTAGATGTTGGAAACTTGGGAGCCGAAGTAGGTGAGGAAGGCGGCCTAGGTTTCTTAGAAACTGCAGATTTTCTAGGTAGGCATTCTTGAGAAAGAAACAAGATGCAAGATTCAATACATGCTCAAAGCAAACAAAAAGATAGCAAGAAATAAAAAAAAATCCAAGAAATCATGAATGCCCTAAATGAAATCCATCATCCACTTGAAAACGCTAAGATATCACGTTCAATCACACAAGAAATATCAAGATAGTAACTTTAACGTGATCAAAACTCAAAAACGCACGAAATCAATCAAGATCAAGAGACTTAATTGAATAAAAAATAGGAAAATTGATGGATGATCATACCTCGCAAAAGTGAAGAAAAACTAAGAAATTCGGCCGAAAGATGCTAGATCCGGAGGAGAACGACCCTTTAAAAGGGTTTGTAGTGAGAAATTTGATGAAAATGTCAAGATCTTGAAGATTTGAGAGGGAGAAAATGAAGGGTTTCTAGGGTTTGGAAGATGAAAGATGAAAACCCTTGGGTTCGGACGCAATATATAAAGAATCCTCGAGTGCATTCGAACGCACTAGTCTGCGCGTTCGAACGCGCCAGTCACTGCGTTCGAACTCAAAAATTTGTGTTCGAACACCCTTTTTTTTTTAAGTAAAAAATCTAAGAAAAAATTCAAAAAAAATCTTTTTGGAGATGCACCTCTAAAAATTCAAAATAAATTCAAGACATAGAATATGACAATCGAATGAAATAAGTCATACACAGATCAATCAATTCATCAAAAGTATATTATAATCAATTCTAATGCATCACTCAAAATTAAATTAATCTTGATTGATCATAACAATATACATATGCAAGGTGAGCATAGATAATATGAAACATTCTTCTTAAATAAACTTTCCTATTTAAACAATGATACAACGCAGTAGTCAAACCGACTTAGTATTTAAATTTGCACTTTTCGACTTATTCTCCATAACCGAACAAGAATTTTTCCTGTAATATGTTTTATACATAAACTATATAGGTGCAATGATGGCTTTCACACATGAGTAGGTAGTCCTTTTCTTGTAGTACATATCAAACAATGTGCAAGAAGATATTCACAAACATCAAAAATTTTATTTAATTTGCAAGCAATGTACTGAGTCAAACTAGACTCTAAACAAGATGGCTTTCACACCAACTCATTGTAACCCTTTTCATTGATCTTTTATGAACACATTTGTGATGACTAAGCATGAGGTCAAACTATGCAAATCAACGTTTGATATGAGTACATTAAATTTAGTTTATATGTCATGCTGTCATGCTCACTCATGATGTCATGAGTGAGCTATTTTAAAAAAATTTCATGATGTCATGCTCACTCAAGAATATACACACATTATGAGTACATTAAATTTAGTTTAATTATCATAGAAGTTGAGAGAGTGAACAAATCAGAAATGATATAATATACTGCAAGATGACAGAATTGACTATCATAACTCATAATCAAGAGAAAATTCATATTTATATGTCAAGAGTATATTATTGAATCTAGGAGTGCATCAAATTTTTTTTTATGATAAAAACTCTTAACAAATCTGAACCTAAAACCAAAGAAAAGTTCAAAGTAAAGAAAACCTAAAAAGAAACGAAAAGAAATAACAAAAAAAATACGCAAACCAAACCAAAAAAAATCAATCCAAAGCACAAATCCCTAAAGAAGTACGAAGATACTCAAATCTCTATAAATCCAAAGGTTTTGTAAATAGATCACACAACTGTTTCTCGGTCTCAACATGTTCTAGTGCTATTGTTTTGTCTTCAACTAACTCGCGTATAAAATAATGTTGAATATCAATATCCTTCATACGCGAGTGTTGAACAGGATTTTTCGAAATATTAATAGCACTCATGTTGTCACAATAAAGCACCATAGTGTCTTGTTCAATGCCGTAATCTTTGACCATCTGTTTCATCCATAGTAACTGAGAACAACAACTTTCCGCTGTAATGTACTCGGCCTCCGCAGTAGATAAAGATATCGAGTTTTGTTTCTTACTGTGCCAAGCAACCAGATTGTTTCCAATATAAAAATATCCACCTGAGGTACTTTTTCTATCATCACATGAACTTGCCCAATCAGAATCCATGTATCCAAATATGATAGCTCCCGAGTCATACGTAAATCAGATAGCTAAGTCAACTATGCCACCGACATATTTTATGATACATTTCATAGCAAACAAATGTGTCTCCTTAGGTTCAGACTGAAACCTAGCACACACACCGACACTAAATGCAATGTTTGGACTACTAGCAGTTAAGTACAAAAGACTACCAATCATGCTCCTATACAGTGTCTGATCAACACTTTTTCCTAAAATATCCTTACCTAGTTTGGTAGTTGTACTCATAAGAGTTCTAGCATGTTTTGCATTTTCTAAACCGAATTTAGTCACAAGATCCTTAGCATACTTGGTTTGAGTGATAAATATCCCTCTTTCCAACTGAGTAATTTGAAGTCCCAAAAGAAACTTCAACTCACCCATCATGCTCATCTCAAAATGACTATGCATAAGATCTGCAAACTCCTTAGCTAATGATCAACTCGTTGCCCCGAAGACAATGTCATCCACATATATTTGTGCCACAACTAAACTCTTGTTTGACCGTCTAATGAACAATGTCTTGTCCACTCCCCCTCGAGTGAACCCCGCATCCACTAAAAAAGTGGTCAACTTCTCATACCAAGCTCTTGGAGCTTGTTTTAGCCCGTAGAGGGCCTTTTTCAGTTTAAACACATGAGAAGGAAATTTTTGATCTTCGAACTCTTTCGGTTGTTCCACATAAACATCTTCATTCAGAGTACCATTCAAGAAAGCACTTTTCACATCCATTTGAAACAATTTAAACTTTAAGTGACAAGCAATAGCAAGTAGTATACGAATAGATTATAATCTAGCAACAGGAGCAAATGTCTCATCAAAATCTATACCCTCAACCTGAGTATATCCCTGTGCTACGAGTCTAGCTTTATTTCGAACTATATTGCCATGTTCATCACTTTTATTCTTGTAAATCCATTTTGTTCCAATGACATTCACATTCTTAGGTCTAGGAACTAAATACCAAACATCATTCCTAGAAAATTGCTCTAATTCCTAATGCATAGCATTAACCCAAGAATCGTCTAACAATGCTTCCTTCACATTTCTAGGTTCAAAAGAAGATGTATAACAAGTAAATGATACCTCACTTTGGATTTGTCGTCTTGTCTTAATTGGTTCATTCACGTCTCCGATCACTTGTGACAGTGGATGATTTGATTTTACCCTGGCAGATGGTTCCGGTACGTTGCAGTCATCTTTGTTCATTTCAACTTTGTCCTCGTCCTGATTCTCAATTTCCAGATCAAGCTCCTTTCCAATTTCTTTGTCATATTTATCTGCAGAAACAAAAATATGAGTAGCTTCAGTTAAATCAGTCGTGGATTCATCTATCATAACATTAGCAGATTACATAACAGTAGAAGTGTCAAGATTAAATACTCTGTATGCTCTACTATTATTTGAATACCCCAAGAAGATGCCTTCGCTACTTCTAGTGTCAAATTTAGTCAAATATTCTCGATCATACAAGATATAACATTTACTACCAAAAACTCGAAATATTTAACACTAGGTTTCTTACCTTTCCAGATTTCATAAGCAGTCATTTTTGTAGCTGGTCTTAGATAAACACGATTTATCACATGTACTGTTGTATTGACCGCCTCCGCCCAAAACCTTTGAGTAAACTTTTTAGCATGAAGCATAACCCTAGCCATTTCCTGCACAACTCAGTTCTTTCTTTCAACAATCTCGTTTTGTTGTGGAGTTATAGGAGCTGAAAACTCATGTTGAATACCAAGAGAATCGCAAAATATAGAAAAATTTTAATTTTCAAATTCTCTACCATGATCAGAACGAATCCTAACTAGGGTTGTAGATTTTTCATTCTGCAATTTTAAGCATAGTGATTTAAAAACTTCAAAGGTTTCAGACTTCTCATGTAGAAAGACAACCTAGGTATATCTGGAGTAATCATCGATCATTAAGAATATATAGCGTTTACCTCCAAGACTTTCCGTTTTTGTTGGACCCATCAAGTCCATGTGAACTAATTGAAGCACACGGTCGGTGGTAGCTGCATTTACCTTCTTGTGTGAGATCCGAATTTGTTTTCCAATTTGACACGAACCGCACACTCTTTTTGACATTTCTTTCATCTTAGTTATTCCTCTTACCACTTCTTGTTTGGAGAGAGTAAATAATTCCTTGTGATTCACATGTCCAAGACGTTGATGCCAGAGATCTGCAATGTCGAAAGAGGCACTGTTACATTTCAGTTTATGTGACGTTCCAACAACATAGCAATTATCAGATGTTCTAGATCCATAACATATAACATTACCACCATGCTCTAGAATAGTACAATCATTTTTGAAGAATTTTACCTCATAATCTTCATCATAAAATTGACTGATACTCAGAAGATTTGCTTTCAAGCCCTTAACATAAAGAACATTTTCAAGAATAGGAACCCCCGGAGAACTTACCTTTCCTTTACCTATTACCTTAGATGAATTACCATCTCCGAATGTCACAACTCCCCCTTCATATTTTTCAAGATTAGAAAATAACGACTTGTCACCCAACATATGTCTTGAACAGCCACTGTCTAAATACCACAAATCAGAATTTAAAGTTTTCAAGGCTGTATGCACAACATAACATTTCAAATCACTTTTCTTGACCCATATGGCCTTTGTTATTATCCCATAAATGAAAGCAGTTCTAGGTTTTTGCAAAAATTTGCAATGAGGTCGAATATGCCCTAGAATAACGCAATGATAGCATGTCGGAACAAACCCTTTTCTACTCACCTTTTGTCGAGGAGTGTGACTAAAGTTTACCTTTGGTGCCGTTGACGATTCACCAGTTTGTAGATTCACCTTCAGTTTAGAAGCATTCATCCAGGATTGCTTTGTAAATGCGGTTGGTGACTTCAAATATTCTTCCTTTTGTATACCTGCAGAAAATGAAGACAGTTTTATTATTATTTGAATTACTAGTGTATCGAACACCATACCTGTCTTTTCCAAAGATCTAAGCCTTTAGGATCTCGTCAAGTTTGTTCTTCCCTTTTAGAAATGTCACTTTCTTATTCAGTCGCTCTAGTTCAATTTCATCAGCCTTCATTTTATTTTTTGCATTGTCAAGTTGTTCAGAAAGGTCTTTGACACGTTCAAGTTCCAATTTGTACTTCTCCTCAAATTGAATTCTTTCTAGTTCGAATACCTTGAGTCGTTGAAGTAGTCTAAGATTGCTTTTCTTGATTTTAAACGACTATAGGTACAGGTCATTATATGCCTTTTGAATTTCAGATTCATCTTCCTCAGCTAGTAACATATCCTGATCATCTGTACTATCAGTATCAACAACAGAATCGATATTAAATAGAGAAGAGGCAAAAGAAACAAAGTTTTCTTCGTCTTTTCCAGAATCATCATCAGATTCATCTGAGTCATCCCAAGTAACTTTCATAGCTTTACCCTTCTTCTTAAGGCGATTAGGGCATTCTTGTGCTATGTGTCCAAAACCAGAACATTCAAAACATCGAACTTTATTCTCAGAATTCTTATTTTTCTATTTGACACTGTTGTTGCTCACACCTATATTCGAACTCGTAGTATTCTTCTTTTTCACAAAAGCTTTGCTTTTCTCAAGTTTTTCAGCATTCAACTTGTTTGGCTTTCGAAAGAATTTATTAAACTTTTTGACAAACATATTAACATCTAAATCACCTTCATCATCAGACTCCTCTATAATTTCTTCAACTATGGATAGAGTAATCCCTTTGGACTTCTTCTGTTTTGAAAGACTGAACTCAAATGTTTGTAGATTTCCTACCAATTATTCAACTTTCATAGAATCAATGTCCTTACTTTCCTCAATAGCTATAACTTTCGCCTGAAACCTTTTTGGAAGAGACATAAGGATCTTACGGACAATTCTGTTTTCAAGAATTTTCTCTCCTAGGTTGAAACTTGAGTTGACTATTTCACTCAACTTTGCATAGAACTCATCAAATGTCTCATTCTCCTCCATACGTAGAGTTTCAAAACTAGTAGTCGACCTCTGAAGTTTAGAAAGTTTTACAGCTATAGTTCCTTCGTGAGTAGTTTCTAAGATCGTCCAAGCTTCTTTTGCTATCTCACAAGTCGAAATTCTTCTAAATTCTTCCGAGGAAACACAACTAAAAATTACATTTATTGTCTTGCTATTCCATCCAACTTTTTCATAGTCTAACCTATCCCATGACTCTATCGGTTTATCAACAAGTTTATCATCCACCATGTACATTGGTGGACTCCAACCGTTCACAACAGCAAACCATACTCGTTCATCTATAGACTTCAAGTAAGCTCTCATCCTAGCTTTTCAATATCCATAATTTGATCCATCTAGGATAGGAGGTATAATAGATGATGGTCCATCTCTTTGAAAATCCATGCCTATCTGATCTCTCTTAAAGAGTGAGAGAACCTGCTCTAATACCAATTGAAAAATCCCTAGACACAAGTATGTATCTAAATACTAGGCAATGATATCACTCGTTCGCTTAAGTAAAAGTCCATAGAAATATTATGAACAAAAGTAGAGATGAACGCCAAGATTTTAACGTGGAAAAACTCAAACGGGAAAAAACCACGGATTGTGAACGCGGTGTGAACTCAACGGCTTGTCTCTAATAATCTTGCAATTCTTCAAACCAGAGATATTCTAGACTTGTGTAAAACTCATATACATAAAAAAATACACTTAGAATATTTTGTACACAATTGCTAACAAATAAAAACCTAACAGGCATCCAAACCCAATTTCCTCACTAACCTCTCGTCTAGAAAGTTGTGTGTACTCCCCGAATCGATGAGAATGTGCACACAATGCTTTCTAACGAGTCCGTCTACTCGTTATATCCTCGGTGCGGAAGTACCCGAATATACATGCATCGATATTTTAGCTCGGATATCTTCCTCATGGACCTCCTCTGGACACTCTCCATCAACAACAACCTCCTCATTCTTCTCAACACCGTTGATAAGCATCACACTCTCGATCGGTTTAGAACACCGATGACCGGGGATGAAACGCTCATCACATCGAAAGCAAAGGCCCTTCGCTCTTCGCTCCTCCACTTGGGCAGGTGTGAGAGCTCGAACGGGGAGTTGTGTGCCTCTTCTAATATCAGAAGAATGTCTCAAAGGTGGTCGTGGTCTAATACTCGCAGTCGCTATTTTTAAAACCGCAGAATTTTCAACCGGCGTTCTAGGTGCAAACCGCCCATCTCGGTTGCCTCAATTGGTTTTCGCTGTCATCTTTAGAGCCCTATACTTTTGTTCCATTCTCACGGCCTTCTCAAAGGCCTCCTCAAGAGTAGTAGGACATAGAGCACGAACATCCGCTTGTATCTCCTCCCGCAGCCCGAAAATAAATGTGCCCATCAATATCTGTTTGGGCCAAGGTGGCTCACAACGACTACTAACTCTTTCAAACTCAGCTTGGTACTCTGAAACGGTCGTCCTCTGAACCATCTTACTTAATGTGGCAGCAAAATCTTTATATGTCGCTGTCTCAAATCTGCATGAATAACTAATCTATATCAATGCAATGCCGTTCCTTGGAGGTGAAAGCTTGCCATATGGACCTTTGCATCTTCCGCTGTACCTTGACAATCAAAATATTATTCAACTTGAAACATGCAATCCGTTGGATCACCGCCTTAGAATTTTGGAAAGTCCAAGCGTGCGATTCTCCCCCGAATAGCATTGTCGGGTTCGCGAAAGATCCTTAGTTCATGTCTAAACCTTTGTGCATGTTGATCACCTTTTCTAAATCCTCGAGCACGACCATCACCATCTCCATAAGGATTAACCTCATCCTCAAAGTGTCATTTCTCCTCATCTACGAAGCACATCGGTGCCGCACACCTCTCGGGTTCCACCACCGCCGATCTTGAATTTTATAACAGAGGTGGAGGATGATGTGTAGGCATAAGTAAGAGAGGATCATTGACACTC
The DNA here is from genome assembly GCF_019914945.1 of Typha latifolia. Lineage (NCBI taxonomy): Eukaryota > Viridiplantae > Streptophyta > Magnoliopsida > Poales > Typhaceae > Typha > Typha latifolia. The sequence goes on from NC_133097.1 coordinate 1,368,288, forward strand.
ATATGACACACTTGGACCTATGGGGTATCGGTTTGATGAGGTCCCACCACTGGTCCTTCTTGAAACTCCAATCGTCATCGAGGAGATGACGAACCTAATCGGTTCAGGACATATTCCTTGAATTCATTGTGATCCTTTTGCATTGTGTCAACTCTATGCAATAATGTTTGGAACATGCCCCTATGTTCATCCATATTTGCATCCTTGGATGTTGGTTGACTCAGTCCTGCCGTGGTCGCTCCAAAAGAATCGGCCTCACGGTTAGGGTCATCGTGGATTGAGTCTTCCCTTGTCGGTGTGCTCTCCATAGGTCTCTTGTTGATGTCATCTTCCTTGTTTTAACTATTAATGGAGGTCTGAGGTTCGCCTACTCTGATACCAATGATAAGCTATAATACCACTTGTTGAGGTCTGATACTAATTTGATATGTTCTTGTACCAAAGATAGGCTACGCAACAAGTCCTTCAAGATCTGGATGCATTATAGGAATCAGTCCACGCAACCATGAGAAAATATTCATTAGATATTCTTTTGTAGCAAGAAAATTATGAAACTAATTGGATTAGATTCATAACTTTCTGATCTATAACTTTAGTATTTATGCCCTTTGCAGATTCGAAATGCAATGGGGACAAAAATATGGAATAACGTGGGTGATGGTGGTGGTGAGGAGTGGAGTGGATGTTAGGGTTATGGATGGTATGGAGATGAAGGTGGATGGTGGATGTGATTAAGGGATATAGAAGAAGGGAACAAAGTGGTGAAATCCATAAGAAGAGGGGTGGCTCGAGATTAGAAGTTAGAAAAAAATCTTGCCAACGGTAGAGGTGGAAGGATGGTGAAGAGAGAAGAGGGAGAGAATCTAGAGAGAAGATAGGAGATAAGAAATCAATAATGCAATAGCATAATGAAGTTGACTGCCATCCACATATTTATAGAGGCTAGCCAACAAGTTCTAAAATAATATGAAACCCTAATTCTAGAGGATTCTCGTCGATCGCGTTCGAACGCGCCTGATCGCATTTGAACACCCTCGATCGCGTTCAAACGCACCAAAAGCTCCATCTCTGTATGTGCAAACGCAATGGAGGTGTTCGAACTCGCTCGACCGCGTTCGATCGCACAATATGCGTTCTCTGTATTTGCGAACCTAATGTAGGCATTCGCAAGGGCATTCAAACACAACCCCTCTTGCGTTCGAACGCTACCTATAGGAATTTTATTTTAATGAAAATAAATAACTAATGCAATAAGAAAAGATCCTAACTAACTAAGTGTATCATATTAATTGCTCATATTAGAGAAAATATAGATTAGTGTAGGAAAATCGTATTAGGCATATTTTATTATTTAATAAAGTAAGTTAATTAAATATTATTTGTTTTACTTTAAGTCAATAATAATTAGTGGAAAGATAATCTGAGTTAAATTATTTTAATTATTTAATAATGTGTCAGACTTTGGTACAATTACACCAACTTTACTTGATTAATAAATATATGAATTTTACATAGATCTACCCAATCCTATAGTGAATATCAGTTGGATTATTTAATTAATTAGTGTTAGGAATGTTGTGTTTATATTTTTATTACTTCATTATCAAAGTGGACTTCGTACCATACGAGGTTGGTTTGATGGTGCAGTTGTAGCCAGTTATCTAGGAAATGATGTTAAACAAGTGAAACTTTCACAATCTAAGAGTATTGTAGAGAATGAAATGTCTTACCTTTTGGCATTATTGTATTCATATAATGCATGTACATATATTTATTTACTTTTATAAATATAAGTAGTTCATGTTAACTTTATTTGCTTTTTGACATAATTATATTTATCATGATTACTATGCATATCCACGAGCATTATTATATATAATACTATGTAATATATAATAATAATATGTTCTATTATGCTTGTTTGTGTTATATAATATCATGCCATTAGCATATGTGCATTGCCATGAAGGGAGTAATTTCTATGTCTTGATAATACCTAACACCTCTCTAGCTAGCGTAAGGGCAAAGTATTATAGTATTATTATAAAGTAGGGCTAATGCTTGAGGCACTACAATAATTTGTATATTTGGTAGCAAGCATATATGCTACTAAAAGATATATTTTTTGTTACTAAAATATTTGGTTGCAAAATAATTATTTACTGCAGCAATTACTGTCACTAAATCTTAGTAGCAAATTAACATTTACTTCTAAAATTATAATTTATGGCAATATATTTGCTATTATAGATAGAGTTTACAGTGATTATCATAATTGCTACTGTCACTAATTTTTAAGATGGTAAAGAATTTACAGTAGCAAATATAATTTGTCATTAAAAACTATTTAGGGGTAACTATATTTATCGCTAAAATTTTGAATTTTTTTAACAGCAAAATATATTTGCTACTTATGTACCTATCAAATTTAGCACCGAACACAATTGCTACTAAAAGTATTATTCATTAGGCAATATAAAATTATTTTATAATTATATTAGAATTTATTAATTTCCTATAATCATTTGGTAAAAGTAAATACAATTAAATATTAGAACATATATTTTCATATGCTCATAGCTTCGGTGCTGCAATTTTCTTATCCATCTTGATTGTTTAATATACCAAATGCTTCATATAACAATTCATGCATATTATTATTTTGAACAAAGTTGTCATTTGTAATGGTAATATTAGATGCATAACAAATCCAATGTGCATACCTACTAAGGAATCCGATGCATAACAAATGTTCAAACACATCTTCCCGCTTTTTTCATTTGGTATTGACACAAATTTCACATAGACATAATATCATTGTAAACTCAAGAAAATCCTTCACTCCTTTAAGATATTCATTGCTCCCCCTGTGTTATCATTTAGGATGATGTTAAAAAGTTAGTTTGAAAAATATAAAGTGTATGGACAAAATTGTACTAGAAAGCATCATTTTTGTACCTAGAAAAGTTAATCCAATTCATTTTATCTAACTAATAATCTTTGAAAAAGTTTTGAAAGTTCAGAGTAGAAATAGTGATAGATTTCTAAAGTCTTCAAAAGTAAAATATATTAGTGACTATAATAACATTAAATCATATAATGTCCTAAACCGTGTCATTCAACGAAATGAACTACTTCTAGAACATGAATTTTGCTGCTTTATGATATAAACTAATGAACTAAAGAATAATTAACACAGTCATAAAATATTCAGCCAACATAGAAAATGGCAAATACTTCGAACACTTCTCTTTCATGGGTGATGGATCCTAAACCAACATGACTTTTTGCTAACCCTCACAAAAGATAGATCTATCGTAATATATCTAGACTATGCTCTTCTTATAGTATATCTAGATAGACTGTGATCTTGTATCTTGTCATTATCCATGTAATATTATTATTATGCTATATGTGTCATATACAACTCGGATAGTTAAAACATTCTATATTATATATGTATTTAAAATAATTGACTAATTATATCTAGATGTCTTTGCTTTTTTTTTTTTTTAGGGAAAGCCCATAGGTAAGGTAATTCATCAATGACTAAGGATTATAATAAAAAGGCATGATAAATAAAGAGTAGGAGAGATAGAGCGACGACTCTTTAACATAAGCCCCATACTTGGCCTACAATAGACAATCATAATTTAATCTAGAGGATCAAGTGTTGGGGTACAACACAAAATAAAATAAAGAATGGCCCAAGGATTCCCAAGAGTAAAGAGCCTTGTGTTCAGTAATATCAGCCTAATAACTACACTCGTTCAGTCAGTCCAACAACCAAGACATGACCTTGAGAATCCACAAAAGTAGGAGGATCAAAGATCACCCACCTGAAACATAAATTTAAAAAAAATTACTAACAACACTCTAATATTATTGCAAAGCAAAACAAAGTTATACAGCCAAGGATCGCCAAAATCACAACATCCGTATCCAAAAAGACACAGATGCATGCGAGCATAGCCTATTACTGTGAACGGGTCCCGGACCCTCACCTCACCCAGTAGGCCTCATCTACCTGGCATGGTAGTGAGGCTTATCACGAAATGGGCACTAAGAGCGAGAGAGAATCTGTGGTGCCGAAGCTTCTACAACAATAGATCAGGCTAAGAACTGGCGAAGGAGGGGAGGAGAAGAAGAGTGGCAGTAGCGGTGAAGAGCGATAGTAGGGAGCGGTTTTGCAAAGGAGTTTTGGGTAGATCTGAGCCTAACAAGGGAGACAATAAAGGGTGGGGATGCAACACGCTTGGATTCGATGGAAGGATGGCGGCTAGGGTTAGATCCAGTGAGGGATAGAAAGAGAAGAATGGTGATGATAGTGGTTAGGGACAGCGGTGGGAAGCGATAGTGGCAAGGGATTTTTGGCGATGGGAAATGGTTGAATGATGGCGGCGATGCGGTGTTGAATGGTAGTGGCATTATGGTGAAAGGGAGAGCTCAAGCTTTTGGGGAAAAGGAGAGGAAGAAGAGGGAAGGGAGGGTTTCTCCCCTCCCCTAGCCTGGAGGAGAGTGAGGATAGCATCACCAGTGGCACGATGAGGGGGGCAACCTCTTTAGAGGGTGGGAGAAGACCTTGCGCTAAACCTAGCAGAGCTAGGGCCAGCGTAGAGCAAAACCTGATTGAGATGATGATGTCTTTGCTTGTAATCCCTGCATGATTCGATAATAAAATAAGGTACTTTGTAACCACATCTAGGAAGTAATAATATGTCACTTGGCAAATTCTAAGGAATAAAGCATAGAACCATAGAAGAATAGAGTCAAGCAAGCCATCACCAAAATAAATACGTAATTTTGTAAAAGTAACTGATCCATATTTATAGACAATATTATAAATTTATCATTGACCCTTTAACCTTTTCTAGAAAGCATAGTATAATAGAAAGATACAGAATTTGCATAGTGAACAACATGGTGGGGGAGGAGCAGTACCGAATGGCGACAACGATGACGATGGCAAGAGGAAGCAAGGACAATGAGGAGAGGACAACGATGACGATGGCAAGAGGAAGCAAGGACAATGAGGAGAGGTGATGACGAAAGGAGGAAGTGATGGCACGAAGAGAGGTACAACGGAAGGAGGAGGCATAATATTTGGGTTGATATTATCACCCAATTTTTATTAAAGTACACTCCATTTTTTAGTTAAAGGATGCATACTTGAACAACTTAAAAAGAGTATATTTATTAATAGAGAAGGAGATCACATAACAATATTTTTTTTGGGCATATAAAATAGACTTTATGGGTTGATATTCTCTCCCAATTTTTTTTCGTAAAACACTGTATATATATCAAATATAATTGGCATTTGTAAATCATCACTAAAATTATAAAATTGCTGCTATATAAGAATAAATAGTAGCATGTGTAAATCATCACTAAACATATAAAAGTTTGTTATTAAAACAAATATAATAGCAACATTTTTTTATATGCCACTATTTTATTTACTTATGAAGACTATTATATCTAAATGTAGTAGTAGAGTAAAAAGTAACTACAAACTTAAAATTTGCTACTATATGATTTTTATACTAGCAAATATGATAATTTGCTACAAAAAAGTGTGTTGCTAAATATAATAATTCTTATAATGAGATTTCATTTTATTGATTCTAGAAAAGCATGTCATTTTGCCAAGCGAGACAAGTTACTATCAATCAATGAGAGTCAAACTGTAATAACCCAAAAACAATATTAAAAGTTTGGGCACGACGTGGCCGGCCAAACTGTGGCTGGCCTCGTGCCCATGTAGCGCCACCTTAGCAGCTTGGCGCCGCATGGGGGCGACTCAAGCCCGACAAGCTAGGCTAAGCCAGGTGACCGCGGCGAGTCTTACCTAACCGCCACCATCGGCCTCCCCCCCATCACCTCTCTCTCTTCCTTCCATTTTATTCTTCTCTCTCTCTCTAAAACGCACTCCCATCGCTCTCTTCCTCTCTTGGTCTCTCTCTCACTCTTTCTCTCTCTCTTTTCACCCATCTTGTTGAAAATGGCCTACCGTCGTCATCATTGCCGAAGTGAGCCCCTCTCCTTGTTTCTTTTCTCTTCCTCTCTTTCTCACTCACTCACTCTCTCTCTCTCTCCATCACTCTCTTTAGTGGTCTCAGGTATGCCAGATTCGAGCCGCCAGCAAGTGGCTAGTCACTGGCTGAGCCTCATTGGCCCGGCTCTCCTCCCTCCCTTCTCTTTCTCTTCTATTTTTCTTCTTCCTTCCTTCCTTTGTTTCTTTGTTTCTTTCTTCTTTTTCTCTCTCCTCAGTTCCTCCTCCTCGTCTTCAGCATTGTAGCAAAGAGGATTATTGTTTTTATTAATTATATAATTTATTTTCTAATGTTAAGTATTAGTTTATTTAGATAATTAATTATTTTGGTAATTTACACTCATTGGTATAATTATTAGCTAAGTAGTTTTAGTATAATAATTTATTAATAATAAATATAAATATTTTCGTATAAATTTTATTTATCATTTAGTTATTAGCTATTAGAATAATACGTGTAGCCTTATTAATAATAATCTTATATTTATATTTTATATATAACTATTTTTAGCATATTATTATTGTCTACTACTTTGTATAAAATAAAATACTAAGCTTGCATGTTATTTTTGTATAATAGGATCATGGCTATTTTCATATAATATATGATTAATTCAATAAGAGTAAGTATCACAAAATAATTATTAATAAGATTATATTTATAATTATATTTTTATAAATCATATATATGGTTGTCATTAATGATATACAAAACGAGATAAATTACTATATTACATACTCTATAATTAGCAAACTAGGATTCTTATTAATAAATATAAATTATGGTGTTGGCATATTAATATTATCACAATTAAATTTATCCTATGAATCTAATTAATTTTTAAATCTAATAAATTATCATATTTTTACTCGAATAGATTATAATCGGATAAACGACTAACTTCATACTACTTAAATATTTTCAGACTCTAGACTCTTTTATTTAAGACCCCGAGGACCTTACTAATAATAAATATGATACATTTAGTTAGGGTCTTTTGTTATTGTATTATTTATTTATTTTTATTAAAAAAAATTTCTATAGGTCGAGCATTTGTGAACGCCTGCATCAGGTTCGCAAATACAGATAATGTGAAATGCGCGTTTGAAAGCGGTCGAGCTCGTTCGAATGCCTGCATTGTGTGCGTATCGACAGAGAACGTCTTTTGTGCGTTCGAACGCGATCGACGGGAATTTTATAGAATCAGGGTTCATAATTAAATTTGGCTTGTTGGCTAGCCTCTTATAAAAATGTAGATGGCATTCAAAATCATTATGCTGTTAGATTATTGGTTTCTTGCCTCCTATCTTTTCTCTATTTTCTCTACCCTAATCTCCATCCTCTCTCTTCACTAACCTACCACCTCTATCGTTGGTAAGGTCTCTCCTAACTTCTAATCTCTCTCGTCTATCGAGTCCTCCTCCTTCCTTGGGATCTCGACCATTTCTTCCCCTTCGTCTTAATCACTTAAACAACATCACTCATTCACCCTCATCTCTATTTTCATTCATAACCCTAACTTCTACTCCACCCGTTATCGTATTTTTGTCCCAGTTGTGGTTTGAATCTGCAAAGGGCATAAATACAAAAATCGTAGATCAAGGAGTTTTGGATCAATTCCACTTTGTTTCATAATTTTCTATTACAGAAAAAAATTTAGTGAATATTTTTCTTCAGTTGTGCAGACTGCTTCTTGCAATAAATTCAGATCTTAAAGAAATCGTTCCGTAGCCTATTATTAGTATCAAAGCCTATCTTTTGGTAGCATAGAACTATCAGAGTGACAGTTGATTGATGGATATGAGGGATACATGTGTTGGGTCTTCTGATCAGATAGTGAGTAGTTTTATCCTCTAGACGTCTTTATCAAATTAAGATTTATTATATAATTATGTATATGTATGTTTTGGCCTCCAGCATGATTATATGACCTTATTCAGTTGAGCATATTTTATCATGCATTTGATTAGACTGATCTATAATATGAATATAATGGTAATATATAAAGATGATTAGATATGTCTATACTGTTATGAATTTATATCGAGATCATCTCTAGCATGAGTATGCATGTGATATACTAGTATGAGAATGCATGTGTTAGATATATGATTAGAGACTGTATTACATTATTTTTCTCTTGGCATCTTTACCACTTAAATTCTTGAGTTGTATGATTTGTTGTAGTACTGAATAAAATGCATAAGAATTGTCATTTGAAAAGAAAGCATAAAATTTGATTGATAGATAGTTGATAGAAAGCATGACGATACCTGAGTGGGTGCGAGGGTTAGGACACACTTAGTGGATGCTTGATCGCTTGATGTAGTTGTGATCCTATGGCCTTACGTCTGAGGTTGTTAGTCTATGTGCACAGTAGACATTTGGATACATGATGTTCGTTAGGTAAAATATGTGGCGAGTTATCCTCACGTAGTTTCTATTAACTAAAAAGGTGCCTGTTCTGGATGGATGTTGATACCCTTTGCGGATAATAGGGTATGATTATAATTGAGATACCCTTAGTGGTTGATAGGATATGATTATAATTGAGATACCCTTTCCGAATGATAGGGTATGCTCTAAGCCTTTGAGCATATTGATGATACCGGGTATCAGGTGTTAATTATGTATAGTAGTCTAGTATGATGGTGATATTCAGAGATGATATTGATAATTGAGTGATACACTTAGTTTGGATCTTTTCTTATTGCATTAGTTTTTTATTTTCATTAAAATAAAATTTCTATAGGTCGTGTTCGAATGCAGGAGGGGTTACGTTCAAATGCCCTTGCGAACGCTTGCATCAGGTTCGCAAATACAGAGAACACATATTGTGCGTTCGAACGCGGTCGAGTGAGTTCGAACGCCCACGTTTGAACGCCTGCATCGCGTTCGCACATATAGAGATGGAGCTTTTGGTGCATTCGAATGCGATCGGGCGCGTTCGACCGCGATTGACGGGAATCCTCTAGAATTAGGGTTACATATGGTTTTAGGATTTGTTGGCTAGCCTCTATAAATATGTGGATGGCAGCCAACTTCATTATGCTATTGAATTATTGATTTCTTGCCTCCAATCTTCTCTGTAGACTCTCTCCCTCCTCTTCTTCACCATCCTTCCACCTCTATCATTGGCAATGTTTCTCCTAATTTCTAATCTCCCTCGACTATTGAGCCACCCCTCTTCTATGGGATCTCGACCACTTCGTTTCCTTCGTCTACTTCCCTTACTTACATCCACAATCCACCCTCATTTCCATACCTATCTATAACCCTAACATCCACTTCACTCATCACCACCACCATCACCCATATTATTTCATATTTTCGTCCTAGTTGCAGTTTGAATCTACGAAGGGCATAAATACAAAAGTTGTAGATCAGGATGTTACGAATCTAACCTAATTGGTTTCATAATTTTCTAACTATCAAAAAATATTTGACAAATATTTCCACGATTGTGCGAACTGATTCTTGTAATACTTCCAGATCTTGAAGGAATCATTGCGTAGCCGATCTTTTGATATCGTAACCCATCAATTTGGTATCAGAGCAGGCGAACCTCAGACCTCCATTAATAGTTAAAACAAGGAAGATGACATCAACAAGGAGACCTATGGAGAGCACACCAACAAGGGAAGACTCAATCCACGATTACCCTAACCGTGAAGCCGATTCCTTTGGAGCGACCATGGCAGGACCGAGTCAACCAACGTCCATGGGTGCGAATATGGATGAAATTAGGGGCATGTTCCAAACATTGTTGCACAAAGTTGACATAATACAAAAGGATCACAATGAATTCAAGGAATATGTTGTGAACCAATTGGGTTCGTCATCTCCTCGACGACGATTCAAGTTTCAAGAAGGACCAGCGGTGGGACCTCATCAAACCAATATCTCACAAGTCCAGGTGCGTCATGTAAGTGTCAATAATCCCCTCTTACCTATGCCTACACATCATCCCCCACCTTCGTTACAAAACCCAAGACCGACGGTGGTGGAACTCGAGAGACATGCGGCACCAATGTGCTTCGTCAATGAGGAGGATTGACACTTTGAGGATGAGGTTGATCCCTTTGGAGATGGTGATGGACGTGCTCGAGGATTTAGAGAAGATGATCAACATGCACATAGGTTTAGACCTGAACCTAGGATCTTTCGTGAACCCGACAATGTTATTTAAGGGAGAACCGCACGCTTGGACTTTCCTAAATTCCAAGGCGGTGATCCAACAAATTGGGTTTTTCAATTTGAACAATATTTTGATTGTCAAGGTATAGCGGAAGATGTAAAGGTCTAGATGGTAAGCTTTCACCTCCAAGGAACAACATTACATTTGTATATATCAGTTACTTGTGGTGGTAGATTTACCGGATGAGCTGATTTTTGTAGGAGGATTACACGTAGATTTGGGACAGCGGCATATAAAGATTTTGCTGCCACATTAAGCAAGATGGTTCAGAGGACGACCGTATTGGATTACCAAGCTGAGTTTTAAAGAGTTAGTAGTTGTTGTGAGTCACCTTGGCCCGAACAAAAATTGATGAGCACACTTATTTTAGGGCTGCGGGATGAGATATAAACGGATGTTCGTGCTCTTTGTCCTACTACTCTTGAGGAGGTCTTTGAGAAGGCCGTGAGAATGGAACAAAAGCATAGGAAGATATCCAAGCTAAAATATCAATGCATGCATATTCGGGTATGATACGATCACACCTTTTTGGTAAAGGGTCGATCTCTTCCAATTCTTGATTTGGACTAGATCTGGCACGGAACTTTGAAATAAGATCCCAAAATATTCCACCGTTGGATCGATGTGAAATTTTTATATGTTGTCGCCCTAGAAAAGAGCTTTCCAAAAAATCAAGTTTCAGGCGAATCTGAGTTGTGGATCTCGAGATACCGTCCGATTAGTGGACGAACATCAGGATGCTCTGTTTTGGATTCGTGGATGGAGGCACGAGATCCTAGGTAATGATGGTTGGTGGAGGACCGACGTTAATGTGGTGGCACCGGTGAAAAGTGATGGTGGAAGGGTTGTGGTTGATGGAAGGATTAGGGCAAGTGTGGGATAGATTGGACGAAGGGGGAGAAGAGGGCCACCCCTAAGGGACTAGGGTGATTAGCCGGACGAGGGAGGTTAGAAGCGGCGTCGCCGGGGATTGAGAGAACGGGAGCGAAGAAGACGAAGGAGGCAAGGCAAAACTCAATCTCAATAATCAATAATCAATTTGGTTGCCTACCACATCCTTTTATAGGCTAACCAACAACTCAAATTAACCCTAAAAACATAATTTTCGTCGACCACGTTCGAACGCACCGAGTTTGCTCTTCTGGATTTGCGAACGCGATGCAGGCGTTCGAACGCACGATCGAACGCGCAATCGAATGCGCCTATCGGTATTTGCGAACGCGATGCAGGCGTTCACAGTGCGTTCGAACGCACCGCGTTCGAACGCACAGTACATTCTCTTCACCACGTTCACAACCCCGTTCACAAACCGCGTTCGAACTCACTCCACCCGCGTTCGAACGCGACTTACAGAAAACTTATTTTAATAGAAATTAAACACTAAAACATGAAATAAAAACACTCCTAAAGTGAATCCATGCTCGAGACGACGTCGGTGAAGTCCGAATCGTATCAATCCACCACGCTTCCGCAACCTTGTCCTCAAGGTTTGAAGTTTGTGAAGCGATCTTTGAACTCTAGCTTAAGTTCCTCCATGGTATGATCTTCTGCATTGGTTCCCCACATATATGAAGATATAGGAAATGCTGGTGCTGAAAGAGCGGCAAGCTCACTTGTGTCCGGTTGGCGTGAAAGAGCGAAGAAGACGAAGGAGGCAAGGCAAAACTCAATCTCAATAATCAATAATCAATTTGGTTGCCTACCACATCCTTTTATAGGCTAACCAACAACTCAAATTAACCCTAAAAACATAATTTTCGTCGACCGCATTCGAACTCGCCCGACCGCGTTCGAACGCACCGAGTTCGCTCTTCTGGATTTGCGAACGCGATGCAGGCGTTCGAACGCGCGATCGAACGCGCCTGTCGGTATTTGCGAACGCGATGTAGGCGTTCACAGTGCGTTCGAACGCACCGCAGTACATTCTCTTCACCACGTTCACAACCCCGTTCACAAACCGCGTTCGAACTCACTCCACCCGCGTTCGAACGCGACTTACAGAAAACTTATTTTAATAGAAATTAAACACTAAAACATGAAATAAAAACACTCCTAAAGTGAATCCATGCTCGAGACGACGTCGGTGAAGTCTGAATCGTATCAGGGTACTTCCGCATTGAGGACGTTACGGGTAGACGAACTCGTTAGAAAAAATTGTGTGCACATCCTCATCGATTCGGGCAGTACACACAACTTTCTAGACAAGAGGTTAGTGAAGAGATTGGGTTTGGATGCCGAACCGACCACGGGATTTGACATTGCTATTGGAGACGGCACGAAGCTTAAGGCGGAGAGCTTTTGTCGCCAGGTCGGTATAGGGGTGCAAAGCCACAACATCATTGTGGACTTGTATCCGTTGGCGCTGCGAGGAGTGGACATTGTCCTTGGTACTCAGTGGTTACAGAGTTTGGGACCCGTCATATTTGATTTCCGGAACATGTGGATAAAATTTAAACAAGGAAATAAAGATGTGCGACTTGATGGTGTTCAGTCTTTGCTGATTCTTGCGATGCAGCCTATGGTGTGGCTGCCTTGTGCGTTTGATTTGGCCTATCTTCTTCAGTTAGGACTAGTAGGAGATGAGCCTCAAATGAGTTCGAGTACCTTCATTGAATTGTCTAATTTATTAGATAACTTTTCTAAACTATTTGAGAAGCCACAGGAGTTGCCATTGAGGAGAGCGGTGGACCATCGCATAGAGATTGTGCCCAAGGCTGCACCAGCGAACGTGAGGCCATATCATTATTCACATGTGCAAAAAGAAGTTATCTCAAAGATGGTAGCCGAGATGTTGGAGCAAGGCCTCATTCAACCAAGTCATAGCTTATATTCATCCCCCATGCTATTGGTGTAAAAAAGGACCAGATATGGCATTTTTGTATCAACTATCGGGCACTAAATCCTATTACCGTGAAAGACCAGTATCCTATTCCAGTTATGAAGGAGTTGCTCGACGAGCTTGTAGGGGTGACTATATTTTGTAAGCTTGACTTGAGGACCGGGTATCATCAAATTAGAGTTCATCCGGCGAATGTGCACAAACTGCATTTCAGACTTCAGACGGGCATTATGAGTTTCGGGTGATGTCTTTTGGTATCACTAATGCTCTAGCTACCTTTCAAGGCCTCATGAATGATATATTTCGGTCTCTATTGCGAAGGTATGTCTTGGTATTTTTTTTATGACATTTTGGTGTATAGTAGGAATGAATTGGAGCATTGGCGGTATTTGGAGGATGTGCAAAATTTGTTGAAGCAAAACCAATTGAAGATCAAGAAGTCCAAGTGCCTATGGGGAGTACTAAAAGTGGAGTATTTAGGCTACATCATTTCAGCGGATGGTGTAGCAGCGGATCCTCAAAAGGTTGCATGCATGACCGCTTGGTCTATTCCTACTACTACCACTGGATTGAGAGGATTTTTGGGGCTGACCGAATATTATCGCCGATTCATTATTGGATATGGCAAGATCGCTGCTCCTCTCACTTCTTTGTTGAAGAAAGACTATTTTAGATAGATAGATGAAGCTACGACAGCCTTTGAAAAACTAAAAACAGCAATGACAATGGCACCTGGTTTAGCGCTACCAGACTTTACCAAAGAATTTATTATGGAATGCGATGCATTTAGTAAGATTTTATCTCAAAAAATCTCAACAATTATCGACTTATGAGAGAGAGATGTTGGCAATTCTGTATGCGGTGGCAAAGTGGAGGCCTTATTTGATCGGTAAGCGATTCATTATCCAAACAGATCAAAGGAGCCTTCCATACTTTATGGGACAACGCATAGACACTCCGGCACAGCAGAGATGGGTCACAAAATTGCTGGGATATAATTATGAAATCCAATATAAGAAGGGAACGGAAAATAAAGCGGCGGATGGACTATCGCGCCAACTCGATATCACCGAGCTTGCAGCCTATTCTTCTCTTACCTTTTCCTTCCTTAACGAGCTGAGATATGCATGTACATCTGACCCAGATATTTTGAGATTGTTGTAGGAGATAATGGATGATCCGGAGCGCCATCTAGAGTTGGAAAATCGAGGCAGTTTGCTGCTGGACTGCGGATGCATTCGGGTGCCCACAAATGATGCATTGCAGCAGTAATTATTGGAGCACTTCCACCAAACTCCTGAGGCTGGTCATGAGGGTATCTTGAGGACTTATAGGAGGATATCTCAGAGTTGCACGTGGCCATAATTTTTGGCATTATCACATTCGTTTTCAGCCAAGTCGGTGGCTGAAATTTATGTTAGAGATGTTGCTCGGTTACATGGCAAGCCACGCACGATTGTCTCGTATCGTGATCGTGTATTTATGAGCGACTTTTGAACAGAGTTTTTCAGATTGCAGGGGACTCGATTGAACTTCAGTTTGGCCTACCATCCAAAAACGGATGGCCAAACTGAGGTGGTTAGTTGAGGTATTGAGTAATATTTGAGGTGCTTTGATAGAGAGATGACGAGACCATGGTTGAAATTTTTATTGTGGGCGGAGTAGTTTTATAACACCACCTACCATAGCAGCATTGGCATGACTCCATTTGAGGTGGTGTATGGACGCACGGCTCCGACATTATGCACTTATGATCCAGTGGCATCTGCAGACCGAACGGAGGTGGACTTAGCGTTGATGGATAGAGACGCCACATTGAGGAGGTTGCATGCTCATCTTAAACTTGCTCAAAACCGCATGAAGCAAGTTTATGATCATAGCCATAGGGAGCAGGAGTTCGATATCAGTAGTTGGGTGTTTATTATGGTACAATCGTATCGACAGGTGACCTTACGTCCGATGAGTAACCAAAACTTAGTGCATCGCTACTTTGGTCCATTTCGAGTGTTGGAGCGTATTGGTCCGATTGTATATCGTTTGGAGCTGCCAGAGGGGTTGAGAGTGTATCATGTCTTCCATGTTTCATTACTGAGGAAGCGCATTAGAGATCATGAGATCATTGGATCAGTTCTACCGGGGCCATTAGAAGAGATAGAGATTGTAGAGTTAATTCGTGTACTTGCTAGACGCTGATGATGACATGATACTAGATTGGAGATGCAGATTCTAGTTGAGTGGCTTAGCAAGCCATCTGATGAGGTGACATGGGAGTTAGAGATTAATATCTCGGAGCGTTTCCTTGACTTTTCACCTTGAGGGCAAGGTGGGGAAAGCGTGGTGGGCTGATACATTTAGTTAGGATCTTTTCTTATTATATTAGTTGTTTATTTTTATTAAAATAAATTCCTGTAGGTCTCATTCGAACGCAGGAGGGGTCATGTTCAAATGCCCTTGCGAATACCTGCATTAGGTTCATAAATATAGAGAACGTATATTGTGTGTTCGAACGCCTGCATCGCACTCGCACATATAGAGATGAAGCTTTTTGTGCGTTTGAACGCGATCGGGCACATTTGAACGTGATCGACGAGAATCCTCTAGAATTAGGGTTACATATTATTTTAGGACTTATTGGCTAGCCTCTATAAATATGTGGATAGCAGCCAACTTTATTATGCTATTGGATTATTGATTTCTTGCCTCCGATTTATTATGCTATCATAGCATGGTCATGGTCAGCATGCATCATATGTGTCATATTTGAGAGAAAATTATGATGATAGTATGAAATGGAGATTTATTTATACATTTTCAAAAATTATATACTTTGATCAGTTATGTATGATATCTGCCTTTCATATATATAGTATTAAGGATACATTTATATACTCATTCATGACATAATGCTCCTATGCGATTCATATTATCTAGTACATAATTTACTCTTTGTTTGACATCACTAATTCGGGGTAAGATTTATTTACTAAGTATTTTGCTAATGACTCTCTTTATTTCTTTATGTGGTACGTGATAGTGACTTGAGATATCTTGAAAAAATATTTAGAACAATAACGAGGTGAGCTATAGGTGCAAGATAGTATAGATGATATTTTATATAGAAATTGAGTTGTATCGTTGTTTGTTATATTTGTACTTTATTATATTAGACGATGATTTGTATAATATAGGTCGAAATATAGTGTACTCATGTATTAGGTATTTTAGTTGTATCTTGATGGTTTATCATAGCATGTGTGAGCCCTACCAAATTATTTAGCTATATAATATGATTGTTGTAGATTTAGATATGGATATGTTATTAGGTTTTATTTAATCATGGCATACTTTATTTTGTGATTGAGTATGTGAGCTCAAGCCCTATCTATGTGTGGCGGCGCCACCAATCCTGTTGCATGCGTCACATGTGCCGTATAGGTGTGTGGGCGTGCACATGCTGGTGCTGAGCAGGGGCGCTACGCAAACCCTTTAGGATATTTAAGTTGAAAAGCAAAGGGTAGGATGGCATAGACTTAGAGGTACCGGATTTCACCCACTGGCAAAACCTCTAGGAGAGTATACTGCTCCACTCGCTCACTTGGATTTTCGAAAATGAGAAAATAAAAAAAGTAATGAGCTAAAGGCTCGGTGAATAGACCTTATCCCAAATCAGATAAGTCAAACAAAGAGTAAATCAAGTACTAGATAATATAAATAAAAAAGGATCATCATGCTATGAATGAATATATGAATGTATTCTCAATAATATATAAATAAAAAATAGATAATATATCATAATTAATAAAAGTATATATTCCTCGACAATGAATAAATAAATCTCCATGTCATACTATCATTATAACTCTCTCTCAAATATGACACACATAATGCATGCCGACCATATCATGATGCCAAATGCAATGGTATAAAAATTATGATAATTACTCAATAATCATATGAAATTCTTAGTATTACAATCATCACCGACATCTCGGTATAATTCCATCATACTAGACCATTGTGCAGAGTCAACACCCGGTACTCGGTTTCAACATCATGTCTGAAGGCTCAGAACATACTCCGCCACCCGCAAAGAGTATCTCAAATATAACCATACCCCACCACCCGCTAGGGTATTAACATCCATCCAAACCAGGCACCCACATAGCTGATAGAAACTTCGTGAGGATAACTCGCCACATATGCCCTAGCGAACGACATGTGTTCGAATGTCTGTTGCGCACACAAAATATAAGGCTAACAGGATCACGACTATGTCGAGTGATTAATCATCTTCAGGCATGCCCTAACCCTTGCACCCACTCGGATATCCTCATGCTTTCTATCAACTATCCTATTAATTACATTTCATGCTTTCCTTCTAAATGACAAATCATATGCATATATCAAGTACGATAATAAGTCAATGCATAATAGGAATTTAGGTGGAACAAGAATCAAGAGAAAAATTGATGCAATGTAGTTTTCAATTATGTAGTCAACATATGCATACCCATACTAATCTATTACATGCATACTCATGCTACAGATTAATTGGACATAAAATCATAACAATATAATCATCTCTCATCATCTCTATTTATCATCATCATACTCATATCTAAGATCAGTTTAATTATATGTATGATAAAAATATGCTCGATTGTAATCATCTCTAGATAAAGTCATACAATCATGCTAGAGGCCATAACATGCATGTACATAATATATAACAAAACTTAATTTGATAAAGACATCTAGGGGATAAGACTACTCACCACCACTATAATTACCAACAACCACTCGTTCACGCTGCTACGACAATGATCAAGCCTCAATAGCTAAGTCCACGGGGTCTTGAACAGGGAGATCGGAATCTAAAATTATTTATAACATATAATGTCAGTCTTTCTATTAATTAAAATTAACTCGACTAAAAGATAATTTCTTGTTGTAATCATATACTCTTCATCGCTATATTTGTTTTGTTATTTATTAACCGTAATTATATTATTTAGTAGTGTATTTAAAATATAATTATCTGCCTATTATTCTCTTTGATAATTAAGAAAAATAAGAATTAAGTTACTGCAAATAATTATGCAAGAATATACGTACATAACCCTAATAATTACTATGACCTATCTAGGATTAATATAGTAATTTATGTTACAAGTATTTTCCTAAACATGATATAATTAGATTTAATTCATATAAATTAAATATATTAAATTAATGAAACTAATTAAATAATTAATAACATAATCAAATATAATTAGTAACCAATAATATGCATATATATAAAACTATACACAGTTTGAAAGGAGGAAATAAGGGAAAGAAGGTCCAGCACCTCTTGCTGGGTACAATCCGAGAGGAGGAAAGAAGGGGAGGAGGAGGAGGAGGAGGAGGAGGAAGAGGAGAAGAAGAAGAAGAGGAAGGAGAAAAGGGGAAGAGAGTTGGGCCACAAGGGACAGGTATGACCGCTAGTGGCCACTCAGCGACCGACCTCTCACTAACGGCTCAAACCTCCGACGGGAGAGAGAGAGAGAGAGAGGGGCTCACCGATGGATAGAAGGGCCGACGGCGGCTCTTCTCGGCGATTGGTGACTGTTGATGAACTAGAGGGAGAGAGCTAGAGAGAGAGGAGAGAGATAGATCGAGAGAATGCGGGGAAGAGAGAGAGAAAGAAAAAGAATATTAGAGAGAGAGAAGGTCACGTGGCGGCGGCGAAGTGGCCGGTGGGCAGGGCCCCACCTCCACGCGTCGCCGCGGAGTGGAGAAGAGTGGCTCGGTGGAAGTGCGTGGCACCCCACCGTTGCCACGGCATGCATGGCATGCTGGGCACAAGGCTGGCCATAACATGGTCGGTCGTGTTGTGCCCAACAAGTTTTAGTTTTAGTTTTATCCTACTTGGGTTATTACACGAACTTAGCCCTAAAGGCTTATACGACTCGAACTAGGACTTGTCTTAGAGGCTTACATGACTTAATTGAACTTAACTTAAGAGCTTACATAAGTATGAATTAATTAAAAGATAAATAGATTCAATCCATCAAGCCCAATGTCCTCATATAGCAATCCGATCTGATCCAGTCAGCATCATGTGGTGGCACCCATAGGTCGAAATCTAAATTTTGCTCTAAGATTAGGACTAAAGCAAGTGAATGAAGCTAATGAAGTGCATGATTTCTGGGGCAGGCCAGATTTACATGAATCGATTCAACCATTTTGTGCAAACTAGTTTAAAACTTATAAACATGACCTCGAGTATGAGTACGAGCTTAAGGATGACTGGTGGAACAACCTAGTGGGCCTACACCATCGGACTGAGTTGAACCCGCATGCAACTCGGGTGCGACATAAGCCGAACTCGTGGGCTCATGTTCCACGTGACTAGTCTCGACCACGTGTTCACTTGGCTCGTGATTATAAGCAACATTTTGGGATCCAAACTCGGATTATCAAGCTTGATATCCTAAAATTATTTAGAGAAGATTCGCTAGATTGGACCTATCTAGCAGAGTAGTTTTTCACATACCATGGCATGCCCGACCACCAAAAGGTTCAACTAGCTTTCTTCCACTTCGAGGGCATGGTGGTTATGTGGTATCAGTTGTGTAATGCCCTCGCCCGGCACGGGCATGTGCACCCCCATGCGCCCACACGGCACGCGCGGCGCACGCGACAGGTCGGGCAGGGCCCGTCACGCACAGATACTCTCCTGTTCACATATAATCATGACATCATCAAATAAAACTTACTAACCTATCCATGATCACATAATCCATCACCAAATAAATCATACTCTTAACCAAATAAACCTGTTAACATATGAATATCAAAGTCCATAATAATATATACTAGACCGCTACATAATCTGGCAGGACCTACACAGGCCACAACAAACCATCAAGATACAACTAAAATAACTAATACAAGAGTACACTATGATTCGACCTGTATTATACAAATCATCGTCTAATACAAAAGAGTACAAATATCAGATACTTGTACAACTCAATTTCTATATAAACTATCATCTATACCATCTCGCATCTATAGCTCACCTCATCATTGCTCTAAAATATCTTCTCAAGTCGCTATTACGTACCACATATCTGAGGGGATTAGAAAAAAAAATAAAGAGAGTCATGAGCAAAAGGCTCAGTGAATAGACCTTACCCTGAATCAGTGATGCCAAACAGAGAGTAAATCATGTACTGGATGATATGAATCAGAAAGAGTATCATGTCATGAATGAGTATATGAATGTATCATCAATAATATATAAATAAAAAGTAGATAACATGTCATAACTGATAAAAGTATATAATCCTTGACCATGAGTAAACAAATCTCCGTATCATACTATCATCATAACTCTCTCAAATATGACATATGATGCATGCCGACCATGACCATGTTATGATATCAAATGCAATCATATATGATGAATATTGGCCACTCGATAATTAGGTAATCAAATGGTAATGAAATCATATGCATTTCTCAACATCATAATCATCACCGACATCTCAGTATAATATCGACATACTAGACTACTATGCACAGTCAACACCCGGTACCCGGTCTCAACATCATGCCCGAAGGCTCAGAGCATACTCTGCCATCTGCAAGGAGTATCTTAAATATAACCATACCCTGCCATCTGCTAAGGGTATCAACATTCATCCAAACCGGGCACCCTTCTAGCTGATAAAAATCTCGTGAGGATAACTCGCCACATATACCCTAGCGAACGGCATGTGTCCGAATGTCTGCTGCGCACACAGACTAATGACCTCGGACGTAAGGCCAACAGGATCGCGCCCATGTCGAGCGATCAATCATCCACCAAGCGCGTCCTAACCCTCGCGCCCACTCGAGTATCCTCACGCTTTCTATCAACTATCCTATCAATCACATTTCATGTTTTCCTTTTAAATGACAGATCATATGCATATATCCAGTACGATAACAAGTCAATGCATAACAAAAATTTAGGTGAAATAGGAATCAAGAGAAAATGATGCAATGTAGTCTCCAACTATATCGTCAACACATGCGTAATCTATTACATGCATACTCATGCTACAGATTAACTCGGTAAACAATCATAACAGTAGAATCATCTATAATCATCTCTATATATGTCACCAATGTACTCATATTCCAAATCAGTATAATCGAATGCATGATAAAATATACTCGACTATAATCATCTCTAGATAAAATCATATAATTATGCTGGAGGTCAAAACATGCATGTACATAAATGTATAATATAACTTAATTTGAGAAAGGCGTATAAGGGATAAGACTACTCACAGTCTGATCAGAATACATAAACCATGCATCTCTCACGCTTGTCAGTTAACCGAGTGACACTCATCGCTAACAAAGTCCACGGGGTCTCAAATAAGGGGTTCGGGATCTGAAAATATTTAAGTAATATAAAGTTAGTTGTTTATCCCAATATAATCCGTTCGAGTAAAATATGATAATTTATTAGATTTTAGAATTTCTACTTATTTTTATAATTGGCTAGATTTTTAATTATAAATAAAATATAAATATAGATAAAAACCTAATTATAATTAAATTATATCTTGATTAATTAGGGACTATGTAGTCATTATCTTATTTGTTACAAAATAATAATGTATAATAAATTATTAGAATTATTTAAAATGTATCTCATAAAAATATTGGTATATAAATTTGATAATTATAATTTACAAATCTATATATTAATCTAATAGAGATATAAATAAATAAATATGAGTATTACTTATATTTATACCTAATTAATCATTGATTATACAAATTACAATTAATACTAAACATATTGAAGAATATATTATTATTAAAATAATTAATGTCTAAATAATCTATTTGCATTAATTAAGAAGGCAAAACCTAAATAAATAACATCAAATAAATAAATAATAAAAATGCTGCTACAATGCTGGGCCGAGCCCAGCACTGTGCAGAAAAAGAAGAAGTGGAAGCTGAGGAGGGAAGAGAAAAAGAAAGAAAGAAAGGAAGAAGAAGAAGAAGAAGAAGAAGGGAGGAGGGGAGGGAGGTGCGGACCCGGCTGCGGGGGGAGGGCACCGGCGGTGGTGGCCGGCCCACCAGGCCTCTCACCGGCGGCTTGGCTCCGACGAGCCCGAGCCCAAAGAAGGAAAGAGAGAGAGAGAGAGAGAGAGAGAGAGAGAGAGAGAGAGATAGTGATAGAGAGAGAGGAGGAGGAGGAAGAAGGAGGAGGAGGCTCACCTATGACAGCACGGCGATAGCGATGGCGGTTCGGTAGTGGGGGACAGAGAGAAAGAGAGAGAGAGAGTCCGAGGGAAGAAGAAAAGAGAGAGAGACTGAACGAGAGAGAGAGAGAGAGAGAGAGAGAGAGATTTAAAGAGAGAGAGAAGGCAGTGGGTGGGGGGTTGGTGGTGGCTGCTGTGGCGCTGGGGCCTGCTGCAGCAGGTTGGCTGCAGCGACGCGAGGGGGGGTGCGTGGCTCCTCCCCCATGCTGCTGTAAAGATTTTTTTTTTTGGGTTTGGGTTGTTACATGTTGACTGAGTGGGCTCAACCATTTGAGCCTTGTTTGGATTTTACGGATTCGATTTGTGCTCAATTTGGTCCAACCTAGTATGAAGACTTTTAGACCATATTGACTAAACTGACTCAGTAAATAATAGTTTGAGCTTATCGGGAAGAGTATCTTCATTAGTGGGCTCAGGCCCAACATTCAGACTAAGGACAAGGATTTGAGGCCTACTACTTTTGATGAAGCCTTCTCCTTAGCTATCTTGATGGAATCCAAGTTAGATAAGTGGAACCAAATCCACAAGAAGAAGAGAAGAAAGATGGCCCAAGCCCATGGCCCACTAGAGACTGCGTCTACCCTAACTCAGTCCGCGTAGAAAATTTTTATGTTTTTACTATGATGGCCGATTTACCCCCAGCCATAAATGCAAGCACTAGCCAACCCATGTCACGTTCCTAGGTGGACTCGAAGAGGATGAACCTGAGTCCTCTACTTAGCACGACAAGCTGTACGAGTATAAGGACGTGAGAGACTAGTCACCTTGAGGACTAGGTGTCGAAAGCATGGTGGATTGTTATGATTAGACCACATGGGTTAGGTTAGTCAAGTTTGTTAAGTCAAGTCGAGTCAACTTGAGTTAGTTAGTTAGTTTTATCTTATTTTTTTTTCAATTTCAAATCCTATAAAAAGTGTTGATAATTATCATTGAATGAATCTAAGTTTAGCCAAATTATTCTTTTCATCTTTATCTTTTATCGTAGCAATTATATTATCTTTATCTTTCTAAGAGTAGATCATAGTCGTAGAAGCATTCCAATCTTCCAAACCCTAGCCATCTTCCTCCACCAGTAGCCACCCTACCTTACGGCTATCCACCATCACCATCACCATTGACCATCCGCCACCCTTCAACACCGTCTCGATGTTGAATATTTACCGTTTTACCCCGTTCTAATCTTTTAGACAAATATTCGATTTATGTGAAACTAAAGCCATTATAACCCTATTGTGTGAGGGTACCACTACCTAAATTTTTTCTAATTTTCTTACGTCCGGATCGGTCGAGATCTAGTGCATAACACAATGTCTACAAATTAAACAAATGATGCTGTTACGATCTCCCCTTGGAAGGTTTGATTGTCTCGCAACATAGGTGGCTCCCTGACTTGACTAGACTTGGCAATAGGATTGAACATGCTCGAATCTTATTGTCGAATATAAGTAAAAACACTTAATTAAAATACCTAAACTAGAGTTCCTCGCCGTCAAGCATTTGAATGACCTTGTAGGCGTTCAAATGCCAATTTATTTTCTAGCTCTTGAGAAAATGCATTCCAATGGCTTTGGGGGCATTTGAACTCCTATTTAATCTTTTACTCTCAGGAATTTGCATTCGAACGCTTGTAGAACTATTTGAATGCCTATTTAATCTTCTCCTCTCACGAATTTGTGTTCGAACACTTGTAGCACCATTCGAATGCCTATATAATCTTTCGCTATCTAGAATGTGCATTCAAACACCTATAGGGCTCGTTCGAATGCCAATTTCAAGATGAGTTCTTTCAACTGCTGGAGCTTTTATTTCCTTTCTAAGCAACTCCTATATAGTAATTACATTCTACTAGGATAACAATTTTATTTATCAATCAATCACGAAGCAAAATTTATTAGAGATAAAAAAATGCACTATCTCATAGTCAACATGACTATAATTAGATGAGGGAAGGACTTGAGTCTATAGATAGTAATACATCAAGAGATATGAGCTCACAAAATAATACGAGTTCATTATCATTACCATTATATTAATCATATCTCCTAGAGCTACAACACCCTTATTATACCCTATATTCATAATCTGCAAATGTTTTTGATGTGCTTATGTTAGTGCTGGTCATTTTCATACATGCTTAATTTATATATAGAATTATAAAATTCATATTTGTATGAAGATAATATGAGACATTATAATAAGCAATACTATTAGTAAATAATTTTTTGAAGATTATCGGTAATATTTAATGCAACATTCTCATGTTATTTTTGTGTTGACAAATAAAGTCTTTAATCTTTCCCATCTTTTATGTTCAACTAGATATTAGTTTTAATTATTAAATTATTATCAATTAATATTATATGCTCAATTATATTATGGAATATTCAATCATTAATAACAGTTTTAATAAATATATTCAATTATATTATGTGTTAAATAATATTTATATTTAATGATGGCTATATCTTTAATGAAATAGGTCATTTACAAAAATAATCTAATTATACAATATTAAAATATAGGTTTTAATACACATATTTAACTAAAAAATCAAATATTAATGTGCCAAAGACTCAAAAATATTTCTAAATATTCTAAATTTTTCATCAAAAATAAGTTTTAAAAAAGGTGCCATTTGCATATAGGGGTGTGTTGCTGGTGGCACGACATAACACGTATCTTTGACACTACCATTAGTGAATCTAACTATAAAAAATGAATTTAAGTTAATGAGCAAAAATCTAAGAGTAGAAAAAAAACTGAGTAAAAGGAAGAAAGAATAAACATGACAAACACACTACGACGTGATTTCTTAATGTAAAAAATCTTTATTGTATAGAAAGGAACAAATCATACCCGCTCAAAACTGATCTATCTATTTTACCAACCATTAAAAATAAGATTTATATATCCCCCGACACTCTAGTGCCGTAATATTTAAATAACCTATTGAATACAAATGACAAAATTAACTATCATTGTGAAGCAAATTGCCTCTCTTTAATAAGTACCTAAGTGACAAATTAATCCCGAAATGTAAATGCGTCAATGGTGGTATATATATCAAAGGAGGATTTAAATCCTCCGATGCGTATAAATCCAATATAGGAATTTACCTCCACGAGGGAATTGAAAAACTCTTTTAAGATGATATTAGCATTCCTTTCAATTTTCCCTTCAATCTATTTAGTTCTGTGCCTCAATTTCTCCCTCTAATTCACTTAAATAGAGGTATGATATATTATGATTCTTATTAGGAAATATCTCCAAAGAAAACTCTAAGCCTATTGAAGAATTGAAGAATCTAAACTTTCTTTTGTTATGTTAGGCACACCGCTCAAATGCCACAAGTGTTGTCTAACTCTATTTAAATTTTCTAAAGTGATTGTGTTTTAATCATTCAAACAAGGTCCAGAAAATATATATGCTGAATTCTAAAATAACTTGTTCTGTTTTAATTTCTTTGCACTATCTAATCTTTTATAAGCTATGTGAATTGACTATACACTTAGAACGTAGTTTGTACAATCCCATTACCTATGATTCTATTCACAAATATATCACTATAAAAATATTGTATTTACATGGTTGTCTTATAGAAAACGAAAATAAGCTTGACTTATAAGGAAACTTAAAATAAGCTTACAGAAACGAAAATAAAATTTGTTTTTCGTGCAAATAACCAAAAAAATAAAATTAAAAGGGAGGGTCTGAATATAAATTGGAGAGAATGTAGGGTATGAAATGTGACTTTTCGTCTAATAAATCAAGTTTCAAATATTACATTATACCTAAATCCATATATAACAAAATCTCCAACAGAAAAGCCACTGCAGAATAGATCTTATATTCTGCAGCGGCAGCAACTTGGCGGCCGGCGGCTTTGATCCGAGATCAAACAGGTTGTGGGCATTGGAGTAGAGAGAGAGAGAGAGAGAGAAGCAAAAGTAAACAAACCGAAAGCCATGGGATTGGAGTGCCGATATGAGCTATCTCAATCCGCCTACATAAAGCTCGTCCTTCATGCCCTCAAGCACCGGTCCGCTGCTGTTAACGGCCTCCTCGTCGGTCACCTTACCGAAGATGGCGCCGCCGTCGTTCACATCGCTGACTCCATCCCCCTCTCCCACTCCCAGATCGCCCTCCTCCCCTCCCTCGAACTCGCCCTAATTCAAGTACACAATTCTCTATCTCTCTCTTCTGACTTTCTCTCTCTCTTCGATCGGTTCTAATTATATGGTTTGGTATCACGAAGGTGGAGGAGCATTTTAGTAGTAAGGGAATGGGAATCGTGGGATACTACCACGCAAACGAGCGGTACGATGATCGGGAGCTCGGGAACGCGGCCAAGAAGATTGGGGATCATGTGTTCCGATATTTTCCCCGCGCTGCTGTGCTTCTGGTGGAGTTCTTGGTTCTTGAATTGGTGGTAGGGTTTGACAGATCCAGTTTCCTTATTTGGTATTTTTGATTGTGCAGTTGGATGATAAGAAGGTGGAGGAGTTGATGGAGGGGAAGGGGCGGGATCCGGCGCTCCAGGTAATGGTGAAGGAATTTTATTACTAAGCTGGTGTTAACATTTTTTTCCGCAACTAAGTAGAATTGTACTGAGTTATGTCTCGGATAGCGTAACACAGCTTGAAAAAGTTTTGATCTCAAGAGATTTGTTTTTTTTTTTCTTCCTTTTTGCATTAGACATGCAGTAGATGAATCTATTTTCCGCTTCTGCTGGCATTTGTTATTTAGGTAACTCTGCAAATTTCTTGGCATCTCCTTACTCTGAATTGATGGGAGGCTTGCACAGGTACATCATTTTGGACGAAAGATAGGTAAACATGGAGAGAAGAGAGGATAATAGATATTTCTTTTAGGATTATAAGGAAATCCATGTAAACATGGAGAGGAGAGGATAATAGATATTTCTTTTAGGATTATAAGGAAATCCATACAATGTAATACAACATTTTTGATACATATAGGATCTATGTTCTCTCTTGATTTGCTATCTAGACAACTTAATGTTTCAAAATGGGAGTCCATCCTTGATTGGTTATGTTGAGGTACCTGGGTTGGTAGTTGAATTTGTTTGAAAGGCTTCATGACCTAGGTATATTCTGGTTAGGACTTTAGTAGGGGAAAAGGCTCTAGTTTGTTATGGTTGTTGATTTCTATATAAATAGTGAATCTAGCATATTTTATCTGTCCATTAGGAGTATTTCATTATCTGATGATGTTTGGAGCAAGGTTCCAACTATTGGAATTAGGATCGGAATCGGCCGTCTGAAAAAATGATACGTATCAGCTGTATCAGCGGTATCGGCAGTATCGGTCGTCCGTATTGGCCTGTATTTTAAAATAATTTTAAAATACAAAAAAATTCTTAATTTTTTTAGAAAAATAGTAATAAGATATAAATATAAATTATTCATATATAAAATCTAAAAATTAAAAAATAAATACTATTTTCTCAATTTCTATTTCTCTCCCTTTCTACCACTCACACTCTCCCTCTCTCCCACACAAATTAAAATTTTTTTTACCTTCTCTCCACTAATTCTTTTTTTTTTATCAAACTCTCTCTTATCAAACTCTCTCCTTAATTAACTCTCTCTCCTATTCTCTCCCTTAAAAACTCTCCTTCTCCCTTAAAATTTTTTTCCCTTACCGACTACCACCTCTTTTCCTCTTTAACATAGTTTTTTATTTTTTGTTTTCTCTCCATGTCTCTCTCTTTCTTCTCTTCCCCTCTCTCTCTTCTTCCCTTTCCCTCTTATTGCTGCAACCCACAAACTCTATCTCTTTCTCCTTCTCTCTCTTTCCCTCTTTTTCCCTCTCTCTTACTCCATCTCTCTCTCTCTTTCCCTCTCTCTTCCTCCCTCTCTTTCCCTTTCTTTCTCTCCTTCTCTTTCTTTCTCTCTCTCTCTTTGGTTTCGGCTAGGATCGGGATCAGCTACGACTGATCCCATTAGGAATCGGTCGAAACTAGGAACCATGGTTTGGAGGTAAAAGAAGAGGAACCTAGTGTCATCCTCTGCCCAACCATAGTCAACAACTGGTAACCAATGAATGAATGGAGCAGTAGTCTCAATTGCTGCTTCAACTGATGTGATAATTAGGAAGGTTAAGAACTCAAGATGTTGTAGCCTTACCTACATTGTGAAAGAATCTCTTTGCCTATTTCCATGTCTTAAACCAACAACAAATTGGGCAATCTTAGTTGTCACACCAAGTGACAACCTTAGAATTATGTTGGTGACAACTCCAAATTTGCAATTGTTTTGGCCACAGAGAATGACTCTAGAACTATATTTGGTTAGTTTTCATGAAGGAGTTTCTCAAGGTTTTAGAATTACACTTATTTTTTTTTCTTTTCCTATTCTACTAGTACTTCAGGGTAATTGATGACTCATGAGGTATTGTGTTGGCTCCAAAGGCTACAATAAACTTGTAGTATAGAAGACTTTGTATATGCAATTTTGTTTTTAATTAATTTCCTTTTCCAGAGCGGCATGCTACAAATAAGAGGTAAAAGTAGGCAGCATCATTCTTTAAAGGACAAGGAGAAATGGCTTTATAATTTATTAGGTAATGAAGTTATTACTAGGATATTTGTTTATAGAATTAGAAACTATTACGTTCATAACACGCGTGGTTTGGAGAAGCTCAACTAGTTTTGCATGAATAGTGTCTGAATAACAAGAAACAAGACCATTCAATTGTAGCATTGGGAGTTCTAAGTTTCTAAAACCTTTGTTATGTAGGTTGGTGGATTGTCACCTTGGTGACCTCTACAGGATGACTTATCTTTTCAGTCTTGATGGTGTTATGTTAAGGATGACATCTAAAATCTGATATGATAATTAAGTATTTTGTTGGTGGCCATCT
Source organism: Typha latifolia (assembly GCF_019914945.1). Lineage (NCBI taxonomy): Eukaryota > Viridiplantae > Streptophyta > Magnoliopsida > Poales > Typhaceae > Typha > Typha latifolia. The sequence goes on from NC_133097.1 coordinate 1,397,586, forward strand.
CGGAAGTGCCAATACTTCTACTCTCAGGAGTCTTTATAATTTGTAACTTTTGTATAAGATACTGTCATAATTTTTAAGGACAACCATCTTATTGCATAATGGCCTATGCATAGGCTCCGGGTTGGTTTCTTCCTAGTAGATTTCTCAATTATGATAGCTTTCTGTGGTTTCTACTAATGATGCATGAATTTGGTTTACTGGTTTTCTGTATTAATTAGAACTTTTGTCTGAACTATTATAGTATTGTATCTCTAATTCATTTATGTTTGAACCAACTTAATTCATGGATGTCTATCTCAGCTCTAGGCAGCATTGGGTGTCCCCTAGTTCATCTATCTACTGCCTATCTTTCATTCCACATTTTGTATTTCTTGAACCAAGGGTTCCACTTTAGTTTCATTCCAATCTGTATTTATTGGTTATGTTAGTTGCAACATTACCTCTTTGTAGCCTACTGTCTTCTTTAGGTTGGTTCAACTCTGGATAAACTACACAACATAAGTGATGCTACTAGCAAATTAGCAAGATCATTGTGGTGGTTAAAAACAATCTTTTTGTTTTTTTTTCAAATATCATATTATAAGCTAATATGTGACTGTCTCTCTGCTAAGATGAAGTGCTTAATAGAAAGAATTAAAGAAAAAACAAGAGTACAAATGCTAGAGGATTAGTTATGGGAATTGCATTGTTCTCATCTGATCCAAACAAGGTCAAGCCACACAATGATTATAAACTTTTGTTGGTCATAGCTTGATTCTTATAGCCAATATTTGATATTCTATGCTAGTTTTGGATGCTTAGTAATAATTACTAAGGTTTTGAATATCGGTATTGAGATTGTGATTGATTGTCTAAAAAAAACAATATGTATCAACCATTTCGGTCAATACGGAGTCTCACTATATTTTCAATTATATAAAATTTTAAAAATTAATATAAAATGCAATAGAAGTTTTAAAAAATAAAAAAATAATAGGAAAAATAAAAAATCACCGAAACCTCTCTAGCCTCTCCTTCTATCACCAACAATCCTTTATCTCTCTGTGTTACTGTAGCCGCAAAGGCAATGTTGTTGCACTAACAAGGAGAAAGGGAGAGAGAGAGGGCCAATGGAGGGAGAGGTGCGGGAGAAAAGCGAGAGAGAGAGAGAGCTGGTAAAAAAGGAAAAAAAAGAAACCCTAACCAAAGAAAAGAAAGAAAAACTCTTTACCTTGTTAGAAAAGCAAGGTTCCCAGTGTCGGGATCGAGATCGGTATCGGCCGTCCAGAAAAATGATACGTATCAGCTATTTTTTAATTATATAAAATTCTAAATATTATTTAAAAATGCAGAAAAATTTAGAAAAAATGACAAAAAAAATAAGAAAACAAAAATTACTCACATATGAAGTCTAAAAACTTAAAAAATATATTAACTTACTCAAAATTTAAAACTTTGATGAATACCGAGCTGGTTCTCGTAAATTTCTATAGTCTTTATCATCATAATCATCATAAGTTTGTAAATATTGATGTCTGAGACCTGATCCTCCAAAAAGTGATTCTATCATACTGGTCATATTGTATGGATCTTATTGTGTGACTTGTGTTTGAGGAGGATAATAATCAGCATTTGGATCTTCTGCCTGAGAATACTGAGGGTACTGAGGATAATAACTAGCATATGGATCTTGTGATGACTCCAAACAATAAATACTCGATGTACCATAATCATAGGAAGCAACATTCTTATGACGACATCGCTGATATGTATATATATTCTCAGTTTCTCTGTCTTCAATTCTTATGTTTCCTTGACTTTCCTCAACAAATGTAGATAGAACGATCTCACCACCATATGTATCATCAGGACTATGACTAGTACTAGTAGGTATATTATCTCTCGCTGCTGAACGACTCGTACCAGCTTCTGCCCTCGTCATGTCTCTCCCAATATCTCATCTAACCATGGGTTATCTCTGTCATTTAATAACCTGTCTTTATTAAAAACTGAAAAAAAAGGTCATCGGAGATCGATGTCGTCGAATATTCGTCGGAGAATGTCGCCGGAGGTCAAGGTCATCGGAGATCTACTCAGTCGCCGGTGAGAAAGAGACCCGTGAAAAAGAGAGAAAGAAAGAAAAGAGAGAAAAAAGGGAGAGAGAGGTAGGTGGGGTGGGGACATCAATAATTGATGTCCCCCGGGTCGGATCCGACCCGTTCCCACCCGTTCCCACCCGTTTCGGCCGAAACGATTGAAACCCCAGTCGAAATGGTTGAAACCCTAGTCGAAATGGTTGAAACCCCAGTCGAAACTAGCAAACCGGCTGGGATCGGCCGAAATTGGAAACCATGTGGAAAGGTACTCGCCGAAGGTGGACATTGTCGGAAAAATACTCAGCGTGGTTCGCCATCACTTGTCGGTGCCAGATCTGGAGGAATACAGTGATCGAGGGAGATCTCAAGAGAGAGAGAGATGGGAGAATAGATGAGAGCATGAGAGAGAAAGAGAAAAGGTAAATTTATTATTAAGGTGGTTTGAATCTGGGTCGCATTCGACTTAAAGTTTGAATGCACCCATTTCCGAAATGGGTGTGGAACCCATTTGTTTCAGCGCAAATAGGTCGACTCTAGCTAGTATAAATTGGTCAAAACTTCAATCCATCATAACTACAACAATGACATCATTACAGAATTAATATCTTAGGTGATTAATAAAGGTATTGTCATAACTCATTTATGTTGGGAGATGACAATGTGTATAAAAATAGCTAGAAGTAAATTTTTTCACTTGTCACAAGCTAAGTCTTTTGGATAGACAAATCTCTATAGTGTCTGACTGTAAAGGATAAGCAACAGAGCAAAGGCAATAGAAAACAATCAAACACAATTGGCATAGCTGCACAAGAAATATGGTTCAATTATTGATCGAATATAGAAATATAGGGGGATGCCAATGACTTCGAAAAAAAAGGTACTATAGGGCCATGGGGGGCAAAATGACCATTGTTTAACTAGAAGCCCTCTGCAATTGTGAATCTGTCTCACTTAATATGTCTCAACAATCCACCTACACTACTATTTATAAGCATCCCCAAGTCCTTCCTAGTTTAGCCTATGCAAAAGATTATTATGGTGCATGGAGCCTTAAAGTTTAAAATTCTTGAGAGTGGTGAGATATGAGTAAGAGTAATGTATTGAAATATAAGGCATTGGTATTGGAAGCTTCAGCACGTTCGAGTTCTATTCTTTATTAGGAATATGATTGATTTCATAGAATAACCTTTATTTGATTTCTTCAGGGGGTTAGAGAGGTATTACCTTTTAAAGAATGGAAACTACAAATAAAATTTCTCTCCAATGTTTTGACTAGATTGTCTTTTTATTCAAAGAAATGGAGATAATTTATTCCTATTCTGTCATTTCTTTTCTACTTTTCATAAATATATGCAGACATATATTAAAATCTGTGTCACCATTTTATATAACATGTACAAGAATTGGAGATAATGTTAGTCAGACAGTCTTCCTCTGTGTTCCTATTGGCTTTCAATATAAGTTGCATTTTCTATGCATGGTCGAGAGGATATGTCTTTCTTTTACCAGCACATAACGTAGTGAATTGGTTAATTAGGAGTATTTTGTCAATTGATGGAGATATCCATTGTGTGGGAATAAGCAAACATAAGATGGAAAGTCATCTAAGTTTGCTTAATATAAGAGAAAGGAGAAAGAGATAAAAAGGAAATTAATGAACATTAAAATTTTGGAGAAAGGGTCTTAACAACTTTGATACTTTATATTTACAGCCAAATGGTTGCTATTAGTTGAAATGAATGGCAGCAGTAGTTGGTGCATGCCTATCTTCTAACCTTTCTGAACATGATTGCACTTTAACTTCTAATTAGATCCTATATCCCTATTGTAGTTCTGAATGAGAATTGACATTTCAATTACTGATCCTAGTTATAATCTAGAGAAGGCATCACTGTATCCATGCACCATGGTTATGCTAGTTTTAGGCCACAGGACAACCTCTTGAATGTAGAGTACTGTTGTATACATCTTACCCTCCCAAAACCCTGTAATTGCAGGAATTCATACAATACACTCTTTCTAATAATAATTCATTACAATTTGTACATCAATGGCCACAGTTTGATGCTTCTGGTGTTTCTCTTTCTCAGTTGCTTCTGGTGTTTTGAAATTTATATCACAATGTTGCTATTTCACTTTGGGCTAGTTCCTTCATATTTGAAATCTAAGTGACATGACATCATTGAAGGAGTGATGGAGTATACAAAATGCAAGGAATCTGGTGAAATAATCAGCGGGTTTATTTGATAACTAGCACAAAGTTGAAGAGGAAAAAGAAGGGGACAAATTGTTAGGATATAGAGAAACAACACAAAAGTTGCTTATGCATATTTATAGGTAATCCGTAATCTCATGATGTGAGAATCCTTAAGACCTCATCCCATGAACTTGTCATATCTTAGGGAATACATAAATAGCTTTAAATTCCTAGATACTGTATCATGGCATGAGTGAGATCTAATTCTTAAAGGACAGTAGAGAACTTGAATAACATAAGTTATTTTCACTTTTTTTGTTTTGTCTTGAAAAGCTACTACCTCTCCATCCTTTTACTTTTCTCAAATATTTGATTTTATTGATTATGAGCTCCGGAATTGATGTGTTAAGCTCTGATACCAAATTGATAGGATCTGGAATCAACGATAGGCTACGCTAAGATTCCTTCAAGATCTAAATTTATTACAGGAATCAGTCCGTACAACTGTGGGAAAATATTCGTCAGATATTCTTCGGTAGTCAGAAAATTACGAAACCAATTGGGTTGGATCCGTAACTTTCTGATCTACAACTTTCGTATTTACGGCCTTCGCAGATTCCAACTATAGCAGGGACGAAAACACGGAATAACGTGGGTGATGGTGGTGGTGATGGGTGGAGTGGATGTTAGGGTTATGGATAGGTATGGAGATGAGGGTGGATTGTGGAAGTGATTAAAAGAAGTAGACGAAAGGAATGAAGTGGTCGATATCCCAAAGAAGAGGGGTGACTCGATAGACGAGGGAGATTAGAAGCGAGGAGAAACCTTGCCAACGATAGATGTGGAAAGATGGTGAAGAGGGAGGAGGGAGGAGTCTAGAGAGAAGATAGGAGGCAAGAAATTAAGAATTCAATAGCATTATGAAGTTGGCTGCCATCCACATATTTATAGAGGCTAGCCAACAAGTTCTAAAATAATATGAAACCCTAATTCTAGAGGATTTCCGTCGATCGCGTTCGAACGCACTCAAAAAGCCTGTTCTCTGGATTTGCGAACGCGACACAGGCGTTCGAACTCGCCCAACCGCGTTCGAACACACAATATGCGTTCTCTATATTTGCGAACCTGATGCAGGCGTTTACAAAGCGTTCACAAAGGCGTTTGAACGTGACTCCACTTGCGTTCAAACGCGACCTACAGGAATTTTATTTTAATGAAAATAAACACCTAATGCAATAAAAAAAGATCCTAAGTGTATCCGCCCACCACGCTTCCCCCACCTTGCCCTCAAGGTGAAAAGTCCGGGAAATGCTCTAAGATATCAGTCCAACTCCCATGTTGCCTCATCATATGGCTTGCCAAGCCACTCAACTAGAATCTCCATCTCCAATCTGGTACCATGTCGTCGTCGGCGTCCAGCAAGTACTCGAACTGGCTCTACGATCTCTATCTCTTCCAATGGCTCTGGTAGAACCGATCCAACAATCTAATGATCTCTAATGCGCTCTCTCAACAATGAAACATGAAAGACAAGGTGCACTCTCGACCCCTTCGGCAGCTCCAAACGATATGCAACTGGACCAATACGCTCCAACACCCGAAACGGATCAAAGTAGCGATGTGCTAACTTTTGGTTTCGCATCGGATGGAAGGTCACTTATCGATACGGTTGCATCCTCACAAACACCCAACTGCCGATGTCGAACTCCTGCTCCCTATGGCTACGATCATAAACTTGCTTCATGCAGTTTTGAGTAAGTTTAAGATGAGCACATAACCTCCTCAATGTGGCATCTCTATTCATCAATGCTAAGTCCACCTCCGTTCAATTTGTAAATGCCACTTCCTGCGGCTCCTCAAATAGTCCAGAAAAGTTAACTAATAAATTAGACAATTCAATGATAGTACCTAAACTCGTTGGAGGCTCATCTCCTACTGGTCCTACCTGAAGAAGATAGGCCAAATCATACGCACCAAGCAGCCCCACCATAGGCTGCATCATAGGAATCGGCAAAGTCCGAACACCATCAAGCCGCACATCTTTGTTTCCTTGTTTATATTTCATCCACATGCTCCAGAAATCAAATGTGATGAGTCCCAAACTCTGTAACCACTGAGCACCAAGGACATTGTCCGCTTCTCGCAGCGCCAACGGATAGAAGTCCATAATGATGTCGTGTCCTTGCACCCATATATCAACTCGGCGACACAAGCTCTCCGCCCTAAGTTTCGTGCCGTCTCCAATAGCAACGTCAAACCCCGTAGTCGGTTCGGCATCCAAACCGAATCTCCTCACTAGCCTTTCGTCTAGAAAGTTGTGTGTACTTTCGAAATCGATGAGGATGTGCACATAATGCTTTCTAACGAGTCTGTTTACCGGTAACGTCCTCGGCGCGGAAGTACCCGAATATGCATACATCGATATTTCAGCTTTGATATCTTCCTCCACGCCCTCCTCAACGGTCTCCTCTAGACACTCCCCATCATCAACTACCTCATCATCCTCCTCAGGACCATCGATAAGCATCACACTCTCGATTAGTTTAGAACACCGATGACCAGGGATGAAACGCTCATCACATCGAAAGCAAAGACCCTTCGCTCCTTGCCCCTCCACCTGGGCAGGTGTGAGCGTTCGAACGGGGGGTTTAGTGCCTTCTATAACGTCGGAAGGTCTCAAAGGTGGTCGTGGTCTAGTAGCCGCAGCCACTGTTTTTAAAACTGTCGAATTTTCAACCGGCGTTCTAGGTGCAAACCGCTCATCTCGGTTGCCTTAATTAGTTTTCACTGCGATCTTTAGAGCCCTATGCTTTTGTTCCATCCTTACGGCCTTCTCAAAGGCCTCCTCAAGAATAGTAGGACAGAGAGCACGAACATCCACTTGTATCTCCTCTCGCAGCCCTGAAATAAATGTCCTCATCAATGTACGTTCGGGCCACGGTGGCTCACAATGACTACTAACTCTTTCAAACTCAGCTTGGTACTTCAATACGGTAGTCCTTTGAATCATCTTGTTTAATGTGGCAGCACAATTTTCATATGCCGCTGTCCCAAATTTGCGTGTAATCCTCCTACAAAAATTAGCCCATTTGATAAATCCACCACCATGAGTTATCGATCTATACCAATGCAATGCCGTTTCTTGGAGGTGAAAGCTTGCCATCTGGATTTTTGCATTTTCCGTTTTACCTTAACAATCAAAATATTGTTCAACTTGAAACACCCAATCCGTTGGATCATCGCCTTGGAATTTTGGGAAGTCCAAGTGTGCGGTTCTCCCCCGAATAGCATTGTCGAGTTCACGAAAGATCCTTGGTTCAGGTCTAAATCTTTGTGTATGCTGATCACCTTTTCTAAATCCTCGAGCACGTCCATCACCATCTCCAAAGGGATTAACTTCATCCTCAAAGTGCCAAATCTCCTTATCGACGAAGTGCACCGGTATTGCACGCCTCTTGTGTTCCACCATCGCTAGTCTTGGGTTTTGTAACAATGTTTTGTATTCCTTGAATTCATTGTGATCTTTTGTATGTTGTCAACTCTATGTAACAATGTTTGGAACATGCCTTTTAGTTCATCCATATTTGAACCCATGGACGTTGGTTGACTTGGTCTTGCCGTGGTCGCTCCAAAGGAATCGGCCTCACGATTAAGATCATCGTGCATTGATTCCTCCCTTGTCGGTGTACTCTCTATAGGTCCCCTTGTTGATGTCATCTTCCTTGTCTCAACCATTAATTGAAGTTTGAGGTTCGCCGGCTCTGATACCTCTTGTTAAGCTCTGATACTAAATTGATAGGATCTGAAAACAACGATAGGCTACGCTAAGATTAAATGAGGGTGAATTGTGGAAGTGATTAAATGAAGTAGACGAAAGGAACGAAGTGGTGGAGATCCCAAAGAAGAGGGGTGACTCGATAGACGGGGGAGATTAGAAGTGAGGAGAAACCTTGCCAACGGTAGATGTGGAAGGATGGTGAAGAGGGAGGAGGGAGGGGTCTAGAGAGAAGATAGGAGGCAAGAAATCAAGAATTTAATAGCATTATGAAGTTGGCTGCCATCCACATATTTATAGAGGCTAGCCAACAAGTCCTAAAACAATATGAAACTCTAATTCTAGAGGATTCCCGTCGATCGCGTTCGAACTCGTCTGATCGCGTTCAAACGCACTCAAAAAGCCCTTTCTCTGGATTTGCGAACGTGGCACCGGCGTTCGAACGCTCGACCGCGTTTGAACACACAATATGCGTTCTCTGTATTTGCGAACCTGATGCAGGCATTTACAAGGACGTTTGAACGCGACATACAAAAATTTTATTTTAATAAAAATAAACACATAATATAATAAGAAAAGATCCTAACTAAGTGTATCATGATGCCATAGTCTTCTAACAGCTCCAGCTAGATATATATTTGAATTGGTGTTGATTGGCATTGGCTAGCATGAAATGTTGAGACATAATTCTCGTACCAGTTCCATGTGGCACTAATAGAGGGTATATGGAGCAAGCAAAGTTAGAGGCCTAAAATATTGCCAAGGGAAAAGTATAAGTTCTGTCCCTGTGGTTTTCAACTCTTTTATAGTTGATCCTTATGTTCTATTTTGTTTTTGTAATTGCTCTCTGTAGCTTAAGTTAAAGGAAGTAAGTTTGAAAAGTAGCAAACCACAAGGATCACATTTATAAAATACTAAATTGTAGAGGTCTCTCTTATAAAAGTAAAAACATAGGGATTGATTCTATAAACTTGGAAACCACAGGGCCTGATTTTCTCTAATTTGGGTCAAATAGCAAAGTCGTTATGTCAAATATGTCTAATCAAAGGGAACATATCATTGTTTAATTAAAACTAGAAATACATAAATGCACGAAAAGGATAGAGGGTTGAGAAATTCCAGAAACAATTGTTTCCACCTGAACCTAGAAATACATAAATGCACGAAAAGGATAGAGGGTTGAGAAATTGCAAAAATAAGTGTTTCCACCTGAACCTAGAAAAACATAAATGCACGGAAAGGATAGAGGATTGAGAAATTGCAAAACCAAATATTTCAACCTGAACCTAGAACATTATATGCTCCATCAACATTGTGCTCTAGTCTCAAGAAGTCTGTGATTTGCCTTGATAACTGAGAGTTTTCGGCTCACTTCCCTAGCAGGCACTAAAGAACATTTTGAACTGAGGACAAGTTCTCACCTTTTTTTTTGGTTGTTGTTGAGAATAAGAGGATAAGTTCTTTTTATTCATCTCTATTCCTTTGGACTCCTGTTGGATAGGGCACTCCTTAAATCAGTTATGAGGTTTGAAATTTTTGGCAAAATGTATCAGTCAGGCTAAAATCTGATCTACCTCAGCTTTTGATGGTTCTGGTGGCTTGGCAGTCTTGATTTTGATGAATTGAGTGATTGACAGTTTTAGGTTTCATTCTTTTATCAACTTTTGACTGGTTGTTGCTAGTTTTGGATTACTTATTTTATACTCTAGAGATTTTCTTTTCTAGCTACTTCATCTATGCTTTAAAATTTGTTAAGAGGTGCTATATTCTTGTTTTTGGGTCTCTCGATGTTCTCTGATATCGTTCTTCGTTGGTTTCCAATCCTGTTTGTAATGAGGTACCAAATCTTTTCACATGCTATATTAAGTACTGTGACTAAGTGCATTAGTCTTCTTTTAAGCACTTGTTAAGCTTTTTCAATACTGTAACAAGATATGGTGAAAAAACATAATAGTCTGGTCTTAAGGGCTTCTAATCTGCTGATATTTTACATTTTAGTTTAGTTTTAATTTTCTATTTTAATTAACTTTACAGAATGTTAACAAATGTACAGTTGGATATTATCTTCCTTTTCCTCTTTATGTATGCAGCTCTACACTAGGGATTCGTCAAAAAGCTGGCGTCAAGTTGGATCAGATGGAAGTAGTCAGCTGATCTTGAAGGAGCCATCTGCCAACATAGTCTTAGTGGACTACATTGCTTCTCAGAAATGGCAAGAATTAGTCGATTTTGATGATCATCTTGATGACATTAGCAAGTAAGCTAGCATGCACTTAAGCCTTGAACTATCTTTCAGTTGTCCAAATCATTCTTTTCCTCTGATGATGGTGGTACATGTTTCATACATCACACATTTTTGCAGGGACTGGTTGAACCCTGATCTCTTCAACTAAATGATCTATCACTTTCCAGTATTCTATTTATTGGGCTCCTTTGGAAATGACATACTTTGTTGTGCAATAGCTCATCTTCTTGTTCGAAATGGTAGGCAGCGAGACTAGTCAGGAAAATTGGAGCTCTCTTGGGAAGTTATTTGTACCCAAAGTATACATAACTTTACTATTTCTTGCTTTTATTTCAGTAGTTTAGCGCAAATCTGGCTCCAGTTGGACAAATGATTTCATCCTTATCTGAATTATTATGCATCTTTCACTGTCATAAATCCGGCCCAAAGTAACTTTGTTCGATTCTTAGATCCTTATTACATCTAACTCTTGGATCATTCTTGGTATGTCAAATTCAATCTATGGATTTTTCAGGTTGCCTCTTGGGTTCCTTTCATAAGTTTTGGTCATCGATCATAATTGATCTGACTTAAATATAAAACCTACCTTTAGTTGATTGAATTAGTACGTGCAATATTTATCATTTGGTATGAAGACCAACCATTAACATGATCTTTTATCTTCTTTAGTCTTATTAAAATTTCTTACATCGGATTTTTATGTAAATACCCATTAAGACTGTTGAAAAATATGGTCCAGCAATTTAGGTCGGCAAACTGGTTGGTCGGCGTTGAGTCCTGTCGACGTGATGTATCTAAGATCTTTCAAGTATTCAACACTTTCCCAACTAAAATTAGCAGCATGTTTAGCTTCGTTCTTAACATTAACAGTCCGAATAAAAGAATTTTTATTATTTCTATTTTGTGATATCAAGTTAGTTGGATTTGAGTTCGGATCAGGTCATGATAATACAAATACGAAAACAATTCGTTTATTAAATGGGTCGAATTTCTAAATATGAACGCCATGGTTCACTTGGGTTATAAATGAGTTTATTCAAATTTATACAGGTTATTTGAGTTATAAACAAGGTTTTTGGATTATAAATGATTCTTTCAAGGTTATAAATAAATTTTTCGTGTTATAAACATGTTAGTTAGGTTAAAAATGGGTTAAATGGGTTGAGGTAATAAATATAAACACGACTTGTTTAATAATCGGGTTAGACAAGTTGAACCAGATCCAAATCTAATTAGTCCCTCTAAACTATTATTCCACTTATACATTATGATTTTTTTTTTTACTATATAGACCCCTGCCCTACGAAAGTTCTCACTTTAGAGTCTATCTAGTTATTCTTTTTCTTAGATGAGAGATCTATGTGGATAGTTTTTATTAATTCAAGAGTTCTATATAGATAATAAAAAAGACGTTTAAGAGAGTATATGTAAAAATTTATGATAGTTTAAGAGGCTAAGTGTAATTATCTTTAAATAGAGAGGAAAACTAGCTAATAGGATTTATATATAGGCTCTTACTAATAGTTTAAGTTGGGTTACGAGGCTTGTGGGAAACCTATTCCACTTATGCAACATGCTTAGATAAAGATTGATTTTTTTTACTACGGGAGAATATCTAGTGAATATTTTTCCTAGTACGAATCTACGAAGGGCGTAAATGGCAAAAAAGTAGATTAAGAAGTTACGGATCAACCACCCTTAGTTTCATAATTTTTTTTTGACTATGGGAGAATATCTGTTGAATATTTTCCCTCAGTTGCGCGGATTACTTTGCTGCAACCGATCTACATATTAAAGAGGATGTTCCGTTCCTATCAGTGGTATTAGAGCTTAACGGACCTCAGACCTCTATTAATGGTGGAGACAAGGAAGATGGCATCATCAAGGAGATCAATGGAGGGCACACGGATGACGGAAGACTCGAAACAAGGTTTTTGGATTATAAATGATTCTTTCAAGGTTATAAATAAATTTTTTGTGTTATAAACATGTTAGTTAGGTTATAAACGGGTAAATAGGTTGAGGTAATAAATACAAACACGACTTATTTAATAAATACAAACATGATTCGGGCTTCACCGATGTCGTCTCGAGCATGGATACACTTCAGAGATATCTTTTATTCTTGTTTTAGTGTTTAATTAAGAGAAAAATACGTTTTTTGTATGTCGCGTTCGAACACGGGTGGAGTGCATTCAAATATGCTTGTTAACGCCTGTATTAGGTTCACACATACAAAGAGTGCGAAATGTGCGTTCGAATGCGCTTGCGAACGCCTGTATTGCGTTCGCACATACAGAGAATGCAGAATGTGCATTTGAATGCGATCGGGCGCGTTCGAACTTGGTCAGCGAAAATCTACTATTTTAGGGTCAATAATTGCCATTTTTTGAATTGTTTGATTAGCCTCTAAAAGTGTGGATGGCAACCATGGAATTATTATTGAATGAATTGAGTTTTGTCTTGTCTCCTTCCTCTTCTTCTCAACCGTTCTCTCGTTCCCTAGCATCGCCGTTTCTAGCCTCCCTTGATCAGCCAATCACCTTAGTCCCCTAGGGGCGGGGCGGCCCACTCCTCCCCCTTGTTCCAATCTATCTTTTAGTTTGTCATAACCCTTCCATCTCCACGTACTCACCGGTGCCACCCTATTAATGCTGATCCACCAACTTTCACCAACACCAAGGATATCATGCCTCTATCCGTGGATTCTAAGACAGACTCCCTGACGTTTGTCCACTAATCGAATGATATCTCGAGATCACACCATCCGATTTACGTGAAACTTGGTTTGTAAGCTCTTTTCGGGGCTACAACATATCAAAATTTTACGTCGATTCGATGCTGAATTTTCGATATCTATTTTCAAAGTTTTGTGTCAGATCTTGTCCAAATCTAAAATAGATCGAGCCTTGGCCAAAAGGGGAGATCGTATCAAGTTGGTATCAGAGTCACCGTTTCTCGGACACGCGCTTGCTATGATGACAACTAAAGCCATGGTTGCACGACGAGATGAGGAAGAAGAGATTCTCCCAATAGAGGAGGGGGAAATGGTTGTGGGGACTTCCACCCGCGGAATCGCCCGACCAAATCGGAATACGAAAGTGCCTAGCATTCAAGCCATGTTTGGGTCTCTTTCCGAACAAATGGCCATCAACAACCAGATGATGATGGAGATGATACGGGAATTACCAGCGATAAGGAAAGCCATGGCGAACGGGAATGCACCATCGACCCCACGACACGAGTCCACCCCCATGAACCTACCACCATTGGTTCAGAATTTTGATACGATTCGGACTTCACCGACGTCGTCTCGAGCATGGATTCACTTCAGGAGTGTTTTTGTTTCATGTTTTAGTGTTTAATTTCCATTAAAATAAGTTTTCTGTAAGTCGCGTTCGAACGCGGTTTGTGAACAGGGTTGTGAACGTGGGTAAAGATAGTGTTTGAACGCCTGCATCGCCTTTTGCAAATACCGACAGACGCGTTCGCTCCCGCGTTCGAACGCCTGCATCGCGCTCGCAAATCCAGAAGAGCTAATTCGGTGTGTTCGAACGCGGTCGGGCGAGTTCGAACGTGGTCGGCGAAAATTGTGTTTTAGGGTTAATTTGAGTTGTTGGTTAGCCTATAAAAGGGTGTGTATGGCAACCAAAATTATTATTGATTATTGAGATTGAGTTTTGCCTTGCCTCCTTCGTCTTCTTCGCTCCCGTTCTCTCAATCCCCGGCGATGCCACTTCTAACCTCCCACGTTCGGCTAATCACCCTAGTCCCTTAGGGGTGGCCCTCTTCTCCCCCTTCGTCCAATCTATCCAACACTTGCCCTAATCCTTCCATCAACTACAACCCTTCCACCATCACTTTTCACCGGTGCCACCACATTAACGCCGGTCCACCATCTACCATTACCTAGGATCTCGTGCCTGCATCCACGGATCCAAAATAGAGCATCCTGACATTCGTCTACTAAATGAACGATATCTCGAGATCCCCAACTCAGATTCACCTGAAACTTGATTTTTTGGAAAGCTCTTTTCTAGGGCTACAACATATCAAAATTTCACATCGATCCAACGGCGGCATATATCGGGATCTTATTTCAAAGTTCCGTACAAGATCAGTCCAGATCTGAGAATTGGAAGAGATCGATCCATAGCCAGAGGCGTGATCGTATCAAGCTGGTATCAGAGCTCCATAGCCAGAGGCGTGATCACAACAAGCTGGTATCAGAGCCACCGTTCCTCAGACAAGCGCTTCCAATGACGACAACCAGATCCATGGCTGCACGGCAAGATGATGAAGAAGAGATTCTCCCAATAGAGGAGGGAGAAACGATTGCAGGGACTTCCACCCGTGGAACCGCCCGATCTAATCAGGATACAGAAGAACCTAGCGTTCAGGCCGTGTTGGGGTCTCTTTCAGAGCAAATGGCCATCAACAACCAGATGATGATGGAGATGATGCGGGAACTACGGGCGACAAGGAAAGCAATGGCGAACGGGAAAGCACCATCGACCCCACGACGCGAGTCCACCCCCTTGAACCCACCACCACCGGTTCAGCCTTTGCAACCACAAGAGCCGCTGCTACCACCACCCTATGGGCAGAGGCAAGCAAGGATGGTTACACCAGGTCCAGTTGCAGGTGAACCCATCCGACGGGTGAACCACTATGGAGACCGCCTTGGAGATCAAGATCCGTGGGCGGGTCAATACGATCCGGAACCACGGCAAGTTAATCAAAACCGAAGGAGGGATCATCAACCCTTCATGGTGCATCCTCCCCCGGTTAGACAAGGACATGATCCGGAACGAGACAATGGCATCCGTGGACGAGTCGTGCGTCTCGAATTCCCCAAGTTCAAAGGTGGCGACCCGATCGATTGGTTGTATAGGACGGAGCAATTCTTTGCATACCAAGGAACGGCGGAAGAGTACAAGGTGACGCTTGCGAGCTTCCACCTTGAGGATGCGGCGCTTCATTGGTTTCGAGCCGCCAATGCCACTGAGGCTATCGAAACTTGGGCTAAATTTTGCGCCGATATCACACGGCGATTTGGAGCATCGGGATATGAAGACTTTGATGCTCTCCTCTCAAAGACGGTGCAAAAGACCACGGTTGGGTCATATCAAGAAGAATTTGAGAGGATTAGTAGCCGATGTCATCTACCATGGACGGATCAGCAACTTCGCAGCACCTTCATCTCCGGGCTGCGGGGTGACATACAAGCCGATGTGAGGGCTTTAAGGCCTAGAACCTTAAAAGAGGCATTCGAAGATGCGGTGCTTATGGAAGACTAACATAGGGCCATGAAGATACACCTGAAGCAGAGTTGGACAAGCCAAGGAAGCCGCAATCAAGCTCAACCAAACATAGCGGCGGGAAATACTATCGGAGTACCAAGGGTTGCTGCTACAGTGGTACCTCCTCGAGCACCCTTGAAGCCATCCCAAGATGTGAAGTATGCGCCTAGAGGTCTGGGACGAGCACTCACACCAGCCCAAGTAGAAGAAAGAAGAGCCAAGGGCTTATGCTTCCGTTGTGATGAGAAGTTTGTACCCGGGCATCGCTGCGCTAAACCGATGGGATCGGTGATGCTAATCGATGGATTGGAGGAAGCGGAGGACGAGTTTGCAATTGAAGGTGCAGATGTGGTTGGACATCAAGGAGAAGAAGCTGAGGAGCAACCCGTGGAGGACATGATAGTCGAAATCTCCCTCCACGCCTATTCGGGGACAGCTGCGCCAAAGACCTTGCGGGTGAACGGGGTAGTGAAGAAAACCACAGTGAGAATCTTGATTGACACCGGGTCCACCCACAACTTCATTGACAAGAGGCTCCTTAGAAGATTGGGCTCGAGTCGGAACCCACGGAAGGGTTCGATGTGACGATCGGAGATGGCACCACATTGCGAGCAGATTTTATTTGTGGAGGTGTGGAATTGAAGGTGCAAGCCCAAACTTTCACATTGGACCTTTATCCGTTGGCCTTGCGAGGCGCCGACATTATTTTGGGGACTCAATGGCTTCAAAGCTTGGGGCCCGTAACATTTGATTTCTCAAACCTCTCACTGACATTTCGGAGGAATGGAAGAAGGGTGCTGCTGGATGGAAATCAACCGCGGCAAGGGCCGACATTGCAACCACTTGTGGGTTTTCCTTGTGCAGGGGACCGAGCTCTACTATTGCAAATGACTGTTGTTGAACCAGAACATCCACCACCAAGGGAAGTAGCCTCTGACATGGAAGAGCTGCTGCAGGAGTTTCAGGATCTCTTCAAGGAACCCCGAGGACTACCGCCGAACCGTCGTCATGACCATCGCATCCAAATCATTCCAGGGGCTGAACCTACGAATGTCCGACCCTATCAGTACCCGCATGTCCAGAAGGAAGAGACCAGTAAATTGGTGGAGGAAATGCTCGAGCAAGGGATTATTCAACAGAGTAGAAGTGCCTACTCATCGTCGGTGCTACTGGTTCGGAAGAAAGACCGGAGTTGTGATACGATCACACCTCTGGCTATGGAGCTCTGATACCAGCTTGATACGATCTCTCCTTTAGGGTTAAAGATCGATCTTTTCTAATTCTTAGATCTGGACTAGATCTGGCACGGAACTTTGAAATAAGATCCCGAAATATTCCGCCGTTGGATCGACGTGAAATTTTGATATGTTGTCTCCCTAGAAAAGATCTTTCCAAAAAATCATGTTTCAGGCAAATCGGAGTTAGGGATCTCGAGATATCAGCCGTTTAGTGGACGAACGTCAGGATGCTCTATTTTGGATCCGTGGATGGAGGCACGAGATCCTAGGTAATGGTGGATGGTGGAGGACCGGCGTTAATGTGGTGGCACTGGTGAAAAGTGATGGTGGAAGGGTTGTGGTTGATGGAAGGATTAGGGCAAGTGTGGGATAGATTGGACGAAGGGGGAGAAGAGGGCCACCCCTAAGGGACTAGGGTGATTAGCCGGACGAGGGAGGTTAGAAGCGGCGTCGCCAGGGATTGAGAGAACGGGAGCGAAGAAGACGAAGGAGGCAAGGCAAAACTCAATCTCAATAATCAATAATAATTTTGGTTGCCTTACACATCCTTTTATAGGCTAACCAACAACTCACATTAACCTTGAAACACAATTTTCGCCGACCGCGTTCGAACTCACTCCACCCACGTTCGAACGCGACTTACAAAAAACTTATTTTAATGGAAATTAAACACTAAAACATGAAGCAAAAACACTCTTAAAGTGAATCAAAGCTCGAGACGACGTCGGTGAAGTCCGAATCGTATCAATCCACCACGCTTCCGCAACCTTGTCCTCAAGGTTTGAAATTTGGGAAGCGATCTTTGAACTCTGACTCAGGCTCCTCCATGGTATGATCTTCTACATTGGTTCCCCACATATATGAAGATATAGGAAATGTTGGTGCTGAGAAAGAGGCAAGCTCACTTGTGTCAGGTTGGCGCGAAAGGGCATCAGCTGCTCGATTCTCGATCAGCAAGTTCCAAGTCAAGCTCAGTCCGATCCGTCGCTGCGAGTCTTTCGTAGGCACACAAGATAGGGGTAGTGCGACCATAACCGCCTCAAAGGGGTTCATCCTCAGTCGAGCTTGGATACTCGTACTCCAACTAGTCCAAGGTGAAATTCGGGTCCATCTACATTGAGTCCAGTTGGTCTCGGGTGGTCGAACCAATTGACTCAATGTCAGTTCAGCAATAGAAATCTGGTGCATCCGATTGCGCTCGGGAGGTCGAGTTAGATGCAGTTGGTGGATCCAGATTAGGTTCTCCTAGTGACTCAAGTTAGGTTCAGCTAGCCAAACTGATTGTTGGTTGTGCTCATAATCATTCTGCCCACTCCATGGATTAGGATCCGAGTCAAATGTATCCTGGTATAAGCAAACTCGTTTTAAGTCAAGTAGAGGGTTTCTGATCATGTCCCTTATTTGACTTAACTGAGTCCCGAAGTCCAAAGATGACTCCCACTTGACTTGACCCCTTTGGCTCTTAGGTCCAACCCAACTAATGTCTAGCAATTCCACCTGGTCAAGCCCAACAATGTAGCCTTTTTGAAATTCTAACCACTTAGAGTCTTCAAAAAAATTTGAAATCCCTAATTTTTCTCTCTTAGTTCCATCTCCATTAGCCATTGCCATAGGAGTTGCCTTAGCACGTGGCAGCCTTGGCTGAGTAGTGACCACCTCCAGTAGTTGCTTAAGTAGGGTTCCCGACGGTGTGGCAGTAGTCGGCGGCGATGGAAGGCCGAAGTTGGCCCAAAAATAAAATCTTCAAGTCCTTCTGTCCCGTTGCAGCCATGGCAAGGAGCCTTTGGTCATCCGGAATACTACAATAGTTGCTTTGGTGAGGCCCCTCTTGGGGTGGCGACGGTTGGCTGGCTGTGGAAGGCCGAGGTTGACAAAAACAAAATCTTCATCTCCTTCTTCATTTTGTCGTAGCCATGGCAGGGAGCTTTCGACCGTTTGGGTGAGAAAATCATTAGCCCACAAGGTCTTTACGAGGCTGTCGAGAGGCCGGTGCTGCGTGGTTGGAAGATTGCGGCCTTCTCCTTCGAGTTGTAGCTCGGCGGGGAGCTGCAACGTCATCGCCGATGATGGCACTATCGCGATCGACCGTCGATTGACCGAGGAGAATGGTGGAAGGTCACTAGAGGCCATACATGATTTCTTCATAGTTCTTGACTCGGCTTTGTGGTTGCAAATGAAGGTGGTGTTAGGCGGCCCAAGTGCTGGAACTTGCGGTTCTGGATCATCTCCCTCACCACTGATGAGGATTCCTGATGAGGAATATCCAGCGGCCACGTGTGGTCTTCCTCCATTCAACAGTGGTTCGCACGGTTGTCGACTCGTCGAAGAACTCCGTTCTGATGTCAAAAGAACATTTCCAACCATTGAGCTTGTTGAAGGAAACTGCTGCCTTGAAGCTAGACTCCTCGCCGTTTCTGCAGGGATCGGGAATGGTGCAGCCAGCCCTTCACAGTTTGTTGACGAGGTCTCCGGTGCATGGGAAGATGTGGAGGTTCCGAGGGCTGCTACAATGGTCGAGGATCCCATTGTAGCGGACAGCCGTTCGTTGCGGCTAACCATGGGTCGAGGTGTAGAAGCTCGATCTTGCCTGATAGCCGAACTCTCCCCTACTTTTGTGATGAACGGGGAGGCCGTGGAGGATGTTGGGTATGTTGTAGAGGGTTCCCCATGCTGCCTTGTGATTGCCCTGCTTGTTGAAGAAGGTTTCGGCCACGCCCGAATTTCCCGCAGCATCTCCATCATCATTTGATTATTGATGGCCATCTGCTTGGAAAGAGACCCGAACTCGGCTTGAACGCCAGGTTCTTCCGTATTCCGATTAGATCGGGCGGTTCCGCGGGTGGAAGTCCCCGCAACCGTTTCTCTCTTCTCTATTGGGATAATATCTTCTTCATCATCTTGTCGTGCAGCCATGGATCTGGTTGTCGTCATTGGAAGCGCTTGTCCGAGGAAAGGTGGCTCTGATACCAGCTTGATACGATTACACCTCTGGCTATGGAGCTCTGATACCAGTTTGATACGATCTCTCCTTTAGGGCTAAAGATCGATCTTTTCTAATTCTCAGATCTGGACTAGATCTGGCACGGAACTTTGAAATAAGATCCCGAAATATTCCAACGTCGGAGCGACGTGAAATTTTGATATGTTGTCGCCCTAGAAAAGAGCTTTCCAACAAATCACGTTTCAGGCGAATCGGAGTTGGGGATCTCGAGATATCGTTCGTTTAGTGGACGAACATCAGGATGCTCTGTTTTGGATCCGTGGATGGAGGCACGAGATCCTAGGTAATGGTGGATGGTGGAGGACTGGCGTTAATGTGGTGGCACCGGTGAAAAGTGATGATGGAAGGGTTGTGGTTGATGGAAGGATTAGGGCAAGTGTGGGATAGATTGGACGAAGGGGGAGAAGTGGGCCACCCCTAAGGGACTAGGGTGATTAGCCGGACGAGGGAGGTTAGAAGCGGCGTCGCTAGGGATTGAGAGAACGGGAGCGAAGAAGACGAATGAGGCAAGGCAAAACTCAATCTCAATAATCAATAATAATTTTGGTTGCCCTACACATCCTTTTATAGGCTAACCAACAACTCACATTAACCCTAAAACACAATTTTCGCCGACCGCGTTCGAACTCACTCCACCCGCGTTCGAACGTGACTTACAGAAAACTTATTTTAATGGAAATTAAACACTAAAACATGAAGCAAAAACACTCCTAAAGTGAATCCATGCTCGAGACGACGTCGGTGAAGTCCGAATCGTATCAAGTTGGCGATTTTGCGTCGACTACTGAGCCTTGAATGAAATTACTGTCAAGGACCGGTATCCAATACCGGTGATCGAGGAGTTGCTGGATGAGCTCACAGGGTCGGCCTACTTCAGCAAACTTGACTTAAGAGCGGGATGATACGATTCAAACTTCACCGACGTCGTCTCGAGCATGTATTCACTTTAGGAGTGTTTTTATTTCAAGTTTTAGTGTTTAATTTCCAGTAAAATAAGTTTTCTATAAGTCGCGTTCGAACGCGGGTGGAGTGAGTTCGAACGCAGTTTGTGAACGGGGTTGTGAACGTGGAGAAGAGAATGTACTGTGCGTTCGAACGCGGTGCGTTCGAACGCACTGTGAACGCCTGCATCGCGTTCGCAAATACCGACAGGCACGTTCGATCACGCGTTCGAACGCCCGCATCGCGTTCGCAAATCCAAAAGAACTAATTCGGTGCGTTCGAACGCGGTCGGGCGAGTTCGAACGCGGTCGGCGAAAATTGTGTTTTAGGGTTAATGTGAGTTGTTGGTTAGCCTATAAAAGGATGTGTAGGGCAACCAAAATGATTATGGATTATTGAGATTGAGTTTTGCCTTGCCTCCTTCGTCTTCTTCACTCCCGTTCTCTCAATCCCCGGCGACACCGCTTCTAACCTCCCTCGTCCGGCTAATCACCCTAGTCCCTTAGGGGTGGCCCTCTTCTCCCCCTTCGTCCAATATATTCCACACTTGCCCTAATCCTTCCATCAACCACAACCCTTCCACCATCACTTTTCACCGGTACCACCACATTAACGCCGGTCCACCACCATCCACCATTACCTAGGATTTCGTGCCTCCATCCACGAATCCAAAATAGAGCATCCTGACGTTTGTCCACTAAACGAACGATATCTCGAGATCCGCAACTCCGATTCGCCTGTAACTAGATTTGTTGGAAAGCTCTTTTACGAGGCTACAACATATCAAAATCTCACGTCGATCCGATGACAGCATATTTTGGGATCAAATTTCAAAGTTCCGTGCCTGATCGTAACAAGCTGGTATCAGAGCCATAGCCCCAAAGAGAAGATCGTATCAATCTGGTATCAGAGCCACCTTTCCTCGGACAAGCGCTTCCAATGACGACAACCAGATCCATGGCTGCACGGCGAGATGATGAAGAAGAGATTCTCCCAATAGAAGAGGGAGAAATGATTGCAAGGACTTCCACCCGTGGAACCGCCCGATCTAATCAGAATACGGAAGAACCTAGCGTTCAAGCCATGTTGGGGTCTATTTCAGAGCAATTGGCCATCAACAACCAGATGATGATGGAGATGATGCGGGAACTACGGGCGAACAGGAAAGCACCATCGACCCCACGACGCGAGTCCACCCCCTTGAACCCACCGCCACCGGTTCAGCCTTTGCAACCACAAGAGCCGCTGCTACCACCACCCTATGGGCAGAGGCAAGCAAGGATGGTTACACCAGGTCCAGTTGCAGGTGAACCCATCCGACAGGTGAACCACTATGGAGACCGCATTGGAGATCAAGATCCGTGGGCGGGTCAATACGATCTGGAACCACAACAAGTTAATCAAAACCGAAGGAGGGATCATCAACCCTTCATGGTGCATCCTCCCCCGGTTATACAAGGACATGATCCAGAACGAGACAATGGCATCCGTGGACAAGTCGTGCGTCTCGAATTCCCCAAGTTCAAAGGTGGCGACCCGATCGATTGGTTGTATAGGGCGGAGCAATTCTTTGCATACCAAGGAACGGCGGAAGAGTACAAGGTGACGCTTGCAAGCTTCCACCTTGAGGATGCGGCGCTTCATTGGTTTCGAGCAGCCAATGCCACTGAGGCTATCGAAACTTGGGCTGAATTTTGCGCCGATATCACACGGCGATTTGGAGCATCGGGATATGAAGACTTTGATGCTCTCCTCTCAAAGACGGTGCAAAAGACCACGGTTGGGTTATACCAAGAAGAATTTGAGAAAATTAGTAGCCGATGTCATCCACCATGGACGGATCAGCAACTTCGCAGCACCTTCATCTCCGGGCTGCGGGGTGACATACAAGCCGATGTGAGGGCTTTAAGGCCTAGAACCTTAAAGGAGGCCTTCGAAGATGCGGTGCTTATGGAAGACAAACATAGGGCCATGAAGATACACTTGATACAGATTTGGATGAGCCAAGGAAGCCGCAATCAAGCTCAACCAAACATGGCGGCAGGAAATACTATCGGAGTACCAAGGGTTGCTGCTATAGTGGTACCTCCTCAAGCACCCTTGAAGCCATCCCAAGATGTGAAGTATGCACCTAGAGGTCCGGGACGAGCACTCACCCCAGCCCAAGTAGAAGAAAGAAGAGCCAAGGGCCTATGCTTCCGTTGTGATGAGAATTTTGTACCCGGGCATCGCTGCGCTAAACCGATGGGATCGGTGATGCTAATCGATGGATTGGAGGAAGCGGAGGACGAGTTTGCAGCTGAAGGTGCAGATGTGGCTGGACATCAAGGAGAAGAAACTGAGGAGCAACCCATGGAGGACATGATAGCCGAAATCTCCCTCCATGCCTATTCGGGGACAGCTGCGCCAAAAACCTTGCGGGTAAACGGGGTAGTCAAGAAAACCACAGTGAGAATCTTGATTGACACCGGATCCACCCACAACTTCATTGACAAGAGGCTCCTTAGGAAGATTGGGCTCGAGTCGGAACCCACGGAAGGGTTCGATGTGACGATCGGAGATGGCACCACATTGAGAGCGGATTCTATTTGTGGAGGTGCGGAATTGAAGGTGCAAGGCCAAACTTTCACATTGGATCTTTATTCGTTGGCCTTGCAAGGTGCCGATATTGTTTTGGGGACCCAATGGCTTCGAAGCTTGGGGCCCGTGACATTTGATTTTACAAGCCTCACATTGACGTTTTGGAGAAAAGACAAGAGAGTGCTGCTAGATGGAAGCCAACCGCTACTTGAACTTCCAAATGAAGGGGTCGCAAGGGAGCTCGCTTCTTTCTCGGCGCGCACCTTTCCTTTCTTCTCAGATTTGCGGAGAGCTAGTGCAGAGGATAGTGAGCTGGTCCAACTCATGGAGGAGTTGAGAGAGAACCCCTCAAGCCACCCCGAGCACGAGGAGCGCGATGGGTTAGTACTAGAGTGCGGGCGAATCAAGGTACCCCGGAACGAAGAGCTACGGAGACTATTGATGGCACACTTCCATGATACTCCTATAGCAGGGCATGAAGGGGTATTACGTACCTACAAGCGGCTGGCCCAAAACTGTACATGGACAGCGATGAAGACGGACGTGAAGAAGTATGTGCGTGAATGTCAAATCTGCCAACGAGTCAAATCGGAGGCACTCAAGCCTAGCGGGCTGCTACAACCACTACCTATACCAGAGCGTATTTGGGAGGATATCTCCATGGACTTCATCGAGGGGCTGCCGGAGGTTCGGGGACAATCGGTGGTGTTGGTTGTGGTGGATAGACTGAGCAAATATGCTCATTTCATAACATTGTCTCACCCGTTTTCATCAAAAAGGGTTGCTGAAAGTTTTGTTCGGGAAGTGGCACGCTTGCATGGGATGCCTACGACGATCGTGTCAGACCGGGATCGCATCTTCATCAGTGAGTTTTGGTCCGAGTTCTTTAGATTGCAAGGGACTCAAATCAACCTGAGTTCAGCTTATCACTCCGAGACAGATGACCAAACCGAGGTGGTGAATCGCGGACTGGAGCAATACTTGCGATGCTTTGTGGCGGAACGACCAAGGGATTGGGTCAAATTCCTTCCGTGGGCTGAGTGGTCATACAATACGGCTCATCACTCTAGCATCGGCATGACCCCATTTGAGGCGGTTTATGGGCGCACTCCCCCTGTCTTGTGTGCCTATGATAGACTCGCGGCGGCGGATAGGACCGAGCTTGACTTGGAGCTTGCTGATCGAGATGAAACATTGAGACTGCTCAAGACTCACCTAGCCACAGCCCAAAACCGCATGAAGCAAACTCATGACAAAGGCCAACGTGAGCGAGAATTTGAGGTGGATCAATTGGTGTTCGTTCGAGCTCAACCGTATCGGCAATCCACATTGAGACTAATTTTGAACCAAAAGTTAGGTTACAAGTACTACGGTCCGTACCGAGTGCTACAACGAATCGGTCCAGTAGCTTACCGGTTGGACCTACCTGAAGGAACCAGGATACATCCAGTCTTCCATGTATCAACATTGAAGGCCCAGATCGGGCCTAACCAGGTGGTGGGTTCGGCCTTACCCGAACTAATGAAGGGGGATGGCCCCACTGAACCGGTCCGAGTATTAGACCGTAGGAGAAGACGCCATGGGACTAGATTAGAGACGAAGTGCTAATTGAGTGGCTGGGCAAATCTACTGACGTCGTCTCGAGCATGTATTCACTTTAGGAGTGTTTTTATTTCATGTTTTAGTGTTTAATTTCCAGTAAAATAAGTTTTCTGTAAGTTGCGTTCGAACGCGGGTGGAGTGAGTTCGAACGCGGTTTGTGAACGGGGTTGTGAACGTGGAGAAGAGAATGTACTGTGCGTTCGAACGCGGTGCGTTCGAACGCACTGTGAACGCCTGCATCGCGTTCGCAAATACCGACAGGCGCGTTCGATCACGCGTTCGAATGCCTGCATCGCGTTCGCAAATCCAGAAGAACTAATTCGGTGCGTTCGAACGCGGTCGAGCGAGTTCGAACGCGGTCGGCGAAAATTGTGTTTTAGGGTTTAATGTGAGTTGTTGGTTAGCCTATAAAAGGATGTGTAGGGCAACCAAAATGACTATGGATTATTGAGATTGAGTTTTGCCTTGCCTCCTTCGTCTTCTTCGCTCCCGTTCTCTCAATCCCCGGCGACGCCGCTTCTAACCTCCCTCGTCCGTCTAATCACCCTAGTCCCTTAGGGGTGGCCCTCTTCTCCCCCTTCGTCCAATCTATCCCACACTTGCCCTAATCCTTCCATCAACCACAACCCTTCCACCATCACTTTTCACCGGTACCACCACATTAACGCCGGTCCACCACCATCCACCATTACCCAGGATCTCGTGCCTGCATCCACGAATCCAAAACAGAGCATCCTGACGTTCGTCCACTAAAGGAACGATATCTCGAGATCCCCAACTCCGATTCGCCTGTAACTAGATTTGTGGGAAAGCTCTTTTATGAGGCTACAACATATCAAAATCTCACGTCGATCCGACGACAGCATATTTTGGGATCTAATTTCAAAGTTCCGTGCCTGATCGTAACAAGCTGGTATCAGAGCCATAGCCCCAAAGAGAAGATCGTATCACGGGATACCATAAAATCCGAGTCGACCCTGAAGATGTACACAAAACGGCGTTCCGAACTCACGATGGCCACTATGAGTTCCGAGTCATGCCGTTTGGGCTCACCAATGCATCGGCCACCTTCCTAGGGCTGATGAATGACCTCTTCCGCCCACTCTTGCGTCGGTACGTGCTCGTCTTCTTTGACGATATTCTAGTATACACCAGGAATTGGAGTGAGCACTTGCGGCACGTGCGGGAGGCATTAAATATCTTACGACAAAACCAGCTAAAAGTTAAGATGAGCAAGTATCTTTGGGGAGAGTCAAGAGTGGAGTACTTGGGGCATATAATCTCTGTAAAAGGAGTGGATGCCGACCTAAGCAAGATCAAGAATATGGTGGATTGGCCGATTCCTACTAATCAGAGGGAATTGAGGGGATTCCTTGGATTGACAGGGTACTACCGGCGATTTGTTGCCAACTATGGCAAAATTGCTGCCCCGCTGACCTCCTTACTCAGAAAAGGTGGGTTTCAATGGACGGGCAAAGCAACGGAGGCCTTCGAAGCCTTGAAGACAGCTATGTCTACTCTCGGTTCTAGCACTACCAGATTTCGGCAAGCCCTTTGTGGTGGAGTGCGACGCTTCGGGTGAGGGCATTGGAGCAGTTTTGATGCAAGAGGGTAGACCCGTGGCATATATGAGCAAAACATTGTCAAGTTAGTCGCGACAGCTATCTACCTACGAGCGCGAAATGCTAGCGATTCTACACGCCGTCACCAAATGGCGACCCTACTTGATTGGCCAATGGTTTACTATCCGCACGGACCAGCGTAGCTTACCCTACTTCATGGAGCAACGTGTGCACACCCCAGCCCAACAACGGTGGGTCACGAAACTCCTTGGATATGACTACGAATTAGTCTACAAAAAGGGGATTGAAAATCGAGCGGCCGATGCTCTTTCGCGCCAACTGGACACAAGTGAGCTTGCCTCTCTTTCAGGACCAACATTTCATATATCTTCATATATGTGGGGAACCAATGCAGAAGATCATACCATCGAGGAACTTAAGCCAGAGTTCAAAGATCGCTTCACAAACTTCAAACCTTGAGGACAAGGTTGCGGAAGCTTGGTGGATTGATACGATTCGGACTTCACCGACGTCATCTCGAGCATGGATTCACTTTAGGAGTGTTTTTGTTTCATGTTTTAGTGTTTAATTTCCATTAAAATAAGTTTTCTGTAAGTCGCGTTCGAACGCGGGTGGAGTGAGTTCGAACGCGGTTTGTGAACAGGGTTGTGAACGTGGGTGAAGATAGTGTTCGAACGCCTGCATCACGTTCGCAAATACCGACAGGCGCGTTCGCTCCCGCGTTCGAACACTATTATTGATTATTTGAGTTGTTGGTTAGCCTATAAAAGGGTGTGTATGGCAACCAAAATTATTATTGATTATTGAGATTGAGTTTTGCCTTGGCTCCTTCGTCTTCTTCGCTCCCGTTCTCTCAATCCCCGGCGACGCTGCTTCTAACCTCCCTCGTCCGGCTAATCACCCTAGTCCCTTAGGGTTGGCCCTTTTCTCCCCCTTCATCCAAACTATCCAACACTTGCCCTAATCCTTCCATCAACCACAACCCTTCCACCATCACTTTTCACCGGTGTCACCACATTAACGCCGGTCCACCATCCACCATTACCTAGGATCTCGTGCCTGCATCCACGGATCCAAAACAGAGCATCCTGATATTTGTCTACTAAACGAACTATATCTCGAGATCCCCAACTCAGATTCACCTGAAACTTGATTTTGTGGAAAGCTCTTCTCTAGGGCTACAACATATCAAAATTTCACATCGATCCAATGGCGGCATATTTCAGGATCTTATTTCAAAGTTCCGTACAAGATCAGTCCAGATCTGAGAATCGGAAGAGATCGATCCATAGCCAGAGGCGTGATCATATCAAGCTAGTATCAGAGCTCCATAGCCAGAGGCGTGATCGCAACAAATTTGCACCCACAAGAGCTTTTGGTACACCACCCTCTAGGCAGAGACAAACAAGGATGGTTCCACCAAGCCCAGTTGCAGGTGAGCCCATCTGATAAGCGAACTACTATGGAGATCGCCTTGGAGATCTAGATCCGTGGGCAGGGCAACACGAACTGGAACCATGTTGAGTTAATCAAAATCGAAGGAGGGATCATCAACCATTTATGGTGCATCCTCCTCGGGTTAGACAAGGACTGGGATATGATCCGGATCGAGACAACAGTATCTGTGGGCAAATCGTGCGTCTCAAATTTCCCAAGTTCAAAGGTGGCGATCTGATCGATTGGTTGTATAGGGCAGAGTAATTCTTCGCATACCAGGGTACAATAGAAGAATATAAGGTGACACTTGCGAGCTTCCACCTTGAAGATGTAACGCTTCATTGGTTTCGAGCAACCAATGCCCATGAGGCTATTAAAACTTGGGGCGACTTTTGCGCCGATATCACGTGGCAATTTGGAGCGTCGGGGTATGAAGTCTTCGATGCTCTACTCTCAAAGACGGTGCAAAGGACCACGAGCACACCTAAAGCTATCCTAAGATGTGAAGTACGCACCTAGAGGTTCGGGACGAGCACTCACACCTACTCAAGTGGAGGAATGAAGAGCCAAAGGCTTATGCTTTCTCTGTGATGAGAAATTTATACCCGGACATCGCTACGCTAAACCGATGGGATTAGTGATGCTAATAGATGGATTGGAAGAGGCTGAGGATGAGATTGCAGAGGAAGAGGGAGTGGCTGGACAACAAGGAGGAGTAGCTGAGGAGCCACCGGTGGACATGATAGTTGAGATCTCCCTCCACGCCTATTCGGGACAGGCTGTGGCAAAGACTTTGCGGGTGAATGGTGTAGTCAAGAAAATCACAGTGAGAATCTTGATTGACATCGGATCCACCCACAACTTTATTGACAAAAGGCTCCTTAGGAAGATTGGGCTCGAGTCGGAACTCATGGAAGGGTTCGATGTGACGATTGGAGATGGCACCACATTGCGGGCATATTTTATTTGTGGAGGTGTGGAATTGAAGGTGCAAGGCCAAACTTTCACATTGGATCTTTATCCGTTAGCCTTGCGAGGTGCCGACATTGTTTTGGGGACCCAATGGCTTCAAAGCTTGGGGCTCATAACATTTGATTTTTCAAACCTCACACTTACATTTCGGAGGAATGGTTGAAGAGTGTTGTTGGATGGGAACCAACCATGGCAAGGGCCGACGTTGCAACCACTATTGGGACTTCCATGTGTAGGGGACAGAACTCTACTCTTACAAATGGCTGTTGCTGAACCAGAACATCTACCATCGAGGGAAATACCCGCTGACATGCAAGAACTGCTGCAGGAATTCAAGGATCTCTTCAAGGAGCCCCGAGGATTGTCGCCAACCCGTCGGCACGACCATCCCATTCAAATCATTCCAGGGGCTGAACCAGCAAATGTTCGGCCATATCGATACCCACATGTCTAGAAGGAGGAGATCAGCAAATTGGTGGCAGAAATGCTAGAGCAAGGGATTATTCAACCGAGTAGAAGCGCCCACTCGTCGCCGGTGCTGCTGGTTCGAAAGAAAGATGGGAGTTGGCGGTTTTGCATCGACTACCGAGCCTTGAATGGGATCACAGTCAAAGACCGATACCCAATACCGATGATCGAGGAGTTGCTGGATGAACTTACATGGTCGGCTTACTTCAACAAACTTGACTTAAGAGCGGGGTACCATCAATCCCAGTCCTAATGCCAAAATTCAAGAAAAAAGCTCTCAATTTTGTTGCAGAGAAGCTTAATGCCAAACTTGAAGACTGGAAAGGTAAATTTCTCTCACATGCTGCTAGATTAACCCTAATCAAATCTGTGCTAGCCTCAATCTCGGTCTTTTTCATGTCGGCACATATCTTCCTAGCCAGCCTACTCAAAGAACTTAATGCACTACTTAGAGACTTTTGGTGGGGTGTGAAGGAGAGGAGGCATCACATCTACCTGAGAAGCTGGGACATGATCTGCAAGAATGTAGAGAGTGTGGGTCTGGGCATCAGAAAGCTCTCTCTGGTGAATCGAGCCCTTATAGCCAAGCTTGTTTGGTGCTTGGTGAAGGAACCCTCAACCCTATGGGCCACCATCTTGAAGACAAAGTACTTTCCACACAAATCCTTCTAGGCAGCTAAAGCCAAAAGTGGAGGTTCATGGATCTGGTCTTCTATTCTCCAAGTTAGAGAGGAAGTCAAAAGGAAACCTAAGGTGGCAGGTAGGAGATGGAAAAACAATATCCATCTCCTAGGACCCTTGGGTGCCATCTCGAGACCTAACCAGCATTGCTCTTCCTTCGGGCATAACTAAAGTCACCAACCTTATGAGGGGGAATAGCTAGAATGTACCCTTGCTTTGTTCTATCTTCCCGCTAGAGATGGTAGATGCAATCAAACAGATTGGTATCAATCATCCTCCTCATGATGACAAGGATAAACTCATATGGATGCCAACCACTAATGGTATCTTCTCGACAAAATCCGCCTACACTGTTCTATTGAAAGGGAGCTAGAATAGCTTCACTTCTGATCCAAGGAAACCAAAGCTTTGGAAAGCTATTTGGACTTGCAATACTGCCATGCTAAGAGCTAGAATATTTGTCTGGCGTAGCTTGGTCAATGTGATACGATCTCCCTTTGGGCTAAGGTTAGATCTATCCCGTTTTTCAAATCTAGACAAGATATCGCATGGAACTTTGGAAAAAGAGTCCAGAAATTTTAGCTGTCAGATCGACGTGAAACTTTTTGTAGCCCTGGAAAAGAGTTTTCCAACGAATCTACTTTCAGGGAAATCGGACGGCGGCCTCTGTAGATATTGTCAGGTAAGTAGACGAACGTTAGGGGAGTCCATCAATGGATCCGTGGATGGAGGCACGAGATCCTAGGTGGATTATGGAGGATTAAGAATGAATGGTGGAGATGGAATGGCTATGAATGGTAGATGAAATATGATGGAAGGGAATAGGGAAGATATGGAAGGATATTTAAGGAAATATAGGAAAGAATTTGAAATAGATGATGATTGAGGTCTAATTTGGATCTAAATATAGTCGTATCTTGTAGGCTGATTTACCGATGATCCGATCGTTGGATACTTATCAAATTTGGATGGAAGATAGATCTCTTAGTCAGCTTTCCGAAATGGGGTCGTGGGATCTGGAGCAATATGTGGATTTCTAGATATCAAGGTTTTACCAAAATATTTCACTGAATAGATCTAGAGGTGGATAATCTGAGATAAATTCTGATCGATCTAACCATCCAAAAGATATTATATTCTGGTAAGTTGTTCCCCTATAAGTCAAGGATCCAACAAAATCAAAAGCAAGTCGATCGGATGAGTAGATCAAGAGTTATGGTGAACATATTGACCAAAGGTCAGATAGTTACGAGATGGACGTGAAAAGTGAAAATATTGACCGAAGGTTGAGTTATTTTGGCTTGTTGGCTAGCCTCTCTAAATGTGTGGATGATAGATAAAATCATTATACTTAATAAATATTGGTTTCTACCCTCCTCTATCCTCTCTCTAGTCTTTCTACCATAATCTCTGACCAACCAACCACCTCAACCGTTGGCAAGGTCTCGTCTAAATTTTAATCTCCCTCATCTATCGACTCGTCCCTCTTCCTTGGAATCTCGACCACTTCTTTGCTTTCATCCTTATCTGTTAAATTACATCAACTATCCACCCTCATCTCCATTATCATTCATAATACTAACATCCACTCCACCCATCACCACCACCATCATCCCCATTCTATCGTGTTTTCTTCCTAGTTTCAGTTAGAATCTGAAAAGGGTGTAAATACAAAAAATATAGATCAGGAAGTTACGAATCAATCAAACTTAGTTTCGTAATTTTCTAACTATGGCAGAATATTTGGTGAATATTTTTCCTCTATTGTGCGAACTGCTTTGTACAATCAATCCAAATCTTGAAGGGATTGTTCCGTAACCTATCATTGGTATTAGAGCTCAGTGAACCTCGAACCTCCATTAATGGTGGAGACAAGGAAGATGGCATCAACAAGGAGATCAATGGAGAGCACACCGACAAGGGAAGACTCAATCCATGATAACCCTAATCGAGAGACCGATTCCCTTGGGGCGATCACGGTAGGACCAAGTTAACCAATGTCCATGGGTGTGAAAATGGGCTTAGCGGATGAACTTAGGGGCATGTTCCAAACACTGCTACATAGGCTGGACAATATGCGGAATGATCATAATGCCTTGAAGGAATATATTAAGAACCGATCGGCTTTGTCATCTCCTTGATGAAGATCGGTGCCTCAAGAAAGACCAGCGATGGGACCACATCGAACCGATACCCCATAGGTCTAGGTACAACATGTTAATGTCACTAATCCTCTTTTACCTATTTCTACACATCATCCCCCACCTCCAAGAGGCGTGCGACATCGGTGTGCTTCGCAGATGAAGAATAGTGGCATTTAGAGGATGATGTTGATCCCTTTGGAGATGGTGATAGGCGTGCTCGAGGATTTAGAGAGGGAGAGCAATAAGCACAACGGTTCAGACTTGAACTAAGGATCTTTTATGGCCTCGACAATGCTATCCAAGGGAGAATCGCACACTTGGACTTTCCAAAATTCTAAGACGGTAGTCCGACATATTGGGTGTTTCAAGTGGAGCAATTCTTTGATTGTGAAGGGATAGCGAAGGATGCAAAGATATTGATGGCAAGCTTTCACCTCTAAGGAACGGCATTACATTGGTATCGATTGGCTATTCGTGGTGGAGGATTTATTGGTTGGGCAGACTTTTGTAGGAGGATTATACGCAGATTTGGGACAGCGACGCATGAAGATTTTGCTACCACATTAAGTAAGATGGTTCAGAGGATAACCATATTGGAGTACCAAGCAAAATTTGATAGAGTTAGTAGTTTGATACGATCTCCCCTTGGACTAAGGTTTGATCTAATCCCATTTTCAGATCTGGACAAGATCTAGCACAAAACTTTGGAAGAGGATTCCAAAAGTTATAGCTATCAGATCAACATGAAATTTTGATATGTTGTAGCTCTGGAAAAGAACTTTCTAATGAATCTATTTTTAGAAAAATCAGACGGCGGGATCTGGAGATATCGTCAGATAAGTAGATGAATGTCTAGGAGTCCATCTATGGATCCGTGGTGGATTATGGAGGTGATAGGCTAGCGGTAATGGGATGGCACCCATGAGTAAGGTGGTAATGGAGGGATTATGGATGATGAATGGGTTAGGGCAAGGTTAGGGAGATTTGAAGAAGGGGGAGGAGTGGGCCGCCCCTAAGGGACTAGGGTGAGTGGCCGGTCGAGGTAGGCTAGAAGCGGCGGAACTGGGGAATGAGGGAACGAGAGAGAAGGAGAAGAAGATGATTAGGGCAAGAACTCAATTCATTCAATAATGCTTCTTTGGTTGCCATCCACACCTTAAGAGGCTAACCAAACAATTCAAAAATAACAAGTATTAACCTTAAAAATAGTGGATTTTCACCGACCGTGTTTGAACGGGGTCGAATGCGTTTGAACGCACAAAAAGCGTTCCCTGTTGATGCCAACCCGATGCAGGTGTTCGAATGCGCCTGGTCGAGTTTCAACACACGTTCTTTGATTTTGCGAACCTGATGTAGGCGATCGTAAGCGCATTCAAACACACCCACCCACATTCGAACGCGACCTACAGAAAACTTATTTTTCTTTAAAATAAATATTAAAATAATAAGAAAAGACACTCATAAAGGGTATCCATGCTCGAGATGACATCGGTGAAGTCCAAATCATATCATAGTCATTGCGAGCCACCTTGGCCTAAACTGACATTGATAAGCACATTCATTTCAAGGGTGCGAGAGAAGATCTAGGCGGATGTTCATGCTCTGTATCTTACCACTCTTGAGGAGGCCTTTGAGAAGGCCCGTAAAGATGGAGCAGAGCAAAAGCACAAGGCTCTCAAGATGACAGCGAAAGCAAGTTGGGGCAACCGAGATGGGCGGTTTGCGCTTAGAACACCGGCTAAAAATTCGACGATTTCAAAGACAGTGGCTACTAGTACTGGAGCACGACCACCCTTGGGACTCTCTTCCAATGTTAAAGGAGGCACAAGACCTCCGTTTGAACTCTCACACCTGCCCAGGTGGAGGAGCGAAGAGCATAGATCGTTTTCCCCCCGGTCATCGGTGTTCCAAACCGATCGGGAGTTTGATGTTCATCGACGGTCTCGAGGGGGAGGAAGAAGTTGGTGATTGAGAGTACCTAGAGGAGGTCAATGAGGATGCCGTGGAGGAGGGCGTAGAGAAAGATATCCAAGCTAAAATATCGATGCTTGCATATTTGGGTACTTTTGTACCGAGGACATTGCGAGTGGACGGACTCGTTAGAAAGCATTATGTGCATATCTTTATTGATTCTGGGAGTACACACAACTTTCTAGACGAGAGATTAGTGAGGAAGTTGGGCTTGGATGCTGATCGACTGTGGGGTTTGACGTTGTTATAGGAGACAACACGAAGCTTCGAGTAGAGAACTTGTGTCACCAGGTCGGTATACGGGTGTAAGGACACAACATCATTGTGGACTTGTATCCATTGGCATTGCGAGAAGCAGACATTGTCCTTGGCACTCAGTGGTTGCAGAGCTTGGGACTCATCACTTTTAATTTCTGGAGCATGTGGATGAAATTTAAGCAAGGAAACAAAGAGGTGCGGCTTGATAGCGTTCAATCCCCACTAATTCCAGCAATGTAGCCGATGGTTGGGCTGCCTTGTGCGAGTGATTTGGCCTACCTTCTTCAGTTAGGACCAACAGGAGATGAGCCCCTAATGAGTCCATGTACCACAATTAATTTGTCTAATTTATAAGATAAATATTGCTGGATTGTTTGAGGAATCAAAAGAGTTGCCACCAAGGTGAACGGGGGACCATCGCATAGAGATTGTGCCCGGGGCTGCATCGGCGAACATGAGGCCGTATCGGTATCCACATGTGTAGAATGAAGTTATCTCCAAGATGGTAGCTGAGATGTTGGAACAAGGCCTCATACAATTAAGTCATAGCTCTTACTCATCGCCTGTGCTATTGGTGCAAAAGAAGGACGGGACATGGCATTTTTATGTCGACTACCAGGCACTAAACGCTATTACCGTCAAGGACTGGTATCCCCTTTCGATCATAAAGGAGCTGCTGGATGAGCTTGCAGGGGCGATAATATTTAGCAAGCTTGACTTGAGGGCCGGGTATCATTAAATTAGAGTTCACTTGGCGGATGTGCATAAAACTACATTTCAGACTCCGGATGGGCACTATGAGT
Source organism: Typha latifolia (assembly GCF_019914945.1). NCBI lineage: Eukaryota > Viridiplantae > Streptophyta > Magnoliopsida > Poales > Typhaceae > Typha > Typha latifolia. Next base: position 1,432,861 of record NC_133097.1, read on the forward strand.
TCCAGGTGATGCTCTTTGGTCTCCCCAATGCTCCAGCTATTTTTTAAGGCCTTATAAAATGATACTTTTTAGCCTTTACTTGGAAGGTATGTCTTGGTATTCTTTGACGTACAGCTAGATTGAAATGGAGCATTGGTCACATTTGGAGGATGTGCTGAATTTGTTGAAGCAAAACCAGCTGAAGATTAAGAAGTCTAAATGCCTAATGGGAGTACCACAAGTTGAGTATTTAGGCCACATCATCACTGCAAAAGTAGTGGTGGCGGATCCTCAAAAGCTGGCGTGCATGACCACTTGGCCGATCCCTATTTCCACCACAGGATTGTGAGGCATTGATTAGTACTTGCGGTGCTTTGTTGGAGAGATGCCGAGATGATGGTTATAATTTTTATCGTGGGTGGAGTGATCTTACAGCACTACCCACCATAGCAGTATTGGCATTACTCCGTTTGAGGTGGTGTATGGGCGCCTATGTATCGGTGGCATCTATAGATCAGATAGAGGTGGACTTAGCTTTAATGGATAGAGACGCCACATTGAGAAGGTTGCGTGCCCATCTTAAACTTGCTCAAAACCGCATGAAGCAAGTTTATAATCACAGCCATCGGGAGGGAGTAGGAGTTCGACATCGGTAGTTGGGTGTTCATGAGGGTGCAACCGTATCGATAGGTGACCTTGCGTCTGATGTGAAACTAGAAGTTATCACATTGCTACTTCAGTTCATTTCGGGTGATAGAGCATATCGGTCCGGTTTCCTTATCGTTTGGAGCTACTTGAGGGGTGAAGAGTGCATCCTATCTTCCATGTTTCATTGTTGAGGAAGCAGATTGGTGATCATCAGGTTGTTGGATCAGTTCTACTAAAGCCATTGGAGAAGATAGAGATGGTGGAGCCAGTTCATGTACTTGCTAGGCGCCGACGACGTCATGGCACCAGATTGGAGATGGAGGTCTTAGTCGAGTGGTTTGGCAAGCCATCCTACGAGGCAACATGGGAGGTGGAGATGGACTTGTTGGAGTGTTTCCCCAACTTTACACCTTAAGAATAAGGTGGGGGGAGCGTGGTGGGCTGATACACCTTGTTAGAGTCTTTTCTTATTGCATTAGTTATTTATTTTCATTAAAATAAATTTTTTTATATGTCGCATTCAAACGCAGAAGGGGCGCGTTCGAACGCCTTTACGAATTCCTATATCAGTTTGCAAAAATAGAGAACGCGAAATGTGCGTTTAAACACGATCGAGCGCGTTCGAATGCCTACATCAGTTCGCATCCACAGAGAACATCTTTTGTGAGTTCGAACGCGGTCGGCGGGAGTCCACTAGAATTAGGGTTAATAATTATTATTTTGGCTTGTTGGCTAGCCTCTATAAAGGTGTGGATGGTAGCCAAAAATCATTATGCTTAATGAATATTGGTTTCTACCATCCTCTATCCTCTCTCTAGTCTTTCTACCCTAATATTCCTCCTCCTTCTTTACGAACTAGCCACCTCTACCATTGGCAAGGTCTCTTCTAATTTCTAATCTCCCTCATCTATCGAGTCCTCCCCCTTCCTTATGATCTCGACCACTTCTTCCTTTTCGTCCTTATCCCTTAAACTACATCAACCATCCGCCTTCATCTCTATTATCATCCATAACTCTAACATCCACTCCACCCGTCACCACCACTATTATCCCCACTCTATCGTAGTTTCGTCCTAATTGTTGTTAGAATCTGCGAAGGGTGTAAATAAAAAAAAATGTAAATCAGGAAGTTACGGATCAATCAAGATCTTGAAGGGATCATTTCGTCCTAATCGTAGTTTCATCCTAATTGTTCATAATTTTCTGACTAAGGGAGAATATTTGGTGAATATTTTTCCTTTATTACGCGGACTACTTCTTACAATCAATCAAGATCTTGAAGGGATCATTTCGTAACCTATCATGGACTTTCCAAAATTCTAAGGTGGTATTCCGACGGATTGGTTGTTTCAAGTGTAGCAATATTTTGATTGTCAAGAGATAGCAGAGGATGCAAAAGTGACGATGGCAAGCTTTCATCTCCAGGGAATGGCATTGCATTGGTACCGATTGGCCATTCGAGATGGAGGATTTACTGATTGGGCAAAATTTTATAGGAGGATTACACACAAATTTAGGATAGCGGTGTATCAAGATTTTTCTGCCATATTATGTAAAATGATTTAGAGGACAACCATGTCAGAGTACCAAGCAGAATTTGAAAGAGTTAGTAGCTGTTGCGAGCCACCTTGGTCGGAACTGACATTGATGAGCACTTTTATTTTAGAGCTGTGGGAGGAGATTCAGGCGGATGTTCGTGCTCTCTGTCCTATCACTCTTGAGGGGGTCTTTGAAAAGGCTATGAGGATGGAGCAAAAGCACAAGGCTTTGAAAATGGCAGCGAAGGTAAGTTGGGGCAGCCGAGATGGGTGATTTGCGCCAAGAATGTCAGTTGGAAATTCTGCGGTTTCAAAGGCGGTGGTTGTTAGTACGGGGGCACGACCATCCTTGAGATCATCTTCTGATGTCAGAGGAGGCACAAGACCCCCCGTTTGAACTCTCACACTTTTCCAAGTGGTGGAGTGAAGAGCGAAGAGGCTTTGCTTTCGATGCGATGAATGTTTCATCCCTAGTCATCGGTGTTCCAAACCAATCAGGAGTGTGATGCTCATCGACAGTCTTGAGGGGGATGATGAGATTGTTGCTGATGGAGATTATGTAGAGGAGGTCCATGGGGAGGATGTGGAGGAGGGCGCGGAGAAAGATATTCGAGCTGAGATATCGATGCATGTATATTCAGGCATATTTATCCATATCCTCCGGAAATCAAATGTGATAGGTCTCAAACTCTGTAACCACTGAGTGCTAAGGACAATGTCCGCTCCTCGCAGCGCCAATGGATATAAGTCCACAATGATATCGTGTCCTTGCACCCAAATATCGACCCGGTGACACGAGCTCTCCGCCTTAAGCTTTGTGCCGTCTCCAATAGCAACGTCAAACCTCATGGTTGGTTCAGCATCCAAACCCAATCTCCTGACTAACCTCTCATCTAAAGTTGTGTGTACTTCCCAAATCAATGAGGATGTGCACACAATGCTTTCTAACGAGTCTATCTACTCGTAACATCCTCGACGCGGAAGTACCCGAATATGCATGCATCGACATCATCCTCCTCGAGACTGTCGATGAGCATCACACTCCCGATTGGTTTAGAACATTGATGACTCAGGGTGAAACGTTCATCGCATCGAAAACAAAGGCCCTTCGCTCTTTGCTCCTCCACCTGGGCTGGTATGAGAGCTCGAACGGGGTCTTGTGCCTCCTCTAATATTGGAAGAAGGTCTCAAAGGTGGTCGTGGTCTAGAACTCGCAGCTGCTGTTTTTGAACCTGCAGAATTTCTAGCTGGCGTTCTAGTTGCAAACCGCCCATCTCGGTTGCCTGAATTAGTTTTCACTGCCATCTTTAGAGCCTTATGCTTTTGCTCCATCCTCACAGCCTTCTTAAAGGCCTCTTCAAGAGTGGTAGGACAAAGAGCACGAACATCCGCCTGTATCTCATCCTGCAGCCCTGAAATGAATATGCTCATCAATGTCGGTTCGGGCCAAGGTGGCTCACAACGATTACTAACTCTTTCAAATTTTGTTTAATACTTCAATACGGTCATCCTCTAAACCATCTTATTTAATGTGGGAGCAAAATCTTCATATGCCGCTGTCCCAAATCTGCGTATAATCCTCCTACAAAAGTCAGCCCAATCGGTAAATCCTCCACCACGAATAATCGATCTATACCAATGCAATGCCATTCCTTGGAGGTGAAAGCTTGCCATTTGGACTTTTGCGTCCTCCGCTGTCTCTTGACAATCAAAGTATTGTTCAACTTGAAACATCCAATCCGTTGGATCACCGCCTTAGAATTTTGGAAAGTCCAAGCGTGCGGTTCTCCCATGAATAGCATTGTCGGGTTCGGGAAAGATCCTTGGTTCAGGTCTGAACCTTTGTGCATGTTGATCACCTTCTCTAAATCCTCAAACACGTCCATCACCATCTTTGAAGGGATCAACCTCATCTTCAAAGTGCCAATCGTCCACATCAATGAGGTGCACCGGTACCGCACGCCTCTCGCGTTCCACCATCGTCGGTCTTGGGTTTTGCGGAGGTGTGGGATGATGTGTAGGCATAGGTAAAAAGGGATCGTTGACACTAATATGTTCCACCACTGGTCTTTCTTGAGGTACCTATCTTTGTCGAGGAAATGACGAAGTCGATCGGTTCATGACATATTCTTTTAAATTATTGTAATCCTTTTGTATTGCATCAACTCTATGCAGCAATATTTGGAACATGCCCCTAAGTTCATCCGCCAAGCCCATATTTACACCCATAGACGTTGGTTGGCTCGGTACTATCGCGGTCGCTCGAAATGAATCGGCCTCACGGTTAGGGTTAGCGTGGGTTGAGCCTTCCTTTGTCGGTGTGCTCTCCAATGGTCTCCTTGTTAATGTCATTGATACACTTAGTTAGGATTTTATCTAATTAGCTAAATCCAGCTCTGCGCAGTTTTGGAAGAAATATTTGTAAAATATTCGACATATATCCAAATAATATCAACCCAGTTGAATAAGGTCGACAACCTCTAGATCTACAACTTTGATATTCATGACTTCTCCAGATTCGAAATATATCTATGACAAAATGAAAGCTTAATCCAGAAGGTATTCGGAGAAGATAAGGAATACTGGTTAAGTTGGTTTGTTAGGGTTTCATATTGTTTTAGGACTTGTTGGCTAGCCTCTATAAATATGTGGATGACACCCAACTTTATATTGCAATTGGATTATTGATTTTTTGTAATTTTCTAACTACCGGAGAATATCTGACAAATAATTTTCCATTGTTGTGCGGACTGCTTCCTACAATAAATTCAGATCTTAAAGAATTGTTCCGTTGCCGATCTTTTGGTTCTATATCCCATCAATTTGGTATCCGAGCCTTAACAAATTGTATTAGAGCCCTATAAATTGGTATCAGAGCGCTATCAATTAGTATCAGAGCCCTATCAGTCATCTTCGTTATTTTCACCATTAATGGAGGTCTGAGGTTCGCATGGCTCTGATACCAAATTGATGGGTTCTTGTACCAAAAGATCGGCTACAAAATGATTCTTTCAAGATCTGGATTTATTACAGAAATTAGTCCGCGCAATCGTGGAACAGTATTCATCAAATATTCTCCTATAGTTAGAAAATTACGAAACTAAGTGGATTAGATTCGTAACTTCCTGGTCTACAATTTTAATAGCCCTTCGCAGATTAGAACTGCAACTGGGACAAAAATAGGAAATAACGCTGGTGATGGTGGTGGTGACGGGTGGAGTGGATGTTAGGGTTATGCATGATTATGAAGATGAATGTAGATGGTGGATGTGGTTAAGGAATATAGATGAAGGGGAAGAAATGGTCGAGATCCCAAAGAAGAGGGAAGAATCGACAGTCGAGGGAGATTAGAAATTAGGAGAGACCTTGCCAATGGTAAAGGTGGAAGGATGGTGAAGAGGGAGGAAGGAGATTAGGGTAGAGAGATGATAGAGAGGCAAGAAATTAATTTTCTAATTGTATAATGAATTTGGTTGCCATCCACATACTTATAGATGCTAGCCAGCAAGTCCTAATAATAATAAATGACCCTAATTCTAGAGGATTTCCGTTGATCGCGTTCGAATGCACAAAAGATGTTCTCTATATGTGTGAATGTGATATAGGCGTTCGAACTTGTCCGACTACGTTCAAACGCACTTTTTGCGTCCTCTGTACTTGCGAACTTGATGCAAGCGTTCGCAAGGGCGTTCGAACGTGAACCCTCTTGCGTTTGAATGCGACATATATGAATTTTGTTTTAATAAAAATAATCAACTAATGCAATAAGAAAAGATCTAAACTAAATGTATCAACACGACATCATTATGGACTTGTATCCGTTGGCGCTTGGGACCCATCACATTTGATTTTTGGAGTATGTGGATGAAATTTCAACAAGGAAACAAAGTAGTGCAGCTTGATGGCATTTGGTCCTTACCGATTCTAGCGATGCAACCGATGGTGGGGCTGCCTTGTGCGAGTGATTGGGCCTATCTTCTTCAGTTAGGACTAGTAGGAGATGAGCATCAAATTAGTCCAGGTACTACAATTAATTTGTCTAATTTATTGGATAAATTTTCTGGACTATTTGAGGAATCAAAGGAGTTGCCGCTGACGAGAACGGTAGACCATTGCATTGAGATGCTTGGGGCTGCACCGGTGAATGTGACATCGTATCGGTATTCATATGTGCAGAAAGAGGTTATCTCTATTGAGATGGACGGGTTGTGGCATTTTTTGTATCGACTACTGAGCACTAAACACTATCACTGTCAAGGACCGGTATCCTATTTCGGTAATAGAGGAGATGTTGGACAATCTTGTAGGGGCGACCATATTCAGCAAGCTTGACTTGAGTGCCGAGTATCATCAAATTAGAGTTCATTTGACAGATGTGCACAAAATCATATTTTTGACTTCGAACGGGCACTACGAGTTCCGGGTGATACCGTTCAGCCTCACCAATGCTCTAGCAACTTTCCAAAGCCTCAGGAATGATATTTTTCGGTCTCTATTGTGACGGTATGTCTTGATATTTTTTGACGACATTTTGGTGTACAATAGGACTAAAATGGAGCATTTACGGCATTTAGAGGATGTGCTAAATTTGTTGAAGCAAAATGAGTTGAAGGTTAAAAAGTCTAAGTGCCTATGGGGAGTAGCACAAGTGGAGTATTTAGGCCACATTATAACAGCGGAAGGAGTGGCGGCGGATCCTCAAAAGGTGGCGTGCATGACAGCTTAGCCGATCCTTACTTCCACCATAAGATTGCGCGGCTTTTTAGGGCTGATCGGGTATTATTGTTACTTCATTGCCAAGTATGGCAAAATCGCTGCTCCTCACATTTCATTGCTGAAGAAGGACTCTTTTAAATGGACGAAGGAAGCCACTGCAGCATTTGAAGAATTAAAAATAGCAATGACAACGCGCCGATTCTAGCTTTACCAAAACCAAAGAGTTCGTTATGGAATGCGATGCGTCAAGAGTTGGCATAGGAGTTGTACTAATACAAGGAGGATGTCCTGTAGCCTTTCTTAGCAAGGCTTTATCATAGAGATCCTAGCAATTGTCAACTTACGAGATAGAGATGTTGGCAATCCTCCAAGCGGTGACAAAGTGGAAGCCTTATTTGATCGGTAGGCAATTTATTATTCGAACCGATCAAAGGAGTCTTCCATACTTTATGGGATAGCATATTCATACTTTGGCACAGCAGAGGTGGGTCACAAAATTGCTGTTGTATGATTATGAAATTCAATACAAGAAAGGGATGGAAAATAGAGCAGCGGATGCACTATCGTGCCAACCCGATACCGTCGAGCTCGTAGCCTTTTCTACTCCCATTTTTCCTTTTCTTGACGAGCTGAGGTATGTATGTACATCTGAGCTAGATGTTAAGAGGTTGTTATAGGAGGTGTTGGATGATCCGAAGCACCATCCAGAGTTGGAGAACCGAGGTAGTTTGTTGTTGGACCGCGGGTGCATCCGGGTGCCCGCGAATGACGGGTTGTAGCAGAAATTGTTAGATAATTACAACCCAACTCCATAGGCCGATGATGAAGGTGTTTTAAGGACTTATAGGAGGGTATCACAGAGCTGCACGTGGCCTGGACTGAGGCGAGACGTGAGGATTTTTGTCTGTGCTTATGAAGTATGTCAAAGGGCGAAGGTAACAACATTAAAACCGGCTTGATTTCTTTAGCTTCTATCGATACCGGACCATGTTTGGGAAGACAATTCTATGGATTTCATATAAGGTCTTCTGCTGGTACGTGGCTACTTAGTTATTTTTGTGGTGGTTGACCAATTAAGCAAGTATGCTGATACGATCCTTCCTCGGCTATAGGCTCTGATACCAGCTTGATACGATCCTTCCTCGGCTATAGGCTCTGATACCAGCTTGATACGAACCCTCTTTTGGTGCTATGGCTCTGATACCAGATTGTTACGATCTTGCACGGAACTTTAAGATAAGATCCCGAAATATCCCGCCGTTGGATCACTGTGAAATTTTGATATGTTGTAGGCCCGGAAAAGAGCTTTCCAACGGATCTAGTTTCAGGCGAATCGGAGTTGGGGATCTCGAGATATCATTCGTTTAGTAGACGAACGTCAGGATACTCTGTTTTTGGATTCCGTGGATGAAGGCACGAAATCCTGGGTAATGGTGGATTGTGGAGGGCCGGTGTTGATGGGGTGGCACCGGTGTAAAAGTGATGGTGGAAGGGTTATGGATGATGGAAAGGTTAGGGATAGCGATGGATAAATTGGAAGAAGAGGGAGAAGAGGGCCACTCCTAAGGGACTAGGGTGATTGGCCTGTCGAGGGAGATTAGAAGCGGCGTCGCTGGGGAGATTGAGGGAACGGGAGCGAAGAAGACGAAGGAGGCAAGGCAAACTCAATTCTCAATAATCAATCCCTAATTTTGGTTGCCCTACACGTACTTTTATAGGCTAACCAACAACTCAATCTTATCCTAAAACACAATCTTATCCTAAAACTCAATCTTATCCTAAGGTAAATCCAAGCTCGAGACGACGTCGGTGAAGTCCGAATCGTATCAATCCACCACGCTTCCGCAACCTTGTCCTCAAGGTTTGAAATTTGGGAAGCGATCTTTGCACCTTGACTCTAGCTCCTCCATGGTATGATCTTCTGCTTTGGTTCTCCACAAATCTGAAGATATAAGAGATGTTGGTGCTGAGAAGGAGGCGAGTTCACTTGTATCTGGTTCAGGAACAGCCATTTGCAATAGTAGAGCTCGGTCCCCTGCACTAGGAAAGCCTACAAGTGGTTGCAATGTTGGTCCTTGCCGCGGTTGATTTCCATCCAACAGTACCTTTCTTCCATTCCTCCAAAAGGTCAGTGTGAGGTTTGAGAAATCAAATGTTACGGGCCCCAAGCTTTGAAACCATTGAGTTCCCAAAACAATATCAGCTCCTCGCAAGGCCAATGGATAAAGATCCAATGTGAAACTTTGGCCTTGCACCTTCAATACCACACCTCCACAAATAAAATCTGCTCGCAAGGTGGTGCCATCTCCAATCGTCACATCGAACCCTTCCGTGGGTTCCGACTCGAGCCCAATCTTCCTAAGGAGCCTCTTGTCAATGAAGTTGTGGGTGGACCCGGTGTCAATCAAGATTCTCCTTTGTGGTCTTCTTGACTACTCCGTTCACCCGCAATGTCTTTGGCGCCGCCGTCCCCGAATAGGCGTGGAGGGAGATTTCAGCTATCACGTCCTCCACGTTTTGCTCCTCAACTTCTTCTCCTCGATGTCCAGCCACATCTGCGCTTTCAGCTGCAAGCTCATCCTCCGCTTCCTCCAATCCATCGATGAGCATCACCGATCCCATCGGTTTAGCACAACGATGCCCTGGTACAAACTTCTCATCACAACGGAAGCATAAGCCCTTGGCTCTTCTTTCTTCTACTTGGGCAGGGTCGGTACTGCCGCCCGGACCTCTAGGTGCGTACTTCACATCTTGGGATGGCTTCAAGGGTGCTCGAGGAGGTATCAATGCCGTAGCAGCTCTTGGTACTCCGCTAGTGTTTCCTGCCGCTATGTTTGGTAGAGCTTGAGTGCGGCTTCCTTGGCTTGTCCAACTCTGCTTCCAGTGTATCTTCATGGCTCTATGCTTGTCTTCCATAAGCACCGCATCTTGGAAGGCCTCCTTTAAGGTTCTAGGCCTTAAAGCCCTCACATCGGCTTGTATGTCACCCCGCAGCCCGGAGATGAAGGTGCTGCGAAGTTGCTGATCCGTCCATGGTGGATGACATCGGCTACTAATCCTCTCAAATTCTTCTTGGTATGATCCAACCGTGGTCTTCTGAACCGTCTTTGAGAGGAGAGCATCAAAGTCTTCATAGCCCGATACTCCAAATCGCCGTGTGATATCGGCGCAAAATTCAGCCCAAGTTTCGATGGCCTCAATGGCATTGGCTGATCGAAACCAATGAAGCGCCGCATCCTCAAGGTGGAAGCTTGCAAGCGTCACCTTGTATTCTTCCGCCGTACCTTGGTATGCAAAGAATTGCTCCGCCCTATACAACCAATCAATTGGATCGCCACCTTTGAACTTGGGGAATTCGAGACGCACGACTTGTCCACGAATGCCGTTGTCTCGTTCCGGATCATGCCCAACTCCTTGTCTAACCGGCGGAGGATGCACCATGAAGAGTTGATGATCCCTCCTTCGGTTTAGATCAACTCGCCGTGGTTCCGGATCGTATCGGCCCGCCCATGGATCTTGATCTCCAATGTGGTCTCCATGGTGATTCGCTCGTCGGATGGGTTCACCGCAACTGGTCCTGGTGTAACCATCCTTGCTTGCCTCTGCCCATAGGGTGGTGGTAGCAGCGGCTCTTGTGGTTGCAAAGGCTGAACCGGTGAGGATTGATTCAAGGGGGTGGACTCGCGTCGTGGGGTCGATGGTGCCTTCCCGTTAGACATTGCTTCCCTTGGCGCCCGTAGTTCCCGCATCATCTCCATCATCATCTGGTGGTTGATGGCCATCTGCTCTGAAATAGACCCCAACATGGATAGAACGCTAGGCTCTTCCGTATTCTGATTAGATCGGATGGTTCCGCGGGTGGAAGTCCCCGCAATCGTCTCTTCCTCCTCTATTGGGAGAATCTCTTCTTCATCATCACGCCGTGCAGCCATGGATCTGGTGGTCGTCATTGGAAGCGCTTGTCCGAGGAACGGTGGCTCTGATACCAGCTTGATACGATCCTTCCTCGGCTATAGGCTCTGATACCAGCTTGATACGATCCTTCCTCGGCTATAGGCTCTGATACTAGCTTGATACGAACCCTCTTTTGGTGCTATGGCTCTGATACCAGATTGTTACGATCTTGCACGGAACTTTAAGATAAGATCCCGAAATATCCCGCCGTTGGATCACTGTGAAATTTTGATATGTTGTAGGCCCGGAAAAGAGCTTTCCAACGGATCTAGTTTCAGGCGAATCGGAGTTGGGGATCTCGAGATATCGTTCGTTTAGTAGACGAACGTCAGGATACTCTGTTTTTGGATTCCGTGGATGAAGGCACGAAATCCTGGGTAATGGTGGATTGTGGAGGGCCGGTGTTGATGGGGTGGCACCGGTGTAAAAGTGATGGTGGAAGGGTTATGGATGATGGAAAGGTTAGGGATAGCGATGGATAAATTGGAAGAAGGGGGAGAAGAGGGCCACTCCTAAGGGACTAGGGTGATTGGCCTGTCGAGGGAGATTAGAAGCGGCGTCGCCGGGGAGATTGAGGGAACGGGAGCGAAGAAGACGAAGGAGGCAAGGCAAACTCAATTCTCAATAATCAATCCCTAATTTTGGTTGCCCTACACGTACTTTTATAGGCTAACCAACAACTCAATCTTATCCTAAAACACAATCTTATCCTAAAACTCAATCTTATCCTAAAACACAATCTTATCCTAAAACTCAATCTTATCCTAAAACACAATCTTATCCTAAAACTCAATCTTATCCTAAAACACAATCTTATCCTAAAACTCAATCTTATCCTAAGGTAAATCCAAGCTCGAGACGACGTCGGTGAAGTCCGAATCGTATCATATGCGCATTTTTCCGCATTGCCACATCTATTTTCAGCCAAGTCGGTGGCCAAAATTTTTGTGAGAGATGTTGCTAGGTTTCATGGCATGCCATGCACGATTGTCTCCGATTGTAATCGTATATTTGTTAGCGACTTTTGTATGGAGTTTTTTCAGATTATACGGGACTCGATTGAACTTTAGTTTGTACAGTATTTGTAGTGCTTTGTGGGAGAAATGCCAAGACACTCATTGGAGTTCTAACCGTGGGCTGAGTGGTCTTACAACACCGCCCACCACAGTAGTATTGGCATGACTCCATTCAAGATGGTGTATGGGTGCATGGCTCCGACATTATACACCTATGACCCTGTGGCATCTACGGATCAGACGGAGGTAGACTTGGCATTGATGAATAGAGATGCCGCATTGAGGAAGTTATGTGCCTATCTTAAGCTTGCTCAAAACTACATAAAGCAAGTGTACTTGGAGGAGACAGTGATTGTGGAGCCGGTTCATGTACTTGCGAGGCACCGATGACATCATAGTACCAGATTGGAGATGGAGGTCCGAGTCGAGTGGCTTGGCAAACCATCTAACAAGGCAACATGGGAACTAGAGACGAACATCATTGAGTGTTTCCTCGACTTTGCACCTTGAGGATAAGGTGGGGGAAGTGTGGTGGGCTGATAGACTTTGTTGGAGTCTTTTCTTATTATACTAGTTATTTATTTTAGAAAAAATAATGTTTCTGTATGTCGCGTTTGAACACCCTTGCGAACGCCCGCAAGCGTTCACATCGATAGAGAATGTAAATTGTGTGTTGAATGTGCTTGGCCGCGTACGAATGTCTGTATGCGTTCGCATAGATAGAGAACGTAATTTGTGCGTTCGAACACGATCGAACCTGTTCGAACGCGATCAATGAGAATCCACTATTTCTAGAGTTAATAATTATTATTTTTGGATTGTTTGGTTAGCCTCTTAAGGTCTGGATGGCAACAAAAATGATCATGATGAATGAATATTGATTTATATCTCCTTTCTATCCTCTCTACCCTAATCTCCCTTCCACTTCCTTCAAGCCCTAGCCGTGTGCCATCTTGACATCGATGTTCGTCTAACATCCCTCATTTGTTGAGTCCTTCCTCATCCTTGGGATCTCGGCCACTTCTCCCCCTTCATCCTTATCCCCTAAACTCTATAAACCAAACACCCTCATCTCTACTATCATTTCCAACCTTATCATCACCACCACTCTTGTGTATTTTCATCCATGTTACAGTCAAAATCTGCGAAGGGCATAAATACCAAAAAAGTATAACAGGAAGTTACGGATCGATCATCTTTGGTTTCATAATTTTCTAATTACGGAAGAATATCTGGTGAATATTTTCCTTTAGTTGCGCGGACTGCTTTCCTGCAACCTATCCAAATATTGAAGAGGATGTTCTGTTTCTATCAAATACACACACCATGCACTATAAGAGAGATTAAGGTGATATACCTTCCTTAATCTTTTTTTATTGATGACGGGTTTGTAGGCTATAAGGCTAGATATAGGGGCTAGCCATCCTTGATATATATGTTGAATAACTAAGCCAATAATTCTAAGAAAAGGGTCACAATGAGTTTAAATCATGCTCTTTTATAGTTTGGCAAAACTCAATTATTATGCTATAGTGATAACTTGTGATATACGAAGAGTTGATTAGGAGATAGGTATGCCTAATGACTTTATGACTTTATCATGACGATGCTGTTAGGTCAAACACATCTTTCATATGAAAGATGACTAAATTCACAAATCAATCCATGAGACACAAGTTAGTATGAATGGAATCTAGTCTAAAGAACTCTTGGATCTTGGATTGGACTTCCACGGTAATTTAGATTATTACATAGATTACACACCACAAGTTTGGAACTTTGAATGTTGGGAATGAGCAATGTACGACGTCGTCTATGGTGAAGATTCTTATTTAAGATGATGCTAGGGAAGTTCATATTCTTGGATTATTGCCAGAAGCGCATCTGGCCATTTATTGAATGATCTTTGTACTTGACACACTAAATAGTAAACAACTAACTTTTAAATCCTTATCAGAAAGTAAAGCAAACAGTATGAGAGGTTTATCTGTACTGTGGCTTGATCTATTTATTAGAATTGGATCCCACGCTGATCCGGTCAGGGATCCGGTCATTAGGTTATTGATATAACTAGTGATTCACTGGAATTGTTGGTTGTTTAAAAAAAAATTTGAATATTGAAATAGTATATATTGTTCTTTTAAATTTTATAACTAAAACATATATATATACAAGTAGTTTAATGATATATCTTCTATTACGTAACCATTTTTAACTAATATTTATGTTTAAAAACCTGAAATTTTATAAACAAGTGGTTTTGCATATCAAAGCCATCATCATATTAATCAGTTCATGAATAATAACATAATGGTATGTTATTAACAATATATTTTCAAGACATAAATAAAATTTATTTGCAAGAAACATGAAATTATGTAAAACTTTAGAAGTCAATAAAATTTTTAGGACTAAAATACACCTCCAATAAAAATAAAATAAGTAAATATTATGGATAATTAGGTCATATAGGCATTGTAAGTGACTGATACACTTAGTTAGGGTCTTTTCTCATTATATTAGTTATTTATTTTTCTTAAAATAAATTTTCTTTAGCTCGCATTCAAACGCGTTTCGGGGCGCGTTCAAACGCGGTTGTGAATACCTGCATCAGGTTCGCAAATACAGAGCACATGAAATGCGAGTTCGAACGCGGCGTTCTAATAACGCCTACATCTCATTCGCATCAACAGAGAACGTCTTTTGTGTGCTCGAACGCAATCAGTAGAAATCTTCTAGAATTAGGGTTAATAATTATATTTTGGCTTGTTGGCTAGCCTCTATAAATGTGTGGATGGCAGCCAAAATCATTATACTATTGTATTATTAATTTTTTGCCTCGTATCTTCTCTTTATCTTCTCTACCCTAATCTCCCTCCTCTCTCTTCACCAACCTACCACCTCTACCATTGGCAAGGTCTCTCCTAACTTCTAATCTTCCTTGTCTGTCGAGTCCTTCCTCTTCCTTGGGATCTTGACCATTGGCAAGAACATTTTGTAGCGTTTTCCTAACTTTTCACCTTGTGGGCAAGGTGGGAGAAGCATGGTGGGCTGATACATTTAGTTGGGATATTTTGTTATTGTATTAATTATTTATTTTCATTAAAATAAAATTTCTATAGGTCGCGTTCGAATGCAGGTGGGGTCACATTCGAATGCCCTATCAAACGCCTACATCAGATTCGAAAATACAGAGGACGCGAAAAGTGTGTTCGAACATCGTCGGGCGAGTTCGAATGCCGTATTCGAACGCCTGCATCACGTTCGTACATACAAAGAACGTTTTTTGGGATCTCGACCACTAAATATTCGAATGCCGTAAATATTCGAATGCCGTAGTAAGATTTCTCCTAACTTCTAATCTCCCTTGTCTATTGAGCCACCCCTCTTCTTTGGGATCTCGACCACTTTGTTCCTTTCGTCTACATCCCTTAATCACATCCACCATCCACCTTCATCTCCATACCCATCTATAATCCTAACAACCACTCCACCCTTCACCACCACCATCACCCATTCGAATCTATGAAAGGCATAAATACGAAATTTGTAGATCAGGAAGTTATAAATCTAATCTATTTAGTTTTATAATTTTCTGACTATAAGAGAATATTTAATAAATATTTTCCTACGATTGCGCGAATTGCTTTCTACAATAAATTCAGATTTTAAAAGAATTGTTCCGTAACCTATCTTTTAGTACCGTAACCCCTCATACCACTTGTTATGAACTGACCTTAGCTACCAATCAAGCTCAGATGTAGAGAAGCAATTCGCATATCCCGTAGTTAGAAAATTATGAAACTAGATTAGTTTATTCCAAATCTTTCTGATCTACATTTTTAATATTCATGCCCTTTACAGATTCTCACTACAACTAGGGCAAAAATAGCAAGGTTATAGTGGAGGTGGAGATGATGGGTGATGATGATGGTGGTGGTGATGGAATGGTTATACGAGGTGCTGTTGGGTGAAGAAAATGGGAGGAGAAGCTGATCGAGATCCCAAGGAAGAGGAAAGACCAGACAGTCGATGGAGGCTAGGTGTAACCAGTGTCGAGGTGGCACACAGCTAGGGTTTGAATGACAAGGGAGAAGATTTCGAATAGAGAAAAGAAAAAAAGGTAAACTCAATATTCATTGATAATCTCAATAAGATTGTCTTCCACATATTAAGAGGCTAACCTAATAAAAAAAATTAACAAATGATAAACCTAGAAATAATGTATTCTCGCCAATTCGCATTCTCTGTATATGCGAACGTATACAGACGTTTGAACGCGACAGCCATAATTCTTATTCTTTAAGAAAACTAAGAAACCAAAACACAAAAGGGGTCGACAGATCATATCCATACATGAGATGACTCAGTGTGGTCCATGTTTTAAGATAAAATTTATGAGCCTCTCGTTTTGTACAAGACAAAAATAAAAAGGAAATGCTCGTCCCTATCTTCAGCTTATGCCACTTGACGATCCAAGTTGAAGATTATGCATGTCCCAATTTAACTTTTCTAATCAAATGCCAAAACGTGAAGGTAATAACAACCCAAACTAATGACGTGGTTATCCACCAATGAAGGGGGCATTATTCTTCATTACCTTATCATAATCTTGATTGTACTTCCCAACCTATTCTGATTAATCTAGTTGCACGTTGGCCTTTCTTAATTGCAGTCAATTGTTACTCGCTTACAACGAACTAGTACTTAGTATTCTTATATTAGATTTTCATTATCGAAAAAACAATTTATTAATTCACTTCCAATGAGATTAGGGTCAAGATACAGCTGTGGTCCGAATAAGTCCACTCCTAGTAATACAACCAAGTAGGGTTACTGACATCTCGTAAACTTACCTCGTTAACTTTGAGATCATTAGAAAATCTGGGATAGCTATTCTAGTTTTTAATGTTAAAATTATATCATAAATCTAGAGTAGGTTAATGTTTACTTGTAATCTAAAACATTGGTGTGATAATTAATTTTATGTGACATAAAGTTAAGGTAAAGTAGAAATAAAAGTGAAAATTATCTAAGGTGCAATTGATTTATGACATATAAATTTAAATTAAGGTGTTTTCATTTATTATAGTATAATATTGTGATGTAATTCAGGCTTGATCAAATCACCTCAAGGGGGATGCAGGGTTTACTACTTATCTAGATTGAGTAGTTTACTATTTTTGAAGGTCTCCCTAGTTTTGTTTGGGCTTTGAGTGTTCGAACAGCCTTCTAACGTTGCAGAGGAGATCAAGGAAGCGGTCTGGAGCCTGCCGAGAGGAAAGGCCCCGAGCCCGGACGGGATGCAAGCGGAAGTCTATACTCAGTACTGGGACACCATGGGCGGTGGTCTCTGCCAGGCAGTAGGTCATTTTTTCAGCAGTGCAAGAATGTCGCAAGCTTGGGGTGACACCTTCATAACCCTGATCCCGAAGAAGGAGCTCCCAATGAAGGTGGCGGACTTCAGACCCATTGCACTGTGCAATGTCATCTACAAAGTAATAGCTAAGATCATGGTAAGCCGCCTAAAGAAGATGCTGGCCAACATCATCGGCCCGGAGCAAGCGGCTTTTGTGGCGGGTCGAAGTATCGAGGATAATACGCTGGCAGCTCAGGAGGTGGCTCACTCAATGGTGACTGACAAGGGAGGCAACCCTATTATGATGATCAAAATGGATATGGAGAAGGCGTATGATCGGGTTAGCTGGCAGGCGGTGACCGGCATGCTTCAGCGGATGGGTTTCCCCCCTCGGTGGTGCAACTGGGTGCAGGCGTGTATTGCTTCCCCAAGGTTCGCCTTGCTGATCAACGGGTATCCGACTAAATGGATCATGCCCCGTAGCGGCCTAAGACAAGGAGATCCGCTATCTCCCTACCTCTTCATCATCGTCACGCAAGTTCTATCGAGGATCATTAACGAGAAGGTAGATCGAGGCCTGCTGAGCGGCTATCGGGTCAGAGATGTGCACCTGTCCCACCTGCTCTATGCAGATGACCTGCTGCTCATGGCGGAAGCTTCTGCGACTAATGCCAGCAGCATTCTAGATAGCCTGAGCCGGTATGAACTCATCACCAATCGAGGGTTAACTACAAAGAATCGGAGTCAGATCGCAAGCAGGATCGGGGCAGATGAAGGCAGACAGCTTAGCGTCCAACTAGGCTTGCAGGTGGAAGGCATGCCATTCAAATACCTAGGGGTGCTTATCTCGGGCCGGAGGGTGAAGGTGAAGGAGCAGCAGGAGCTGGTGGAGCGAATCGGCAAACGGCTAGTTGGCTGGAAAGGGTCGCTCCTTTCTCAAGCTGGCAAGCTAACCCTGATCAACGCCGCGCTGCTAGCGATCCCGGCTTACTGGCTGGGAAGCACGTGGGTGCCGGACGGGGTTCTGGAGGAGATAACCAAAAAAGCTCGAAACTTTCTGTGGAAGAATAACGATGGCCACAGCCTTCACCTGATGAACTGGGAACAGGTGACTATGGCGAAGCGCAAGGGTGGACTGGGTGTCCGTCGTCTAAAAGAGGCTCGAACCGCGCATCTGGGCAAGCTGGTTTTCAAAATGTTGAACAGGGAGCCGGCGCCTTGGATCAGAATCATGCAGGCTAAGTATGGGATGCTGCACCCGTGGGTGATCACGAAGAGCAAAATCCAATCCTGGATGTGGAGGGCGCTAACAAAAACCGCCAAGCAGCTCAGAACGGGCTGTAGAGTGCTGATAGGGAACGGTCGAAACACGAGCGCCGCTTACGACCCCTGGCTGTACGAGATACCGTAGTGCAGGCAGCCGAGGGAATGGGCGAATGGAGTTATGGAAGAAAATCTGCGCGTGGTAGATATCACCAAAGGCAGGCAATGGACTACGGCGAGACTAACTAGGGAGGCCGGAGTTGAGCTGGCTTACAAAATAGCAACGTTCCCCATGGGTGCCGCCACCAGTGAGGACAGATGGATCTGGTGGCCGCACCCAAGGGGAACCCCAACGGTTAAAGCCATATACTACTCTCTTCTTCCTCAGAGTGACCACCACTGGGAAGGGTGGAGAAACCTTTGGCGGCTTCCGGTCGCCCCGCGGATCAGAGTCTTTTGCTGGAAACTTCTGTGGGGTAGGCTCCCAACGAGTGCTTACCTCCACTATATCCATGTGGGTGCCGAGGAACGCTGCGCAATGTGCGGGTTGTTTCCTGAAATGATCGACCATCTCATGTTTACGTGTAGATACAGTCGAGAGGTATGGGAGATACTGCGTTCCAGTGAAGAGGTGGAGACAGCGTTGATAAACCAAGACTGGATCACGAGAGAGTGGTGTACAACTAAAGAGAATGATCGCCGGATCAAAGGGAAGATTGCCTGCACGCTGTGGGCTTTATGGAAATGTAGAAACGAAGTGGTGTTTGGAGGGAAGAGGATGGCGGAGCTAGCAGTGGTCCGATCTGCCGTCGCGATGGCGGAGGAGTATGGGCTCAAGACAAAAGAGAAGACTGTGAAGACAAGGAGGAGGAAGAGATGGGAACCACCGGACCCGGGCTGGACTAAAGCCAACACCGACGGATCGTTCAAGCCCGACGCATACCAAGGAGGTGCAGCGACAATTCTCCGAAATGCTGAAGGGGAGCTAGTCCAGGCGGCATGGGAGCCGTGCCCGGGCAACTCGGCGTTGCAAACCGAGCTCTGGGCCATCAGAATGGCCCTGCAGATGGCGAGCAAAGAAAGCAATTTGGTGATAAAAACGGACTGCTCGGAGGCCATCAGATGCATGCAGCAAGTGGACCACTGTCCATGGCGAGTCCGCAATCTGGCGCAGGAGTGCGCGGAGATAGCAAAAGAATTTGTGGAAGTTAGGCTTGCCCACGTAGGGAGGGAAGCCAACGCAGTGGCAGACTGGGCAGCAGCGAAGGCGAGGGTGGCCTCTGGCTACTGCTACGCAGAGCGGCTAAGCCAGGTTCCATCTGAGCTTTGTAATCTTCTAACTGTCGACGCGGCAACGTCTCGACCGTCTATTAATATATAGCTGGTCACAGCTCTTTGGCTTTCAAAAAAAAAAAAAAAAAAAAAAAAAAAGCCTTCTAACGTTGCAGACCGAGAGACACCTTCCCTGACACGCGTTTGAATGCCGTGCAAGTCATTTGAACACTTGATGCTGATTCTCATTATGACTTAGGTAATTTTAAAGGTTTTTTGTATGGTTAGCATCTATAAATGTAGAGAGTAGCCCAATCTAAGGGGCAATCAAAAAATATTTGGATTTGCCTCTTCCCTCCTCTCCATCTTCCTCATGTTCTCCCTATCTCCTATAAGTAATATTTACTTTCTAATGTATAATAGATAAAAAGATAGTCGTAATGAGCTAAAAATATATGCATTGCTTTTATGTAAGAGTATTTTGTATTCTAGATAATTGAATACAAAAAGCTTTAGGGCAAATTACAGCTTCTTTCGTATGATTTGACCTGATTTTTAATTTACCTCTATGTGTTTCAAACTTTAGTGTAGGCAATGACAGGATAGACATATGGCTAGCTGTCGGCCTCTTGCTAGTACATAAATTCGATATATGAATAAATCCTCTAAAAGACGGGCCAAAATAAGTGCAGAAAGGTGGAATTCATTGTAATTTCTTCCACTAAATTTTTTGCTCTTATAAACACTTAAACTCCGGACTGCTAGCCACACGTGGGTGTTATTGTTATAATTTTTAAATCAGACTAGATCTCTATTGGAGTAACTAAAGAGGATTTTAAAATAATTTTAGCCAAATCAAGGTTAAGAATTATAATTTGAATAAATACTTTTAATTAGAATAATATATTTATTTTTTAAATTAAAATTGTGTTACCTAATCTAGAGTTAAAGATAATTAAGAAGTGAAGGAGAGTTAAAAATTGAGAAATAAAATACTCACTCAACGTGCTAAATATTTTTATCAACCAACCAAGTCGTTGAGTGGTCGGCATCCCGGGAGTCGAGGTCATGGGGTCCTTTGCGAAACTATGTCGTTTGAATACTTCAAACGTGCAATAATGTTCAAATGTTTTAAGGAAATTCCATATGAAGTTTCTACTAGAGCTTACTTTTTTTTTTTTTAAATTATTCTACTAAAGCTTACTTGCCAGAAGCAACCGCTATAATATTACGTGAATTTCTAGGGTGAATATTTAATGATTGTATTATAAGTTTTAGTAATACCACAAATTTGACTTTTATTTTAGAGAAAATCCAGAGAGAAGATGAGAAGAAAATAATATTTTCTTTTTGCATCTATCATTATCATGTCAAATGTCAAATGGGGTGTCAAAATGTCAAAAGAATAAAAAATAAGAATTAATTATATTTAGCTTCATAAATTATTATCGTTATATACATATATTCTAAATTTTTTTTTCTTATCACATAAATACCATGAACTAATAATTTTTTTGCCCACATAGTCCTTCTGACCTAATGGGGTTTATATAGTTTTCTTTTTCATTTTATCTCTAAAAAAGAAATTAAAAAAAAAGAAATATGTGTATAATTTTAGATAGGATCAAAGACGTTGTTTGCTTTGAGTTTAAGGACTCCTTAAATTGGTTCAGAAACTCTTAAAGTGATTTTGTTATGAATCGGCTTGACCCGATTCGTAGTGATTGAGATTTAGGTCTACATAGGATTTGAGATCCGTGGGTAGAGTCACAGATACCTAGGTATAGGATAGAGGTGATGATGGAGTGGAGGCCGAGTAGTTGATGGAGGTGGCTCGATAATAGATGATGGTGGTAGTGGTTTACGGAAGTGGATGCGATAGATGGTTGAAGGCTATGATTAGCCTACAACTGTGGTAAAAATAGTACGGGAGGTAGAGATGGTTAAGTTAAAAAGACGAAGGGGGAGAAGTAGGCCTGCCCTATGGAACTAGGGGGATTGGCGACAGAGGGAGATTAGAAGCTAGACGAAACTGTGCCAACGGAAGAGGTGGCGCTGGTTGGTAAAAGAAGGAGGGAGATGCAGAGGCTGGTGGACTAGTTGAGAGAGATGCTAGACCAAAAGCCAATTAATCTTTTTATTTCAAGCATGTCTAAGATACAAGCCATAAGGCCCTATTTATAGAGATTAAATCAAAATGTGTAAAACAAATTTATCTAAACCAATCTTTCTTATCTTCTCAAATTAATCCTTCGTTTTGTCATAGATAGATTCTCAATCTGGAGATTATCAAAGTTGTAGATCTAGAGGATGGAGATCTTATCCAACTAGTTTGATATTATTCAGATATCTGTAGAATATTCTACGAATATTTTTATGAAACTAAGCAGAGCTAGATTTAGCTAACTAAATAAAATCCTAACCAACTAAGGCTCTAACTAAGTAAATAAGATAACTAGACTCAATCCATTGAGCCCAATATCCCTATGATGTGACCCGATCTGACCCAGATTGCATCAATCCACCATGCTTCTGTCCACCTTGTCCTCAAGGTGTCCATGGTAGTTTCCAAACCTTCTGTATTTGCCAAATCGTTCCCACCAACATTTGAGTCGAGTCCAAGAGCGCAAGACTTGTGGAGGAGGCCATGGCTCAGCCAAGTGTAACACAATGTCGCCTGCTGATTGGTGCTCGACTAATTAGTCCAAGGCTAAGGTTTAACTCACCCATAATCCAATGTAGGCTTGAGTCTAGTCTAGGTCTCACGAAGGGCTAATCGGTTTAGGCTTTGGCACATCGCTTATGGGCTGAGGAGGTTGTCCTTTAGATCAGTAAGGAACTTATAGGCGGCCAAGACTATAGGATCGGGCCGTCAAGGTATCGGATCCTCGATATCTTTCAAATCTTCAATGCCCTCAATCAGCGGCTCGGGTGGTGATTGGTAATGGTAGACGACCGCTTTGAGATTCCTAGCTGTCGATGTGGGCAGCAAGGTCTCCTTTGATGGTGATGTTTACCTCGGTGGTCCTTCATCATGTTGTGGAGCTGCCCTCAGTACAAGTTCAACCCCCGTTGCCCTGGCTTGATCTGGTTCGATGGGTGTGCTTGATCTGGTTCGATGGGTGCGCTTGCTCTCGTCAATGTGCCGCCTTGATTACCTTCCCCACGGTTTGTATGCTTAGGTGTACGCCCAAGAAGCCTTTGGTTCATGTCTACAAGGGTCACATTCATCTCCCTTATCGCCTGGGTTGAAATCTATGGCTTGAGGTAGATTGGCTAAACCCACTAGGTACTCCATGGGATCTCACGGATGAAGTGGGGATGGCCTTGCTGCCTTCGATCTTGTGGTAGCCATGATGGTCCAAGAAACGTTGGCTCTGATACCAATTGTTACGAACCGACTTGATCCAATTCGTAGCAGTTGATTTAGGTCTGCACGGGATTTGAGATTCGTGGGTGGAGTCATGGATTCCTAGGTATAGGATGGAGGTAATGATGGAATGGAGGCTAAGTAGTTGATGGAGGTGGTGGTAGTTTGCGGATGCGGATACGATAGATGGTTAAAGGCTATGATTGGCCTACAATTGTGGTAAAAACCGTATGAGAGGTAGAGACGAACAGGAAAGAGTAGGCCTGTCCTACAGGACTAGGGGATCCGAGGTAGAGAGAGATTAGAAGCTAAATGAGACCGTGCCAATAGAATAGGTGACACTGGTTGGTAAAGGAGGAGGAGGGAGATGTAGAGGGCGATGGCCAAGTTGAGAGAGATGCTAGAGCAAAAGCCAATTAATTGTTTATTCCAAGCATGCCTCGGATACAAGTCGTAAGACCCTATTTATAGAGATTAAATCAAAAAGTCTAAATCAAATTTAACTAAACCAATTTTCCTTATATTTTCAGATTAATCTTTCATTTTGCCACAGATAGATTCCGAATACTGTAGATCTAGGGGTTGGCAATCTTATCCAACTAGTTTGATATTATTCGGATATCGGTAGAATATTCTGCGAATAGTTTTCCCAAACTACGCAGAGTTGGATTTAGCTAATTAAATAAAATCCTAATCTACTAAGGCTCTAATTAAGCAAATAAGATAACTAACCTCAATCCATTGAGCCCAATGTCTCCATAATGTGACCCGATCTAACCCAGATTGCATCAATCCACCCGCGTGCGAACGTCTGCATACATTCGCATTGACAGAGAACACAATTTGTGCATTCGAACGCGGTCAACGAGAATCCACTGTTTCTAAGGTTAATAATTATTATTTTTCGCTTGTTTTTTTTTATAGCGTCTTAAGGAATGGATGGCAACCAAAAAGATTATGATGAATGAATCTTGATTTCTATCTCCTTCTATTCTCTCTACCCTAATCTCACTTTTCCTTCCTTCAAGCCCTAGCCATGCGCCATCTCGACGTCGGTGTTCTTCTAACCTCCCTCGTCTATCGAGTCATCCCTCCTCCTTGGGATCTCGGCCACTTCTCCCCCTTTATCCTTATCCCCTAAACCCCTAAACTCCATAAACTATCCACCCTCATCTCCACTTTCATCCCTAACCCTATCATCACCTCCACCCGTCACCACCACCATCACCCCCACTCTTGCATATTTTCATCACAGTTACAGTTTGAATCTACGAAGGGCGTAAATACCAAAAATATAGATTAGGAAGTTAAGAATCTACCACCCTAGGTTTTGTATTTTTATGACTATGTGAGAATATCTTATAATATTATTTTCTCTCAGTTACGCAGATTGCTTTCTTACAATCGATTCAGATATTGAAGAAGAAGTTTCGTTCTTATCAGTGGTATCAGAGCCCAATGGACCTTGGACCTCCATTAATGGGAGACAAGGTAGATGGAATCATCAAGAAGATCAATAGAGGGCGCACCGACAATGGAAGACTCGACCCACGAAAAACCTAATCGAGAGGCCAATCCCCTTGGTGCGGCCACGGTAGGACCGAGTCAACCGACGCCCGTGGATGTGAGCATAGGCTTGGCGGATGAACTTAGGGGTATGTTCCAAACATTGCTGCATCGGGTGGATGCAATGCAGAACAATCACAATGCCTTGAAGGAATATGTCATGGACCGATCGGCTTCGTCATCTCCTCGATGAAGATCGGTGCCGCAAGAAGAACCAGCAGTGAAATCACACCGAACCAACACCCCACAGGTCTAGGTACGATATGTTAATGTCAATGTGCCACTTTTACCTATTCCTACACAACATCCCCCACCTTCGGTACACAACCTTGGCTGGTGGTGGTGGAACATTAACGATTATGCCAATTCCTTTGGAGATGGTGTGGGATGTGTTTGAGGATTTCGAGAAGGACAACAACAACCACAACGATTTAGACTTGAACCAAGGATCTTTCGCGAGCCCGACAATGCTATCCGGGGGAGAACCACACGCTTGAACGTTCCAAAATTCCAAGGCGGGGATCTGACAGATTGGTTGTTTCAAGTGGAGCAGTATTTTGATTATCAAGGGACAATGGAGGACGCAAAGGTGACGATGGCAAGCTTTCACCTCCATGAAACGACATTGCATTAGTTGCGATCGGCCATTCGGGGTGGAGGATTTACCGGTTGGGCCAAATTTTATAGGAGGATTACATGCAGATTTAGGACAGCGGTGTATGAAGATTTTGCT
This sequence comes from Typha latifolia, assembly GCF_019914945.1. Lineage (NCBI taxonomy): Eukaryota > Viridiplantae > Streptophyta > Magnoliopsida > Poales > Typhaceae > Typha > Typha latifolia. The sequence continues at coordinate 1,458,275 of NC_133097.1, forward strand.
GCCACATTAAGCAAAATAATTTAGAGGACAACCGTGTCGGAGTACCAAGCAGAATTTGAATGAGTTAGTAGCTAGTGCGAGCCACCATGGCCTGAACCGACATTGATGAGCACCTTTATTTCAGGGCTGCGGGAGGAGATTCAAGCAGATGTTCGTGCTCTCTGTCCTACCACTCTTGAGTAGGCCTTTGAGAAGTCCATGAGGATGGAGCAAAAGCACAAGGCTCTGAAAATGACAGCGAAGGCAAGTTGGGGCAGCCAAGATGGGCATTTTGTGCCGAGAACACTAGCTGGAAATTCTATAGGTTCAAAGGCAACGGCTGTTAGTACAGGAGCACGACCACCCTTGAGACCATTTTCTGATGTTAGAGGAAGCACAAGACCCCCCATTCGAACTCTCACACCTACCCAGGTAGAGGAGCGAAGAGCGAAGGGCTTTGCTTTCGATGCGATGAACATTTCACCCCCGGTCATCGGTGTTCCAAATCAATTGGGATTGTGATGCTCATCGACGGTCTCGAGGGGGACGATGAGGTTGTTGGTGATGGAGAGTATACAAAGGAGGTCCATGGGGAGGACGTGGAGGAGGGTGCGCAGGAAGATATCCAAGCCGAGATATCGATGCATGCATACTTGGGTACTTCCGCGCCGAGGATATTATGGGTTGACAAACTCGTTAGAAAGCATTATGTGCACATCCCTTAATCACTTTCTAGATGAGAGGTTGGTGTGGTAGATGGGCTTGGATGCTGAACTGACCGCGGGGTTTGAGGTTGCTATTGGAGACGGCACGAAGCCGCCGGGTCAGTATACAGGTGCAAGGACACGACATTATTATGGAGTTGTATCCGTTGGCACTGCGAGGAGCGGACATTGTCCTTGGCCCTTAGTGGTTGCAGAGCTTGGGACCCGTCACATTTGATTTCAGGAGTATGTGGATGAAATTTCAGCAAGAAAACAAAGTGGTGCGGCTTGTTGCATTCGGTCCCTGCCGATTCCAGCGATGCAGCCAATGGTGGGGCTGCCATGTGCGAGTGATTGTGCCTATCTTCATTAATTATGACCAATAGGAGATGAGCTTCAAATGTGTCTAGGTATTATAATTAATTTATCTAATTTATTGGATAAATTTGCTGGACTGTTTGAGGAAACAAAGGAGTTGCCGTCGACGCAAATGGTGAACCATTGCATAGAGATTGTGCCCAGGGCTGCACCGACGAACGTGAGACCGTATCAGTATCCACATGTGCAGAAGGAGGTTATCTCCAACATGCTGACCGAAATATTGGAGCAAGGCCTCATACAACCAAGTTATAGCTCTTACTCATCGCCCGTGTTATTTGTGCGAAAGAAGAACGAGTCGTGGCATTTTTGTGTCGACTACCAGGCATGCTATCATCGTCAAGGACCGGTATCCCATTCCGGTCAAAGAGAAGCTATTGGACGAGTTTGCAGGGGCGACCATATGCAGCAAGCTGATAGGCTCTAATACCAATTTGATATGCTCTGATACCACTTTGATGGGCTCTGATACCAAATTGATAGACTATGATACCAATTTGATAAGATCTGGAATCAAAAGATCGGCTATGGAATAATTCCTTAAGATCTGAATTTATTGCAGGAAGTAGTCCGCGCAACTATGAAAAAATATTTGTTAGATATTTGCCAGTAGTCAGAAAATTACGAAACTAATTGGGTTGGATCTGTAACTTGCTAATCTACAACTTTTGTATGTATGCCCTTTGCATATCCAAAATGTAGCAGGGACGAAAACACGGAATAACATGGGTGATAGTGGTAGTGATGGGTGGAGTAGATGTTAGGGTTATGGATGGGTATGGAGATGAGAGTGGATTGTGAAAGTGATTAAGGGAAGTAGACAAAGAAAATAAAGTGGTCAAAATCCCAAAGAAGAGGGGTGGCTCGATAGTCGAGGGAGATTAGAAGCAAGGAGAAACCTTGCCAACAATAGATGTGGAAGGATAGTGAAGAGGGAGGAGGTAGGAGTCTAGAGAGAAGATAGGAGGCAAGAAATTAAGAATCTAATAGCATTATAAAGTTGGTTGCCATCCACATATTTATAGAGGCTAGCCAACAAGTCGTAAAATAATATGAAATCCTAATTCTAAAGGATTCCCATCGATCATGTTCGAACACACTCAAAAAGCCCCTTCTCTGGATTTGTGAACGCGACACAGGCATTTGAACGCGGGCGTTCACAAAGTGTTCACAAAAGCAGGCATTCGCAAGGCGTTCACAAGGCGTTCACAAGGGCGTTCGAATGCGACTCCACCTGTGTTCGATCGCGACCTACAAGAATTTTATTTTAATGAAAATAAACACCTAATGCAATAAGAAAAGATCCTAACTAAGTGTATCAGCCCACCACGCTCCCCCCACCTTGCACTCAAGGTGAAAAGTCAGGGAAACACTCTAAGATATTAGTCTCCAACTCCCATGTCGCCTCATCAGATGGCTTGCCAAGCCACTCAACTAGAATCTCCATATCCAATCTGCTACCATGTCGGCGTCGGCGTCTAGCAAGTACTCGAACTGGCTCTACGATCTCTATCTCCTCCATTGGCTCTAGTAGAACCAATCCAACAATCTCATGATCTCCAATGTGCTCCCTCAGCAATGAAATATGGAAGACAGGATGCACTCTCGACCTCTCTGGTAGCTTCAAATAATATGCAACTCGACTAAGACGCTCCAACACCTGAATGCATCCACAGTCCAATTTTTCGTTCCCTTCTTGTATTGAATTTTATAATCATATCCTAGCAATTTTGTGATCCATCACTGCTGTGCCGGAGTGTGTATGCGTTGTCCCATAAAGTATGGAAGGCTCCTTTGATCGGTTCGGATAATGAATTGTCTATCGATCAAATAAGGCCTCCACTTTGTCACCGCATGCAGAATTACCAACATCTCTTTCTCATAAGACGATAATTACTGAGAATTTTGCGATAAAGCCTTGCTAAGATAGGAATCGGACGTCCTTCTTGCATTAGTATAGCTCCTATGCCAACACCCGACACATCACATTCCACAATGAATTCTTTGGTGAAGTCCGGTAGCGCTAGAACGGGTGCCGTTGTCATTGCTGTTTTCAAATTTTCAAAGGCTAAAGTGGCTTCATCCATCTATCTAAAAGAATCCTTCTTCAACAAAGTAGTGAGAGGAGCAACGATCTTGCCATATCCGGCGATGAATCGACGATAATAACCAGTCAGCCCCCAAAATCCTCTTAATCCAGTGGTAGTAGTAGGAATAGGCCAAGCGGTCATACATGCAACCTTTTGAGGATCCGCCGCTACACCATCTGCTGAAATGATGTGGCCTAAATACTCCATCTTTTGTACTCCTCATAGGCACTTGGACTTCTTGATCTTCAATTGGTTTTGCTCCAACAAATTCAGTACGTCCTCCAAATGCCACCAATGCTCCAAGTCAGTCCTACTATATGCCAAAATATCGTAAAAAAATACCAAGACATACCTTCACAAGAGAGGCTGAAATATATCATTCATGAGACCTTGAAAGGTAGCAAGAGCATTGGTGAGACCAAAAGGCATCAATCGAAACTCGTAATGCCCGTCCGGAGTCCGAAATACAGTTTTGTGCATATCCGTCGGGTGAACTCTAATTTGATAGTACTTGGCTCTCAAGTCAAGCTTACTAAATATAGTCGCCACTTCAAGCTCGTCCAGCAACTCCTCGATAACCGGAATGGGATACCGGTCCTTGATGATAATAGCATTTAGTGCTCGATAGTCGACACAAAAATGCCATTCCCATCCTTTTGCACCAAAAAAAGCAAGGGGGATGAATATGAGCTATGACTTGGTTATATGAGTCCTTGCTCCAATATCTCGGCTACCATCTTTGAGATAACTTCTTTTTGAACATGTGGATACCGATATGGCCTCACGTTCGCCGGTGTAGCCCCGGGTACAATCTCTATACGGTGGTCCGCCGCTCTCCTCAGTGGAAACTCCTGCGGCTTCTCAAACAGTCTAGAAAAATTATTAGACAATTGAATGGTAATACGTGAACTCGTTTGAGGCTCATCTCCTGCTGGTCCTAACTAAAGAAGGTAGGCCAAATCATATGCACAAGGCAGCCCCACCATAGGCTGCATCGTAGGAATCGGCAAAGACCGAACACCATCAAGCCGCACATCTTTATTTCCTTGCTTACATTTCATTCACATGCTTCGGAAATCAAATATAATAGGTCCCAAACTCTATAACCACTGAGCACCAAGGACAATATTCACTCCTCGAAGCGCCAACGAATACAAGTCCACAATGATGTCATATCCTTGCACCCGTATAACGACTCGGCGACACAAGCTCTCCGTCCTAAGCTTCGTGCCGTCTCCAACAGCAACATCAAACCCCGTAGTCGGTTCAGCATCCAAACCCAATCTTATCACTAGCCTCTCGTCTAGAAAGTTGTGTGTACTCTCCGAATCGATGAGGATGTGCACACAATGCTTTCTAACGAGTCTGTCTACTCATAACGTCCTCAACACGGAAGTACTCGAATATGCATGCATCGATATTTCAGCTTGGATATCTTCCTCTACACCCTTCTCATCAATCTCCTTATAGGTATCCTCTGGACATTCTCCATCATCATCAATCTTATCATCCTCCTCAGGACCATCGATAAGCATCACACTCCCGATCAGTTTAGAACACCGATAGCTGGGGGTGAAACACTCATCACATCGAAAGCAAAGGCTATTCGCTCTTCGCTCTTCGCTCCTCCACCTGGGAAGGTGTGAGAGTTCGAAACGGGGGGTCTAGTGCCTCCTCTAACGTCGAAAGAAGGTCTCAAAGGTGGTCGTGGTCTAGTAGTCGCAGCTGTTATTTTTTAAACCGCAGAATTTCCAACCGGTGTTCTAGGTGCAAACCGCTCATCTCGATTGCCCTAATTAGTTTTCGCTGCGATCTTTAGAGCCTTATGCTTTTGTTCCATCCTTACGACCTTCTCAAAGGCCTCCTCAAGAGTAGTAGGACATAGAACACGAACATCCGCTTGTATCTCCTCTCGCAGCCCTGAAATAAATGTACTCATCAATGTACGTTTAGGCCACGATGGCTCACAACTACTAAGTCTTTCAAACTTAGCTTGGTGCTCCAATATGGTAGTCCTTTGAACCATCTTGCTTAATGTGGCAGAAAATTCTTCATAGGCCATTGTCCCAAATCTTTGTGTAATCCTCCGACAAAAATCAGCCCATCCGATAAATCCACCATCATGAATTATCGATCTATACTAATGCAATGCCGTTCTTTGAAGGTGAAAGCTTGTCATTTAGACTTTTGCATCTTCCGCTGTAACTTGACAATCAAATTATTGTTCAACTTGAAGCACCCAATCTGTTGGATCACTGTCTTTGAATTTTGGAAAGTCCAAGCGTACGGTTCTCCCCTAAATAGCGTTGTCGGGTTTGCGAAAGATCCCTGATTCAGGTCTAAACCTTTGTGCATGTTGATCACCTTCTCTAGATTCTCGAGCACGTCCATCACCAACTCCATAGGGATCAACCTCATCCTCAAAGTGCCAATCCTCCTCATCGACGAAGCGCACCAGTGCCGCACGCCTCTCGAGTTCCACCGCTGCCGGTCTTGGGTTTTGTAACGGAGGTGGGGGATGATGTGTAGGCATAGGTAAGAGAGGATCATTGACACTCATATGACGCACTGGGACCTGTGGGGTATCGATTCGATGAGGTCCCACCGCTGGTCCTTCTTGAAACTCCTTTCGTCGTCAAGGAGATTATGAACCCAATCGATTCATGACATATTCCTTGAATTTATTGTGATCCTTTTGTATGTTGTCAACTCTATGCAACAATGTTTGGGACATGCCCCTTTGTTCATCCATATTCGAACTCATGGACGTTGGTTGACTCAGTCCTGTCGTGGTCGCTTTAAAGGAATCGGCCTCACGGTTAGGATCATCGTGCATTGAGCCCTCTCTTGTCGGTGTGCTCTCCATAAGTCTCCTTTTTGATGTCATTTTCCTTGTTTCAATCGTTAATGGAGGTCGGAGGTTCGCCTGCTCTGATACCAAATGATAGTCTCTAATATCAATTTGATATGCTCTAATACTAAATTGATGGGCTCTGATACTAAATTGATTAGCTCTGATACCAATTTGATAAGATCTAGAACTAAAAAATCGGCTATGGAACAATTCATTAAGATTTGAATTTATTACAGTAAGCAATCCACGCAACCGTGGAAAATTATTCTTCAAATATTATCCTGTAGTTAGAAAATTACGAAACCAATTGAGTTGGATCTGTAACTTCCTAAATCTACAAATTTCATATTTACGCTCTTCGCATATTCAAACTGTAGTAGGGACTAAAATACGGAATAACGTGGGTGATGGTGGTGGTGACGGGTGGAGTGGATGTTAGGGTTATGGATGGGTATGGAGATGAGGGTGGATTGTCGAAGTGATTAAGGGAAGTAGACAAAAGGAACAAAGTGGTCGAGATCCCAAAACATAGGGGTGGCTCGATAGTCGAGGGAGATTAGAAGCGAGGAGAAACCTTACCGACGGTAGATATGGAAGGATGGTGAAGAGGGAGGAGGTAGGAGTCTAGAGAGAAGATAAGAGGCAAGAAATCAAGAATCCAATAGTATTATGAAGTTGATTTCCATCAACATATTTATAGAGGCTAGCCAACAAGTCTTAAAATAATATTAAATCCTAATTCTAGAGGATTCCCGTCGATTGTGTTCGAACGCGCCCGATCGCGTTCGAACACACTCAAAAAGCCCCTTCTCTAGATTTGCGAACGCGACACAGGCATTCACAAGGCGTTCGAATGTAGGCATTCACAAGGCGTTCACAAATGCAGGCATTCACAAGGCATTCACAATGCGTTCATAAGGGCATTCAAACACGACTCCACCTGCGTTTGAACGCGACCTACAAAAATTTTATTTTAATAAAAATAAACACCTAATGCAATAAGAAAAGATCCTAATTAAGTGTATCACAAGCTTGACATGAGAGCCCACCAATGCTTTAGAAAATCTTATTTTGGACTCCGAATGAGCACTACGAGTTCCGGGTGATGTCGTTCGACCTCACCAATGCTTTAGCAACTTTCCAAAGCCTCATGAATGATATTTTTCAGCCTCTGCTGCGACGATATGTCTTGGTATTCTTTGATGACATTTTCGTGTATAGCAGGATTGAAATGGAGCATTTGCGACATTTAGAGGATGTGCTGAATTTGTTAAAGAAAAATCAGCTGAAGATTAAAAAGTCTATGTGCCTGTGGGGCATACCACAAGTGGAGTATTTAGGCCACATCATCAAAACGGAAGGAGTGGCGGCGGATCCTCAAAAGTTGGCGTGCATGACAGCTTGGCCGATCCCTACTTTTACCACATGATTGCCTGGCTTCTTGGGATTGACCAGGTATTATCACCGCTTCATCGCCAGGTATGGCAAGATCACTGCTCCTCTCACTTCATTGCTGAGGAAGGATTCTTTTAGATGGACGGAGGAAGCCACTACAATATTTGAAGAATTAAAAATAGCAATGATAGACCGTGTTTGGGAAGACATTTCTATGAATTTTATTAAAGGTTTTCCACTGGTAGGTGGCTACTTAGTTATTTTTATGGTGGTCGACAAATTAAGCAAGTATGCACATTTTTCTGCATTGTCACATATCTATTTTCAGCCAAGTCGGTGGCTAAAATTTTTGTGAGAGATGTTGCTAAGTTGCATGGTATGCCACACACGATTGTCTCTGATCATGATCGTGTATTTGTTAGTGAATATTGGATGGAGTATTTCAAGTTGCAAGGGGCTCGATTGAACTTCAGTTGGGCCTACCATCCACAAACAGACGACCAAACCGAGGTGGTCAATTAAGGCATTGAGCAGTATTTGCGATGCTTTGTGGCATAGATGTCGAGACACTAGTTGGTGTTCTTACCATGGGTGGAGTAGGTTTACAACACCGCCCACCACAGTAGTATTGGCATGACTGCGTTCGAAGTGGTGTATAGGCAGATGGCTCTGACATTATGCGCCTATGACCGTATGGCATCTACGGATCGAATGGATGTGGACTTGGCATTGATGGATAGAGATGCCACATTGAGGAGGTTGCGTGCCCATCTTAAACTTGCTCAAAACCGTATGAAGTAAGTTTATGATCGCAGCCACCGGGAGCAGGAGTTTGATATTGGCAGTTCGATGTTCGTGAGGGTGCAACCGTACCGACAGGTGACCCTACGTGTGATGCGAAACTACGAAACTAGAAGTTAGCATATCGCTACTTCGGTCTATTTTGAGTGTTAGAGCGTATCGGTTCGGTAACAAATCGCTTGGAGCTACCCAAGGGGTCAAGAGAACACTCGGTCTTTCATATTTCATTGCTGAGGGAGCGAATTGGAGATCACTAGGTCATGGGATCAGTTCTACTTGAGCCATTGGAGGAGACAGCGGATGTGGAGCTAGGTCGTGTACTTGCGAGGCGCTGACGACGTCATGGTACTAGATTGGAGATGGAGATCCGAGTCGAGTGGCTTGGCAAACCATCCGACAAGGCGACATGGGAGCAAGAGAAGGACATCTTGGAGTGTTTCCCCGACTTTGCACCTTGGGGACAAGGTGGGGAAAGTTTGGTGGGCTAATACACCTTGCTGGAGTCTATTCTTATTGTACTAGTTATTTATTTTAGAAAAAATAAAGTTTATGTATGTCGCATTCGAACTTGGGAGGGGGCGTGTTCGAACACCTATAGGCGTTCACATCGACAAAGAATGCAAATTGTGCGTTCGAACGCCCGTGTGCGAACATTTGCATATGTTCGCATCGACAGAGAATACAATTTGTGCGTTTGAACGTGGTTGGCGAGGATCCACTATTTCTTGGGTTAATAATTGTCATTTTTGACTTGTTTGGTTTGCCTCTTAAGGTGTGGATAGCAACCAAAAAGATTATGATGAATGAATCTTGATTTCTATCTCCTTCTATCCTCTCTATCCTAATCTCCCTTCCCATTCCTTCAAGCCCTAGCCGTGCGCCATCTCGACGTCGATGTTCTTCTAACCTCTCTCGTCTATCGAGTCCTCTCTCCTTCTTGGGATCTCAATCACTTTTCCCCCTTTCATTTTTATCCCCTGAACTCCACAAACTATTCACCATTATCTCCACTATCATCCCTAACCCTATCATCACCTCCACCCGTCACCACCACCATCACCCCCACACTTGCATATTTTTGTCCTAGTTGCAGTCTGAATTTAAGAATCGATCACCCCTAGTTTCATAATTATCTAATTACGAGAGAATATCTCGTGAATTTGCGGGTACTGCTTTCCTACAACCGATTCAGATATTGAAGAGGAAGTTTCATTTTTATCAGTAGCAAGGTCTCCTTTGATTGTGATGTATACCTTGGTGGTCCTTCGTCATATTGTGCAGGTGCCCTTAGTACAAGTTCAACCCCCGTTGCCATGGCTTGATCTAGTTCGATGGCTGCACTTGCTCTCGTCAGTGTGCCGCCTTAATTACCTTCCCCATGGTTGGTATGCTTAGGTGTACGCCCTAGAAGCCTTTGGTTCATGTCCATAAGGGTTGCATTCATCTCCCTTATCGCCTGTGTCATGAAAGCTATGGCTTGAGGTAGATTGGCTAAACTCGCTAGGTACTCCATGGGATCTCGTGGACGAGGTGGGGATGGCGATCTTGATAGAGCCATGTGGTCTATGTCCAAGCCTTGGTTGCTCGTTTGCCTTGATGCCTTCAATCTTGTGGTAGCTATGACAGTCCAAGGATTCAGGTCTGATACCAATTGTTACGAACTGGCTTGATCCAATTCGTAGCGATTGAGATTCAGGTCTGCATGGGATTTGGGATTTTGGGTGGAGGCATAAATTCCTAGGTATAGGATGAAGGCCGAGTAGTTGATAGAGGTGGCTCGGCAATAGATGATCGTGGTGGTGGTTTGCGGATGTGGATGCAATAGATGGTTGAATGCTATGATTGGCTTACAACTGTGATAAAAACCGTACAGGAGGTAAAGATGATTAAGATAAAGAGACTAAGGGGAGAAGTAGGCCTGCCCTACGAGACTAGGGGGATTGGTGGCAGAGGGAGATTAGAAGCTAGATGAGACCATGCCAACGGAAAAGGTGACGCTGGTTGGTAAAGGAGGAGGAGGGAGATGTAAAGGCTAGTGGCCTAGTTGAGAGAGATGCTAGGGCAAAAACTAATTAATATTTTATTCCAAGCATGCCTAAGATATAAGTAATAAGGTCCTATTTATAGAGATTAAATCAAAAAGTCTAAAACAAATTTAACTAAACTAGTCTTCCTTATCTTCTTGGATTAATCTTTCATTTTTCCATAGATAGATTCTGAATTTGGAGAAGTCGTAAATACCAAAGTTGTAGATATGGAGGTTGACGCCTTATTAATTGGTTTGATATTTAGAATATTCTACAAATATTTTGTCAAAATTGCATAAATCTGAATTTAACTAATTAAATTAAATTTTAACCTACTAAGATTCTAACTAAGTAAATAAAATAACTGTATCCATTAAAGCTAATGTTTTCATGATGTAACTTAATGATGCTTTATGTCTCACCGGGTGACAGTGTGACCAGTCAGATGGGCATAATTGTACTAATGCCAGCTGCATGTCGCATCATATTTAGTAGCCAACTATTTTATTATTATTTTTATATCTAATTAAGTTGGAACTTTGTCCCAATCAAAAGGTATGTATTAGATTTAGTAGCCAAATATTTTACATTATATGTCATAATATTCCCTCATAGAAGGTATGCATTCAATATGGAGTTGTTGAATGCTCTATTCTTGCTGTTGCTGGCTTCACTCACCGTGAATTATTTTCTTCTCTTCTTCTTCGGCAGCAGATCCACCTCCATTTCCCGACTTCCACCCGGCCCCCGACCACTACCCATTGTCGGAAGCCTCTTCTTGCTCGGCGACAAGCCCCACCACACTTTCGCCGGCCTCGCCAACTCCTACGGCCCGTTGATATCCCTCCGCCTCGGTCAAATCATCACAGTCGTCATCTCCTCGCCGGACGTCGCCAAAGACGTCCTCCAGAAGCACGACCAGATCTTTGCGGCCCGGTCGGTCCCCGACGCCGTTCGCGCCCTCAGCCATCACGAGCTCGGGATCGCGTGGCAGCCGCCGTCTGCCAAATGGCGAAACCTCCGGAGAATATGCAAAGCGGAGCTCTTCACTCTGGAAAAGCTCGATTCTCTCCGATCCCTCCGGCAACAAAAGGTGCAGGTGCTTCTGAACTACGTGTTAAAATGCTCGGCATCGGAGTCGCCGGTGGAAGTCGGCCGAGCGGCGTTCACGACGAGCCTCAACTTGTTATCCACCACCATCTTCTCGGACGATCTCGCCGATATAAACTCGGAGTCGTCGCAAACGTTCAAGGATGTGGTGGTGGAGATCATGGGAGTGGCCGCAAGTCCTAATCTTTCCGACTTATTTCCAATTCTTGCGGCGGTGGATCTGCAAGGCCGGCGGCGACGGCTCGCCGCACTTATCAAGAAACTTCACGACATCTTCGACGAACAGATCGACCGCCGACATCTGCAGCAGAGAAGTCAGAATCATGAAGAGCCGTCAGAAGAAAGGACCGACATGTTGCATGCACTCCTCAAATGCCAAATTCAAGATGGAATCGACCGGCAGATCACGAGATCACTATTAACGGTATAATTAACATCTGCCAATTCATAACTAAAACATGATATCGGTGCAAATTTATTTCATCCGATCTTAACAAATGAAAACAAAAGTTGGTAGTCAATGTTAATGTCGTCCTCTGCTTTGTCTTATAGTAAGAGAGAGAGATCCTTAATATAAGGGATTGAAAGTGAGTTTTATTGCGTTCTTAGGACTTGTTCGCCGCTGGGAGCGACACGACCTCGAGCACAGTGGAATGGGCCATGGCGGAGCTGCTACGAAGCCCTACGTCGATGGCAAAAGCCCGGGACGAGCTGGCGAGCGTGATTGGACGAAGAAGAGGTATGGAGGAATCCGACATCCCGCGACTCCCCTTCCTCCAAGCCGTCGTTAAAGAGACACTCCGGCTTCACCCCCCTGTGCCATTCTTGCTACCTCGCCAAGCCCAGGAAACGATAGAACTAAGAGGGTACACAATCCCGAAAGGCGCACGCGTGCTCGTGAACATATGGGCTATCGGCCGGGATGAGAAAATCTGGGAAAACCCGGATAAGTTTATCCCGGAGAGGTTCTTGGATAAGGGGATGGACTTTCGCGGCCAGGATTTCGAGCTGTTGCCGTTCGGCGCCGGGCGGCGGATTTGCCCCGGATTGCCATTGGCTTCCCGAATGGTGCACCTGATGCTTGGATCATTGCTGCAAAAATTTGATTGGAAGGTGGACGAAGAGGTGGACATGACAGAAGTTCGGGGTGACACTGACCATGGCTGTTCCACTTCGAGCCATGGCCGTGCCATTGAACCTAGAATGATCAGTGTTTGGCCTGGGGTAACTCATCTCTGTTATCATCTAATTGTCATAACGTGGGCAGAAGAGTATGTAATTGAAAAAATCTAGCCATGGGTATGTAACTAAACCATAAGCAATTATATTAATTATTTGCTTAAAAAAATACGGAATAAATATCAAATAGTAAAGTAAAAATGAACACCAAGATTTTTACATAAAAAAATCCAAACGAAAAAAAAGCCACGAATCCAAATTCGAATTAAAATCAATCACTAAACTTATAGCAGTTATAAGACCGACTTATAAAATAACACGTCGATTCCCACGACTTTGTTTTCCTCAATCTTGATCGTTAGAGCTCACAATTCACTATTTTCCATGATTGATCTCCAATCTCAATAACTCTCGAGATTGATCATTCGTCTAAATGACCCTTAAGACGAAATCTTCGTACTTGTAGAAAAGACGGACCTTATTGATGGAAGAACGTTATATCTCAAAGAACTCCTTATTAAAAATAATCACCAATCTTATTAGGTTAAGGGCATCCCAACCCTTATATAGGTTAAAAAAATAAAGTGAAATCCAAGTTAAAATAGAACTTTTGGAAGTCCAAAAACTTACATGTTATGTGGGTGTGTTCGAATGTGGCCCGAGTGCATTCAAACGGCCAAAATGCGTTCTTTGTATGTGCGAACGCTTGATTTGGCGTTCAAATGCAATGCGAACGCGATATGAATGCGGTGACTTATTTTCTTTAAAACTTAAAAATTTTTAGTCGGAATCTTATCAAAACTTGTAGATATGCTCATCAACATGTATAAAAATACTTATATTATTTTGTACACACTTGCCAACATTAAAAATCTAACAATCTCCCCCTTTGGCAATTTGTGACAAAAATATTTAATTTTACAAAAATTACAAAGAATTCTAAATTAGCAACATAAGTTTGAAAGATGTAACACCTCCGACCTACAAAAGTAACATACCAATCCAAGATCAAATAAAAATAACTTGAAGTAAAGTGATCATACAAGCAATAAGCATATATGATCTAAACATTAATAAACATCACTTCAATTAGCATACTAGAGAGATAAGCAAATAAGTCATTCAAACACAGTTTAGCATAATTAACATATCAAATAAAACTCACTCCCCGAAACTCCTACAACTCCTTATTTCGACTCTCTAATCACTCTCTCCCTTTTTGGCTCAAATTGACAAAGGCTATTCACTAACAAGAGGATAGTTCTGGTTCAAGAAAAATCACATGAGACCAAGAAGCCACGCCACAATTGATTCTACCACGTTCGATCGCTTAAAAGATTACAAACTTGAAACTCTAACGTGAAGAAAATAAACACAAATCATACCTTGCGAAAAAGTGAAGCAATCCCGAAGTTTGATCCTCAAAAACTTTAGAATTTTTTAAAAAAAAAGTTTGTCAGAAAAAAAAATTCCAAAATGTCCTAAATATTTTTGCAGATGCACTTCCAAAATTTCAGAGATAAATTCAAGACATAAGTATGTCAATCAAATGAAATAAGTCATACACAAATCAATTAAGCCATTAAGAGCATATTATGTTCAACTCTAATGTATCACACACAAATTAAAAATTAATATTGATTGATCATAACAGAATATATATGCAAGTTGAGCATAGACAAGATGAGACACTTCTTAAATAAGCTTTCTTATTAAACAATAATGCAATGCAATACGGTAGTCAAAACGACTTAGTATCAATTGATGCACTTTTCAACTTATTCTCCAAACTTGACAGCAATTTTTTCTATATTATTTTCATCACTTAAACCATATAGGTGTTATGATAGCTTTCTCACATAAGTAGGTAACCATTTTCTTGTAGTACATAATGAACAATGTATAAATTTGCTATTTTAAATTTTCAAGCAAAGTACTAAGTCAAATTAGACTCTAATTAAGATGACTTTCTTCACTCTAACTCATTATAGCCCTTTTTCATTGATCTTTCATTGAATTCAAACTTTGCAAATCACAATTAATAGTGAGCTAGCTACCTAAGAAAATATTTCATGAATTTATGCTCACTCAAGAATATACACATTTCCTGAATGCATTAAATTTTATTTATTACAGAAGAAGATGAATAAATTAGAAATAAAATAATATACTTGAACATGACAAAATTGACTATAGTAATTCATAATCAAATGAAGGTCATATATATATATATCTAGAAAATATTTTTGAATCTAGAAGTGCACCAATTTTTTTTATATTTTTTTAATTTTCTAAAAGCTCTAAAAATTAAAGGAAGACTCATATGTAGACTAAAACGAAAATAAATCAAAAGATTTGCGAACCAACCAAACGATAGATGACTCAAACTTGAAACCCGAAAAAAAAAATCAAAATCACACATTCTAAACTACTAAAATCAGATATACACAGAGCACATAGCTAGGGACTATAAATAAGCAATTATACTCTCCTTAGCTAGCATATCCCATTAAGAGATCACTTGATAACATGACCCTAAAAGAGTGCCAAGATGTATTCTTTCGTAACCCAAACTTATCTAATTTTCATCCCATAAATGAAAGCACTCCTAGGTTTTTGTAATAATTTACAATAGGTCTTATATGCTCTAGAATGCCACAATGAAAACATGTGGGTATAAACATTTTTCTACTTACTTTTTATTGAGTAGTGTTTCTCATGTTTACCTTTGTCACCCTTGAAGATTCACCACGTTGTTGATTCAACTTTGACTTTGTAAAGTTAGTCCATGTTTGCTTTGTAGGTGGAAAAGTTGGATTTAAGTTATTTCCTTTTTGGATGCCTGCAAAAACAAAAACAATCTTGTTATTATTTGAATTATCGGTGTATCCAAGTCCATACATGTCTTTTCTAGAAATTTGAGTTTTTCAAATCTCGTCTAGTTTGTTCTTTCCTTTTAGAAACATCACATCCTTCAATAATTACTCTAATTCAGCTTCTGCGGTCTTTATCTTATTTTTAGTTTCTTTGAGTTGTTGAGTAAGGGTTTTGACATGTTCAAATTCCATTTTGTACATCTCCTCAAATTGATTTCTTTCTGATTCAATTACTTTGAATCTTTAAAATAGTCTTAAGTTTCTTTTCTTGAGATTGAACGACTCTAGGTATAAATTGTTATATGTTTTTTATATCTCAAGTTTTTAGTCTTCAGGTGGTAACACTTCCTGCTCATTTGTATTACCAAAATCAATAATAGAGTTAGTATGAAAAAAAGAGAAGGTAAAGTTACATAGTTCTCTTGGTCTTTCTTAGAATCATCATCCGACTCATCTGAGTCATCTCAAGTGATCTTCATAGCTTTATGATACGATCTTCTCTTTGGGGCTAAGGCTCTGATACCAGCTTGATACGATCTCTCCTTTAGGGCTAAAGATCGATCTCTTCCAATTCTTGATCTGGCACGGAACTTTGAAATAAGATCCCAAAATATTCTGCCATTGGATTGATGTGAAATTTTGATATATTGTCGCCCTAGAAAAGAGCTTTCCAACAAATTAAGTTTCAGGCGAATCGGAGTTGGGGATCACGAGATATCGTTCGTTTAGTGGACGAACGTCAGGATGCTTTGTTTTGGATCCGTGGATGGAGGCACGAGATCCTAGGTAATGGTGGATGGTGGACCGGCGTTAATGTGGTGGCACCGGTGAAAAGTGATGGTGGAAGGGTTGTGGTTGATGGAAGGATTTAGGGCAAGTGTTGGATAGATTGGACGAAGGGGGAGAAGAGGGCCACCCCTAAGGGACTAGGGTGATTAGCCGGACGAGGGAGGTTAGAAGCGGCGTCGCCGGGGATTGAGAGAACGGGAGCGAAGAAGACGAAGGAGGCAAGGCAAAACTCAATCTCAATAATCAATGATAATTTTGGTTGCCCTACACATCCTTTTATAGGCTAACCAACAACTCACATTAACCCTAAAACATAATTTTCGCCGACCGCGTTCAAACGCACCGAGTTGGCTCTTCTGGATTTGCGAACGCGATGCAGGCGTTCGAATGTGCAATCGAACGCGCTTGTCGGTATTTGCGAACGCGATGCAGGCGTTCACAGTGCGTTCGAACGCACAGTACATTCTCTTCACCACGTTCACAACCCCGTTCACAAACCGCGTTCGAACTCACTCCACCCGCGTTCGAACGCGACTTACAGAAAATTTATTTTAATGGAAATTAAACACTAAAACATGAAATAAAAACACTCCTAAAGTGAATCCATGCTCGAGACGACATCGGTGAAGTCCGAATCGTATCACTTTACCCTTCTTGTTGTGCCGATTCGGACGTTCCTATGCGATGTGTCCAAAATCAGAACATTCAAAACAATAAATTTTACTATTATGATTTTTGGTTTTCTATTTAAAATTGTTGTTATCCACCCCAACATTTGAACTAGCAGGATTTTTTTTTCTCCAAATTTTTTATTTTTTTATTTCAAACCAGATCTAGGATGATCCATTTATAGGATGATCCTAAGATTTTGAGGAGTAATAATCTTCAAAGTCTCGGATCTAATGGCTTTGGAATAAAGTTAATTGGAGATCCGAATAGAAAGTTATGGTTAAAATATTTGAGCAAGATCAGATATGGTATAACGATAAATAACCAATGTTGCGACGGTCATTGGAGGGTGGCGGATAGTCAAGGGTGGTGGTGGACGGCCGTAATATAAGGTGGCTGCATGTGGAGGAAGGAGGCTAGGGTTTGGAAGATCGGGATGCTTCTACTACTATGATCTATTCCTAGAAAGATAAAGGCAATCTAATGGCTTAGATCAAAACCAATCACTAAATTATAATAGTTATAAGATTGACTTACAAAACAACCATCGATCCCCATTACTATGTTTTCTTCAATCTTGATTGCTGGATCTCATGATTCACTATTTTCGTGATTGATCTTCAATCTCAATAACCCTTGAGATTGATCATTTGTCTAGATGACCCTTAAGATGAAAGCTTGATGCGTTATAGAATAGACAGACCTTGTTGGTGAAAAAACATTGTAGCTCAAAGAACTCATTAAAAACAATCACCAATCTCATTAGTGTAAGAGCATCCAAACCCTTATATAGGTTAACAAGATAAAGACAAATCCAAGTTAAAACAGAACTCTCGGAAATCCAAAAACTTACATGTTACGTCGGTGCATTCGAATGCAGCCCGAGTGCGTTCGAATGTAGCCCGAGTGCATTCAAACGACCAAGACACGTTCTCTATATATGCGAATGCTTGATTTCGCATTCAAACATGGTGTGAACGCGGTAACTTATCTTCTCTAAAACTTGAAAATGTTTAGTCGAAATCTTATCAAAACATGCAGATATGCTCATAAACATGTATAAAATTACTTAGATTATTTTGTACATATTTTCCAACATTAAAAATCTAACAGTAAGTATTTTTTCTTTTAACCCAATTTATTATGGTCCGAATGTTTCCCTCTCTTATACCAAATATTCATGATGGTTAGAATATTTTCTCATTGATTGGATGAAGGTTCTCTCGTTGATTAAGATGAAGGTTTTCTTATTGATTGAGATAAAAATATTCTCATGAGATGAACGCTTGTTTTCAATATGGTAACTCAGAGTAATAAAGATTGACGGGAGCTAGGCTATATATAGTGGTGGTCCCTGAGCTCATTCACTCAATTTAGAAAAGCCACACCATCAATTTAGAGTGTTTGCTTAAAAAAGCCAAAGCTAATGTGAGAAAAATCACAAGTTAAGGTGTGAACTTGAACGCCAATGGCTGGAGGTATGATGATCTTTAGTTTTTTGTTTTATAGTTTCGATCCTTTATAGAGTTTAATTCTATATTTTGGATCGTATTCTTTTATTCTTACATTTGGTATCATAGCAAGGCTTAATCTCTGCCTTAGTGTTTATGAATAATGTCTATGTTCTTCTCTATTAGCAACCAAGATTTTTGTCATAAATTAAAGTTTCTTTTTTAGTTGTTTTTGATGCAAAAATAAAGTTAGAGATCCTTAGGATACAAATTTGCTAAATATTCTATGGTTTAAAAAATTGCATCAAAACATTGAATTTAAGCCGGGTTTTGGTGTAGGAATTTCTAGGTTTATACTAAGTCGTGTGATCCTGGATGGAGATTAAAGATGACCAAAATTTACGAAAAATGGCATTTCCTATCATTTTGCGATAATACTATTTCTTTTTGCAGCTTAGGAAAATGATAGTTTTGAGATTTCTATAATTATAGAATTTAATTCTTAAGCATTATTTTATATTGCTTGCATATGTTATTTATTTGTGCTAAGAATAATATATGTAATTTTAAGATGAATTAAATTGTGCAAATTGATTGATTATGCTCATTAAGTATTGCATGGATTTATTATTTATGTTCTAAATTAATGCATACAATTTTGGATGAGTTTTGAAATTACATAATATGCATAATATATGCAATATGATTAATTTTAATTAATTATTTGAATATAATAATTTTTATTCCACATGAATTTTTATTATCTTTAAATAATTAATTAGGATAGAATATCAAATTATTCATTACTTACCCATAGTAATTATGAATTAAGTGATAATTTGATATTTTTATCATAAAGTTTAATTAAAACAGTAGAAAATATCAAACTATGCTCATAATGTACCTATAGCATTATGAATTAATATATTTTGAAAGACTCTATTATAGAGAATAATAAATGTTATTGAAATATAATTTATCCTAAAGGCAAATTTTATGTCATTTGATTCATTTTTTCACGCATGATTACATTGGTAAAACATAATATCATTTAGGCCTCAATTTAACATAAGCATGTAATAGAATGCAGTTTCATGACCTAAGAATTTATCTGATATCGTTGTGATATTCTCAAATTAAAAGGGGATAACTATAAAGTTTAGAAGGAGAGAGTTCTCTGTTATCTAGGATGGATGGACATTGATTATGTAATTAGAAAAGATAAACCACCTGCAATCACTGCTACAATCTCTTCAACGGACATTGCACTTTTATGAATGATGGGAGCAATCCAATCGTGTAAGCATGGTATTCATTAAGACCAAAATATCTACTGATATTCGTGGTTTAGTGGATCAACATGAAAACGTTTGAGACTTGCTTAAGGTTATTGATGACCAATTCGTCACTTTAGAAAAGGTTTTAGCAAGCACTCTAATTATGAAGTTCTCTTCTCTAAGGCTCACTAATGTCAAAGGTGTGTGCCAACACATCATGTAGATGAAGGACATTGTGACTTAACTCAAGAAAGTAGAGGTTGAGATGTCCAAAATCTTCCTAGTGCACTATATTCTAAACACTCTCCCACAATAATATGAGCCTTTCAAGATCTCGTACAACACACATAAAGAAAAATGACCAATCAATGAGTTAATGACTATGTGTGTTCAAGAAGAAGAGGGCTGGTGATAGAGCTAGGTGAAAGTGAAATGCTGACTACAACCCGTAAGAAAGGGGAAACTCAAGCTAATTGGAAGGGGAAGGGTAAAACACCACCCCAGTATGATATTAAGTAAGAGGCCAAGTGTTTCTTCCGTAAAAAAAGGACACATGAAAAAAGAATGTGCCACATTTCAGAAATGGCTTGAGGATAAAGGTAATCCAACCTCATTTTTTATTATGAATATAATATGGTTAATGTTAATATTAACACCTGGTGGATTGACTATGGATTAACAATTCATATTGCAAACTTCTTGTAGGGTATGCAAAACCTAAGGAAGCAAGTGGGAAGTGAGCAACATATTTTATTTGGAGATAAGATGAGCTCACATGTGGACGCTATAGGAACATGTTTATTAATTTTAAGTAGTTACTTTGTTTTACAATTAAATAGGATCTTTTATGTTCCAAGTTTTTTATGAAACTTGATTTCAATTTCTAAACTTGTACCATTGGGATATTCTTTTAATTTTTCAAACACGTCATTCAGTTTACTTTATAATTCTGATTGTGCTGGGAATGATATTTTGTCTAACGGTCTTTATAGTATTAGTTTGCAAGATAATATCACTTATAGTTTAATGCATATTTACATTGGCACTAAATAATGTAATATTAATGAGGACTCCTCTATGTTATGACACCAGAGATTAGGGCATATCTCCCTATAAAGAATTAAGAGATTAGTGAATGATAAAGTACTTAATAATCTAGATTTCACTGATTCTAAGACATGTGTGAGCTGTATTAAGGAAAAGTAGACCAACAAATCTAAAAAAGGTGTCAATAGTAGTTCAGACTTACTAAAAATCATACATACTGATATATGTAGTCCAGATATATCTCTACTTGCTTCATAATAAGAATAAAGTATTAAATATTTAAGGCTAAAGTTGAGAAACAATACGAAAAGTAAATTAAGATTATGAGATCAGATAGAGGTGGAGAGTACTATAAATAGATACACTAAAGATGGACAAGCACCTGATCTGTTCGCTAAGTTTCTTCAAGAGCATGGATAGTTGCCCAATACACCAAGTCTGGTTCATCGGATCAGAATGGTGTAGCAAAAAGAAGAAACCGAACATTGTCTGACATGGTGCGGAGTATGCTTAGTAGCTCCAATCTTCCTAATGGCGGACTAATGTACTCAAGACGACAGTGTATATATTAAACTGAGTTCTAACCAAGGCTGTCTCAAAGACACCATTTGAATTATTGAAAGGTTGGAAACTGAGTTTGCGACATGCGTATTTGGGGATGTCCATTTGAAGTAAGGATCTATAATCCATAAGAGAAAAAACTTGATCCAAGGACCATTAGTGAATATTTCGTTAGATATACTGAAAGATCTAAATGTTATTTTCTCCTTCCTCTCCTCTCATTCTCTTGATCTCTCTCTCTAACTCTCCCTCTCTCACTCTCTTTAGTTCCCCAGCAGCCACCGACTGCTGGGAAGAACTGCTGTCGGCCTTCTACTCGTCGGTGAGTCTCTTTCTCTCTACTTCATTCTCTCTCTTTCTCTCTCTCTCTCCCCTTCTCTCTTTCTTTAGTTCTTACCGTTTTCTCTCGGGACTGCCGGAGGATTGATACACCGGCAAGAGGCTGGCCGCTGAGTAGCCACCAGTGGTCGTACCCCTCCCCTACGACCCAACTCCCTTCCCCTTTTCTTCTTCCTCTTCTTCTTCTTCTTCTTCTTCCTCTTCTTCTTCTTCTTCTTCTTCTTCTCCTCCTCCTCCTCCTCCTCCTTCCCTTCTTTTCTCCTCTCAGGTTGGTAGCACCCTGTAGGCACCTACTATGTTGAGGTGCTAGGCTGAGTCCAACACTATGTATAGTTTTTTTAAATATATATATATACACATATTATTGATTACTATTTAAATTATATTTGATTATGTTATTAGTTATTTAATTAGTGTAGTTAATCTAATGTATTTAATTTATATGAATTAAATCTAATTACATCATGGTTAGTAAATAAATCTAATTATATCATGTTTAGCAAAATACCTACAACATAAATTACTATATTAATCCTAGCTAGGGATAGTAATTATTAGGGTTATGTACGTATATTCTTATGTAATTATTTACAGTAACTTAATGCTTATTTTCTTAATTATCAAAGAGAATAATAGGCAGATAATTATATTTTATATACATTATTAGATAATATAATTATGGTTAATAAATAACAAAATAAATATAGGGATTAAAAGTATATGATTACAACAAGAAATTTTCTTCTAGTCAAGTTAGTTTTAATTAGTGGAAAGACTGACATTATATGCTATAAATAATTTTAGATTTTGACCCCCCTATTCAAGACCCCGTGGACCTAGCTATCGAGAACTGATCGTTGTTGTAGCAACATGAACAAGTGCTTGTTTGGTAATTTTAGTTGTGGTGAGTAGTCTTATCTCCTAGACTTCTTTCACAAATTAGAATATATTATAGAATTATGTATATGCATCTTTTGGCCTCCAGCATGATTATATAATTTTATCTAGAGATAATTTCAGTCGAGTATATTTTATCATGCATTTGATTAGGCTGATCAGAGATATGAGTACATTGGTGATATATAGAGATGATTGAAGATGACTATACTATCATGGTTTTATGTCGAGATGATCTCTATCATGAGTGTGCATGCGATAGACTAGCAAGAGTATCATGTATTAGATACATGGTTAGAGTCTGCATTGCATCATTTTTTTCTTGGCTTCTTTACCACCTAAATTTCTGAGTTGCATGAATACTAGATATATACATATAATTTATCATGTATTAGAAAATCATAAAAATATTTCTGTATGCGATATGGTGGCTGAAACAGTATCTGGTCCAGACTGGTACTAAACATACTCTTACCATATGACAGAGTATGATGATGGCTGATAGTTGTACTCTTAGTGTATGACAGGGTATAACTATCATTGATATACCCTTAGTATATGGTAGGGTATGATTTTCTTCTGAGATACCCTTAGCGTATGGTAGGATATGATTTATCTCTAGAGATACTCTTAGCATATGACAGGATATGCTTTGAGCTTATGACATGATGTGTATCGAGTTTGGGGTCGGGTACCATAGTCCAGCATGGTGGATGATATTCAGAATTAAGACGGATGATTGTGATAGTGAGAGATATGTGGATTATATCTGGCTCTGACATATATGATATCGAGTAGTTGGCATGCATCATGCATCGATACTAATATGACTATTATCACTGAATCATGATTGTTATACTCCATAAGCTATTATATTAGGTGATGTTATATTATAATTTCATCTTGAGATATATTTTGGTTGAGGATATATGCCCATTCATGAGATAATTTTGATTTCATTTATATATATGTCATAGAGGATATATATATACATGCTCATACATGGCATCATGCTACTTTTTAATTTATATTATCCAGTACATGATTTATTCTCTATTTGGCATCACTGATTCGGTGTAAGGTCTATTCACTGAGCTTTTAGCTCATGACTCTCTTTATTTTTCTCATTTCTAAAAACCTAGGTGAGTGAGTGGAGTAGGATACTCTCTTAGAGGTCTTGCCAGCGGGTGAAGAGTAGAGTGTGGTTAGTATTATATGCTAGATGCGTTATGTTATATGGTGTATTAGTTGACATTTCAGAATGTCTTTACCTCTGTCTTATATTTTAGTAGGTAACTTTGTATTTGTTAAATTATGTATATATCACTGTTGTATAAATGTAATTGTGAAATGCTCTTGATGATGTATTAGGGCCTGTGTGGGGCCTTATTAGGAATTATCTGTATGCTATTGGTAGTCTTGAGTTATTTTTAGTTTAGACATTGTGGATAAAATTATGGTGTTGATACAGTGATACACTTAGATAGGATCTTTTCTTATTGTATTAGATGTTTATTTTCTTCAAAATAAAACTCATGTAGGTCGCGTTCGAACGAAGGAGGGGTCACTTTCGAATGCCCTTGCGAACACCTACATTAGGTTCGCAAATATAGAGAATGCATATTGTGTGTTCGAACGCAATCGGGCGAGTTCGAACGCCCGCGTTCGAACGTCTGCATTGTGTTCGCACTTACAGAGAATGTGTTTTGGTGCGTTCAAACGCGCTCGACAGGAATCCTCTAGAATTAGGTTTTTGTATTATTTTAGGACTTGTTGGCTAGCCTCTATATATATGTAGATGGTAGCTAAATTCATTATGCAATTAGATTATTGATTTCTTGCCTCTTATCTTCTGTCTAGACTTCTTCCTCCTCCCTCTTCACCAACCTTCCACCTCTACTATTGGCAAAGTTTCTCTTAACTTCTAATCTCCCTTGACTGTCAAGCCACCCCGCTTCTTTGGGATCTCAACCACTTCATTCCCTTCGTCTATATCCTTTAACCACTTCCACAATCCACCTTCATCTCATACGCATCCATAACCCTAACATCCGCTCAACCTGTCACTACCACCATCACCCACGTTATTCTGTATTTTTATCCTTGTTACTGTTTGAATCTGTGAAGGGCATAAATACAAAAGTTGTAGATCAGGAAATTATGGATCTAACTTAATTAGTTTCGTAATTTTCTGACTATCAAAAAATATTTGACAAATATTTTCCCACGGTCGCACTGATTGATTCCTATAATACCTCCAGATCTTGAAGGAATCGTTACATAGCCTATCTTTGGTATTGAAACTTATCAAGTGGTATCAGAGACTATCAATTGGTATCAGAGCCTATCAATTGGTATCAAAGCTTATCAATTGGTATCAGAGCTTATCATACAGATTTATTTGATTGTTGGCATCTAACCGAGTTGTCAGGTGCCTTACATGTGCCGTATGGGCTTGTGCTATGCACGTGTTTAGGGTTTGGGTGTTACAAATTTCTAATGATTATGTAGTATACCTACAAAAATATAACTATAATATTATAGCCGGAAATGATTCTAAGTCTTTTTCACATGCCATGAGTTGCAAAGAATCTGAATTATGATACAATGCCACAAAAAATGAGATGAGTTCCATAAAGAATAATGGGTTTGGGATCTTATTGAGTTGCCTGATGGTGCAAAAGTCATAGGTTCTAAATGGGTTTTTAAGACTAAGAAGTACTTATTAGGCAACATTGAGAGATATAAGGCGAGACTCGTTGCTAAGGGATTCACTTAGAAAGAAGGAACTGATTAAACAAAGACTTTTTCTCCTGTATCTAGGAATGATTCCTTTTGAATTATATTGGCATTAGTAGCTTATTTTGATCTTAAGTTGCAACAAATGGATGTAAAAATAACATTTCTTAATGGAGATCTAGAAGAGAAGGTTTACATAAAACAACATGAAGGATTCCTCTCAAGTAATGTGAGCATTTTGTTTGTAAGCTTAAGAAATCTATATACGGTTTAAAACAAGCATCCCATCAATGATATTTTAAATTTCATGGCGTGATTTCTTCATTTGGATTTGTTGAAAATCCTATGAATCAATGCATATACTAGAAGATCAGTGGAAGTAAGATATGTTTTCTTATTCTATATGTGGATGATATTTTACTTGCAACCAATGATAAGAATTTGCTTCATGAGGTGAAATAATTTCTCTCTAAAAATTTCGATATGAAAGAGATGGGTGAGACATCTTATGTCATTGGCATTAAGATTCATAGAGACAGACTTTGATGTATTTTACATCTGTCCTAGAAAACTTATATTAATAAAGTTTTGGAGAGATTCTAGATAAAGGATTATTCGCCAAGTGTAACACCCATTGTGAAGGGTGATAAATTTAATTTAAACAAGTGCCTGAAGAATAATCTTGAGAGAGAACAAATGAAGAACATTCCATATGCTTCTGCTATAGGAAGTCTAATGCATGCTCAGGTCTGTACAAGGCCTGGCATTGCATTTGCAGTAGGAATGTTAGGATAATATCAAAGTAATCTAGGTATGGATCACTTGAGAGCAGCAAAGAAAGTGATGAGATATCT
The DNA here is from genome assembly GCF_019914945.1 of Typha latifolia. Taxonomy (NCBI): domain Eukaryota; kingdom Viridiplantae; phylum Streptophyta; class Magnoliopsida; order Poales; family Typhaceae; genus Typha; species Typha latifolia. The sequence continues at coordinate 1,484,291 of NC_133097.1, forward strand.
TCAAGGAACTAAAGACTACATGCTTATGTATAGACGGACAAATAATTTGGAAGTGATTGGATACTTGGATTCTGACTTTGTTGGCTATGTTGATTCACATAAATCAACACTTGGATGAAAATCATGATAGCTAGTAAAGTTGTATCATGGAGGAGCGTTAAGTAGACCTTGACTACCACTTCTACTATAGAAGCGGAGTTCGTTTCTTATTTTGAGGCTACTTCACATGGTGTATGGCTTAAGAGTTTCATATCTATGCTTAAATTATGGATTTTATTTAGGCCTTAAAATTTTTTTTGAGATAATTCAACTGCTGTTTTTGTGGCTAAGAATAATAAAAGTGGAAGTCGAAGTAAACACATTGACATTAAGTATCTAGCCATAAGGGAATGGGATGCCCTAACCTTAGGCATGTCATTTATTACTTTTGAAGTAGAGTTCTTGAAGAAACAATGTTTTTTCACCAACAAGGTCGATCTCATCTTCAACACATCAAGACTTTTGTCTTAACGGTCATCTAGACGAAAGAACAATCTCGAATGCTACTGAGATTGAAGATCAATAACAGGAAACAATGAATCACAAGTTCTAACAAGTAAGACTTAGTTAAACAAAGTTGTGAGGATCGACAAGTTATTTTGTAAGTCAGTCCTATAAATTGCTACCAGTTTCAGTGATTGATTTTAATCTAAGTTTGGATTCGTATTTTTTTTTATCATTTGGGTTTTTTCACATAAAAAATATTGGTGTTCATCTTTGCTTTAACTTTTTATTTATATTTTACATATTTACTTAAGCAAATAGTGGAAATATTGCTTAGGGTTTAGATACATACATGTGTTTAGAAATTTTTTACTTAGTATTAGAGCAAGCTCTCTTACTATAAAGAGAGATCTGCTAGGCATGGATTTACCCAGATATGGAGTTTTCAATTAGACCTCCTATTCTTGATGGAGCGAACTATAGATATTAGAAAGCTAGGATAAGAGCTTAAATGAAATCAATAGATGAGTGAGTTTGGCTTGCCGTTATAAACAGCTATAGTGCACCTATGCACTTAGTGAACGATAAGTTAGGTGAAAAACCTACTGAGTCTTGGGATAGGTCTGATTATGAAAAGGTGAGTTGGAATAGCAAAGCAATAAATGCTATTTTTAGTTGTATTTTTTTAGATAAATTATAAATAATTTCTACATATGAGATTGCTAAAGATACTTGGACGATCTTAGAAAGTACATATTAAGGAACCATTGCTAATATGCTCTCAAAGTTTTAGAGATTGGCAATTAGTTTTGAAACTCTTCGGATGAAAATATACTTTTGATGAATTTTATGCAAAACTCAGTAATATTGCAATTCAAGTTTCAGCCTAGGAGAAAGAATTCCTGAACATAGAATTGTACAAAAGATTTTTTGGTCTCTAGCTAAAAGGTTTCATGTTAAAATCACTACCATTGAGGAAAGTAAGGACATCAAAGGCTGAACAATTAGTAGGTAATTTATAAACCTTTGAATCTACTTTCTAATCGTAGGAAGTCCAAATGTATGGCCTTAACAATAGTTAAAGTGGATTTAAAAGAGTTGGATAATGATAGTGAAATAGATGCTGAGATGATAGCTATGTTTGTCAAAAAGTTTACCAAATTCTTTAAGAAGCCAAACAAATTCAATGCCGAGAGGTTTGAGAAAAAAAAATTTGAGAAAAAGGAAAATCTAGTGAGTGCAAATGTTGGGTTGGGTAACAATAACTTTAAACAGAAAAATAAAAATCAGCATAATAAAATACATTGCTATGAATGTTCCAGATTTAGTCATATTGCATAGGAATGTTCAAATCAGCTAAAGAGGAAGGGTAAGGTTATGAGGTCTCTTGGGATGAGATGAGTTAGATGATGATTCCGAGAAAGAACAAGAGAACTATGTAGCCTTCACCTGTCTTTCTCGGACTGACTCTATTATTGATTTTGATAGTACAGATTAGTATAAATTGTTACCACTTGAAGGAGAAGAAGACTCTGAAATTTGAAAAGCATATAATGAATTATATATAGAATCATTCAATCTAAGCTATTCCAGAGGCTCAATATAATTGAAGCTTAAAGAATCGAGTTTGAAGATAAATATAACGTGGAAGTTTAATAGGTCATATTTCTCACACAACAACTAAACAAAGCAAAAGAAAAGACGAAGACTACAAAAATTAAACAAGAGCAACTATTGAAGGAGGTGATTTTTTTAAAAGAGAAGGACAAACTAAATGAGACATTGAAAGCTCAAATTTCTAAAAAAGACACGTATGGTACAAGTAATTCAAGTAACAAAAAAATTTAGTTTTGTTTCTACAAGCACTCAAAAGAGAAATAATATGAAATCATCATTTGAGCCATCAAAGTAAACCTAGACAAAAGTCTCAAAATCAAAAGTGAATTAGTATCATGATGAAAATTCAAAAGTGGATAAGGTAAATATGAGACACACTCCTCAAGAGGAGGTAAGAAGAAAAGGCTTCATACCCACTTGTTATCATTGTGGCATTTTATGACATATTTGTAACACCCAGTTTAAAATAAAATTAGAGCACACATGGCTAGCACATGCGCTATGGCTTAGGGAAGGAAGGTTTTGGTGGGGTTAGTTAGGATTGCTAGCGATTGGGACTGCTGATAGCTTCCTCACCCAATCGATGAGTCGTTTAGTGGGTTGTGGGTGGCCATTAGCCCCTTCGCGGGCCAATCGTGGTTGCCATGGTGTCGGTGCTGGTTTTGGCACTACTCGATTTTGATAAGCCATTTGTGGTTGAATGTGATGCTTTCAGTGTAAGGATTGGAGCCGTCTTGATGCAACAAGAGGCCCGTGGCTTACCTCAGCAAGGCATTATTCGAAAGATCAAAGCAATTGTCGACATACAAGCGAGAGACCATTTTGCATGCTCTCACTAAATGGCGATCTTACCTCATTGAGCAGCGAATTCAATTGCTGGAGGAGTTGAGTAGAGATCCACCAAGCCACCTTGAACTTGAGACGGGTGATGGGATTATTCTTGAGCAGGGACTGCTTTGAGTACCCACGAGTCCAAAGCTTTGACGGACCTTGATCTCCCACTTCCATGACTCACGTTCGGCGGGTCACAAAGGCACACTCCGCACCCACAAGAGGATGGCCACCTAGGTGCCCTTTAGAGCTAATGTGAAGCAATATGTACGAAAATTTGAAATCTACCGAAGGGCAAAGACGGAGACAATGAAGCCGGTGAGGCTGATGCAACAATTACTGATTCCTAAGCAAATCTAGGAGGATATCTCCATGGACTTTCTCAAGAGGCTACTGAAGGTCAAGGGGTAGTCCATGGCATTGGTGGTTGTGGACTGGTTGAGTAACTATGCATATTTTATGGAATCGGTGCACCTGTTTTCAGCAAAAGGGGTTACTGAAATTTTTGTGTAGGAAGTGACTCATTTGTATGGCATGCCCAAGTATATCATTTTAGATCGAAAGATCTTCATCAACAATTTCTAGATGAAATTCTTCAAGTTGTAGGGTGTCAAAGCTTGATCTAAGTTTAGGATACCACCTGCAAAACGACGGGTAAAGTAAAGTGGTAAATCGTGCATGGAGCAATACCTTCGTTGTTTTGTGGTGGACCGACTGAAAGATTGTGAAAAAATCCCTAGACACACATATGTATCTAAACACTAGGCAATGATCTCGCTCGTTCGCTTAATTAAAAATTGGAAGAAATATTAAAAATGAAAGCAGAGATGAACACCAAGATTTTAACGTGGAAAAACCCAAACGGGAGAAAACCACGGATCCAAACTCGGATCAAAACCAATCACTAGAATAGTAGCAGTTACAAGACTAACTCATAAAACAACCCGTCGATCCAAACGACTTTGTTCCTCTCAGTCTTGATCGCTAGAATCCACGATTCACTGCTTCTCGTGATTGAAGTCCAATCTCAGTAACCCTTGAGATTGATCTTTCGTCTAGATAGCCCTTAAGACGAAAGATTAAGATTTGTAGATGAGTGGAACCTTGTTAGTTGAAGAACCGATGTAGCCTCAAGAAGTCTCCTTCAATAATGCTTCTTCAACTACCCTAGAGATAGGGTTTCACAATCCTTATATATGATCTCCAAGATAGAGCCAAATCCAAGTCTTATCCGTACTCACGAAAGTCCAATTTTATCAAACTTTGTTGGTGCATTCGAACGCGGCCCGGGTGCGTTCGAACAGCATGACATGAACTCAGGTGCGTTCGAACGCGACAACTTGAATTCTTCAAGTTGCGTTCGAACGCGTTTGTGAATGCAGCTCTCGGTCTGTGTGAACGCAGTACCCGCGTTCGAACGTGTTTGTGAACACGGCTCTCTGTCTGTGTGAACGCAGTACCCACGTTCGAACGCGTTTGTAAACGCGGCTCTCTGTTTGTGTGAATGCAGTACCCACATTTGAACGCATTTGTGAACGCGACTCTCTGTCTGTGTGAACACAGATTCCGCGTTCGAACGCGTTTGTGAACGCGGTGTGAACTCGACGGCTTTTCTCCAATAATCTTGCAATTCTTCAAACCAGAGATATTCTAGACTTGTGTAAAGCTCATATACATGAAAAAATACACTTAGAATATTTTGTACACAATTGCCAACAAATAAAAACCTAACAATCTCCCCCTTTGGCAATTTGTGACAAAACACCTAGGTTACAAGTTATTACAAAGACTTCAAATGAGCAATCAACAAGACTAGAATATTTTGCACATCAATCCCTACAAATAAACATACACCAATCCAAGATCAAGTGAAAATAACTTGAAATGAATAAACAATCCAACCACAAGTTATCAATGGAGCATAAGTTCAAAAGTACTTAAACAGACAAGTTCACAATTTCTCCAAGCAAAGTTATAAGCAAGATTAGAAAGACAGAAAGACTCTAATAAACAATCCAACCACAAGTTATCAATGGAGCATAAGTTCAAAAGTACTTAAACAGACAAGTTCACAATTTCTCCAAGCAAAATTATAAGCAAGATTAGAAAGACAGAAAGACTCTAATAAACTCCCCCTAGACACCTAGACACTCTCCCCCTTTTTGCCACAAATGCCAAAGACTAGGAACTCGGAGGAAACTAACGCTGAAGAATCGTCAACACAGAGTCAAGTACAGTCCCCTGACGAGCTTGCTCAGCTCATAAATCAGTCACTGCCGAATAGAGATCCCGCACTTGAGTACTAAGCTGATCGAAATGATTAGAGTACTGTGGTAACTCCCCCTCAGAGTGAGATGTGTCACCGTCAGAGCGATCATCAGAACTGTCAGGGTGCGATAAGCGACCAGCGGCGGAAGAGGACGGCTTGAGAGGAGACGACTGGTCGTGAGCTTGACTCCGCTTAAGAGTAATCTGATCCAACGGTTTGTGCGAAGTAATGGAAGGTTCTGAAGCATCCACACGCACCCCACTCTGAATGCACAAATTCGTAATAAAGATGCCAAACGGTAACCTTTCACGAGGTGCTTCTTTCTGTGTAGCTATGAGAATCGAATCATAAATCACCGCAGCCAAATCAACAGAGACTCCAGATAACATTGCATGAAGAAGGAATGCACGATCCAGACTGAAACTGGAATGTCGAGTCTTAGGAGTAACGTTGGACAAACAAAACAGGTGAAGCATGCGAGTCACTGGTGTCAGTTTCGCATGCGGCATCATGTTTCCCTTCCAACGTTCCCCTTTGATCAGTACTGTGCCAGCATATTCATCGACATCAGGAAGTGGAGCAGACGTAGGATACTGGAACTCACCATCAGGAAGACGAAGTTCAGCGCGAATAACATCAGAGTCCAAGTATACAGACACCCCACGAATAGTAGAACGAATACAGCGTTCTAAAACTGTGGCATTACAAAAGAATTCGCGAACAACTTCCACATAAGCAGTCCCGCTCATCCGACACATCGATAACCATCCTCGCTCAGTAAATATCTGTTCGATCCCCAAAGATGAAAAATCGGAAATGACCACGGGTCGTTCACAAATAATAGGACGGGTGCCAAAATTATGTTTGTATCGTCCTGCAGCCGTTGAAGTAGAAAACTTTGGGGCCAAAGATGGTGACGAAGGCGGCCTAGGTTTCTTGGAAACTGCAGCTTTCCTAGGCATTCTTGAGGAAGAAACAAGATGCAAGTTTCAATACATGCCCAAAGCAACCAAAAAAAAAAGAAATCAAAAAGAAATCAAGAAACCATGAAGGACCTAAATGAAATCCATCATCCACTTGAAAACGCTAAGATATCACGTTCAATCACACAAGAAACATCAAGATAGTAACTTTAACGTGATCAAAACTTGAAAACGCACGAAATCAATCAAGATCAAAAGACTTAATTGAATAAAAAAATAGGAAAATTGATTGATGATCATACCTCGCAAAAGTGAAGAAAAACTCAGAAATTCGGCCGAAAGATGCAAGATCGAGAGGAGAACTACCCTCTAAAAGGGTTTGTAGTGAGAAATTTGATGAAAAATACCAAGATCTTGAAGATTTGAGAGGGAGGAAATGATGGGTTTCTAGGGTTTGGAAGATGGAAGATGAAAACCCTTGGGTTCGAACGCAATATTTAAAGAATCCTTGAGGGCGTTCGAACGCACAAGTCTGCGCGTTCAAACGCGCCAGTCACCGCGTTTGAACTCAAAAATCTGCGTTCGAACGCCCTTTTTTTTTAAGTAAAAAGTCTAAAAAAAACAAAAAATCTTTTTGGAGATGCACTTCTAGAAATTCAAAATAGATTCAAGACATAGAATATGACAATCGAATGAAATAAGTCATACACAGATCAACCAAATCATCAAAAGCATATTATAATTAATTCTAATGCATCACTCAAAATTAAATTAATCTTGATTGATCATAACAATATACATATGCAAGGTGAGCATAGATAATATGAAACATTCTTCTTAAATAAACTTTCCTATTTAAACAATGATACAACACAGTAGTCAAACCGACTTAGTATTTAAATTTGCACTTTTCGACTTATTCGCCATAATCGAACAGGAATTTTTCCTGTATTGTTTTTTTATATACATAAACCATATAGGTGCAATGATGATTTTCACACATGAGTAGGTAGCCCTTTTCTTATAGTACAAATCAAACAATGTGCAAGAATATATACACATCTATCATTTTTTTTTTGAATTTGCATGTAATGTACTGAGTCAAACTGGACTCGAAACAAGACGGCTTTCACACTAACTCAGTGTAGCCCTTTTCAATTAACATATTTTTTATGACTAAGCATGAGGTCAAACTGTGCAAATCAAAGTTAATAGTGAGCTATTTAAAAAAAAAATTCATGATATCATGCTCACACAAGAATACACATACGTTATGAGTGCATTAAAATTTTTATTATTATAGAAGTCGAGGGAGTGACAAAATCAAAATTGAAACAATATACTACAAGATGACAAAATTGACTATAATAACTCATAATCAAGAGAAAAATCATATTTTTATGTCAAGAGTATATAATTGAATCTAGGAGTGCATCAATTTTTATTTTTTTATTTTTTATTTTTTATATTTTTTTTTAGCAAAAACTCTCGACAAATCTGAAACTAAAACCAAAGAAAATTTCAGAGTAAAAAAAACCTAAAAAAAATGAAACGAAATAATAAGAAACTCGCAAACTAAAACCCAAATCAATCCAAAGCACAAATCCCTAAAGAAGTACGAAGATATTGAAATCTCTGTAAATCCAAAGGTTTTGTAAACAAATCACCCAACTATTTCTCCGTATCAACATGTTCTAGTGGTATTGTTTTGTCTTGTTACATTTCAGATTATGTGAAGTTCTAACAACATAGCAATTATCAGATGTTCTAGATCCAAAACATATAACATTACCATCATGATCTAGAATAGTACAATCATTTTTAGAGAATTTTATCTCATAACCTTCATCACAAAATTGAATGATGCTTAATAAATTTGCTTTCAAGCCATTAACATAAAGAACATTTTCGAGACTAGGAATACCTGGAGTACTTACCTTTCCTTTACCTATTACCTTGGATGAGTTACCATCTCCAAATGTCACAACTCCCCCTTCATATTCTTCGAGATTAGAAAATAAGGATTTGTCGCCTGACATATGTCTTGAACAGCCACCGCTAAATGCCACAAGTCAGAATTTAAAGCTTTCAAGGCAGTATGTACAACATAACATTTCAAGTCACTTTTCTTGACCCATATGGCCTTTGTTTTCATCCCATAAATGAAAGCACTTCTAAGTTTTTGCAAAAATTTGCAATGGGGTCGAATATGCCCTAGAATGCCGCAATGAAAGCATGTTGGAACAAACCCTTTTCTACTCACCTTTTGTCGAGGAAGAGTTACCAGTTTGTTAATTGAACTTCAGTTTAGAGACATTTATCCAGGATTGTTTTGAAAAAACGGTTGATGACCTCAGGTTCTCTTCCTTTTGTATACCTGTAGAAACAAAGATAGTTTTATTATTATTTGAATTACCAGTGTATCCAACACCATACCTGTCTTTTCCAAAGATCTGAGCTTTTAGAATCTCGTCCAGTTTGTTCTTCCCTTTTAGAAATGTAACTTCTTTATGCAATCGCTCTAGTTCAATTTCATCAGCCTTCATTTTATTTTTCGCATTGTCAAGTTGTTCAGAAAGGTCTTTGACACGTTCAAGCTCCAATTTGTACTTCTCATCAAATTGAATTCTTTCAGATTTGATTACCTTGAGTCGTTGAAGTAGTCTAAGATTGCTTTTCTTGAGTTTAAACGACTCCAGGTACAAGTCATTATATGCCTTTTGAATTTCAGATTCATCTTCTCAGCTGGTAACATATCAAAATCAGTATCAACAACAGAGTCGGTATTAAGTAGAGAAGAGGTAAAAGCTACAAAGTTTTCTTCGTCTTTTTCAGAATCAACATTAGATTCATCTGAGTCATCCCAAGTAACTTTTATAGCTTTGCCCTTCCTCTTAAGATGATTAGGGCATTCTTGTGCGATGTGTCCAAAACCAGAACATTCAAAATATTGAACTTTATTCTCAGAACTCTTATTTTTCTGTTTGACATTGTTGTTGGTACCACCTGTATTTGAATTCACAGTATTTTTCTTTTTCACAAAGGCTTTGCTTTTCTCAAGTTTTTCAGCATTCAACTTGTTTGGCTTCCGAAAGAATTTATTAAACTTTTTGACAAACATAGTCAATATCTCAACATCTAATTTACCTTCATCATCAGACTCCACTAAATTTTGTTCAATTGTGGATAGGGTCATCCCTTTGGATTTTCTTGGTTTTGAAAGAATGGACTCAAATGTTTGTAGATTTCCTACCAATTGTTCAACTTTCATAGAATCGATATCCTTACTTTCCTCAATAGCTGTAACTTTTGCCTGAAACCTTTTTGGAAGAGACCTAAGGATCTTACAAACAATTCTATTTTCAGGAATTTTCTCTCGTAGGTTTGATACGATTCGGACTTCACCGACGTCGTCTCGAGTTTGGATTTACCTTAGGATAAGATTGAGTTTTAGGATAAGATTGAGTTTTAGGATAAGATTGTGTTTTAGGATAAGATTGAGTTTTAGGATAAGATTGTGTTTTAGGATAAGATTGAGTTGTTGGTTAGCCTATAAAAGTATGTGTAGGGCAACCAAAATTAGGAATTGATTATTGAGAATTGAGTTTGCCTTGCCTCCTTCGTCTTCTTCGCTCCCGTTCCCTCAATCTCCCCGGCGACGCCGCTTCTAATCTCCCTCGACAGGCCAATCACCCTAGTCCCTTAGGAGTGGCCCTCTTCTCCCCCTTCTTCCAATTTATCCATCGCTATCTCTAACCTTTCCATCATCCATAACCCTTCCACCATCACTTTTCCACCAGTGCCACCCCATCAACACCGGCCCTCGACAATCCACCATTACCTAGGATTTCGTGCCTTCATCCACGGAATCCAAAAACAGAGTATCCTGACGTTCGTCTACTAAACGAACGATATCTCGAGATCCCCAACTCCGATTCGCCTCAAACTAGATCCGTTGGAAAGCTCTTTTCCGGGCCTACATCATATCAAAATTTCACAGCGATCCAACGGTAGGATATTTCGGGATCTGATCTCAAAGTTCCGTGCAAGATCGTAACAATCTGGTATCAGGGCCATAGCACCAAAAGAGGGTTCGTATCAAGCTGGTATCAGAGCCTATAGCCGAGGAAGGATCGTAACAAGGTTGAAACTGGAGTTGACTATATCACTCATCAAATGTCTCATTCTCCTTCATACGTAGAGTTTCGAAACTAGTAGTCAACCTCTGAAGTTTCTAAGATCGTCCAAGCTTATTTTGCTATCTCACAAGTAGAAATTCTTCTAAATTCTTCTGAGGAAACACAACTAAAAATTGTATTTATTGCTTTGCTATTCCAGCCAACTTTTTCATAATTTGTCTTATCCCATGACTCAATCGGTTTCTCAATAAACTTATCATTCACCATGTACATTGGTGGACTCCAACCGTTCACAATGGCCATCCATACTTGCTCATCTATAGATTTCAAATAAGCTCTCATCCTAGCTTTCCAATATCCATAATTTGATCCATCTAGAATAGGAGGTCTAATAGATGATGGTCCATCTCTATGAAAATCCATGCCTATCTGATCTCTCTCAAAGGGTGAGAGAACCTGCTCTGATACCAATTGAAAAAATCCCTAAACACACGTATGTATCTAAACACTGGGCAATAATCTCGCTCGTTCGCTTAAGTAAAAATTGGAAGAAATATTAAAAACGAAAGCAGAGATGAACACCAAGATTTTAACGTGGAAAAACCCAAACGGGAAAAAACCACGGATCCAAACTCGGATCAAAACCAATCACTAGAATAGTAGCAGTTACAAGACTGACTCACAATCTCAGTAACCCTACGACTTTGTTCCTCTCAGTCTTGATCGCTAAAACCCATGATTCACTGCTTCTCGTGATTGAAGTCCAATCTCAGTAACCCTCGAGATTGATCTTTCGTCTAGATAGCCCTTAAGACGAAAGATTAAGATTTGTAGATGAGTGCAACCTTGTTAGTTGAAGAACCGATGTAGCCTCAATAAGTCTCCTTCAATAATGCTTCTTCAACTACCCTAGAGATAGGGTTTCACAAACCTTATATATGATCTCCAAGATAGAGCCAAATCCAAGTCTTATCCATACTCACGAAAGTCCAATTTTATCAAACTTCGTTGGTGCGTTCGAACGCTGCCCGGGTGCGTTCGAACGGCATGACTTGAACTCAGGTGCGTTTGTGAATGCAGCTCTCAGTCTGTGTGAACGCAGTACCCGCGTTCGAACGCGTTTGTGAACGCGGCTCTCTGTCTGTGTGAACGCAGTACCTGCGTTCGAACGCGTTTGTGAACGCGGCTCTCTATCTATGTGAACGCAGTACCCGCGTTCGAACACGTTTGTGAATGCGACTCTCTGTCTGTGTGAACGCAGTACCCGCGTTCGAACGCGTTTGTGAACGCGGCTCTCTGTCTGTGTGAATGCAGATTCCGCGTTCGAACGCGTTTGTGAACGTGGTGTGAACTCGACGGCTTTTCTCCAATAATCTTGCAATTCTTCAAACCAGAGATATTCTAGACTTGTGTAAAGCTCATATACATGAAAAAATACACTTAGAATATTTTGTACACAATTGCCAACAAATAAAAACCTAATAGATTGGATCAAATTCTTGCCTTGGGTTGAGTGCACATACAACACAGCTTTCCATTTGAGTAACAAGATGATCCCATTCAAGGCGGTTTATGATCACACTACACCGGAATTATATGTGTATGACTGAGATGCAACTTTTAGACCGGGCCGAAGTCGACCTCAAATTAGCCAATCGAGACGATGTGTTGTGATGTGATTTGGACCGCACTAAGTCATCTCATGCATGGATACGACCTATAGACCATTTTTTTGTTTTGTTTTGTTTTTAATTTTCTTTAAAAAAAATAAGAATTTTAGTTGTCACATTAGAACACGGGGGGGTCACGTTCGAACATGAGGAGGTTGCATTCAAACGCCTGTATACGTTCGCACGTACAAAGAACGCGAATTGTGCGTTCGAGTATGCTAGATCCATGTTCGAATGCGTTCGACGAGAATGCCTTGTTTCCAAGTTTATGATTTGTTAGTTTTGCTTATTAGGTTAGCCTTTTAATATGTGAAGACAACCTAATTGAGATTATTAATGAATATTGTGTTTTCCTTCCTTCTTCCTCTAACTCTTCCCCCTCCTCGGTCAAACCCTAGCCGTGTGCCATCTCGACATCAGTTACTCCCAATCCCCCTCGACTATCGAGTCCTCTCTCCTCCTTAGGATCTCTACCATCTACTCCCCCCTCATCCTTGTCCCATTAGAACCTTGTGCCACCATATCTCTCGCCATTATCACCACCCTCATCACCATCATCACCATCACCTATCATCTTCACCTCGACAATAATATTGCCTATTTTTGCCCTAGGTGTAGTCATAATATGTAAAGGGCATGAATATCAAAAACATAGGTCAGGAAGATATGAAATGATCCTAACTAGCTCCGTAATTTTCTAACTATGGGAGAATATTTAGAGAATATTCTTCTTCGATGGCATGGACTGTTTCCCTACATCTGAGCTTGATCAGGTAACAGACGCTCGGTTCTTATCAAGTGGTGTCAGAGCCAAAGTTTCTTGGACACCATGCCAACAACCAGATCCATGGCATCAAGAGCCAAAGTTTCTGTATTTGTGAACCTGATGTAGGCGTTTGCAAGGGCGTTCGAACGCAACCCCTTCCACGTTCGAACGCAACCTACATGAATTTTATTTAAATAAAAATAAATAACTAATGTAGTAAGAAAAGATCCTAACTAAATGTATCAGCCCACCACGCTTTCCCCACCTTGCCCTCAAGGTGTAAAGTCGGGGAAACGCTCCAAGATATAAATCTCCAACTCCCATGTCGCCTCATCGGATGGCTTGCCAAGTCACTCAACTAGAATCTCCATCTCTAATCTGGTAACGACGGTGCCTAGCAAGTACACGAATTGGCTCTATGATCTCTATCTCCTCCAATGGCTCCGGTAGAGCTGATCCAATGACCTCATGATCTTCAATGCACTCCCTTAACAATGAAACATGGAAGACAGGATGCAGCACTCTTGACCCCTCAGGCAGCTCCAAACGATATGCAATTGGACTGATACGCTATAACACCCGAAATATACCAAAGTAGCAATGTGCTAACTTTTAGTTACGCATCGGACGCAAGGTCACCTATCAATACGGTTGTACCCTCACAAACACCCAACTTCCAATGTCAAACTCTTGCTCCCGATGGCTACGATCATAAACTTGCTTCATGCGGTTCTGAGCAAGTTAGATGGGCACGCAACCTCCTCAATGTGGCGTCTCTTTCCATCAAAGCTAAGTCCACCTCCGTCCGATCTGTAGATGCCACTGCATCATAAGCGCGTAATGTCGGAGCCATGCGTCCATACACCGCCTCAAATGGAGTCATGTCAATGCTACAATGGTAGGCGGTGTTGTAAGACCACTCCGCCCATGGTAAGAACTCCAACCATCATCTCGGCATCTCTCCAATAAAGCACCTCAAGTACTACTCAATATCTCGATTGACCACCTCTGTTTGGCCGTCCATCTGTGGATGGTAGGCAAACTAAAGTTCAATCGAGTCCCTTGTAATCTGAAAAACTCTATCCAAAAGTAGCTCATAAATACATGACCACAATCCGAGACAATCGTGTGTGGCATGCCATATAACCGAGCGACATCTCTAACAAAAATTTCAGCCACTGTCTTGGCTGAAAATGGATGTGGCAATGCAGAAAAGTGTGCATACTTGCTCAATCTTTCAACCGCCACAAAGATAATGGAATACCACGTATTAGCGGAAGACCCTTGATGAAATCTATAGAAATGTCTTCCCAAACATGATCTGGTATAGGTAAAGGCTGTAGTAATCCAATCGGTTTTAATGTGGTTGTCTTAGCCCTTTGACAAACTTCCCAAGCATGGACAAAACTCCTCACATCATGTCTCAATCCTGGCCACATGCAACTCTGAGATATCCTCCTATAAGTTCTCAAGACACCCTCATGACCATCCTCTAGAGTTTGGTGGAAGTACTCCAATAATTTCTGCCACAATCCATCATTTGTGGGCACACAAATGCATCCGCGGTCCAGCAGCAAACAGCCTCAGTTCTCCAACTCTGGATGGCGCTCTGAATCATCCAATACCACCTATAACAATTTCAAAATATCTGGGTCAGATGTACATGCATACCTCAGCTTGTCAAGGAAAGGAAGTGTAGGAGAAGAATATGCTGCGAGCTCGGTGGAATCGGGTTGGCGCGATAGTGCACCTGCCGCTCTATTTTCCGTTCCCTTTTTGTATTGCATTTCATAATCATACCCCAGCAATTTGGTGACCCATCTCTGTTGTGCCAGAGTGTGAATACGCTGTCCCATAAAATATGAAATGCTCTTTTGATCGGTTCGGATAATGAATTGTCTACCGATCAAATAAGGCCTCCACTTTGTCACCGCATATAGAATTGCTAACATCTCTCTCTCATAAATCGATAATTGTTGAGATTTTTGTGATAGAGCCTTACTAACAAAGGCTATGGGACGTCCATCTTGTATTAGTATAGCTTCTATGCCAACTCCCGACACATCACACTTCACAACGAACTCTTTGGTAAAGTCTGGTAGAGCTAGAACAGGCGCTGTTGTCATTACTATTTTCAAATTTTCAAAGGCTGTAGTGGCTTCATCCGTCCATCTAAAAGAGTCATTCTTCAAGAAAGAAGTGAGAGGAGCAGCGATCTTGCCATACCTGGCGATGAAGCGGCGATAATACGAGGTTAGCACTAAAAATACTCGCAATCCTGTGGTAGTAGTAGGTATCGGCCAAGCGGTTATGCGTGCTACCTTTGAGGATGCGCCGCTACACCTTCCGTTGAGATGATGTGGCCTATACTCCACTTGTGGTACTCCCCATAAGTACTTAGAATTCTTGATCTTTAGCTAGTTTTGCTTCAACAAATTCAGCATCCTCCAAATGCCGCCAATGCTCTAATTCAGTTCTACTATACACCAAAATGTCGTCAAAGAATACCAAAACATACTTTCGCAGTAGAGGCCAAAAAATATCATTCATATGGCCTTAAAAAGTAGCTAGAGCATTGGTGAGACTAAAGGGCATCACTCGAAACTCGTAATGTCCGGAGTCTGAAATGTTGTTTTATGCACATCCGCTGGGTGAACTCTTATTTGATGGTACCCGGCCCTCAAGTCAAGCTTGCTGAATATGGTCGCCCTTGCTAGCTCGTCCAACAGCTCCTCTATGACCAGAATGGGATACCGATTCTTGACAGTAATAGCATTTAGTGCCCAATAGTCAACACAAAAATGCCATATCCCGTCCTTCTTTCGCACCAATAGCACGGGCGATGAGTAAGAGCTATGACTTGGTTGTATGAGACCTTGCTCCAACATCTCATCTACCATCTTGGAGATAACTTCCTTTTGCACATGTGGGTACCGATATGGCCTCACCTTCACCAATGCAGCCCCGGCCACAATCTCTATGCGATGATTCCCCATTCTCCTCGGTGGCAACTCTTTTGGTTCCTCAAACAGTCCAGCAAATTTATCTAATAAATTAAACAACTCTATGGTAGTATCTAGACTCATTTGAGGCTCATCTCCTGTTGGTCCTAACTAAAGAAGATAGGCCAAATCACTCGCACATGGCAGCCCCACCATCGGCTGCATCGTAGGAATCGACGGAGATCGAACACCATCAAGCCGCACATCTTTATTTCCTTACTTAAATTTTATCCACATGCTCCGAAAATCAAAAGTGACAGGTCCCAAGTTTTGTAACCACTAAGTGCCTAGGACAATATCCGCTTCTTGCAGCGCCAATGGATACAAGTCCACAATAATTTCCTATACTGACCTAGTGACACAAGCTTTTCGCTCGAAGCTTCGTGCCGTCTTTTATAGCAATCGTATACCGACCTGGTGACACAAGCTTTCCGCCCGAAGCTTCGTGCTGTCTTCTATAGCAACATCAAACCCCACGGTCGGTTCAACATCTAAGCCCAATCTCCTCACTAACCTCTCATCTAGAAAGTTGTGTGTACTTTCTGAATCGATGAGGATATGCACACAATGCTTTCTAACGAGTCCATCTACCCGCAATGTCCTCGGCACGGAAGTACCCGAATATGCATGCATCGATATTTCAACTTGGACATCTTCCTCCACACCCTCATCAACGACCTCCTCATGGACCTCCTCTGAACTCTCTCCATCATCAATAACCTCATCGTCCTCTTCAAGACCATCGATGAGCATCACACTCCCGATCGGTTTGGAACACCGATGTCCGAGGGTGAAATGTTCATCACATTGAAAGCAAAGGCCTTTCACTCTTCGCTCCTCCACCTGGGCAGGTGTGGGAGTTCGAACGGGTGGTCTTGTGGCTCCTCTAACATTGGAAAAATGTCTCAAAGGTGGCCATGGTCTAGTACTAGCAGCCGCTGTCTTTAAACCCACAAAATTTCCAACCGACATTCTAGGCACAAACCGCCCATCTCGGTTGCCCAAACAAAGAGCACGAACATCTGCCTGTATCTCCTCTCACAGCCTTGAAATGAATGTGCTCATTAATGTCGGTTCGGGCCAAGGTGGCTCATAATGACTTAATAACTCTTTCAAATTCTGCTTGGTACTCTAATACAGTCGTCCTTTGAACTATCTTGGTTAATGTGAAATCTTCATATGCCGCTGTCCCAAATCTGTGTGTAATCCTCCTATAAAAGTCAGCCTAACTGATAAATCTTTCACCACGAATAACCGATCTATTCCAATGCAATGCCTGTTCCTTGGAGGTGAAAGCTAGCCATTTGGACCTTTGCGTGCTTCGTTGTCCCTTGACAATCAAAGTATTGTTCAACTTGAAACACCCAATCCATTGGATCACCGCCTTAGAATTTTGGAAAGTTCAAGCGTGCAGTTCGCGAAAAATCCTTGGTTCATGTCTGAACCTTTGTGCATGTTGATCTCCTTCTCTAAATCCTCGAGCACATCCATAACCATCTCCGAAGGGATCAGCCTCATCCTCAAAGTGCCAATCCTCCTCATCGACGAAGCATATTGGTGCCACTCGCTTCTTGGGTTCCACCACCGTTGGTCTTGGGTTTTGTAATGGAGGTAGGCGATGATGTGTAGGGATAGGTAAAAGAGGATCATTGACACTAACATGTCGCACTTGGACCTATGGGGTATCGGCTCAGTGTGGTCCCACCACTAGTCCTTCTTTAGGCACCGATCTTCATCGAGGAGATGACGAAGCCGATCGATTCATGACATATTCTTTTAATGCATTATGATCATTCTGCATTGTGTCAACTCTATGCAGCAATGTTTGGAACATGCCCCTAAGTTTCTTCGCCAAGCCCATATTCACACCCATGGACGTTGGTTGACTCAGTCCTACTGTGGTTGCTCCAAAAGAATCGGCCTCACGGTTAGGGTTATCGTGGGTTGAGTCTTCCCTTATCGGTGTGCTCTCCATTTGTCTCCTTGTTGATGTCATCTTCTTGGTTTCCACCATTAATGGTGGTCTGAGGTTCACTTGGCTCTGATACCACTGATAGGGTTATGAAACAATTCGTTCAAAATATGAATTTATTGTAGAAAATAGTCTGCGGTATCGAGGGAAAATATTTACCAAAAGTTCTTTGGTAGTCAAAAAATTACAAATTGAAGTGGAATCGATCCGTAACTCCCTGATCTACATTTTTTGTATTTACGCCCTTCATATATTCAAACTTCAACTAGGACGAAAATACGATATAATGCAGATGATGGTGGTGGTGACGAGTGGAGTGGAAGTTAGGGTTATGGATGATAATAGAGATGAGAGTGGATGGTGGATATTGTTTAAGGGATAAAGATGAAGGGAAAGAAGTGGTCGAGATCCCAAAGAAAAGGGGGACTCCAACAGACAAGGAAGATTAGAAGTTAGGAGAGACCTTGCCAACGGTAGAGGTGGTAGATTGGTAAAGAGGGAGGAGGGAGATAAGGGTAGAGAGAAGATAGAGAGGCAAGAAACTAATATTCCAATAGCATAATGAATTTGGCTGCCATCCACACCTTTATGGAGGCTAGCCAATAAGCCCTAATAACCATAACTAACCCTAATCCTAGTGGAATCCCGTCGATCGCGTTCGAACGCACAAAAGTCATTCTCTGTATGTGCGAACGCGATGCAAGGGTTCGAACGAGCCCTGCCGCGTTCGAATGCTCCCCACTGCATTCAAACTCGCCCATCATGTTCGAACGCGCATTTCACGCTATTTGTATTTGCGAAAGCGCATTTCGCGTTCTCTGTATTTTTGAACCTGATGCAGGTGTTCGCAAGTGCATTCAAACGCAACCCCTTTCGCATTCGAACGCGACCTATAGGAATTTTATTTTAATAAAAATAAACAACTAGTGCAATAAGAAGAGACTCTAACAAGGTGTATCAAAGGACTATTTACCTCAACTTTCCACCCATTGAACGGAGGAGATCCGCTCGATTGGGTTTATTGAGCGGAGCAATTCTTCAAGTACTAGCGAACACCTAATGCACAAAAGGTGTTGCTAGCATCTTTCTATCTCAAAGATACCGCCATCCGATAGTACTAAGCCATGAACCGAGCTCAGCCCTATTGGACGTAGGAGGAGTTCGCTGATGTTATTTGTGCCCGATTTGGACCCTCTAGTTATGAAGATTTCCAATTTTCTCTCACCAAGCTAACTCAAAGAACTATAGTGAGAGCATATCAAGAGGAGTTTGAGCATGTAAGCAATCGAGTGCGGGGTTGGTTGGACTCCCAACTCAAAATCACATTCATTAGCGGCCTTAGGTGGGACATTCAAGCCAAAGTGAAGGCTGCTCGACCAACCACATTGTTTGAGGCTTTTGCCATAGCTTAGTTGATGGAAGAGAAGCATTTGGAGCTTCAGTTGGTAGCAAAAGGGGGCTAGAGCACCAGAGAGTTTAGAGGAGTACCTTAGCTAACTACAGCCACACATCAAGTGCCGACGACTCTACTAAGGACAACAGGTGCAAGATTGCTCCCATGGCCACAACCAAAGGTGAGGGGACCTCCCCAAGCTACCATGAGAAGACTTACCCCAGCCCAAGTTAAAGAAAGAAGAGCTAAAGGGCTGTGCTTTTATTGTGATGAACGATTTACTCCTAAGCACAAATGTGCCTGACCAGTGACCACAGTGATTGTGTTGGACGAAGCAGAGGATGTGGAGGAAGATGAAGTAGTGGAGGATGAATTAGAGGACTTGGTGGAAGACCAACAGGCCTTGGAGAGCAGTGAGGAGGTCCACGTTGAGATCTCCATGCATGCCTACACCGGCTTTAATGCACCAAGGACGCTTCGGGTTGACGGCACCGTGAAGAATCAAATAGTGAGGATCCTCATCGACACCAGGAGTACCCACAACTTCATGTATGAACATATGGTCAAGAATATAGGAATGGCTACAGATGCTACCTTTGGATTCGATGTAGCACTTGGAGACAGCACGAAGCTCTGGGCAAATGACGTATACCGAGGTGTTCTTTTGAAGATTCAAGGCAGTTCCTTCACCTTGGATCTTCACCCCTTGACCTTACGATAGCTGACATTATATTGAGGACCCAATGGATGCAAAGTTTGGAGCTGGTGACCTTTGACTTTTCAGAAATATGGATGGATTTCAAGCGAAGTGACAAACTAGTGTAGTAAGATGGAATTTGACCACAACTTGGGGCCTAACTTCAGCCGATTGTGGGACTGTTAAGGGCTAGTTGCCATGGCCTTCGTATGCAACTAATTCAAAGCCAAGTGGGCTATACAAAGGAAGAAGAAGTACCCACTGATCTGTCCAGCATATTGAAGGAATTCAGTGAGGTGTATGAAGAACCATGCGGCATGCCGCCGGCTCGACCCCAAGACCATCGCATTGAGATTACTCTCGGAGATGAGCCAACTAATGTACGACTGTATTGGTACCCATTTATGCAAAAGGAGGAGATCACAAGTCTTGTGAATGAGATGTTGGATAACAGAATCATCCAATTGAGCCGGAGCTCGTACTCATCACTAGTGCTCCTAGTGCAGAAGAAGGACGGCATATGACGATTTTGCGTGGACTACCGTACACTGAATGCCATCACAGTGAAGGATAGATATCCTATAACTATAATTGAAGAATTGTTAGATGAGCTTTTGGGGGCCTCCTACTTTAGCAAGTTAAACTTGTGAGCTGGCTACCACCAAATCCAAGTGAGACCCTAGGATGTGCACAAGACCGTATTTCGCACACATGACGGGCATTATGAGTTCAAGGTCATGCCTTTTGGACTCACTAATGTCCCCTCCACCTTCCAAGGTTGATGAACGACGTCTTTAGGACATTATTAAGGTGGTATGTAGTTGTCTTTCTTGATGGCATCCTTGTGTACAGCTGCTCATGGAAGGAGCATCTTGTCCACCTCCGTGAAGTGTTGCAATTTTTGAAAAACAATGGTCCGAAGGTGAAGGAGTCTGTTAGGTTTTTAATTATTGGCAATTGTGTACAAAATATTCTAAATGTATTTTTACATGTATATGAGCTCTATACGAGTCTAGAATATATCTGGTTTGAAGAATTGCAAAATTATTGGAGAAAAGCTGTTGAGTTCACACCGCGTTCACAAACGCATTCGCATGCGGGTTTTTGCGTTCACACAGACTGAGAGCTGCATTCAAAAACGCTTTCAAATAAGGGTACTGCGTTCACACAGACCTACGACTGCGTTCACAAACGTGTTCGAATGTAACCTAAAAAATTTAAGTTGTCGCGTTCAAACGCACTCGGGCCCGTTCGAACGCACCTGAGATCAAGTCATGTCGTTCGAACACACCCGGGCCGCGTTCGAACGCACCAACGAAGTTTGATAAAATTGGACTTTCGTGAGTACAGATAAGACTTGGATTTGGCTCTATCTTGGAGATCATATATAAGGATTGTGATGCCCTATCTCTAGTGTGGTTGAAGAAGCATTATTGAAGGAGACTTCTTGAGGCTACATCGGTTCTTCAACTAACAAGGTTCCACTCATCATCAAAAGTTAATCTTTCGTCTTAAGGGCTATCTAGATGGAAGATCAATCTCGAGGGTTACTGAGGTTGGACTTCAATCACGAGAAGCAATGAATTGTGAGTTTTATCGAGCAAGACTGAGAGGAACAAAGTCGTTTGGATCGACGGGTTGTTTTGTGAGTCAGTCTTGTAACTGCTACTATTCTAGTGATTGGTTTTGATCTAAGTTTGGATCCGTGGTTTTTTCCCGTTTGGGTTTTTCTACGTTAAAATCTTAGCGTTCATCTCTGCTTTCATTCCTAATATTTCTACGGACTTTTACTTAAGCGAACGAGTGATATCATTGCCTAGTATTTAGATACATACTTGTGTCTAGGGGTTTTTCAATTGGTATCAGAGCATGTTCTCTCATCCCTTGAGAGAGATCAGATAGGCATGGATTTTTATAGAGATGGACCTTCATCTATTAGACCTTCTATCCTAGATGAATCAAATTATGAATATTGGAAAGCTAGGATGAGAGCTTACTTGACGTCTATCGATGAACGAGTATGGTTTGCCGTTGTGAACGGTTGGAGTCCACCAATGTACATGGTGGTTGATAAACTTACTGATAAACCGATAGGGTCATGGGATAGGTCAGACTATGAAAAAGTTAGATGGAATAGCAAGGCAATAAATGCAATTTTTAGTTGTGTTTCCTTGGAAGAATTTAGAAGAATTTCTACTTGTGAGATAGCAAAAGAAGCTTGGACAATCTTAGAAACTACTGACGAAAGAACGATGGCTATAAAACTTTCTAAATTTCAGAGGTTGACTACTAGTTTTGAAACTCTACGTATGGAGGAGAATGAGACATTTGATGAGTTCTATGCAAAGCTGAGTGATATAGTCAACTCCAATTTCAACCTAGGAGAGAAAATTCCTAAAAACAGCATTGTCCGTAAGATCCTTAGGTCTCTTCTAGAGAGGTTTCAGGCGAAAGTTACAGCTATTGAGGAAAGTAAGGACATCGATTCTATGAAAGTTGAACAATTGATAGGAAATCTACAAACATTTGAGTCCAATCTCTATCCACAGTTGAAGAAATTATAGAGGAGTCTAATGATGAAGGTGATTTAGATGTTGAGATGTTGGCCATGTTCGTCAAAAAGTTTAATAAAATCTTTTAGAAGCCAAACAAGATGAATGCTGAAAAACTTGAGAAAAGCAAAACCTTTGTGAAAACGAAGAATACTGTGAATTCAAATATAGGTGTGAGTAACAACAGTGTCAAACAGAAAAATAAGAATTCTGAGAATAAAGTTCGATGTTTTGAATGTTTTGGTTTTGGACACATAGCACAAGAATGTCCTAATCGCCTTAAGAAGAAAGGTGAAGCTATGAAAGTTACTTGGGATGACTCAGATGAATATGATGATGATTCTGGAAAAGACGAAGAAAACTTTGTTGCTTTTGCCTCTTCTCTACTTAATATCGATTCTGTTGTTGATACTAATAGTACAGATGATCAGGATATGTTACCAGCTGAGGAAGATGAATTAGAAATTCAAAAGACATATAATGACCTATACTTGGAGTCATTTAAACTCAAGAAAAGCAATCTTAGACTACTTCAACGACTCAAGGTAATCGAACTAGAAAGATTTCAATTTGAGGAGAAGTACAAATTAGAACTTGAACGTGTCAAAGACCTTTCTGAACAACTTGACAATGCAAAAAATAAAATGAAGGCTGATGAAATTGAACTAGAGCGACTGAATAAGAAAGTGACATTTCTAAAAGGGAAGAACAAACTTGACGAGATTCTAAAGGCTCAGATCTCTGGAAAAGATAGGTATGGTGTTGGATACACTAGTAATTCAAATAATAATAAAATTGTCTTCGTTTCTGCAGGTATACAAAAGGAAGAATATTTGAAGTCATCAACCGCATTTACAAAGCAATTCTAGATGAATGCTTTTAAACTGAAGGTAAATCTACAAACTGGTGAATCGTCAACGGCACCAAAGGTAAACTTTAGTCACACTCCTTGACAAAAGGTGAGTAGAAAAAGATTTGTTGCAACATGCTATCATTGCAGCATTCTATGGCATATTCGACCTCACTGCAAATTTTTGCAAAAACCTAGAATTGCTTTCATTTATGGGATGAAAACAAATGCCATATAGGTCAAGAAAAGTGATTTGAAATGTTATGTTGTGCATACAGCCTTGAAAGCTTTAAATTCTGATTTGTGGTATTTAGACAGTGGCTGTTCAAGACATATGTCGGGTGATAAGTCGTTATTTTCTAATCTTGAAAAACATGAAGGGGGGGTTGTGACATTCGGAGATGGTAATTCATCCAAGGTAATAGGTAAAGGAAAGGTAAGTTCTCCGGGGGTTCCTATTCTTGAAAATATTCTTTATGTTAAGGGCTTGAAAGCAAATCTTCTGTGCATCAGTCAATTTTGTGATGAAGATTATGCGGTAAAATTCTCCAAAAATGATTGTACTATTCTAGATCATGGTGGTAATGCTATATGTTATGGATCTAGAACATCTGATAATTTCTATGTTGTTGGAACGTCACATAAACTGAAATGTAACAGTGCCTCTTTCGACATTGTAGATCTTTGGCATCAACGTCTTGGACATGTGAATCACAAGGAATTATTTACTCTGTCCAAACAAGAAGTGGTAAGAGGAATACCTAAGATGAAAGAAATGTCAAAAAGAGTGTGCGGTTCGTGTCAAATTGGAAAACACATTCGGATCTCACACAAGAAGGGGATTGTTAAAAGAAAGAACCGAGTTGTGCAGGAAATGGCTAGGGTTATGCTTCACGCTAAAAAGGTTACTCAAAGATTTTGGGCAGAGGCGGTCAATACAGCAGTACATGTGATAAATCGTGTTTATCTAAGACTAGGTACAAAAATGACTGCTTATGAAATCTGGAAAGGTAAGAAACCTAGTATTAAATATTTTTGAGTTTTTGGTAGTAAATGTTATATCTTGCGTGATCGAGAATATTTGACTAAATTTGACACTAGAAGTAGCGAAGGCATCTTCTTAGGGTATTCAAATAATAGCAGAGCCTAAAGAGTATTTAATCTTGACACTTCTACTGTTATGGAATCTACTAATGTTATGGTAGATGAATCCACGACTGATTTAACTAAAGCTACTTCTATTTCTGTTTCTGCACATACATATGACGAAGAAATAGGAAATGAGCTTGATTTGGAAATTGAGAATCAGGACGAGGACAAAGTTGAAATGAACAAAGATGATTGGAACGTACCAGAACCATCTGCCAGAGTAAAATCAAATCATCCAGTGTCACAAGTGATCGGAGACGTGAATGAACCAATTAAGACAAGACGACAAATCCAAAGTGAGGTATCATTTACTTGTTATACATATTCTTTTGAACCTAAAAATGTGAAGGAAGCATTGTTAGACGATTCTTGGGTTAATGCTATGCATGAGGAATTAGAGCAATTTTCTAGGAATGATGTTTGGTATTTAGTTCCTAGACCTAAGAATGTGAACGTTATTGGAACAAAATGGATTACAAGAATAAAAGTGATGAACATGGCAATATAGTTCGAAATAAAGCTAGACTCGTAGCACAGGGATATACTCAGGTTGAGGGTATAGATTTTGATGAGACATTTACTCCTGTTGCTAGATTAGAATCTATTCGTATACTACTTGCTATTGCTTGTCACTTAAAATTTAAATTGTTTCAAATGGATATTAAAAGTGCTTTCTTGAATGGTACTCTGAATGAAGATGTTTATGTGGAACAACCGAAAGGGTTCGAAGATCAAAAATTTCCTTCTCATGTGTTTAAACTGAAAAAGGTCCTCTACGGGCTAAAACAAGCTCCAAGAGCTTGGTATGAGAAGTTGACCAATTTTTTAGTGGATGCGGGTTCACTCGAGGGAGAGTGGACAAGACATTGTTAATTAGATGGTCGAGCAAGAGTTTAGTTATGGTACAAATATATGTGGATGATATTGTCTTCGGAGCAACGAGTCAATCATTAGCTAAGGAATTTGCAGATCTTATGTATAGTCATTTTGAGATGAGCATGATGGGTGAGTTAAAGTTCTTTTTGGGACTTCAAATTACTCAATTGGAAAGAGGGATATTTATCGCTTAAACCAAGTATGCTAAGGATCTTGTGATTAAATTTGGTTTAGAAAATGCAAAACATGCTAGAACTCCTATGAGTACAACTACCAAACTAGGTAAGGATATTTTAGAAAAAAGTGTTGATCAAACACTGTATAGGAGCATGATTGGTAGTCTTTTGTACTTAATTGCTAGTAGACCAGACATTGCA
Organism: Typha latifolia; assembly: GCF_019914945.1. NCBI lineage: Eukaryota > Viridiplantae > Streptophyta > Magnoliopsida > Poales > Typhaceae > Typha > Typha latifolia. The sequence continues at coordinate 1,509,857 of NC_133097.1, forward strand.
TTTAGTGTTGGTGTGTGTGCTAGGTTTCAGTCTAAACCTAAGGGGACACATTTGTTTGATGTGAAACGTATCATAAAATATGTCGGTGGCACAGTTGACTTAGGTATCTAGTTTACGTATGACTCGGGAGCTATCATATCTGGATACACGGATTCTAATTGGGCAGGTTCATGTGATGATAGAAAAAGTACCTCAAAAAATCCTGTTCAACACTCGCGTACAAAACATATTGATATCCGATATCATTTTATACATGAGTTAGTTGAAGACAAAACAATAGCACTTGAACATGTTGAGACGGAGAAACAGTTAGGTGATCTATTTACAAAACCTTTGGATTTACAGAGATTTGAGTATCTTCGTACTTCTTTAGGGATTTGTGCTTTGGATTGATTTTTTTTTTGGTTTGGTTTGCTGATACGATTCGGACTTCACCGACGTTGTCTCGAGCATGTATTCACTTTAGGAGTGTTTTTATTTCATGTTTTAGTGTTTAATTTCCATTAAAATAAGTTTTCTGTAAGTCGCGTTCGAACGCGGGTGGAGTGAGTTCGAACGCGGTTTGTGAACAGGGTTGTGAACGTGGAGAAGAGAATGTACTATGCGTTCGAACGCACTGTGAACGCCTACATCGCGTTCGCAAATCCAGAAGAGCTAATTCGGTGCGTTCGAACGTGGTCGGGCGAGTTCGAACGCGGTCGGCGAAAATTGTGTTTTAGGGTTAATGTGAGTTGTTGGTTAGCCTATAAAAAGATGTGTAGGGCAACCAAAATGAATTGATTATTGAGATTGAGTTTTGCCTTGCCTCCTTCGTCTTCTTCGCTCCCGTTCTCTCAATCCCCGGTGACGCCGCTTCTAACCTCCCTCGTCCGGCAAATCACCCTAGTCCCTTAGGGGTGGCCCTCTTCTCCCCCTTCGTCCAATCTATCCCACACTTGCCCTAATCCTTCCATCAACCACAACCCTTCCACCATCACTTTTCACCGGTGCCACCACATTAACGCTGGTCCTCCACCAACCATCATTACCTAGGATCTCGTGCCTCCATCCACGGATCCAAAACAGAGTATCCTGATGTTCGTCCACTAAATGAACGATATCTCGAGATTCCCAACTCCGATTCGCCTGAAACTAGATTTTCTGGAAAGCTCTTTTCTGGGGCTACAACATATCAAAATCTCACGTCGATCCGACGACAGCATATTATGGGATCTAATTTCAAAGTTCCGTGCCAAATCGTATCAATCTGGTATCAGAGCTCCATAGCCAGAGGTGTGATCGTAACAATCTGGTATCAGAGCCTTAGCCCCAAAGAGAAGATCGTATCAATCTGGTATCAAAGCCTTAGCCCCAAAGAGAAGACCGTATCAAGCTGGTATCAGAGCCACCTTTCCTCGAACAAGCGCTTCCAATGACGACAACCAGATCCATGGCTGCACGGCGAGATGATGAAGAAGAGATTCTCCCAATAGAGGAGGGAGAAACGATTGCAAGGACTTCCACCCGTGGAACCGCCCGATCTAATCAGAATACGGAAGAACCTAGCGTTCAAGCCATTTTGGGGTTTATTTCAGAGCAATTGGCCATCAACAACTAGATGATGATGGAGATGATGCGGGAACTACGGGCGAATGGGAAAGCACCATCGACCCCACGACGCGAGTCCACCCCCTTGAACCCACCGCCACCGGTTCAGCCTTTGCAACCACAAGAGCCGCTGCTACCACCACCCTATGGGTAGAGGCAAGCAAGGATGATTACACCAGGTCCAGTTGCAGGTGAACCCATCCGACGGGTGAACCACTATGGAGACCGCCTTGGAGATCAAGATCCGTGGGCGGGTCAATACGATCCGGAACCACAACAAGTTAATCAAAACCGAAGGAGGGATCATCAACCCTTCATGGTGCATCCTCCCCCGGTTAGACAAGGACATGATTCGGAACGAGACAATGGCATCCGTGGACAAGTCGTGCGTCTCAAATTCCCCAAGTTCAAAGGTGGTGACCCGATCGATTGGTTGTATAGGGCGGAGCAATTCTTTGCATACCAAGGAACGGTGGAAGAGTACAAGGTGACGCTTGCGAGCTTCCACCTTGAGGATGCGGCGCTTCATTGGTTTCGAGCAGCCAATGCCACTGAGGCTATCGAAACTTGGGCTAAATTTTGCGCCGATATCACACGGCGATTTGGAGCATCGGGATATGAAGACTTTGATGCTCTCCTCTCAAAGACGGTGCAAGAGACCACGGTTGGGTCATACCAAGAAGAATTTGAGAAAATTAGTAGCCGATGTCATCCACCATGGACGGATCAGCAACTTCGCAGCACCTTCATCTCCGGGTTGCGAGGTGACATACAAGCCGATGTGAGGGCTTTAAGGCCTAGAACTTTAAAGGAGGCCTTCGAAGATGCGGTGCTTATGGAAGACAAACATAGGGCCATGAAGATACACTTGAAACAGAGTTGGATGAGCCAAGGAAGCCGCAATCAAGCTCAACCAAACATAGCGGCGGGAAATACTATCGGAGTACCAAGGGTTGCTGCTACAGTGGTACCGCCTCGAGCACCCTTGAAGCCATCCCAAGATGTGAAGTATGCACCTAGAGGTCCGGGACGAGCACTCACACCAGCCCAAGTAGAAGAAAGAAGAGCCAAGGGCCTATGCTTCCGTTGTGATGAGAAGTTTGTACCCGGGCATCGCTGCGCTAAACCGATGGGATCGGTGATGCTAATCGATGGATTGGAGGAAGCGGAGGATGAGTTTGCAGCTGAAGGTGCAGATGTGGCTAGACATCAAGGAGAAGAAACTGAGGAGCAACCCGTGGAGGACATGATAGCTGAAATCTCCCTCCACGCCTATTCGGGGACAGCTGCGCCAAAAACCTTGCGGGTAAACGGGGTAGTCAAGAAAACCATAGTGAGAATCTTGATTGACACCGGGTCCACCCACAACTTCATTGACAAGAGGCTCCTTAGGAAGATTGGGCTCGAGTCGGAACCCATGGAAGGGTTCGATGTGACAATCGGAGATGGCACCACATTGCGAGCAGATTTTATTTGTGGAGGTGTAGAATTGAAGGTGCAAGGCCAAACTTTCACATTGGATCTTTATCCATTGGCCTTGCAAGGTGCCGATATTGTTTTGGGGACCCAATGGCTTCGAAGCTTGGGGCCCGTGACATTTGATTTTACAAGCCTCACATTGACGTTTTAGAGAAAAGACAAGAGAGTGCTGCTAGATGGAAGCCAACCGCTACTTGAACTTCCAAATGAAGGGGTCGCAAGGGAGCTCGCTTCTTTCTCGGCGCCCACCTATATAGTTTATGTATAAGAAAAAATAATAATAATACAGGAAAAATTCCTGTTCGGTTATGGAGAATAAGTCGAAAAGTGTAAATTTAAATACTAAGTCGGTTTGACTACTGTGTTGTATCATTGTTTAAATAGGAAAGTTTATTTAAGAAGAATGTTTCATGTTATCTATGCTCACCTTGCATATGCATATTGTTATGATCAATCAAGATTAATTTAATTTTGAGTGATGCATTAGAATTGATTATAATATGCTTTTGATGATTTGATTGATCTGTGTATAACTTATTTCATTCGATTGTCATATTCTATGTCTTGAATCTTTTTTGAATTTCTAGAGGTGCATCTCTGAAAAGATTTTTTGATTTTTTTCTTAGATTTTTTACTTAAAAAAAAGGGGGCGTTCGAACGCAAATTTTTGAGTTCGAACGCGGTGACTGGTGCGTTCGAACGCGCAGACTGGTGCGTTCGAACGCGCAGACTGGTGCGTTCGAACGCGCAGACTGGTGCGTTAGAACGCACTCGAGGATTCTTTATATATTGCGTCCGAACCCAAGGGTTTTCATCTTCCATCTTCCAAACCCTAGAAACCCTTCATTTTCTCCCTCTCAAATCTTCAAGATCTTGGTATTTTTCATCAAATTTCTCACTACAAACCCTTTTAAAGGGTCGTTCTCCTTCGGATCTAGAATCTTTCGGCCGAATTTCTTAGTTTTTCTTCACTTTTGCGAGGTATGATCATCCATCAATTTTTCTATTTTTTATTCAATTAAGTCTCTTGATCTTGATTGATTTCGTGCATTTTCGAGTTTTGATCACGTTAAAGTTACTATCTTGATGTTTCTTGTGTGATTGAATGTGATATCTTAGCGTTTTCAAGTGGATGATGGATTTCATTTAGGGCCTTCATAGTTTCTTGAATTTTTTTATTTCTTGCTATCTTTTTGTTTGCTTTGGGCATGTATTGAATCTTGCATCTTGTTTTTTTCTCAAGAATGCCTAGAAAAGCTGCAGTTTCTAAGAAACCTAGGCCGCCTTCCTCACCTACTTCGACATCTACGGCTGCGGGGCGTTACAAACACAATTTTGGCACTCAACCTGTTATTTGTGAACGGCCCGTGGTCATTTTTTATTTTTCTGCCTTAGGGATTGAACAGATCTTTACTAAGCGAGGATGGTTATTCTTGTGTCGGATGAGCGGGACTGCATATGTGGAAGTGGTTAGGGAATTTTTCAGTAATGCCGCAATTTTAGAACGTTCTATACGTTCTACTGTCCTCGGGGTTTCGATCTACTTGGACTCCGATGTTATTCGTGCAGAACTCCAACTTCCTGATGGTGAGTTCTAGTATCCGTCGTCTGCTCCACTCCCTAATGTCAATGAATTTGTTGGTACTGTGTTAATTAAAGGGGAACATTGGAAGGGCAATATGATGCCTCATGCGAAACTAACATCAGTGGCTCACATGCTTCACTTGCTTTGTCTGTACAACGTCACCCCCAAGACTCGCTATTCCAATATTAGTCCTGATCGTGCTTTCCTCCTTCATGCGATGTTGTTGGGAGTTTTTGTTGATTTGGCTGTGGTGATCTACGATTCCATTCTAATAGCTGCACAGAAAGAAGCGCCCCGTGAAGGGTTGCCATTTGGCATATTTATTACAAATTTGTGCACTCAGAGTGGTGTGCGTGTGGATGCCACGGAACCTTCTCTTACTTCGCAAAAACCATTGGATTGGATTACTCTTAAGCGGAGTCAAGCTCATTATCAGTCGTCTCCTCTCAAGCCGTCCTCTTCCGCAGTTGGACGTTCCTCACACCTTGATATTTCTGATGACAGTTCGGACGATGACTCATCTCACACTGAGGGGGAGTTACCACAGTTCTCTGACCATTTCGATCAACTTAGCACTCAGGTGCAGGAGGCCATTCTCGACTCTGTCTTGTCAATTCTTCATCGTCAGTTCCCTCCGAGTTCCTAGTCTTTGGCATTTGTGTCAAAAAGGGGGAGAGTGAGTGTGAGTTTAGACGTGTGTTTGGAGTTTAGGAGTTTACTGGTGTAGGGGGAGTAATGGCATAGGGGGAGTTTACTAGGTTCTGTTTACCGCATAAATACCTTTGCGTGAATACTTGTGAACTTTGTTTGCTTGAGTACTTGTGAACTGCTTACTTGATAATTTGTGTTTGGATTGTTATTCATTTCAAGTTATTTTCACTTGATCTTGGTTTGGTATATATTTATTTGCAGGGATTGATGTGCTAAAAGTACTAGACTTGTTCAATGCTCATTTTTGAATTCTTTGTAATATCTTGTAAACTAAATGTTTTGTCACAAATTGCCAAAGGGGGGAGATTGTTAGGTTTTTAATTATTGGCAATTGTGTACAAAATATTCTAAGTGTATTTTTACATGTATATAAGCTTTATACAAGTCTAGAATATCTCTGATTTGAAGAATTGCAAAATTATTGGAGAAAAGTTGTTGAGTTCACACGCGTTCACAAACGCGTTCGAACGTGGTGCGTTCACAAACGCATTCGAACGCGGGTACTTGCGTTCACATAGACCGAGAGCTGCATTCACAAACGTGTCCGAACGCAGGTACTTACATTCACACAGACCGAGAGCTGCGTTCACAAACGTATTCAAACGCGGGTACTACGTTCACACAGACCGAGAGCTGCGTTCACAAACGCGTTCAAACGCAATCTGATGAATTCAAGTTGTCGCGTTCGAACGCACTCGGGCCCGTTCGAATGCACCTGAGATCAAGTCATGCTATTCGAACGCACCCGGGCCGCGTTCGAACGCACCAACAAAGTTTGATAAAATTGGACTTTCGTGAGTACGGATAAGACTTGGATTTGACTCTATCTTGGAGATCATATATAAGGATTGTGATGCCCTATCTCTAGTGTGGTTGAAGAAGCATTATTGAAGGAGACTTCTTGAGGCTACATCGGTTCTTCAACTAACAAGGTTCCACTCATCATCAAAAGTTAATCTTTCGTCTTAAGGGCTATCTAGATAAAAGATCAATCTCAAGAGTCACTAAGGTTGGACTTCAATCATGAGAAGCAGTGAATCATGGGTTCTAGCGAGCAAGACTGAGAGGAACAAAGTCATTTGGATCGACGGGTTGTTTTGTGAGTCAGTCTTGTAACTGCTACTATTCTAGTGATTAGTTTTGATCCGAGTTTGGATCCGTAGTTTTTTTTCATTTGGGTTTTTCCATGTTAAAATCTTAGCGTTCATCTCTTCTTTCATTCCTAATATTTCTACGGACTTTTACTTAAACGAATGAGTGATATCATTGCCTAGTATTTAGATACATACTTGTGTCTAGGGGGTTTTCAGAGTCCAAATGTCTATGGTGCCAGCTGAGAGTGGAGTATCTCGGCCACATCATATCGACGACGGGAGTAGAAGCCGATCCCTCCAAGGTGCGAAACATGGCGCAATAGCAGGTTCCAAAGACACCGAAAGAATTACGATGCTTCCTTGTATTGACCGGCTATTTCCACCAATTTCTATGGCAAGATCGCCGCCCCCTTGACATCACTACTGAAGAAGGGAGAGTTCCAGTGGACTGAGGTAGCAACAAAGGCACTTTAAGAATTAAAGAAGGTAATGACCATGGCGCCAGTTTTGGCGCTACCCGATTTCACTAAACATTTTGTGGTGGAATGCAATGTGTTAAGTGCTGGAATTGGGGCTATTCTCATCTAGGAAAGGAGACCAATGGCATACATGAGCAAGGCATTGTCGATGAACTAGATGATCTCTACATATGAGCGGGAGATTTTAGCCATTATCCATGCCATCACCAAATGGAGACCATATCTCATCGAGCGACGATTTGCGCTGCATACTGACCAACGAAGTCTTCCCTACTTTCTTCGACAACGGATTCACACTCTGGTACAAAGTTGCTGGGCTATGACTACGAATTAATGTACAAAATTGGCGGGGCTGCTGCAACCCCTACCCATTACGGACCAAATTTGGGAAGATGTAGCATTGGATTTCATTGAAGGACTTCCATAAGTTAGAGGACAAACTGTGATATTGGTTGTGGTCAACTGGTTGACTAAGAGTGCGCACTTTTCAGCTTTGGTGTATCTATACACTGCAAAGAAGGTAATTCGGGGAGGTCTCCTCTCCTCTGGTTGCTCTCTAATGCTTCTTGGTCTCCTGCCAAATCCTCACCTCTGGTCGTCGGTCGGGCACATTTATGCCCCGGGGTGAATCGCTCATCAAAATAAAAACACAGCCCTTTAGCTCTTCTTTCTTCAACTTGGGCTGGAGTAAGTCTCCTCATGGTAGTTTGGGGAGGTCCCCTCACCTCTGGTTGTGGCCGTGGAAGCAATCTTGTACCTGTTGCCCTCGATGGAGGTGACACATAATGTGTCACTGCGGTTTGCCGAGGCACTCCTCTAAACTTCGTGGTGCTCCAACCCCTTTTTGGCGCTATCCACAGCTCCCAAATCTTCTCTTCCATCAATTGAGCTGTTGCAAAAGCCTCCAACAATGTTGTTGGTCGAGTAGCCTTCACTTCGGCTTGAATGTCCCGCCTAAAGCCACTAATGAATGTGCTCTTGAGTTGGGAATCCGACCAGCCCCGCACTCGATTTCTAACATGCTCAAACTCCTCTTGATATGCTCTCACTGTAGTCCTTTGAGTTAGCTTGGTAAGAGCAGCCTGGAAATCCTCATAACTAGAGGGTCCAAATTGGATGCAAATAGCGTCAGCGAACTCCTCCCACATTCAATAGGGCAGAGCTCGATTTGTGGTATGGTACCATCAGATGGCGATGTCTTCGAGATGAAAAGATGCCAACAACACCTTTTGTGCATTAGGTGTTCTTTGGTACTCGAAGAATTGCTCCACTTGATAAACCCAATCGAGTGGGTCCCCTCTGTTAAAGGGAGGGAAGTTGAGGCGAACAATTCCTGCACGGATGCCTCGTTCTTCTTCTTCATATCGATTGGGCCTTCTTTCCCTTGGGTTGAAACCTAGGATGGTGTCGTGGGGTCATTGGTTTTTCATAATCTGCCCACTTGTCATCATCATCATGGAGTGGTGGATCCAATGCTCGGTCGTGGTGAAAAATCGACGGTGGTATATTGTGGTGAAAAATCGACAGTGATACGTTGCGCCTTTCGGCCGACTTGGGCAGCAAGAACCTTCTGGTGTGACCACCCATGGGGTCTTCATGATCTTCCTCCCACCTGGTACGGAATGGTGGAGGTGGTCTCCCTTGGCAAAAATGTGGTTCTGTTGGTGGTGTAGCCCAGGCTCAAGTAGGGAACTCGGTCGGTGCTGTACCCCTTGGTGCGCCTAAGAGGACTTGATTCATGGCTTCCATTGATGCTTGCATGGCTCGTTGTGTCTCCATCATATCTGCAAATATCTTGATCAAATTTAAGCTGACCATAGAGGTCGTTGGAGACATTCTGATCTGTGAGTTAGGGTTAGCCTATGATATGATAATCTCCGTGGCCTCTCCCACAACAGAGGTGCCTTCATTCGGTCTCAATGCCATAGATTTGGTTGTTGGAATGGTGGCCGAGGAATGGTGGCTGCGATACCACTTGTTATGAACCGAGCGTCTGTTACCCGATTAAGATCGTATATAGGAAAGCAGCCCGTGCAATCGAAGGAAAAATAATCACCAAATATTCTCCCGTAGAAAGAAAATGACGAAACCAAAGGTGGTTGATCCGTAACTTCTTCATCTATATTTTTTATATTTATACCCCTTGTAAATTCTGATTGAAAGTGGGACGAAAATACACAAAACTGGGGGTGAAAGTGAAGGTGATGGGTGATGGTGATGATAGGGTGAGGGATGATAATGGTGATGGGATGGATGGATCATGGTGTTAAGGGAATAAGGAAGAGGGAGGAGAAGTGGTCAAGATGATAAGGAGGAGGGAGGACTCGACAGACGAGGGGGATCACCGACATCAAGAAGGCGCACGGCTAGGGCTTGAATGAGGAGGAAGAAAGACTAGGGTAGATAAGGAAGAGAAGAGATAGAAATCAATATTCATTTATAATAATTATTTAGATTGTAATTCACATCTTAAGAGGCTAACCCAACAAGCCAAAATGACAAATAATAACTCTAGAAATAATGAATTCTCGCCGATCGCATTCGAATGGGGTCGATCATGTTGGAATGCACAATTTGCGTTCTCTCTTGATGCGAATGTATGCAAGTGTTCGCATGTGGGCGTTCGAATGGGGTTGAGTGCATTTAAACTGACAAATTGCATTCTCTATCAATGCGAACACCTGCAAACCTTCGCAAGGGGCGTTCGAATGCGACCTTCCCGTGTTCGAACGCAACATAGATAATCCTTATTTTTTGAAGGAAATAACTAAAACAACAATAAAAGTAGACTCCCATAGGGTGTATCCATGCTCGAAACAACTCAGTGAGATCCAAATCACATCACTAGACTTACCTGAGTCGTCTCGAGTTCACCCAATCTTCCATGTATCTAGCTTCAGAGCTCGGGTTGGTCTAGTGGAGCAGGTTGTGGCAGAACTACTCGAGTTTGAATCGGAGGCAATAGATAGGATAGGGTACCAAAAGATACACTCTGATACCAAATTGATAGTGCTACGGAACAATTCTTTCAAGATTTGAATTTATTTTAAGAAACAGTCCGCGCAACCGAGGGAAAATATTCACCATATATTCTTCAGTAGTTAGAAAATTATGAAACCAAGTGGAATTGGTGACGGGTTTTTTGTATTTATTCCCTTCGTAGATTCGAACTGAAACAGGGATGAAAGTATGATTTAGTGCGGATGATGGTGGTGGTGACGAGTGGAGTGGAAGTTAGGGTTATGGATGATAATAGAGATCATGGTGGATGAGTGATGTTGTTTAAGGGATAAAGACGAAGGCAAAGAAGTGGCCGAGATCCCAAAGAAGAGGGATGGCTCGATAGTCGAGGGAGATTAGAAGTAAGGAGAAACCTTGCCAACGGTAGAGGTGGAAGGATGGTGAAGAGGGAGGAGGGAGATTATGATAGATAGATGATAGAGAGGCAAGAAATCAATATTCCAATAGCATAATAAATTTGGTTGTCATCCACATATTTATAGAGGCTAGCCAACAAGTCCTAAAATAATATGTAACCCTAATTCTAGAGGATTCCCGCCGATCGCATTCAAATATGTTCGAACGCACAAAAGGCGTTCTCTATATTTGCGAACGCGATGCAGGCATTCGAACGCATTGTAATCTGGTACCATGTCATCATCGATGCCTAGCAAGTACACATACTGGCTCTACGATCTCTGTCTCCTCCAATGGCTCCGGTAGAATAGATCCAACGACCTCATGATCACCAATCCACTCCCTTAGTAATGAAACATGGAAGACAGGATGCACTCTCGACCCCTCCAGCAGCTCCAAACGATATGCAACTGGACCAATACGCTCCAACACCCAAAATAGACCAAAGTAGCAATGTACTAACTTCTGGTTTTGCATCGAACATAAGGTCACCTGTCGATACGGTTTTACCCTCACAAATACCCAACTATTAATGTTGAACTCCTGCTCCTGATGACTATGATTATAAACTTGCTTCATGCGGTTCTGAGCAAGTTTAAGATGGGCACACAACCTCCTCAATGTGGCGTCTTTATCCATCAAAGCTAAGTCCACCTCCGTCTGATCTACAGATGCCACTGGATCATAAGCGCGTAATATCAGAGCCATGCGTTCATACACCACCTCAAACGGAGTCATGCCAATGCTGCTATGGTAGGCGATGTTGTAGGACCACTCCGCCCATGGTAAGAACTCCAACCATCGTCTCGGCATCTCTCCAACAAAGCACCTCAAGTACTGCTCAATGCCTCGATTGACCACCTCGATTTGACCGTTCGTCTATGGATGGTAGGCCGAACTGAAGTTCAATCGAGTCCCCTACAATCTAGAAAACTCCATCCAAAAGTAGCTCATAAATACACGATCACGATCCGAGACAATCATGCATATCATGCCATGTAACCGAGCAACATCTCTCACAAAAATTTCAGCCACTGATTTGGCTGAAAATGGATGTGAGAATGTAGAAAAGTGCGTATACTTGCTCAATCGATCAACCACCACAAAGATAACGGAATAACTATATACCAGTGGAAGACCCTCTATGAAATCCATAGAAATGTCTTCTCAAACATAGTCTGGTATAGGTAAAGGCTAAACTAATCATGCCGGTTTTCATGTTGTTGCCTTTGCCCTTTGACAGACTTCGCAAGCACGTGATACGATTCGGACTTCACCAATGTCGTCTCGAGCACAAATACTCTTTAGGGGTGTCTTTGTTTCTTGTTTTAATGTTTAATTCCTAAGAAAATAAATTTTCTGTAAGTCGCATTTGAACGCGGGTGGAGTGCGTTCGAATGTGGTTGTGAACGCAGTTGTGAACGCCTGCATCACATCGAGAGAGTGTGAATTGTCCATTCAAATGCCGCATTCGAACACACTGTGAACGTTTGTATCATGTTCGCAAATCTAGAGAAGTGGGAAATAGGTGCGTTCGATCGTGAGCAAGCGCGTTCGAACGCGGTCGGCGAAAATGTATTGTTTAGGGTTAATTTTGAATTGTTTGGTTAGCCTCTAAAGGATGTGGATGGCAACCATAGATTTATTATTGAAGAATTGAGTTTTGCCTTGTCTCCTTCGTCTTCTTCGCTCTCGTTCTCAAGATCCCCGGCGACGCCGCTTCTAACCTCCCTTGACCGGCCAATCACCCTAGTCCCTTAAGGGTGACCCTCTCCTCCCACTTCTTCCAATCTATCCAACACTTGCCCTAACCCTTCCATCAACCATAACCCTTCCAGCACCACTTTTCACCAGTACCACCCCATTAACGTCGGTCCACCCCCAACGACCATCATCTAAGATCTCATGGCTCTATCCACGGATCCTAATTAGACCCCCTGACATTTGTCCACTAATCGGACGATATCTAGAGATCCTTAGATCTGATTCGCTTGAAAGATTCGTTGGAAAGCTCTTTTCCGGGGCTACAATATATCAAAATCTTAGGTCGATCTGACGGCGTCATCTTTCGGGATCTATTTACAAAGTTCTGTGCCAAATTCAGTCCAGATTTGAAAATCGGAAGAGATCATATTAGCACAGACAAAACTCCTCACATCGCGTCTCAATCCTGACCACGTGCAACTCTGAGGTATCCTTCGATAAGTCCTCAAGACAACCTAATGACCAGCCTCTAGAGTTTGGTGAAAGTGCTCCAACAATTTCTACCGTAATCCATCATTTGTGGGCACCCGAATGCATCTGCGGTCCAGCAGCAAACCGCCTCGGTTCTCCAACTCTGAATGGCGCTCCAGATCATCCATCACCTCTTGTAATAATCTCAAAACATCTGGGTCAGATGCACATGCATACCTCAGCTCATCAAGGAAAGGAAAGGTAGGAGAAGAATAGGATGCAAGCTCGGCGGTATCAGGTTGGCGTGATAGTGCATCCACCGCTCTATTTTCCGTTCCCTTCTTGTATTGAATTTCATAATACACTTAGTTAGGATCTTTTTTCTTATTGCATTAGTTGTTTATTTTTGTTAAAATAAAATTTATGTAGGTCACGTTCAAACGTAGGTAGGGTCGCGTTCTAACGCCCTTGCGAATGCCTGCATCAGGTTCGCAAATATAGAGAACGCGTAATGCACGTTCGAACGCGGTCGGGCGAGTTCGAACACCCGTGTTCGAACGCCTGTGTCGCATTCGCTAATACAGAGAAGGGGCTTTTCTGAGTGCATTCGAATGCGATCAAGCGCATTCGAACGCCATTGATGGGAATCCTCTAGAATTAGGGTTTCATATTGTTTTAAGACTTGTTAGCTAGCCTCTATAAATATATGGATAGCAGCCAACTTCATTATGCTATTGGATTCTTGATTTCTTGCCTCCTATCTTCTCTATAAACTCCTCCCTCCTCGCTCTTCACCATCCTTCCACATCTACCATTGGCAAGGTTTCTCCTAACTTCTAATCTCTTTTGACTATCGAGTCACCCCTCTTCTTTGGGATCTCAACCACTTTGTTCCCTTCGTTTATATCCCTTAATCACATCCACAATCCACCTTCAGCTCCATACCTATCCATTATCCTAACATCCACTCCACCCGTCACAACCACCATCATCCACGTTATTTTGTGTTTTCATCCCTGTTAAATTATGAATCTGTGAAGGGCGTAAATACGACATTTATATATCAGGAAGTTACGAATCTAATCCAATTAGTTTCGTAATTTTATAAATATAGGAGAATATCTGATGAATATTTTTCCACAGTTTTGTGGACTGCTTTCTGTAGTAAATTCAAATTTTAAAGGAATTGTTCCGTAACCTATCTTTTGGTACAATAACTCATCAAGACTATAACACCTGCCACCAAATACACATGCCCCTCATGTGAGTGAAACCCATGTGTTGTCCATGTAACCTATTGGTCAATGTTTCAACGCAATAAACTAAAAAAATCCACATTCTCATAAATAATACAGTCCACAAAAGCCCATAACACCAAGGCTACAACAATCCCCAAAATACATAATAAAAATGATACACTTAGTTAGGATCTTTTCTTATTGCATTAGGTGTTTATTTTTATTAAAATAAAATTCTTGTAGATCGCGTTCGAACGCAGGTGAAGTCATGATCGAACGCCCTTGTAAATGCCTTGTGAACGCTCGCGTTCGAACGCGGGCGAGCAAGTTCAAACGCCCACGTTCGAACGCCTGTGTCGCGTTCGCAACTACAGATAAGGGGCTTTTTTTAGTGCGTTCGAACGCGATCGGGCGCGTTCGAATGAGATCAACGGGAATCCTCTAGAATTAGGGTTTCATATTGTTTTAGGACTTGTTGGCTAGCCTCTATAAATATGTGGATGGCAGCTAACTTCATTATGCTATTGGATTCTTGATTTATTGCCTCCTATCATCTCTCTAGACTCCTCCCTCCTCTCTCTTCACCATCCTTCCATATCTACCGTTGGCAAGGTTTCTCCTAACTTCTAATCTCCCTCGACTGTCAAGCCACCCCTCTTCTTTGGGATCTCGACCACTTCGTTCCCTTCGTATAGGCTACAAGCCATCAAGCTTAAATTTACATGGGAATAAATAATTAAAAAAATATGAAAAAGATCCTCGTCAACTTCTCCACGAACTCGAGCTCTTCTACAAGCTAAAAATATTTCCACCAAAAGGTGGTGAGCATAAAGCCTAGTAAGTTTCTACTTTCACAATCTAAAAGTAGGATAAATAAAGATACAACAATATGATAAATATGAATATGCTCATCATGATTAGCTTTGAGCCTTTAGAACTAGAAATGAATGGAGAGTTCACAAGAATTTTTGTTCTTCTCTATGGCTTTGCTCTCAAGCTTGATGCTTACGGCACTTTTTGATATCTTCAAAAAAAATTTAATTTTTTTTCACAAAAAGATCCATGGTAGTAGGTCTAACTCACAGTCCTCATCAAACTCCTCATCTTCATCTCTAATAAATGTCAAGGCAAGATCTTTAGGCTTTTGAGATTTAAGATAAGAAGATTCCAAGGTTTGTAAGTTACTTACAAGTTGTTCCACTATCATTGTGTCTATGTCCTTATTTTTATCAATAGAAGTAACTTTGGCTTGAAACATTTCAAGCAAGAATCTAAATATTTTTCTCACAATTTTGTTTTTAGGATTTTTTTACCTAGAATAAAAGTTGAATTCATAATGCCATAGAATTTTGCATAAAATTTATTAAAAGACTCATTCTCTTTCATTTGAAGGGTTTTAAAGCTTGTCATCGGCCTTTGTAACTTAGACAGTTTGACAGCAGATATCCCCTCGTGAGTAGTCTCAAAGATATCTCATGCATCCTTAGCTACTTAGCAATTAAACATTTGACAAAATTCATCAAGAGAGTCATAATGGAAGACAGCATTTATTATCTTACTATTCCAACCAATTTTCTCATAATCAACTTTATTTCTATATATCGATTGGTTTTTCAACAATTTTATTTTTTACTTTATATAGGAGGACTCCAACCATTCACCGCAGACAACCAAACTCTTTCATCTATACATTTTCTTATACGTGCACATCCTAGCCTTTCAATAAACATAGTTTGCTCCATCTAGTATGAGAGATCTAATAAAAATTGATGATTGTCCTACAAAAAAATCCATCTCCTAATGGATCTCTCTCTAAGGTAAAAGAGTCTGTTCCAATAACAATTGAAAAAATAACGTATGTGAATTCTTAAGTATGCTATGATACTAATTGAAAAAATATAATAAACATCCTAGAATGTGATCTATCACATGCTATCAATAATAAAATATAGAAAATAAATGTGTAAAGACAATCATAAACACAAGTTTTTACGTGGAAAAATCTCAAACCAGGAAAAAAATCACGGATCCAAACTTAGATCAAATCCAATCATAAATCTTGTAGCAGTTAGTAAAAAACTTATAAATTACCCGTTGATCTTCATGACTCAATCTATAGCAAACTTGCTTGCTAGAACATATAGTTCACCACTTTCCATGATATGTTTCCAAACCTAAGTGACCCTCAAGCCATAGTTCTTCTAGATTTGATATAGATGCATAAAGCTGAGAGCAATTCAACACATTCCAAAAGTGGGATATGATCTTCAATGGCCTCCAAAAAATGATCTCAAAATGGTGATTGTCACTTCTCTAGGATTAGATTAAAAACTCTATTATATACCTCTTAGATATAAGGTAGAATATTTCTTCAAAAAAATTTCATTTGTAGCCTCATAATTTACGAATCTAATAACTATGGTTTCATATAAATTAAAGGTTAGAATAAAATATTATAAATAAAATAGTGGAAGAAGGTCAAGAGTTGTGGTGGACGTCAGAGGGTGCTGAATGACTAAGGGTGGTGGTGGACAGCCGTATAGTAGGGAGACTCGTGGTAGAAGATGGTGGCTAAAGTTTGGGTGCTTAAAGGGATCTAGAGCTATGATCTAGTTTTACAAAAATAATGACGATCTAACGGCTACATAAAAGATAAAGATGGGATGATAAAATAACTAAACTCAATGATCAATTCCACGATAATTGTCAATACATGACCACTCATATTTATAAGAGTAAAGTCGTAGCAGATTGAATCCACATGCGGATTATTCATTTTATCCAAAATTCAAAATAATAAATAAATCTAACTAATTAACTTGACTCAGCTCAACTAACTTAACTCACGTGGTCGAATCTTAACAATCCACCACGCTTCTGACACCTTTTTCTCAAGGTGACTAATATGTGAGCTACATCTCTCGCTTATGTTGTGCTTGTTGGTCCACAGGTCTACATATAGGTCTGGCTTGGTCAATTGACATAGGTCTACTAGGTTATTCCACCAGTCATCCTTGAGCTCGTACTTGGGTCCCACGTAGCACTCATGGGTTCCCAATTGGCTCACACTAGGTGATCGAGCCGGATTACGAAAATTCAGCTTTCTTCCACTAAATAGACAAAGCCCTAACCCTAGGGCTAGAAATATTTTTTGACCTAGGGGCACCACTTTGGGTTGCATGGGCAGTGGGAGTCGACATTCGGTGGGTCCTCACGACATTAGAATAGCGGCGAGCTATAGTGGAAGATAAAAATTGAGCTCGGGCTTAGGTTGCTCCAATGGTGGCTATCGCGCATAACTGATGGGTCCACCAGCCCTCAGTAACTGTAGTTGGTGGCCATGGCCCCCACTACAATGGAATGGCGGCGACAAGAAGCCCTAAAGAAGCCACCTTGGTGTAGGGGTAGTTCCCCTTGGTGGTAGCTATCAGATTCAGCCACTCAATGGCTGCTGGCAGCCACCACTAGCTTGCAGTCAGGTCAAGGAAGCCATTTGTTGTCGCCGGTGGTCATGGAAGTGTCAAACCCATAGCCACCAGCCATAGGTTTATTGTAGCGATAACTGCTATCGTCAACGGTCTTCCAGCCATTGCTTGTGCGAACGACGGCTGTGTCTCGGGTGTGAGTGGTCCAAGGAAATGAGGGGACATGGCAATTTCGGTTGGGATTGTGTAAATTGCCGCCGGTGGAAAGCTAGTGTTTTTAGCCTTAGCTTCCATTGCGAATAGGGAAGACGACCCTAAAGCCACTACTACGGGCGGCTTTAACATGGATACGAAGACTGGGAGGGTCTGCAGGGGTGGAGACCATGGTTGGAGGAGGGGTTGTGGCGGCGATTTGGGACATCTTGTCCCTTCCCACACGGTTTAGATTATCCTTACCGTGGGCGGCCATTTCAGTTATGGCTAGTGGCACTAGCACCGATGGGCAGTGGAGGGCAGCTATTAGGATCTAAGACTTGGATCGAGTCCTTGAGACAAGTTTGTATCTCCTTCAAGTTCTCCTTTGAGTTCTACTACAATTTAGACAAAAATTCCTTAAATATCGCCTGCACCTACACTAGTGGCTTATCGTTGGCGGTGGTTGCTAGTTGTGTCGGAGAAACTCACACAAAATAGAGATGAGTTCTTAATCCTCCATGATTGCTCCTTCCTCATTCGTCTTCTTAATCTCGTGTTAACCATGGTCTAAGGAATCTAATACAAATGTTACAAACCCGATCTGGATTGATCTAGACAGAAAAAAATTTATGGGAGTAAAGTCATAGTAGATTGGATTCATATACAGATTATCTGATTTATTTGAAAGTTAAAATAATAAACAAATTTAATTAACTAACTTGACTTGGCTCGACTGACTTAACCCATGGTCAGATCATAACACACAGATTCTTTTTGAAATAAAGTAAAATATTCCTTCATAATACCCTTTATTGATTCTCTTAGAAATAAGATAAATATCTCTTCAAAGATTCTTCACGAAATAAGATAAATACCTCTTAGAGATAAGACCAAATAGATATCCAAAAAAATTTCACGGAGTAACAGATTTGGATGACCTGACTTAAATCTATAGAACTCTCTATAACTTCGAACAACAACTAGGATGCATTCGTGTGGCCTTTTATGTGTGTCTATAAATTCGAACTGTAGTCAAGATATGTGAAAACGGTAGAATATACAATTGAATGTAGAGCGGTTGTTCCTATGCCATTGAGTATTTATTAATACTACTCCAACCGTGACAACATAGTTTGAGTACTTGAATGATAATTTTAAAATCATTCGAACACTTTGACTTTAAAATTAATCTTTCACTTTAATATTATTGATCAAACATCTCATAATTTATTTATATATAAAATCTAAGTACATTACATGAATAACAATTATGTGCAAGTATAAATAAAACCTTCTAATTTATATTCAAGAAAGAAAGGAATTAGAGTTTGCTCAATTATAAAAAAATAATCAAAATATATTCATATAATGTCAAAAAAAAATATGAAAGCGACGAAATTGATTCGGTATCATTAAGAAGTACATTTTTGATATTCACGAAGCTGTCAAATCGGACTCTAATTTGGTCAAATTTTATTAGAATCCATGATTCGAGAATCTAAGTGGGAAGTTTTTTAGTTTGTTTCTAATTCTAGTTTAGGTCAGATGTAATCTTATGTAATTAGTGGGTTTGAGTTACTTTCGACCTCTTTATTTTAATATCAGAATCATAAGAGTGTAAAAGGCATAAATATTCTAATTTTTAATACCAGAAGAAGATGGCTAATACTAGTATAAGTTATTGTAATGTTTAGTTCAAATAATAGTATGAGTAATAATTACATTTGATATGATATAAAGTTAATATTAAAGTATTAAAGAATAATGAATTTGTATTAAGAATTGGTGATGTTTTATATTAAACGATGAAAATATCATTGAGTAATGTTAAAGTAGTATTACTAAATAGTATTTTTTTGAAATAATATTATTTTTTATTAAAACTGTGGACTTAAAATACTCTATATACACATGTACTACGGGGTAACGCAGAGCTATAAGTCCACACTACGGGAAAATAAGTTCGCACTCTTTATATAAAATAACCATGCACCAAAAAAAGAGGCACTGTAGGTTAATATAATATTACAAGCTTACATTGTGGTGTAACGCAAAGTTATAAGCCTGTACTACAGTATAATGCGAAGTTATATACCTGCACTCAATATAAAATAATCATACACTAAAAGAAATAAATAGGCACTGAGGGTTAATATAGGGTTATAAACCCGCACTGCGGTATAATGCGTGGTTATAAACCCGCACTGCGGTGTATTGTGAAGAGATAGATAAGAGAGAAAACATAAACCGTAGCTGAGATGACCGATATTTAATAGAAGAGATAGTGGAGAGAGAAAACATAAACTGTAGCTGAGATGATATGTAATTAAATGTTTCCTAATCTATAGGCAAAATAATAATTAAAGATTATTATTAAATTATTTTTTAAAAGTTGTATGGAATAAGATAATAAAATAGTAAAAAATTATACTAGAATAAGGTAAGATGATGTTTAGTAACAATAATAGAATAAAAAGGCTTATTCTACCAAGAACTAATGAATGAATTTTAATGCTATTGAAAATCGAAAATGTTTTCCAAGTTTCAGAAAAGCAGTGCGGTAACTGACAGGTTAGAGTAGATCTCTCATCTCACAATTAACAGGTTGGAGTAAATCTATCGCCTCACAAAACCCTACTGTGGTTTAAATAACTATCTTCATAATGTTTCAAACTTTCATTCAAAAAAAAAAAGAGAAATTTCATTCAAAAAAAATTCATAATGTTTCAAACTATATGGGATGTGTTTGGTTACTAAAAATTAAAAGTGAGTAGTTTCTGAATCTGTCACTTTATTCTCATAATATTTATAATATTGTTCTTGTACTCAATAAACTATACAAGACAAATTGGAGAAACGCACCAACAAATGCATTCAGGTGCCAACTCTTGTGTACAAGTAGACTCACTTCCCACTATGGAATAAAACAAGTGATGAACAATTCCAAGTGTCTGTAGCACTGATCCAGCTGATTAAATGTAATTTTTATCCAATTTGTTTCATAGTAAAATTAATAATACAGGTAGTCAATCAACTTGCCACAAATTCTCAACTTGTCAGAGGATTGAACTTTCAAAATATAAGCATCTCACTGCAACTAGTAAAGATGGCAAAACTTCATTCTCAATATATAGTAGTCAATCCAGAATCCATAAGCAAAACAACAAAAGAAATTAAAATGTCTTTAGCTTCAATTGAAGTAATCGAGACTAGGTTGTTGATCACAAGTAAAGCTCAACTACATTCCTTCAGATAGATCAAAGATTATCAAGATAATGGATAGCAAGTATTCCTTCATGCATCGGCAATTGTCACCTCAACCTCCACTCCAGGTTCAATGGTGATTGAGGTAATCTGTTTCACAACCTCAGGTGAGCTGAAAAGGTCAATCACTCTCTTGTGGATACGGAACTCAAACCGATCCCATGTGTTTGTTCCTGTGTAACAAAATTAACCATAATGCTGCAAATTAAATACCAACTATCACAAAAGAGTCTCTAACATTGAATATTGGTAAAATACATGTCAGGTAGACAGGAAATAGAATCAAGAAAGAATAATATCTAATAGTGCTGCTGCTAAATACTCTCATCAATAAGCTAATCTTCAATATGTGAAGTAAATTGCCATCTAACATGAGGTCAATTTATGCAGTTTTGGCTAAATCTAACTATCTAAACTATTTCTGCCTAAAATACACCTTTTAAATTACTTTCAAAACAAACAACCAATTAAAGAAACTTACAAACATATATGTACAAACAAGAGAGGCTAAAGACAGTAAATAATATTGTTGATGATGATGAGAATTGTCAAAAGGAAACAAACATATATGGAAAAAAATGTATACCGTATGCCAGAAGTAACAAACAAAATAGTCTGTCTCCATAGAAAGTCCTATCAACAGACAATTCAAGTAGTAGTAGTACTATTATATTCATCATTCACCATTAAATCACTTTCTCAAATTTTCAGCCAAAAAACAAATAACTTAGTTTTCCAATTTTTCAGCCAAAGAACAGATAAATTAGGGAAATATGCACTTCTCTAATTCTTTCAGCAAGAGAATCAGAGAACAGAAAATTTTGCCAAACAGGAAATTACTTGAAGAAAATATCATATGACCGACCTATTAATAATTAATTTACAAAGAATTCCTGCAATCTCTAAATAAAATTTGCATAACATTGGGTGAATTTGGGTTTATCCAATTCTTCCAATCACATTTGGAAAATTGCTATGAAAATTAGGAACTAGATTTTTTGACAGAAACGTGTAAACCACATGCTGAATATCACAAGTCCTAAAATGACAAAATCAAAGCGTGCATAAAAATTGGTTACTTAAATATTGCAATAAGAGCAGTTCTACAAGACATGATCTGCATTCAGCTACTAATTTGACCTCTACATTATCATCCAAAGATATGCCTATCAGTTCCAGCATTTGCCAACTCATTCCATTACCTTCTAGCATCAACACTTACAGCAAACTCAGAAAAAAAAAAAACATAAAACACAAAAGGTTCTAAAATGTCACAAGAAATTATTGTCTAAATCACTGAGTTTACCAGTGAAACAACTGAACAAGACAAACACTGGTTTTAATGAATCTGAAAACAGCAATTAACAGCCTTTCATTGCAAAAATATATTTCGCGGTAAATTTGTAATACAATGGATTGAAATAGCAATAGCACAAAATTAAAGTATTAATAAATCGCCACATTCGATATGATATTAAAGTCAGAACCATTAAATAAAACAGATTGATACCAACCACCCCAAAACAAATTTCAAAAAGCATTTCTAACATTTGGGAGAAAAAGCAGACTCACGCAACCAATATCAACCACCAAAACAGAGTGCTTTAACAACATGGAACTTTAAAGATGTAAAATATATTAGAATCCCACAAGTAGTTAAAGAAAAGACCTCAGATCAAATTCTGTGAATTGGTTTAGTTTAGCTTCCCGCTGATAGATATCATATATTTATGTCATTTTGTTATATCTACAAGATATTAGAAGGTATGAGACTAAGGTGCAACAATTTCCTACCAAATGCTTAGTCAACGCCAACCAGATAGTTTAATATAATAATCCACTTACTCCAGTTATAATTAACTTATCAGAGAATTGCAAATACATTCATATTTTTTGTATTAATAACTATGATAAGATTCGTCTCATGCTCATCAATAAAGGGAGACACAAAGGCCAAGAAAAATGAGAAAATGTGAAGCACAATCTGCAGAGGCAGCATGTTTGTGAACATGAGATTGAAGGGACTCAGGGTAATCAAAAGGGGAAGAAGAGGAATCTAGAAGACATAATTGTGAATTAAGTTTCTTTCCCGCATCAGTTTATAAAGAATATTCATGGTATATTCCCCTCCTTACAAATTTATGCCCTTGAATCATGTTTCCTACTTGTGGTTCAATCTTTCTTTCCCCACATTCCCAACCCAATCTTCTTTAGCCTTAGGGATGCCACTCTGGTAATGGAACTGCAATAATGGGACTCCCAAGAATGGGTTAGGGCAGGTCAGATATGTTACATTAATAATGAGGTTAGAAAGAACATAGTCTTCATGGAAAAAAAAAACATTTTAGTCAAATTTATATCAGAAAATATGTAGAAAAGAGTGATAAACCATGAATATGCGATATAAATCATATAATTGATTGAATCCAATGAGAGAAAAGTAGTTTTTTTCCCAACCATAGCTAGAAAGGGAAGCATGGTAAACTTGAAATGATCATTTGCAAAAACATACACAAATTTAGTTTAAAGCTTCTTGATAGGAGTATGGAAACAAGGTATTTATCATGTCTCAAAACATAGGAAACTGCAAGAGATAAAACGGAAGAGAAGAATAACCCACCCAAAGTAAAAGTTTTCCATGTTTCGAGACATTTTATCATAGAAAAAAAAATGAGAGATGAGAGATGAGATAGGAGGAGAAAAACTCACACAACAAATCAATCAAGAACCAAAAGGCAAAGATCAAAATAACTTCACATCAAAACAATAGCAAAAGAACATAAGAGCACGCATCATCACTATGTCAAAAGCAAACTTCTTCCTAACCAATTCAGCAAACATCATTTGACAAAATATAACACAATAAAGAACCCCTCGAGCCCTCAGTTGCCATCCAAGAGACAAAATGCTCATGATGTACATACGTTACATGAATGCTAATCCTAACAGATCTAAAATCTAAGACTTGAACATATAAATTATAGAGTGCGAGAGAGAGAAAAAAAAAAAAAACCTTCTCCACAAGGGGATTTCCTGGTGGTGATGTGGAGGACCTTGGTGGGCATGCGCACCGGCCCCTTCACCCTCAGCTGCTTGTCCTTCGCCCCCTTCACCAGATCCGCACAAACTGCAATCCAGGAACACGTTGTTCATAGAGAAATCTCAAACAAGAAACTAAGACGAACGGAAAATGCTATACCTTTCTCGAGATTCTTAACGTTCTTGGAGGAAAGGGTGATTCGGATGCGGTTGATCTGCTCGTGGGGCTCCTCCATCCCCAACTTCGTCGGTTTCATCACACCGTATGCCGCCGCCATGCTTTGATCTCTCTCTTGGTTTCTCCTTCCCTATCTACTCTCTCTTGCTCGTTCCCTTGGCCTCTCTTCTAGCTAGCAAAGAGTGAAAGTGTTTGGGATTAGGGTTTTCGTTTTCGCGATATATTTAGAGAACTCGGATACTGCTTCATCATTCATATTTTTAATTCGGATAAAAAAAATTTAAATTATATTCTAACTAAATGGATATAAATAATTTTTCAATACATAATTTTCGAATAGAGGATTAAATTTTAAACCAATATGAATTAAATTTTGAACCGCTTTTTTTTGGGACAATTAACACAAAATAGTAAGAATTTAAAAACTAATAATTTCTTGTGTATTAAATACATATAAAGTTAGCAAAATCAGTTTCTACAAACAATATAAAACACATCATTAATAGGAAAATCAATATTCACTATCTAAATAAGCAAATTAAAAACTATAAATTATTTAAAAAATATGTGAGTGAACGGATATCCAATATTTGTATCCCTATCGGAAAAATTATATATGGTCGGATGTTTTGAAAAAAAAAATCTCCCCATATATAAATCCGTATGAATTCGGGTCCAGTATGAATTCTTTATCCGTATCAAGTCTAGATCGAGTTAGAGTTAATTCAATCCATTTTAACCCCTAAATTGGATGCATCAGATCAAATTGTCGATCTTAAAACAAGATCCATTGTTTGGATGAAACAATTAAGCAAATACAAGTCTAGTCCACAGGGCACTCAAACTGTATATAAACAGTGTATGTAGGACTAAACATAGAAATTCTGAAACCTAATCAGGCTTAGAGTTTTCTTTGATAGAAGTTAAAAAAAAACGTTCCTCACATCTATAGAAGTGATCCAAAGGCTTAGAGGAAGTCATCTAATTTAAGAAAACTTCAAGTAAATTATCTACAAGGATCCTTCACGGACTATAACTTTCTGTCAAATGTGAGGAGAACTATCTATATATGTTCAAGTGCTAGGCTACAAAAGACATTAATCATCGAGCACTGCAAAAGCTGAAAAGACTATACATCGACTACCACCATTGACCACTAAGCGTTTGAGGAGAGATCTGTAACAACGTACTACGAACCAAATGAGGAAGCAATCTAACAATAAAGTAGTTAATTGAGATGGATTTTAAGCAAGAGACTCAAACTTCAACACTTACATGTCAAACTGTCTAGAGAGCTATATGTACTTCTTATTTCTATGAACAATATGCTATGTATTGATTCGATTTGGGCAGATTTGTGATTTTTTTCTCTCGACAAAATGAGAGTGTTTTTACATTAAAAAATCATAGTATGTGTGTTATGAATCGGCTTGATCCGATCCATAATAGTTCTAGACTACATTAAGGACATAACTTTCAAAGGAAGCTACTGATAATCTAACCGTTGGATCTTCCTAGATTTTAGATATGTAGTCGCTCTTGAAAAGAGCTTTCTAAAGAATCTAAGATCGCAAGATTTGGATAGCTAGATCTTGAGATATCGGCCGAACATTAGCTAAAGGTCAAATAAACCTTAGCTTGTTAGCCCTTTAATGGCTAGATAGGTGCTAGGTTAATTCATTGTTGTATAAGCGGGGGATTAGGAGTTAGAAGAAGCCGACCAAGGATTTGGGCGGTGGAAGGAAGAAGGTGGGAGAGGGCGCTAATGGCTAGAGCAAAAGAGAAGGAGATAAAGACACAATATCGTTTCAATTATCAGATTAACTCCAATTAAGGTTTAATCCAAGGCTCACCCTAGAGACCCAAACAACTAGGTTAAAACCTTAACAAACCAATTAAACTAGTTTTCCTTATCTTCTCAGATTAACCCTTCATTTCACCACTATAGTTTTTCGAATCTAGAGAATTCGTGAATACCAAAGTTGTAGATCTAGAGGTAGGCGATCTTATCCAACTAGTTTACTATTATTCGGATATCTGTAGAATATTCTGTGAATATTTTCCTAAAATTGCACAGTGTTGGATTTATCTAATTAAATAAAATCCTAACCTACTAAGGCTCTAACTAAACCAAATAAGCAAATAAGATAACTAAACTCAACCCATTGAGCCCAATGTCTTTCGAGGTGATCCGATCTAGTCCGAATCGCATCATTTCACCACGCTTCCGTTCACTTTGTCCTCAAGGTGTCCATGATAGTTTCCAAGCCTTATGTAGTTGCTTTATCGATTGTGCATCCTTTTTTGGTACGATCTCCTTTTAGGCCAAGGCTTGACCTATCATGATTTTTAGATTTGGACAGGATCTGATATAGAACTTTGAAAATATATTCCAAAAGATGTACTCATCGATCGACATGAACTTTTGATATGTTGAACCCTAGAAAAGATCTTTCCAACAAATCTAGTTTCAGACAAATCGGATGGTGGGATCTCTAGATATCATCCGATTAGTAGATGAACATCAGGAAGTCCGTCTTTGGATCTATGGATGGAGGCACGAGATCCTAGGTGATGATGGATGGTGGTGGACTGGCGATAATGGGGTGGCATTGGTGAATATGTGGAGGTGGAAGCGTTATGGGTGATGGTAGAGGTGAGGGCAAAGTGATAGATAGATTGGAAGACGAGGAAGGAGCGAGCCGCCCCTAAGGGACTAGGGTGAGTGGCTGGTCGAGGGGAGTTAGAAGCGGCGTCGCCAAGGAGCGAGAGAATGAGAGAGAAGAAGACGATGGAGACAAGGGCAAAACTCAATTACTTTAATAATGATTCCATGGTTGCCATTCACACCTTTAGAGGCTAACTAAACTATAACGCCCCCGCTCGGTATGGGCACGTATACGCCCACACGCCCACACGGCACGCGCGCACACGATAGGACGGGAGGGGCCCGTCACACACAGATACTCTCCTATACACATACAATTATGACATCATCAAGTACTACCTGCTAACATATCCATGATCATATAACCCATCACTAATTAATTCATATTATTAACCAAATAAACCTGTTAACATATGAATATCCCAGTCCACAATAATATACATTAAACCACTACATAATCTGGCAGGACCCACACAGGCCATAATAAACCATCAAGATACAACTAAAATGACTAATATAAGAGTACACTATGATTTGACCTATATTATATAATTCATCGTCTAATACAACAGAGTACAAATATCAAATACTGGTACAACTCAATTCCTATATAAACTATCATCTATACCGTCTCGCATTTATAGATCACCTCATCATCGCTCTAAAATATCTTCTCAAGATATCTCAAGTCGCTATCACATACCACGTATCTGAGGGAGTTAGAAAAGAAATAAAGAGAGTCATGAGCAAAAGGCTCAGTGAATAAACCTTATCCCGAATCAGTGATGTCAAACAGAGAGTAAATCATATACTGGATAATATGAATCAGAAAGAGCATCATGTCATGAATAAGTATATGAATGTTCCTCAATAATACATAAATGAAAAATAGATAACATGTTATGTCATAACTGATAGAATATATAATCCTTGATAATGTATAAATAAATCTCCATGTCATACCATCATCATAACTCTCTCTCAAATATGACACATAATGCATGCCGACCATGACCATGCTATGATATCAAATACAACCATATATAATGCATATTGATCACTCGATAATCAGGTAACCAAACGATAATGAAATCATATGCATTTCTCAACATCACAATCATCAATCATCACTGACATCTCGGTATAATATCATCATACTAGACCACTGTGCACAGTCAACACCCAGTATCTGGTCTCAACATCATGCCCGAAGGTTTAGAGCATACTCTACCATCCGTAGGAGTACCTCAAATATAATCATACCCTGTCATCCGCTAAGGGCATCAACATCCATCCAAACCGAGCACCCTTCTAGCTGATAGAAATCTCGTGAGGATAACTCGCCACATATGCCCTGGCGAATGGCATGTGTTTGAATGTCTACTGCGCACACAGACTAATGACCTCAGACGTAAGGCCAACAGGATTGCGACTATGTCGAGCGATCAATCATCCACCAAGCGTATCCTAACCCCCGCGCCCACTCGGGTATCCTCACGCTTTCTATCAATTATCCTATCAATCACATTTCATGCTTTCCTTCTAAATGACAGATCAAATGCATATATCCAGTACGATAACAAGTCAATGCATAATAGGAATTTAGGTGGAATAAGAATCAAGAGAAAATGATGCAATGTAGTCTCCAATTGTATCATCAACACATGCATACTCATGCTAATCTATTACATGCATACTCATGCTATAGATCAACTCGGTAAACAATCATAACAGTAGAATCATCTCTATATATATCACCAATGTACTCATATCCCAAATCAGCATAATCGAATGCATGATAAAATATGCCCAACTGTAATCATCTCTAGATAAAATCATATAATCATGCTGGAGGCCAAAACATGCATGTACATAAATATATAATATAACCTAATTTGAGAAAGACGTCTAAAGAATAAGACTACTCACATCTTATCAGAAGACTCAACACACATATCCCTCGGGTCCATCAATCAACCGCCACTCGACGCTGGTAAGATCCACGGGGTCTCAAATAAGGGGGTTCAGAGTCTGAAAATGTTTAAGTAACATAAAGTTAGTTGTTTATCTGATTATAATTTGTTCGAGTAAAATATGATATTTTATTAGGTTTAATATTGATTAGATTTATAGGATAAATTTAATTGTGGCAATATTAATATGCTATTTATATTTATTTAATAAAATCCTAATTTGGTAATTATAGAAATAAGTATATAGTAATTTATCTCCTTTTTATAAATAACCAAGACGACTATATATATGATTTAATAAAAATATAATTATAGAATAATATTATTACTAGTTATTTTGTAATACTTACTCTTATTTAACTAATCCTAGATTATACATAAAATAATCATTATCCTATTATACAAAAATAATCTGCAATTCTAGTATTCCATTTTATACAAACTATTAGACAATATTAATATACTAAAAATAGACATATATAATATAAGTTAAATATAAATATAAAACTACATATATTCACTAATAAATAATAACTAAAACTCTAAATAAATTTATAACCAATATTTAAAATTGTAATTAATAAATTATTATACTAAAATGCTTAGTAAAATTATATTAGTTATAAATTATCAAAATAATTAATTACCTAAATAGACTATGTTACTTATCATTAGGAAGTAATTATATAAAAAAATATAATAATAGTCCTCTTCCAACACTGTCTGCTACACAACAAGAGGAAGAGGAGGGCCAAGAATGGAGAAGAAGAAGAGAGGAAGAAGAAGAGAAAGGAAGATAGAAGATAGAAGAAGAAGAAGAAGATAAGGAGAAGGAAGGGAGGCACACCTAGGCTGCGGCGGTGGTGGCGGCGACAGCGTACCTCCATCCACGAATCCAAAACAGAGCATCCTGACGTTCGTCCACTAAATGAACAATATCTCGAGATCCCCAACTCCGATTCGCCTGTAACTAGATTTGTTGGAAAGCTCTTTTACGAGGCTACAACATATCAAAATCTCACGGCGATCCGATGACAGAATATTTCGGGATCTAATTTCAAAGTTCCGTGCCTAATCGTAACAAGCTGGTATCAGAGCCTTAGCCCCAAAGAGAAGATCGTATCAATCTAGTATCAGAGCCACCTTTCCTCGGACAAGCGCTTCCAATGACGACAACCAGATCCATGGCTGCACAGCGAGATGATGAAGAAGAGATTCTCCCAATAGAGAGAAACGATTGCAAGGACTTCCACCCGTGGAATCGCCCGATCTAATCAGAATACGGAAGAACGTAGCGTTCAAGCCATGTTGGGGTCTATTTCAGAGCAATTGGCCATCAACAACCAGATGATGATGGAGATGATGCGGGAACTACGGGCGAATGGGAAAGCACCATCGACCCCACGACGCGAGTCCACCCCCTTGAACCCACCGCCACTGGTTCAGCCTTTGCAACCACAAGAGCCGCTGCTACCACCACCCTATGGGCAGAGGCAAGCAAGGATGGTTACACCAGGTCCAGTTGCGGTGTGAACCCATCCGACGGGTGAACCACTATGGAGACCGCCTTGGAGATCAAGATCCGTGGGCGGGTCAATACGATCCGGAACCACAACAAGTTAATCAAAACCGAAGGAGGGATCATCAACCCTTCATGGTGCATCCTCCCCCGGTTAGACAAGGACATGATCCGGAACGAGACAATGGCATCCGTGGACAAGTCGTGCGTCTCGAATTCCCCAAGTTCAAAGGTGGCGACTCGATCGATTGGTTGTATAGGGCGGAGCAATTCTTTGCATACCAAGGAACGGCGGAAGAGTACAAGGTGACGCTTGCGAGCTTCCACCTTGAGGATGCGGCGCTTCATTGGTTTCGAGCAGCCAATGCCACTGAGGCTATCGAATCTTGGGCTGAATTTTGCGCCGATATCACACGGCGATTTGGAGCATCGGGATATGAAGACTTTGATGATCTCCTCTCAAAGACGGTGCAAAAGACCACGGTTGGGTCATACCAAGAAGAATTTGAGAAAATTAGTAGCCGATGTCATCCACCATGGACGGATCAGCAACTTCGCAGCACCTTCATCTCCGGGTTGCAAGGTGACATACAAGCCGATGTGAGGGCTTTAAGGCCTAGAACTTTAAAGGAGGCCTTCGAAGATGCGGTGCTTATGGAAGACAAACATAGGGCCATGAAGATACACTTGAAACAGAGTTGGATGAGCCAAGAAAGCCGCAATCAAGCTCAACCAAACATAGCGGCGGGAAATACTATTGGAGTACCAAGGGTTGCTGCTACAATGGTACCTCCTCGAGCACCGTTGAAGCCATCCCAAGATGTGAAGTATGCACCTAGAGGTCCGGGACGAGCACTCACACCAGCCCAAGTAGAAGAAAGAAGAGCCAAGGGCCTATGCTTCCGTTGTGATGAGAAGTTTGTACCAGGGCATCGCTACGCTAAACCGATGGGATCGGTGATGCTAATCGATGGATTGGAGGAACCGGAGGACGAGTTTGCAGCTGAAGGTGCATATGTGGCTGGACATCAAGGAGAAGAAACTGAGGAGCAACCCGTGGAGGACATGATAGCCGAAATCTCCCTCCATGCCTATTCGGGGACAGCTGCGCCAAAAACCTTGCGGGTAAACGGGGTAGTCAAGAAAACCACAGTGAGAATCTTGATTGACACCGGATCCACCCACAACTTCATTGACAAGAGGCTCCTTAGGAAGATTGGGCTCGAGTTGGAACCCACGGAAGGGTTCGATGTGACAATCGAAGATGGCACCACATTGCGAGCGGATTCTATTTGTGGAGGTGCGGAATTGAAGGTGCAAGGCCAAACTTTCACATTGGATCTTTATCCGTTGGCCTTGCAAGGTGCCGATATTGTTTTGGGGACCCAATGGCTTCGAAGCTTGGGGCCCGTGACATTTGATTTTACAAGCCTCACATTGACGTTTTGGAGAAAAGACAAGAGAGTCTTGCTAGATGGAAGCCAACCGCTACTTGAACTTCCAAATGAAGGGGTCGCAAGGGAGCTCGCTTCTTTCTCGGCGCCCACCTTTCCTTTCTTCTCAGATCTGTGGAGAGCTAGTGCAGAGGATAGTGAGCTGGTCCAACTCATGGAGGAGTTGAGAGAGAACCCCTCAAGCCACCCCCGAGCACGAGGAGCGCGATGGGTTAGTACTAGAGTGCGGGCGAATCAAGGTACCCGGAACGAAGAGCTACGAGAGACTATTGATGGCACACTTCCATGATACTCCTATAGCAGGGCATGAAGGGGTATTACGTACCTACAAGCGGCTGGCCCAAAACCGTACATGGACAGCGATGAAGACGGACGTGAAGAAGTATGTGCGCGAATGTCAAATCTCGCCAACGAGTCAAATCGGAGGCACTCAAGCCTAGCGGGCTGCTACAACCACTACCTATACCAGAGCGTATTTGGGAGGATATCTCCATGGACTTCATCGAGGGGCTGCCGGAGGTTCGGGGACAATCGGTGGTGTTGGTTGTGGTGGATAGGCGAGCAAATATGCTCATTTCATAACATTGTCTCACCGTTTTCAGCAAAAAGGGTTGCTGAAATTTTGTTCGGGAAGTGGCACGCTTGCATGGGATGCCTAGGACGATCGTGTCGACCAGGGATCGCATCTTCATTAGTGAGTTTTGGTCTGAGTTCTTCAGATTGCAAGGGACTCAAATCAACCTGAGTTCAGCTTATCACCCCGAGACAGATGGCCAAACCGAGGTGGTGAATCGCGGACTGGAGCAATACTTGCGATGCTTTGTGGCGGAACGACCAAGGGATTGGGTCAAATTCCTTCCATGGGCTGAGTGGTCATACAATACGGCTCATCACTCTAGCATTGGCATGACCACCTTTGAGGCGGTTTATGGGCGCACTCCCCCTGTCTTGCGTGCCTATGATAGACTCGCGGCGGCGGATAGGACCGAGCTTGACTTGGAGCTTGCTGATCGAGATGAAACATTGAGACTGCTCAAGACTCACCTAGCCACAGCCCAAAACTGCATGAAGCAAACTCATGACAAAGGCCGACGTGAGCGAGAATTTGAGGTGGATCAATTGATGTTCGTTCGAGCTCAACCGTATCGGCAATCCACATTGAGACCAATTTTGAACCAAAAGTTGGGTTACAAGTACTACGGTCCGTACCGAGTGCTACAACGAATCGGTCCAAGTAGCTTACCGGTTGGACCTACTGAAGGAACCAGGATACATCCGGTCTTCCATGTATCAGCATTGAAGGCCCGGATCGGGCCTAACCAGGTGGTGGGTTCGGCCTTACCCGAACTAATGAAGGAGGATGGCCCCACCGAACCGGTCCGAGTATTAGACCGTAGGAGAAGACGCCATGGGACCAGATTAGAGACGGAAGTGCTAATTGAGTGGCTGGGCAAATCTCGACGAGTCTACACGGGAGCTAGAGTCGATATCATGGATCGCTTTCCAAACTTCAAACCTTGAGGACAAGGTTGCGGAAGCGTGGTGGATTGATACGATTCGGACTTCACCGACGTCGTCTCGAGCATGGATTCACTTTAGGAGTGTTTTTATTTCATGTTTTAGTGTTTAATTTCCATTAAAATAAGTTTTCTGTAAGTCGCGTTCGAACGTGGGTGGAGTGAGTTCGAACGCGATCTGTGAACGGGGTTGTGAACGTGGAGAAGAGAATGTACTATGCGTTCGAACGCGGTACGTTCGAACGCACTGTGAACGCCTGCATCGCATTTGCAAATACCGACAGGCGCGTTCGATCACGCGTTCGAACGCCTGCATCGCGTTCGCAAATCCAGAAGAGCTAATTCGGTGCGTTTGAACGCGGTCGGGCGAGTTCGAACGCGGTCGACGAAAATTGTGTTTTAGGGTTAATGTGAGTTGTTGGTTAGCCTATAAAAGGATGTGTAGGGCAACCAAAATTATTTTGATTATTGAGATTGA
Organism: Typha latifolia; assembly: GCF_019914945.1. Classification (NCBI taxonomy): domain Eukaryota; kingdom Viridiplantae; phylum Streptophyta; class Magnoliopsida; order Poales; family Typhaceae; genus Typha; species Typha latifolia. The sequence continues at coordinate 1,543,332 of NC_133097.1, forward strand.
GTTTTGCCTTGCCTCCTTCGTCTTCTTCGCTCCCGTTCTCTCAATCCTCGGCGACGCCGCTTCTAACCTCCCTCGTCCGACTAATCACCCTAGTCCCTTATGGGTGGCCCTCTTCTCCCCCTTCGTCCAATCTATCCAACACTTGCCCTAATCTTTCCATCAACCACAACCGTTCCACCATCACTTTTCACCGGTGCCACCACATTAACGCCGGTCCACCACCATCCACCATTACCTAGGATCTCGTGCCTCCATCCACGAATCCAAAATAGAGCATCCTGACGTTCGTCCACTAAACGAACGATATCTCGAGATCCCCAACTCAGATTTGCCTATAACTAGATTTGTTGGAAAGCTCTTTTATGAGGCTACAACATATCAAAATCTCACGTTGATCCGACGACAGCATATTTCGGGATCTAATTTCAAAGTTCCGTGCCTGATCGTAACAAGTTGGTATCAGAGCCTTAGCCCCAAAGAGAAGATCGTATCAGTCGAGCCGGCGGTTGTGGGCGCACGTGGCTCCCCCAACACGCGCCCACGTTGCATGGCATGAGCTCGTGCCATGCAACACCAATATTTTTTTTATTTTTTATTTTTTATTTTTATTTCTTTCTTTTTGCCTCTTTTTTTTAATTTATACATTATTATTATTTATTATATTAATTATTATTATTATTATTATTTATTATTATTATTATTTGATTATTACATAAACAATTCAAAAATGGTAATTATTAACCTTAAAATAGTATATTTTTGCCGACCATGTTTGAACACGCCCAATTGTGTTCGAATGCTCATTTTGTATTCTCTATATGTGCGAACGCGATGCAGGCATTCTCAGGCGCGTTCGAACGCACATTTCACACTCTTTGTATGTGCGAACCTGATGCAGGCGTTCAAAAGCGTGTTCGAACGCACTCCACCCGCATTCGAAGCGACATACAGAAAACTTATTTTTCTATGAATTAAATAATAAAATAAGAGTAAAAGAAACCCCTAAAGTGTATCCATACTCGAGACAACATTAGTGAAGCCCGAATCGTATCATTTTTTGTTTGTCCATGCTCTTCCCGCGATTGGTCCTCCTCTAGATCATCCTTGATCATCTCCTCCATGAGCATAATGGCAGTAGGCTGTTTGGAGCATTTATGGCCCGATATGAAGTGTTGGTCGCAATAGAAGCATAGGCCCTTCGAGCGCTGATCTTCAATCTCCACTGGTGTGAGGCATCGACCTATCAACCTCAGCTAGTTTTTAGGGTCTAGTCCGGTTCGAGGTGGGGTTGGCCGCTTGGATTTGGTTGAGCCTGTCCCAAATATGGCATACCCGAGGCTGGCGGTTTTGGGTTGCTTTTTGGCGTTTGATCCATGGTTGTCGACTCTAGTGTGGTTCACTTTGTTTGGTGTATTGCCTTCAACTCTTATATCTTTTCCTCCATCATTTGTGTCGTTGAGAAGGCCTCTTGCAAGATGGTAGGACGAGTAGCTTTGACTTCCGCTTGGATATCACGACGAAGCCCGAAGACAAAGGTGCTTTTGAGAGCAGAGTCCGACCACCCGTGGACTCGATTACTAATTCTTTCGAACTCCTCTTGGTAGGCTCTTACAGATGTCTTTTGGGTTAGCTTCATCAAGGTGGCTTGGAAGTTTTCATAGTCGGAGAGTCTGAAACACGCACAAAGCGCACAGGAGAACTCCTCCCAACTGATGAAGGCGTGAGTGTGATGTGTTGCTTGAAACCACCTCACCGCTATGTCTTCAAGGTGGAATGAGGCCAGAAGCACCTTTTAGTGGTCAGGTGTCCTTTAATAGTTGAAGAATTGTTTCGCCCTATAGATCTAATCCAACGGGTCACCCATGCTAAATATAGGAAAATCAACTCGAATAGTTTGAGGTTATAGCATTTGATCGCATCCGTTCTCGTGTCCTCGATGAAACGACTCATGTTGCTGGACCCTTGGTTGATATGGGGGCTCTTCCTACTCCTCCCAAGGTTCCTCCCTCGGGTATGGGGCCATAGGAGCCCTCAGGTGCAAGGGTGGTAAATTAGTGCGACGCCCTTGCGGTTCGTCGTGTTGCTGCCATGGTGCCTTTAGGATCGGTCTTTGCCAGACCTGATCTTGGGGTAAAGGATGATTCTCTTGTCTTCGATAATGCTCATGAGGTAGAGGTCGAAGATGTGCAGCAATCCATGGTGGAGCCATAGAAGCCTCAACCCTGGGTGGATCTTCCTTGTTGTTTCTAGGCGGAATGCCGCCTTGATTAACTTCCCCACTATTAATATGCTCAGGGATAAGCCTTAGAAGATTTTGGTTCATGTCCATCAGAGTTGCCTTCATCTCTATCATTATTTGTGCCACGAACGCCAAGGTTCATGAGAGGTCGAAAAGCCTTCTATTCTTCCTCATGAACTCTGTGGGGATGGCGACCTTGACGAAACCATGTGGTCCGTCTCCAAGCCTTGGTTGCTCTTTTGCTTTCCTGTCTGCGATATTGTGGTAGCCATGACGGTCCGAGAAACGTTGGCTTTGATACCAGTTGTTATGAACCACCTTGATCTGATCCATAATGGTTCTGGACTAGATTGAAGATGTGACTTTCAAAGAAATATGGGGATAATTTAACCGTTGGATCTTCCTAAATATTGGATATGTTGTCGCCCTCAAAAAGAGCTTTCCGGTGAATCCAAGATCACATGGTTTGGATGGCTAGATCTTGAGATACCGACTGAATAGTGGCCAAAGATCAGATAAATCCTAGCTTGTTAGTCTTTCAATGGCTAGATATGTGCTAGGTTAATTCCTTCAGAGTGAAAGGGGAGAAGTTGTTGTGAAAGGGGAGGACTTGGGCGATGGAAGAAAGGAGGTGGGAGAGGGCGCTAATGGCTAGAGTAAGAGAGAAGGAGATAAAAGGCACAATGTCATTTCAATTATCAGATTAACTCTAATTATGGTTTTCTCCACATATTTATAGAGGCTCACCTTAGGGATCCAAACAACTAAGTTAAAACCCTAACAAACCAACTAAATCAGTCTTCCTTATCTTCTCAGATTAACCCTTCATTTTGCTGTAGATAGATTTTGATCTGGAGAAGTTGTAAATATGAAAGTTGTAGATCTGGAGATTGGCAATCTTATCAAACTAGTTTGATATTATTTGGATGTCTATAAAATATTCTGCAAATATTTTTCCAAAACTGCGCAGAGTTGGATTTAGCTAATTAAATAAAATCCTAGCCTACTAAGGCTCTAACTATACCAAATAAGCAAATAAGATAATTAGACTCAAACCATTGAGCCCAATATCTTTCGAGGTGATCCGATCTAGTCCGAATCACATCAATATGTTTGCTTCGTTTACTTTTTTATTCTTACTCGACTTTTCATTCATCGATTTGAGTCTAATTTTCATAGTCAGGGTGGTATTCCAATTTCTTTTTCCTACTTAGTCTTAATTTTCTAAATATAATTCTTAATCACTTTCTCTAAACCTAGTAGGATATAGTTATTCCTAAGCCAATTCAGATTAGATTTTTTACTTTGACTTTGACTTGGACTTTTATTTTGCATATCTCTTAAATTAGGCGAATTAGGAATTCCTAAAGTTTTAATTGGTATTAGAGTGGATAACCTTGGATTAATCATATTGATTTGTGATCATCGGTGGGTAGAATCTATTGCATGATTTGAATTATTGCGCATTTCTTTGCCTATTTCAAGCATCGACTATGGATTCTAAACAAGAGGAATTGATAGCTCTAGATTCTTACCTATTATCTACTGAAGTAAGTTCATTTATTTTAAAGCATATGAAGATGAGGGATAAACTGTAATTTACCTTTAAATATTTTAATTATAGTTCATATTTAAATACATGTATTTTGTATTAATTTTGTTGTAAAGATGTATATAATACTTTGTTCCTTTTTTGTAATGTAATATTCATTTTCTATATATGCAAAACAAAAGCACTATTGTCCAAATATATGGATGGAAGATGTAAGTGTAATAATTTTGTATCGCTGGGGAATCTGTCTCGTCATTCCAGCCTTAGTTGGATGTGAATCATCCCCTTCATGAGCGAGATTTTGGTGTGTTTATTCGTCTTTGTCTAGTTAACCCTCCTATTTCTTTTTTAATTCGAGTAAATCGGCCGAGTCTATAATTTATTATATACGGTTTTATTCTAATGTAATGTAGGAGAGCGTATACCGGAAACTCAAATGTGATAATTCAGGCGAAAGAAAGGTCGATCTTTCTTGTATACCTACTTGTGAACCCTTCTCTCTCTTTCTTTGATCGAATCCCTTGGTTCCTTCTTTTTAAAAGAGTTGTCCTGTCTCTAATGGCAAATTCATCTACAAATATATATAATTGAGTTGTATAATTTAGATTTAAATATATAGTCAAGTCACATAACTTATGAAATATTAGATCGTGTGAAGAAATCAAAATGGAACATATAGAATTTAGGTTTAACAATGTTGTTTTTAGAACACCCTCTAAACAAGTTCAAGGGCATCCAAACTGTTGGAACGAAATTGATGTGATTCGGATCACACTGAGTCATCTTCTGCATGGATACGACTTATGGACTATTTTCTTATTTTTTTTAGTTTTCTTCAAACAAAATAAGAATTATGGCTGTCGCGTTCGAACGTGGGGTGGTCACGTTCGATCCCCATCTGAACACGCTCGGTGAGAATGCCTTGTTTCCAGGTTTATTATTTGTTAGTTTTACTTGTTAGGTTAGCCTCTTAATATGTGAAAGATAACCTAATTGGGATTATAAATGAATATTGTGTTTTCTTTCCTTCTTTCTCTACTCTAACTCTTCTTTCTCCTCGCTCAAACCCTAGCCATGTGCCATCTCCATGCTGGTTACTCCTAATCCCCCTCGACTATCGTGTCCCCCCTCCTCCTTGGGATCTCGACCATCTTCCCCCATCCTTCTCCCATTAGCACCTCGTGCCACCAAATCCATCACCATTATTATCACCGTCATCACCATCACCACCATCACTCCTCATCTCCACCTCCATCATAATATTGTCTATTTTTACCCTAGGTGCAGTAAGAATATGCGAAGGGCATGAATATCACAAATGTAGGTTAGAAAGATATGGAATGATTGCAACAAGTTTCGTAATTTCTGACTACGGAATAATATTTAGAGAATATTCACCTAAGATTGCACGAACTGCTTCCTTGCATTTGAGCTTGATTGGGTAACAGACGCTCAGTACATATCAAGTGGTATCCATGCCAACAACCAGATCCATGGCGTCGAGATTCAATGAAGGCACCTCCATGGAGGGGGAGGCTACAGATATTATCAGATCTGAGGCAAACCCAAACTCATCGATCGGGACTTCTCCAACGACTTCTTCAATCAACTAAGATCTGATCAAGATGTTCACGGATATGATGGAGACACAACGAGCCATGCAAGCGTCGATGGATACGATGACTCAATTTCTCTTGGGAGCACTAAGGAGTATGGCGGCAACCAAGTTTCCCACTTGCACCCAGACTGCACCACCGATGGAATCACCTTTCCGTCAAAGGACATTGCCCCGACCATTTCGTGCCAGACTAAAGAAAGACCATATGATGCGATCTGGATCAGATCATGTCACATCATGGGGACATTGGGCTCAATGGATTGAGTTTAGTTATCTTATTTGCTTAGTTAGAGCCTTAGTAGGTTATGATTTTATTTAATTAGCTAAATCCAACTCTGTGTAGTTTTGGAAAAATATTCGCAAAATATTTCACAGATATCTAAATAATATCAAACTAGATTGATAAGATCGCTAACCTCCAAATCTACAACTTTAGTATTCATGACTTCACTATATTCGGAATCTATCTACTACAAAATAAAGGGTTAATCTGAGAAGATAAGGAAGACTGATTTAGTTAAATTTATTTTAGACTTTAGGATTTAATTTCTATAAATAGGGCCTTATGGCTTGTATCTTAGATATGATTGGAATGAAAGATTAATTACCTTTTGCCTTGGCATCTCTCTCAACTAAGCCTCCGACCTCTACATCTCCCTCCTCCTCCTTTACCAACCAGCACCACCTCTTTTGTTGGCACGGTCTCGTCTAGCTTCTAATCTCCCTCTTTCGCCGATCCCCTAGTCCCGTAGGGCAGGCCTACTTCTCCCCCTTCGTCTCTTTATCTTAACCATCTCTACCTCCTGTACGGTTTTTACCACAGTTGTAGGCCAATTATAGCCTTCAACCATCTATTGCATACACATCTGTAAACCACCACTACCATCATCTATTGCCAAGCCACCTCCATCAACTACTCGGCCTCCACTCCATCATCACCTCCATCTTATATCTAGGAATCTATGCCTCCACCCATTGATCCCAAATCTCGTGCAAACCTGAATCTTAACCGCTACGAATCGAATCAAGTTGGTTCGCAACACCATGAAGACCTCATGGGTGGCCATGCTAGGGGGCCCTTGTTGCTTACACCGCCTGAACGGTGCAATGTACCATCGACAGCTTTGCACCACAACCAAGCACTGAATCTGCCTCACCATAATGACGATGATGAGTGGGCGGATTATGAAGAACCAGCGACCCCTCGATGTCATCCTAAGGATGTTGGATTAAACCCAAGAGAAAGAAGGCACATGAAGAAGAAGAGCGCGGCATTAGTGCAAGGACTGTTCGCCTCAACTTGTGGAGCAATTCTTTCAGTATTAGCGAACACCTAATGCACAAAAGATGTTGCTAGCATCTTTCCATCTGGAAGACACCGCCATCCGGTGGTACCAGGCCACGAACGGAGCTCAGCCCTATCGGATGTGGGAGGAGTTCGCTAATGCTATTTAGGTCCGGTTTGGACCCTTTAGTTATGAAGATTTCCAAGCTGCTCTCACCAAGCTAACTCAAAGGACTACAATGAGAGCATATCGAGAGGAGTTCGAGCGTCTTAGCAATCAAGTGCAGCGTTAGATGGGACAGTCAAGATGAAGTAAAGGCTGCGCAACAAACCACAATCAATTGATGGAAGAGAAGCTTCGAGAGCTTCAGTTGGCATCAAAGCAGGGCTGGAGCACCACAGAGTTTAGAGGAGTGCCTCGGCAAACTATAGCCACATAATATGTGCTGGCGGCTCTACCGAGGACAACAGGTGAAAGATTGTTCCCACAGCCATAACCAGAGGTGAGGAGACCTCCCCGAGCTACCATGAGAAGACTTACCCCAGCCCAAGTTGAAGAAAGAAGAGCTAAATGGCTATGCTTTTATTCTGATGAACGATTCACTTCCGGGAACAAATGTGCTCGACCGACAGCCACGGTGAAGGTGTTGGACGAAGCAGAGGATGTGAAGGAAGATAAAGTGGTGGAAGATGAACAAGAGGACTTGGTGGAAGACCAAGAGACCTTGGAGAGCAGTGAGGAGGTCCATGCCGAGATCTCCATGCATGCCTATACTTGCGCCAATGCACCAAGGACGCTTCGGGTCGACGACACCGTGAAGAATCAAATAGTGAGGATTCTCATCGACACTGAAAACACCCACAACTTCATGGATGAACGTGTGGTTAAGAAAATAGGAATGGCTATAGATGCTACCTCTAGATTCGATGTAGCAATTGGAGACAACACGACTCTTCGGGCGAACTGTGTATGCCGAGTGGTTCTTTTGAAGATTCAAGGCAATTCCTTCACCTTGGATCTTCACCCTTTGGCCTTACGAGGGGCTGACATTGTATTAGGGACCCAATGGATGCAAAGTTTGGGGCTGGTGACCTTTGACTTTTCAGAAATGTGGATGGATTTCAAGTGAAGTGGAAAATGATTGTGGTTAGACAGAATTCAACCGCGACTTGGAGTCAACTTCAGCCGATGGTGGGACTGCCAAGAGCTGGTTGCCATGGCCTTCTTATGCAACTAATCCATAGCTAAGTGGACCATACAAAGGAAGAAGAAGTACCCATTGATCTGTCCAGCTTGTTGAAGGAATTTAGCGACGTGTTTAAAGAACCACACATCATGATGGCATTGAGATTACTCCCAGAGCTGAGCCTGCTAATGTAGGACAGTACCGATACCCCTAGACAATGGAATCATCCAATTGAGCCGGAGATCATACTCATTTACCGGTGCTCCTAGTGCGGAAGAAGGACGGCACATAGCTATTTTGCATGGTAAAGGATAGGTATCCTATTCCTGTCATTGGAGAGCTCTTGGATGAGCTTTTAGGGGCCTCTTACTTCAACAAGTTAGACTTGCGAGCCAATTACCACCAAATCCGAGTGAGACTCAAAGATGTGCGCAAGACCGCATTTCACACACATGAAAGGCATTGTGAGTTCAAGATCATTTCTTTTGGACTCACTAATGCCCACTCTACCTTCCAAGGGTTGATGAACATCGTCTTTAGGATGTTATTAAGGCGGTACGTACTTGTCTTCTTTGACGACATCCTTGTGTATAGCCCCTCATGGAAGGAGCATCTTGTCCACCTTTGCAAAGTGTTGCAGATTTTGAAACACAATTGTCTGAAGGTGAAGGAGTCCACGTGTTATGGGGCTAGCCGAGAGTGGAGTATCTCGGCCACATTATATCGGTGGCGGGAGTGGAAACTGATCTCTTCAAGGTGTGGAACATGGTGCAATGGCAAGTTCCAAAGACACTGAAAGAATTGCAAGACTTCCTTAAATTGACAGGCTATTACTCGAGATGACATCGGTGAAGTTCGAATCATATCACGCCGCCCCTTTGATATCACTACTAAAGAAGGGAGAGTTCTAGTGGACTGAGGTAGCAACCAAGGCATTTGAAGAATTGAAGAAGGCAATGACCACGGTGGCAGTTTTAGCACTACCCGATTTTAGCAAACCTTTTATGGTGGAATGCGACATGTTAGGGGCTAGAATTTGGGCTGACCTCATATAAGAAGAGCAGCCAGTGGCATGCATGAGCAAGGCATTGTCGATGAAGAACTGGATAATGTCTACATATGAGTGGGAGATGCTAGCTATTATCCATGTCGTCACCAAATGGAGACCACATCTCATCGAGCAGTGATTCACTGTGTGTACTGACCAATGAAGTCTTCCCTACTTTTTTGGACAATGGATTAACACACTGGTACAATAGCGGTGGGTGACAAAGTTGTTGGGCTACGACTACGAATTAGTGTACAAGAAGGGAACTGAGAATCGGGTTACCGATGCGCTATCGCGGCAACCCGAATCGGCCGATCTAGCCATGATTTTGATCCTGATTTTTTATTTTCTTTCAGAGATTAGAGGTGCATGTTTAGAAGATCCAGAGATGAAGGAACTCATGAAGAAAGTAGAGAAAGAAAGCAAGCTATCCTGGGTTAGAAGTGAAGGATGGTCTACTACTAGATCAAGGGCAAGTGCGGATACTGGCCAAACCCAAATTGCGGGTGACATTGATTCGCCACTTCCATGACACTCCTATCGTAGGGCATGAAGGAACATTCAGGACCTTGACGTGATTCGGATCACACTGAGTCATCTCGAGCATGGATACAACCTATGGGATCTATTTCTTGTTTTGTTTTAGTTATTTTCTTAAAAAAAATAAGGATTATGGATGTCGCGCTCGAACACGGGGAGGTTGTGTTCGAATGCCCCATGCGAACACCTACAGGCCTTCATATCAATAGAGAACGCAAATTGTGTGTTCAAACGTGCTCGACCTTATTCGAATGCACGCGTGCAAATGCCTGCATACGTTTGCATCGATAGTGAATGCGAATTGCGCGTTCAAACGTGCTCGACCCCGTTCGGACGCGATCGGTGAGAATGCAATGTTTCTTGGGTTATTATTTGTTATTTTTAGCTTGTTTAGCCTCTTAATATGTGGATATTGGCAACCTAAAAGAGGATTATGAATGAATATTGAATTTCCTTCCCTCTTTCTCTACCCTAACTCTTCTCCCTTCCTCCTCGTTCAATTCCTAGCTGTGTGTCTTCCTGTCGCCGGTTACCTCTAATCTCCCTCGATTGTTGAGTCCTCCCTCCTCCTTAGGACCTCGACCAACTTCTGCCCCCTCATCCTTATCCCATCAACACCACGTGCCACCCAATTCATCACCATTATCACCCCTCTTTCACCATCATCACCATCGCCCGTTATCTCCACCTTCACCCTAATTTTACATATTTTTGCCCTAGGTGCAGTCAGAATCTACGAAGGGCATGAATACAAAAAACATAGACCAGAAATATATGAATGGACCACCACTAGTTTTGTAATTTTCTAGCTACGGGAGAATATTTTAAGATTATTCTCCTTCGACTGTGCGGACTGCTTTCTTACATCCGAGCTTGATCCGGAATGGACGTATAATCTATAACAAGTGGTATCAGAGCCACCGTTCCTTCGACACCATGCCAACAACCAGATCTATGGCATCGAGACCCAATGAAGGCACCTCCGTTGAGGGGGTGGTCATGCCAGGGGGCCTTTGTTGCCTACGCTGCCCGAAAGGCGCAACGTACCACCGTCGGCTTTTCACCACGACCGAGCACTAGATCCACCCCTCCACGATGACGATGATGAGTGGGCGAATTACGAAGAACCAGCGACCCCTTGATATCATCCTAGGGATGCTGGATTGAACCCAAGGGAAAGAAGGCCCAACTGACATGAAGAAGAAGAGCGCGGTGTCTATGCAGAGACTGTTCACCTCAACTTCCCGCCCTTCAATGGAGGAGATCCGCTCGATTGAGTGTATCGAGCAGAGCAATTCTTCGAGTACCAACGAACACCTAATGCACAAAAGGTGTTGTTAGAATCTTTTCATCTCGATGACACCGCCATCTGATGGTACCAGGCCACAAATCGAGCTCAGCCCTATCGAGCATGGGAGGAGTTCGCTAATGCTATTTGCGTTTGATTTAGACCCTCCAGTTATGAAGATTTCTAAGCTGCTCTCACCAAGCTAACCCAAAATACTATGGTGAGAGCATATCAAGAGGAGTTCGAGCATGTTAGCAATCGAGTGTGGAGTTGGTCGGATTCCCAACACGAGCACATTCATTAGTGGCCTTAAGCGGGACATTCAAACTAAAGTGAAAGCTGGTCGACCAACCACATTGCTTGAGGCTTTTGCAACAGCTCAAATTGATGGAAAAGAAGCTTCGAGAGCTTAGGCTGGTGGCAAAAGGGGGCTGGAGCACCACGGAGTTTAGAGGAGTGCCTCGGCAAACTACAACAACACATCATGTGTCGACAGCTCCACCGAGGACAACAAGTGGAAGATTGCCTCCATGGCCACAACCAGAGGTGAGGGGATCTCCAAACTACCATGAGAAGACTTACCCTAGCCCAAGTTGAAGAAAGAAGATCTAAAGGGCTGTGCTTTTATTAAGATGAGTGATTCACTCCATGGCACAAAAGTGCTCGATCGACGATCATGGTGATGGTGTTGGACGAAGCAGAGGATGTGGAGGAAGAGGAAGTGGTGGAAGATGAACTAGAGGGCTTGGCGAAAGACTAGGAAGCCTTGGAGAGCAGCGAGGAGGTCCATGCCGAGATATCCATGCATGCCTACATCGACACTAATGCACCTGGGACGCTTTCGATCAATGGCACTATGAAGAATCAAACAGTGAAGATCCTCGTCGACACCGAGAGCACCCACAACTTCATGGATGAATGTGTGGTCAAGAAGATAGGAAAGGCTATAGACACTACCTCTGGATTCGATGTAGCTTTGGGAGATAGCACGATGCTCGAGGCGAACGACGTATGCCGAGGGATTCTTTTGAAGATTCAAGGCAATTTCTTCACCTTGGATCTTCACCTCTTGGCCTTATGAGGGGCTGACAAAGTTTGGGCCCAATGACCTAACTTCTCAGAAATGTGGATGAATTTCAAACGAAGCGGCAAACGAGTGCAGTTAGACAGAATTCGACTGCGACTTGGAGCCCAACTTCAACTGATGGTGGGACTACCAAAGGCTGGGTGCCATGGACTTCTAATGCAATTAATCTAGAGTCAAGTAGACCATACAAAGGAAGAAGAAGTACCTGTTGATCTATTCATCTTACTGAAGGAATTTAGTGAGGTGTTTGAAGAACCATGCGGCATGCCGCAGGCTCGACCCCAAGACCACTGCATTGAGATTACTCCGGAGTTGAACCGGCTAATGTATGGCCCTACCGATACCCATTTGTGCAAAATGAGGAGATCACAAGGCTTCTTAAGGAGATGCTAGACAACATAATCATTCAACTGAGTCGGAGCTCGTACTCATCAACGGTGCTCCTAGTGCGGAAGAAGGACAGAACTTAACAATTTTGTATGGACTACCGTGCACTCAATGCCATCATGGTGGAGGATAGGTATCCTATACTTGTCATTGAAGAATTCTTAGATGAGCTCTCGGGGGCCTCTTACTTCAGCAAGTTAGACTTGCGAGTCGGCTACCACCAAATCCAAGTGAGACTCGAGGATGTGCACAAGATCGCATTTTCATACATGACGGGCATTATGAGTTCAAGGTCATGCCTTTTCAACTCACTAATGCCCCCTCCACCTTCCAAGGGTGGATGAACGACGTCTTTAGGGAGCTATGAGGCAGTTTGTGCTTGTCTTCTTAGACAACATCCTCGTGTACAGTCGTTCATGGAAGGACCATCTTGTTCACTTTCATGAAGTATTGCAGATTTTGAAAGACAATGAGTTGAAGGTGAAAGAGTCCAAATGTTTATGGGGTCAGCCGAGAGTGGAGTATTGCCAGATCATATCAATGGTGGGAGCGGAAGATGATCCCTCCAAGGTGCAGAACATGGTGCAATGGCAGATCCCAAAAACACCAAAAGAATTGCGGGGCTTCCTTGGATTGATGGGCTATTACCATCGATTTGTTGCCAACTATGGCAAGATTGCTGCCCCCTTGACATCACTACTGAAGAAGGGGGAGTTTTAGTGGACCGAGGCAGCAACAAGGCCTTTGAAGAATTGAAGAAGAGTTTCAGTGGAATGGGATGAAGTACTCAAGCGGCCCAAGCTTCACCTAGTAGCAGCACAGAACCGAATGAAGCAAGTGCATGATCACAAACACTAGGAAAGAAGCTATGAAGTTGGCGATTGGGTCTATGTTGGACTCCAACCGTATCGGCAAATCTCGGTATGAACTATTTAGAACCAAAAGCTAACACGTCGCATTTTTGGTCCATTTTAGATTCTAGGGAAGGTGGGAGTTATTGCATATAAGCTGGACCTACCCGAGTCGTCCCGAGTTCACCCGGTCTTCTATGTATCTAGCTTGAAAGCCCGAGTTGGTCCAGTTGAGTAGGTTGTGGCAAAACTACCCGGGTGCGAATTGGAGGCAGTTGAGCTCACTCCAGAGAAGGTCCTACCACGAAAGAGGGTTAGACGCAAAGGATGAATAGTCATAGATGTGTTGGTAAGCTGGGTCGGTTAGACAAAGGAGCAAGCCACAAGGGAATCTGAGGCAATATTGATGGACCGTTATCTTGAATTTGCAATTTGAGGACAAAGTCAGTGGAAGAATGGTGGAATGATGTGATTCGAACCACACTGAGTCATCTCGACCATGGATACAACCTGTGGATCTATTTTTTTTGTTTTGTTTTAGTTGTTTTCTTTAGAAAATTAAGGATTCTTGATGTCACATTCGAACATGGGGAGGTCGCATTTGAACGCCCCTTGCGAATGCCTGTAGGCGTTCGCATCAATAGAGAATGCAAATTGTTGTTCGAATGAGCTCGACCGCATTTGAATGGACGCGTGCGAACGCCTTGATACGATCTCCCCTTGGGCTAAGGTTTGATCTATCCCGTTTTCAGATCTGGATAGGATTTGGCATAGAACTTTGGAAAAGGATTTCAAAAGTTATAGCCATTGGATCAATGCTAAATTTTGATATGTTGTAGCACAACGAATCTAATTTCAGGAAAATCGGATGATATGATACGATTCGGACTTCACCGACGTTGTCTCGAGCATGGATTCACTTTAGGAGTGTTTTTATTTCATGTTTTAGTGTTTAATTTCCATTAAAATAAGTTTTTTGTAAGTCGCGTTCGAACGCGGGTGGAGTGAGTTCGAACGCGGTTTGTGAACGGGGTTGTGAACGTGCAGAAGAGAATGTACTGTGCGTTCGAACGCACTGTGAACGCCTGCATCGCGTTCGCAAATACCGACAGGCATGTTCGATCACGCGTTCGAACGCCTGCATCGCGTTCGCAAATCCAGAAGAGCAAATTCGGTGCGTTCGAACGCGGTCGGGCGAGTTCGAACGCGGTCGGCGAAAATTGTGTTTTAGGGTTAATGTGAGTTGTTGGTTAGCCTATAAAAGGATGTGTAGGGCAACCAAAATTATTATTGATTATTGAGATTGAGTTTTGCCTTGCCTCCTTCGTCTTCTTCGCTCCCGTTCTCTCAATCCCCGGCGACGCCGCTTCTAACCTCGTCCGGCTAATCACCCTAGTCCCTTAGGGGTGGCCCTCTCTCCCCCTTCGTCCAATCTATCCCACACTTGCCCTAATCCTTCCATCAACCACAACCCTTCCACCATCACTTTTCACCGGTGCCACCACATTAACACCGGTCCTCCACCATCCACCATTACCTAGGATCTCGTGCCTCCATCCACGGATCCAAAATAGAGCATCTTGACGTTCGTCCACTAAACGAACGATATCTCGAGATCCCCAACTCCAATTCGCCTGAAACTTATTTATTGGAAAGCTCTTTTCACGTCGATCCGACGGCGGAATATTTCGAGATCTTATTTCAAAGTTCCGTGCAAGATCTGGTCCAGATCTGAGAATTAGAAAAGATCGATCTTTAGCCCCAAAGAGAAGATCGTATCAAGCTGGTATCAGAGCTCCATAGCCAGTGGTGTGATCGTATCAATCTGGTATTAGAGCCTTAGCCCCAAAGAGAAGATCGTATCATGATAGGATCTCGAGATATCATCAAATAAGTAGACGAATATCAGGGAGTCCGTCTATAGATTCGTGGATGGAGGCACGAGATCCTAGGTGATGATGGATGGTCGTAGGCTAGCGGTAATGGGGTGGCACTAGTGGGTAAGGTGGTGATGGAGGAAATATGGATGATGAAAAGGTTAGGTCAAGGGTAGATAGATTTGAAGAAGGGGGAGAAGTGGGCCGCCCTAAAGGACTAGGGTGAGTGGCCGGTCGAGGGAGGTTAGAAGCAGCGGAGCCGGGGGATGAAGGAACGAGAGAGAAGAAGAGGAAGATTAGGAAAAAACTCAATTTATCCAATAATGATTCCGTGGTTGCCATCCACACCTTTAGAGGCTAACTAAACAATTCAAAACTGGCAATTATTAACCCAAGAAATAGTGAATTTTCACCGACTGCATTCGAACGCACAAAAAGCGTTCTCTATCGATGCAAACCTGATGTAGGCATTCGAACACACATTTTGCATTCTCTGTTTTTGCGAACCTGATGCAGGTGTTCGCAAGCGCGTTCGAACGCACCCACCCGCGTTCAAACGCGACCTACAGAAAACTTATTTTTCTCTAATCAAAACACTAAAACAAGAATAAAAGACACTCCTAAGGTGTATCCATGCTCGAGATGATATTGGTGAAGTCCGAATCGTATCAATCCACCATTCTTCTGCAACCTTGTCCTCAAGGTGTGAAATTGGGAAACCGATCCATGATATCTGACTCGAGCTCCCAGGTAGACTCATCGGTGGGCTTGCCTAGCCACTCGATCAACACTTCTGTCTCCAATTTGGATCCATGGCGTCTTCTTCTACGGCTTAAGACTTGGACCGGTTCAGCTGGGCTATCTTCCTCCATTGGTTCGGGTTAGGCCGATCCCACCACATGATTAGGCACGATCTGGGCCTTCAATGTCGACACATGAAAAATCGAATGGATAGGTAGGTCTAACCGGTAAGCTACTGGTCTGATTCGTTGTAGCACTCGATACGGTCCGTAGTACTTGTGACCCAGCTTCTGGTTCAAAATCGGCCTCAATGTGGATTGCCGATACGGTTGAGCTTGAACGAACACCAATTGATCCACCTCAAACTCTCGCTCGCGCTGGCCTTTGTCATGAGTTTGCTTCATGCGGTTTTCGGCTGATGCTAGGTGAATCTTGAGCCATCTCAAGGTTTAATCTCGGTCTGCAAGTTCCAAGTCGAGCTCAGTCCGATCCGCTGCCGTGAGTCTATCGTAGGCACGCAAGACAGGGGAAGTGCATCCATAAACCACCTCAAAGGGGGTCATGCCGATGCTAGAGCGATGAGATGTATTGTAAGACCACTCGACCCATGGAAGGAATTTGATCCAATCCTTTGGTTGGTCCACCACAAAGCAACGCAAGTATTGCTGTAGTCCGTGATTCACCACCTCGGTTTGGCCATCCGTCTCGGGGTGATAAGATAAACTAAGGTTGACACGAGTCCCTTGCAATCCCGGTCTTACACGATCGTCCTAGGCATCCCATGCAAGCGTGCCACTTCCCGAACAAAAATTTCAGCAACCTTTTTCGCTAAAAATGGGTGAGTCAATGCTATGAAATGAGCATATTTGCTCGGCCTATCCACCACAACGAACACCACCGATTGGCCTCAAACCTCCGACAGTCCATCAATGAAGTTCATGGAGATGTCCTCCCAAATATGCTCCGGTATAGGCAGTGGTTGCAACAGCCCGCTTGGTTTAAGCGTCTCCGACTTGAGTCGTTGGTAGATTTGACATTCACGCACATATTTCTTCATGTCCGACTTCATCGCTATCCATACATAGTTTTGGGCCTGCCGCTTATAGGTGCGTAAGACCCTTTCATGGCCTGCTATAGGAGTATCATGAAAGTGTGTCATCAATAGTCTCCATAGCCTTTCGTCCGCGGGTACCTTGATCCGTCCGCGCTCAAGTACCAACCCATCGCGCTCCTCGTGCTCGGGGTGGCTTGAGGGGTTCTTTCTCAGCTCCTCCATGAGTCAGACCAGATCACTATCCTCTGCGCTGGCTCTCCGCATATCTGAAAGGAAGGAAAATGTGGGTGCTGAGAAAGAAGCGAGCTCACTTGCATCCCTTACACATGAGAGTTCAAAAAGCGGTTGCAACGTTGGTTCTTGTCGCGGATGATTTCCTTCCAGCAGCACTCTCCTGTCATTCCTCCAAAATATGAGTGTGAAGTTTGTGAAGTCAAATATCATGGGCCCTAGGTTTCGAAGTCTGCAAGGGCAACGGATAAAGATCCAATATGAAAGTTTGGCCTTGCACCTTCAACTCCACACCTCCGCAAATAAAATCAACTTGCAATGTGGTGCCATCTCCATTCATCACATCGAACTCGTCCGTGGGTTTCGACTCAAGCCCAATCTTCCTAAGAAGCCTCTTGTCAATGAAGTTGTGGGTGGACCCGGTGTCGATCAAGATTCTCACTGTGGTTTTCTTGACTACACTGTTCATCCTCAAGGTCTTTGGTGCGGCCATCCCGGAATAGGCGTGGAGGGATATTTCGGCCATAATGTCTTCCACGGGCTGCTCCTCCGCTACTCCTTCTTGTTGTTCAGCCACACCTTCATCTTCAGTTGCAACCTCATCCTCTGCTTTATCCAACCCATCTATTAGCATCACCGATCCCATCGGTTTAGCGCAGCGATGTCCCGGTACGAACTTCTCATCATAGCGAAAACATAGGCCTTTGGCTCTTTGTTCCTCCACTTGAGCTGGTGTGAGTGCTTGACTCGGACCTTTAGGTGCATACTTCACATCTTGGGAGGGCCTCAGCGGTGCTCGAGGACGCACCATTGCAGCAACAGCTCTTAGTGCGCCGGCCGCATTTCTTGCCGCTATGATTGGCCGAACCGGATTGCGACTTTCTTGGGTCATCCAATTCTGTTTGAGGTGTATCTTCATGGCTCAATGCTTGTCTTCCATTAGTATTGCATCCTCGAAGTTCTCCTGTAAGATTCTAGGCCTTAAAGCCCTTACGTCGGCTTGTATGTCTCCCCGCAGCCTGGAGATGAAGGTGCTGCGAAGTTGTTTATCAGTCCATAGAGGTTGGCAATGACTACTTATCCTCTCAAATTCTTCTTGGTATGCCCTAACCATGGTCCTTTGGACCGTCTTTGAGAGGAGAGCATCGAAGTCTTCATATCCCGATGCTCCAAATCACTATGTGATATCGTGATACGATTTGGACTTCACCGACGTCGTCTCGAGCATGGATTCACTTTAGGAGTGTTTTTATTTCATGTTTTAGTGTTTAATTTCCATTAGAATAAGTTTTTTGTAAGTCGCGTTCGAACGCAGGTGGAGTGAGTTCGGACGCGGTTTGTGAACGGGGTTGTGAACGTGGTGAAGAGAATGTACTGTGCATTCGAACGCGGTGCGTTCGAACGCACTGTGAACGCCTGCATCACGTTCGCAAATACCGACAGGTGCGTTCGATCGCGCATTCAAACGCGTGCATCGCGTTCGCAAATCCAGAAGAGCGAAATCGGTTCGTTCGAACGCGGTCGGGCGAGTTCGAACGCGATCGACGAAAATTGTGTTTTTAGGGTTAACTTGAGTTGTTGGTTAGCCTATAAAAGGATGTGGTAGGCAACCAAATTGATTATTGATTATTGAGATTGAGTTTTGCCTTGCCTCCTTCATCTTCTTCGCTCCCGTTCTCTCAATCCCCGGCGACGCCGCTTCTAACCTCCCTCGTCCAGCTAATCACCCTAGTCCCTTAGGGGTGGCCCTCTTCTCCCCCTTCGTCCAATCTATCCAACACTTACCCTAATCCTTCCCTCAACTACAACCCTTCCACCATCACTTTTCACCGGTGCCACCGCATTAACGCCGGTCCACCTTCAACCACCATTATCTAGGATCACGTGCCTCCATCCACAAATCCAAAACAGACCATCTGACCTTTGTCCACAAATCGGACGATATCTCGAGATGCCCACATCCGATTCGCCTGCAACTAGATTTGTTGGAAAGCTCTTTTCTGGCGTTACAACATATCAAAGTTTCACGTCGATCCGACGGCGGCATATTTTGGGATCTTATTTCAAAATTCCGTGCCAGATTTAGTCCAAATCAAGAATTGGAAGAGATCGACCCTTCACTAAAAAGGCGAGATCGTATCAAGCTGGTATTAGAGCTCCATAGCCAGAGGCGTGATCGTATCAAGCTGGTATCAGAGCTCCATAGCTAGAGGCGTGATCGTACCAAGCTGGTATCAGAGCCATCGTTCCTCGGACAAGCGCTTCCAATGATGACAACCAGATCCATGGCTGCACGGTGAGATGATGAATAAGAGATTCTCCCAATAGAGGAGGGAGAAACGATTGCAGGGACTTCCACCGTGGAACCGCCTGATCTAATCAGAATACGGAAGAACCTAGCGTTCAAGCCGTGTTGGGGTCTCTTTCAGAGCAAATGGCCATCAACAACCAGATGATGATGGAGATGATGCGGGAACTACGGGCGACAAGGGAAGCAATGGCGAACGGGAAAGCACCATCGACCCCACGACGCGAGTCCACCCCCTTGAACCCACTGCTACCACCACCCTATGGGCAGAGGCAAGCAAGGATGGTTACACCAAGTCCAGTTGCAGGTGAACCCATCCGACGGGTGAACCACTATGGAGACCGCCTTGGAGATCAAGATCCGTGGGCGGGTCAATACGATCCGGAACCACGGCAAGTTAATCAAAACCGAAGGAGGGATCATCAACCCTTCATGGTGCATCCTCCCCCGGTAAGACAAGGACATGATCCGGAACGAGACAATGGCATCCGTGGACAAGTCGTGCGTCTCGAATTCCCCAAGTTCAAAGGTGGCGACCCGATCGATTGGTTGTATAGGGCGGAGCAATTCTTTGCATACCAAGGAACGGCGGAAGAGTACAAGGTGACGCTTGCGAGCTTCCACCTTGAGGATGCGGCGCTTCATTGGTTTCGAGCAGCCAATGCCACTTAGGCTATCAAAACTTGGGCTGAATTTTACGCCGATATCACACGGCGATTTGGAGTATCGGGATATGAAGACTTTGATGCTCTCCTCTCAAAGACGGTGCAAAAGACCATGGTTGGGTCATACCAAGAAGAATTTGAGAGGATTAGTAGCCGATGTCATCCGCCATGGACGGGTCAGCAACTTCGCAGCACCTTCATCTCCGGGCTACGGGGTGACATACAAGCCGATGTGAGGGCTTTAATGCCTAGAACCTTAAAGGAGGCCTTCGAAGATGCGATGCTTATGGAAGACAAACATAGGGCCATGAAGATACACCTGAAGCAGAGTTGGACAAGCCAAGGAAGCCGCAATCAAGCTCAACCAAACATAGCGGCGGGAAATACTATCGGAGTGCCAAGGGTTGCTGCTACAGTGGTACCTCCTCGAGCACCCTTGAAGCCATCCCAATATGTGAAGTATGCACCTAGAGGTCCGGGACGAGCACTCACAAACAGCCCAAGTAGAAGAAAGAAGAGCCAAGGGCCTATGCTTCTGTTGTGATGAGAAGTTTGTACCCGGGCATCGCTGCACTAAACCGATGGGATCGGTGATGCTAATCGATGGATTGGAGGAAGTGGAGGACGAGTTTGCAGCTGAAGGTGCAGATGTGGCTGGACATCAAGGAGAAGAAGCTGAGGAGAAACCCATGGAGGACATGATAGCCGAAATCTCCCTCCACGCCTATTCGGGGACAGCTGCGCCAAAGACCTTGCGGGTGAACGGGGTAGTCAAGAAAACTACAGTGAGAATCTTGATTGACACCGGGTCCACCCACAACTTCATTGACAAGAGGCTCCTTAGGAAGATTGGGCTCGAGTAGGAACCCACGGAAGAGTTCGATGTGACGATCGGAGATGGCACCACATTGCGAGCAGATTTTATTTGTGGAAGTGTGGAATTGAAGGTGTAAGGCCAAACTTTCACATTGGACCTTTATCCGTTGGCCTTGCGAGATGCCGACATTGTTTTGGGGACTCAATGGCTTCAAAGCTTAGGGCCCGTGACATTTGATTTTACATGCCTCACATTGACACCTTTGGAGAAATGACAAGAGAGTGCTGCTGGATGGAAGCCAACCGCTGCTTGAACTTCCAAATGAAGGGGTCGTAAGGGAGCTCGCCTCTTTCTCGGTGCCCACCTTTCCTTTCTTCTCAGATCTGCGGAGAGCTAGTGCAGAGGATAGTGAGCTGGTCCAACTCATGGAGGAGTTGAGAGAGAACCCCTCAAGCCACCCTGAGCACGAGGAGCGCGATGGGTTAGTACTAGAGTGAGGGCGAATCAAGGTACCTCGGAACGAAGAGCTACGGAGACTATTGATGGCACACTTCCATGATACTCCTATAGCAGGGCATGAAGGGGTATTACGTACCTACAAGCGGCTGGCCCAAAACTGTACATGGACAGCGATGAAGACGGACGTGAAGAAGTATGTGCGCGAATGTCAAATCTGCCAACGAGTCAAATCGGAGGCACTCAAGCCTAGCAGGCTGCTACAACCACTACCTATACCAGAGCGTATTTGGGAGGATATCTCCATGGACTTCATCGAGGGGCTGCCGGAGGTTCGGGGACAATCGGTGGTGTTGGTTGTGGCGGATAGACTGAGCAAATATGCTCATTTCATAACATTGTCTCACCCGTTTTCAGCAAAAAGGATTGCTGAAATTTTTGTTAGGCAAGTGGCACGCTTGCATGGGATGCCTAGGACGATCGTGTCAGACCGGGATCGCATCTTCATCAGTGAGTTTTGGGCCGAGTTCTTCAGATTGCAAGGGACTCAAATCAACCTGAGTTCAGCTTATCACCCTGAGACAGATGGCCAAACCGAGGTGGTGAATCGCGGACTGGAGCAATACTTGCGATGCTTTGTGGCGGAATGACCAAAGGATTGGGTCAAATTCCTTCCATGGGTTGAGTGGTCATACAATACTGCTCATCACTCTAGCATCGGCATGACCCCCTTTGAGGCGGTTTTTGGGCGCACTCCCCCTGTCTTGCGTGCCTATGATAGATTCGCGGCGGCGGATAGGACCGAGCTTGACTTGGAACTTGCTGATCGAGATGAAACATTGAGACTGCTCAAGACTCACCTAGCCACAGCCCAAAACCGCATGAAGCAAACTCATGACAAAGGCTGACGTGAGCGAGAATTTGAGGTGGATCAATTGGTGTTCGTTCGAGCTCAACCATATCGGCAATCCACATTGAGACCAAATTTGAACCAAAAGTTGGGTTACAAGTACTATGGTCGGTACCGAGTGCTACAACGAATCGGTCCAGTAGTTTACTAGTTGGACCTACCTGAAGGAACCAGGATACATCCGGTCTTCCATGTATCAGCATTGAAGGCCCAAATCGGGCCTAACCATGTGGTGGATTCGGCCTTACCCGAACTAATAGAGGAGGATGGCCCCACTAAACCGGTCCGAGTATTAGGCCGCAGGAGAAGACGCCATGGGACCATATTAGAGACTGAAGTGCTAATTGAGTGGCTTGGCAAACCTACTGACGAGTCTACTTGGGAGCTAGAGTCAGATATCATGGATCGCTTTCCAAACTTCAAACCTTAAGGACAAGGTTGTGGAAGCATGGTGGATTGATACGATTCGGACTTCACCGACGTCGTCTCGAGCATGGATTCACTTTCGGAATGTTTTTATTTTATGTTTTAGTGTTTAATTTCCATTAAAATAAGTTTTCTGTAAGTCGCGTTCGAACGCGGGTGGAGTGAGTTCGAACGCGGTTTGTGAACGGGGTTGTGAACGTGGTGAAGAGAATGTACTGTGGGTTTGAACGCACTGTGAATGCCTGCATCGCATTCGCAAATACCGACAGGCGCATTCGATTGTGCGTTCGAATGCCTGCATCGCGTTCGCAAATCCAGAAGAGCGAAATCGGTGCATTCGAACGCGATCGACAAAAATTGTGTTTTTAGGGTTAATTTGAGTTGTCGGTTAGCCTATAAAAGGATGTGGTAGGCAACCAAATTGATTATTGATTATTGAGATTGAGTTTTGCCTTGCCTCCTTCGTCTTCTTTGCTCCCGTTCTCTCAATCCCCGGCGACGCCGCTTCTAACCTCCCTCGTCCGGCTAATCACCTTAGTCCCTTAGGGGTGGCCCTCTTCTCCCCCTTCGTCCAATCTATCCAACACTTACCCTAATCCTTCCCTCAACCGCAACCCTTCCACCATCACTTTTCACCGGTGCCACCACATTAATGCCGGTCCACCTTCAACCACCATTTATCTAGGATCACGTGCCTCCATCCACGGATCCAAAACAGACCATCTGACCTTTGTCCACAAATCAGACGATATCTCAAGATGCCCATATCCAATTCGCCTGCAACTAGATTTGTTGGAAAGCTCTTTTCTGGCGCTACAACATATCAAAGTTTCACGTCGATCTGACGGCGGCATATTTTGGGATCTTATTTCAAAGTTCCGTGGCAGATCTAGTCCAGATCAAGAATTGGAAGAGATCGACCCTTCACCAAAAAGGCGAGATCGTATCAAGCTGGTATTAGAGCTCCATAGCCAGAGGCGTGATCGTATCAAGCTGGTATCAGAGCTCCATAGCCAGAGGCGTGATCGTACTATATCGGCGCAGAAATCGGCCCAACTTTTAATTGTTTCATGGGCATTGGTTGCCCGAAACCAATGAAGTGCCGCATCTTCAAGGTGGAAGCTTGCAAGCGTCACCTTATATTCTTCTGCTGTACCTTGGTACGCAAAGAATTGTTTCACCCTGTACAACCAATCAATCGGGTCACCACCTTTGAACTTGGGAAATTCGAGATGCACGGTTCACCCACAGATACTATTGTCTTGGTCTAGATCATATCCAAATCCTTGTCTAAGCTAAGGAGGATGCACCATGAATGGTTGATGATCCCTCCTTCGGTTTTGGTTAACTTTACGCAGTTCCGGTTCGTATTGCCCCGCCCAAGGATCTAGATCTCCAAGATGATCTCCATTTAGGTTTGCTCGTCGAACGAGCTTACCCGCAACTTGGCTTGGTGGAACCATCCTTGTGTGTCTCTACCCATAGGGTTATGGCAACAGAGGTTCTTGCTGGTGCAGATTCTGAACCGGTGGCGGTGGGTTCATGGTGGTAGACTCGCGTCGGGGGGTCATTGGTGCATTTTTGACCGCCATAGCTTCTCTTATCGCCCGTATTTCCCACATCATCTCCATCATCATCTGGTTATTGATGGCCATTTGCTCGGAAAGAGACCCAATTATGGCTTGAATGCTAGGTTCTTCCGTATTCAGATTTGGTTGGGCGGTTCCGCGGGTGGAAGTTCCCGTAGCCGTCTCCCCATCCTCTATTGGCGAGATCTCTTCCTCCTCATTTCACCATGCAGCCATGGCTCTGGTGGTCATCATCGGAAGTGCGTGTTCGAGAAATGGTGGCTCTGATACCACTCTTGATATGATCTCCCCTTGGGCTAAGGTTTGATCTATCATGTTTTTAGATCTGAATAGGATTTGGCACGAAACTTTGGAAATGATTTTGAAAGTTTTAGCTGTCAGATCAATGTGAAATTTTGAAATATTGTACCCCTGGAAAAGAGATTTCCAACAAATCTACTTTTAGGAAAATTGGATGACGGGATCTCGAGATATCATCAAATAAGTAGACAAACATCAAGGAGTCCGTCTATAGATCCATGGATGGAGGCACGAGATCCTAGGTGATGATGGATGGTGGTAGGCCGGTGGTAATGGGGTGGCACCGGTGGGTAAGGTGGTGATAGAGGGAATATGGATGATGAAAAGGTTTGGGCAATGGTAGATAAATTTGAAGAAGGAGAAGTGGGCTGCCCCTAAAGGACTAGGGTGAGTGTCCGGTCGAGGGAGGCTAGAAGCGGCAGAGCCGGGGGATGAGGGAATGAGAGAGAAGAAGAAGAAGAAGAAGAAGATTAGGACAAAACTCAATTCATTCATTAATGATTCCTTAGTTGCCATCCACACCTTTAGAGGCTAACCAAACAATTCAAAAATGACAATTATTAACCCTAGAAACAGTGGATTTTCGTCGACCGCGTTCGAATGGAGTCGAACGCGTTTGAACGCACAAAAAATGTTCTCTGTCGATGCGAACCTGATGTAGGCGTTTGAGCGCGGGCGTTCGAACACGCTCAATCGCATTCGAACGCACATTTTGCGTTCTCTATTTTTGCGAACCTGATGCAGGCGTTTGCAAGTGCATTTGAAAAATTATTTTTCTCTAATCAAAACACTAAAACAAGAATAAAAGACACCCCTAAAGTGTATCCATGGTCGAGACGACATCGGTGAAGTCTGAATCGTATCACGCCTACATATGTTCGCATCGATAGTGAACGCGAATTGCGCATTCTAACATGCTCGAGCCCATTCGAATGCGATCAGTGAAAATGCAATGTTTCTAGGGTTATTATTTATCATTTTGGCTTGTTAGGTTAGCCTCTTAAGATGTGGATGGCAACCTAAAGGAGGATTATAAATGAATATTAAATTTCCTTCCCTTCTCTACCCTAACTCTCCTCCTTGGGATCTTGACCAACTTCTCCCCTTCATCTTTATCCCGACAACACCACGTGCCACCTAATCCATCACCATTATCAACCCTCTTTCACCATCATCACCATCACCCATCATCTCCACCTTCACCCCAATATTGTGTATTTTCGCCCTAGGTGCAGTTAGAATCTGCTGCAAAGGGCATAAATACCAAAAACGTGAATTAGAAAGATGTGGAATGACCACCATTGGTTTCGTAATTTTTTGACTACTAGAGAATATTTTGAGATTATTCTCCTTCGACTACACGGACTACTTTCTTGCATCTGAGCTTGATCCGAAACGGACGTATGATCCATAACAGACCTATAAGAGGTTAACACAAAATTGTGTATGGGCAGGACTGAGGAAAGAAGTGCTGTCCTATGTTTGAGCTTATGAAATCTGTTAGTGCGTCAAGGCGGACTTGACGAAACCGGCGGGGCTGTTGCAACCTATACCCATTTTGGACCAAATTTGAGAAGATGTAGCAATCGATTTTATCGAAGGACTTCCACAAGATAGAGGACATACCGTGATAATGGTGCTGGTCGACTGGGTGATGAAAAGTGCGGACTTTTCAGCTCTAGCGCACCCGTACACCACAAAGAAGGTAGCAGAAATCTTTGTTAAAGAATTAGCCCGATTACATGAAATGCCGAGGTATATAGTTTCAGATTATGATCCAATCTTTATGAGTCACTTTTGGCAAGAGTATTTCAAGCAACAAGGTACTGAACTCAAAATGAGCTTGGCGTATCATTGATATGATCTTCTCTTTGGGGCTAAGGCTCTGATACCAGATTGATACGATCTTCTCTTTGGGGCTAAGGCTCTGATACCAGCTTGTTACGATCTGACACGGAACTTTGAAATTAGATCCCAAAATATGCTGTCGTCGGATCTACGTGAGATTTTGATATGTTGTAGCCTCGTAAAAGATCTTTCCAACAAATCTAGTTACAGGCGAATCGGAGTTGGGGATCTCGAGATATCGTTCATTTAGTGGACGAACGTCAGGATGCTCTGTTTTGGATTCGTGGATGGAGGCACGAGATCCTAGGTAATGGTGGATGGTGGTGGACCGGCGTTAATGTG
Organism: Typha latifolia; assembly: GCF_019914945.1. Classification (NCBI taxonomy): domain Eukaryota; kingdom Viridiplantae; phylum Streptophyta; class Magnoliopsida; order Poales; family Typhaceae; genus Typha; species Typha latifolia. Next base: position 1,569,978 of record NC_133097.1, read on the forward strand.
GTGGCACCGGTGAAAAGTGATGGTGGAAGGGTTGTTATTGATGGAAGGATTAGGGCAAGTGTGGGATAGATTGGACGAAGGGGGAGAAGAGGGCCACCCCTAAGGGACTAGGGTGATTAGCCGGACGAGGGAGGTTAGAAGTGGCGTCGCCAGGGATTGAGAGAACGGGAGCGAAGAAGACGAAGGAGGCAAGGCAAAACTCAATCTCAATAATCAATAATAATTTTCGTTGCCCTACACATCCTTTTATAGGCTAACCAACAACTCACATTAACCCTAAAACACAATTTTCGCCAACCGCGTTCGAACTCGCCCGACCGCGTTCGAACGCACCGAATTAGCTCTTTTGGATTTGCGAACGCGATGTAGGCGATCAAACGCGTGATCGAACGCGCCTGTCGGTATTTGCGAACGCGATGCAGGCGTTCACAGTGCGTTCGAACGCATAGTACATTCTCTTCTCCACGTTCACAACCCCGTTCACAAACCGTGTTTGAACTCACTCTACCCGCGTTCGAACGCGACTTACAGAAAACTTATTTTAATGGAAATTAAACACTAAAACATGAAATAAAAACACTCCTAAAGTGAATCCATGCTCGAGACGACGTCAGTGAAGTCCGAATCGTATCAATCCACCACGCTTCCGCAACCTTGTCCTCAAGGTTTGAAGTTTGGAAAGCGATCCATGATATCTGACTCTAGCTCCCAGGTAGACTCGTCAGTAGATTTGCCCAGCCACTCAATTAGCACTTCCGTCTCTAATCTGGTCCCATGGCGTCTTCTCCTACGGTCTAATACTCGGACCGGTTCAGTGGGGCCATCCTCCTTCATTAGTTCGGGTAAGGCCGAACCCACCACCTGGTTAGGCCCGATCTGGGCCTTCAATGCTGATACATGGAAGACCGGATGTATCCTGGTTCCTTCAGGTAGGTCCAACCGGTAAGCTACTGGACCGATTCGTTGTAGCACTCGGTACGGACCGTAGTACTTGTAACCCAACTTTTGGTTCAAAATTGGTCTCAATGTGGATTGCCGATACGGTTGAGCTCGAACGAACATCAATTGATCCACCTCAAATTCTCGCTCACGTCGGCCTTTGTCATGAGTTTGCTTCATGCAGTTTTGGGCTGTGGCTAGGTGAGTCTTGAGCAGTCTCAATGTTTCATCTCGATCAGCAAGCTCCAAGTCAAGCTAGGTCCTATCCGCCGCCGCGAGTCTATCATAGGCACGCAAGACAGGGGAGTGCGCCCATAAACCGCCTCAAAGGGGTCATGCCGATGCTAGAGTGATGAGCCGTATTGTATGACCACTCAGCCCATGGAAGAAATTTGACCCAATCCCTTGGTCGTTCCGCCACAAAGCATCGCAAGTATTGCTCCAGTCCGCGATTCACCACCTCGGTTTGGCCATCTGTCTCGGGGTGATAAGCTGAACTCAGGTTGATTTGAGTCCCTTGCAATCTGAAGAACTCGGACCAAAACTCACTAATGAAGATGCGATCCCGGTCTGACACGATCGTCCTAGGCATCCCATGCAAGCGTGCCACTTCCCGAACAAAAATTTCAGCAACCCTTTTTGCTGAAAACGGGTGAGACAATGTTATGAAATGAGCATATTTGCTCAGTCTATCCACCACAACCAACACCACCGATTGTCCCCGAACCTCCAGCAGTCCCTCGATGAAGTCCATGGAGATATCCTCCCAAATACGCTCTGGTATAGGTAGTGGTTGTAGCAGCCCGCTAGGCTTGAGTGCCTCCGATTTGACTCGTTGGCAGATTTGACATTCACGCACATACTTCTTCATGTCCGTCTTCATCGCTGTCCATGTACAGTTTTGGGGCAGCCGCTTGTAGGTATGTAATACCCCTTCATGCCCTGCTATAGGAGTATCATGGAAGTGTGCCATCAATAGTCTCTGTAGCTCTTCGTTCTGGGGTACCTTGATTCGCCCGCACTCTAGTACTAACCCATCGCGCTCCTCGTGCTCGGGGTGGCTTGAGGGGTTCTCTCTCAACTCCTCCATGAGTTGGACCAGCTCACTATCCTCTGCACTAGCTCTCCGCAGATCTGAGAAGAAAGGAAAGGTGGGCGCCGAGAAAGAAGCAAGGTCCCTTGGGACCCCTTCATTTGGAAGTTCAAGTAGCGGTTGGCTTCCATCTAGCAGCACTCTCTTGTCTTTTCTCCAAAACGTCAATGTGAGGCTTGTAAAATCAAATGTCACGGGCCCCAAGCTTCGAAGCCATTGGGTCCCCAAAACAATATCGGCACCTTGCAAGGCCAACGGATAAAGGTCCAATGTGAAAGTTTGGCCTTGCACCTTCAATTCCACACCTCCACAAATAAAATATGCTCGCAATGTGGTGCCATCTCCGATTGTCACATCGAACCCTTCCATGGGTTCCGACTCGAGCCCAATCTTCCTAAGGAGCCTCTTGTCAATGAAGTTGTGGGTGGACCCGGTGTCAATCAAGATTCTCACTGTGGTTTTCTTGATTACCCCGTTTACCCGCAAGGTTTTTGGCGCAGCTGTCCCCGAATAGGCGTGGAGGGAGATTTCGGCTATCATGTCCTCCACGGGTTGCTCCTCAGTTTCTTCTCCTTGATGTCCAGCCACATCTGTACCTTCAGCTGCAAACTCATCCTCCGCTTCCTCCAATCCATCGATTAGCATCACCGATCCCATCGGTTTAGCGCAGCGATGCCCGGGTACAAACTTCTCATCACAACGAAAGCATAGGCCCTTGGCTCTTTTTTCTTCTACTTGGGCTGGTGTGAGTGCTCGTCCCGGACCTCTAGGTGCATACTTCACATCTTGGGATGGCTTCAAGGGTGCTCGAGGAGGTACCACTGTAGCAGCAACCCTTGGTACTCCGATAGTATTTCCCGCCGCTATGTTTGGTTTAGCTTGATTGCGGCTTCCTTGGCTCATCCAACTCTGTTTCAAGTGTATCTTCATGGCCCTATGTTTGTCTTCCATAAGCACCGCATCTTCGAAGGCCTCCTTTAAAGTTCTAGGCCTTAAAGCCCTCACATCGACTTGTATGTCACCTCGCAACCCGAAGATGAAGGTGCTGCGAAGTTGCTGATCCGTCCATGGTGGATGACATCGGCTACTAATCCTCTCAAATTCTTCTTGGTATGACCCAACCATGGTCTTTTGCACCGTCTTTGAGAGGAGAGCATCAAAGTCTTCATATCCCGATGCTCCAAATCACCGTGTGATATCAGCGCAAAATTCAGCCCAAGTTTCGATAGCCTCAGTGGCATTGGCTGCTCGAAACCAATGAAGCGCCGCATCCTCAAGGTGGAAGCTCGCAATCGTCACCTTGTACTCTTCCGCCGTTCCTTGGTATGCAAAGAATTGCTCCGCCCTATACAACCAATCGATCGGGTCGCCACCTTTGAACTTGGGGAATTCGAGACGCATGACTTGCCCACGGATGCCATTGTCTCGTTCCGGATCATGTCCTTGTCTAACCGGGGGAGGATGCACCATGAAGGGTTGATGATCTCTCCTTCGGTTTTGATTAACTTGTTGCGGTTCCGGATCGTATTGACCCGCCCACGGATCTTGATCTCCAAGGCGGTCTCCATAGTGGTTCACCCGTCGGATGGGTTCACCCGCAAGCGGACTGGTGTAACCATCCTTGCTTGCCTCTGCCCATAGGGTGGTGGTAGCGGCGGCTCTTGTGGTTGCAAAGGCTGAACCGGTGGCGGTGGGTTCAAGGGGGTGGACTCGTGTCGTGGGGTCGATGGTGCTTTCCCGTTCGCCCGTAGTTCCCGCATCATCTCCATCATCATCTGGTTGTTGATGGCCAATTGCTCTGAAATAGACCCCAACATGGCTTGAACGCTAGGTTCTTCCGTATTCTGATTAGATCGGGCGGTTCCACGGGTGGAAGTCCTTGCAATCGTTTCTCCCTCCTCTATTGGGAGAATCTCTTCTTCATCATCTCGCCGTGCAGCCATGGATCTGGTTGTCGTCATTGGAAGCGCTTGTCCGAGGAAATGTGGCTCTAATACCAGCTTGATACGATCATCTCTTTGGGGCTAAGGCTCTGATACCAGCTTGATACGATCTGGCACGGAACTTTGAAATTAGATCCCAAAATATGCTGTCGTCGGATTGACGTGAGATTTTGATATGTTGTAGCCTCGTAAAAGAGCTTTCCAACAAATCTAGTTACAGACAAATCGGAGTTGGGGATCTCGAGATATCATCCGTTTAGTGGCCGAACGTCAAGATGATCTGTTTTGGATCCGTGGATGGAGGCACGAGATCCTAGGTAATGGTGGATGGTGGTGGACCAGCGTTAATGTGGTGGCACCGGTGAAAAGTGATGGTGGAACGGCTGTGGTTGATGGAAGGATTAGGGCAAGTGTTGGATAGATTGGACGAAGGGGGAGAAGAGGGCCACCCCTAAGGGACTAGGGTGATTAGCCGGACGAGGGAGGTTAGAAGCGGCGTCGCCGGGGATTGAGAGAACGGGAGCGAAGAAGACGAAGGAGGCAAGGCAAAACTCAATCTCAATAATCAATAATAATTTTGGTTGTCCTACACATCCTTTTATAGGCTAACCAATAACTCACATTAACCCTAAAACACAATTTTCGCCGATCGCATTCGAACTCGCCCGACCGCGTTCGAACGCACCGAATTAGCTCTTCTGGACTTGCGAACGCGATGCAGGCGTTCAAACGCGTGATTGAACGCGCCTGTCGGTATTTGTGAACGCGATGCAGGCGTCCGCGTTCGAACGCACAGTACATTCTCTTCACCACGTTCACAACCCCGTTCACAAACCGCATTTCAACTCACTCCACCCGCGTTCGAACGCGACTTACAGAAAACTTATTTTAATGGAAATTAAACACTAAAACATGAAATAAAAAACACTCCTAATGTGAACCCATGCTCGAGACGACGTCGGTGAAGTCCGAATCGTATCAGTTCCATCCTCGGCCATGACCACCACACGGGCAACGACAAGCAGGAGGGCTATCGCGGAGCCAATAACGGGAGAGGAGCTTCCAATCGCCACCAGCGCTGTAGATCCAACGAAGGTCAAGGCCTTCTTGAGTGCTCCAAGCACGCTCCTGACGGGAGGATCTCCGCCACCGGAATACATGGTGACTCTTCTTCTCCACAGGTTGCTCGACCTGCAAGAAAGATCCTAGGAGGAGATGAAGGGGCCAAGGACAGATTTAAGGGCTTTGGTGCTCAACAGCTTGTCGCAAGACCCACGTTGATCGCTGGAGTTGCTGATACCCACGGCAGCAACCGTCTAGGAAGCACCAACACCTCTTTCTCCTCGTTCGCCTTAGTCGAGAGCCCAACAACAGACTCCACATGGGTAGAAGAAGAAGAGTCGAGCCGAGGAGCTGGCCAACCACCGGACTTACAGGCCAGGTCGTTCAGCCCAGAGGGGTTCTCACTAAAGCTGGCCGCTACGTCGCCTGCCATCGGCTATGGAGAGCCACTATATCCCCAACCTCCATACCCCTCATTGTATAGGCAACCCCCTACGGTGAAGGAAGGCCTAGGGCCAACCCATGGCCCTCTTGGGTCTAGGTGATTGAGCCAGAGGCCCCTGCCCCATCGCCGGTATTCCCTTGGGTAGTAGTAGTAAGGCCGAGAGGCCCCTTTCCTCCTCCTCAATCCGATCCAAGGAACCATGGATCAGGTGGGTGGATGATAGGTTATGGAACAATTCCTTTAAGATCAGATATTCTCTCGTAGTCCGAAAATTATGAAACTAGGTGGAATCGATCCGTAGCTCCCTGTTCTACGATTTTTATACTACGCCCTTCAAAGATTCGAACTGAAACTAGGACAAAAACATAATATATTGCGGATGATAGTGGTGGTGACGGGTGGAGTGGAAGTTAGGTTTATGGATGTTAATAGAGATGAGGGTGGATGGGTGGTGTTGTTTAACGGATATAGACGAAGGAGAAGAAGTGGTCGAGATCCTAAAGAAGAGGGAGGACTCAATAGTCGAGGGAGATTGGAAGTTAGGAGAAACCTTGCCAACGGTAGAGGTGGAAGGATGGTGAAGAGGGAGGAGGGAGATTAGGGTAGAAAGATGATAAAGAGGCAAAAAATTAATATTTCAATAGCATTATTCGACATCAATTAGGGTTTCCTCTACATATTTATAGAGGCTCACCCTAAGAACTCTTCAACTAAGTTAAACAACTCCAAACAAACCCTAACAAACCAACAACTAAGTTAAAACCCTAACAAACCAACTAAACCAGTCTTCCTTTATATTCTCGGATTATTTCATCATAGATAAATTCTGAATTTGCTAGAGGTTGGAGACCTTATCCAACTAGTTTGATATTATTTGGATATGTGTAGAATATTCTGCAAATATTTTCCCGAAACTTCGCAAAGTTGGATTTAGCTAATTAATTAAAATCCTAACCTACTAAGACTCTAACTAAACCAAATAACCAAATAAGATAATTAGACTCAATCCATTGAGCACAATCTCCCTTTGATGTGATCTGATCTGACTCGGTTCGCATCTATCCACCATGCTTCCGACCACCTTGTCCTCAAGGTGTCCATGGTGGTTTCCAAACCTTCTGTATTTGCCAAATTGTTCCCACCAACATCCGAGCCAAGTCCAAGAGCGCAAGACTTGTGGATGAGGCCATGGCTTAGCCAAGTGTAACACAATGTAGCACATTGATTTGTGCTCGACCAATTAGTCCAAAGCTAAGATTTAACTCACCCACAATCCAATGTAGGCTCGAGTCTAGTCTAGGCCTCACGCAAGGGCTGATCTGTTTAGGCTTTGGCACATTGCTTATGGGCTGAGGAGGTTGTCCCTTAGATCGGTAAGGAACTTGATCGGCAGCCACGACCATAAGATCAGGCTATCAAGGTATCGGATCCTTGATATCTTTCAAAGCTTCAATGCCCTTAATTAGCAACTCGGGTGGCAATTGGTGATGGTTGATGATCGCTTGGGGATTCCTAGTTGTCGGTGTGGGCAGCAAGGTCTCCTTTGATGGTGATGTATACCTCGGTGATCCTTCGTCATGTTGTGGAGGTGCCCTCGGGTGCAAGGGTGGTAAGTCGGTGCGGCTTGGTGGAGGAAATGACGAAGCTGATCGATTCATGACATATTTCTTTAAATCATTATGATCCTTTTGCATTGGTCAACTCTATGCAGCAATGTTTGGAATATGCCCTAAGTTCATCCGCCTCACGATTAGGGTTATCGTGGATTGAGTCTTCCCCTGTCGGTGTTCTCTCCATTGGTCTCCTAGTTGATGTCATCTTCCTTGTTTCCACCATTAATGGAGGTCTGAGGTTCGCCTAGCTCTGATACCACTGATAGGTTACGGAATAATTTCTTTAAGATCTAGATTTATTGTAGGAAGATGTTCGCGCAACTGAGAGAAAATAGTCACCAAATATTCTCCCGTAGTTACGAAACAAAGTGGAATCGATCCGTAACTCCCTGATCTATGTTTTTTTGTATTTATGCTCTTCACATATTCAAACTGAAACTAGGACGAAAACACAATATATTGTGGATGATGGTGGTGGTGAAGGGTGGAGTGGAAGTTAGGTTTATGGATGTTAATGGAGATGAGGGTGGATGGGTTGTGTTGTTTAAGTGATATAGACGAAGGGAAAGAAGTGGTCATGATCCCAAAGAAGAGGGAGGACTCAACAGACGAGGGAGATTAGAAGTTAGGAGAGACCTTGCCAACGGTAGAAGTGGAAGGATTGTGAAGAGGGAGGAGGGAGATTATGGTAGAAAGATGATAAAGAGGCAATAAATCAATATTCCAATAGTATTATTCAACATCAATTAGGGTTTCCTCCATATATTTATAGAGCTCACCCTAAGAACTCTTCAACTAAGTTAAACAACTCCAAACAAACCCTAACAAACTAACAACTAAGTTAAAACCCTAACAAACCAACTAAACTAGTCTTGCTTTATCCTTTTGGATCATTTTTTTCACAGATAGATTCTGAATCTGTAGAAGTCGCGAATATCAAAGTTGTAGATCTAGAGTTTGGAGACCTTACCCAACTTTGATATTATTTAGATATGTGTAGAATATTATGCGAATATTTCCCAAAACTGCGCAGAGGTGGATTTAGCTAATTAAATAAAATCCTAACCTACTAAGACTCTAACTAAACCAAATAACCAAATAGACTCAATCCATTGAGCCCATCTCCCTTTGATGTTATCCAATCTGACCTAGTGCACATCAGTGGGACCTGTACAAGGAGGCCAATGTAGAGGCTGGCCAGTGGTGGAATCAAGATGATTTGGGTGTGCATCGCGATTGGGATGATCGGAGATGATGTGATCTTAGGGTACAAATACTTCACCCACGGGTGGTCTGGTTCGAGATGACGCTTGACCACAACTGCGGGTGCACGACACGGCTCGACTTTCCAAAATTCTAAGGAGGTAACCCATTAGATTGGATTTTCTAAGCTAAGCAATTTTTTGAATACTAGGGCACCGCAGAAGATGTCAAGGTGCTATTGGCGAGCTTTTACTTCGAGGGGGTGGCCCTAGATTGGTACTAGTTGGTTAGCGCTCACCAGTTATTCGAGATGTGGATCGAGTTCATAGAGGGGCTCTCGAGGCGATTTGGCACCTCCAGCTTTGAGGACTATCACACTCTCCAAATTAGTTCAGCGGACATTCGTAGCCACGTACCAAGAGGACTTTGAGCATGTGAGTAGCCAGTTGATACACTTAGTTAGAGTCTTTTCTTATTGCATTAGTTATTTATTTTCATTCAAATAAATTTTCTGTAGGTCGCGTTCGAACGTGGTTGGGGGCGCGTTCGAATAGCTTTGAGAACGCCTGCATCAGGTTCGCAAAAATAGAGAATGTGAAATGCGCATTCGAACGCGGTCGGGCGCGTTCGAACGCCTGCATCACGTTCGCATCGATAGAGAATGCCTTTTGTGCGTTCGAATGCGATCAGACGTGTTCGAACACGATCGGTGGGAGTCCATTAGAATTAGGGTTAATAATTGTTATTTTCGCTTGTTAGCTAGCCTCTATAAAGATATGAATGGCAGCCAAAATCATTATGCTATTGAATTATTGGTTTTTTGCCTCCTATCTTTTCTCTCTATCTTCTCTACCCTAATCTCCCTCCTCCCTTTTCACTAACCTACCACCTCTACCATTGGTAAGGTCGCTCCTAACTTCTAATCTCCCTCGTCTATCAAGTTCTCACTCTTCCTTGGGATCTCGACCACTTCTTCCCCTTCGTCTTTATCATTTGAACAACATCATCCATCCACCCTAATTATTATGCTATTAGATTATTGGTTTCTGGCCTCCTATCTTCTCTTTCTATTTTCTCTACCCTAATCTCCCTCCTTCCTCTTCACCAACCTACCACCTCTACCGTTGGCAAGGTCTCTCCTAACTTCTAATCTCCTTCGTCTGTCGAGTCCTCCTTCTTCCTTGGGATTCAACCACTTTTTCCCCTTCGTCTTTATCCTTTAAACAACATCATCCATCCATCCTCACCTCCATTATAATCCATAACCCTAGCATCCACTCCACCTGTCACCACCACCATCATCCGCACTAAATTATAATTTTGTCCCAGTTGTACTTCGCATTTGTGAAGGGCATAAATACAAAAAATGTAGATCAGGGAGTTATGGATCAATTCCACTTGGTTTCATGATTTTCTGACTATAGTAAAATAGTTTGTGAATATTTTTCTTTGGTTGCGCAGACTGCTTTTTACAATAAATCCAAATCTTGAAGGAATTATTTCGTAATCTATCATTGGTATCAGAGCCAAGCGAACCTCAGACCTCCATTAATGGTGGAAATAAGGAAGATGGCATCAATAAGGAGATCAATGGAGAGCACACCAACAAGGGAAGACTCAATCCACGATAACCCTAATTGTGAGGCCAATTCCTTTGGAGTGACCACGGCAGGACCGAGTCAACCAACATCCATGGGTGTGAACATGGGCTTGGCGGAAGAACTTAGGGTCATGTTCCAAACATTGTTGCATAGGGTTGACGCAATGCAGAATGATCATAATGCTTTAAAGGAATATGTCATGAACTAATCAGCTTTGTCATCTCCTCAATGAAGATCGATGCCTCAAGAAGGACCAGCGGTGGGATTAGACCAATATGATACCGCACAGGTCCAGGTGCGACATGTTAGTGTTAATGATCTTCTTTTACCAATGCCTACACATCATCCCCCACCTCCAACACATAACACAAGATCGACAGGTTGTGGAACTGGAGAGGCTGCGACACCGGTGCGCTTCGTCGATGAGGAGGATTGGCACTTTGAGGAGGATGTTGATCCCATCGGTGATGGTGATGGGCGAGCTTGAGGATTTAGAGAAGGAGATCAATATGCACAAAGGTTCAGACCTGAACCAAGGATCTTTCACAAACCCGACAATGCTATCCAAGGGAGAACCGCATGCTTGGACTTCCCAAAATTCCAAGGTAGTGATCCGACGGATGTTTGTGCTCTTTGTCCTACCACTCTTGAGGAGGCCTTTGAGAAGGCCGTGAGGATGGAGCAAAAGCACAAGGTTCTCAAGATGGTAGCGAAGAGAGAAGGGCATTTGCTTTTGATGTGATGAATGTTTCATCCCCGGTCATCGGTGTTCCAAACCGATCGGGAGTGTGATGCTCATCAACGATCTCGAGGAGGGCGATGAAGTTGTTGGAGGTGGAGAGTGTTCAGAGGAGGTCCATGAGTAGGCCATGGAGGAGGGCGTGGAGGAAGATATGCAAGCTAAAATTTTGATGTATGCATATTCGGGTACTTCTGTGCCAAGGACATTGCGGGTGGATAGACTCGTTAGAAAGCATTGTGTGCACATCCTCATCAATTTGGGGAGTACACACAACTTTCTAGATGAGAGGTTAGTGAGGAGATTGGGCTTAGACGCTGAACTGACCCCGGGGTTTGACGTTGCTATTGGAGACGGCACGAAGCTTCGGGCAGAGAGCTTGTGTCGCCGGGTCGGTAAATGGGTGCAAGGACATGAAATCATTGTGGACTTGTATCCATTGGCACTGCGAGGAGCGGACATTGTCTTTGGCACTCAGTGGTTATAAAGCTTGGGACCCGTCATATTTGATTTCCAGAGCATGTGGATGAAATTTAAGACAGGAAACAAATATGTGTGGCTTGATGGCGTTCGATCTCCGTCGATTCTAGTGATGCAGCCGATGGTGGGGCTGCCTTGTGCGAGTGATTTGGCCTATCTTCTTCAGTTAGGATCAGTAGGAGATGAGTCTTAAATGAGTCCAAATACTACCATTGAGTTGTCTAATTTATTAGAGAAATTTACTGGACTGTTTGAGGAACCAAAGGAGTTGCCACTAAGGCGAACGGCAAACCATCGCATAGAGATTGTACCCAGGGCTGCACCGGCGAACATAAGGCCATATCGGTACCACAAGTGCAAAAGGAAGTTATCTCCAAGATAATAGCCGAGATGTTGGAGCAAGGCCTCATACAACCAAGTCATAGCTCTTACTCATCGCCCGTGCTATTGGTTGATATGATTTTGGCTTCACCGATGTCGTCTCGAGCATGGATACACTTTAGGGGTGTCTTTAATTCTTGTTTTAGCGCTTAATTCATAGAAAAATAAGTTTTATGTATGTCGCGTTCGAACGTGAGTGGAGTGTGTTCGAACGCGCTTGCGAATGCCTGCATCAGGTTCGCAAATACAGAGAGTGCAAAATGTGTGTTTGAACACGGTTGCAAACTCCTTCATTACGTTCGCACATATAGAGAACACAAAATGTGCGTTCGAATGCGATTGAGCGCGTTAGAACACGATCGACAAAAATATGCTATTTTAGAGTTAATAATTGCCACTTTTGAATTGTTTGATTAGCCTCTAAAGGTGTGGATGACAACCATGGAATCATTATTGAATGAATTGAGTTTTGCCCTACTCTCTTTCAACTTCTTCTCTCTCATTCTCTCATTCCCTGGCGACGCCGCTTCTAGTCCCTTAGGGGTGGCCCACTCCTCCCCTTTCTTCCAATCTATCTATCACCTTACCCTAACCCCTTCTATCATCCGTAATCCTTCCACCTCCACTTACTCACTGGTGCCACCCCATTATCGCCGGTCCATCACCCTCCACCATCATCAAGGATCTCGTGCCTCCATCCACAGATCCATAGACAGACTCCTTGATGTTCGTCTACTAATCGGATAATATCTTCAGATCCCATTATCTGATTCGGTAAAATTAGATTTGTTGGAAAGCTCTTTTCTGAGCCTACCAAATATCAAAATTTCACATCGATTCGACGGCTGAAAATCAGGATAGATCGAGCCTTGGTCTAAGGGGAGATCGTATCAAAAGTGGTATTAGAGCCACCATTTCTCGGACACGCGCTTCCTATGATGACAACCAGAGCCATGGCTGCACGGCGAGATGAGAAAGAAGAGATTTCCCTAATAGAGGAGGGGAAAACGGTCGCGGGGACTTTCACCCGGGGAACTGCCCGACCAAATCTAAATACGGAAGAGCTTAGCATTAGTGCCATGTTTGGGTCTCTTTCCGAACAAATGGCCATCAACAATAATGATGGAGATGATGCGGGAATTACGGGCAACCAGGGAAGCCATGGCAAACGAAAATGTACCATCTACCCCACGACGCGAGTCCACCCCCATGAACCCGCCGCCACTGGTTCAGAATTTGCACGCACAAGAGCCTCTGCTGCCACCACCCTATCGGTAGAGACAAGCAAGGTGAGCTTGTTCGACGAGTGAACCACTATGGAGATCGTCCTGGAGATCTGGATCCTTGGGCGAGACAATACAAACCGGAACCATGTCGAGTTAACCAAAATTAAAGGAGGGATGATCAACCATTCATGGTGCAAACTCCTCCGATTAGGCAAGGACTAGGATATGATCCAGATCGAGACAACGTTATCCTTGGGCAAATCGTGCGTCTCGAATTCCCCAAGTTCAAAGGTGGCAATCCGATCGATTGGCTGTATAGTGCGGAACAATTCTTCGCGCACTAGGGTTCCGCGGAAGAATATAAGGTGACGCTTGCGAGCTTCCACCTTGAAGATGTGGCGCTTCATTGGTTTCAAGTGGCTAATGCCCATGAGACGATTGAAACTTGGGTCGACTTTTGCGCCGATATCACGCGGCGATTTGGAGCGTTGGGGTATGAATACTTCAATGCTCTCCTCTCAAAGACTATGCAGAGGACCACGGTTGGGGCATACCAAGAAGAATTTGAGAGGATAAGTAGCCGATGCCAACCTCCATGGACGGATCAACAACTTCGCAGTACCTTCATATCCAGACTGCGGGGCGACATACAAGCTGACATGAGGGCTTTAAGGCCTAGAACCTTAAAGAAGGCCTTCGAAGATACAGTACTCATGGAAGACAAACATCAATCCATAAAATTACACCTCAAACAGAACTGGGCGAGGCAAGGAAGCCGCAATCCAGCTCAACCAACCATAGCAGCAGGAAATGTTACCAGCATACCAAGAACCGCTGCTGCAATAGTGCCTCCTCGAGCACCCCTGAAGCCCTCCCAATATGTGAAGTACTTGCCTAGAGGGTCCGGGACGAGCACTCACACCTACTCAAGTGGAGGAATGAAGAGCCAAAGGCCTATGTTTTCATTGTGATGAGAAGTTTGTACCCAGACATTGCTGCGCTAAACCGATGGGATCGGTGATGCTAATAGATAGATTGGAGGAGGTAGATGATGAGATTGCAATTGAAGATGAAGGAGTGGCTGGTTAGCAAGGAGGAGTAGCTGGGGAGCGACCTGTGGAGGACACGATGGCCGAGATCACCCTTCACGCCTATTCCGGGATAGCCGCACCAAAGACTTTGCGGGTGAACGGTGCAATCAAGACAACCATAGTGAGAATCTTGATCGACACCGGGTCCACCCACAACTTCATTGACAAGAGGCTTCTTAGGAAGATTGGGCTTGAGTCAGAACCCATGGAAGGGTTCGATGTGACGATTGGACATGACACCACGTTGCGAGCATATTTCATTTATGGAGGTGTGGAGTTGAAGGTGCAAGGCCAAATTTTCACATTGGATCTTTATCCGTTGGCCTTGCGAGGTGCCGACATTATCTTGGGGACTCAATGGCTTCGAAGCTTGGGGCCCATGACATTTGACTTTACAAACCTCACATTGGCATTTTGGAGGAATGACTAGAGAGTGCTACTAGATGGAAATCAACTGCCGTTTGAACTTCAAAATGTATGGGGATGCAAGTTAGCTCGCTTCATTCTCAGCAGCCACCTTCCTTTCTTCTTAGATCTGCGGAGAGCCAGTATAGAGGATAGTGATTTGGTCCGACTCATGGAGGAGCTGAGAGAGAACCCATCAAGCCACCCCGAGCACGAGGAGCGCGACGGGTTGGTACTCGAGCGCGGGCGGATCAAGGTACCCGTGAACGAAGAGCTACAAAGACTATTGATAGCACACTTCCATGACACTCCTATAGCAGGCCATGAAGGGGTCTTACGTACCTACAAGCGGTAGGCCCAAAAATGTACATTGACAGCGATGAAGTCATACGTGAAGAAGTACATGCGCGAATGCCAAATCTGCCAAGGAGTCAAATCGGAGACACTCAAGCCTAGAGGGTTGTTGCAACAACTGCCTATACCAGAGCATATTTGGGAGGACATCTCCATGGACTTCATCGAGGGGCTGGCGGAGGTTCGAGGACAATCGGTGGTGTTCATTGTGGTGGATAGGTTGAGCAAATATACTCATTTCATAGCGTTGACGCACTCGTTTTCAGCGAAAAAGATTGCTGAAATTTTTGTTCGGGAAGTGGCGCGCTTGCATGGGATGCCTAGGACGATCGTGTCAGATTGGGACCGCATCTTCATCAGCGAGTTTTGGTCTGAGTTCTTCAGATTGCAAGGGACTCGAGTCAACCTTAGTTCAGCTTATCATCCCGAGATAGATGGCCAAATCGAGGTGGTGAATCACGGACTAGAGCAATACTTGTGATGCTTTGTGGCAGACCAACTAAAGGATTGGGTCAAATTTCTTTCATGGGCCGAGTGGTCATACAATACAGCTAATCACTCTAGCATGGGCATGACGCCCTTTGAGGCGATTTATGGGCGCACTCCCCCTGTCTTGCGTGCCTACGATATACTCACGATGGCGGATCAGACCGAACTTGACTTGGAACTTGCTGATCAAGATGAAACCTTGAGATGACTCAAGATTCACCTAGCATCGCCCAAAACCGCATGAAGGCAGATTCATGACAAAGGCCGGCGTGAGCGAGAGTTTGAGGTGGATCAATTGGTGTTCGTTCTAACTCAACTGTACTAGCAATCCACATTAAGGCCAATTTTGAACCAGAAATTGGGTCACAAGTACTATGGTCCATACCAAGTGCTACAACGAATTGGTCCAGTAGCTTACCGGTTGGACCTACCTGAGGGAACCCGGATCCATCCGGCTTTTCATGTATCGGCATTGAAGGCCTAGATCGGGCCTAACCATGTGGTGGGCTCGGCCTTGCCCGAACCAATGGAGGAAGATAGCCCAGCTGAACCAGTCCGAGTCATACGCAACAGAAGAAGACGCCATGGATCTAGATAAGAGACAGAACTGCTGATCGAGTGGCTAAGCAAGCCCACTAACGAGTCTACCTGGGAGTTAGAGTCAGATATCATGGATCGCTTCCTCAATTTCTGATACGATCACACCTCTGGCTATGGAGCTCTGATACCAACTTGATACGATCATGCCTTTTTGGTAAAGGATCGATCTCTTCCAATTCTTGATCTGGACTAGATCTGGCACGGAACTATGAAATAAGATCCCGAAATATGCCGCCGTTGGATCGATGTGAAATATTGATATGCTGTAGCCCTAGAAAAGATCTTTCCAACAAATCAAGTTTCAGGCGAATCGGAGTTGTGGATCTCGAGATACCGTCCGATTAGTGGACGAACGTCAAGATGCTCTGTTTTGGATTCGTGGATGGAGGCACGAGATCCTGGGTAATGGTGGATGGTGGTGGACCGGCGTTAATGTGGTGGCACTGGTGAAAAGTGATGGTGGAACGGTTGTGGTTGATGGAAGGATTAGGGCAAGTGTGGGATAGATTGGACGAAGGGGGAGAAGAGGACCACCCCTAAGGGACTAGGGTGATTAGCCGGACGAGCGAGGTTAGAAGCGGCGTCGCCAGGGATTGAGAGAACGGGAGCGGAGAAGACGAAGGAGGCAAGGCAAAACTCAATCTCAATAATCAATAATAATTTTGGTTGCCCTACACATCCTTTTATAGGCTAACCAACAACTCACATTAACCCTAAAACACAATTTTCGCCGACCGCGTTCGAACTCGCCCGACCATGTTCGAACACACCGAATTAGCTCTTCTGGATTTGTGAACGCGATGCAGGCGTTCGAACGCGTGATCGAACGCGCCTGTCGGTATGTGCGAACGCGATGCAGGCGTTCATAGTGCGTTTGAACGCGGTGCGTTCGAACGCACAATACATTCTCTTCACCATGTTCACAACCCTGTTCACAAACCTTGTTCGAACTCACTCCACCCGCGTTCGAACGCGACTTATAGAAAACTTATTTTAATGGAGAGTAAACACTAAAACATGAAATAAAAATACTCCTAAAGTGAATCCATGCTCGAGACGACGTCGGTGAAGTCCGAATCGTATCAATCCACCACGCTTCCGCAACCTTGTCCTCAAGGTTTGAAATTTGGGAAGCGATCTTTGAACTCTGACTCAAGCTCCTCCATGGTATGATCTTCTGCATTGGTTCCCCACATATCTGAAGATATAGGAAATGTTGGTGCTAAGAAAGAGGCAAGCTCACTTGTGTCAGGTTGGCGCGAAAGGGCATCAGCCGCTCGATTCTCGATCAGCAAGTTCCAAGTCAAGCTCGGTCCGATCCGTCGCCGCGAGTCTTTCGTAGGCACACAAGATAGAGGTAGTGCGACCATAACCGCCTCAAAGGGGTTCATCCTCAGTCGAGCTTGGATACTCGTACTCCAACTAGTCCAAGGTGAAATTCGGGTCCATCTACATTGAGTCCACCTGGTCTCGGGTGGTCGAACCAATTGACTCAATGTCAGTTTAGCAATAGAAATCTGGTGCATCCGATTGCGCTCGGGAGGTCGAGTTAGATGCAGTTGGTGGATCCAGATTAGGTTCTCCCAGTGACTCAAGTTAGGTTCAGCTAGCCAAACTGATTGTTGGTTGTGCTCATAATCATTCTGCCCACTCCATGGATTAGGATCCGAGTCAAATGTATCCTAGTATAAGCAAACTCGTCTTAAGTCAAGTAGAGGGTTTCTAATCATGTCCCTTATTTGACTTAACTGAGTCCCGAAGTCCAGAGATGACTCCCACTTGACTTGACCCCTTTGGCTCTTAGGTCCAACCCAACTAATGTCTAGCAATTCCACTTGGTCAAGCCCAACAATGTAGCCTTCTTGAAATTCTAACCACTTAGAGTCTTCAAAAAAATTTGAAATCCCTAATCTTTCTCTCTTAGTTCCATCTCCATTAGCCATTGCCATAGGAGTTGCCTTAGCACGTGGCAGCTTTGGCTGAGTAGTGACCACCTCCAATAGTTGCTTACGTAGGGTTCCCTACGGTGTGGCAGTAGTCGGCGGCGATGGAAGGCCGAAGTTGGCCCAAAAAATAAAATCTTCAGGTCCTTCTCTGTCCCGTTGCAGCCATGGCAAGGAGCCTTTGGTCATCCGGAATACTACAATAGTTCTTTGGTGAGGCCCCTCTTGGGGTGGCGACGGTTGGACTGCTGTGGAAGGCTGAGGTTGACAAAAACTAAATCTTCATCTCCTTCTTCATTTTGTCGTAGCCATGGCAGGGAGCTTTCGATCGTTTGGGTGAGAAAATCATTAGCCCACAAGGTCTTTACGAGGCTGTCAGAGGCTAGTGCTGCCGTGGTTGGAAGATTGCGGCCTTCTCCTTCGAGTTGTAGCTCGGCGGGGAGCTGCAACGTCATCGCCGGTGATGGCACTATCGCGATCGACTGTCGATTGACCGAGGAGAATGGTGGAAGGTCACTAGAGGCCATACATGATTTCTTCATAGTTGCCGACTCGCCGTGGTTGCAAATGAAGGTGGTGTAAGGCGGCCCAAGTCTTTGGAACTTGCGGTTCGGGATCATCTCCTCACCACCGATGAGGATTCCCGATGAGGAATATCCGGTGGCCACGTGTGGTCTTCCTCCATTCAACAGTGGTTCGCACCGTTGTCGACTCGTCGAAGAACTCCGTTCTGACATCAAAAGAACATTTCCAACCGTTGAGCTTGCCAAAGGAAACCGCCGCCTTGAAGCTAGACTCTTCGCCGTTTCGCGAGGGGATCGGGAATGGTGCAGCCAGCCCTTCACAGTTTGTCGACGAGGTCTTCGGTGCATGGGAAGATGTGGAGGTTCCGAGGGCTGCTACAATGGTTGAGGATCCTATTGTAGCCGACAGCCGTTTGTTACAGCTAACCATGGGTCGAGGTGTAGAAGCTCGATCTTGCCTGATAGACGAACTCTCCCCAACTTTTGTGATGAACAGGGAGGCCGTGGAGGATGTTGGGTATGCTGCAGAGGGTTCCCCATGCTGCCTTGTGATTGCCCTGCTTGTTGAAGAAGGTTTCGGCAACGCCCGTATTTCCCACAGCATCTCCATCATCATTCGATTATTGATGGCCATCTGTCTAGAAAGAGACCCCAACACGGCTTGAATACTAGGTTCTTCCGTATCCTGATTAGATCGGGCGGTTCCACGGGTGGAAGTCCCTGCAACTGTTTCTCCCTCCTCTATTGGGATAATCTCTTCTTCATCATCTCACCGTGCAGCCATGGATCTGGTTGTCGTCATTGGAAGCGCTTGTCCGAGGAAAGGTGGCTCTGATACCAGCTTGATACGATCACACCTCTGGCTATGGAGCTCTAATACCAGCTTGATACGATCACACCTCTGGCTATGGAGCTCTGATACCAGCTTGATATGATCACGCCTTTTTGGTAAAGGATCGATCTCTTCCAATTCTTGATCTGGACTAGATCTGGCACGAAACTTTGAAATAAGATCCCGAAATATGTCGCCATTGGATCAATGTGAAATATTGATATATTGTAGCCCTAGAAAAGAGATTTCTAACAAATCAAGTTTCAGGCGAATCGGAGTTGTGGATCTCGAGATACCGTCCGATTAGTGGACGAACATCAAGATGCTCTGTTTTGGATTCGTGGATGGAGGCACGAGATCCTAGGTAATGATGGTTGGTGGAGGACCGGCGTTAATGTGGTGGCACCAGTGAAAAGTGATGGTGGGAGGGTTATGGTTGATGGAAGGATTAGGGCAAGTGTGGGATAGATTGGACGAAGGGGGAGAAGAGGGCCACCCCTAAGGGACTAGGGTGATTAGCCGGACGAGGGAGGTTAGAAGCGGCGTCGCCGGGGATTGAGAGAACGGGAGCGAAGAAGACGAAGGAGGCAAGGCAAAACTCAATCTCAATAATCAATAATAATTTTGGTTGCCCTACACATCCTTTTATAGGCTAACCAACAACTCACATTAACCCTAAAACACAATTTTCGCCGACCGCATTCGAACTCGCCCGACCGCGTTCGAACGCACCGAATTAGCTCTTCTGGATTTGCGAACGCGATGCAGGCGTTTGAACGCGTGATCGAACGTGCCTGTCGGTATGTGCGAACGCGACGCAGGCGTTCACAGTGCGTTCGAACGCACAGTGCATTCTCTTCACCACGTTCACAACCCTGTTGACAAACCGCGTTCGAACTCACTCCACCCGCGTTCGAACACGACTTACAGAAAACTTATTTTAATGGAAAGTAAACACTAAAACATGAAATAAAAATACTCCTAAAGTTTATCCATGCTCGAGATGATGTCGATGAAGTCCGAATCGTATCAATTTCACACCTTGATGACAAGGTTGCGGAAGTGTGGTGGATTGATACGATTCGGGCTTCACCGATGTCGTCTCGAGCATGATACACTATAAGGGTGTTTTTTATTCTTATTTTAGTGTTTAATTCATAGAAAAATAAGGTTTTTGTATGTCGCGTTCGAACGCGGGTGAAGTGCGTTCGAATGCGCTTGCGAACACTTGCATTAGGTTCGCAAATACAGAGAGTGCAAAATGTGCATTCAAACACGGTTGTGAATGCCTGCATCATGTTCGCACATACAGAGAATGCAAAATGTGCGTTTGAATGTGATCGACGAAAATCTACTGTTTGATCGTTAATAATTGCCATTTTTGAATCTTGGTTAGCCTCTAAAGGTGTGGATGGCAACCATGGAATCATTATTGAATGAATTGAGTTTTTCCCTAGTCTCCTTCATCTTCTTCTCTCTCGTTCTCTCGTTCCCTAGTGACGCCGCTTCTAAACCCCCTATATCGGCCACTCACCCTAGTCCCTTAGGGGCGGCCCACTCCTCCCCTTTCTTCCAATCTATCACCTTACCCTAACCCCTTCGATCATCCGTAACCCTTCCACCTCCACTTATTCACCGATGCCACCCCATTATCGCCGGTCCATCACCCTCCACCATCGTCAAGGATCTCGTACCTCCATCCACAGATCCAAAGAAGGACTACCTAACGTTCGTCTACTAATCGGATGATATCTCGAGATCCCACCGTCTGATTCACTTGAAACTAAATTTATTGGAAAGTTCTTTTCCGAGGCTACATATAAAAATTTCATGTCAATCTGACGGCTCAATCTTTCGCAATCTATATTTAATGTTCCGTGTCAAGATCTAAAATCGGGATAGATCGAGCCTTTTTCTAAGGGGAGATCGTATCATTGGTGCGAAAGAAGGATGGGACATGGCATTTTTGTGTCAACTACTAGGCTTGAAACACTATCAACATCAAGGATCGGTATTCTATTCCGGTCATAGAGGAGCTGTACGATGAGCTTGCAGGGGCGATAATATTCAGTAAGCTTGACTTGAGGGCTCGATATCATCAAATTAGAATTCACTTGGCAGATTTGCATAAAACTGCATTTTAGACTACGGATGGGCACTATAAGTTTCGGGTGATGCCCTTTGGTCTCACCAATGCTCTAGCTACTTTTCAAGGCCTCATGAATGATATTTTTCGGCCTCTACTATGAAGGTATATCTTGGTATTCTTTGACATCATTTTGGTGTATCGCACTAAATTAGAGCATTGGCGGTATTAGGAGGATGTGCTGAATTTGTTGAAATAAAATTAGCTGAAGATTAAGAAGTCCAAGTGCCTATGGAAAGTACCACAAGTGGAGTATTTAGGACACATCATCACAGCGGAAGGAGTGGCGGCGGATCCTCAAAAGGTAGCATGCATTACCGCTTAGCCGATCCCTACTTTCACCACAGGATTGCGAGGATTCTTGGGGCTGACCGGGTATTATTGCCACTTCATCACTGGGTATGGCAATGATACGATCACGCCTTTGGCTATGCAGCTCTAATACCAGCTTGATGCGATCTCGCCTTTTTGGTGAAGGGTCGATCTCTTCCAATTCTTGATTTGGACTAGATCTGGCATGGAATTTTGAAATAAGATCCCGAAATATGCTGCCGTCGGATCGATGTGAAACTTTGATATGTTGTAGCCCCAGAAAAGAGCTTTCCAACAAATCTAGTTTCAGGCGAATCTGAGGTGGGGATCTCGAGATATCGTCCGATTTGTGGACAAAGGTCAGATGGTCAGTTTTGGATCCGTAGATGGAGGCACGTGATCCTAGGTAATGGTAGTTGAAGGTGGACCGGCGTTAATGTGGTGGCACTGGTGAAAAGTGATGGTGGAAGGGTTGTGGTTGATGGAAGGATTAGGGCAAGTGTTGGATAGTGAATCCATGCTCGAGACGACGTCGGTGAAGTCCGAATCGTATCAATCCACCACGCTTCCGCAACCTTGTCCTCAAGGTTTGAAGTTTGTGAAGCGATCCCTGATATCTCACTCTAGCTCCCAGGTAGACTTGTTAGTAGATTTGTCCAGCCACTAGATTAACACTTCAGTCTCTAATCTGGTCCCATGGCGTCTTCTCCTGCGGCCTAATACTCGGACCGGTTAAGTGGGGCCATCCTCCTCCATTAGTTCGGGTAAGGCCGAACCCACGACATGGTTAGGCCCGATCTGGGCCTTCAATGTTGATACATGGAAGACCGGATGTATCCTAGTTCCTTCAGGTAGGTCCAACCGGTAAGTTACTGGTCCGATTCATTGTAGCACTCGGTACGGACCGTAGTACTTGTAACCCAACTTTTGGTTCAAAATTGGTCTCAATGTGGATTGCCGATACGGTTGAGCTCGAACGAACATCAATTGATCCACCTCAAATTCTCGCTCACGTCGGCCTCTGTCATGAGTTTGCTTCATGCGGTTTTGGGCTGTGGCTAGGTGAGTCTTGAGCAGTCTCAATGTTTCATCTCGATCAGCAAGCTCCAAGTCAAGCTAGGTCCTATCCGCCGCCGCGAGTCTATCATAGGCACGCAAGACAGGGGGAGTGCGCCCATAAACCGCCTCAAAGGGGGTCATGCCGATGCTAGAGTGATGAGCCGTATTGTATGACCACTCAGCCCATGTAAGGAATTTGACCCAATCCTTTGGTCGTTCCGCCACAAAGCATCGCAAGTATTGCTCTAGTCCGCGATTCACCACTTCGGTTTGGCCATCCGTCTCGGGGTGATAAGCTGAACTCAGGTTGATTTGAGTCCCTTGCAATCTGAAGAACTCAGACCAAAACTCACTGATGAAGATGCGATCACGGTCTGACACGATCGTCCTAGGTATCCCATGCAAGCGTGCGACTTCCCGAACAAAAATTTCAGCAACCCTTTTTGCTGAAAATGGGTGAGACAATGTTATGAAATGAGCATATTTGCTTAGTCTATCCACCACAACAAACACCACCGATTGTCCCCGAACCTCCGGCAGCCCCTCGATGAAGTCTATGGAGATATCCTCCCAAATACGCTCTGGTATAGGTAGTGGTTGTAGCAACCCGCTAGGCTTGAGTGCCTCCGATTTGACTCGTTGGCAGATTTGACATTCACGCACATACTTCTTCACGTCCGTCTTCATCGCTGTCCATGTACAGTTTTGGGCCAGCCGCTTGTAGGTACGTAATACCCCTTCATGCACTGCTATAGGAGTATCATGGAAGTGTGCCATCAATAGTCTCCGTAGCTCTTCGTTCCGGGGTACCTTGATTCGCCCGCACTCTAGTACTAACCCATCGCGCTCCTCGTGCTCAGGGTGGCTTGAGGGGTTCTCTCTCAACTCCTCCATGAGTTGGACCAGCTCACTATCCTCTGCATTAGCTCTCCGCAGAGCTAAGAAGAAAGGAAAGGTGGGCGCCGAGAAAGAAGCGAGCTCCCTTGCAACCCATTCATTTGGAAGTTCAAGCAGCGGTTGGCTTCTATCTAGCAGCACTCTCTTGTCATTTCTCCAAAACGTCAATGTGAGGCTTGTAAAATCAAATGTCATGGGCCCCAAGCTTCGAAGCCATTGGGTCCCCAAAACAATATCGGCACCTTGCAAGGCCAACGGATAAAGATCCAATGTGAAAGTTTGGCCTTGCACCTTCAATTCTGCACCTCCACAAATAGAATCTGCTCGCAATGTGGTGCCATCTCCAATCATCACATCGAACACTTCCGTGGGTTTCGACTCGAGCCCAATCTTCCTAAGGAGCCTCTTGTCAATGAAGTTCTGGGTGGACCCGGTGTCAATCAAAATTCTCACTGTGGTTTTCTTGAATACCCCGTTCACCCGCAAGGTCTTTGGCGCAGCTGCCCCCGAATAGGTATGGAGGGAGATTTCGGCTATCATGTCCTCCACGGGTTGCTCCTCAGCTTCTTCTCCTTGATGTCCAGCCACATCTGCACCTTCAACTGCAAACTCGTCCTCCGCTTCCTCCAATCCATCAATTAGCATCACTGATCCCATCGGTTTAGCGCAGCGATGCCCGGGTACAAACTTCTCATCATAACGGAAGCATAGGCCCTTGGCTCTTTGATACGATTCGGACTTCACCGACGTCGTCTCGAGCATGGATTCACTTTAGGAGTGTTTTTGTTTCATGTTTTAGTGTGTAATTTTTATTAAAATAAGTTTTATGTAAGTCGCGTTCGAACGTAGGTGGAGTGAGTTCGAACGCGGTTTGTGAACGGGGTTGTGAACGTGGTGAAGAGAATGTACTGCGAACGCCCGCATCGCGTTGGCAAATACCGACAGGCGCGTTCGATCGCGCGTTCGAATGCCTGCATCGCGTTTGCAAATCCAGAAGAGCGAACTCGGTGCATTCGAACGCGGTCAGGCGAGTTCGAACGCGGTCGACGAAAATTGTGTTTTTAGGGTTAATTTGAGTTGTTGGTTAGCCTATAAAAGGATGTGGTAGGCAACCAAATTGATTATTGATTATTGAGATTGAGTTTTGCCTTGCCTCCTTCGTCTTCTTCGCTCCCGTTCTCTCAATCCCCAGCGACGCTGCTTCTAACCTCCCTCGTCCGGCTAATCACCCTAGTCCCTTAGGGGTGGCCCTCTCCTCCCCCTTCTTCCAATCTATCCAACACTTGCCCTAACTCTTCCATCAACCATAACCCTTCCACCACCACTTTTTCACCGGCGCCACCCCATTAACATTGGTCCTCCACCATCCACCATTACCTAGGATCTCGTGCCTCCATCCACGGATCCAAAATAGAGCATCTTGACATTTGTCCACAAATCGGACGATATCTCGAGAACCCCAACTCCGATTCGCTTGCAACTAGATTTGTTGGAAAGTTCTTTTCAGGGCTACAACATATCAGAGTTTTACATCGATCCGACGGCGACATATTTCGGGATCTTATTTCAAAGTTCCGTGCCAGATCTAGTCCACATCAAGAATTGGAAGAGATCGACCTTTCACCAAAAAGGCGAGATCGTATCAAGCTGGTATTAGAGCTCCATAGCCAGAGGCGTGATCGTATTAAGCTGGTATCAAAGCTCCATAGCCAGAGGTGTGATCGTAACACTCTTCTTTCTTCTACTTGGGCTGGTGTGAGTGCTCGTCCCGGACCTCTAGGTGCATACTTCACATCTTGGGATGGCTTCAAGGGTGCTCGAGGAGGTACCACTGTAGCAGCAACCCTTGGTACTCCGATAGTATTTCCCGCCGCTATGTTTGGTTGAGCTTTATTACGGCTTCCTTGGCTCATCCAACTTTGTTTCAAGTGTATCTTCATGGCCCTATGTTCGTCTTCCATAAGCACCGCATCTTCGAAGGCCTCCTTTAAAGTTCTCGGCCTTAAAGCCCTCACCTCGGCTTGTATGTCACCCCGCAGCCCGGAGATGAAGGTGCTGCGAAGTTGCTGATCCGTCCATGGTGGATGACATCGGCTACTAATCCTCTCAAATTCTTCTTGGTATGACTCAACCGTGGTCTTTTGTACCGTCTTTGAGAGGAGAGCATCAAAGTCTTCATATCCCGATGCTCTAAATCGCCGTGTGATATCGGCGCAAAATTCAGCCCAAGTTTTGATAGCCTCAGTGGCATTGGCTGCTCGAAACCAATGAAGCGCCGCATCCTCAAGGTGGAAGCTCGCAAGCGTCACCTTGTACTCTTCCGCCGTTCCTTGGTATGCAAAGAATTGCTCCGCCCTATACAACCAATCGATCGGGTCGCCACCTTTGAACTTGGGGAATTCGAGACGCACGACTTGTCCACGGATGCCATTGTCTCCTTCCGAATCATGTCCTTGTCTAATCGGGGGAGGATGCACCATGAAGGGTTGATGATCCCTCCTTCGGTTTTGATTAACTTGCCGTGGTTCCGGATCGTATTGACCCACCCACGGATTTTGATCTCCAAGGCGGTCTCCATAGTGGTTCACCCGTCGAATGGATTCACCTGCAACTGGACCTGGTGTAACCATCCTTGCTTGCCTCTGCCCATAGGGTGGTGGTAGTAGCGGCTCTTGTGGTTGCAAAGGCTGAATCGGTGGCGGTGGGTTCAAGGGGGTGGACTCGCGTCGTGGGGTCGATGGTGCTTTCCAGTTCGCCATTGATTCCCTTGTCACCCGTAGTTCCCGCATCATCTCCATCATCATCTGGTTGTTGATGGCTATTTGCTCTGAAAGAGACCCCAACACGGCTTGAACGCTAGGTTCTTCCGTATTCTGATTAGATTGGGCGGTTCCGCGGTGGAAGGTCCCTGCAATCGTTTCTCCCTCCTCTATTGGGAGAATCTCTTCTCCATCATCTCGCCGTGCAGCCATGGATCTGGTTGTCGTCATTGGAAGCGCTTGTCCGAGGAACGGTGGCTCTGATACCAGCTTGATACGATCACGCCTCTGGCTATGGAGCTCTGATACCAGCTTGATATGATCTCGCCTTTTTGGTGAAGGGTCGATCTCTTCCAATTCTTGATCTGGACTAGATCTGGCACGGAATTTTGAAATAAGATCCCGAAATATGCCGCCGTCGGATCGACGTGAAACTTTGATATGTTGTAGCCCCAGAAAAGAGCTTTCCAAAAAATCTAGTTTCAGGTGAATCTGAGGTGGGGATCTCGAGATATCGTCCGATTTGTGGACAAAGGTCAGATGGTCAGTTTTGGATTCGTAGATGGAGGCACGTGATCCTAGGTAATGGTAGTTGAAGGTGGACCGGCGTTAATGTGGTGGCACCGGTGAAAAGTGATGGTGGAAGGGTTGTGGTTGATGGAAGGATTAGGGCAAGTGTTGGATAGATTGGACGAAGGGGGAGAAGAGGGCCACTCCTAAGGGACTAGGGTGATTAGCCGGACGAGGGAGGTTAGAAGCGGCGTCACCGGGGATTGAGAGAATGGGAGCGAAGAAGACGAAGGAGGCAAGGCAAAACTCAATCTTAATAATTAATAATCAATTTGGTTGCCTACCACATCCTTTTATAGGCTAACCAACAACTCAAATTAACCCTAAAAACACAATTTTCCTCGACCGCGTTCGAACTCGCCCGACCGCGTTCGAACGCACCGAGTTCACTCTTCTGGATTTGCGAACGCGATGCAGGCGTTCACAGTGCGTTCGAACGCACAGTACATTCTCTTCACCATGTTCACAACCTCATTCACAAACCGCGTTCGAACTCACTCCACCCGCGTTCGAACACGACTTATAGAAAACTTATTTTAATGGAAATTAAACACTAAAACATGAAATAAAAACAGTCCTAAAGTGAATCCATACTCGAGACGACGTCGGTGAAGTCCGAATCGTATCAGGCAAGATCGTTGCTCCTCTCACTTCTTTGTTGAAGGACAATTTTAGATGGATGGATGAAGCCATTACAGCCTTTGCAAAACTAAAAACAGCAATGACAACGGCGCTTATTCTAGCTCTACCGGACTTCACCAAAGAGTACATTGTGGATTATGATTCGTCGGGAGTTGGCATAGGAGCTGTACTAATTTAAGGAGGACGTGCCACAGCCTTTCTTTGCAAGGCTTTATCATAAAAATCCCAGCAATTATCGATCTACGAGAGAGAGATATTAGTAATTCTGCATACGGTGACAAAATGGAGGCCTTATTTGATCGGTAGGCAATTCATTTATCCAAACCGATCAAAGGAGCCTTTCATATTTTATGGAATAGCGTATTTACACTCCAGCACAACAGAGATGGGTCACAAAATTTCTGGGGTATGATTATGAAATCCAATACAATCAGGGAACGAAAAATAGAGCGGCGGATGCACTACCACACCAACCCAATACCACCACGCTTGCAGCCTATTCTTCTCCTACTTTTCCCTTCCTTGACGAGATGAGGTATGCATGTACATCTGACCCAAATGTTTTGAGTTTTTATAGGAGGTATTGGATGATCCGGAGCGCCATCTAGAGTTGGAGAACCAAGGTGGTTTGTTGCTGGACGGCGGGTGCATTCGGGTGGCCGCAAATGATGGGTTGCAGCAGAAATTGTTGGAGCACTTTCACCAAACTCTAAAGGCTGGTCATGAGGGTATCTTGAGGACTTATAGGAGGATATCACAGAGCTGCACAAGGACAGGACTAAGGCGGGATGTGAGGAGTTTTTTCCGTTATTACGAAATTTGTCAAAGGGCTAAGACAACCACATTGAAATCGGCCGGATTACTTCAGCCTCTACTAATACCGGACCGTGTTTGGGAAGACATTTCTATAGATTTCATAGAGGGTCTTCCGCTGGTATGTGGTTATTCTGTTATTTTTGTGGTGATTCATAGATTGAGCATGTATGCACACTTTTCTGCATTATCACATCCATTTTCAGCCAAGTTAGTGGCTGAAATTTTTGTTAGAAATGTTGCTCGGTTACATGACATGCTGCGCACGATTGTCTCAAATTGTGATCATGTATTTATGAGCAACTTTTGGATGGAATTTTTTAGATTGCAGGGGACTCAATTGAACTGCAGTTCAGCTTACCATCTACAGACAGATGGCAAAACCAAGGTGCTCAATCGAGGCATTGAGCAATACTTGAGGTGCTTTGTTCGAGAGATGCCGAGAGGATGGTTGAAATTCTTACCGTAGGCGGAGTGGTCTTACAACACCACCTACCATAGCAGTATTGGCATGACTCCGTTCGAGGTGGTGTTTGGGTACACGGCTCCAACATTACGCGCTTATGACCTAGTGGCATTTGTAGATCGGACAAAGATGGACTTAGCTTTGATGGATAAAGACGCCACATTGAGGAGGTTGCGTGCCCATCTTAAACTTGCTCAAAACTGCATGAAGCAAGTTTATGATCGCAGCCATAGGGAGCAAGAGTTCGACATCGGTAGTTGGGTGTTCATGAGGTGCAACCATATCGACAGGTGACCTTGCGTTCGATGCAAAATCAGAAGTTAGCACATCGCTACTTCAGTCCGTTTCGAGTGTTAGAACGTATTGGTTCAATTGCATATCGTTTGGAGCTGTTGGAGGGGTTAAGAGTACATCTTGTCTTCCATGTTTCATTACTGAAGGAGCAGATTGGAGATCATGAGGTCATTGGATCAGTTCTACGAAGCCATCGGAGGAGACAGAGATTGTGGAGCCAATTCGTGTACTTGTTAGGCGTCGACGATGTCATGGTACCAGATTAGAGATGGAGATTCTAGTTGAGTGGCTTGGCAAGCCATCCGATGAGGCGACATGGGTGGTTTGGTTCGAGATGACGCTTGACCACAACTGCGGGTTCACGACACGACTCGACTTTCCAAAATTCTAAGGAGTAACCCATTAGATTGGATTTTCCAAGCTAAGCAATTTTTTGAATACCAAGGCACCACGAAAGATGTCAAGGTGCTGTTGGCAAGCTTTTACTTCGAGGGGGTGGCCCTAGATTGGTACTAGTTGGTGAGCGCTCACCAGCTATTCGAGACGTGGATCGAGTTCATAGAGGGGCTCTCGAGGCGATTCGGCACCTCCGGCTTTGAGGACTATCACACTCCCCAAATTAGTTTAGCGGACATTCGTAGCCACGTACCAAGAGGACTTTGAGCACGTGAGTAGCCAGTTGATACATTTAGTTAGAGTCTTTTCTTATTGCATTAGTTATTTATTTTCATTCAAATAAATTTTCTATAGGTTACATTCAAACACGGTTGGGGGCGCGTTCGAACGGCTTTGCGAACGCCTGCATCGTGTTCGCAAAAATAGAGAACACGAAATGCTCGTTTGAATGTGGTCGGGCACATTCGAACACCTACATCGCGCTCGTATCGACAAAGAACGCCTTTCGTGCATTCGAACGCGATCGGGCGCGTTCGAACATGATCGATGGGAGTCCACTAGAATTAGGGTTAATAATTATTGTTTTGGCTTGTTAATTAGCCTCTATAAAGGTATGGATAGCATCTAAAATCATTATGCTATTGGATTATTGGTTTCTTGCCTCCTATCTTCTCTCTCTATCTTCTCTACCCTAATCTCCCTCCTCCCTCTTCACCAACCTACCACCTCTACCATTGGCAAGGTCTCTCCTAACTTCTAATCTCCCTCGTATGTCGAGTCCTCCTTTTTCCTTGGGATCTCGACCACTTCTTCCCCTTCGTCATTATCCTTTAAACAATATCATCCATCCACCCTAATCATTATGCTATTGGATTATTAGTTTCTTGCCTCCTATCTTCTCTCTCTATCTTCTCTACCCTAATCTCCCTCCTTCCTTTTCACCAACCTACCACCTCTACTGTTGGCTAGGTCTCTCCTAACTTCTAATCTCCCTCGTCTGTTGAGTCCTCCCTCTTCCTTGGGAACTCAGCCACTTCTTCGCCTTCATCTTTATCCTTTAAACAACAACATCCATCCAGCCTCATCTCCATTATCATCCATAACCCTAACATCCACTCCACCCGTCACCACCACCATCATCCGCACTAAATCATAATTTTGTCCTAGTTTTAGTTCGAATCGGTGAAGGGCATAAATATAAAAAATGTAGATTAGGGAGCTTCGGATTGGTTCCACTTAGTTTCTTAATTTTTTGACTACAGGAGTATATTTGGTTAATATTTTCCTTCAATTGCGCGAACTGCTTCCTATAATAAATCTAGATCTTGAAGGAATCGTTCTGTAATCTATCACCAGTGTCGACCCATTTGGCCACATTAACTATTGATTTGCACATTCATCTCTAGCCTGCGCGAGGAGATCAAGGCCGACTTCCTCTCCTTATGACCTTAGACCTTGAGCGAGGCCTTTGAGGATTCCACATGGATGGAGTAAAAGCATACGACCCTGAGAAGTGCTCTAAGGACCTCATGTGCAAATCGGGATAGCCGAATCACCCCACGTGTACCAAATGGGGGCGGAGGGTCGATAGTTGCTCCGAGGGCTAATCATGCCCCTTTTGGTGTGAGGACGGTATAGAGATCGGTTGAAGGACCCAGAGGAGGAGGGGCACGACCCGTAGTCCACACTCTCACACCTACATAGGTGGAGGAGTGCTGAGCTAAAGGGTTGTGCTTCCGGTGTGATGAGCAGTTCACTCCGGCCCACCGTTGAGCTAGAGCCACTAGTAGTGTGATGCTGATTGACGATCATGAGGAGATGGACGAGGAGTTGGTGGAGGAGGAGATAGCCGCCGAGAATCTAATAGAGGCTCAGGATAAGGGCCTCGAGGAGGATATACCCATCGAGATCTCCATGCATGATTACTCGGGGACGAGCGCCTCGAAAAACCTACAAGTGGATGGTGTGGTCATGAAGCATAGCATACAAATACTCATTGACACCGGGAGTATGCATAACTTCTTGGATGAGCGGCTCATGTGAAGGATTAGTGTAACAACCCAATCTTAAAAAAAAAAAATTATGGGCACGACGCGACCGGCCACACTGTAGCCAGTCTCGTGCCCATGCAAGCTGCGCATGCAGCTTGCGTGGTGGGGGCGCCATGTGCCCGCTGCCGCTGCCGCAGCCAACGGGCTGCGGCCAGCTGGCCGCCGCAACCCCCTCCACCGCCTCCTTTCTCTCTCTTTCTCTCTCTCTCTCTCTCTCTCTCTCTTTAAATCTCTCTCTCTCTATCTGTTTATCTCTCTCGGTCTCTCTCTCACTCCACTCTCTCTCCACTATCTTTTGCACTCCTCGTCGCCGACGTCGGCCCGCCGCCACCTTCCCGAAGCCGTCGCCACCAATGAGAAGCTCTCTCTCTATCTCTCTCTCTTGCCCAAGCTCGTCGAAGCTGAGCCGACAACGAGAGGCCGGCCGCTGGCTAGCCAGCAGCGGCCGGTGCCCTCCCCGCTGGCCCGGGTCTGTAAGCTCCTCCCTCACCTTCTCTCTTTCTTCTCTTCCTCTTCTCTTCTTCTTCTTCTTCTTCTTCTTCTTATTTCTTATTTCTATTTCTTCTTCCTTTCTTTTCCCTCAGCTCCCCTCCCCCTCTTCTTCTTCTCCTTCTCCTCCCTTCTTCTTCTTCTTCTTCTTCTCCTCTTCCTCCTCCTCCTCCTCCTCCTATTTCTTCTTCTTCTGCTTTCTTTCTTTTTCTTCTTCCTCCTTGGCTTCTACTTCTTCTTGTTTTCTTCTTCTCTGCACAGTGCTGGGCTCGGCCCAGCACTACTTATGGCAGATTTAATTAATTTATTAATTAATTATTTTATTTATGTTATTTATTTAGGTATTTGTATTCTTAATTAATGCAAATAGATTATTTAGACACTAACTATTTTAATAATATTATATATTCTTCAATATAATTTTATTAATGATAATTTTATAATTAATGATTAATTAGGTATAAATATAGGTAAATACTTATATTTATTTATTTATATATCTAGTAGATTAATAAATAGATATGTAAATTATAATTATTAGATTTATATTCTAATACCCTCATCATATATATTTTAAGTATTTCTATTAATTTTATGATTATTCTGCAACAAATAAAATACTAAGCTTATTTAGTTATTTATCTATTATTTTATCAAGTAAAGACTGCATTGTCCCTAATTAATCGAGATAGTGTATGAATTATAAAATTAATTATAATTAGACCTTGTCTATACTTATTTAGCCTTTTATTTTATTTTATAATTATATATTTAGAAATACTCTCATATAAAAGGAAATAGGCCTCTTCTCCTTATGTTATTACTAACATTTTATAATAATAATAGAATTATAATATTTGAATCGTATCTATATTATAGACCTAGTTATGTAATCAAAAATAAAGAAAAGTGATTCTAAACCTAATAAACCTTTATATTTTAACTGAATTATATCTAATTAGATAAAGGGCTAACATCATACTACTTAAATATTTCAGATCCCGAACCCGCTTATTTGAGACCCCGTGGACCTTGCTAGCGATGAGTGTCACTCGGTTACCTGACGGACGTGAGAGATGCGTGGTTTGTGTCTTCTGATCAGACAGTGAGTAGTCTTATCCCTTAAACGCCTTTCTCAAATTAGGTTATATTATATATTTATGTACATGCATGCTTTGGCCTCCAGCATAATTATATGATTTTATATAGAGATGATTACAGTCAAGCATATTTTATCATGCATTCGATTATGCTGATTTGGGATATGAGTGCATTGGTGATATATATAGAGATGATTAGAGATGATTCTACTATTATGATTGTTTACGGGAGTTGAGTATGCATGTAATAGATTAGCATGAGTATGCATGTGTTGATGATACAGTTGGAGACTACATTGCATCATTTTCTCTTGATTCCTATTCCACCTAAATTCCTGTTATGCATTGACTTGTTATCGTACTGGATATATGCATTTGATCTGTCATTTAGAAGGAAAGCATGAAATGTGATTGATAGGATAGTTGATAGAAAGCGTGAGGATACCCGAGTGGGCGCGAGGGTTAGGACGCGCTTGGTGGTTGATTGATCGCTCGACATAGTCGCGATCCTGTTGGACTTACGTCTGAGGTCGTTAGTCTGTGTGCGCAGTAGACATTCAGACACATGCCGTTCGCCAGGGCATATGTGGCGAGTTATTATCACGAGATTTCTATCAGCTAGAAGGGTGCTCGGTCTGGATGGATGTTGATACCCTTAGCGGATGGCAGGGAATGATTATATTTGAGATATTCCTTACGAATGGCAGAGTATGCTCTGAGCCTTCGGGGATGATGTTGAGACCGGGTATCGGGTGTTGACTGTGCACAGTGGTCTAGTATGATGATATTATACCGAGATGTCGGTGATGATTGATGATTGTGATGTTTTGAAATGCATATGATTTTATTATCATTTCGTTACCTGATTATCGA
Organism: Typha latifolia; assembly: GCF_019914945.1. Lineage (NCBI taxonomy): Eukaryota > Viridiplantae > Streptophyta > Magnoliopsida > Poales > Typhaceae > Typha > Typha latifolia. The sequence goes on from NC_133097.1 coordinate 1,603,808, forward strand.
GTGATCAATATGCATTATATATTGTTGCATTTGATATCATAGCATGGTCATGGTCGGCATGCATCCTGTGTCATATTTGAGAGAGAGTTATGATGATGGTATGACATGGAGATTTATTTATACATTGTCGATGATTATATATTCTATCAGTTATGCCATGACATGTTATCTATTTTTCATTTATGTATTATTGAGGAACATTCATATACTCATTCATGACATGATGCCCTTTCTGATTCATATTATCCAATACATGATTTACTCTCTATTTGACATCACTGATTCGGGGTAAGGTCTATTCACTAAGCTTTTTGCTCATGACTCTCTTTATTTCTTTTCTAACCCCCTCAGATACGTGGTATGTGATAGCGACTTGTGATATCTTGAGAAGATATTTTAGAGCAATGATGAGGTGAGCTATAGATGTGAGAAAGTATAGATGATAGTTTATATAGGAATTGAGTTGTACTAGTATTTGATATTTGTATTCTGTTATATTAGACGATGAATTGTATAATACAGGTCGAATCATAGTATACTCTTATATTAATCATTTTAGTTGTATCTTGATAGTTTGTTGTGGCCTGTGTGGGTCCTGCCAGATTATATAGTGGTTTAATGTATATTATTGTGGATTGGGATATTCATATGTTAACAGGTTTATTTGGTTAATAATATGATTTAATTGGTGATGGGTTATGTGATCAAGGATATGTTAGCAGGTAGTATTTGATTATGTCATGATTGTATGTGTACAGGAGAGTATCTGTGCGTGACGGGCCTCGCCCATCTTGTCGCGTGCGCCGCACGTGCCGTGTGGGCGCGTGGGCGTGCACGTGCCCCGTGCCGGCGGGGGCGCTACAATTGGTTTGAAGGTCGACCCACCATCGGCTTTGAGGTGACCATCGGAGATGGCACGAAGCTTCGAGCGGAGAGCATTTGTCGTGGGGTCTCATTGAGGATGCAGGACACAACTTCATAGTGGACTTGTACTCCTTGGCACTCCCTGGGGCAGACGTCGTCTTGGGCGCCTAGTGGCTCGAGAGCCTAGGCTCGGTAACATTTGACTTCTCACACATGCGGCTCAACTTTCAGAGGGATGGACGAGTGGTTTGATTGGATGGGGTCCGAACGTAGCCAAATCCTATGCTACAACTACTGATTAGGGTGCTAGGCATCGGAGAGCTCTCCTATTTCCTACAGTTGGCCCATATTATATCTAAGCATGTTCCAAGCTCAAGTAAACATGCTGACCTAGTCCAGTTGCTTACTTACTTTGTTGGGTTATTTGAAGCCCCGATGGGGTTAGCCCATACCAAGTGCGTCGACCACAGGATTGAGAATGTGCTAGGGGCCGAACCGGCCAACATTCAACCCTACCAATACCTGCATGTACAAAAGGAGGAAATCTTGAGGTTAGTCACCGAGATGCTGGAGCAGGGTATCATCCAGCCGAGCCGGAGCGCGTATTCTTCACCGGTCCTACTTGTGAGGAAGAAGGACGAGAGTTGGCATTTTTGTATGGACTACTGCATGCTAAACGCCATCACTATCAAGGATCGGTACTCCATACCGGTTATTGAGGAGTTATTGGACGAGCTGACGGGGGCATCCACTTAAGCAAGCTCGTCCTCAACACAAGGTACCATCAAATCCTAGTCTGACCTAAGGATGTGCATAAGATAGCACTCCGGACTCACAATGGGCACTACGAGTTTAGAGTCATGCCATCCAGGTTGACTAACGCGCTAACAATGTTCCAGGGCCTGCCGAACAACATATTCTAATGCACCGGGCTCCATATATATTATAAAATAATATAATATATATTATTATATTAGTTATTTTAAATTGCTTAATAGATCATCTTAGCGTTATTATTTTTTATTAAAAAATATATGGTTAGAAAACTCTCATCGAGATCTTTAAAATAAGATTAATATTCAATAATTTTAGAAGTAATTTTAAATTACTAATTTTTTAATTAAACACATCGAAATTACATTACACGAAATAAACATCGAAATAAGCATTATATGTCATTAACTAAAAATATCAAAATTACATTACCTAAAATAAGCAGAAATTACATTACCTAAAAATATCTAATACATAATTTATTAGACTCATTTTTATAAATAATAAAAAATTTTAAATTTAAATTAACTCAAAAATAATTTAATATTAGACTCATTTTTATAAATAATAAAAAAAATTAAAATTAAAATTAACTCAAAAGTAATTTAATATTAGACTCATTTTAAAGGTCTCGATAAGACCTTTCCAATGGTATTATTTTTGTTAAAAACCAATTAGTAAAACTAATTATATACTTAGCTTAACTAACTAAATATTTAACAAAGGATACAAATGGAATTAAAATTATTGAATATAACACTTATTGGGCAATTTTGGCATTTTCAAAAAGTTGATGTGACAAATGGAGCCCGACTCCATTTTCATGGTGGGGCTCCAAATTTGGAGCCCCACTATTCATGGCTCCAAATTTGGAGCCCCATATAGAGCCCGGTTGGAGCTCCACCGGGCTCCAAATTTGGAGATTTGGAGCCCAGTTGGAGATGCTCTTATGAGCGTGAGATGTTTGCCATTTTGCACATGGTGACCAAATGGCGACCTACTTGATTAGACGGCCGTTCGTGATTTGGATTGATCAGCAGAGTCTCCCCTACTTCATGAGCCAGCGCATTCACACTTTGACACAACTGAGATGGGTACCAAATTACTGGGGTATGATTACAAGCTGTAGTACAAAAATGGGTGGAGAACAAGGCAGTAGATGCGTTATCACGACAGCATGCACTAGTAGAATTGGCGACCATATCGATACCGAGTTTTCCATTCCTCGAGGATCTTCAGAGAGCAGGTACCACTCACCAGAGATATTGAGGCCGATGTAGGAACTGGTGGACAGCCCGACGAGCCACTCTAAGCTTGAGAACCACGAAGGATTATTATTGGACCGAGGGCGCATCCAGGTGCTAGCAGATAATGGATTGTGTGCGTGGCTCATAGATCACATCCACTCCACTCCTGAGGTTGGACATGAGGGCACGCTGAGGACATACAAACGGCTATCGCAAAGCTGTATGTGGGCCAAGATAAAGAAGGCGATGATAGTGCAGGTGAAGGCGTGCGAGGTGTGCCAGCGGGAGAAGACTGACTCCCTTAGACCAGCAGGATTATTGCAGCCCTTACCAATTCTAGAGCAAGTTTGGGAGGACATCTCTATGGATTTCATCGAAGGGCTACCAGTGGTGCGGGGGTGCTCGATCATATTCATGGTGGAAGACAGGCTAAGTAAGTATGCTCACTTCTCAGCCCTAGCACACCCATTCTTGGCGAAGATTGTAGCGGAGGTATTTGTGCGCGATATTGGAAAGCTCCATGGAATGCCACGCTTCATAGTATTAGACTTCTGGACTGAGTACTTTGGCCGAGTACTTTGTGCTTTAGGGGACCCGTTTAGACCTCGGTTCAGCTTACCACCCGCAAACTGATGGCCAAACCAAGGTGGTGAACCGAGGCATCGAGCAATATCTTTGCTGCTTTGTAGGAGAGCATCCCCGGAGATGGCTCAATTACTTCCCTTGGGCGGAGTGATTTTACAACACTGCTTTTCGCACTAGCATTTAGATGACACCCTTCGACGCAGTGTATGGTAGAACACCACCCACCATGCGGACCTACGACGTAGTAGCCTTTACAGCATGGACAGAGACTAACCTAGACTGATCGAGATGCTACCCTAAGGAGGCTGAGGACCCACATAGCAGAGTCGTAGAACTGCATGAAGTAGGTCTATGATCGCAAGCATCATGAGCAATTGTTTGCGATCGGCGACATAATATTTGTGCGTGTTTAGCCGTATAGGCATGCGACGCTAAGACTTATGTGCAACCAAAAACTTGTGCATCGATACTTTAGGCCATTTTGGGTGCTTGAGTGACTTGGCTCGGTGGCATACAGACTGGCATTACCTAAGGGATCTGTGTCCACCCGGTGTTCCATGTTTCACTCCTGAAGGCTTGAGTCAAGACGAACCAGATCGTGGATGGAGCCATACCTGACCTAGTGGAGGAGACACACCCAGTTGAGCCGGTGAGGGTTCTGGCCAAGAGGCGATGACATAGAGATAGGAGGCTACAGATGGAGATTTTGGTGGAGTGGTTGACTCGACACTCCGATGACGCTACATGGGAGCTTGAGTCTGAGATAGCCGAGCACTTCCCTGACTTCACACTTTGAGGACAAGGTGGTGGAAGAGTGGTAGATTGTTGTGCACTAGCCTAGAGCTAGTTGATCTAATCGAGTCGAATCGGGTTGATTGGGTTAGTCTAGTCGAGTAAGGGTTAGTCTACTTGAGTTGAGTGTAGGGTTGCTTGGAGAGCAAGTAACCTAGCATGGGGTAGCCACTATAAAGATGGTATGGTAATCACCCTAAGAAAACAATGAGAATTACCCCAATTTTCTTGTTCTCTCCTTCTCTCTCTCTTCCCTTCTACCTTCAGCTGGCGGCATCCTCGAGGCCACCAGCTGAGACCCCATTCTCTGTCTCACTCACTCCACTCCTAACCCATCAACTCACGACTGACCGCACCCCATCACTCTCAACTCCCCCTTCTTCAACCTCACGCCTCCATCTCTTCTCCATTAAGACCTCCCAAGCTTTCCCCCCCATCAGCAAGCCAAGAGATGGATAGCTTACCTACCATAGGCGGAATACTCATGCAACACACCTCACCATATCGCTATTGGGATGAGTTTGAAGCGGTCTATGGATGCGTGCCCCCCACATTGTGATCCTATGACCGACTGATTGTACTGGACCACTCAAACATAGATGAGGTGCTAATGAAACGAGATGAAGTGCTCAAGCGGCTCAAGCTTCATCTAGCAGTAGCACATAACCGAATGAAGTAAGTCTATAATCGCAAACACCAAGATAGAAGCTATGAAGTTGGTGATTGAGTCTATGCTCGACTCCAACCATATCAACAAATCTCGGTACAACCCATTAGAAACCAAAAGATAGCCCATTGCTTCTTTGGTCCATTTCAAATTCTAGAAAAGGTGGGAGTAGTCACCTATAAGCTGGGCTTACCCGAGTCATCTTGAGTTCACTCGGTCTTCCATGTATCTAGCTTGAGAGCCCGGGTTGGTCTAGTGGAGTAGGTTGTGGCAGGACTACCCGAGCCCGAATCAGAGGTAGCTGAACTCACTCTAGAGAAGGAACTAGCATGAAGGAGGGATAAATGCGAGGGATGAATAGTCACGAAGGTGTTGGTGAGTTGGGTTGGTCTAACACAGGAACAAGCCACATGGGAACCTGAGGTAACATTGATAGACCATTATCTGAGGTTTGCACTTTGAGGGCAAAGTGAGCGTAAGCATGGTGGAGTGATATGATTTAAACCACATTGAGTTATCTCATGTATTGATACGACTTATGGACCATTTTCTTGTTTTATTTTTAGTCTTTTCAAAAGAAAAATTCTAGCTGTCGCGTTCGAACTCCTACATATATTTGCACATAAAAAGGATGTGAATTGCATATTTGAACGCGCGAAGGTTGTGTTCAAACACTCCTGTTCGAACGCTTACATACTTATGCACATATAGAGGACGCAAATTGCGTATTTGTTAGTTTTGCTTATTAGATTAGCCTCTTAATATGTGAAAGGCAACCTAATTGGGATTATGAATGAATATTGTGTTTTGCTTTCTTCTTCCTCTACTCTAACTCTTCTCCCTTCTCACTCATAACCTAGCCATGTGCCATCTTGACAATGGTTACTCCTAGCCCCCCTCGACTGTCGAGTCCTCCCTTCTCCTTGGGATCTTAACCATCTTCTCCCCCTTCATCCTTCTCTCGTTAGCACCTTGTGCCACCAAATCTATCACCATTATCATCACTTTCATCACCATCATCACCGTCATCCCTCATCTCCACCTCCATCATAATATTGTCTATTTTTGCCCTAGGTGTAGTCAGAATCTGTGAAGGGCATGAATATCAAAAATATAGGTCAAAAAGATACAGAATGATCTCAACTAGTTTCTTAATTTTCTGACTAAGGGAGAATTTAGAGAATATTCTCCTCTAACTATGCGTACTGCTTCCCTGCATCCGAGCTTGATTAGGTAATAGATGCTCGGTACATATCAAGCTTAAAAAAACTTAAGCGATGTCTGAACAACACTTACAAATGTCTGGTAGAGAATGAACACTTAGATTCAGAAACTGACTTAGAGTTTTCTTTGGTGATTTGTTCTAGTCATTATGTTTCTCACTCCTCTTTAAAGGAGGCGTGAGGCATCCATTCAATAGAAAACTCAAGAACTTTTAATCTCAATTTAAGAGAGTTCTCTAATTCTCTCACATAGTATATTTTTCATTATTGCATGAGGAGATATTCTTCATATGTATGAGTGTTGGAACTTCAACTGAGAATGATCCTATAGCATCAAAGGTGCTAAAACATTCATCTACCTAGGGGCGTCAAAATAAATGAGCCGCTCGGGCTCGGCTGATAAGCTTGGCTCAAATTTTCAATTAACAATATATATATATATATATATTATATAAGTATATCGATAACTATTAGATCTTTGATCTATGCTTGGCATTAAAATAGCCTAGATTTAGGCTTCGGCTCGGCTCGGTCCAACTCAGTTTGAGTCTGACTTGAAAATAGGCTTGATTTTAGGCTCGGGCTCAACTTAGGCCTAGTTTTGCTCGGCTCAAGGGCTCAAGCTGAGCCTAAATAAAATGACTAGGCTCAATAGTAATTTTGACCCGAGCCTGAGTTACTAGCTCAAGCTCAGCTCGTTTACACCCTACATCTACCATCTATTGGATGACGAGTTTTGAGAGATTGGCTTGTGGTTTGATAGCAAAATAAATTAGTCTTTCTACTTCGTGAGTAGTTAATTGAGAAGGAGTTCAAGAAGGTGAAGGACTTCAATCAATAGCCATTAGTACGATGAAAGTGAAATTTATTTCTATGATATATAGGAGTAGATCAAACTGATTTGGTGGGGACATTGGTTTTTCTTCACTTTGGTAGATAGGTTTCCATGTTAAAAAGAATTATGTTTATAGTTTTTGTCATGTTTTATTTTTCATATTTGTTGCTGACTTTTTATTTCCTACTCTTACTTTGGTTTTCACTTTCCAACTTGAGTTCGATTATCTTAGTATGATAATCTTTGAATTTTCTTTTGTTAATTGGTCTTGGTTTTCAAAGTGCAATTCTAAATTGGAGTTTTTTTAGACCTAGTAGGATTTAGTTTTCTTAAGCCAAATTTGTTTTAGTAGACTTTTGACTTGGACTTATACTTAAGGTTTTTATTTTTCATATATCTAAACTTAAAGGATTTCTTTTACCTCAGAGCAATCTTTTGAGATATGGATATTTGGAGATCCTTTTATTTCTCATTCATCATGTGCTTTCTTTTATTATGAGTTTCCTTAGAGATTATATTAAATTTAATGAGGATAATTAGGATGAGTTAGTTAAATATAAACTATATTTAGATAAGGATAATTCCATTGTCAAGTCCTATTCCGGACAAGACAATCGTATTACTTTTATTGCTTCCTTGTTATATACTAACTATTTTTGAGGTCTTTTTAAGATAGACAAGTTGAAAGTGCAAATGATGAGGACGATGGCATAGACCTTCAAGCCGCCTGCCTTGTTTAATGAGACTTACACATTTCAAAACGTGAATTTGAAACTTCTAGGATAGATAAATAATTTGAAAACTGAAAAGATAAGTCAAAGGAATAACTATCCAAGTGGATCAATAGCGCGGTACAACTTAAGAAGAAAAAGCTTCAATGAGATTTGGAAGTTTCTATCTCTCTCTCTCCTAATTTAGCTTCAATAAAAGTTTACTTGATAAAATTAAAATTTTGGAAGCTCATACGTACGAATATGTAAAATCTAGCTAGGGAATACCAAAATGTGAGTGAAAAAAGAAATGAACTTACATGAATCCTTAGGTATGCCATAATACCAATTGAAAAAACGTAATTAATATCTTAGGAGATGAGGTCTATCATAAATTATCGATAATAATATACGAAAAATAAAGCGTAAAAAAGATAATCGTAAACACAAAACTTTTCAAGAGAAGATAGATGCATGATATCATTAGGGTCTAACTCACAATACTTGTCGTCAGCCTCTGTAGCTTAAATAGCTTAACCATAGATGTTCTTTATGAGTAGTTTCAAGAATATCTCATGCATCCTTAGCTACTTTGCAAGTAGAAATCCGATGAAATTCATTAGGAGAGAAATCCGATGAAATTCATCAAGAGAGACAAAATAAAAGATAGCATTTATTGCCTTACTATTCCAACTAATTTTCTAATAATTAATTTTATTCTATATATCAGCTGGTTTTTCAACAATTTTATTTTCCATTTCATAAGTAGAAGGACCCCAACCATTCACTAGAGACAAGGAAACACTTTCATCTATAGATTTTAAATATCCACACACCTTGTTGCTAATAATTCAACGAGTGTGAAGTATGTTCTCTCGCTGCTCATCTTCAGTTACAGCTGGTAAATTCGAAGAACGACAAATTACAAGTAATTCACCTTTGTTAGATATTCAATGGTGGCTTCATTGGGGTCTTCTTGTAACATTTTGTTCAAAAGTAAAAATATTTTTTTTTTTAAATAAATAAAATAAAATAAAAACCCTAAGTGAGCACGTGCTCATCCACATCATTTTCTTCCCTCCACCTCTTCTTCGTTTTGGTTTTTCACCCCTCAGCCTCCTCCTCCTCCTCCTCCTCTCTCTCTCTCTCTCTCTCTCTCTCTCTCTCTCTCTCTCTCTCTCTCTCTCTTAATGCCGATGATGGGTTTCTCTCTGATATCAAGCGCTTGTGTGAGAGCTCCTCCTTCGCCGCATCCACCGCTCCGTCTGGGCCCAAGTTTGAGGGTTGTGGTGATCAGAGGGGGGCCAAGATGGTGGTTGGGGCCCGAGGGGAGAGTGGAATGGCAGCGGAAAAGGACGGGGAGGGCGAGAGCAGCGCAAGCTGCGGGGCTGTTGTGCTCTTGGCGTCGTCTTGGCCGAGCTCAGTGAGGACACCGAGTGCTGCCGCGAGAGGGACCCATTGTGCATGTTCTCGGCCACCTCGGTGCGTTGGTTTGGGCCGGTGTCGCCTCCGAGAAGCTCCAGCTCAATCATTCTCCTTTCTCAATTTGCCTACAAATATATGTTAGTATACTGTGAGTATTTTTGATTGCTAAGACATATTGTTTCACTTGAGCTCCCAACATGAAGTCATATGAGTTCTTCTGTCTAAACTAAATTTTTGTGGCACCTATATCCATTTACTATTCATCTGAACCGGTTCATGCTCCTATTGTGATTGTTTAGTGTCTAATGCCTTAAATTCTAATTTGTCCTTTTAGGATTCTTTTTAGTTGTCATAAAACATCTAATTTCAAATAGTATATGTATGGCCCATGTGAATAATCAAAACCTTTCTAGCTAAGGTGGTGGTGCTGCAGCCGAATAGAGTCAATAGACTAAATTAGTTGCTAACATATAGTCTACAAAGAGATGAAGAATTAATTATCATATACTGGCTGCTTGATCAAATCATTTCTGACTCTTTTTGGAGTCACTTTCTTTAATTAGTTGGTGGTTACTGCAATATAGTCTCAAACCAAAACCAAAATTTTGAGCTTTCAAAGTGATTAACTTGCATTTGTGATATTGATTTACTTTCCCAATAAAATATATGTGTATATATATATATATATATATATATATATAATTAGATGATAGTCTGATTGTTTCTTGCATTGGCATAGAATACGTTTGTTAATTGTGAATTAATATGTTGAACATTACTAGTGCAATCAGCCCCTTCTATAAATCTTATAGAAGTAATGATTCTATATTTAATGATGTAAGTTAACTATTTAATTGTCATCATTTCTTTTATCTTAAATCGATAATAATTATGGATCGATAAACTTGACGATAATGTTTGTGATTACTTTTAATGATTCCTTAGGCCTTAGTACAGCTATAACATCTCTACCCATTAATAAGATAAGAATTCTTAGGTGGACATACTCAAACCTATATCGGATGTCAGTAGAGTTATTTAGTTACTTAGTGGTAGAATTGTTATGCTCATGTTTTATTACTTTCAGATTATCAAGGTAGTATTAAGAAAGCAGTTCAGACAAGTGAAATTTCTATAATCTAGGAATAATATAGAGAATGAAATATCGTACCTTAAAAAATCATCACTTCCATATTATGCATGTGCATACGTTTTCTTTACCGTTATTATTGCACGGCATGCATGGTAATTATATTTTAAGTTCGGTAAGATTTCACATATTATAATGTCGTTGCATTCTTATTGGGCATGATCATGTGTTTAGCATGTAAAACATGATAATGATGGGTGTTACACTATGCTTGCTGTGTTAGAAAATATCATGCCGCTTGCATATGTGCATGACTATAAAGGGGGTGACTGCTGCGTCTCAACAGTACCCAACATCTCCCCAGCTAAGGTTAGGGGGGATATTCTTATACTTATATATATTATGGCCCATGCCTGAGGTCTTAGTCTATTGACCCAAGACAATTAGGTAGCCCTTTCGCCGGGCGATGGGCAATTTACTATCGATCGGCGAAAGCCATACCCTTTAGGGTGTTTAAGATAGAGAGAGAGAATGGTAGGATAACGTAGACCTAGTGGTACCCTTTTGGGTGTTTCATCCTAGTTGCAGTTCGAATTTGCGAAGGGCATAAATACAAAAAACGTAGATCAGGGACTTATGGATCGATTCCACATATTTCGTAATTTTCTGACTGCGGGAAAATATTTGGTGAATATGTTCCTTCGGTTGCGCGGACCGCTTCCTACAATAAATTCAGATCTTGAAAGAATTGTTCCGTCACTTATCACCTACGAGCGTGGCTCTACATGAGTCTATGTTACGAACTTGGTAGTCTGATATGATACATATTTTGTGGTGTGGTGTTGACTTGATCTATACGCGGAGCTCAGTGTGAGCTCGAGTTCGAGGACTTGATAGTACAGACTAATGCATTGATTTGATTATAATGCGCATATTCATATTTACTTATTATTGCATCATTCATCGCACTACTTTTAGACTATAGAAGTAGAAACTTGTTTAGTTTTATGCTCACCACTTTCTAGTGGAAATATTTTTAGATTAGTAGATGAGCCGGAGTTCATGGCAGATCTAGCGAAGACTAACCTGAGTCTTCTTATTCTAATTCTTATTCTTATTCTTAGTTTATTCATATAAATTAAGCTAAATGACTTGTAGCCCCTACATGGGCTTTGTCTTATTTTGGTTATGGATATGTATTTTGAGCTTGTTGTGGCCTTGGTGTTATGGACTTCTTGTCCGTATTATTGTGAAAATGTAGGCTTTTTGCTTGTATATTGTGTTGAAATATTGACCAGCAAGTCGCGTGGTAATCACCTGAGTGCTATCCACATGAGGGGCACATGTTTGGTGGCGGGTGTTACACTTCTTCCACTTCCAACTCAGCTTCATCTTCACTAACCACTTTTCTTTGAGTTTTCTAAATGACCATGACTCTTTTGTTAGGGCACTTGGATGTGATATGGCCGCGACCAAGGCACTTGAAACATTTAACATCACAGCTTCTTTTGAGAGATCCTATTTTGGTCATCTTCTCTCTCCATTGAAGGTTCCACTAGTGGTTTACTTGGAGACCTCTAATCTGCTTGCTTGGCACTCCAACTATTGGAATTCCATGAAGAAGGTTGTTTACTCCCAGTAGGACAAGATGCAATAGCCCTGATTGGACACCGTTTTATTTGTCGCTCCATCTTCACGGCTAGCTTGATAACATTTTCAAGGAACACAAAATGCTGAAGTTCAACTGTATCTGTAATTTTTTTAATTTAATCCACCCAAGAATCTAGCAATTATTTGCTCTTGTGGTTCTTGCACTTCACACCTCATCATCAAAGTTTCAGACTCTTTAACATAGTCTTCTACGCACATTCCACTTCGTCTAAGACTTTGCATATGAATATATAGGTCTTGACGATAATATTCTAGCACAAAATGCCTTTGCATTAATCTCTTTTCTGACCTCTTCTTCTAACCTCTTGTTTTTCCTCTCTTTGTTGTTGTGCCTTTAAACTTTCCCACCATAAATTGGCATAATCAGTGAACTCAAAGGAAGCAAGTTGACATTTTTGAAACTCTGAATACTCTTGGTATTCAAACACCTTTTCTACTCATTGCACCTACTCCAAATAATTTTCAAGAAAGCTGATCCTTTTGAATAGAGGAATCTTCATCTTGATGTTCTTTCTTATATCTGTTGGCTGCCTTCGTAGTCTTGGTTACTCCATGGTGTTATTCTCCACGAGAAGCTCCTTGTCTTCCTCTTGTTTAGTTGCTCTTGATACTAGATAAGGGTTGTGTGATACATCTTGCTAGAGTCTTTTCTTATTAAATTAGTTATTTATTTTTTAAAAAATAAACTTTTTGTAGGTCGTGTTCGAACACTAAAGGGGTGTATTCAAACGCCTTTGCAAATGCCTGCATCAGTTTGCAAAAATAGAGAATGCAAAATGTGCGTTCGAACGCGGTCAGGCGCGTTCGAACGCCCGCGTGCGAACGCCTGCATTAGTTCGCATCCATAGAGAACGTCTTTTGTGCATTCGAACACGGTCGACCCCATTCGAACGCAATCGACGAGAGTCCACTAGTATTAGGGTTAATAATTGTTATTTTGCCTTGTTGGCTAGCCTCTATAAATATGTGGATAGCAACCAAAATCATTATGATGAATGAATATTGATTTCTATCTTCCTCTATCTTCTCTCTAGTCTCTCTACCCTAATCTCCCTCCTCCCTCTTCACCAACCAGCCACATCTACCGTTGGCAAGGTCTCATCTATCTTCTAATCTCCCTCGTTTATCGAGTCGTCCCTCCTCCTAGGGATCTCGGTCACTTCTCCCCTTCATCCTTATCCCTTAAACTACATCAACCATCCACACTCATCTCCATTATCATCCATAACCTTATCATCCTCTCCACCCATCACCACCACCATCACCCCTACTCTAGCGTATTTTCGTCCTAGTTGTAGTTTGAATTTGCAAAGGTCTTAAATACCAAAAATGTAGATCAGGAAGTTACGGATAGACTACTTAATTTCGTAATTTTCTGACTATGGGAGAATATTTGGTGAATATTTTCCCTCGATTGCGCGGACTGCTTCCTACAATCAATCCAGATATTGAAGAGGACGTTTCGTAACTTATCATTAGTATCAGAGCTAGGCGAACCTTGAACCTCCATTAATGGTGAAGACAAGGAAGATGGCCTCATTATGGAGATCAATGGAGAGCACACTGACAAGGAAAGACTCAACCAACGAAAACCCTAACCGTGAGGCTAATTTCTTTGGTGTGGCCACGGTAGGACCGAGTCAACCAACATCCATGGGTGTGAACATGGGCTTGGCGGATGAACTAAGGGGCATGTTCTAAACATTGCTGCATCGGGTGAACGCAATGCAGAATGATCATAATGCCTTGAAGGAATATGTTATGAACCGATCAGCTTTGTCATCTCCTCAACAAAGATTGGTTCCTCAAGAAAACCAGCGGTAGAACCACACCGAATCGACGCCCCACAAGTCCAGGTACAACATGTTAATATCAATGAGCCTCTTTTATCTATTCATACACCTCATCCCCCACCTCTAATACACAACTCGAGGCCGGCGGTGGTGGAACCCGAGAGACGCGTGGCACCGGTGCGCTTTGTCGATGAAGAAGATTGGCACTTAGATGATGATGTTGATCCCTTCGGAGATGGTGATGGGCATGTTCGATGATTCAGAGAAGGAGAGCAACAAGCACAGCGGTTCAGACTTGAACCAAGGATCTTTCGCGAGCCCGACAATACTATTCGGGGGAGAACCTCATGCTTGGACTTTCCAAAGTTCCAAGGCGGTGATCCGACAGATTAGGTGTTTCAAGTGGAGTAATACTTTGATTTTAAGGGACAGCGGAGGACGGAAAGGTATTGGTGGCAAGCTTTCACCTCCAAGGAACGATGTTGCATTGGTATCAATCGGCCATTCGAGGTGGAGGATTTATCGGTTGGGCAGACTTTTGTAGGAGGATTACACATAGATTTGGGACAGCGACGTATGAAGATTTTGATGCCACATTAAGCAAGATGGTACAGAGGACAATCGTGTTAGAGTACCAAGTAGAATTTGAAAGAGTTAATAGTCGTTGCGAGCCACCTTGGCCCGAACTGACATTGATGAGCACATTTATTTCAGTGCTCCGGGAGGAGATTCAGGCGGATGTTCGTGCTCTTTGTCCTACCGCTCTTGAGGAGGCTTTTGAGAAGGCCGTGAGGATGGAGCAAAAATACAAGTCTCTTAAAATGGCAGCGAAAGCAAATTGGGGCAACCGAGATGGGTGGTTTACGCCGAGAATGTCGACTGAAAATTCTATAGGTCCAAAGGCAGCAGCTATTAGTACTGGGGCACGATCACCCTTGAGACCCTCTTCTAATGTTAGAGGAGGTACAAGAGCCCCCGTTCGAACTCTCAGACCTACCCAGGTGGAGGAGAGAAAAGCGAAGGGGCTTTGCTTTCAATGTGATGAACATTTTACCCCCGATCATCGGTGTTCCAAACTGATCAGGAGTGTGATACTTATCGTCAATCTCGAGGGGGACGATGAGGTTGTTGGTGATGGAGAGTATACAGAGGAGGTCCATGAGGAGGGCATGGAGGAGGGCGTGGAGGAAAATATCCAAGCTGAGATATCGATGCATGCATATTTGAGTACTTCTGCGCCGAGGACATTGCGGGTGGACGGACTCATTAGAAAGCATTGTGTGCACATCCTTATTGATTCTAGGAGTACACACAACTCTCAATACGAGAGGTTTGTGAGGAAGATGGGTTTGGACGCTGAATCGATCGGGGGGTTTGAGGTTGCCATTGGAGACGGCACGAAGCTTTGGGCAGAGAGCTTGTGCCGTCGGGCTAGTATATGGGTGCAAGGGAACAACATCATTGCGGACTTGTATCTGTTGGCACTGCGAGGAGAGGACATTGTCCTTAGCACTCAGTGGTTGCAGAGCTTAGGACCCGTCATATTTGATTTCTAGAGTATGTGGATGAAATTTAAGCAAGGAAACAAAGAGGTGCGGCTTGATGGCGTTCAGTCCCCGTCGATTCCAGCAATGCAGTCGATGGTAGGGCTGCCTTATGCGAGTAATTGGACCTATCTTCTTCAATTAGGACCAGCATGAGATGAGCCTCAAATGAGTTCAGGTACTTGATACGATCTCCAATCTAATCTACTACGATGCCTTATTATTATGGGGGAGGAGCTCAAGAGGTTCATGATACTAACATGTGTAGATGAAGCTTCTACGGGTGACGATGAGCATAGGGAATTAATTTGTTGAACCTGAGGAACAATCTTCTCAGCAGGGGATGATAGAATCATAAGTTAGGAGGTCCATCAAACAAAATATAATATTGTCTAGATATTTTTCTGCATAATATGCTATTTCTTAGAGATAAAAGGGAGCTAGGATGTTTCCAAGAATTTATCTTGTCACCGGTGAAGTGCAAATGTTTAAACTCATTTCATATCTATTCCACTTTCAAAACAAACCCTTTTCGAAAGCCAAACAGATTACATTTCCCAAAAGCTAATAAGTGGCCACTAGAAAACATTAAGGCTAGCACAACTTACTATGACAGAAGAAATAAAATAAAGACACTAAGAAAACTGTGCTAGAAGTAAATGATAATTAAACTTAATTAAATGGCCAGCACGCTTACTAAGTCAAAGGAACTGAAAAGACATTAAAAGATAAATTAAAATTAAAATTTAATCAATATTCTTCTGGTCTTGTAATGGGCTGAATTAAGCACGAATGTAACCCAAGTTAATTACTCTCACAAGTGAGCAAAGTTGTTCCTTTTAGCTTAATCTCCACTTCATTCTTTGTTGAGTCTTTTACACTACCCATTTTCTCAATAAATAGTTGCTCAAGAGTAGTTTAGAAAGCCTTAGACTTAGAACAAGTAATTGGCCCATAACTAGGCACATCAACTATTCTCGCATTGAGAAAGTTGTGAGTACTTTTCATATTGATAAGGATGCGCAAGACGTGCTTCTTCATTAACCCATCCTCTCATATGGTCCTTGGGGCAGCTGATCCTAAATAAGCATCAAGCAAAATCTCGGTATGCATGTCTTGGTCCAAGGTCCTTGAGTAATCATAGACCAGCTCTTTGCTATCCTCATCCACCTCTACTAGTGGTTGTTTAGGTTTCTCCATCAACATCACGATGGCGGGTTGTCGAGTGCACTTGTGCCGGGGAACAGAACATTTGTCACAATAGAAACATAATCCCTTGAGCCATCGGTCTTCAATTTGGGCTAGAATGAGGTGACGCCCTGCTGGCCTTACAAGTCCAAAAGGTGTTCTAGTCGCTTGGCCTTGTGTGCATCCCCCTTTAGGCTAAGGCCACCCATCAGGTGTTCTAGCCTGCCATTTTGCATCAGTGAGTGTATATGATATTTGCAGCTTTGACTTCAACTTGCATAGAACAATTGAGGTTGCTAATGAATGTGCTCGCAATGCTAAATATGTCCAACCCCTAATGTGATTGCAAAGATGTTCAAATTCTTTTTGATATGCTCTCGCAATCATCATTTGAGCAAGCTTGGTTAGAGCTGCTTGAAAATCTTCATATTTGGAAGAGCCAAAAACACAAAAGTGCATTCACAAATTCCTCCTATGACCCAAGCGACCGATAGAGCCACACGGCTTGAAACCACCTAATGACAACCACTTCCAAGTGGAATGAAGCTAGTAGCACCTTGTGAGTGTCCGGCATCTCTTGGTAAACAAAAAAATTATTCCTCTCAATATATCTAATCCATAGGATCACCTCTGCTGAATTTAGAAAAATCCAACTGCATTGCTCTCACGCGGATCCCCACATCTTACCCCACCTTGCGTGCTCCTTTATAGAGACTTTGAGGTTGTCCTTCCGCAGCCCTTTTGTGGTACTCATGGGGCATCTAGATATGCATCCCATAGGTCTTCCTTATGGGGTGAAAAATTCATGGACTATGGAGATATTCCTCGCTGTGCATAATCTCTTCTTCGGTGCAGCATGAGAAGTAATGAGCTTTGACGTGGCACTAACAAGGGGTCACTCTACCACTAGTGGTGGAGGAGGAGGTGTTACTGCCCGAGGAAGATTAGTAGCAAAATGATACGATCTCCCCTTGGGCTAAGGTTAGATCTATCCCATTTTCATATCTGGGCAGGATCTAGCACGAAACTTTGGAAGAGGAGTCCGGAAGTTTTAGCCATCAGATCGATGTGAAAATTTGATATTTTGTAGCCCTGGAAAAGAAATTTCAAATAAATATAGTTTTAGGGAAATCGGATGGCGAGATTTGGAGAAATCGTTAGATAAGTAGACAAACATCAGGGAGTCCATCAATGGATTCGTGGATGGAGGCACGAGATCGTAGGTGGATTATGGAGGTGGTAGACCAGCGGTAATGGGGTGGCACCGGTGGGTAAGTGGTGATGGAAGAGTTATGGATGATGGAAGGGTTAAGCAAGGGTAGATAGATTTGAAGAAGGGGGAGAAGTGGGCCACCCTAAGGGACTAGGGTGAGTGGCCGGTCGAGGGAGGCTAGAAGCGGCAGAGCCGGGGGATGAGAGAACGAGAAAGGAGAAGAATATTAGGACAAAAATTTAATTTATTCAATAATGATTCCTTGGTTGCCATCCACACCTTTAGAGGCTAACCAAACAATTCAAAAATGACAATTATTAACCCTAAAAATAGTGAATTTTTGCTGACTTCATTCGAACAGTGTTGAACGCGTTCGAACGCACAAAAAGCATTCTCTGTCGATGCGAACCTAATGCAAACGTTCGAACGCACATTTCGCGTTCTCTGTTTTCGCGAATCTGATGCAAGTGCTCGCAAGTCGTTCGAACGCACCCACCCGCGTTTGAACGCAACCTACAGAAAACTTATTTTTCTTTGATCAAAATACTAGAACAAGAATAAAAGACGCTATAAAATATATCCTGCTGAAGATGACATTAGTGAAGTCCAAATCGTATCACAAAAGTAGTAATAGAAACAACGCGTGACAACGAGCGATGTTGGTGCTACCATACATTCATCAATATCGTCGGCTCGACAATTTTCTTTTTTGGACTTGGAAGGTGACAACTCAGCCCTTCCTGTAACGCCCTCGCCCGGCACGGGCACGTGCATGCCCACAAGGCACGCGCAGCGCATGCGACAGGTCGGGCAGGGCCCGTCATGCACAGATAGACTCTTGTGCACATATAATCATGACATCATCAAATAAAACCTGCTAACATATCCAAGATCACATAATCCATCACCAAATAAATTATACTATTAACTAAATAAACCTGTTAACATATGAATATCCCAGTCCACAATAATATACATTAGACCACTACATAATCTGGCAGGACCCACACAGGCAACAACAAACCATCAAGATAGAACTAAAATAACTAATACAAGAGTACACTACGATTCGACCTGTATTATCCAAATCATCGTCTAACACAAAAGAGTACAAATATCAAATACTGGTACAACTCAATATCTGGTTAAACTATCATCTATACAGTCTCACATCTATAGCTCACCTCATCATCGTTCTAAAATATCTTCTCAAGATATCCCAAGTCGCTATCACGTACCACATATCTGAGAGGGTTAGAAAAAAAATAAAGAGAGTCATGAGCAAAAGGCTCGGTGAATAGACCTTACCTCGAATTAGTGATGCTAAACAGAGAGTAAATCATGTACTGGATAATATGTATCAAAAAGCAGCCTGATGCCATATATGAACATGTATATATGTATCCTCAATGACATATATATGAATGAGCATATTATATCATCAACCAAAAATATATCAAATGATGAAATTACCATATAACATCACCGAATATACATATCATGTATAACAATTATGATCCAATGATACTAGTCACATCAATAATGATGCATGATGCATGCCAACCACAAGATAATCGTATATGTTAGAGCCAGATATAATCCACATATCTCTCACTATCACAATCATCCGTCTTAACTCTAAATATCATCCACCATGCTGGACTATGGTACCCGGCCCTAAACTCGATACACAACATGTCACAAGCTCAAAGCATACCCTATCATACGCTAAGAGTATCTGTAGATAAATCATACCCTGCCATACGCTAAGGGTATCTCTGTAGATAAATCATACCCTGCCATACTCTAAGTGTATCTTAGAAGAAAGTAACCATACCCTGCCATACGCTAAGGGTATATCAATGATAGTTGTACCCTATCATATGCTAAGAGTACAACTATCAGCCATCACCATACTCGCCATATGCTAAGAGTATGTCCAGTACCAGTCCGGACTAGATATCGTTCCAGCCATCACATCATATCACATCATATCGCATCACATACACATGTACTTTTATGATTTCCTATACATGATAAATCATATGCATATATTCAGTACGACAACAGATCATGCAACTCAGGAATTTAGATGGTAAAGAAACCGAGAGAAAAATGATGCAATGCCGACTCTAACCATGTATCTAACACATGTATACTTTTGCTAGTCTATCATATGCATACCCATGATAGAGATCATCCCGACATAAAACCATAATAGTATAATCATCTCTATATATCACCAACGTACTCATATCTCAAATCAGCCTAATTAAATGCATGATAAAATATGCTTAACTGAAATCATCTCTAGATAAAATCATATAATCATATTGGAGGTCAAAAATATGCGTGTACATAAGATATAATATATCCTAATTTGAGAAAGGCGTCTAGGGGATAAGACTACTCACCGTCTGATCAGAAGACACAAACCACGCATCTCTCACGTCCGTCAGTTACCCGAGTGACACTAATCGCTAGCAAAGTCTACGGGGTCTCAAATAAGGAGGTTCGGGATCTGAAATATTTAAGTAGTATGATGTTAGCCGTTTATCTAATTAGAATTAATTTAGTTAAAATATAAAGGTTTATTAGGTTTAGAATCACTTTTCTTTATTTTTGATTACATAACTAGGTCTATAATATAGATATGATTCAAATATTATAATTCTATTATTATTATAAAATGTTAGTTATAACATAAGGAGAAGAGGCCTGTTTTCTTTTATATGGCAGTATTTCTAAATATATAATTATAAAATAAAATAAAATAAAATAAAAGGCTAAATAACTATAGACAAGGTCTAATTATAATTAATTTTATAATTCATATACTATCTTGATTAATTAGGGACAATGCAGTCTTTACTCGATAAAATAATAAATAAATAACTAAATAAGCTTAGTATTTTATTTGTTGTAGAATAATCATAAAATTAATAGAAATACTTAAAATATATATGATGAGGGTATTAGAATATAAATCTAATAATTATAATTTACAAATCTATCTATTAATCTAATAGATATATAAATAAATAAATAAATATAAGTATTACCTATATTTATACCTAATTAATCATTAATTATAAAAATTATCATTAATAAAATTATATTGAAGAATATATAATATTATTAAAATAGTTAATGTCTAAATAATTTATTTGCATTAATTAAGAAGAAAAATACCTAAATAAATAACATAAATAAAATAAATAAAATAATTAATTAATAAATAAATTAAATCTGCCTTTAGTGCTGGGCTCGGCCCAGCACAGAAAGAAAGAGAAGGAGCTGAGGAAGAAGGAGAAAAAGAAAGAAAGAAAGAAAGAAAGAAGAAGAAGAAGAAGAAGAAGAAGAAGAAGAAGAAGAGAAGAGGAAGAGAAGAAAGAGAGGAGGTGAGGGAGGAGGTTGCGGACCCGAGCTGGCGGGGAGGGCACCGGCCGCTGCTGGCCAGCCAGCGGCCGGCCTCTCGCCGACGGCTCAGCTCCGATGAGCCCAACCACGGGCAAGAAAGAGAGAGAGAGAGAGAGAGAGAGAGAGAGAGAGAGAGAGAGAGAGAGGCGGTGGAGGAGGAGTAGTGGCGGCACCGGGGCCCGCCGCGGCCAGTTGGCCATAGCCGGTTGGCTGCGGCAGCGGCCGCGAGCGTGTGGCGCCTTGCATGGGCACGAGGCCAGCCATAGTGTGGCTGGTCGCGTCGTTCCCATAATTAAATTTTTTTTTAAGATAGGGTTGTTACATTTTCCTTCACCCCCTTATAAAAATTTTGACCTCAAAATTTAAATCACAATGGTATTATAAGAAAATCCACATATCTAGTTCCACTACTTTCTAATCAAATCGACCACTATGCAATCTCACTTTTTCAGATTTATAACTTATACTTCACTTATTAGTTTACTCATTAACTCCTAACATTAGACAACCACAAGTAACTCACTTATAAAATTTAAAATTCCTAGATCTAGGTCGGTCAGGTAATCACATAAACATCAATAATATCACTGGTATGCAGGAAAGCGTACATTCATTCTACAATACAAACAGTGTCGTCACCTATTAACTAAATCATATTTTACTCCAAAATACCTCAAGCTGTCCTAATTTATCACTTTTCTTGCTAACTACAACAATACACATCGTAATGCCATAATCACCTATGATAATACAATACAACCTGTTTAAGTAAATTATCTTCAATCTACTGAATATATACTCCGATCCCAAACATACTCAATGGATTATCTCGTAATACTATCATTAATACCAAGTAGAACGATAAATACCAGTTATTTCAAGGACATCTGAAATACTTAACTCATGCTTCTCTTTTTAGACAAATGATCTCACTAATCTAAACATATTCAGTATCATCCGATATCCTCATAAAATTTAGGCGATAGCACAAACTCTCTTATTTAAAGTGCACTACTCATATGCTTAATCCATTATACAAATTACTAAATAAATTAATATAAGAGATCATACCTATCTATATCAGTCTACAATATCAACGTGTATTCATAATACATTCTTCAGAATAACATACAGTGCATCAAGTCCAACCAATCAATGTAAATCCTAATACAAACTCAACTGAAATTTATATCCTTGCCTGATTCTCCACATTATCTTCCTTCTTAATCTGCAATATCTAAAAGGTTAAATCCAAACTATCTCAAGAAACATACATGATAAACTTTATAATGATCCTTCTATCAATCACTTCTGTATCTAGACTATTCATTCCTCGATTTCCATAATTCCAGTTTGATCATTATCTATTTAATTACTATCACTACTACTATATCCACCAAAATATTACTTAATAATATCGATATTCAGATCCAAAGACTATCCACTAAGTTCTATTAAGTAATCCAATAATTTCTTCCATATCTCGATAGATATAATATTCGGTTCATAATATTAATCCATTGCCACACAAATATTTACTAATCCTTTATACTTAATCTTTAAGAATACATAAACATATTTTAGATAAATCCACACAATCATTATACATGAACTAAAGCTATTAAGATTAGTCTCCCTAATTGGAAATGCTATCATGATCTGCTAATAAAATAACTGACACTAACTGCTTCATGTAGATCAAAAGACATCCAAAAATATAAATTACAACCTTACTAATATATCTTCCATTTTACTTTAGATCAACTCACAACCTTAACTTTGCTATTCATTAAAGGATAAAATTTCGACAAACTATAATGGAACCAATCATGAAATCATTATATCCCAATTATAAAATCATTATCTCCAATCAAATATCTTTATCTTAAGACTTAAATGTAAACTTGTAAGTCTTTACAATCATTAAGGTCAATCTCATCATTCTAAAGGCTCGCTCAATAATCTCCAGTAATAATCGAATATGTAAGCCAACGGTTAAACAAATGCTAATATAATCACTTCTCTATACATCATTATACGTTCATCAATCTAGCAGTATAATAAATATCCATCGATACACTGTATATGAAATATCATAGTCCTCTATATTCCTTTCATTGCCATCTTATGAAGCAATTAGTTCAACTTTCAAATTATCTATCAGTCATAATAAATAATCATATATATAGGCTCTATAAATAACTCTATCAAGTTATCTCTCCAATTAGTATCATCGAAACAATTAACATGTCAAAATACATAATATCTCAATTTAACATATATACCAACATATCTCATTCCTAATTAACTCACTTAAACCTCATATTTCTTCAATAGTCCCAACTTTATATTCTATCACATCCTCTATAAAGTCCACCACCTATGCTAAACAATTTAATCTTATAGTATCATCATTCTATAGCAACATTAATATCAGCTAACAATTATAAAAAAAAAAGTCTGTATATTTGCAACCAGACTTCATCACCTAAAACACACGATTGTCATGCTATAATATTATTATCCTCTAAATCAAAGCCCAAAACTAAACTAATAGACGACATATATTTTCGCTGTCATACAACATATGTTATGGGACTATCAACTTAACGACTATCATCACCCTATATATTCAGTTCATTATCATTCTTTTCATCTACTCAAATTCACACAATTAGGAACTTCTAAACTAGACCTACTATCATGTTGTCCAAAACTATATACCTTACGTCTCAACTACTAACATCACTCACAATCCAATAACTGTATCCATGTCATATTTCCTATACCCATTACCCTATTTGGAAAGCAACTCAAAGATTTAAACAAGACGTTAATCCTCTGGTGGTACTATTGGACAAACATATCCCTAATAAATCATCCATCTTGCTAGTACAATCAAAATTTTATACCTATTAACACAAGTATCTTGCAAACATAATTTATCATACTAGTTATCCAAAAATTCTTTTCTATATACAATCTACAATCATCTATATCACGACACATAATTTCTTTTTCACTATACAAAATCATCATATATCTTACTCATCTATCCAAAATCCATAATTATAACCCTCATAAAATCAAAATAGTCTCTCTGCGCATATATCTCTTTACATTAATCTCCTAATCTCAAATATATTCATAAAAGATAAAAAAAATCCAAAAATATGATATATCTGCTCAAAATAACCTCAAATCTACTACTAATAATCTTTCTACACAAAATACCTATCTCTACATGTTTACAAATTTCTACACTTTATCGCAACATATGAACAAATCTATATATCCAATATTAGGCTCCAGAGACTATAACACCTCAATATCAATAACATCAATGCATGATTTAATAATATCTTTTCTTATCCATTAATCACTCAAATAAACTCTTAGTATACTAATATCACAAATTATTTCTATTACTATCGTCAATGTTCAAAACTTAATAATCTCAACATCACAATCTAGATTTCTATCTCAACCAATTAATATCAAACTCATCGAGATCGAGTATTAGCGTAACCCTAAACCAAATTGACAACTACTATACTTGATGGTTTGCCAGATCACCCTTAAACCTAAGCTCTGATACCACCTGAATTGTAATGCCTCCACCCGGCACGGGAACGTGCATGCCCACGTGCCGACACGGCACGCATGGTGCACGCGACAGGTTGGGCGGGGCCCGTCATGCACAGATAGATCCTGTGCACATATAATCATAACATCATCAAATAAAACCTGCTAACCTATCCAAGATCACATAATACATCACCAAATAAATCATACTATTAACCAAATAAATATATTAACATATGACTATCTTAGTCCATAATAATATACATTAGACCACTACATAATCTGGCAGGACCCACACAGGCCACAACAAACTATCAAGATACAACTAAAATAACTAATACAAGAGTACACTATGATTCGACATGTATTATCCAAATCATCATCTAACACAAAAGAGTACAAATATCAAATACTGGTACAACTCAATATCTGGTTAAACTATCATTTATACCGTCTCACATCTATAGCTCACCTCATCATCATTCTAAAATATTTTCTCAAGATATCTCAAGTCGCTATCATGTACTATATATCTGAGAGGGTTAGAAAAGAAATAAAAAGAGTCATGAGCAAAATGCTCAGTGAATAGACCTTACCTCGAATTAGTGATGTCAAATAGAGAGTAAATCATGTATTGGATAATATATATCAAAAAGCAGTCTGATGCCATATATGAACATGTATATATGTATCCTCAATAACATATATATGAATGAAATCAACTCTAATGAATGAGCATATTATATCCTCAACCAAAAATATATCACATGATGAAATTACCATATAACATCACCAAATATACATATCATGTATAACAATTATGATCCAATAATACTAGTCACATCAATAATGATGCATGATGCATGCCAACCACTAGATAATCGTATATGTTAGAGCCAGATATAATCCACATATCTCTCACTATCACAATCATCCGTCTTAACTCTGAATATCATCGACCATGCTAGACTACAATACCCGGCCCCAAACTCAATACATAACATGTCACAAGCTCAGAGCATACCCTGTCATACGCTAAGAGTATCTCTATAGATAAATCATACCATGCCATACGCTAAGGGTATCTCTGTAGATAAATCATACTCTACCATACGCTAAGTATATCTCAGAAGAAAGTAACCATACCCTGTTATACGCTAAGGGTATATCAATGATAGTTGTACCCTGTCATACACTAAGAGTACAACCATCAGCCATCACCAAACTTAGCCATATGCTAAGAGTATGTCCAGTACCAGTTCGGACCAGATACCGTTCCAGCCATCACATCATATCGTATCACATCGCATCACATACACATGTACTTTTATGATTTCCTATATATGATAAATCATATGCATATATCCAGTATGACAACAGATTATGCAACTCAGGAATTTAGGTGGTAAAGAAGCCGAGAGTAAAATGATGCAATGCCGACTCTAACCATGTATCTAACACATGTATACTTTTGCTAGTTTATCATATGCATACTCATGATAGAGATCATCCCGACATAAAACCATAATAGTATAATCATCTCTATATATCACCAATGTACTTATATCTCAGATCAGCGTAATCAAATGTATGATAAAATATGCTTAACTGAAATCATCTCTAGATAAAATTATATAATCATGCTAGAGGTCAAAATATGCGTGTACAAAAGATATAATATATCCTAATTTGAGAAAGGCGTCTAGGGGATAAGACTACTCACCGTCTCATCAGAAGACACAAACCATGCATCCCTCACGTTCGTCAGTTAACCGAGTGACACTAATCGCTAGCAAAGTCCACGGGTCTCAAATAAGGGGGTTCGGGATCTACAATATTTAAGTAGTATGATGTTAGCCGTTTATCTAATTAGAATTAATTCAGTTAAAATATAAAGGTTTATTAGGTTTAGAATCACTTTTCTTTATTTTTGATTACATAACTAGGTCTATAATATAGATACGATTCAAATATTATAATTCTATTATTATTATAAAATGTTAGTTATAACATAAGGAGAAGAGGCCTGTTTTCTTTTATATGGGAGTATTTCTAAATATATAATTATAAAATAAAATAAAATAAGATAAAAGGCTAAATAACTATAGACAATGTCTAATTATAATTAATTTTATAATTCATACACTATCTTGATTAATTAGGGACAATGCAATCTTTACTTGGTAAAATAATAAATAAATAACTAAATAAACTTAGTATTTTATTTGTTGCAGAATAATCATAAAATTAATAGAAATACTTAAAATATATATGATGAGGGTATTAGAATATAAATCTAATAATTATAATTTACAAATCTATCTATTAATCTAATAGATATATAAATAAATAAATAAATATAAGTATTACCTATATTTATACCTAATTAATCATTAATTATAAAAATTATCATTAATAAAATTATATTGAAGAATATATAATATTATTAAAATAGTTAATGTCTAAATAATCTATTTGCATTAATTAAGAAGAAAAATACCTAAATAAGTAACATAAATAAAATAATTAATTAATAAATAAATTAAATCTGCCATTAGTGTTGGGCCGAGTCTAACACTGTGCAGAAAGAAAGAGAGGAGGTGAGGGAGGAGCTTGCGGACCCGGGCTGGCGAGGAGGGCACCGGTCGCTGTTGGCCAGCCAGCGGCTCGGCTCCGATGAGCCCAACCTCGGGCAAGAAAGAGAGAGAGAGAGAGAAAGAGAGAGAGAGAGAGAGAGAGATTTAAAGAGAGAGAGAGAAGGCGGTGGAGGAATAGTGGCGGCGCCAGGGCCCGCAGGTTGGTTACGGCAGCGGCCGCAGGCGCGTGGCGCCCCACCATGCAAGCGCATGAGCAGCTTGCATAAGCAGCTTGCATGGGCACGAGGCCGGCCATAGTGTGGCCGGTCGCGTCGTGCCCATAATTAATTTTTTTTTTTATATTGGGTTGTTACACTTCCAAGTTTAGGTTGATATTCGATAATGAGTTCTACAACATAGTAAAGATAGCCATTATGCTCATGCTCACTCAGCGGTAGTGAGTCAATTACGATACTTGAGCAACTTATTCTGCTACTATAGATGAGTTCGCTACTTGGCAAGCGGCTCTAGAATGTGCTATAATCATTTAGCTGAAGAAGGACAGGCTTTGATACCACTATTATGGATCAACAACTTCTATCCTAGTTGCCTAGAATTTCTGTAACAAAAATTCTATGCAACTATTACACTCGGCTAGCATATTTGAAATTGAGGGAGGGAGGGAGAATCGGCTAGATCATCAGAGGTGGAGGAGGAGGAGGAGGAGGAGGAGGAAGAGCCAGCTTGGTTGTTGGTGGTTGGAAGCCCAAGGTATTGGATGATAGGAAAGAGGTGGGAGAGGAGTGAAGAAGTGAGAGTTGAAAGGTTTGTTCTATTCTAAGGTAATTAACTCGAGTTGCTAATACAATATTTATAGCTTAGGCTAATGGGTTGGATCTGTTCATAATGGCCATTAGTTAAGCCTATCATAATTTTGGGCTTTCAATGAGCCTATAAACACCTCCCAAAATAGCAGCTTGCACCGAGTATATAATTGAAAGCAAGGAGCTAAGTTTGGTCCCATAAAAAATTAAATAGAAGATAAAGAAAGAAAGATAACAACATAATGATCATCTCCAACATTTTATAACATAAGGGGAGGGAGGAAACTAGGCTCACTCATCTCCTATGAAACAAGTTCCTAGTGAGGGGAGTAGCCACAAAATCTCATCACCATCATGAAACCCCGCACCAATCGAATTGTCTGTCCCTTGCCACTAACATGGAAAGCACTAGGGCAGAGCATCAGCTCCACCCAGGCCTCGAGCCAAGTCAGAAGAGAGAGGCTACCCAAGAGGGAAAATTGAGGAGATGGTGTCATCGTGCCACCGCACCTCACTAAGAAATAGTAAGGCGAACTTACCAATGATCAAATAAGGAGCATTGTAGGGAGAGGGGAGAGAAGACAAGGCAAAGTCAAATCTACTATTGGCACAAGAGAATAGAGGAAAAGAGAGAAAAAGGAAACAATAGTAGGGAAGAAATATCCAAACATGGAAGAGACAACCCTACCTTCCCCTAGGCGGGGAGGCTAGAGGAGGGGAAGGGAGGAAGACTGGTGATAGAATTAACTAGGATGCGATGGCATAAGAGAAAGGGGAAGTGGGTGAAACCCTAACAGAGAAATAGTATGAAAAACTCCTATTGCCATGCTCCCCCTACACATGTAAACTCTAAAACTTTAAACTCGCACCACACACGACACACTAGACACTCTCCCCCTTTTTGACACAAATGCCAAAGACTAGGAACTCGGAGGGAACTGACGATGAAGAATAGTCAACACAGAGTCAAGTATGGTTTTTAGAAACCATGAAGGCCCTAAATGAAACCCATCTTTCACTTGAAAACGCTAAGATATCACATTCAATCGCACAAGAAACATCAAGATATTTACTTTAACGTGATCAAAACTCGAAACCGCACGAAATCAATCAAGATAAAGAGACTTAATTGAATAAAAAATAGAAAATTTGATGAATGATCATACCTCGCAAAAAGTGAAGAAAATCTTGAAGTTTCGGCCAAAAGACTTTAAAAGGGTTTGAAGTGAAAATTTTGATGAAAAAGATGAAGATCTTGAGGATTTGGATTTTTTTTTAAATTTAAACTAAAACAAATCAAAAATCTTTTTGGAGATGCACTTCTAGAAAATTCAAAATAGATTCAAGACATAGAATATGACAATCAAATGAAATAAGTCATACACAGATCAATCAAATAATCAAGAGCATATTATAATCAATTCTAATGCATCACTCAAAATTAAATTAATCTTCATTGATCATAACGATATGCATATGCAAGATGAGCATAGATAACATGAACCAATCTTCTTAAACAAACTTTCCTATATAAACAATGATGCAACACAGTAGTCAAACCGACTTAGTATTGAAATTTTGCACTTTTCGACTTATTCTCCATAACATAACAAGAATTTTCCTATATTTTTTAAAAAAAAAATAGGTGCAATGATGGCTTTCACACATGAGTAGGTAGCCATTTTCTTGTAATACAAATCAAACAAAGTGTAAGAAAAAATTCACATATATTTTTTTTTGAATTTGCATATAATGTACTGAGTCAAACTGGACTCGAAACAAGACGGTTTTCACACTAACTCATTGTAGCCCTTTTCATTGATCTTTTATGAACATATTTTTTTATGACTAAGCATGAGGTCAAACTTTGCAAATCAAAGTTAATAGTGAGCTATTTAAAAAAAATATTCATGATATCATACTCACACAAGAATACACATACGTTATGAGTGCATTAAAATTTTTATTATTATAGAAGTCGCGGGAGTGACAAAATCAAAATTGAAACAATATACTACAAGATGACAAAATTGACTATAATAACTCATAATCAAGAGAAAAATCATATTTTTATGTCAAGAGTATATTATTGAATCTAGGAGTGCATCAATTTTTTTTTAGCAAAAACTCTCGACAAATCTGAAACTAAAACCAAAGAAAAATTCAGAGTAAAATAAAACCTAAAAAAAATGAAACGAAATGATAAGAAACTGGCAAACTAAAAACAAATCAATCCAAAGCACAAATCCGTAAAGAAGTACGAAGATACTGAAATCTCTGTAAATCCAAAGGTTTTGTAAACAAATCACCCAACCGTTTCTCCGTATCAACATGTTCTAGTGCTATTGTTTTGTCTTGTTACATTTCAGATTATGTGAAGTTCTAACAACATAGCAATTATCAGATGTTCTAGATCCAAAACATATAACATTACCATCATGATCTAGAATAGTACAATCATTTTTAGAGAATTTTATCTCATAACCTTCATCACAAAATTGAATGATGCTTAATAAATTTGCTTTCAAGCCATTAACATAAAGAACATTTTCGAGACTAGGAATACCTGGAGTACTTACCTTTCCTTTACCTATTACCTTGTATGAGTTACCATCTCTAAATATCACAACTCCCCCTTCATATTCTTCGAGATTAGAAAATAAGGATTTGTTGCCTGACATATGTCTTGAACAGCCACTGCCTAAATGCCACAAGTCAGAATTTAAAGCTTTCAAGTCACTTTTCTTGACCTATATGGCTTTTGTTTTCATCCCATAAATGAAAGCACTTCTAGGTTTTTGCAAAAATTTGCAATGGGGTCGAATATGCCCTAGAATGCCGCAATGAAAGCATGTTGGAACAAACCCTTTTCTACTCACCTTTTGTCGAGGAGTATGACTAAAGTTTACCTTTGGTGCCGTTGAAGAGTTACCAGTTTGTTGATTGAACTTCAGTTTAGAGACATTTATCCAGGATTGTTTTGAAAAAGCAGTTGATGACCTCAGGTTTTCTTCCTTTTGTATACCTGCAGAAATAATTTTTATTATTATTTGAATTACCAGTGTATCCAACACCATACCTGTCTTTTCCAGAGATCTGAGCTTTTAGAATCTCGTCTAGTTTGTTCTTCCCTTTTAGAAATGTAACTTCTTTATGCAATCGCTCTAGTTCAATTTCATCAGCCTTTATTTTATTTTTCGCATTGTCAAGTTGTTCAGAAAGGTCTTTGACACGTTCAAGCTCCAATTTGTACTTCTCCTCAAATTGAATTCTTTCAGATTCGATTACCTTGAGTCGTTGAAGTAGTCTAAGATTGCTATTCTTGAGTTTAAACGACTCCAGGTACAAGTCATTATATGCCTTTTGAATTTCAGATTCATCTTCCTCAGCTGGTAACATATCAAAATCAGTATCAACAACAAAGTCAGTATTAAGTAGAGAAGAGGTAAAAGCTACAAAGTTTTCTTCGTCTTTTTCAGAATCAATATTAGATTCATCTGAGTCATCCCAAGTAACTTTCATAGCTTTGCCTTTCCTCTTAAGATGATTAGGGCATTCTTGTGCAATGTGTCCAAAACCAGAACATTCAAAATATTGAACTTTATTCTCAGAACTCTTATTTTTCTGTTTGACATTGTTGTTGGTACCACCTGTATTTGAATTCACAGTATTTTTCTTTTTCACAAAGGCTTTGCTTTTCTCAAGTTTTTCAGCATTCAACTTGTTTGGCTTCCGAAAGAATTTATTAAACTTTTTGACAAACATAGTCAACATCTCAACATCTAATTTACTTTCATCATCAGACTCATCTAAATTTTGTTCAACTGTGGATAGGGCCATCCCTTTGGATTTTCTTGGTTTTGAAAGACTGGACTCAAATGTTTGTAGATTTCCTACCAATTGTTCAACTTTCATAGAATCGATATCCTTACTTTCTTCAATAGCTGTAACTTTTGCCTGAAACCTTTCTGGAAGAGACATAAGGATCTTATGAACAATTCTATTTTCAGAAATTTTCTCTCCTAGGTTGAAACTGGAGTTGACTATATCACTCAACTTTGCATAGAACTCATCAAATGTCTCATTCTCCTCCATATGTAGAGTTTCGAAACTAGTAGTCAACATCTGAAGTTTCGAAAGTTTTACAGCCATAGTTCCTTCATAAGTTGTTTCTAAGATCGTCTAGGCTTCTTTTGCTATCTCACAATTAGAAATTCTTCTAAATTCTTCAGAGGAAACACAACTAAAAATTGCATTTATTGTTTTGCTATTCCAGCCAACTTTTTCATAATCTGTCTTATCCCATGACTCAATCGGTTTCTCAATAAACTTATCATTCACCATGTACATTGGTGGACTCCAACCGTTCACAATGGCCATCCATACTCGCTCATCTATAGATTTCAAATAAGCTCTCATCCTAGCTTTCCAATATCTATAATTTGATCCATCTAGAATAGGAGGTCTAATAGATGATGGTCCATCTCTATGAAAATCTATGCCTATCTGATCTCTCTCAAAGGGTGAGAGAACCTGCTCTGATACCAATTGAAAAACCCCTATTGCCATGCTCCCCCTACACACGTAAACTCTAAAACTTTAAACTCGCACCACACACGACACACTAGACACTGAAAAAACCCCTAGACACAAGTATGTATCTAAATACTAGGCAATGATATCACTCGTTCGCTTAAGTAAAAGTCCGTAGAAATATTAAGAACAAAAGCAGAGATGAATGCCAAGATTTTAACGTGGAAAAACCTAAACGGGAAAAAATCACGGATCCAAACTCGGATCAAAAACCAATCACTAGAATAGTAGCAGTTACAAGACTGACTCACAAAACAACCCGTCGATCCAAACGACTTTGGTCCTCTCAGTCTTGCTCGCTAGAACCCACGATTCACCGCTTCTCGTGATTGAAGTCCAATCTCAGTAACACTCGAGATTGATATTTCGTCTAGATAGCCCTTAAGACGAAAGATTAACTTTTGTAGATGAGTGGAACCTTGTTAGTTGAAGAACCGATGTAGCCTTAAGAAGTCTCCTTCAATAATGCTTCTTCAACCACCCTCAAGATAGGGTTTCACAATCCTTATATATGATCTCCAAGATAGAGCCAAATCAAACTCTTATCCGTACTCACGAAAGTACAAGATAGAGCCAAATCCAAATCTTATTCGTACTCACGAAAGTACAAGATAGAGCCAAATCCTAAATCTTATCCGTACTCACGAAAGTACAAGATAGAGCCAAATCTAAATCTTATACGCACTCATGAAAGTACAAGATAGAGCCAAATCCTAATCTTATCCGTACTCACGAAAGTACAAGATAGAGCCAAATCCAAATCTTATCCGTACTCACGAAAGTCCAAGATTTTCAAACTTCGTTGGTGCATTCGAACGGGCTCGAGTGCGTTCGAACGCGACAGCTTGAATTCTTCAGGTTGCGTTCGAACGCGTTTGTGAACGCAGCTCTCGGTTTGTGTGAACGCAGTACCTGCGTTCGAACGCGTTTGTGAACGCGGCTCTCTGTCTGTCTGAACGCAGTACCCGCGTTCAAACGCGTTTGTGAACGCGGCTCTCTGTCTGTGTGAACACAGTACCCGCGTTCGAACGCGTTTGTGAACGCGGTGTGAACTCGACGGCTTTTCTCCAATAATCTTGCAATTCTTCAAACCAGAGATATTCTAGACTTGTGTAAAACTCATATACATGAAAAAATATACTTAGAATATTTTGTACACAATTGCCAACAAATAAAAACCTAACATAGTATTATTGCAATGAAGGAGTACCGTCATGGTAAAGGAGAAAGCTACTAAAAGGAGAAATCGTCAAGGGAGAGGACTTACTAGATAAATAAAAGAAAGCTAGAGAGAGAGACAAAGAGACTAAGGAAGATAAATTCAATTTAATTTATAGGTATACCTAAGATGCAAGTCATAAGGTTTTGTTTATGGAGAATAAAATAAAAAAAATTTAAACCGAATAAAAAATAAATAATTAAATATATCGAAACTGGTCAGGAACTCTCTCCCGGATAATAACTCCATACAACCCAAATTGAATATGAATATGAAGAAAATCTGAATTAAAAAGTATAGATCATGAAATCACTTATCTAATCCATCCAGTTTTATAAATTTTGGACATCATTCAAATATCTGCTGATTATTTTCTCAAAACTGTACGGATGATAAATTTCTGTAATTCAGGTATTTAGACTAATTTGTATTGGTACTCAAATCTACTTGTGTCGGTGAAACCATAGCAGAGAAGAACACGAGGAAAAGCAAAAAGTGTATCAACAGAGAGGAGATTGGATAGCAGACAATATCATTCGTCTTTTGTTCGTCTACTTTGCCAATAAATATAGCCTATAACATTAAATCCTACCTAATATACAAAATACTCCCTAATAATCGGATCCGCTCCTTTACTTGTTCGCCATCTCTCTCGAATGCAAGAGTAAGTTTTGTAATGTGACGAACTCTGATATAATCTTCGTTGCTTTCATTTTCTTGGCTTTCACTGTAAAGCCTGTCTACAAGCTCCTTTGCAGGGTAGTCCAATACCAAATCCTGGAGGGCAGTAAGGTACTGAACCCCTTCAGGAAGCATCTCAAACTTTGGGCAGTTGGACAACTTCAGCTCCTTTAGGCTTTCCATTGCTCCCCTTTCAATTTCAACTTGTTTGAGTTGTGGAGCATCCGATATAATTAGTCTGTTGAGTTTTGGGAACAATGTTGCAGGGAAGAACAACTTCTCACCATCATACGCCTCTACAAATGCAAGATAGCATAAACCATGTAATACCTACAGGTAGGGAATTGGGTCTTCATCAAACCGAGACCATGCGAATACTAACAATCTTAGGTTCTTGAGGGAACCGAAGGATTTTATACATTGAGGCAAAGATTCCTTCTCTAACTTCCCAAAAAGCGAAAACTTTAGAAGTGATGGAGGTAGATGTAGTGTATCCAGTTGCAGTACTTCTAAGCCATCTCTTGCCATAATAACCAAATTTAGCAGCCGGGTCATCTTTCTGACTTCTATGCACAAATCTGCACAATGATCAGCTCTTAATTTCACGATGCCAAATGTTTTCAACTCGGTCAAAGCTCCCATGTTCTGTACAATCCCATTACTTGCCTCAATACATTGCAGAGTTTGTAAGCAATTTAAGTCCCAAATTCTCTTGGGTGCCACTACACCTTCAATATTTGTAAAAATTAGATGTCTTAAATTGCGGAGCATTGTTATTTCCTTTGGTAGTCTTTTAATTCTGGTGTCAGCTGCATCCAAAGTCTGTAGGTTTTGCAGCCTGGCAATTGATCTCGGGAGCTCCTTAGTGCCAGTTTAGCTCAAACCAAGAAATCTCAGATTAAATAAGTTGAACACCTCATTAGGTACTCTCTTGATTGGGGTACCATGTAGATCCAAAGCGGATAACAATTTAAATGATTTTAAGACAGTATTCAAAAAAATTAAATTGATGGACTTGTCGAAAACAAGGAATGAGCGGAGTTGAACTCCCTCCTTATCTAATCTATCGACAAAGTCCTTCGCCTTCTGACAACCACGAATTGATAAATGCCGTGTTTGACCGCCCAACCAAGTACTTGAACACTCGTAAGCCATGCAGAAGTTTTCCTACTTGGACTTGTGAAGTGCTAGAACTCGAAAGATGTCATGAATCTGACATGCACGCACTCTTCCAAATTCATTCCTTTCTGCTACTTGCAGTAGGCATCGATGAATGAGTTCTTTGAGGTACTCCTCGGCCACTTCCTCCATCGTTCTACTTTCCCTTTCTTCAACGAATCCTTCTGCTATCCAAAGTCTTAGTATCTTCTTCCTTCTGATGTTATAATCCTGGGGAAATATGCTGCAATATAAGAAGCAATTCCTTAGGTAATGAGGGAGATCATCCAAACTGAGTTTCAGAACATTGTTCACTCTGTCAAGCTTGCTTAGTTGCCACTCAAGATCCTTGTAGACCCTCTCCCATTCCAATTCGTTTTGCTCTCTCAATGACAAGAGGCTAGCTATGGACACAATAACAATTGGCAAACCACTGCACTTGTCTAAAAATTTCTTAGCAAAATGTTTCAAACCTATGGGGCAAGTCCTATTCTCATTTTTCCAAAACGCCCTTTTGCAAAAGAGGTCCCATGAATCATGCTCCTGTAGTGGTTTGAGCTCAAGCATGAAATGTTCATTAGCAAGTAAGGCTACATTATAAATGTAACACCCCAAAATTAAAAAAAAAATAAATCCCTCTCTCTCTCACTGACGTGCTCGGCCTGCCACCCTGCCCCCTCCCTTTTCTTCTTCTTCTTCCCTTCCTTTGCCGTGCACGCCACCTTCCCCATCTCCCGCATCTCTTCTTTCCCTCATCACAGCCCTCCCACCTCCAGCCCCTCACCTTCCCCTCCATTTGTTACCTCTCTCTCTCTCTCTCTCTCTCTCTCTCGTGGTTGCCGACAGCCGTCGAAGCCGCCGAGCTCGCCGACCCCCCCCCCCCCCCTCCGGTAAGCTCTCCTCCCCTCCTTCCTTTCTCCTCTTTTCCTTCCCCTCCTCGGCCTCGTGCTGTGCCGGACCCATGCCGCCGCCGTCCCCGCGCTGCGCCGCCGGCCTCGTGTCGCGCCGCCACAGTCCCGCAGCCTCGTGGGCTTCTCTCTGCCTCACCCTCCTTCCATTGGGAGTGGAAGGAGATGGGGTGGAGGGGTGGGGTTTAACCCCCGACCCATTTCCCCCCTTAGTGGGCTGCAGCCCACTAATGTGGGGGGTGGGGCTGCACCGCAGCCCACCGGCCCGATCACAGGTGGGGCTGCGGGCCGCAGCCCACCTAGCCTTGGATCCAGGTGGGCTGCGGGCTGCAGCCCATTAGCCCATTGTGGAGTGGGCTGCAGTCTGCAGCCCACTATTCCAACCTTGATGGGCTGTGGCTGGCCCCCCAGCCCACCAAGGCCCTATTGCTTTGTGGGTTGGGTTTGGGCCTACCCATTGCTTCTAGCCTAGCCCATTTGGGGCCATTTCGACCCTATAACCCTGTTTATCATTTTCACATGATTTGATTAGCCTGATACTCAATTTTGGGATAACATAAGATTCCTAGGATACCCTTGACTCGTACCAAAAATAAATGTGCTAATAAGATAATTAATTCTATTAGTTCGCTAATGGCTTACTTACGTGAATTAATAGGATTTACACTATGTGAGGAGGATTTTGGGCTTCCGGAGGAGCCGACTAGCTGACGAGTTTTACCATACTGTGGAGACCGCCCAAGCGAGTAGAGTTATACAAATCTAGAATAACATAATTACAGTCATTATACCTGTCATGATACTGTAGGAAATGTCGGTATTAATGCATGTAGTTGGTACTCCCTATTATATCTTTTGCATACGTAGTTATTTATAACCTGTTCATCATAGTATTATGAGAATGTTAATGTGACATCAACATTAGTATGATAATGCTTTACATGTGTCCGATATGGTATACCATTGCATAGATGTATGATTGCTGTGAACGTAGAATGTAATGATCATGATGACTATAACATGTTTTATGCACTCATAAACACTGCACCACTTCCACCTATCATTAGTAGTCGAATTCTGACTAGGCAGTACCCCTACTCACTCAGCGCAGGGTTAAGGATAGAGTGTATCTTATATGACTATACTATTAGCGGCCTACACCTGAGGTCGGGAAGCCTATGTGGCATTCAGGTAGTTATACTGCATAGTTAGGACTAGATTATGATGATAGAAGAACATGATTGTGAGGCGGGAATATATCTCTAGCGGTACCCGACGACGCAGGGTTAGGGCATCTGTT
Organism: Typha latifolia; assembly: GCF_019914945.1. Classification (NCBI taxonomy): domain Eukaryota; kingdom Viridiplantae; phylum Streptophyta; class Magnoliopsida; order Poales; family Typhaceae; genus Typha; species Typha latifolia. The sequence goes on from NC_133097.1 coordinate 1,641,693, forward strand.
GATGAGCCGAGGGCTCCCGATTCTCCCGCCGAGGGCGGTGATGATTTAGAGAGAGTGAGATATGGGCTTACGACCGGGGTCCTGAGTCTGATGGCCACAGACAACCAGTCACGTGTAGTGTCACCATACACGTGTAGGTGACATTACCGCTAGATGTGTATATATCCCCTCTCGATGTATGAGATGATGGATGATTGTTTCTTAAGAGTATTTACCCTGTGTGGTGAATAGCTCGGTGAGCGATGATGAGTATGATTATTGCCTTGGTAGATATGAGATGACTAAACTGCTATTTTATTGCTATGCATAACATGTAAAACCTATGATTGAGATGTGTATGAAAAGAGATTGTCTCAAGCTTTATATCTGTGTGAACTTATCATAATACGTTTAGGAACTAGCATGTTCCAGGATAGTGATTGGTAATCTTTATCAATTGCATTGACTTAGTAAATTGTGGTAAGTCATTTCAATAAGCATATCGTTATCGTTAGCAAATATGGGCATACATTGGATATATACATGCGATGTCATTAATTTAGATTGCATGGATCCTACTCATTTGGGCTGTAAGCTCACCCCTCGTGGCGGTATTATTTCGAGCTAGGGGACGCAGTGCGGGTAGCGAGGAGTAGCCGCTTTTCTTTCCAGTACGTATATTAGTGTATTAAGCCCCTGCGAGGGTGTGATGATGACGTTGTATTTTTTTGGACTTTAGCATTGTATTTTGGATGTATATTTGGAAGGCTTGTTATGTCCTGTGGACTTGTATCCGGACTCTTATAATTGAGTTTATTTATGGTGAAATTGTGCTGTTGTGTGCCTTGTGAAATCCTTGTACTGACAGGTCATGTGATACACCGCGTGGGGGGATTTACCCACGCGATTTACACGTGTATTTGGAGGTTTGGGTGTTTCAACTTGGTATCAGAGCCTAGGTTCACCATAAATCCGGCAAGTCTTCCTTGATATCTTTCAAATACATAGGAAATGAATAATAATAATGAATAACTAAGAGTAATGAATAATAGAGTCACTCCCGACTTGTGATATACTTGTGAATTAAGAACTAAATTTCTTTGAACTTAGCAGGAATGCCGCCTAGACGTGCTCGGTCTGTTCATGCGACTGGTCGTGGACGGGCTCCAGCCCCCGTCGACGAACCAGCAGCCGGTGCTTCAGCTAGCATTGAGGCCCTGGGACAGCTTGTCAGACAGCAAGAGAGGCTCATCGAGGAGTTAGTGCGAGAGCGCACGGCAGCCATGTCTGGGATGCACATACCGAGGGAGTCGTCAGGGCATTTTACTCCAGCCGAGCAGTCTGGAGGCGGGTCCGCCTGGTCACTGAACCGGTTCATGCAGCTTAACCCCCCTTTGTTCAGCGGCACGACAGACCCCATGGAGGCTAATAGGTGGATGGTGGATGTACGGAAGATCCTGACCGCTTTTGAGTGCCCGGAGAGTCGTCAGGTGACCTTCGCCACCTTCCTTCTCCGTGGGGAGGCGGAAGAGTGGTGGAGAGCCACTGAGCGCCTGATGCCGGATCGCCTGGCTGGGAGTACATCACTTGGAGGGCATTTTCGGACTCCTTCGACCAGAAATATTTCCCTGCGTCCCTGCGTTTCGAGCTGACGAGGGAGTTTACCCAGTTGAGGCAGGGGGATAGGACAGTGGCTCAGTACGAGGACAGATTCAATGCCTTGTCCCGCTTCTGCCCTAGAGTTATACCAGATGATACTGCTAGGGCTGACTAGTTCAAGATGGGCCTCCGAATCGAGATCCGCAAGCAGGTGAACATGGTGAAGAACCTGACATATGCAGAACTGGTAGAGAATGCGGGGATAGCAGAGAGGGACTTACTTGAGGAGCGCTCACAGCATCAGGAGCGGGCAGCGGGTCGTACGGGCCGCTTTGATGGGCGTCCACGTGGAGGCCATTCTGGTGGGACCTTCCTACGACCGAGGTGTCACCCCTATGCGGGTGGCGCAGGATCTAGTGCTACCCTGAGTAGACCCAGCCCTCAGGGTTCAGGCGGGCCGAGTAGGGCTCGACCTTCTATTGGCGGCGGGAGGTCAGCAGCAGTCTTGAGCAGTGCGGGCAGTTGTGGTTTTGCACGGCCGTCGGCCCCTGAGGGTCGGATTTGTTTTGCTTGCGGCAAGAGGGGTCACATATCTCGTGACTGCCTCGGGGCTCGCGTTACCTGCTTCCAGTGTGGAGAGTCCGGGCATATCCGCACGCAGTGTCCCCTGTTGGGTAGAGCGCCAGCCACTCCTACCACGCCTGCTATATCTGGAGCATCAGGAGCCCGTACTGCCGCGAGTAGGGGTCGTGGGGGCGCGCGATCGGGACCTCCTAGCAGAGGGCGGGGCGGACATACCGGCCGGGTTTTTGCTATGACCTTGCGGGATGCCGAAGCATCCAATGACGTAGCCACAGGTAACCGAGTAAATTAAGCATGTTTTAAGTTTTACGTATGTCCTATTCATACATGATATTAGATCCTCCTTCCTAACCATATGCAAATTTACACATTGTGGAAAATGTGTTTCCTATTTTTAGTTAAGGCTTATATACGTAATGGCAGGTACGATGACTTTATTTGCACACACCGCTAGGATTTTATTTGACCCCGGGGCCACCCATTCCTTTATTTCTACATCCTTCCTGGGAAATGCGGATGTGGCGCCGGGACCTCTTGTGGAGCCCTTAGTCATAGCCACCCCACTTGGAGATTTCCTGGAAGTCCGCCATGTTTATCGCTCTTGCACCTTGACTTTTGGCGAGTGGGACTTTAAGGCGGACCTCCTACCCCTCGAGATGAAGGATTTTGACCTAATCCTGGGGATGGATTGGTTAGCCGCCTACCATGCCAGTATTAACTGCTACAGCAAGGAGGTCATCTTACAGCTTAATGATAGCATTGAGTGTCGATTGTGTAAGGATCGACAGGTGGACCGATCACAGTTGGTGGCGATCATGTCTATTGAGTCAGCTGGGACCCAAACCCTGACTGACTTGCTAGTGGTGCAGGAGTTTCCAGATGTTTTTCCTGAGGACATTCTAGGGCTTCCCCCAGACAGAGGAGTTGTGATACGATTCAGACTTCACCGACGTCGTCTCGAGCATGGATTCACTTTAGGAGTGTTTTTATTTCATGTTTTAGTGTTTAATTTCCATTAAAATAAGTTTTCTGTAAGTCGCATTCGAACGCGGGTGGAGTGAGTTCGAACGCGGTTTGTTAACGGGGTTGTGAACGTGGAGAAAAGAATGTACTTTGCGTTCGAACGCACTGTGAACGCCTGCATCGCGTTCGCAAATACCGACAGGCGCGTTCGATCACACGTTCGAACGCCTGCATCGCGTTCGCAAATCCAGAAGATCTAATTCGGTGCGTTCGAACGCGGTCGGGCAAGTTCGAACGCGGTCGGCGAAAATTGTGTTTTAGGGTTAATGTGAGTTGTTGGTTAGCCTATAAAAGGATGTGTAGGGCAACCAAAATCATTATTGATTATTGAGATTGAGTTTTGCCTTGCCTCCTTCGTCTTCTTCGCTCCCGTTCTCTCAATCCCCGGCGACGCCGCTTTTAACCTCCCTCGTCCGGCTAATCACCCTAGTCCCTTAGGGGTGGCCCTCTTCTCTCCCTTCGTTCAATCTATCCAACACTTGCCATAATCCTTCCATCAACCACAACCGTTCCACCATCACTTTTCACCGGTGCCACCACATTAACGCCGGTCCACCACCATCCACCATTACCCAGGATCTCGTGCCTCCATCCACGAATCCAAAACAGAGCATCCTGACGTTCGTCCACTAAACGAACGATATCTCGAGATCCCCAACTCCGATTCGCCTGTAACTAGATTTGTTGGAAAGCTTTTTTACGAGGCTACAACATATCTAAATCTCACGTCGATCCGACGACAGCATATTTTGGGATCTAATTTCAAAGTTCCATGCGAGATCGTATCAAGCTGGTATCAGAGCCTTAGCCCCAAAGAGAAGATCGTATCAATCTGGTATCAGAGCCACCGTTCCTCGGACAAGCGCTTCCAATGACGACAACTAGATCCATGGCTGCACGGCGAGATGATGAAGAAGAGATTCTCCCAATAGAGGAGGGAGAAATGATTGCAAGGACTTCCACCCGTGGAACCGCCCGATCTAATCAGAATACGGAAGAACCTAGCGTTCAAGCCATATTGGGGTCCATTTCAGAGCAATTAGCCATCAACAACCAGATGATGATGGAGATGATGCGGGAACTACGGGTGAACGGGAAAGCACCATCGACCCCACGACGCGAGTCCACCCCCTTGAATCCACCGCCACCAGTTCAGCCTTTGCAACCACAAGAGCCGCTGCTACCACCACCCTATGGGCAGAGGCAAGTAAGGATGGTTACACTAGGTCCAGTTGCAGGTGAACCCATCCGACGGGTGAACCACTATGGAGACCGCCTTGGAGATCAAGATCCGTGGGCGGGTCAATACGATCCGGAACCACAACAAGTTAATCAAGACCGAAGGAGGGATCATCAACCCTTCATGGTGCATCCTCCCCCGGTTAGACAAGGACATGATCCGGAAAGAGACAATGGCATCCGTGGACAAGTCGTGCGTCTCGAATTCCCCAAGTTCAAAGGTGGCGACCGGATCGATTGGTTGTATAGGGCGGAGCAATTCTTTGCATACCAAGGAACGGCGGAAGAGTACAAGGTGACGCTTGCGAGCTTCCACCTTGAGGATGCGGCGCTTCATTGGTTTCGAGCAGCCAATGCCACTGAGGCTATCGAAACTTGGGCTGAATTTTGCGCCGATATCACACGGCGATTTGGAGCATCGGGATATGAAGACTATGATGCTCTCCTCTCAAAGACGGTGCAAAAGACCACGGTTGGGTCATACCAAGAAGAATTTGAGAAGATTAGTAGCCGATGTCAGCCACCATGGACGGATCGGAAACCGCGGCACCTTCATCTCCGGGTTGCGGGGTGACATACAAGCCGATGTGAGGGCTTTAAGGCCTAGAACCTTAAAGGAGGCCTTCGAAGATGCGGTGCTTATGGAAGACAAACATAGGCCCATGAAGATACACTTGAAATAGAGTTGGATGAGCCAAGGAAGCCGCAATCAAGCTCAACCAAACATAGCGGCGGGAAATACTATCGGAGTACCAAGGGTTGCTGCTACAGTGGTACCTCCTCGAGCGCCCTTGAAGCCATCCCAAGATGTGAAGTATGCACCTAGAGGTCCGGGACGAGCACTCACACCAGCCCAAGTAGAAGAAAGAAGAGCCAAGGGCCTATGCTTCCGTTGTGATGAAAAGTTTGTACCGGGCATTCGCTGTGCTAAACCGATGGGATCGTGATGCTAATCGATGGATTGGAGGAAGCGGAGGACGAGTTTGCAGCTAAAGGTGCAGAAGTGGCTAGACATCAAGGAGAAGAAACTGAGGAGCAACCCGTGGAGGACATGATAGCCGAAATCTCCCTCCACGCCTATTCGGGGATAGCTGCGCCAAAAACCTTGCGGGTAAACGGGGTAGTTAAGAAAACCACAGTGAGAATCTTGATTGACACCGGATTCACCCACAACTTCATTGACAAGATGCTCCTTAGAAAGATTGGGCTCGAGTCGGAACCCACGGAAGGGTTCGATGTGACGATCGGAGATGGCACCACATTGCGAGCGGATTCTATTTGTGGAGGTGCGGAATTGAAGGTGCAAGGCCAAACTTTCACATTGGATCTTTATCCGTTGGCCTTGCAAGATGCCGATATTGTTTTGGGGACCTAATGGCTTCGAAGCTTGGGGCCCGTGACATTTGATTTTACAAGCCTCACATTGACGTTTTGGAGAAAAGACAAGAGAGTGCTGCTAGATGGAAGCCAACCGCTACTTGAACTTCCAAATGAAGGGGTCGCAAGGGAGCTCGCTTCTTTCTCGGCGCCCAACTTTCCTTTCTTCTCAGATCTGCGGAGAGCTAGTGTAGAGGATAGTGAGCTGGTCCAACTCATGGGGGAGTTGAGAGAGAACCCCTCAAGCCACCCCGAGGACGAGGAGCGCGATGGGTTAGTACTAGAGTGCGGGCGAATCAAGGTACCCCAAAACGAAGAGCTACGGAGACTATTGATGGCACACTTCCATGATACTCCTATAGCAGGGCATGAAGGGGTATTACGTACCTACAAGCGGCTGGCCCAAAACTGTACATGGACAGCGATGAAGACGGACGTGAAGAAGTATGTGCGTGAATGTCAAATCTGCCAACGAGTCAAATCGGAGGCACTCAAGCCTAGCGGGCTGCTACAACCACTACCTATACCAGAGCGTATTTGGGAGGATATCTCCATGGACTTCATCGAGGGGCTGCCGGAAGTTCGGGGACAATCGGTGGTGTTGGTTGTGGTGGATAGACGAGCAAATATGCTCATTTCATAACATTGTCTCACCCGTTTTCAGCAAAAAGGGTTGCTGAAATTTTTGTTCGGGAAGTGGCACGCTTGCATGGGATGCCTAGGACGATCGTGTCAGACCGGGATCGCATCTTCATCAGTGAGTTTTGGCCCGAGTTCTTCAGATTGCAAGGGACTCAAATCAACCTGAGTTCAGCTTATCACCCCGAGACAGATGGCCAAACCGAGGTGGTGAATCGCGGACTGGAGCAATATTTGCGATGCTTTGTGGTGGAACGACCAAGGGATTGGGTCAAATTCCTTCCATGGGCTGAGTGGTCATACAATACGGCTCATCACTCTAGCATCGGCATGACCCCCTTTGAGGCGGTTTATGGGCGCACTCCCCCTGTCTTGCGTGCCTATGATAGACTCGCGGCGGCGGATAGGACCGAGCTTGACTTGGAGCTTGCTGATCGAGATGAAACATTGAGACTCGCTCAAGACTCACCTAGCCACAGCCCAAAACCGCATGAAGCAAACTCATGACAAAGGCCGACGTGAGCGAGAATTTGAGGTGGATCAATTGGTGTTCGTTCGAGCTCAACCGTATCGGCAATCCACATTGAGACCAATTTTGAACCAAAAATTGGGTTACAAGTACTACGGTCCGTACCGAGTGCTACAACGAATCGGTCCAGTAGCTTACTGGTTGGACCTACCTGAAGGAACCAGGATACATCCGGTCTGCCATGTATCAGCATTGAAGGCCCAGATCGGGCCTAACCAGGTGGTGGGTTCGGCCTTACCCGAACTAATGAAGGAGGATGGCCCCACTGAACCGGTCCGAGTATTAGACCGTAGGAGAAGACGCCATGGGACCAGATTAGAGATGGAAGTGCTAATTGAGTGGCTGGGCAAATCTACTGACGAGTCTACCTGGGAGCTAGAGTCAGATATCATGGATCGCTTTCCAAACTTCAAACCTTGAGGACAAGGTTGTGGAAGCGTGGTGGATTGATATGATTCGGACTTCACCGACGTCGTCTCGAGCATGGATTCACTTTAGGAGTGTTTTTATTTCATGTTTTAGTGTTTAATTTCCATTAAAATAAGTTTTTTGTAAGTCGCGTTCGAACGTGGGTGGAGTGAGTTCGAACGCGGTTTGTTAACAGGGTTGTGAACGTGGAGAAGAGAATGTACTGTGCGTTCGAACGCGGTGCGTTCAAACGCACTGTGAACGCCTACATCGCGTTCGCAAATCCAGAAGAGCTAATTCGGTGCGTTCGAACGCGGTCGGGCAAGTTCGAACGCGGTCGGCGAAAATTGTGTTTTAGGGTTAATGTGAGTTGTTGGTTAGCCTATAAAAGGATGTGTAGGGCAACCAAAATCATTATTGATTATTGAGATTGAGTTTTGCCTTGCCTCCTTCGTCTTCTTCGCTCCCGTTCTCTCAATCCCCGGCGACGCCGCTTCTAACCTCCCTCGTCCGGCTAATCACCCTAGTCCCTTAGGGGTGGCTCTCTTCTCCCCTTCGTCCAATCTATCCAACACTTGCCCTAATCCTTCCATCAACCACAACCGTTCCACCATCACTTTTCACCGGTGCCACCACATTAACGCCGGTCCACCACCGTCCACCATTACCCAGGATCTCGTGCCTCCATCCACGAATCCAAAACAGAGCATCCTGACGTTCGTCCACTAAACGAACGATATCTCGAGATCCCCAACTCCGATTCGCCTGTAACTAGATTTGTTGGAAAGCTCTTTTATGAGGCTACAACATATCAAAATCTCGGTCAATCCGACGACAGCATATTTTGGGATCTAATTTCAAAGTTTCGTGCCAGATCGTATCAAGCTGGTATCAGAGCCTTAGCCCCAAAGAGAAGATCGTATCAAGTTGAGTTCATCATTGACCTGATCCCGGGGGCGGGACCAGTCTCCAAGGCACCCTACCGTATGGCTCCGAAGGAGATGGAAGAACTGAGAGAGCAGATTGATGACCTACTAAGTAGGGGACTTATCCGGCCTAGCTCATCTCCTTGGGGCGCTCCAGTCTTGTTTGTGAAAAGAAGGATGGTACCCTCCGCCTTTGCATTGATTATCGACAACTGAACCAGCTGACTGTGAAGAACAAGTACCCATTGCCTCGTATTGAGGACTTGTTTGATCAATTGCGTGGAGCGCGCGTCTTCTCGAAGATCGATTTGAGATCTGGGTATCATCAGTTGAGGATTAGGGAAGCGGATGTCCCAAAAACCGCTTTCCGTACCCGGTACGGGCTATTTGAGTTTTTGGTGATGCCTTTCGGCTTGACCAATGCACCAGCTATCTTTATGGACTTGATGAACCGAGTCTTCCGCCCTTTCTTGGATCGGTTCGTGGTGGTATTCATTGATGACATCTTGATTTACTCTGCCTCAGAACGGGAGCATGAAGAGCACCTTCGTTTGGTACTACAGATGCTAAGGAGAGAAAAGTTATTTGCTAAGTTCTCCAAGTGTGATTTTTGGCTGGAGGAGGTGGTGTTCCTTGGGCATGTGGTCTCAGGAGAGGGCATCCGGGTTGATCAATCCAAGGTCACTGCTGTTCTCAATTGGAGGCAACCGAGTACCGTCTCGGAGGTTCGTAGTTTCTTGGGTTTGGCCGGGTATTATCGGCGTTTCGTGGGAGGATTTTCAAAAATTGCCAGTCCCCTCACTAAGCTAACTCGGAAGGATCAGTGTTTTGAATGGACAGTTGATTGTGAGGAGAGTTTCCAAGAGCTGAAGAAGAGACTTACATCTGCACCCGTCCTTGTAGTTCCTCGCAGTGGAGGAGGCTACCAGGTCTACTGTGATGCTTCATACTCAGGCTTGGGCTGTGTGCTCATGCAGGAGGGCGGAGTTGTTGCTTATGCATCCAGGCAGCTCAAGAACCATGAGCGGAACTACCCTACCCACGACTTGGAGCTAGCAGCGGTAGTGTTCGCCCTGAAGATTTGGAGGCATTATCTTTACGGGGAGAAGTGCGAGATCTTCACTGACCACAAGAGTTTGAAGTACCTATTCACCCAGAGGGAGCTAAACATGAGACAGCGCAGGTGGCTTGAGCTGGTGAATGATTATGACTGCACTATTAACTACCACCCTGGGAAGGCAAATGTAGTGGCGGATGCCTTGAGCAGGAAGTCGATGGGAAACTTGGCTAGTTTGATTTCTCAGCAGCAGGACATCCTGCGAGATCTGCAGAAGATGGACGTGTACATCATAACCAAAGATGTGGGTATTGGACTGCTGGCCCAGTTAACTATGAGGCCGACCCTAGCGGAGAGGATCAGAGTTGCATAGGCAGAAGACCCCTATTTACTGCAAGTCCTCCAGCAGGTTCGAGACTCAGGTAAAAAGGGTTTTTGCCTTGATGGATTGGGAACCCTGAAGTTTGGAGATAGATTTTGTGTACCTGACGTGGGCGGACTCCGTCGGGAGATTTTAGAGGAAGCCCACCAGACATCTTACAATGTGCACCCTGGGGAGACGAAGATGTACCATGATGTTCGTAGACACTTTTGGTGGCCAGGATTGAAGAAGAGCATTGCAGAGTTTGTAGCTCGATGCTTGATTTGTCAGCAAGTCAAAATTGAACATCAGAGGCCGGCTGGGACACTCAGACCATTACCTATTCCTGAGTGGAAATGGGAGCATAGCACTATGGACTTTGTGGTGGGTCTGCCGAAGACCTTGAAGAAAAAGGACTCTATATGGGTGATTGCGGATCGATTGACCAAGTCAGCTCACTTCCTCCCAGTCAGTGCCACTGATTCTATGGATCATCGAGCCACTTTATTTCGGGATGAGATCTTTGCTCGCCATGGCGCACTAGTTTCTATTACTTCTGACCGTGACCCCAGGTTCACCTCTAGGCTGTGGCATCATTTTGCTAAGTCACTGGGTACCAAGTTACAATTCAGCACTGCCTATCATCCTCAGACTGACGGTCAGTCAGAGCGGACGATCCAGACCTTGGAGGACATGCTATGTGCCTCAGTTGCAGACTTCGGACTTAGTTGGGACCGACACCTTCCCCTAATTGAGTTCGCCTATAATAATAGTCATCACTCCAGCATTGGGATGCCCCCCTATGAAGCTTTATATGGACGGAAATGTCAGACACCTGTCAGTTGGGATGAAGTGGGGGAACGGAAGATAGAGAGCTCAGAGCTGATACAGGAGACCGTGGACAAGGTGCGGAAGGTACGAGAACACTTGCAGGTTGCCCAGAGTCGACAAAAGAGTTATGCTGACCGTCGACGTCGAGACCTAGAGTTCCTAGTCGGGGACAAAGTTTTCCTCAAGGTCTCGCCGTGGAAAGGGGTATTTCGGTTTGGGAAGAAGGGCAAGCTGAGCCCTCGTTATATAGGCCCTTATGAGATCTTGGCACGGATAGGACCGGTTGTTTACCAGGTGGATTTGCCATCAGAGCTATCACAGATTCATAATGTATTTCATGTGTCAGTATTGAGGAAGTACATATATGACCCGTCACATGTTTTGAGGGAAGAACCTGTCCAGCTAAAAAGGGACTTGTCCTATAAGGAGCAACCAGTACGGATCATTGATAGATGCGTTAAGACGCTTCGAAGAAGAGTCGTACCTCTGGTCAAGGTCCTTTGGCGGCATCATGGAGTAGAGGAAGCTTCATGGGAGCCTGAGGAAGAGATTCAGTCTACCTACCCTCATTTATTTATCGACTCAGGTGCGTAAATTTCGAGGGCGAAATTCCTTATTGTTGGGGATAGTTGTAACACCCCAAAATTAAAAAAAAAAAAATACCTCTCTCTCTGACTGACGCACGTGCCGAGCATGCCACCCTGCCCCCTCCCTTTTCTTCTTCTTCTTCCCTTCCTTTGCCGTGCACGGCACCTTCCCCATCTCCCTCATCTCTTCTTTCCCTCTCCGCAGCCCTCCCACCTCCAGCCCTCCCACCTCCAGCCCCTCACTTTCCCCTCCATTTGCTACCTCTCTCTCTCTCTCTCTCGTGGTTGCCGACAGCCACCGGAGCCGCCGAGCTCGCCGACCCCGCCCCCTCCGGTAAGCTCTCCTCCCCTCCTTCCTTTCTCCTCTTTTCCTTCCCCTCCTCAGCCTCCGCCGCCATCCCCGCACTGCGCCGCCGCCCTCGTGCCGCGCCGCCGCAGCCCTCGTGTCGCGCCGCCGCAGCCCTGCAGCCTCGTGGGCTTCTCTCCGCCTCACCCTCCTTCCATCGGGAGTGGAAGGAGATGGGGTGGAGGGGTGGGGTTTAACCCCCCACCCATTTCCCCCCTTAGTGGGCTGCAGCCCACTAATCTGTTGGGGGTGGGCTGCAGACCGCAGCCCACCAGCCCGATCTGGGTGGGCTGCGGGCCGCAGCCCACCTAGACTTGGGTGGGGCTGCGGCCGCAGCCCACCTAGCCTTGGATCCGGGTGGGCTACGGGCTGCAGCCCATTAGCCCATTGTGGAGTGGGCTGCAGTCTGCAGCCCACTATTCCAACCTTGGTGGGCTGTGGCCGGGCCCCCAGCCCACCAAGGCCCTATTGTTTTGTGGGTTGAGTTTGGGCCTACCCATTGCTTCTAGCCTAGCCCATTTGGGGCCATTTGGACCCTATAACTCTGTTTATCATTTTCACCTGATTTGATTAGCCTGATCCTCAATTTTTGGATAACATAAGATTCCTAGGATACCCTTGACTCGTACCAAACATAAATGTGCTAATAAGATAATTAATTCTATTAGTTCGCTAATGGCTTACTTATGTGAATTAATAGGATTTACACCGCGTGAGGAGGATTTTGGGCTTCCGGAGGAGCTGACTAGCTGACGAGTTTTACCATACCGTGGAGACCCCCCAGGCGAGTAGAGTTATACAAATCTAGAATAACATAATTACAGTCATTATACCTGTCATGATACTGTAGGAAATGTCGGTATTAATGCATGCAGTTGGTACTCCCTATTATATCTTTTGCATACGTAGTTATTTATAACCTGTTCATCATAGTATTATGAGAATGTTAATGTGATATCAACATTAGTATGATAATGCTTTACATGTGTCCGGTATGGTATACCATTGCATAGATGTATGATTGCTGTGAACGTAGAATGTAATGATCATGATGACTATAACATGCTTTATGCACTCATAAACACTGCACCACTTCCACCTATCATTAGTAGTCGAATTTTGACTAGGCAGTACCCCTACTCACTCAGCCCAGGGTTAAGGGTAGAGTGTATCTTATATGACTATACTATTAGCGGCCTACACCTGAGGTTGGCATAGTTAGGACTAGATTATGATGATAGAAGAACATGATTGTGAGGCGGGGATATATCTCTAGCGGTACCCGACGACGCAGGGTTAGGGCGTCTGTTGATGAGCCGAGGGCTCCCGATTCTCCCGCGGAGGGCGGTGATGATTTAGAGAGAGTGAGATATGGGCTTACGACCGGGGTCCTGAGTCTGATAGCCACAGACAACCGGTCACATGTAGTGTCACCATACACGTGTAGGTGACATTACCGCTAGATGTGTATATATCCCCTCTCGATGTATGAGATGATGGATGATTGTTTCTTAAGAGTATTTACCCTGTGTGGTGAATAGCTTGGTGAGCGATGATGAGTATGATTATTGCCTTGGTAGACATGAGATGACTAAACTGTTATTTTATTGCTATGCATAACATGTAAAACCTATGATTGAGATGTGTATGAAAAGAGATTGTCTCAAGCTTTATATCTGTGTGAACTTATCATAATACGTTTAGGAACTAGCATGTTCCAGGATAGTGATTGGTAATCTTTATCAATTGCATTGACTTAGTAAATTGTGGTAAGTCATTTTAATAAGCATATCGTTATCGTTAGCAAATATGGGCATACATTGGATATATACATGCGATGTCATTAATTTAGATTGCATGGATCCTACTCGCTGGGCTGTAAGCTCACCTCTCGTGGCGGTATTATTTCAGAGCTAGGGGACGCAGGTGTGGGTAGCGAGGAGTAGCCGCTTTTCTTTCCAGTACGTATATTAGTGTATTAAGCCCCTGCGAGGGTGTGATGATGACGTTGTATTTTTTTGGACTTTAGCATTGTATTTTGGATGTATATTTGGAAGGCTTGTTGTGGCCTGTGGACTTGTATCCGGACTCTTATAATTGAGTTTATTTATGGTGAAATTGTGCTGTGCCTTGTGAAATTCTTGTACTGACAGGTCATGTGATACACCGCGTGGGGGGATTTACCCACGCGGTTTACACGTGTATTTAGAGGTTTGGGTGTTTCAATAAATCCTTGTCGTCAAAACAATCCTACTACTTTTACCAACCAGAAGTATGTCTTTAATATCAAACCATGCATTAGAATCCCACATATCATCCAAAATGAGTATGTACCTTTTATCTTGTATGTAATTGTGGATTGTCTGAACTAAGCTCATGTAATCCATGGTTTCAAGGTTGGGAAGAGCAGCTTCCTTCTTTTCCTTCTTAGCTTCTTCCTTATGTTCTCTGTTGAACTCCTTTATGATTCTCCTCAGCAAATCATCGGTTCTGTAACTTTGAGATACAGAAACCCATGCGCAAGAGTCAAAATTTGTCTTCACAGCGTTGTAAACTTGAGTTACAAGCGTGGTCTTCCCCAAACTGCCCCTGCCCCAAACCGAGATTATCTTGCATTGCTGCTGCTCATCTTCCAACCATTTGGTCAACAGTTCCTTGTTCTTATCGATCCCAACGAGATCATCCTCCTTGATGAAATGCGCAGACTCTGCACGGTTCAAACCTCCCCGGGCCTGTTGTGGCCGTGCTTCCTTGTCAATTCCTCTTGTATCATATCGTTCCCTTCTCTTCGTGATATTCTGGAGGCTAATATTTAAATCTTGAAGCTTCCCGGCAAGGTTTCGCCACGTTTTGATGTTTCTTGATCTCTTCATTATTTTTGATAGAGCCCCACCACGCCGAACGCCCATATTGTATGTGTACTCATCGATAATATCTTCAATCTGGTATGCGATATTTCTTGTTTGCTTCATGAAACTTGCAATGCTTCCATCGGTGTCTCTGAATCTTTCAGCCTCCCGTAAGAAGGATTGCAGGCCCTCGAGTTCTCCCTTCATCTCTCTCATCCCTCTGAAAAGTCCTCTCATGGCTGATGTTTCGTCTGCTAGAGCTGATTCTGCATAATGGGTTGCATCAGTGGCTAAGGCGATGCCCATCTTCAGGATCAACGCACCTATTACACCCTCCGCCATATCCAAGAAAGTAGTGACGATTTCAATGCACTCTAGCTGTGAATTGGTTCAATTGTGTTAAATGTTTAGTTCTTTTAAATCTCCTCCTGGTGAAAGTCTATCTTTCTGTCAAGTCCTCGGTCAGCTATTTAGTCTATTATATTGCAAATGGATTCACCTAATCCAATTTTGATGGGTCTATTTGAAGGCAAGTGGGTGAGATACTTGTCTAGTATAATAAGTCGATGTGATGGCATGGAGGTACGACAAATTGGTCGCCTTTAAAGATAAAATCCACAAGCTGCCTTCTTTGAACAATTTCTTTATGTGACAACCGATATGCTTTGTGGTTACTATTTGCTATCCATAAGAACATATATTATACACATCATTTTCTAATTACTGCCAGGTTACTGCACAATATAGTAGTGTGTTTGGTACGGTGAAAGTTGACTAGACTTTAGGCGTCTTGCATGAGTTTACCCCCAATTGTAAAAAATTATAATATATGTAGTTCAGTGAAAATTATTATAAAATATTTACATGACTGTTAGAAAAATATCAAATCATATAGATTGATTTGGTGATGAAGAGAACCACATTTTTGTTACTCAAAAGACAGTCAAATTAAAAGTCTAATTTGATCAAATCAATTCAAGATCTAATTCCTGAAATCTATTAGCATCCAAGATCGATTGATTTGGAAATCTATTTAGTTAGGTTTTTCAGTATTGCCAAATATATACAAAATCTATTTTTTGGATGATACGATCTCCTTTTTAGGTTAAGGCTTGATCAATCCCGATTTTCAGATTTAGACAAGATCTAACACGAAACTTTAAAAATAGATCCCAGAAGATACAGCCGTCGGATCGATTTGATATGTTGTAGCCTTGCAAAAGTGCTTTCCAACAAATCTATATTTAGGCAAATCGGACGGTGGAATCTCGATATATTATCCAATTAGTAGACGAACATCAGAGAGTCTATCTTTGCAAAAGTGGATGGAGTCACGAGATCCTTGGTTATGGTAGAGGGTGGTGGACCGGCGATAATAGGGTGGCACCGGTGGATACGTGGAGGTGGAAAGGTTATGGGTGATGGTAGGGTTAGGGCAAAGTGATAGATAGATTGGAAGAAGGGGGAGGAGTGGGCCGGTCGAGGGAGGTTAGAAGCGGCGTCGTAGGGGAATAAGAGAATGAGAGAGAAGAAGACGAAGGAGACAAAGGCAAAACTCAATTCATTCAATAATGATTCCATGGCTGCCCCTAAAATAGTAGATTTTTGCTGACCGCATTCTAACGCGCCTAATTGTGTTCGAACGCACATTTTGCATTCTCTGTATGTACGAACGTGATGTAGGAGTTCACAAGCGCATTCGAATGCGGCGTTCGAATACACATTTTGCACTCTCTGTATTTGCGAACCTAATGTAGGCGTTCGCAAGCGCATTCGAACACATTCCCCCGCGTTTGAACGCGACATACAAAAAACTTATTTTTCTATTAAAATAAATAAAATAATAATAATAAAAGATACGCCTAAAGTGTATCCATGCTTGAGACGACATCGGTGAAGTTTGAATCGTATCAATGGATTGCAAAATAGTAGTCGATGCTTTTTCCAATAATTCACCTAATGATATTCAATGGGTTATTAGGTCTTGGATTGGGGAGTGCCTTAGCTTGCATGCTACTCTGCCTTCTACCACTATTTTGCATATACTAGTGGGACTAATAATGCTTATGCTCATAACCTTGCTTGATTGGCTTTATCCACCCAATCCTCTTTATCTGATTTGGGTGCATCATGTAATTTTTCTTGATGAAATGAACTTTGACTACGATCTTTCTCTCAAAAAAAAAAATGTACAAAATATTCTAAATATATGTATCTATGTAAATGAGCATATACACATGTGTTGTTAAGATATGCTTTGAAGATTTTTAAATTTTAAAGCAAATAAGTCTTATCGTTTGAAGGATGTTCGAGTGCACCATGGTAGGCATTTGAAGTTAAAGAGGCACAATTTTAGTTGTTCAAACGCACCCTAGCAGCCGATTGATGGGGTATTTGTAAGTCAATTTTATAAACTGTCATAATTTATTAATATTGGTTTGATCCGAGTTTGTTTCTATAGTATTTTACCTGTTTGAGATTATTTTATGTAAACATATTTGTGTTCATCTTTGCTTAATATTCTAACTATTATTTTGTACTTTTATTTACTTAATCAAAGGTTTAGGAAATTGTGCCTAGGGTTTAGTTTCTTTTTTTCCTAATTGATAAGTAGGACTCTCTTATGATAGAGAGAGATCTACTAGGCGAAGGATTTCCATAGAGACGGATCTCTAATTTTTATAGAGTGAACTATAGCTATAGAAGGCTAGAATGAGAGCTTTCCTGAAATCTATAAATGAATGTGTATGGTTGACTATGGTCAACGGTGGGAGTACACATTTTGTTAGTTTTTATAATTGGCAAATTTGTGAGAAAGCAAAGTCTTTTATGATGAAATTTTTTTAGATCTATTGTAAAGATTAATTCTATTTTAGTACAACCATTTTCCATTTGACAATCAATATTAGAGCTATTTTAGTTTGAGAAATATGTTGCAAAAATTCTTTTAGATATTCATTCGAACGAGATTTACTTCCAATTAAATGGAATTTTCTAGAGAGCAACATACTTCGAATGTGGGAAATATATTCTATCAGAATTTTTCAGATAGCAACATATTTCTAACGTAAGAAAGATGTTTGAACGAGATTTTCTAAAGAGTAAAATATTTCCAACGTGAGAAGGGTGTTCGAACAAGATATGCTCGGAACATTCGGACGTTCAAATGAGATTTAACTTGTTCAAATGGAGTGAAGAAGATTCCTTTTTTCAGTTTGAGTTCTCTAGATTTAGGCCTTTTTGGAGAAAGTCTTGAGGAAAGAAGATTAGCATTCCTAGAGGCTGTTGAAAATATTTAGGAGAGAAAAAAAGAAAGTTGGAACAATTGAATAGTAAGGTTCTTATACCACATTTTGATGAAGCTCTACTAGATTTAAGATTGTGTTTCATATTGCATTATGGGTCACAAAGACAGGTCTTTAATTTTATGGGTTAACTAAGGTTGGGTATCAAGCATGGAAAGCAATGTATCGAGAGAGAGAGTTAAGTAAATTACTTCAGAGATAATGGTCGGTTTTAATAGATGGTTTGTAAGTGTTCTTTTTTTTTGAGAGAGAAAAGACCATAGTCATATCATATAATCATAATAAACCAAGGTACAAAGGTGGGACTCTCTCGACCAAAGAGATCTTTTCTAGCAGAACAATTGAAGCTAATTTGTGCACAATTAAATTATTTGCACGACTAGTATACATTACAGTAAGAGTAGGAATAAGATGTATCCACCTTTAGTATTGAAGGATCCAGGGCCGTATGGACCAAGGAACTTCATCTTCCTGCATTTGATTGCAAGCATTTGCTACCATAAGACAATCCGTGAAGACAATAATCGGAGTGTCAACAGCTAGATCGTGAATGTGGATAAGAGCTACGAGGAGAGCATGAGCTTCACCTTCCATAGCTGAAAAACTATTAGAAAGGTAAGCTTGCTGTTGATAAGAGCAAGACACATCAAGGCGAAGAAAGACAGCAATGCCTTCGTCAGTAGCCTGCCGCTAAATTGCATCCGTCCAACATAGAGCATAGTTGTCAAGATGGAGATTTGCATCCAGAGAGGACGTAATCTGTCCAACTTGAGCAGAATAAGGTTACGGCGGTGTAGGAGAAACAAGGCAGAAGCTTTTAATTTGTTTCACAACATGCTGAGGAGAGATCTGTGGAGCTAGATCAAGAATTTCTATGCAACGTGTTTTCCACATAAACCATAGAGTAGTGAATAGAAAAGGAAAATCACCTGAACCTCTGGACTCCAAAATACTTTGCAACCAGTGAATCTCAGAGGTGATGCCATTTGGCCATTGGCATTCAACTCCAAACCAAATTAGTTTGACAAATGGGCAATAGAAAAATAGATGAGTTGCAATTTCAAATTTAGTAGAACAATGATGACAAGCAACGTCTAGATCTAAAAAACGGTGATATAAAACCTCCTTTGTTGAAAGAGCATCAGATAAGCATCTCCAAATAAATGTCAAGACACGAGGTAACAAGTTTTGTCTTCCATACTACTTTCCAAGTGGGGTTTAAAGAGAAGGTCAACATTGATTCCCGGGCAAGTAGGTGATATGCCGCTAGTGGAAAATTTTCTAGAATTTGTTATGGTCTAGATGATTTTATCTCGCTGATTTAATTGATCCAATATAAGTGGGATATCCACAATACGATCAGCCAAAGTTAAAGGAAAATGTGATATAGTAGGCTCCGATTCCAGCAACCCAATAGGGAGATGAGATCTGTAAATGTTTTGTAATCATTGATTACTATAATGCTTAATTTTATGCGAGAGAAGGGATCTGCTACTTTCACCCTTATTTGATAATGAGCGTTTCTACGTTAAAAATATTATATTTGAATGTGTTCTTGCATTTCCTATTTTAGCTATTGTTTGGCATCTAATTAAGAAAACATTTTCTAGCAAGTAAATAAATATTTTTATTTGATATCAAATCGAGACTCTCACCTTAGAGAGAGATTCTCTAAAAGATGGAATTTCCTACAGAAGAATTGCCTAATGTTAGATCTTCATTGTTCAATGGATCAATTTATCCCTACTAGAAAGCTCATTGTTCAATGGATCAATTTATCCCTACTAGAAAGCTAGATGCAAGCATTTTTAAATCGATTAGTGAACGTATTTGACATTATTGTTCTTCATAGTTATAATTCTTCTACTATTATTGATAACAATAGAAATGTTATTAAAAATCTTATTTCTGAGTATGTAAAGATTGATTATGAAAACTTTAGTTTTAATAGAAACACAATTAACGTTATTTTCAATAGGCTTACTCTTAACGAATTTCATTGTATATGTACTTATAAGATAGCCAAGGATGCAAGGGATAACCTTGAGACTACCTATCATGAGGGGACTCCCTTTATTAAACTTTCAAAACTTCAAAGGCTAACTACTAGCTTTTAGACTCTCCGTATGATAAGGATAAAAACTTTGGTGATGTTTTTGCCAAACAATCTTATATTGTTAATTAATCTAGTTTTAACTTTGATGAGCAAATACCCAAGAGTAAAATAGTGAAAAAGATCATTAGATCTCTTTCTCAAAGAATTCAGGCAAAAGTGATTGCTATAGAAGATAACAAATATGTTGACTCTCTTAGAGTTAAATAACTTGTAGCAAAGACCTATAAGACTACCCTTCGACCGAACAAATTAAAAGGGTAAAAGATTTGCGTTATCATTTATCAAGAGGGATGATGATGAATTTGAAGACATTGGTCCTAAGATGATGGAGCTCATGAAAAATCTCAAAGAAAATTTAAAAAATTCGAGAGCTTCCATGAGCAATAAGCCTAAGACGAAAATTTAAGTAAAGAATAAAAATTCTAGTGAATCTCCCACTTTCCCTATCACTACAGGCTTACAATCTAAGAGCAAAAGTTAACCGAGAGAGGTTCAATATTATAATTGCCCAGGTTATGGTCACTTTGCTAATGAGTGTATCAATCATAAGTAAAGAAAAAAAATTGTAAGCCACTTGAGATGATAGAGATGAATTGATAGGCTCTGATACCAATTGATAGGCTCTGATACTAAATTGATGAAATCTGGAACCAAAGATAGGCTACGTTAAGATTCCTTCAAGATTTATTATAGGAATTAGTCCGCACAATCGTGGGAAAATATTGGTTAGATATTCCTCGGTAGTCATAAAATTACAAAACCAACTAGGTTGGATTCGTAACTTCCTGATCTACAACTTTAGTATTTATGCCCTTCACAGATTCAAACGGTAGCAGAGACGAAAACACGGAATAATGTGGGTGATGGTGGTGGTGACAGGTGAAGTGGATGTTAGGGTTATGGATGGGTATGGAGATGAGGGTGGATTGTGAAAGTGATTAAGGGAAGTAGACGAGGGGAACGAAGTGGTCGAAATCCCAAAGAAGAGGAGTGGCTCGATAGTCGAGGGAGATTAGAAGCGAGGAGAAACCTTGCCAACGGTATAGATGTGCAAGGATGGTGAAGAGGGAGGAGGGAGAAGTCTAAAGAGAAGATAGGAGGTAAGAAATTAATAATCTAATAGCATAATAAAGTTGGCTGCCATCCACATATTTATAGAGGCTAGCCAACAAGTCCTAAAATAAAATGAAACCCTAATTCTAAAGGATTCCCGTTAATCGTGTTCAAACGCCCTCGATCGCGTTTAAACACACTCAAAAAACCCCTTCTAATAAAGTTCTGCCAAGTAGTCCAATAATCTAGTTAATAACTCGATAACATACTCCATTTATAATACCCATCCATATCCAATAATGATTAACATATACTCCATACATCAACCTATCGTCATATAACTAATAAAGTTCTAAGAATTCACTAATCCATCATACTTGATAATTAAAATACATAAACCTCATTTAGATACATCCATAAAGTATCGTCCAAGAACTAATAAGCTACTAAAATCAATCTCCCAAATTATTCATACTATTATGATCTGATCTATCAATAAAACAGCCAAAACTAATTTATTCATATAGGTAACCGAACGCCCAAGAATCAGAATTATCAACCTTAATAACCTATCTTTTCTTTTATTTTAAAACAATTTATATCCTCAATTTTCTACTTCATTAAAAATTAACATTTCACAAATTATAATAGAATTAACAGTCATATAATCATCAACTCCCAATCAAATATCTTTATCTTAAAACTCAAATGCCAACCGGTAAATCATTACAACTATTAAAGTCAATCTCATCATTCTACAAGGCTCGCTCAATAATCTCTAATAATAATTTAATACATAAGTCAAATGTTATATAAATGCCAATATAGTCACTTTCTATACATCACTATCTATTGCCGAGCAACATGATGAACATCCATCAATATACTATATATGAAAGATCATAGTCCTCTATATTCCTTTCATTATCGCCTTATGAAGCAATTAGTTTAACTTCCAAATCATCTATCGATCATTATGCATAATCATATCTGTCATATACTCTACATATAATTCAATCTAAATACCTCTCTTGTTGTATCATCACGAAAATATCATAACACTCAATTTAATATCCATGACAAAAAAATTCTCATCTCTCATTTCTAATAACTAAATCATTTAAACCTGGTAATTCCTCAAAGTTTCAACTTAATATTCTATTACATATACTCCTCCGAACAAAGTCCACCACATATACTAAATAATTTAGTCTTATAGTACTGTTCAAAATTATTCTATAATGTCATCAGTACCACATAATAATCATAATGAAATATAAATCTACATATTTTCGACTCAAATCCAATACTATCAAAAACACACAATCAACATGCTATAATATTCTTACCCTCTAAATCGATGTCAAAAATAAATCGGTAACACATTTTTCACTGTCATACAAGGTATATCAACAATGCTACCATCTTAGCAAATTACTTTCACCCTATATAGTTCATCACATTCTCATTCTTATCCTCTCTATCTAATCATATTCATATAATTAGTAATTTCTAAACTAAACCTACTTTCATATCATCTAGAAATATATATTAAGTCTTAGCTACTAAAATTATTTATAATCTAATAACTGTATCCATGTCATATTTACTATGCTCATTACCCTATTTAGTAATCATTAACTTAAAGATTTAAACGAGACGTTAATTCTCTAGTATTATTATTGGACAAAGATATTCCTATTGAATCATCCATCTTGTCAGTACGATCAAAATATTATACTTACTAACACAAGTATCTTGCAAACATAATTTATTATACTAGTCATCCCAAAAATTCTTTTCCATATACAATCTACAATCATCTATATTACTTCACCTAATATCTTTTCCACTATACCAAATCATCACATACCTTGCTCATCCATCCACAATCAATAATTATAACCCTCATAAAAATCAAAATAGTCTCTCTGCGCATATATGTCACGCCCCCGCCCGGCACTGGCACGTGCACGCCCACGCGCACACATGGCACGCGCGGCGCACGTGATAGGACTGGCGGGGTCTGTCACGCATAGTGAAAAAAAACCCTAGACACAAGTATGTATCTAAATACTAGGCAATGATATCACTCGTTTGCTTAAGTAAAAGTCCGTAGAAATATTAGGAACGAAAGCAGAGATGAACGCCAAGATTTTAATGTGGAAAAATCCAAACGGGAAAAAAATCATGGATTCAAACTCGGATCAAAACCAATCACTAGAATAGTAGCAATTACAAGACTGACTCACAAAACAACCCGTCGATACAAACGACTTTGTTCTTCTCAGTCTTGCTTGCTAGAACCCACGATTCACTACTTCTCGTGATTAAAGTCCAACCTCAGTAACCCTCGAGATTGATCTTTCGTCTAGATAGCCCTTAAGACGAAAGATTAGGTTTTGTAGATGAGTGGAACCTTGATAGTTGAAGAATCGATACAGCCTCAAGAAGTCTCCTTCAATAATGCTTCTTCAACCACCCTCAAGATAGGACATCACAATCCTTATATATGATCTTATTCGTACTCACGAAAGTCCAATTTTATCAAACTTCGTTGGTGCGTTCGAATGCGGCCTGGGTGCGTTCGAACGACATGACTTGAACTCAGGTGCGTTCGAACGGGCCCGAGTGTGTTCGAACGCGACAACTTGAATTCTTCAAGTTGCGCTCGAACGCGTTTGTGAATGCAGCTCTCGGTCTGTGTGAACACGTACCCGCATTCGAATGCGTTTATGAATGCGGCTCTCTGTCTGTGTGAACGTAGTGCTCGCGTTCGAACGCGTTTGTGAACGCGGCTCTCTGTCTATGTGAACGCAGTGCCCGCGTTCGAACGCGTTTGTGAACGCGGCTCTCTGTCTGTGTGAACGTAGATTCCGCGTTCGAACACGTTTGTGAACGCGGTGTGAACTGGACGGCTTTTCTCCAATAATCTTACAATTCTTCAAACCAGAGATATTCTAGACTTCTGTAAAGCTCATATACATGAAAAAAATATACTTAGAATATTTTGTACACAATTGCCAACAAATAAAAACCTAACAATCTCCCCCTTTGACAATTTGTGACAAAACACCTAGGTTACAAGATATTACAAAGACTTCAAATTGAGCAATCAATAAGACTAGAATATTTTGCACATCAATCCTTGTAAATAAACATATACCAATCTAAGATCAAGTGAAAATAACTTGAAATGAATAAACAATTCAAACATAAGTTATCAATGGAGCATAAGTTCAAAAGTACTTAGACATACAAAGTTCACAATTTCTCCAAGCAAAGTTATAAACAAGATTAGAAAGACAGAAAGACTCTAATAAACTCCCCCTATTACCATGCTCCCCCTACACACCTAGACACCTAGACACTCTCCCCCTTTTTGCCACAAATGCCAAAGACTAGGAACTCGGAGGAAACTGACGCTGAAGAATCGTCAACACAGAGTCAAGGACAGTCCCCTAACAAGCTTGCGCAGCTCGTAAATCATTCACGGCTGAATGGAGATCCTGCACTTGAGTACTAAGCTGATCAAAACAATCAGAGTAATGTGGTAACTCCCCCTCAGAGTGAGATGTGTCACCGTCAGAGCTATCATCAGAACTGTCGAGGTGCGATGAGCGACCAACGGCGGAAGAGAACGACTTGAGAGGAGACAACTGGTCGTGAGCTTGACTCCGCTTAAGTGTAATTCGATCCAACAGTTTTTGCGAAGTAAGGGAAGGTTCCGAAGCATCCACACGCACCCCACTCTGAGTGCACAAATTTGTAATATAGATGCCAAATGGTAACCCCTCACGAGGTGCTTCTTTTTGGGTGGCTGTGAGAATCGAGTTATAGATCACCGCAGCCAAATCAACAAAGACTCCAGTTAACATTGCATGAAGAAGGAATGCATGATCCAGACTAATACTGGAATGTCGAGTCTTGGGGTGATGTTGTACAGACAAAACAGGTGAAGCATGCGAGCCACTGGTGTCAGCTTCGCATGCGGCAACATGTTTCCCTTCCAACGTTCCCCTTTGATCAGTACAGTGCCAGCATATTCATCGACATCAGGAAGTGGAGCAGACGTGGGGTACTGGAACTCACCATCAGGAAGATGAAGTTTAGCGCGAATAACATCTGAGTCCAAGTATACAGACACCCACGAACAGTAGAACGAATACAGCGTTCTAAATCCGTGGCATTACAAAAAAATTCCTGAACAACTTCCACATAAGTAGTCTCGCTCATCTAACACATCGATAACCATCATCGCTCAGTAAATATCTATTCTATCCCCAAAGAAGAAAAATTGGAAATGACCACGGGTCGTTCACAGATAACAGGATGGGTCCCAAAATTATGTTTGTATCGCCCGGCAGCCGTTGAAGTAGAAAACTTTGGAGCCGAAGTAGGTGACGATGGCAACCTAAGTTTCTTGGAAACTGCAGCTTTTCTAGGCATTCTTGAGAAAGAAACAAGATGCAAGTTTCAATGTATGCCCAAAGCAAACAAAAAGATAGCAAGAAATAAAAAAAATCCAAGAAACCATGAAGGCCCTAAAAGAAATCCATCATCCACTTGAAAACGATAAGATATCATGTTCAATCACACAAGAAACATCAAGATAGTAACTTTAACATGATCAAAACTCGAAAATGCACGAAATCAATCAAGATCAAGAGACTTAATTGAATAAAAAATAGGAAAATTGATGGATGATCATACCTCGCAAAAGTGAATAAAAACTAAGAAATTCGGCCGAAAGATGCTAGATCTGGAGGAGAACGACCCTTTTAAAGGGTTTGTAGTGAGAAATTTGATGAAAAATACTAGGATCTTTAAGATTTGAGAGGGAGAAAATGAAGGGTTTCTAGGGTTTGGAAGATGGAAGATAAAAACCCTTGGGTTCGGACGCAATATATAAAAAATCCTCGAGTGCGTTCGAACGCACCAGTCTGCGCGTTCGAACGCGCCAGTCACCACGTTCGAACTCAAAAATTTGCGTTAGATAACATGATACAACATAGTAGTCAAACCGCGTTAGATAACATGAAACATTCTTCTTAAATAAACTTTCCTATTTAAACAATGATACAACACAGTAGTCAAACCGACTTAGTATTTCAATTTGCACTTTTCGACTTATTCTCCATAACCGAACAAGAATTTTTCCTCTATTATTTTTTTTATATATAAACCATATAGGTGCAATGATGGCTTTCACACATGAGTAGGCAGCCCTTTTCTTGTAGTACATATTAACAATGTGCAAGAAGATATTCACAAACATCAAAAAAAATTTATTTAATTTCCAAGCAATTTACTGAGTCAAACTAGACTCTAAACAAGATGGCTTTCACACAAACTCATTGTAGCCCTTTTCATTGATCTTTTATGAACACATTTGTGATGACTAAGCATGAGGTCAAATTGTGCAAATCAACATCAATAGTGCGCTATTTAAAAAATAATTCATGATGTCATGCTCACTCAAAAATATACACACGTTATGAGTGCATTAAATTTAGTTTAATTGTCATAGAAGTCGAGAGAGTGAACAAATCAGAAATGATATAATATACTGCAAGATGACAGAATTGACTATCATAACTCATAATCAAGAGAAAAATCATATTTATATGTCAAGAGTATATTATTGAATCTAGGAGTGCATCAATTTTTTTTTATATGACAAAAACTCTCGACAAATCTGAAACTAAAACCAAAGAAAATTTCAGAGTAAAGAAAACCTAAAAAGAAACGAAAAGAAATATTAAAAATGAAACATGCAAACCAAAACACGCAAACCAAAACAAAAAAAAAATCAATCCAAATCACAAATTCCTAAAGAAGTACGAAGATACTGAAATCTCTGTAAATTCAAAGGTTTTGTAAATAGATCACCCAACTGTTTCTCCATCTCAACATGTTCTAGTACTATTATTTTGTCTTCAACTAACTCGCGTATAAAATGATATTGGATATCAATATGTTTTGTACGCGAGTGTTGAACATGATTTTTTGATATATTAATAGTACTCATGTTGTCACAATAAAACACCATAGTATCTTGTTCAATGCCGTAATCTTTGACCATCTGTTTCATCCATAGTAACTAAGAACAACAACTTCCCACTGCAATGTACTCGGCCTCCGCAGTAGATAAAGATATCGAGTTTTGTTTCTTACTGTGCCAAGCAACCAGATTGTTTTCAATATAAAAACATCCACCTGAGGTACTTTTTCTATCATCACATGAACTTGCCCAATCAGAATCTGTGTATCTAGATATGATAGCTCCCGAGTCATATGTAAACCAGATACCTAAGTCAACTGTGCCACCGACATATTTTATAATACGTTTCACAGCAAACAAATGTGTCTCCTTAGGTTCAGACTGAAACCTAGCACACACACCGACACTAAATGCAATGTCAGGTCTACTAGCAGTTAAGTACAAAAGACGACCAATCATGCTCCTATACAGTGTCTGATCAACACTTTTTCCTAAAATATCTTTACCTAGTTTGGTAGGTGTACTCATAGGAGTTTTAGCATGTTTTGCATTTCCTAAACCGAATTTAGTCACAAGATCCTTAGCATACTTGGTTTGAGCGATAAATATCTCTCTTTCCAACTGAGTAATTTGAAGTCCCAAAAAGAACTTCAACTCACCCATCATACTCATTTCAAAATGACTATGCATAAGATCTACAAACTCCTTAGCTAATGATCGACTCGTTGCCCCGAAGACAATGTCATCCACATAAATTTGTGCCACAACTAAACTCTTGTTTGACCGTCTAATGAACAATGTCTTGTCCACTCCCCCTCGAGTGAACCCCGCATCCACTAAAAAAGTGGTCAACTTCTCATACCAAGCTCTTGGAGCTTGTTTTAGCTCGTAGAGGGCCTTTTTCAGTTTAAACACATGAGAAGGAAATTTTTGATCTTCGAACCCTTTCGATTGTTCTACATAAACATCTTTATTCAGAGTACCATTCAAGAAAACACTTTTCACATCCATTTGAAACAATTTAAATTTTAAGTGACAAGAAATAGCAACTAGTATACGAATAGATTCTAATCTAGCAACAGTAGCAAATGTCTCATCAAAATCTATACCCTCAACCTGAGTATATCCCTATGCTACGAGTCTAGCTTTATTTCGAACTATATTGCCATGTTCATCAGTTTTATTCTTGTAAATCTATTTTGTTCCAATGACGTTCACATTCTTAGGTCTAAGAACAAAATACCAAACATCATTCCTAGAAAATTGCTCTAATTCCTCATGCATAGCATTAACCCAAGAATCATCTAACAATGCTTCCTTCACATTTTTAGGTTCAAAAGAAGATGTATAACAAGTAAATGATACCTCACTTTGGATTTGTCGTCTTGTCTTAATTGGTTCATTTACGTCTCCCATCACTTGTGATAGTGGATGATCTGATTTCACTCTGGCAGATGGTTCTGGTACGTTGCAGTCATCTTTGTTCATTTCAACTTTGTCCTCGTCCTGATTCTCAATTTCTAGATCAAGCTCCTTTCATATTTCTTCGTCATATGTATCTGCAGAAACAGAAATAGGAGTAGCTTCAGTTAAATTAGTAGTGGATTCATCTATTATAACATTAGCAGATTCCATAATCGTAGAAGTGTCAAGATTAAATACTCTGTCGGCTCTGCTATTATTCGGATACCCTAAGAAGATGCCTTCATTACTTCTAGTGTCAAATTTAGTCAAATATTCTCGATCACACAAGATATAGCATTTACTACCAAAAACTCGAAAATATTTAACACTAGGTTTCTTACTTTTCCAGATTTCATATGCAGTCAGTTTTTTACCTGGTCTTAGATAAACACGATTTATCACATGTACCGCTGTATTGACCGCCTCTACCCAAAACCTTTGAGAAACCTTTTTAGCGTGAAGCATAACCCTAGCCATTTCCTGCACAACTCGGTTCTTTCTTTCCACAATCCCGTTCTGTTGTGGAGTTATATGAGCTGAAAATTCATGTTGAATACCAAGAGAATTGCAAAATATGGAAAATTTTTCATTTTCAAATTCTCTACCATGATCAGAACGAATCCTAACTAGGGTAATAGATTTTTAATTTTGCAATTTTAAGCATAGTGATTTAAAAACTTCAAAGGTTTTAGACTTCTAACGTAGAAAGGCAACCCAAGTATATCTGGAGTAATCATCGACTATTAAGAATATATAGCGTTTACCTCCAAGACGTTTCATTTTTGTTGGACCCATCAAGTCCATGTGAACTAATTGGAGCACACGGTCAGTGGTAGCTGCATTTAACTTCTTGTGTGAAATCATAGTTTGTTTTCCAATTTGACACGAACCGCACTTTTTTTTGACATTTCTTTCATCTTAGGTATTCCTCTTACCACTTCTTGTTGGGACAGAATAAATAATTCCTTATGATTCACATGTCCAAGACGTTGATGTCAGAGATCTGCAATGTCGAAAGAGGCACTGTTATATTTCAGTTTATGTGACGTTCCAACAACATAGCAATTATCAGATGTTCTAGATTCATAACATATAGCATTACCACCATGATCTAGAATAGTACAATCATTTTTGGAGAATTTTACCTCATAATCTTCATTACAAAATTGACTGATATTCAGAAGATTTGCTTTCAAGCCCTTAACATAAAGGGCATTTTCAAGAATAGGAACCCCTAGAGAACTTATCTTTCCTTTACCTATTACCTTGGATGAATTACCATCTCCGAATGTCACAACTCCCCCTTCATATTTTTCAAGATTAGAAAATAACGATTTGTCACCCGACATATGTCTTGAACAACCACTATCTAAATACCACAAATTAGAATTTAAAGCTTTCAACATTATATGCACAACATAACATTTTAAATCACTTTTCTTGACTCATATGGCCTTTATTTTTATCCCATAAATAAAAGCAGTTCTAGGTTTTTACAAAAATTTGCAATGAGGTCGAATATGCCCTAGAATGCCGCAATCATAGCATGTCGGAACAAACCATTTTCTACTCACTTTTTGTCGAGGAGTGTGACTAAAGTTTAACTTTGGTGCTGTTGACAATTCACAACTTTGTAGATTCACCTTCAGTTTAGAAGCATTTATCCAGGATTGCTTTGTAAATACGGTTGATGACTTCAAATTGAATTCTTTCTAGTTCGATTACCTTGAGTCGTTGAAGTAGTCTAAGATTGCTTTTCTTGAGTTTAAACAACTCCAGGTACATGTCATTATATGCCTTTTGTATTTCAGATTCATCTTCTTCAGCTGGTAACATATCCTGATCATCTGTACTATCAGTATCAACAACAGAATTAATATTGAGTAGAGAAGAGGCAAAAGCAACAAAGTTTTCTTCATCTTTTCTAGAATAATCATCAGATTCATCTGAGTCATCCCAAGTAACTTTCATAGCTTTACCCTTCTTCTTAAGGCGATTAGGGCATTCTTGTGCTATGTGTCCAAAACCAGAACATTCAAAACATCGAACTTTATTCTCAGAATTCTTGTTTTTCTGTTTGACACCGTTGTTGCTCACACATGTGTTCGAACTCGCAGTATTCTTCTTTTTCACAAATGCTTTGCTTTTCTCAAGTTTTTCAGCATTCAACTTGTTTGGCTTTCGAAAGAATTTATTAAACTTTTTGACGAACATAGCCAACATCTCACCATCTAAATCACCTTCATCATCAGACTCCTCTATATTTTGTTCAACTGTGGATAGGGCAATCCCTTTGGACTTCCTTGGTTTTGAAAGACTAGACTCAAATGTTTGTAGATTTCCTACCAATTGTTCAACTTTTATAGAATCGATATCCTTACTTTCCTCAATAGCTGTTGAACAATTGGTAGGAAATCTACAAACATTTGAGTCCAGTCTTTCAAAACCGAGGAAGTCCAAAGGGATTGCCCTATCCACAGTTGAACAAAGTAAAGAGGAGTCTGATGATGAAGGTGATTTAGATGGTGAGATGTTGGCCATGTTCGTCAAAAAGTTTAATAAATTCTTTCGAAAGCCAAACAAGTTGAATGCTGAAAAACTTGAGAAAAGCAAAGCATTTGTGAAAAAGAAGAATACTGCGAGTTCGAACACAGGTGTGAGCAACAACGGTGTCAAACAGAAAAATAAGAATTCTGAGAATAAAGTTCGATGTTTTGAATGTTCTGGTTTTGGACACATAGCACAAGAATGCCCTAATCGCCTTAAGAAGAAGGGTAAAGCAATGAAAGTTACTTGGGATGACTCAGATGAATCTGATGATGATTCTAGAAACGACAAAGAAAACTTTGTTGCTTTTGCCTCTTCTCTACTCAATATTGATTCCATTGTTGATACTGATAGTACAGATGATCAGGATATATTACCAGCTGAAGAAGATGAATCTGAAATACAAAAGGCATATAATGACCTGTACCTGGAGTCGTTTAAACTCAAGAAAAGCAATCTTAGACTACTTCAACGACTCAAGGTAATCGAACTAGAAAGAATTCAATTTGAAGTCATCAACCGCATTTACAAAGCAATCCTGGATGAATGCTTCTAAACTGAAAGTGAATCTACAAAGTTGTGAATTGTCAATGGCACCAAAGTTAAACTTTAGTCACACTCCTCGACAAAAAGTGAGTAGAAAATGGTTTGTTCCGACATGCTATGATTGCGGCATTCTAGGGCATATTCGACCTCATTGCAAATTTTTGTAAAAACCTAGAACTGCTTTTATTTATGGGATAAAAATAAAGGTCATATGGGTCAAGAAAAGTGATTTAAAATGTTATGTTGTGCATACAGCGTTGAAAGCTTTAAATTCTGATTTATGGTATTTAGATAGTGGCTGTTCAAGACATATGTCGGGTGACAAATCGTTATTTTCTAATCTTGAAAAACATGAAGGGGGAGTTGTGACATTCGGAGATGGTAATTCATCCATGGTAATAGGTAAAGGAAAGGTAAGTTCTCCGGGGGTTCCTATTCTTGAAAATGACTTTTATGTTAAGGGATTGAAAAGCAAATCTTCTCAGTATCAGTCAATTTTGTGATGAAGATTATGAGGTAAAATTCTCCAAAAATGATTGTACTATTCTAGATCATGGTGGTAATGTTATATGTTATGGATCTAGAACATCTGATAATTGCTATGTTGTTGGAACGTCACATAAACTGAAATGTAACAGTGCCTCTTTTAACATTACAGATCTTTGGCATCAACTTATTGGACATGTGAATCACAAGGAATTATTTACTCTGTCCAAACCAGAAGTGGTAAGAGGAATACCTAAGATGAAAAAATGTTAAAAAGAGTGTGCGGTTCATGTCAAATTGGAAAATAAATTCGGATCTCACACAAGAAGGTAAATGCAGCTACCATCGACCGTGTGCTTCAATTAGTTCACATGGACTTGATGGGTCCAACAAAAACGGAGAGTCTTGGAGGTAAACGCTATATATTCTTAATAGTCGATGATTACTCCAGATATACCTGGGTTGCCTTTCTATGTGAGAAGTCTGAAACCTTTGAAGTTTTTAAATCACTATGCTTAAAATTGTAGAATGAAAAATCTACAACCCTAGTTAGGATTCGTTCTGATCATGGTAGAGAATTTGAAAGCGAAAATTTTTCTATATTTTGTGATTCTCTTGGTATTCAACATGAGTTTTCAACTCCTATAACTCCACAACATAACGGAATTGTTGAAAGAAAGAACCGAGTTATGCAGGAAATGGCTAGGGTTATGCTTCACGCTAAACAGGTTACTCAAAGGTTTTGGGCGGAGGCGGTCAATATAGCGGTACATGTGATAAATCATGTTTATCTAAGACCAAATACATATGACGAAGAAATAGGAAGGAGCTTGATCTGGAAATTGAAAATCAGGACGAGGACAAAGTTGAAATGAACAA
This sequence comes from Typha latifolia, assembly GCF_019914945.1. Lineage (NCBI taxonomy): Eukaryota > Viridiplantae > Streptophyta > Magnoliopsida > Poales > Typhaceae > Typha > Typha latifolia. The sequence goes on from NC_133097.1 coordinate 1,674,425, forward strand.
AGATGACTGCAACGTACCGGAACCATCTACCAGAGTGAAATCAAATCATCCACTTTCACAAGTGATCGGAGACGTGAATGAACCAATTAAGACAAGACAACAAATCCAAAGTGAGATATCATTTACTTATTATACATCTTCTTTTGAACCTAAAAATGTGAAGGAAGCATTGCTAGACGATTCTTGGGTTAATGCTATGCATGAGGAATTAGAGCAATTTTCTAGGAATGATGTTTGGTATTTAGTTCATAGACCTAAGAATGTGAACGTCATTGGAACAAAATAGATTTACAAGAATAAAAGTGATAAACATGGCAATATAGTTTGAAATAAAGCTAGACTCGTAGCACAGGGATATACTCAGGTTGAGGGTATAGATTTTGATGAGACATTTGCTACTGTTGCTAGATTAGAATCTATTCATATACTGCTTGCTATTGCTTGTCACTTAAAATTTAAATTGTTTCAAATGGATGTGAAAAATGCTTTCTTGAATGGTACTCTGATGAGTATGTTTATGTGGAACAACCAAAAGGGTTCGAAGATCAAAATTTCTTTCTCATGTGTTTAAACTGAAGAAGGCCCTCTACGGGCTAAAACAAGCTCCAAGAGCTTGGTATGAGAAGTTGACCACTTTTTTAGTGGATGCGGGGTTCACTCGAGGGGGCGTGGACAAGACATTGTTCATTAGATGGTCGAACAAGAGTTTAGTTGTGGCTCAAATATATGTGGATGACATTGTCTTCAGGGCAACGAGTCAATCATTAGCTAAGGAGTTTGCAGATCTTATGCATAGTCATTTTGAGATGAGCATGATGGGTGAGTTAAAGTTATTTTTAGGACTTCAAATTACTCAATTGGAAAGAGGGATATTTATCGCTCAAACCAAGTATGTTAAGGATCTTGTGTGCTAGAACTCCTATGAGTACAACTGCCAAACTTGATAAGGATGTTTCAGGAAAAAGTGTTGATCAGACACTATATAGGAGCGTGATTGGTAGTCTTTTGTACTTAACTACTAGTAGACCAGACATTGCATTTAGTGTCGATGTGTGTGCTAGGTTTAGTCTGAACCTAAGGAGACAAATTTGTTTGCTGTGAAACGTATTATAAAATATGTTGGTGGCATAGTTGACTTAGGTATCTGGTTTACATATGACTCGGGAGCTATCATATCTGGATACACGGATTCTGATTGGGCAGGTTCATGTGATGATAGAAAAAGTACCTCAGGTGGATGTTTTTATATTGGAAACAATCTGGTTGCTTGGCACAGTAAGAAACAAAACTCGATATCTTTATCTACTGTGGAAGCCGAGTACATTGCAGTAGGAAGTTATTATTCTCAGTTACTATGGATGAAACAGATGGTCAAAGATTACGGCATTGAACAAGATACTATGGTGCTTTATTGTGACAACATGAGTGCTATTAATATATCGAAAAATCCTGTTCAACACTCGCGTACAAAACATATTGATATCCGACATAATTTTATACGCGAGTTAGTTGAAGATAAAATAATAGCACTCGAACATATTGAGACGGAGAAATAATTGGGTGATCTTTTTACAAAACCTTTGGATTTACAGAGATTTGAGTATCTTCGTACTTCTTTAGGGATTTGTGCTTTGGATTGATTTTTTTTTTGGTTTGGTTTGCGTGTTTCATTTTTATTATTTCTTTTTGTTTCTTTTTAGGTTTTTTTACTCTAAACTTTTCTTTGTTTTAGTTTCAGATTGGTCAAGAGTTTTTGTCATAAAAAAAAATTTTGATGCACTTCTAGACTCAATAATATACTCTTGACATATAAATATGATTTTTCTCTTGATTATGAGTTATGATAGTCAATTTTGTCATCTTGCAGTATATTGTATCCTTTCTGATTTGTTCACTCTCTCGACTATTATGATAATTAAACTAAATTTAATGCGCTCATAACGTGTGTATATTTTTGAGTGAGCATGACATCATAAATTTTTTTTAAATAGCTCACTATTGACGTTGATTTGCACAGTTTGACCTCATGCTTAGTCATCACAAATGTGTTCATAAAAGATCAATGAAAATTGCTACAATGAGTTTGTGTGAAAGCCATCTTGTTTAGAGTCCAGTTTGACTCAGTACATTGCTTGGAAATTAAATTTTTTTTTTTGATGTTTGTGAATATCTTCTTGCACATTGTTTGATATATACTACAATAAAAGGGCTATATACTCATGTGTGAAAGCCATCATTGCAAATATATGGTTTATGTATAAAATAAAATAATACAGGAAAAATTCTTGTTCGGTTATGGAGAATAAGTCGAAAAGTGCAAATTGAAATACTAAGTCGGTTTGACTACTGTGTTGTATCATTGTTTAAATAGGAAAGTTTATTTAAGAAGAATGTTTAATGTTATCTATGCTCACCTTGCATATGTATATTGTTATGATCAATCAAGATTAATTTAATTTTGAGTGATGCATTAGAATTGATTATAATATGCTTTTGATGATTTGATTGATTTGTGTATGACTTATTTCATTTGATTGCCATATTCTATGTCTTGACTCTATTTTGAATTTCTAGAAGTGCATCTCCAAAAATATTTTTTGATTTTTTTCTTAGAATTTTTATTTTAAAAACAAGGGGCGTTCGAACGCAAATTTTTGAGTTTAAACGCGGTGACTGGCGCGTTCGAACGCGCAGACTGGTGCGTTCGAACGCACTTGAGGATTCTTTATATATTGCGTCTGATCCCAAGGGTTTTTATCTTCCATCTTTCAAACCCTAGAAACCCTTCATTTTCTCCCTCTCAAATCTTTAAGATCTTGGTATTTTTTATCAAATTTCTCACTACAAACCCTTTTAAAGGGTCGTTCTCCTTTGAATCTAGCATCTTTCGGTCGAATTTCATAGTTTTTCTTCACTTTTGCGAGGTATGATCATCCATCAATTTTTCTATTTTTTATTCAATTAAGTCTCTTGATCTTGATTGATTTCGTGCGTTTTCGAGTTTTGATCACGTTAAAGTTACTATCTTGATGTTTCTTGTGTGATTGAACGTGATATCTTAACGTTTTCAAGTGGATGATGGATTTCATTTACGGCCTTCATGGTTTCTTGAATTTTTTTTATTTCTTGCTATCTTTTTGTTTGCTTTGGGCATGTATTGAATCTTGCATCTTGTTTCTTTCTCAAGAATGCCTAGAAAAGCTGCAGTTTCCAAGAAACCTAGGCCGCCTTCCTCACCTACTTCGGCTCCCAAGTTTTCGACATCTACGGCTGCGGGGCGTTACAAACACAATTTTGGCACTCGACCTGTTATTTGTGAACAGCCCGTGGTCATTTCTGATTTTTCTGCCTTGGGGATCGAACAGATCTTTACTGAGCGAGGATGGTTATCCGTGTGTCGGATGAGCGGGGCTGCATATGTGGAAGTGGTTAGGGAATTTTTCAGTAATGCCACGGTTTTAGAACGATGTATATGTTCTACTGTCCGTGGGGTTTCGATCTACTTGGACTCCGATGTTATTCGTGCAGAACTCCAACTTTCTGATGGTGAGGTACAGTATCCGTCGTCTGCTCCACTCCCTGATGTCAATGAATTTGCTGGTACTGTGTTAATTAAAGGGGAACGTTGGAAGGGCAATATGATGTCTCATGCGAAACTATCATCAGTGGCTCGCATGCTCCACCTGCTTTGTCTATACAACATCACCCCAAGACTTGCCATTCCAGTATTAGTCCTGATCGTGCCTTCCTCCTTCGTGCGATGTTGTTGGGAGTTTCTATTGATTTGGCTGCGGTAATCTACGATTCCATTCTAATAGCTGCATAGAAAGAAGCGCCCCGTGAAGGGTTGCAGTTTGGCATATTTATTATAAATTTGTGTGCACTCAGAGTAGGGTGCGCGTGGATGCCACGGAACCTTTTCTTACTTCGCAAAAACCGTTGGATTGGATTACTCTTAAGCGGAGTCAAGCTCATGATTAGTCGTCTCCTCTCAAGCCGCCCTCTTTCGCCGCTGGACGTTCTGCACACCTTGATATTTCTGACGACAGTTCGGATGATGACTCATCTCACACTGAGGGAGAGTTACCACAGTTCTCTGACCATTTCGATCAGCTTAGCACTCAGGTGCAAGACCTCCATTCGATCGTGAATGATTTACGAGCTGAGCAAGCACGTCAGGGGACCGTTCTCGACTCTGTCTTGTCGATTCTTCATCGTCAGTTCCCTCTGAGTTCCTAGGCTTTGGCATTTGTGCCAAAAAGGGGGAGAGTGAGTGTGAGTTTAGGAGTTTACTGGTATAGGGGGAGTAATGACATAGGGAGAGTTTACTAGGTTCTGTTTACTACTTAAATACCTTTGCGTGAATACTTGTGAACTTTGTTTGCTTGAGTACTTGTGAACTGCTTGCTTGATAATTTGTGTTTGGATGATAATTTGTGTTTACTAGGTTCATTTCAAGTTATTTTCACTTGATCTTGGTTTCGTATATTTTTATTTGCAGGGATTGATGTGCTAAAAGTACTAAACTTGTTGAATGCTCATTTTTGAATTCTTTGTAATATGTTGTAAACTAGATGTTTTGTCACAAATTGCCAAAGGGGGAGATTGTTAGGATTTTAATTATTGGCAATTGTGTACAAAATATTCTAAGTGTATTTTTACATGTATATGAGCTTTATACAAGTCTAGAATATCTCTGGTTTGAAGAATTGTAAAATTATTGGAGAAAAGCTGTTGAGTTCACACCGCGTTCGAACGCGGTGCGTTCACAAATGCGTTTGAACGCGGGTACTACGTTCACATAGACCGAGAGTTGCGTTCACAAACGCGTTCGAACGCGGGTACTGCGTTCACACAGACCGAGAGCTGCATTCACAAACGCGTTCGAATGCAACCTGAAGAATCCAAGTTGTCGCGTTCGAACGCACTCGGGCCCGTTTGAACGCACCTGAGATCAAGTCATGCCGTTCGAACGTACCCGGGCCGTGTTCGAACGCATCAACGAAGTTTGATAAAATTGGACTTTCGTGAGTACGGATAAGACTTGGATTTGGCTCTATCTTGGAGATCATATATAAGGATTGTGATGCCCTATCTCTAGGGTGGTTGAAGAAGCATTATTGAAGGAGACTTCTTAAGGCTACATCGGTTCTTCAACTAACAAGGTTCCACTCATCATTAAAAAGTTAATCTTTCATCTTAAAGGTTATCTAGATGAAAGATCAATCTCGAGGGTTACTGAGGTTGGACTTCAATCATGAGAAGTAGTGAATCGTGGGTTCTAGCGAGCAAGACTGAGAAGAACAAAGTCGTTTGGATCGATGGGTTGTTTTGTGAGTCAGTCTTGTAGCTCCTACTATTATAGTGATTGGTTTTGATCCGAGTTTGGATTCATGGTTTTTTCCCGTTTGGGTTTTTCCACGTTAAAATCTTGGCGTTCATCTCTGCTTTCGTTCTTAATATTTCTACGGACTTTTACTTAAGCAAACGAGTGATATCATTACCTAGTATTTAGGTTCATACTTGTGTCTAGGGGTTTTTCATGAATGTTTCATCAATAATATATAAATGAAAAATAGATAACATGTCATGACTGATAAATTATATAATCCTCGACAATGAATAAACAAATCTCCATGTTATACTATCATCATAACTCTCTCTCAAATATGACACATGATGCATGCCGACCATAACGATGCTATGATATCAAATACAACCATATATGATGTATATTGACTACTCGGTAATCAGGAAATCAAATGATAATAAAATCATATGCATTTCTCAACATCTCAGTGATCAATGTCAGCTCTATATATCATCATCATACTAGACTATTATGCACAGTTAACACCCGGTACCCAGCTCAACATCATGCCTGAAGGCTCCGAGCATACTCTGCTATCTGCAAGGAGTATCTCAAATATAACCATACCCTGCCATCCGCTAGGGTATCAACATCCATCCAGACCGGGCACCCACATAGTTGATAGAAATCTCGTGAGGATAACTCGCCACATATGCCATAGCGAACGACATATGTCCGATTGTCTGTGCGCATAAACTCAACTGACCTCAGAGATGGGCCACGAGATATCGCATATCAGCGATCATAATCATTACTCCAAGTCATCCCTAACCCGGCGCCTACTCGGGTATCCTCACGCTTTCTATCAACTATCCTATCAATCACATTCCATGCTTCCCTTCTAAATGCCAGATCACATGTATATATCCAGTATGATAATGAGTCAATGCATAACAGGAATTTAGGTGGTAAGGAAGTCAAGAGGAAAATAATGCAATGCAGTCTCCGACCATGTATCTAACATATGCATACTGCTGCTAGTTTGTCACACGCACACTCATACTAGAAGATCATCTTCATATAAAATCATAACAATATAATCATCTCTAATCATCTGTATTTATCATCATCATACTCATATCCAAGATCAACCTAATTTTATGTATGATAAAAATATGCTCGACTATAATCATCTCTAGATAAAGTCATATAATCATGCTAGAGTCCAAAATATGCATGTACATAATATATAATATAACCTAATTTGAGAAAGGCGTCTAGGGGATAAGACTACTCACAGTCTGATTAGAAGACCCAATACACATATCCCTCACGTCCATCGATCAATCATCACAAATTACTAGCAAGGTCCACGGGGTCTCAAATAAGGGGTTCAGAAACTGAAAATGTTTATGAAAAACCCCTAAACACAAGTATGTATCTAAATACTAGGCAATGATATCAACCCGTTCGCTTAAGTAAAAGTCCGAAGAAATATTAAGAACAAAAGCAGAGATGAACACTAAGATTTTAACGTGGAAAAATCCAAACGGGAAAAAACTACGGATCCAAACTCGGATCAAAACCAATCACTAGAATAGTAGTAGTTACAAGACTGACTCACAAAACAACTCATCGATCCAAACGACTTTGTTCCTCTCAGTCTTGCTCGCTAGAACCCACGATTCACTGCTTCTCGTGATTGAAGTCCAACCTCAGTAGCCCTCGAGATTGATCTTTCGTCTAGATAGCCCTTAAGACGAAAGATTAAGTTTTGTAAATGAGTGGAATCTTGTTAGTTGAAGAACCGATGTAGCCTCAAGAAGTCTCCTTCAATAATGCTTCTTCAACCACCCTAGAGATAGGGCATCACAATCCTTATATATGATCTCCAAGATAGAGCCAAATCCAAGTCTTATCCGAACTCACGAGAATGACTTGATCTCAGGTGCGTTCGAACGGGCTCGAGTGCGTTCGAACGCGACAATTTAAATTCTTCAGGTTGCGTTCGAACGCATTTGTGAACGCAGCTCTTGGTCTGTGTCAACACAGTACCCACATTTGAACGCGTTTGTAAACGCAGCTCTCGACCTGTGTGAATGCAAGTACCCGCGTTTGAATGCGTTTGTGAATGCAACTCTCGGTCTATGTGAACGCAAGTACCCGCATTCGAACGCGTTTGTGAACACAGCTCTCGGTCTATGTGAACGCAAGTACTTGCGTTCGAACGCGTTTATGAACGCAGCTCTCGATCTATGTGAACGCAAGTACCCGCGTTTGAACGAATTTGTTAACGTAGCTCTCGGTCTGTGTGAACGCAAGTACCCGCGTTCAAACGCGTTTGTGAACGCGGTGTGAACTCAACAGCTTTTCTCCAATAATCTTGTAATTCTTCAAACCAGAGATATTCTAGACTTGTATAAAGCTCATATACATGTAAAAATATACTTAGAATATTTTGTACACAATTGCCAATAATTAAAAACCTAACAATCTCCCCCTTTGGCAATTTGTGACAAAACATCTAGTTTACAAGATATTACAAAGAATTCAAAATGAGCATTCAACAAGTCTAGTACTTTTAGCACATCAATCCCCTGACGAGCTTGCTAAGCTAGTAAATCATTAACGACCGAATGGAGATCCTGCACTTGGGTGCTAAGCTGATCGAAACGGTCAGAGAACTGTGGTAACTCCCCCTCAGTGTGAGATGAGTCATCGTCATAACTGTCATCAGAAATGTCAAGGTGTGATGAACGTCCAACGGCGAAAGAAGAGGACGGCTTGAGAGGAGATGACTGATCATGAGCTTGACTCGCTTAAGAGTTATCCGATCCAACAGTTTTTGCGAAGTAAGGGAAGGTTCCGAGGCATCCACTTGCACCCCACTCTGAGTGCACAAATTGGTAAATAAATATGCCAAACGGCAACCCTTCACGAGGCGCTACTTTCTGTGCAGCTGTTAGAATGGAATCGTAGATCATCGCAATCAAATCAATAGAAACTCCCAAGAACATCGCATGAAGGAGGAAGGCACGATCTGGACTAATACTGGAATGTTGAGTCTTGGGGGTGACGTTGTACAGACAAAGCAGGTGAAGCATGCGAGCCACTGATGTTAGTTTTGCATGAGGCATCATGTTTCCCTTCCAACATTTCCCTTTGATTAACACAGTACCAGCATATTCGTTGACATTATGAAGTGGAGCAGACGATGGATACTGGAAATCACCGTTAGGAAGTTGGAGTTCAGCACGAATAACATTGGAGTCCGAGTATATCGAAACCCTACAGATAGTAGAATTAAAATTTAAATTGTTTCAAATGGATGTTAAAAGTGCTTTCTTGAATGATAGTATCCTAAATGAAGATGTTTTTGTAGAACAACCTAAGGGTTTCGAAGATCATAAATTTCCTTCTCATGTTTTTAAATTGAAAAAGGCTCTTTACGGGCTAAAACAAGCTCCAAGAGCTTGGTATGAGAAGTTGACCACTATTTTAGTGAATGCGGGGTTCACTCAAGAGGGATTGGACAAGACATTGTTCATTAGACGTGAGAACAAGAGTTTAGTTGTGGCACAAATATATATGGATGACATTGTCTTCGGGGCAACGAGTCAATCTTTAGCTAAGGAGTTGCAGATCTCATGCACATTCATTTTGAGATGAGCATGATGGGTGAGTTGAAGGTCTTTTTGGGACTTCATATTACTCAATTGGAGAGAGAGATTTTTATCGCTCAACCAAGTATGCTAAGGAACTTGAGAACTAAATTTGGGTTAGAAAATGCAAAACATGCTAGAACTCCTATGAGTAGAACTACCAAACTAGGAAAGGACATTTTAGAAAAAAGTGTTGATCAGACACTGTATAAGAGCATGATTGGTAGTCTTTTGTACTTAACTACTAGTATACCAAACATTGCATTTAGCGTCGGTGTGTGTGCTAGGTTTTAGTCTGAACCTAAGGAGACATATTTGTTTGCCGTGAAACGTATCATAAAATATGTCAGTGACATAGTTGATTTGGGTATCTGGTTTACCTATGACTCGGATGCTATTATATTGGGATACACAAATTCTAACCTGAGTGTATCCCTGTGTTACTAGTCTGGCTTTATTTCGAACTATATTGCCATGTTCATCACTTTTATTCTTATATATCTATTTTGTTCCTATTATGTTCACATTCTTAGGTCTAGGAACTAAATACTAAACATCATTCCTAGAAAATTGCTCTAGTTCCTCATGCATAGCATTGACCCAAGAATCATCTAGCAATGCTTCCTTCATATTTTTATGTTCAAAAGAAGATGTATAACAAGTAAATGATACCTCACTTTGGATTTATCGTCTTGTCTTCATTGGTTTATTCACGTCTTTGATCAATTGTGACAGTGGATGATTTAGTTTCACTCTTGCTGATTGTTCTAGTACATTTCGGTCATCTACGTTCATTTCAACCTTGTCCTCGTCTTGTTTCTCAATTGCTAGATCAAGCTCATTTTCAATGTCTTCATTATGTATACCTACAGGAACAAAAATAGGAGTAGCTTCAGTTTTGTCAGCGGTAGATTCATCTATAATAACATTAGCAGATTCCATCACAGTAGAAGGATAATAACCTAGAAAAATAAATAAGCAAATAAATAAAAATAAAATAAATAATAATAATAATAATAATAACCTAGAAAAATAAATATATAAATAAGAGACAAAAAGGAAAAAAAGAAAAATAAAATAAAAAGAAAAAATAAAAATTTGGTGTTGCATGGCACGAGCTCGTGGCATGCAAATTGTGGGCGCATGTTGAGGGCGCCATGTGCGCCCATAACTATCAGCCCGCCGCAGCCAGCCGTTATCACAGTTGCTGTCCTTCCTCTCCTTCACTGCCTCTCTCTCCCCCTCTAAATCTCTCTCCCTCTTTCGGTCTCTCGCTCTCACCTATTCTCTCTCTCTCTCTCTCTATCTTTCTCGTCAACACCGTCCTACCACTGCCGCACCCCCCCCCACACCGCCTCTCTCTCTCCCCTTCTTTATAGGTATCTCTCTAACTCTCTCTAACTCTCTCTAACTCTCTCTAACTCTCTCTCTCTCTCTCTCACTCTCTCTTACCCTCCTCTCTCTCAATCACCTCTCTCTCTCGAGCTCTCTCCTTCTCTCCTTCCCTTGCCGACGCCAGCCTACCGCCACTATTGCTGCCATCGCCACCCCAACCCCCCCTCATCGTCTCTCTCTGTAGCTCTCTCTCTAACTCGCTTATTCTCTGTTTAACTCGCTCATTCCCTCTCTCACTCTCTCTCTCTTACCCAACTCTCTTTCTCTCTCTCTCTATCACCCTTCTCTCTCTCTCCTCGTCGACGGCTTCTCGCTGTCGCCGTCGTCGCCGCCGCACCCCTCACGGCTTCTCGCTGTCGCCGTCGTCGCCGCCGCACCCCTCACCGCCTTCTCTCTCTTTAGTACTCTCTCGCCAATTGGTTTATTCACGTCTTTGATCAATTGTGATAGTGGATGATTTAGTTTCACTCTTGCTGATTGTTCTAGTACATTTCGGTCATCTACGTTCATTTCAACCTTGTCCTAGTCTTGTTTCTCAATTGCTAGATCAAGCTCATTTTCAATGTCTTCATTATGTATACCTACAGGAACAAAAATAGGAGTAGCTTCAGTTTTGTCAACGGTAGATTCATCTATAATAACATTAGCAGATTCCATCACAGTAGAAGGATAATAACCTAGAAAAATAAATAAGCAAATAAATAAAAATAAAATAAATAATAATAATAATAATAATAACCTAGAAAAATAAATAAATAAATAAGAGACAAAAAGGAAAAAAGAAAAATAAAATAAAAAAGAAAAAATAAAAATTTGGTGTTGCATGGCACGAGCTCGTGGCATGCAAATTGTGGGCGCATGTTGAGGGCGCCAACTATCAGCCCGCCGCAGCCAGCCGTTGCCACAGTTGCTGTCCTTCCTCTCCTTCACTGCCTCTCTCTCCCCCTCTAAATCTCTCTCCCTCTTTCGGTCTCTCGCTCTCACCTATTCTCTCTCTCTCTCTCTCTCTCTCTCTCTCTCTATCTTTCTCGTCAACACCGTCCTACCACTGCCGCACCCCCCCCCACACCGCCTCTCTCTCTCCCCTTCTTTATAGGTATCTCTCTAACTCTCTCTAACTCTCTCTCTCTCTCTCTCTCTCACTCTCTCTTACCCTCCTCTCTCTCAATCACCTCTCTCTCTCTCACGCTCTCTTACCCTCCTCTCTCTCAATCACCTCTCTCTCTCGAGCTCTCTCCTTCTCTCCTTCCCTTGCCGACGCCAGCCTACCGCCACTATTGCTGCCATCGCCACCCCAACCCCCCCTCATCGTCTCTCTCTGTAGCTCTCTCTCTAACTCGCTTATTCTCTGTTTAACTCGCTCATTCCCTCTCTCACTCTCTCTCTCTTACCCAACTCTCTTTCTCTCTCTCTCCTCGCCGACGGCTTCTCGCTGTCGCCGTCGTCGCCGCCGCACCCCTCACCGCCTTCTCTCTCTTTAGTACTCTCTCTCTAACTCTCTCGTTCTCTCTCTCTTACCCTCCTCTCTTTCTCTCTCTCTATCACCTCTCTCTTTCTCTTCTTCTCTCCGCCGCCGTCGTCGCCGCCGCACCCCTCACCACCTTCTCTCTCTTTAGTGCTCTCTCTCGACTCTCTCCATTCTCTCTCTTACCCTCCTCTCTTTCTCTCTCTCTATCACCTCTCTCTTTCTCTTCTTCTTGCCGTCGCCGTTGTCGCCGCTGCACCCCTCACCACCTTCTCTCTTTAGTGCTCTCTCTCTAACTCTCTCATTCTCTCTCTCTTACCCTCCTCTCTCTCACACACACAATCACCTCTCTCTCTCTCGAGTTCTCTTTCCCTTCTCTTACTGACGCCGGCTTGCCGCTGTCGTCGTCGCCGTCGCCGCTGCCACCACCGCAACCTAGGTGAGCCTCCCTCCCTTCCCTTCTCTTCTTCTTCTTCTTCTTCTTCTTCTTTTCCAATACCCCTTTTTCCTCTCTTCATTTTACCTTCTCTAGCAATAAAACACATGTCTAAATTAATTATGTTATTTAGTTAATCTAAATTAGATTTTTAGTTTAATTTTTTTAAGAACAGATATATTTAGTAATTAGTGTAATTTCAGTTAATTATAATTATAAATATTTGTACATAAATATATTTTTAACTTTATATATTTTTATTAGATTAATACATGTCTTTATAATTAGGTATATATATGTACAACTTATTATACATTATTATGCATGTAATATAATAGTAGGCTTACTTAATGTTTATATTACATGATTAAGTAAAGATTATTTTATATGCAACTCTTAATTTGCTTAGTAAGGGTAGTAGTGACAAAATAATTATAGTATAATTATATAATATTATATAATATAGGTGCTTGTATTTTAAATTATATTATTGTGTATGTAGCTCTTTTACGTTTTTTTTTTCAAAAGAGATTGACTATTATATACTTAATATATAATTAACAAACTATGGTTTTATAAATAAATCTACAATTAGAATAATAACACATTAATATTATTATAATTAGATATATCATATAGATCAAATTATTTAATAAAAATAAAAGAAAAAATTTTAAACCTAAGAAATCATCATATGTTATACAAACAGATCTCAATTAGATAAATAACTAATTTTATATTACTTAAACATTTTTAGATTCCAACCCTCTTATTTAAGACCCCATGGACCTTGCTAGTGATTTATGATGATTGATCAATAGACGTGAGGGATACGTTATATTATGTCCTCAACCAAAAATATATCACATGATGAAATTACCATATAACATCACCGAATATAACAATATATCATGTATAACAATTATGATCCAATGATACTAGTCACATCAATGATGATGCATGATGCATGCCAACCACTAGATAATCGTATATGTCAGAGCTAGATATAATCCACATATCTCTTACTATCACAATCATCCGTCTCAACTCTGAATATCATCCACCATGCTAGACTAGAGTACCTAGCCCCAAACTCGATACTCATTATGCCACAAGCTCAGAGCATACCCTACAATACGCTAAGAGTATCTCTAAAGATAAATCATACCCTGCCATACGCTAAGGGTATCTCAGAATAAAGTAATCATACCCTACGCCAATAGTATATCAATAATAGTTGTACATTGTCATATGCTAAGAGTACAACCATCAACCATCACCATACTCTGCCATACGCTAAGAGTATGTCCAATACCATTCCGAACCAGATACCGTTCTAGCCATCACATCATATCACATCACATCAAATACACATATACTTTTATGATTTCCAATACATGATAGATCATATGTATATATCTAGTATTGCAACAGATCATGCAACTTAGGAATTTATGTGGTAAAGAAGCCAAGAGAAAAATGATATAATGCAGACTCCAACCATGTATCTAACACATGCAAACTTCTGCTAGTCCATCGCATGTACACTCATGATAGAGATCATCTCGGTATAAAATTATAATAGTATAATCATCTCCAATCATCTCTATATAAAGTCATATACATGGTTAGATATGTGTGATCTGTTATATTGATTTATTTCGTAATTTCTATAATGCTTTAAGCATATGAGCAGTGCACTTTAAATAAGAGAGTTTGTGCTATCGCCTAAATTTTATAAGGATATCGGATGATGTTGAGTATATTTAGATTAGTGACATTATTTGTCTAGAAAGAGAAGCATGAATTAAGTATTTCTGATGTTCTTAAAATAACTTGTATTTATCGTTCTATCCAATATTAGTGATAGTATTGAGCAATAATTGTTTAATACATGTTTGAGATCGGAGAATATATTCCATAGATTTTAGAGATAATTTATTTAAATAAGTTGTATTATATTATTATAAGTAATTATATCATTTTATTATTATATAGTTGCAGTTTAGTAGGAGAAGTGATAGATTTGGACAAGTTTAGGTACCATGGAGTTTAACGTGATGCAATTAATTGATGTCAACACTTTCTATACTTCAGTATTAGTGTATGCGATTAGTTAGCATTAAAAAATTCTTTGTTAAGGATGAGTATTATTATAAATATTTTTCTAGAACTCATGTTTACAGAACGATAATGCAATTACCGGATTGGCTTAGATTTAGAAAATTGATTCTTATATTGAGATTATCTTTGATTGTGCAAAATTAGGAGTTAAGGATTAGAGAGCAGTAAACGATGTACGAGTTATGGATCTAAAGGAGTTACATTAGAATTGTTGATTTGAGGACAAAGTCGTGAGACCAGTAATGTTGATTTTGTATATTAGTATGATCTAAATTTCAGGGTCAAAATTTTTTATAAGGGCAGAAGGAAAATGTAATAACCTAGAAAAATAAATAAAAATAACATAACAATAATAATAATAATAATAATAATAACCTAGAAAAATAAATAAATAAATAAATAAGAGACAAAAAGAAAAAAACTCATGCCATGCAAATTATGGGCACACATTGAGGGCGCCACGTGCGCCCACAACCGTTGGCCTAGCCAACCGGACCGGGCCAGCTGGCTGCGGCGGGCTCCACCGTCGCCACCGCCACAGCTGCTGCCCTTCTTCTCCTTCACCACCTCTCTCTCTCTCTCTCCCTATAAATCTCTCTCCCTCTCTTTCGGTTTCTTGCTCTCACATACTCTCTCTCTCTCTCGTCAACGTTGGCCTACTGTCGCTGTCGTTGCCACCACCATCGCACCTCCCCCCTCATTGCCTCTTTCTCTCTCCCTCTTTATAGGTCTCTCTCCAACTCTCTCTAACTCTCTCTCACTCTCTCTCTTACCCTCCTCTCTCTTCCAATCACCTCTCTCTCTCGAGCTCTCTCTTTCTCTCCTTCTCTTATTAACGTCGGCGCACCTCTCTCTTCCAATCACCTCTCTCTTTCTCTCCTTCTCTTTCTCTCCTTCTCTTATTAACGTCGGCGTGCCGCTGTCGCCGCCGCCGCTACAACCGAGGTGAGCCTCCCTCCCTTCCCTTCTCTTCTTCTTCTTCTTCTTCTTCTTCTTCTTCTTCTTCTTCTTCTTCTTCTTCTTCCTTTCCCCTACTTCTTTTTCCTCTGTTCGTTTTACCTTCTCTGGTAATAAAACACATGTGTAAATTACTTATGTTATTTAGTTAATCTAAACTAGATTTTTAGTTAATTTTTCAAGAATAGATATATTTAGTAACATGGTAAGTATAATTAGTGTAATTTTAGTTAATTATAATTATAAATATTTGTACATAAATATATTTTTTAATTTCATATATTTTTATTAGATTAATACATGTCTTTATAATTAGGTATATATAAATATATATTTATGTACAACTTATTATACATTATTATGCATGTAATATAATAGTAGGCTTACTTAATGTTCATATTATAGGATTAAGTAAAGATTATTTTATATGCAACTCTTAATTTGTTTAGTAAGAGTAGTAGTGATAAAATAATTAAAGTATAATTATATAATATTATATAATATATGTGCTTGTATTTTAAATTATGTTATTGTACATGTAGCTGTTTTACGTTTTTTTTCAAAAGAGATTGACTATTATATACTTAATATATAATTAGCAAACTATGGTTTTAAAATAAATCTACAATTAGAATAATAACATACTAATATTATTATAATTAAATATATGACATAGATCAAATTATTCAATAAAAATAAAAGACAAAATTTTAAACCTAATAAATCATCATATGTTACACAAACATATCCCAATTGAATAAATAACTAATTTTATATTACTTAAACATTTTCAGATTCCAACCCTATGGACCTTGCTAGTGATGTGTGACGGTTGATTGATGGACGTGAGGGATACGTGTGTTGGGTTTTCTAATTAGAGGTGAGTAGTTTTATCCCAAAGATGTCTTTCTCAAATTAGGATATATTATATATTATGTACGTGCATGTTTTGGCATCCAGCATGATTATATGACTTTATATAGAGATGACTCCAATGAAACATATTTTATCATGCATTTGATTAGGCTGATCTAGGATATGAGTATATTGATGATATATATAGATGATTGGAGATTATTATACTGTTATGGTTTTATGTCGGGATGATCTCTATCATGAGTATGCATGTGCTAGACTAGCAGGAGCATGCATGTATTAGATACATGGTTAGAGTCGGCATTGCATCATTTTTCTCCTGGCTTATTCACCACCTAAATTTCTGAGTTGCTTGATCTGTTGTAGTACTGGATACATACATATGATCTATCATGTATAGGAAATCATAGAAAAATACATGTGTATGTGATGTGATGTGATGGCTGGAACGGTATCCGGTCAGAACTGGTATTGGACATACTCTTAGCGTATGGGAGAGTATGGTGATGGTTGATGGTTGTACTCTTAACGTATGACATGGTACAACTATCATTGATATACCCTTAACGTATGGCAGGGTATGATTACTTTATTCTGAGATACCCTTAGCATATGGCAGGGTATGATTTATCTCTAGAGATACTCTTAGCGTATGACAGGGTATGCTTTGAGCTTGTGGCATGATAAGTATTGAGTTTGGGGCTAGGTACCATAGTCCAGCATGATGGATGATATTCAGAGTTGAGACAGATGATTGTGATAGTGAGAGATATGTGGATTATATCTAGCTCTGACATATATGATTATCTAGTGGTTGGCATACATCATGCATCATCATTGATGTGACTAGTATCATTGGATCATGATTGTTATACATCATATGTTGTTATATTCGGTAATGTTATATTGTGATTTCATCATGAGATATATTTTTGGTTGATGATATAATATACTCATTCATGAGAATTGATTCCATTTTTATATATGTTATTAAGGATACATATATACATGCTCATACATGACATTATATTGCTTTTTGATTCATATTATCTAGTACATGATTTACTCTCTATTTGGCATCACTGATTCGGGGTAAGATATATTCACTGAGCCTTTTGCTCATGACTCTCTTTATTTCTTTTTTAACCCCCTCAGATATGTGATACGTGATAGCGACTTGAGAAGACATTTTAGAGCGATGATGAGATGAGCCATAGATGCGATATGGTATAGATGATAGTTTATATAGAAATTGAGTTGTACTAGTATTTGATATTTGTATACTTTTGTATTAGACGATGATTTGTATAATACAGGTCGAATCATAGTGTATTCTTATATTAGATGCTTTATTTGTATCTTGATGGTTTGTTGTGGCTTGTGTGGCTACTGTCAGATTATGTAGTGGTCTAGTGTATATTATTGTGGACTTGGATATTCATATATTAACAGGTTTATTTAGTTAATAGTATGATTTATTTGGTAATGGATTATGTGATCATGGATAAGTTAGCCGGTTTTATTTAATGATGTCATGATTATATGTGCACAGGAGAGTATCTGTGTGTGACGAGCCTCGCCCAAGCTGTCGCGTGCACCGCGCATGCCATGTGTGCGCGTGGGCATGCACGTGCTCATGCCAATCGGGAGCGTTACAAGAAGTGTCAAGATGGAATACTCTATAGGCTCTGCTATTATTAAAATACCCTAAGAAGATGCCCTCACTACTCCTAATGTCAAATTTAGTCAAATGTTCTTGATCACGCAAGATATAGCATTTGCTACCAAATACTCGAAAATATTTAACACTAGGTTTCTTACCTTTCCATATTTCATATACAGTCATTTTTGTATTTGGTCTTAGATAAACATGATTTATCACATGTACCACTATATTGACTGCCTCAGCCCAAAACTTTTGAGGAACCTTTTTAGCGTGAAGCATAACCCTAGCCATTTCCTACACAATACAGTTCTTTCTTTCCACAATCCTGTTTTGTTGTGGAGTTATAGGAGCTGAAAATTCATGCTGAATACCAAGAGAATCACAAAATATGAAAAGAAATTTATTTTCAAATTCTCTACCATGATTAGAACGAATCCTAACTAAGGTAGTAGATTTTTCATTCTACAGTTTCAAGCATAGTGATTTAAAAACTTCAAAGGTTTCAGATTTCTCATGTAAAAGGCAAACCCAGCTATATCTGGAGTAATCATCGACCATTAAGAATATATACCATTTACCTCCAAGACTTTTCGTTTTTGTTGGACCCATTAAGTCCATGTGGACTAATTGTAACACACGGTCAGTAGTAGCTGTATTTACTTTCTTGTGTGAGAATAGTATAATCATTTTTGAAGAATTTTATCTCATAATCTTCATCACAAAATTGATTGATGCTTACTAGATTTGCTTTCAAGCCCTTCATTTTCAAGAATAAGAACACCTGGAGTACTTATCTTTCTCTTACCTATTACCTTGGATGAATTACCATCTCCAAATGTCACAACTCCCCCTTCATGTTCTTCGAGATTAGAAAATAAGGATTTGTCGCCCGACATTTGTCTTGAACAGTCATTGTCTAAATACCACAAGTCAGAATTTAAAGCTTTCAAGGTTGTATGCACAACATAACATTTTAAGTCACTTTTCTTGACTCATATGGCCTTTGTTTTCACCCTATAAATGAAGGCAGTCCTACAATTTTGTAAAAATTTACAATGAGGTTGAATATGCCCTAGAATGCCGCAATGAAAGCATGTTGGAACAAACCCTTTTTTACTTACCTTTTGTTGAGGAGTGTGTCTAAAGTTTATCTTTCGCGCCGTTGAAGATTTACTAATTTGTTGATTCAACTTCAGTTTAGAGACATTCATCTAGGATTGCTTTGTATATGTGGTTGATGACCTCAGATTTTCTTTCTTTTGTATACCTACAGAAACAAAGACAGTTTTATTATTATTTGAATTACTAGTGTATCCAATACCATACCGGTCTTTTCCAGAAATCTAAGCGTTTAAAATCTCGTCAAGTTTGTTCTTCCCTTTAAGAAATGTCACTTCCTTCTGCAATCGCTCTAGTTCAATTTCATCAGCTTTCATCTTATCTTTCGCATCGTCAAGTTGTTGAGTAAGGTTTTTGACACGTTCAAGTTCCCATTTGTACTTCTCCTCAAATTGATTTCTTTCTATTTCGATTACCTTGAGTCGTTGAAGTAGTCTAAGATTGCTTTTCTTGAGTTTGAACGACTCTAGGTATAAGTTATTATATGCCTTTTGTATTTCTGATTCTTCTTCCTCAACTAGTAAAATATTCTGATCATCTGTATTATCAAAATCAACAACAAAGAGTATTAAAAAGAGAGGAGATGAAAACTACAAAGTTTTCTTCGTCTACCACAAGGAGGAGGGGCCTATGGTGCGTTCTGCTCTATGGTCCACCATTTTGAGCCATAGTCTATCCTAGCCATGGGTGGCTCGAGCCAAGGTCTTAGCACATGTGGTTTAGGCCATGGCTCGGGTCACCACCAATGGAAAGTTAGAGTTTTTAGCCCTACCTTACACCATGGGTGGGAAAGACAGGATCATGACTATTGTAGGGGGCTGCTCTGGTATTTCTACGGTGGAGGGCTCAATCTACAGGGATGGAGGGTGCTCAACCTCAACCGGAGGAGGGATGGTTGTGGCGGTTTGGATGGTCTCCATAGTTTCATCATTATTAGTGCTTGAAGGTGAAGGTGGCGCATGTTCCATGGTAGCCGGTGACGCTGGCGGTGCAAGGTGGTGGAGGGTGGCTAGTAGGACCTCTATCAAGCCTGGAAAGCCTTCTCGATCCTCTCGGAGCTCTCCGTTGCTCTCTTCAATAATTTTTGCAATGAGTTCGCGAACTCTACCCATGCCTTTGCCCACGCTGGTGGCTCATTGCTAACGGAGATAGAGATGATTCTTTGGTCATCCATGGCCGCCATCTCCCCTGGGTTAGCTTTGGATCATGTGTTCACCATTGTCTGAGGAACGTCGACTCTAATATACGAACTAGATCTGGACTGATCCGGACGTAAGAAAATTATGAAAATTTTGGTGGTGGTAGCTTCATGAGTTAGGGTTCTAATGGCTCTAGTTTCACCTAAATCAGAGGTAAAAATAAAATATGGCTTTCACACAAACTCATTGTAGCCCTTTTCATTGATCTTTTATGAACACATTTGTGATGACTAAGCATAAGGTCAAACTGTGCAAATCAACATCAATAGTGAGATATTTTAAAAAAATTTCATGATGTCATGCTCACTCAAGAATATACACACGTTATGAGTGCATTAATTTCAGTATAATTATCATAGAAGTCGAGAGAGTGAATAAATCAGAAATGATACAATATACTACAAGATGACAAAATTGACTATAATAACTTATAATCAAGAGAAAAATCATATTTATATGTCAAGAGTATATTATTGAATCTAGGAGTGCATCAAAATTTTTTTTATATGATAAAAACTCTCGACAAATCTGAAACTAAAACCAAAGAAAATTTCAGAGAAAAGAAAACCTAAAAAGAAACGAAAAGAAATAATAAAAATGAAACATGCAAACCAAAACACGCAAACCAAAACAAAAATCAATCCAAAGCACAAATCCCTAAAGAAGTACGAAGATACTCAAATCTCTGTAAATCCAAAGGTTTTGTAAATAGATCACCAAACTATTTCTCCGTCTCAACATGTTCTAGTGCTATTATTTTGTCTTCAACCAAATCGCGTATAAAATGATGTTAGATATCAATATGTTTTGTACGCGAGTGTTGAACAGGATTTTTCGATATATTAATAGCACTCATGTTGAGTACAAAAGACTACCAATCATGCTACTATACAGTGTCTGATCGACACTTTTTCCTGAAATATCCTTACCTAGTTTGGTAGTTGTACTCATAGGAGTTCTAGCATGTTTTGCATTTTCTAAACTGAATTTAGTCACAAGATCCTTAGCATACTTAGTTTGAGCGATAAATATCGCTCTTTCCAACTGAGTAATTTGAAGTCCCAAAAAGAACTTCAACTCACCCATCATGCTCATCTCAATATGACTATGCATAAGATCTGCAAACTCCTTAGCTAATGATCGACTCGTTGCCCCGAAGACAATGTCATCCACATATATTTGTGCCACAACTAAACTCTTGTTTGACCATCTAATGAACAATGTCTTGTCCACTCCCCCTCGAGTGAACCCTGCATCCACTAAAAAAGTGGTCAACTTCTTATGCCAAGCTCTTGGAGCTTGTTTTAGCCCGTAGAGGGCCTTTTTCAGTTTAAACACATGAGAAGAAAATTTTTGATCTTCGAACCCTTTCGGTTGTTCTACATAAACATCTTTATTTCAGAGTACCATTCAAGAAAGCACTTTTCACATCCATTTGAAACAATTTAAATTTTAAGTGATAATCAATAGCAAGCAGTATACGAAAAGATTCTAATCTAGCAACAGGAGCAAATGTCTCATCAAAATCTATACCCTCAACCTAAGTATATCTCTGTGCTATGAGTCTAGCTTTATTTCGAACTATATTGCCATGTTCATCACTTTTATTCTTGTAAATCCATTTTGTTCCAATGACGCTCAATTCTTAGGTATAGGAACTAAATACCAAACATCATTCCTAGAAAATTGCTCTAATTTCTCATGCATAGCATTAACCCAAGAATCGTCTAACAATGCTTCCTTCACAGTTTTAGGTTCAAAAGAAGATGTATAACAAGTAAATGATACCTCACTTTGGATTTGTCGTCTTGTCTTAATTGGTTCATTTACGCCTCCGATCACTTGTGACAGTGGATGATCTGATTTCACTCTAGCAGATGGTTCCGGTACGTTGCAGTCATCTTTACTCATTTCAACTTTGTCCTCGTCCTGATTCTCAATTTCTAGATCAAGCTCCTTTCCTATTTCTTCGTCATATGTATCTGTAGAAACAGAAATAGGAGTAGCTTCAGTTAAATCAGTAGTGGATTCATCTATCATAACATTAGCAGATTCCATAACAGTAGAAGTGTCAAGATTAAATACTCTATAGGCTCTACTATTATTCGAATACCCTAAGAAGATGCATTCGTTACTTCTAGTGTTAAATTTAGTCAAATATTCTCGATCACGCAAGATATAGCATTTACTACCAAAAACTCGAAAATATTTAACACTAGGTTTCTTACCTTTCCAGATTTCGTATGCAGTCATTTTTGTACATGGTCTTAGATAAACACGATTTATCACATGTACCGCTGTATTGACCGCTCCTGCCCAAAACCTTTGATGAACCTTTTTAACGTGAAGCATAACCCTAGCCATTTCATACACAACTCGGTTCTTTCTTTCCACAATCTCGTTCTATTGTGGAGTTATAGGAGCTGAAAATTCAAGTTGAATACTAAGAGAATCGCAAAATATGAAAAAAATTTCATTTTCAAATTCTCTACCATGATCAGAACGAATCCTATCTAGGGTAATAGATTTTTCATTCTGCAATTTTAAGCATAGTGATTTAAAAACTTCAAAGGTTTCAGACTTCTCACGTAGAAAGGCAACCCAGGTATATCTGGAGTAATCATCGACCATTAAGAATATATAGCGTTTACCTCCAAGACTTTCCATTTTTGTTGGACCCATCAAGTCCATGTGAACTAATTGGAGCACACGGTCAGTGGTAGCTGCATTTACCTTCTTGTGTGAAATCCTAGTTTGTTTTCTATTTTGACACGAACCGCACACTTTTTTTTACATTTCTTTCATCTTAGGTATTCCTCTTACCACTTCTTGTTTGGACAGAGTAAATAATTCCTTATGATTCACATGTCCAAGATGTTGATGCCAAAAATCTTTCCTTTACCTATTACCTTCGATGAATTACCATCTCCGTATGTCACAACTCCCCCTTCATGTTTTTCAAGATTAGAAAATAACGACTTGCCACCCGACATATGTCTTGAACAGCCACTGTCTAAATACCACAAATCAGAATTTAAAGCTTTCAAAGCTGTATGCACAACATAACATTTCAAATCACTTTTCTTGACCCATATGGCCTTTGTTTTTATCCCATAAATAAAAGCAATTCTAGGTTTTTGCAAAAATTTGCAATGAGGTCGAATATACCCTAGAATGCCGCAATGATAGCATGTCAAAACAAACCATTTTCTACTCACCTTTTGTCGAGGAGTGTGACTAAAGTTTACCTTTGGTGCCGTTGACGATTCACCAGTTTGTAGATTCACCTTCAGTTTAGAAGCATTTATCCAGGATTGCTTTGTAAATGCGGTTGATGACTTCAGATATTCTTCCTTTTGTATACCTGCAGAAACGAAGACAATTTTATTATTATTTGAATTACTAGTGTATCCAACACCATACCTGTCTTTTCTAGATATCTGAGCCTTTAGGATCTCGTCAAGTTTGTTCTTCCCTTTTAGAAATGTCACTTCCTTATTCAGTCGCTCTAGTTCAATTTCATCAGCCTTCATTTTATTTTTTGCATTGTCAAGTTGTTCAGAAAGGTCTTTGACATGTTCAAGTTCCAATTTGTACTTCTCCTCAAATTGAATTCTTTCAAGTTCGATTACCTTGAGTCGTTGATGTAGTCTAAGATTGCTTTTTTTGAGTTTAAACGACTCCAGGTACAGATCATTATATGTCTTTCGAATTTCAGATTCATCTTCTTCAGCTGGTAACATATCATGATCATCTGTACTATCAGTATCAACAACGAAATCAATATTGAGTAGAGAAGAGGCAAAAGCAACAAAGTTTTCTTCATCTTTTTCAGAATCATCATCAGATTCATCTGAGTCATCCCAAATAACTTCCATAGCTTTACCTTTCTTCTTAAGGCGATTAGGGCATTCTTGAGCTATGTGTCCAAAACCAGAACATTCAAAACATCGAACTTTATTCTCAGAATTCTTATTTTTCTGTTTAACACCGTTGTTGCTCACACCTGTGTTCGAACTCGCAGTATTCTTCTTTTTCACAAATGCTTTGCTTTTCTCAAGTTTTTCAGCATTCAACTTGTTTGGCTTTTGAAAAATTTATTAAACTTTTTGACGAACATGGCCAACATCTCAACATCTAAATCACCTTCATCATCAAACTCCTCTATACTTTGTTCAAGTGTGGATAGGGCAATCCCTTTGGACTTCCTCGGTTTTGAAAGGCTGGACTCAAATGTTTGTAGATTTCCTACCAATTGTTCAACTTTCATAGAATCGATGTCCTTACTTTATTCAATAGTTGTAACTTTCGCCTAAAACCTCTCTAGAAGAGACCTAAGGATCTTACAGACAATTCTATTTTCAGGAATTTTCTCTCCTAGGTTGAAACTGGAGTTGACTATATCACTCAGCTTTGCATAAAACTCATCAAAACTAGTAGTCAACCTCTGAAGTTTAGAAAGTTTTACAGCCATAGTTCCTTCGTGAGTAGTTTCTAAGATCGTCCAAGCTTCTTTTGCTATCTCACAAGTAGAGATTCTTCCAAATTCTTCCGAGGAAACACAACTAAAAATTGCATTTATTGCCTTGCTATTCCATCCAACTTTTTCATACTCTGACCTATCCCATGACTCTATCGGTTTATCAGCAAATTTATCATCCACCATGTACATTGGTGGACTCCAACCGTTCACAACGGCAAACCATACTCGTTCATCTATAGACTTCAAGTAAGCTCTCATCCTAGCTTTCCAATATCCATAATTTGATCCATCTAGAATAGGAGGTCTAATAGATGATGGTCCATCTCTATGAAAATCCATGCCTATCTGATCTCTCTCAAAGGTGAGAGAACCTGCTCTGATACCAATTGAAAAAACCCTAGACACAAGTATGTATCTAAATACTAGGCAATGATATCACTCGTTCGCTTAAATAAAAGTCTGTAGAAATATTAAGAACGAAAGCAGAGATGAACGCCAAGATTTTAACGTGGAAAAACCCAAACGAAAAAAAACCACGGATCCAAACTCGGATCAAAACCAATCACTAGAATAGTAGCAGTTACAAGACTGACTGACAAAACAACCCGTCGATCCAAACAACTTTGTTCCTCTCAGTCTTGCTCGCTAGAACCCATGATTCACTACTTCTCGTGATTGAAGTCCAACCTCAGTAACCCTCAAGATTGATCTTTCGTCTAGATAGCCTTTAAGACGAAAGATTAACTTTTTAATGATGAGTGGAACCTTATTAGTTGAAGAACCGATGTAGCCTCAAGAAGTCTCCTTCAATAATGCTTCTTCAACCACCCTCAAGATAGGGCATCACAATCCTTATATATGATCTCCAAGATAGAGCCAAATCCAAGTCTTATCCATACTCACGAAAGTCCAATTTTATCAAACTTCGTTAGTGCGTTCGAACACAGCCCGGGTGCGTTCGAACGGCATGACTTGAACTCAGGTGCGTTCGAACGGGCCCGAGTGCGTTCGAACGCGACAACTTGAATTCTTCAAGTTGTGTTCGAACGCGTTTGTGAATGCAGCTCTCGGTCTGTGTGAACGCAGTACCCGCGGTCGAATGCGTTTGTGAACGTGGCTCTCTGTCTGTGTGAACGCAGTACCCGCGTTCGAACGCGTTTGTGAACGCGGCTCTCTGTCTGTGTGAACACAATACCCGCGTTCGAACGTGTTTGCGAATGCGTCTCTCTATCTGTGTGAACGCAGTACCCGGGTTTGAACGCGTTTGTGAACGCAGCTCTCTGTCTATGTGAACGCAGTGCCCGCGTTCGAACGCATTTGTGAACGCAGCTCTCTATCTGTGTGAACGCAGATTCCGCGTTCGAACGCGTTTGTGAACGCGGTGTGAACTCGACGGCTTTTCTCTAATAATCTTGCAATTCTTCAAACCAGAGATATTCTTGTCTTGTGTAAAGCTCATATACATGAAAAATATACACTTAGAATATTTTGTACACAATTGCCAACAAATAAAAACCTAACATGCTCATCAATATCGGTTCGAGCCAAGGCGGATGAACTTAAGGGCATGTTCCAAAATTGTTGCATAGAGTTAATGCAATGCAAAAGGATCACAATGATTTAAAGGAATATGCCATGAACCGATCGGCTTCGTCATCTCGTCGACGATGATTAGTGCCTCAAGAAGGACTAGCAGTGGGACCGCACCGAACTGATACCCCACAGGTCTAGGTGTGACATGTTAGTGTCAATGATCCCCACTTACCTATGCCTACACATCAGCCCCCACCTCTGTTACAAAACCCAAGACTGACGGTGGTGGAACCTGAGAGGTGTGCGGCACCGGTGCGCTTCATCGATTAGGAGGATTGGCACATTGAGGATGAGGTTGATCCCTTTGGAGATGGTGATGGACGTGCTTGAGGATTTAGAGAAGGTGATCAACATGCACAAAGGTTTAGACCTGAACTAAGGATCTTCCGTGAACCCAACAATGCTATTCGGCGGAGAACCGCACTCTTGGACTTTCCCAAATTCCATGCCGGTGATCCAGTGGATTGAGTGTTTCAAGTTGAACAATATTTTGATTGTCAAAGGACAGCGGCGGATGCAAAGGTCCATATGGCAAGCTTTCACCTCCAAGGATCGGCATTGCATTGGTATAGATCGGTTATTCGTGGTGGTCCGGTTGCATATCGTTTAGAGCTGCCGGAGGGGTCGAGAGTGCATCATATTGATACACTTAGTTATGATCTTTTCTTACTGCATTAGGTATTTATTTTCTTTAAAATAAAATTCTTGTAGGTCACGTTCGAACACAGGTGGAGTTGCGATCGAACGTCCTTATGAATGCCTTATGAACGCCCACGTTCGAACGCGGTCGAGCGAGTTCGAACGCCCGCATTCAAACGCCTATGTCGCGTTCGCAAATATAGAGAAGGGGTTTTTTTTAGTGTGTTCGAACGCGATTGGCGTGTTCGAATGCGATCGGGCGCGTTTGAACGCGATCGACAGGAATCCTCTAGAATTAGGATTTCATATTGTTTTAAAACTTGTTGGCTAGCCTCTATAAATATGTGAATGGTAGGCAATTTCATTATGCTATTAGATTCTTGATTTCTTGCCTCCTATCTTCTCTCTAGATTCCTCCCTCCTCCCTCTTCACCATCCTTCCACCTATACCGTTGGCAAGGTTTCTTCTAACTTCTAATCTAACTCGATTGTCAAGCCACCCTTCTTCTTTGGGATCTCGATCACTTTGTTCCCTTCATCTACTTCCCTTAATCAGATCCACAATCCATATTTATCTCCATACCCATCCATAAATGCTATTTCCGTCAAGGACTAGTATCCCATTTTGGTTATCGAGGAGTTGTTGGACGAGCTTGTAGGGGCGACTATATTTAGTAAGCTTGACTTGAGGGCCGAGTATCATCAAATTATAGTTCACTCGGCGGATGTGCATAAAACTGCATTTCGAACTCCGGATGGGCATTACGAGTTTCGAGTGATGCCTTTTGGTCTGACCAATGCTCCAGCTACTTTTCAAGGCCTGATGAATGATATATTTCGGCCTCTCTTGCGAAGGTATGTCTTGGTATTTTTTGACGATATTTTGGTGTATAGCAGGACTGAATTAGAGCATTGGCGGAATTTGGAGGACGTGCTGAATTTGTTGGAGCAAAACCAATTGAAGATCAAGCAGTATAAGTGCCTATGGGAAGTACCACAAGTGGAGTATTTAGTCCACATCATTTCAGCAGATGGTGTAGCGGCAGATCCTGAAAAGGTTGCATGTATGACCGCTTGGCCTATTCCTACTACTACCACCGGATTAAGAGAATTTTTGGGGCTGACTGGATATTATCGATGCTTCATTGCCGAATATGGCAAGATCGTTGCTCCTCTCACTTCTTTATTTAAGGACTCTTTTAGATGGACGGATGAAGCCACTTTAGACTTTGAAAAATTGAAAACAGTAATGACGATGGCACCCGTTCTAGCGCTACCGAACTTCACCAAAGAATTCATTGTTGAATGTGATGCATCGGGTGTTGGCATAGGAGCTGTACTAATGCAAGAAGGACGTCCCATTGCCTATCTTAGTAAGGCTTTATCTCAAAAATCTGAGCAATTATCGACTTATGAGAGAGATATGTTGGCGATTCTACATGCGGTGATAAAGTGAAGGCCTTATTTGATCAGTAGACGATTCATTATTTGAACCGATCAAAGGAGCCTTCTATACTTTATGGGACAGCGCGCACTCCGGCACAGCAGCGATGGGTCACAAAATTGCTCGGGTATGATTATGAAATTCAATATAAGAAGGGAATGGAAAATAAAGCTGCGGATGCACTATCTTGCCAACCCGATACCGCCGAGGTTGTAGCCTATTCATCTCCTACCTTTCCCTTCCTTGACGAGCTGAAGTATACATGTACATCTGACCCAAATATTTTGAGATTGTTACAGGAGGTGATGGATGATCTGGAGCGACATCCAAAGTTAGAGAATCGAGACGGTTTGCTGCTGGACCACGGATGCATTCAGGTGTTGAAGCGTATTGGTCCGGTTGCATATCATTTGGAGCTGCTAGAGAGGTCGAGAGTGCATCCTGTCTTCCATGTTTCATTGTTGAGGGAGCACATTGGAGATCATAAGATCGTTGGATTAGTTCTACTAGAGCCGTTGGAGGAGATACAGATCGTAAATCCAGTTTGAGTACTTGCTAGACGCCGACGATAACATGGTACTAGATTGGAGATGGAGATTCTAGTTGAGTTGCTTGGCAAGCCATTTGATAAGGCAACATGGGAGTTGCAGACTAATATCTTGGAGCGTTTCCCTGACTTTTTACCTTGAGGGCAAGGTGGGGGAAGCGTGGTAAGCTAATACACTTAATTAGAATCTTTTCTTATTGCATTAGGTGTTTATTTTTTCATTAAAATAAAATTCCTGTAGGTCACGATTGAATGCAAATAGAGTCGCGATCGAACGCCCTTGTGAACGCCTTATGAACGCCCATGTTCAAACGCTTACGTCACTTTCGCAAATATAAAGAAGGGGCTTTTTTAGTGCGTTTGAACGCGATCGGGCGCATTCGAACGCGATCGACGGGAATCCTCTTGAATTAGGGTTTCATATTGTTTTAGGACTTGTTGGCTAGCCTCTATAAATATGTGGATGGCAGTCAACTTCATTATTCTATTGGATTCTTGAATTATTGCCTCCTATCTTCTCTCTAGACTCCTCCGTCCTCCCTCTTCACCATCCTTCCACCTCTACCGTTGGCAAGATTTCTTATAACTTCTAATCTCCCTTGACTATCATGTAAGGTTTCTCCTCGTTTCTAATCTCCCATGTCTGTCGAGTCACCCCTCTTCTTTGGGATCTCGACCACTTCGTTCTCTTCATCTACTTCCCTTAATCATATCCACAATCCACCTTCATCTCCATACCCATCCATAACCCTAACATCCACTCCACCCGTCACCACCACCATCACCCGCTTATATCATGTTTTCATCCTAGTTACAATTCGAATCTGCAAAGGGCATAAATACGAAAATTGTAGATCAGGGGTCATAGATCTAATCCACTTGGTTTTGTAATTTTTTGACTACAACAGAATATTTGGTGAATATTTTCCTTCAATTATGCGGACTGATTCCTATAATAAATCCAGATCTTGAAGGAATCGTTCTGTAGCTTATCTTTTGGTACCGTAGAACCCATCACTAATCCCTATTGATTTAGGAAGTACCCACAATTTTTTAGATTTACGAATAGTGAGGAGTTTGGGATTGGAGTCGAAGTCTTCCAACAGCTTTGATGTGGCTATCGGTGGTGGCACCATGTTGAGAATGGATGGCATATGCTACAAAGTCCAACTGCAAATTCAGGGCCATATCTTCCAAGTTGATCTCTATCTGTTGGCTCTATGATGGGCCGACTTAGTGCTCGGGGTGCAATGGCTTCGGGATCTTAGACCGGTCACCTATCTTAGACCGGTCACCTTCAACTTCACCACCATAGCGATGTTGTTCAGCCATTAAGGCTAACTAATCTAGCTACTAGTCGCGTCAAGCAAGGAGGCCAAGGGCGCACTACAGTTCTTAGAAGGATTGCTGAAACTCGGGTGTTGTGGATACCTCATGCAACTCATCAAAGGGGCTAAAAATGTGGACAATCCAACACATTTACTCACTTATGTAAATACTATTTTGTAAGAATTTGAAGATGTATTCCAGCAGCCACATGGATTGCCTCCACCTAGGACGCAAGACCATCGTATTGAGATTATACCTAGGGCGGGTCCAGCAAATGTTAGACCATACCGTTACCCTTTCATTCGAAAGGAGGATATAACAAAGATGATCTAAGATATGTTGTCCAACGGGGTGATAAGACCAAGCTGAAGCGTCTACTCTCCACCGGTCTTGCTGGTGCTGAAGAAGGATGGTTCGTGGTGGTTTTGCATGGACTACCGAGCTTTCAATTCCATCATTGTCAAGGACCAGTATCCTATACCGGTGATCGAAGAGTTGCTGGATGAATTGGCGGGTGCATGCTACTTCTCAAAGCTTGATGTAGGGGTGGGATACTATTAAATAAGTGTGAAACTGTCCAATGTGCACAAGACAGTGTTTTGAACACACGATGGGCATTATGAGTTCTTCGTTATGCCCTTTGTCTTTGCAATGCTCCCGCCACCTTTTAGAGCTTAATGAATGACATCTTTAGACCTCATTTGAGGCAATATGTGCTGATATTCTTTGTTAACATATTGGTATATAGCCGCACATGGGAGGAGCACATGCAACATCTTCGGACAGTACTTGGCCTATTGCGGCAACACAAATTAAAGGCCAAAGACTCCAAATGTTCATAGGAGCAGTGAAGGGTCGACTACCTAGGCCACATCATATCTAAAGATGGCATGGAGGTTGACCCCTAAGAAGATTCAAAACTGATACACTTTACAGGATCTTTTAATACTGTGCTAGTTATTTAATTTAGAAAAAAATATGGATTATGTATGTTACATTCAAGTGCGAGAGAGGGTGCATTCAAATGCCCTTGCGAATACTTGTAGGCATTCACATCGACAGAGAACGCAATTTGTGCATTCGAACACGCTCGACCCCGTTCAAATGCCCACATGCGAACGCATGCATATGTTTGCATCAACAGAGAATGCAATTTGTGCGTTCGAACACGATCAACGGGAATTCACTATTTCTAGAGTTAATAAATATTATTTTTGGCTTGCTTGGTTAGCCTCTTAAGGTGTGAATGGCAAACAAAAACATTATGATGAATGAATATTGAGTTCTATCCTCTCTCTTGTCTCTCTACTCTAATATCCCTTCCGCTTCGTTTAAGCCATAGTTGTGCGTCATCTCGATGTTGGTGATCTTCTAACCTTCTCATCTGTCAAATCCTCCCTCCTCCTTGGGATCTCGGCCCCTTCTCCCTCTTCATCCTTATCCCCTAAACTCCACAACCTATCCACCCCCATCTCTATTATCATCCCTAACCTTATCATCACCTCCACCCATCACCACCACCATCATCCCCACTTTTGCATATTTTCGTCCCAATTGTAGTCAGAATCTATGAAAAGCATAAATACCAAAAACATAGATCAGGAAGCACCCCTAGTTTCATAATATTCCAACTATAGTAGAATGTCTAGTAAATAGTTTCCCTCGACTGCGCGTGCTGCTTTCCTACAACTGATCTAGATCGGGAAGAGGATGTTCCGTCCATAACAAAAGCATGGTGCAATGGCCGCTGCCCAAGACTACTGAGGAGCTACATTTCTTCCCCGGCTTAACCGACTACTACTGTTGGTTTCTGGCGAACTGTGGCAAGGTTGTGGCTCCCCTCACGGCCTTGCTGTGGAAGGATGCATTCACTTGGATGGATAAGGCAAAGGAAGCATTTGAAGCCATAAAGAAGGCGATGATCTTAGCCCTGATCCTTAGCTTAGCCGATTTCACCAAACCGTTCACCATTGAATGTGAGGCATCAGGAATCAGCATTAGAGCTATTTTGATGCAAGAAGGCACCCGTGGCCTACATGAGCAAGGCTTTTTCGGAGCATTCACAGCTGATATCTACCTACGAAAGGGAGATGCTCGCCATCGTCTATGCGATCACCAAGTAGAGGCCTTATCTCATCGGGCGTCGCTTCACAATCCTCACCGACCAACAGAGTTTGCCATACTTCCTTGGGCAGCGCATATATACACTAGCCCAGCAAAGATGGGTATCCGAGCTACTTGGATACGACTACGAGTTGGTGTACAAAAGGGGACCAAAAATAGCGTTGTCGATGCTTTATCAAGGTGTTCAAATCCAACCGAGTTGGCAATGATATTGGCGCTGGTTTTCCCATTTTTCCAGCAACTATGGGAGGCCTACAAGAAGGATCCTGACACCATAAGGATGATGGACAACCTTTGATACGATTCGGACTTCACCGACGTCATCTCGAGCATCGATTCACTTTAAGAGTGTTTTTATTTCATGTTTTAGTGTTTAATTTCCATTAAAATAAGTTTTCTGTAAGTCGCGTTCGAACGCGGGTGGAGTGAGTTTGAACGCGGTGTGTGAACGGGGTTATGAACGTAGTGAAGAGAATGTACTGTGCGTTCGAACGCACTGTGAACGCCTGCATCGCGTTCGCAAATACCGGCGATGACGTTGCAGCTCCCCGCCGAGCTACAACTCGAAGGAGAAGGCCGCAATCTTCCAACCACAGCAGCACCAGCCTCTGACAGCCTCCTAAAGACCTTCTGGGCTAATGATTTTCTCACCCAAATGATCGAAAGCTCCCTACCGTGGCTACGACAAAATGAAGAAGGAGATGAAGATTTTGTTTTTGTCAACGTCAGCCTTCCACAGCAGTCAACAGTCGCCACCCCAAGAGGGGCCTCACCAGCAACTATTGTAGTATTCTGGATGACCAAAGGCTCCTTGCCATGGCTACAATGGGACAGAGAAGGACCTGAAGATTTTATTTTTTGGGCCAACTTCGGCCTTCCATCGCCGCCGACTACTGCCACACCGTCGGGAACCCTACTTAAGCAACTACTGGAGGTGGTCACTACTCAGCCAAGGCTGCCACGTGCTAAGGCAACTCCTATGGCAATGGCTAATGGAGATGGAACTAAGAGAGAAAGATTAGGGATTTCAAATTTTTTTGAAGACTCTAAGTGGTTAGAATTTCAAGAAGGCTACATTGTTGGGCTTGACCAGGTGGAATTGCTAGACATTAGTTGGGTTGGACCTAAGAGCCAAAGGGGTCAAGTCAAGTGGGAGTCATCTCTGGACTTCGTGACTCAGTTAAGTCAAATAAGGGACATGACCATAAACCCTCTACTTGACTTAAGACGAGTTTGCTTATACCAGGATACATTTGACTCGGATCCTAATCCATGGAGTGGGCAGAATGATTATGAGCACAACCAACAATCAGTTTGGCTAGCTGAACCTAACTTGAGTCACTGGGAGAACCTAATCTGGATCCACCAACTGCATCTAACTCGACCTCGCGAGCGCAATCGGATGCACCAGATTTCTATTGCTGAACTGACATTGAGTCAATTGGTTCGACCACCCGAGACCAAGTGGACTCAATGTAGATGGACCCGAATTTCACCTTGGACTAGTTGGAGTACGAGTATCCAAGCTCGACTGAGGATGAACCCCTTTGAGGCGGTTATGGTCGCACTACCCCTATCTTGTGTGCCTACGAAAGACTCGCGGCGACGGATCGGACCGAGCTTGACTTGGAACTTGCTGATCGAGAATCGAGCGGCTGATGCCCTTTCGCGCCAACCTGACACAAGTGAGCTTGCCTCTTTCTCAGCACCAACATTTCCTATATATTCAGATTTGTGGGGAACCAATGCAGAAGATCATACCATGGAGGAGCTTGAGTCAGAGTTCAAAGATCGCTTCCCAAATTTCAAACCTTGAGGACAAGGTTGCGGAAGCGTGGTGGATTGATACGATTCGGATTTCACTGACGTCGTCTCGAGCATGGATTCACTTTAGGAGTGTTTTTATTTCATGTTTTAGTGTTTAATTTCCATCAAAATAAGTTTTCTGTAAGTCGCGTTCGAACGCGGGTGGAGTGAGTTCGAACGCGGTTTGTGAACGGGACCGCGTTCCAACGCACTGTGAACGCCTGCATCGCGTTCGCAAATACTGACAGACGCGTTCTATTGCGCGTTCGAATGCCTGCATCGCGTTCGCAAATCTAGAAGAGCGAACTCGGTGTGTTCGAACGCGGTCGGGCGAGTTCGAACGCGATCGGCGAAAATTGTGTTTTAGGGTTAATGTGAGTTGTTGGTTAGCCTATAAAAGGATGTGTAGGGCAACCAAAATTATCATTGATTATTGAGATTGAGTTTTGCCTTGCCTCTTTCGTCTTCTTCGCTCCTGTTCTCTCAATCCCCGGCGACGCCGCTTCTAACCTCCCTCGTCCGGCTAATCACCCTAGTCCCTTAGGGGTGGCCCTCTTCTCCCCCTTCGTCCAATCTATCCAACACTTGCCCTAATCCTTCCATCAACCACAACCCTTCCACCATCACTTTTCACCGGTGCCACCTCATTAACGCTGGTCCTCCACCATCCACCATTACCTAGGATCTCGTGCCTCCATCCACGGATCCAAAATAGAGCATCCTAATGTTCGTCCACTAAACGAACGATATCTCGAGATCCCCAACTCAGATTTGCCTGAAAATTGATTTGTTAGAAAGCTCTTTTCTAGGGAGACAACATATCAAAATTTCACATCGATCCAACGGCGGAATATTTTGGGATCTTATTTCAAAGTTCCGTTCCAGATCTAGTCCAGATCAAGAATTGGAAGAGATCGACCCTTTACCAAAAAGGCGTGATCGTATCAAGCTGGTATCAAAGCCTTAGCCCCAAAGAGAAGATCGTATCAACCTTGCTGCAGATCCTAGTAGAATGCAAAGGGTTTTGGTGAAGGATGGACTCATAGTTGACCATGGTAAGGTGGTCATTCTAGCTGATCGCGCTTGTGCATGGAGTTGGTGCCCCCACTTCCATGACACCCCCTATGGATGGACATGAAGGGGTATTGTGCATTTATAAATGACTGAACTAGAGTTGCACATGGGCTGGAATGAAGAAGGATGCGCAATCCTATGACCAGACTTGCGAGGTGTGCCAAAAGGCGAAGACCAAATCAACTAAACCCTTCGGCTTGCCCCAACTGCTCCTGATTCCTAAGCAGGTTTGGGAGGATGTCGCCATAGACTTCATTGATGGTCTACCTAAGGCCAGAGGTCATTCGATGATCACGGTGGTGGTAGACTGCCTTAGCAAATATGCACACTTTTCGGCTTTGGTGCATCCCTACACAACAAAGGAAGTTGCGGAGGTTTATGTGCGCAACGTGGCCAAGATGCATGGTATACCAAAATCAATTGTTTCATATTGTGACCCTATATTTGTGAGCCAATTTTTGTACCAAATTTTCTCTCTCCAAGGGACTACCTTCCGTATGAGTTCAGCATATCTGAGGTGCTGAACTGATACTTGGAGTAATACTTGCGGTGCTTTGTTGGCGAGCGACAACAATAGTGGCTATCTTATTTGCTATGGGCAGAATAGTCATGCAATATGGCCTTCCACTCGGCCATTGGTATGACTCTGTTCAAGGCCATCTATAGTCGACCGCCTCCGACCTTGCACACATACTTGCCATCGACTTTAGCCGACTGAACCAAGGTGGATACGAAAGTGCGAGATCGAGATGAGGTGTTGAGGAGACTTAAGATGCATCTATTGGCCTCCCAGAATTGAATGAAGCAAGTCTAGGAGTAGCGGCACTGTTACGATCTCCCTTTTAGTAGTTGGCAACGAATCGGCCAGTCCACCATATTCCCGCTAATTAGTGGGAATCGGCCAATCCACCATATTCTTGATCTTCCTTGGATCGGCTTCTACTCCTCTTGTTGAGATTATATGTCCCAAGTACTCCACTCGTGGCTCTCCCCAAAGGCACTAGATCGTCTTGACTTTTAACTTATTTTGTCGCAAAATATTCAACACCTCACGCACATGCCACAATTGCTCGCTCCAATTCCTGCTATACACTAGAATATCGTCAAAGAAGACGAGCATGTATCGACACAAGAGCGGGTGGAAAAGGTCATTCATCAGCCCTTGGAAGGTAGCCGGTGCATTGGTGAGCCCAAACGACATGACTCGAAACTCATAGTGGCCATCATGAGTTCGAAATGTCGTTTTGTGCACATCTTCCGGGTCGATGCGAATTTGATAGTAACCCGCTCTTAAGTCAAGTTTGCTAAAATTAGCCGACCATGTAAGTTCATCCAATAGCTCCTCGATCACCAGTATTGGATACCGATCTTTGACAGTGATTGCATTCAAGGCTCGGTAGTCAACGCAAAATCGCCAACTCCCGTCTTTCTTCCGAACCAGCAGCACCGACGATGAGTAGGCACTTCTACTCAATTGAATAATCCCTTGCTCTAGCATCTCCACCACCAATTTGTTGATCTCTTCCTTCTGGACATGCGGGTACTGATAGAGCCGAACATTAGCTAGTTCACCCCGTGGAATGATCTGAATACGATAGTCATGTCGATGGGTCAACGGCTGTCCTCGGGGTTCCTCAAAGAGATCCTTAAATTTCTGCAGCAGCTCTTGCATGTCAGCGACTATTTCCTTTGGTGGTGGATGTTCTAATTCAGCAACAGCTATTTGCAATAGTAGAGCTTTGTCCTCTACACAAGGAAGTCCCAAAAGTGGTTGCAACGTCGGCCCTTACCGCGGTTGGTTTCCTTCTAGCAGCACTCTTCGACCATTCCTCCAAAATGTAAGTGTGAGGTTTGAAAAATTAAATATTATGGGCCCCAAGCTTTGAAGCCATTGGGTCCCCAAGACAATGTCGGCACCTCGCAAGGCCAATAGATAAAGATCCAATGTGAAAGTTTGGCCTTGCACTTTCCATACCTCCATAAATAAAATCTGCCTGCAATGTGGTGCCATCTCTAATTATCACATCGAACCCTTCCATGGGTTCTGACTCGAGCCCAATCTTCCTAAGAAGCCTCTTGTCAATGAAGTTGTGGCTGGACCCGTTCTCGATCAAGATTCTCACTGTAGTTTTCTTGACTACATCGTTCACCCGCAAAGTTTTTGGCGCAGCTGTCCCTGAATATGTGTGGAGGGAGATTTTGGCTATCATGTACTAGACGGGTTGCTCCTCCTTGATGTCCAGCCACACCATCATCTTCAGTTGCAAACTCATCCTCCACATCCTCCAATCCATCTATTAGCATCACTGATCCCATCGATTTAGCGCAGCGATGTCCGGATACAAACTTCTCATCACAACGAAAGCATAGGCCTTTGGCTCTTCGCTCCTCCACTTGAGCAGGTGTGAGTGCTCGTCTTGAACGTCTAGGTGCATACTGCACATCTTAGGATGGCTTCAGGGGTGCTCGAGGAGGCACCATTGCAGTAGCAGTTCTTGGTATGTCGGTAACATTTCCTGCCGCTATGGTTGGTTGAGCTTGATTGCGACTTCCTTGGTTAGTCTAATTCTATTTTAGATGTAACTTCATGGCTCAGTGTTTGTCTTCCATGAGCATCTTGGATGGCCTCCTTTAAGGTTCAAGGCCTTAAAGTCATCATGTCGGTTTGTATGTCTCCCCGTAGCCCAGAGATGAAGGTCTTGTGAAGTTGCTGATCCATCTATGGGGGTTGGCATCGGCTACTTATCCTCTCAAATTCTTCTTAGTATGCCCCAACCGTGGTATAACGCCCCCGCCCGGCATGGGCACGTGCACGCACACGCACCCACACAGCATGCACGGCACACGCGACAGGTCGGGCGGGGCCCGTCATGCACAGATACACTCCTGTGCACATATAATTATGACATCATCAAATAACACATGCTAACATATCCATGATCACATAATCCATCGCCAAATAAATCATACTATCAACCAAATAAATCTGTTAACATATGAATATTCACGTCCATAATAATATACACTAGACCACTATATAATATGGTAGGACCCACACAAGCCACAATAAACCATCAAGATAGAACTAAACAACTGATACATGAGTGCTATAAAATCTGACATATACAATACAAATCATCATCTGATATAATAAGGTACAAATATAACAAACAACGATACAACTCAATGTCTGGTTAAACTATCTTCTCTACCGTCTCACACCAATAGCTCACCTCATCATCACTCTAAAATATCTTCTCAAGATATCTCAGGTCGCTATCACGTACCAGAAATCTGAGGGGTTAGAAAAGAAATAAAGAGAGTCATGAGCAAAAGGCTTAGTGAATAGACCTTACCCCAAATCAGTGATGCCAAATAAAGAGTAAATCATGTACTAGATAATATGAATCAGAAAGAGTATCATGTCATAAATGAGTATATGAATGTATCCTCAATAATATATAAATGAAATGTAGATAACATGTCATAAGTGATAAAAGTATATAATCCTCGACCATGAGTAAACAAATCTCCGTATCATACTATCATCATAACTCTCTCTCTCAAATATGACACATGATGCATGCCGACCATGACCACGTTATGATATCAAATGCAATCATATATGATGTATATTGACCACTCGATAATCAGGTAACTAAATGATAATGAAATCATATGCATTTTTCAACATCATAATCATCACCGACATCTCGGTATAATATCATCATACTAGACCACTGTGCACAGTCAACACCCGATACCCGGTCTCAACATCATGCCCGAAGGCTTTGAGCATACTCTGCCATCCGCAAGGAGTATCTCAAATATAACCATACCCTGCCATCCGCTATGGGTATCAACATCCATCCAGACCGGGCACCCCACATAGTTGATAGAAACCTCGTGAGGATAACTCGCCACATATGCCCTAGCGAACGGCATGTGTCCGATTGCCTATGCGCATAGACTCAACTGACCTCGGACATGGGCCACGAGATATCGCATATCAGCGACCATAATCATCACTCCAGGCACCCCTAACCCTGGCGCCTACTAGGGTATCCTCATGCTTTCCATCAACTATCCTATCAATCATATTTCATGCTTTCCTTCCAAATGTC
This sequence comes from Typha latifolia, assembly GCF_019914945.1. Taxonomy (NCBI): domain Eukaryota; kingdom Viridiplantae; phylum Streptophyta; class Magnoliopsida; order Poales; family Typhaceae; genus Typha; species Typha latifolia. The sequence continues at coordinate 1,713,798 of NC_133097.1, forward strand.
AGATCACATGCATATATCCAGTACGATAACGAGTCAATGTATAACAAAAATTTAGGTGGAATAGGAATCAAGAGAAAATGATGCAACGTAGTCTCCAATTGTATCATCAACACATGCATACTCATGCTAATCTATTACATGCATACTCATGCTAATCTATTACATGCATACTCATGCTACAGATCAACTCAGTAAATAATCATAACAGTAGAATCATCTCTAATCATCTCTATATATATCACCAATGTACTTATATTCCAAGTTAGCATAATCGAATGCATGATAAAATATGCTCGACTATAATCATCTCTAGATAAAATCATATAATCATGCTGGAGGCCAAAACATGCATGTACATAAATATATCATATAACCTAATTTGAGAAAAGTGTCTAAGGATAAGACTACTCACCGTCTGATTAGAAGATACAAACCGCGCATCTCTCACGTCCGTTAGGTAACCGAGTGACACTCATCGCTAGCAAGGTCTACGGGGTCTCAAATAAGGGGGTTCGAGATCTGAAATATTTAAGTAGTATGATGTTAGGCGTTTATCTAATTAGAATTAATTCAGTTAAAATATAAAGGTTTATTAGGTTTAGAATCACTTTTCTTTATTTTTGATTACATAACTAGGTCTATAATATAGATATGATTCAAATATTATAATTCTTTATTATTATAAAATGTTAGTTATAACATAAGGAGAAGAGGCCTGTTTCCTTTTATATGAGAGTATTTCTGAATATATAATTATAAAATAAAATAAATAAAATAAAAGGCTAAATAAGTATAGACAAGGTCTAATTTTAATTAATTTTATAATTCATACACTATCTTGATTAATTAGGGACAACACAGTCTTTACTCGATAAAATAATAAATAAATAACTAAATAGACTTAGTATTTTATTTGTTGCAGAATAATCATAAAATTAATAGAAATACTTAAAATATATATGATGAGGGTATTAGAATATAAATCTAATAATTATAATTTACAAATCTATCTATTAATCTAATAGATATGTAAATAAATAAATAAATCTAAGTATTACCTATATTTATACCTAATTAATCATTAATTATAAAAATTATCATTAATAAAATTATATTGAAGGATATATAATATTATTAAAATAGTTGATGTCTAAATAATCTATTTGCATTAATTAAGAAGAAAAATACCTAAATAAATAACATAAATAAACTAATTAAATCTACCATCAGTGCTGGGCTCGACCTAGCACTGTCTGCTATAGTGCTGGGCCGAGCCCAACACTGTGCAGAAAGAAAGAGAAGGAGCTGAGGAAGAAGGAAAGAAAGAAAGAAAGAAAGAAAGAAAGAAGAAGAAGAAGAAGAGAAGAGGAAGAGAAGAGGAAGAGAAGAAAGAGAGGAGGTGAGGGAGGAGGTTGCGGACCCGGGCCGGCGGGGAGGGCAACGGCCGCTGCTGGCCAGCCAGCGGCCGACCTCTCGCCGGCGGCTCGGCTTCGACGAGCCCAACCTCGGGCAAGAAAAAGAGAGAGAGAGAGAGAGAGAGAGATAGAGAGAGAGAGAAGGAGAGAAAGGGGGAGTGAGAGGCCTCACCGGCGGCGGCGGCGGCTCCAGGGAAGGTGTCGGTATAGAGTAAGAGAGTAGAGTGAGAGGGTGGCCGAGAGAGAGAGAGAGAGATTTAAAGAAAGAGAGAGAGAGAGAAGGCGGTGGAGGAGTAGTGGCGGCGCCGGGGCCCATCGCGGCCAGCTGGCCGCAGGCGCGTGGCGCCCCACCAAGCTGCATGAGCAGCTAGCATGGGCACAAGGCCGACCATAGTGTGGCCGGTCGCGTCGTGCCCATAAATAAACTAATTAAATCTACCATCAGTGCTAGGCTCGGCCCAGCACTATCTGCTACAATACTGGGCCGAGCCCAACACTATGCAGAAAGAAAGAGAAGGAGCTGAGGAAGAAGGAGAAAAAGAAAGAAAGAAAGAAAGAAAGAAAGAAAGAAAGAAGAAGAAGAAGAAGAAGAAGAAGAAGAAGAAGAAGAAGAGAAGAAAGAGAGGAGGTGGGGAGGAGGTTGCGGACCCGGGCCGGCGGGGAGGGCACCAGCCACTGCTGGCCAGCCAGCGGCTCGGCTGTGACGAGCCCAACCTCGAGCAAGAGAGAGAGAGAGTGAGAGAGAGAGGGAGAGAGAGAGACAGAAGGAAAGAAAGGGGGAGTGAGAGGTCTGACCGGCGGCGGCAGCGGCTCCAGGGAAGGTGTCAGTATAGAGAGAGAGAGTAGAGTGAGAGGGTGGCCGAGAGAGAGAGAGAGATTTAAAGAGAGAGAAAGAAGGCGGTGGAGGAGTAGTGGCGGCGCCGGGGCCCGCCGGGGCCCGCCGGGGCCAACTGGCCATAGCCGGTTGGCTGCGGCTACGGCCGCAGGCACGTGGCGCCCCACCAAGCTGCATGAGCAGCTAGCATGGGCACGAGGCCGGCCACAGTGTGGTCGGTCGCGTCGTGCCCATAAATTTTCTTTTTTTTCTTTGGGATTGGGTTGTTACACGTGGTCTTTTGCACCGTCTTTGAGAGGAGAGCATCAAAGTCATCATACCCTGACGCTCCAAATCGTCGTGTGATATTGGCGCAAAAGTCAGCCAAAGTTTCAATAGCCTCATGAGCATTGGCTGCTCGAAACTAATGAAGCGCCGCATCTTCAAGGTAGAAGCGTGCAAGGGTTACCTTATATTCTTCTGTTGTACCCTGATATGTGAAAAATTGCTCCACCCTATACAACCAATCGATTTGATCGCCACATTTGAACTTGAGAAATTTGAGACGCACGATTTGCCCACAAATGTCTTGTCTCGATCCTGATCATATCCAAGTCCTTGTCTAACTGGAGGAGGATGCACCATGAATGGTTGATGATCCCTCCTTTGATTTTGATTAACTCGATGTGGTTCGTATTGCCCCGCCCACGGATCTAGATGTCTAAGGCGGTCTCCATAGTGGTTCGCTCGTCGGATGGGTTCACCTACAATTGGGCCTGGTGGAACCATCCTTGCTTATCTCTACCCATAGGGTGGTGGCAGCAGCAGCTCTTATGGATGCAAATTCTGAACCAGTGGCGGCGAGTTCATGGGAGTGGACTTGCGTCGTGGGGTCGATGGTGCATTCTCGTTCGCCATGGCTTTTCTTGTCGCCCGTAATTCTTGCATCCTCTCCATCATAATCTAATTGTTGATGGCCATTTGTTCGGAAAGAGACTCCAACATGGCTTGAACACTAGGCTCTTTCGTATTTTGATTTGGTCGGGCGGTTCCACAGGTGGAAGTCCCCGCAACCGTTTCCCCCTCCTCTATTGGGAGAATCTCTTCTTCCTCATCTCGCCGTGCAGCTATGGCTCTGGTTCTCGTCATAGGAAGCGTGTGTTTGAGGAATGGTGGCTCTGATACTAGCTTGTTACGATCTCCCCTTTAGACCAAGGCTCGATCTATTCCGATTTTTAGATCTGGACAAGATCTAACACGAAACTCTAGAAATAGATCTCAAAAGATGTTGTCCTCAGATTGATGTGAGATTTTGATATATTGTAGCCCTAGAAAAGAGCTTTTCAACAAATCAAGTTTCAAGCAAATCGGATGTTGGGATCTTGAGATATTGTTCGATTAGTAGAAACATCGGAGAGTCTGTCTTAGAATCCGTGGATGGAGGCACGACATCCTAGATGATAGTAGATGGTGGTGGACTGGCGTTAATGGAGTGGCACCAGTGAATAAGTGGTGGTGGAAGGGTTATGGGTGATGGAAGGGTTAGGGCAAAGTGTTGAATAGATTGGAAGAAGGGGGAGAAGTGGACCGCCCCTAAGAGACTAGAGTGATTGGCCGGTCGAGGGAGGCTAGCGTCGCCGGAGAACGAGAGAATGGGAGAGAAGAAGATGAAGGAGATAAGGCAAAAACTTAATTCATTCAATAATAATTCCATGGTTGCCATCCACACCTTTAGAGGCTAACCAAATAATTCAAAAATGGCAATTATTAACCCTAAAATAGTAGATTTTCGCCGACAGCGTTTGAATGCACATATTTTGCACTCTCTAGATGTGCGAACGCGATGCAAATGTTCGCAGGCGCATTCGAACACACATTTCACACTCTCTGGATGTGCAAACCTAATGCAGGCGTTCACAAGCGCGTTCGAACGCACTCTACCCGCGTTCAAACGTGACATATAGAAAACTTATTTTTTAAGAATTAAATACTAAAACAAGAGAGAAAGACATCACTAAAGTGTATCCATGCTCGAGACGACATCGATGAAGTCCGAATCATATCAGGCACCAAGAGAGGTCCTTCTCAATTGGAAATTGGGTCTACATCAAGCTCTAACCATATCGGAAAAGCTCAATTAGACCCATCCCTTATCAGAAATTGGTTCCAAAATTCTATGGACCTTATCAGGTGATTGAGCGTATTGGACCCTTGACGTATTGCCTAGACCTACCCGAGGAGGTGCAGATTCATTCAATTTTTCATTTCTCGAGCCTTAAGGCTCAAGTTCCTCCTGCCGAGCCAATTCAAGTTGTTCCACTGAAGCCAATAAGGGCTAATCCAGATAAGTACAAAGTCAAACCGAGTACCCCTATTCCAGCTCGGATCCTAGTAGACAACGCACTCAAGTCAAAGACAGGTGGGTGATTGAGATTTTGGTGGAGCGATGCGGACGCACCATGGACGAGGCGACTTGAATGCCTAAATCTGACTTTATGGACTGCTATCCAAATGTGACACCTTGAGGACGGTGAATAGAAGCATGGTGGAGTGACACGACTCAGTCGGATTGGATCCACTCGTAGCATTGGATTTGTTGGAATAAGCCTATTTATCTAGTTTGTGACACAACTAGAGCTGGATCAAGTTGTATCGAAAGAAATAAATTTGTTTGAGAAAATAAGGCCATTTGTTGGGGGAAGGGGTGTCCGAACGCGCCTGTTCGAATGCCTGCACGTGTTCACAAAGATAGAAAATAAAATTTGCGCGTTCGAATGCGCCGCAACGAGAACGCTTAATTTTTTTAGAAATTTATTTTTGTTGTGTAGGTCAGAACGGTAGCCTCTAAGTATTGTGAAGTGCACCCTAGTTGGGTCATGTGATGAATGAATCTTTTTTCTCTCTATCTATCTTCCTCTCTCTCCCTCCTCATGCTCTAACTTCACATTGACCCCTAGCCAACATAGGTTAGATCTTTCCTCTCATCAGTTGTTGCCCTACTTCTAGGGGTGACCCCCTTCTTTCCCCTCGTCCGATCTCTTCTCTAATCCCCGGTTCATAACAATATGTTTCGCTTTTCTATACTCATTACATTTGAAGCACCTTGACATGGAAATCTGCTTTTGTAGGTGTTAGGAATAGTTGCCTTCTTTTGAGATTCTCTGATGGCTCCTTCACCACCAGCTTCATTATCACTATAGGGTTCTATTTCACTAATTGTAAATGATGGTTTTGTGTTTATATGTCATAAAAATATATCTAGTATTTCTCTTTTCTTTTTTTCTTTCTTTTTCTAAACAATATGTGTACATGTGAATCTATTAGTAGCGTTTCTATTTTTAGTTTATATTTCAGGTTTCAATTTCAGTTTCTATTTCAAGTTTTAGTTTCAATTTCTATTATTGCATTTTGTTTTAGTAGTTATAAATGACAAATTGTTTCAGTGTTCTGTTTCAGTATTCCGTTCCAAATTTCAGATGATCAGAAAAATGAATTATGTATTAACAGCTTAATAAAAAGAAAACGCTTAGTAGTTAGTCATTTTGTATAAGAATACGCTTAACTTTTAAGTACGAGTTTAATTTGGTTAAGTCTAAAAGGTAAAACACTAACAAGTTAAGCATTTTATGTTGGAGCTTAACACTTAATAGTTAAGCATTTTATATAGGGCTATAGTACAGCAGATTTATTATGGTATTAAGTTTGATTGATGACTCTTTTGGTAAATAAAAAAAATTTTAAATAGGGCTAGTTTGGTCAAAAACTCTAGTTTTGAGCAATATGATATGCATATGCCCGATCTGATAAGCTCAACCTTGAAAACGGTGCTCTTAGCCTAGCAGAAGTAAAAAGCACTTCTAACCACCGTTTGAACACTACTATTAATCTTGAACGCTTTCTAGGCTGATCTTAAGCAAGTTTGGTGCTTCATAACATTAAGGATATTTACATGTAGATCTAGATAGTCAGGAAGATGTGCAATGTGTTAAGAATACTAATGGAGTTCTCCGGAACATGTTGATAAGTTTTAGTGCAATTTTGAAGATGTTATCAATTATATTGGCGGCTAATGTGATTGACATGAAAAAAATGCGGTTCGAATTTGTGGTGAGATTGGGTTCATATGGTCAAATCTTCGGCTACCGAAAAGTCGAAAGAGACAGAGAGATATATTCATGAGAAATTAAATTAGTACTTTGGATGTCGATCGGACGGCCAGAACTCAAGAGGAAAAGGGCAAAACTAAGAGCTCTGGTACTGATTCCCTATTAATTCGATCTGATTTTCTATGTAGCTTGGGCAACTTATGTAAAATTTGGGGCCTCCTCTCGGAGTCCAATTCAACTTAACAACAGGAGTGGATGTGAAAACTCAATTAAACAAGTTAATGTTTATTTATATGCAACTACTGAGAAGATCATTCCATTTAGCCAATAACTTGCAATTCTAGGACCTTTTCCTCTCTCCACACTCTGTTCATCTTCTCAATGAACTCTTCTGCTTTCTTCTGCAGCTCGTCATGTGATGCATCATCCTCGTCTTCGACATCTTCAATGCCTTCATCAACGCCTTCCTCTACAGCATCCTCTGAGTCGCATTCACCACCTTCTTCTACTACTGTAGACGGAATGCGCTCAGCAACACAATGGGTGTTGTTGCTGCTGCTGCTGCTGGATAGCAAGAGTAAGACCACAATCAGATGGCAAATGCAGAAGGGAAGGAGAGAAGTGGTTGCGGAGTAAGTGATCAATTCTACGGTGGAGAACAACATTGTGGATTGAGAAAGTTGGAATATTTCTTCTTTCTAATAGTTGAAGTGAAGAAAGAAATTTGAAGGCTTGTCCCTTATAAACAAACGCCTCTGCCAAATCCCAACTCCAAGTGTACAAGGGAAGATTGCCTTTCAGCGTATATTCAATTGCGAGGAAGTCTGCTGTCTTGGTGTGGAAGATGATGTGGGGTCCCAACACATTATAGTATTTACTTTGGTGATCATCTGCACCCGTAGTTGAAGGAATTTGCTGCAGTCTAAATACTAGGCGATCGTTGATTGGATCCCAGATAATCTTCAAGATAGTCTGCCGACCACAAAGAGATCCCCACGTGGCGTACAATTCCCTTTTTCCCTGGAACCCGAGATCCTATGAATTAAATGGGAGTGAGACTTGAGATCCGAGTTATATATGCATATATATATATATAGTTGAAAATTTATAATTTTGTTACTTGATCCATTCTTAATCTCTCATCACTGCTTTACTTAGAAGATGGGAAAACTCTAGACTTATCTAATAGCAAAATCCTAAACTTAGCAGCGTTTCAGTCGCAAAATATTAAGTTTTAGAGTATGGTCTATCTCAATAAATAAGATTTGAAAGAAGGTAAGCTTAGTTTAAACTCTACTCATATACCAAATATTGTTAAAATAGGAATAGCAATTTCTATCTATTATTATCAAAATAAGCTGCGGTGAGTATTTTTTTTTTTTTAATTTAGGTATGCAACTATTTATTCTAGAATACAAATATTATTTATTAAAATTATATTTTATATCACAAATTAATTTAATTACTAAATTATTTTAATTTGACTATAATTTATGTTGAATATCTTTTATCATAATTTATTACGACTTTCTTAATAATCTTATCAATATCTTATCAGTATTCATTATTTTTCTCTCTCACAGACATATATAATATATATATAAATAATAATAATAATAATAATAATAATAATAATAATAAATATTATTTTAATAGTAACATTCATAAAATTGAGCATGTATTAGAAAAATTGCTGAATAATATAATATTTAGCTGGGCATAATAAAAATATAATTTTTGTTTCAAACTAAATAAATAAAGTTCAACTTATAGATGTCAATAATGCAATATTGCATGAAAATACATTTTAAAAGTATTATTGTTTGAATATTATTTTCGAATAATTATTATACTTAAATATAAATATAAATTTTGAAAATTCTTAACAATATAACATTTAATTTGATATAATATATATCATATTATTAAAATATTTTTTATATGTACTAATAACATTAAATGTATAATATTAATAAGTCAATGTATTATCTAATTAAATAAATATTCAACGATAAAATAATATACTTATATTAAACTATGGATTAATCTAATCAAGTCTTTCTTTCAATAAATAATAAAATGATACGATTCGGACTTTACCGACGTCGTCTCGAGCATTGAATCACTTTAGGAGTGTTTTTATTTCATGTTTTAGTGTTTAATTTCCATTAAAATAAGTTTTCTGTAAGTCGCGTTCGAACGTGGGTGGAATGAGTTCGAATGCGGTTTGTGTACGGGGTTGTGAACGTGGTGAAGAGAATGTACTATGCGTTCGAACGTGGCGCGTTCAAACGCACTGTGAACGCCTGCATTGCGTTCGCAAATACCGACAGGTGCGTTCGATCACGCGTTCGAACGCCTGCATCGCGTTCGCAAATCCAGAAGAGCGAACTCGGTGCGTTCGAATGCGGTCGGGCGAGTTCGAACGCGGTCGACGAAAATTGTGTTTTTAGGGTTAATTTGAGTTGTTGGTTAGCCTATAAAAGGATGTGGTAGGCAACCAAATTGAGTATTGATTATTGAGATTGAGTTTTGCCTTGCCTCCTTCGTCTTCTTCGCTCCCGTTCTCTCAATCCCCGGCGACGCCGCTTCTAACCTCCCTCGTCCGGCTAATCACCCTAGTTGCTTAGGAGTGGCCCTCTTCTCCCCCTTCGTCCAATCTATCCCACACTTGCCCTAATCCTTCCATCAACCACAACCCTTCCACCATCACTTTTCACCGGTGCCACCACATTAACGCCGGTCCACCTTCAACCACCATTACCTAGGATCACGTGCCTCCATCCACGGATCCAAAACAAACCATCTGACCTTTGTCCATAAATCGGACGATATCTCGAGATCCCCACATCCGATTCGCCTGCAACTAGATTTGTTGGAAAGTTATTTTCTGGGGCTACAACATATCAAATGTTTCACGTCGATCCGACGGCGGCATATTTCGGGATCTTATTTCAAAATTCCGTGCCAGATCTAGTCTAGATCAAGAATTGGAAAAGATCGACCCTTCACCAAAACGGCGTGATCATATCAAGCTGGTATCAGAGCTGCATAGCCAGAGGCGTGATCGTATCAAGCTGGTATCAGAGCCACCGTTCCTTGGACAAGCGCTTCCAATGACGACAACCAGACCATGGTTGCACGGCGAGAAGATGAAGAAGAGATTCTCCCAATAAAGGAGGGAGAAACGATTACAGAGACTTCCACCCGTGGAACCGCCCGATCTAATCAGAATACAGAAGAACCTAGCGTTCAAGTTGTGTTGGGGTCTCTTTCAGAGCAAATGGCCATCAACAACCAAATGATGATGGAGATGATGCGGGAACTACGGGCGACAAGGGAAGCAATGGCGAACAGGAAAGCACCATCGACCCCACGACGCGAGTCCACCCCCTTGAACCCACCGCCACTGGTTCAGCCTTTGCAACCACAAGAGCCGCTGCTACCACCACCATATGGGCAGAGGCAAGCAAGGATGGTTACACCAGGTCCAGTTGCAAGTGAACCCATCTGACGGGTGAACCACTAAGATTCGTGGGCGGGTCAATACGATCCGGAACCATGGCAAGTTAATCAAAACCGAAGGAGGGATCATCAACCCTTCATTGTGCATCCTCCCCCGGTTAGACAAAGACATGATCCAGAATGAGACAATGGCATCCGTGGACAAGTCGTGCGTCTCGAATTCCCCAAGTTCAAAGGTGGCAACCCGATCGATTGGTTGTATAGGGCGGAGCAATTCTTTGCATACCAAGGAACGGCGGAAGAGTACAAGGTGACGCTTGCGAGCTTCCACCTTGAGGATGCGGCGCTTCATTGGTTTCGAGCAGCCAATGCCACTGAGGCTATCGAAACTTGGGCTGAATTTTGCGTCGATATCACACGGCGATTTGGAGTATCGGGATATGAAGACTTTGATGCTCTCCTCTCAAAGACGGTGCAAAAGACCACGGTTGTGTCATACCAAGAAGAATTTGAGAGGATTAGTAGCCGATGTCATCCACCATGGACGGATCAGCAACTTCGCAGCACCTTCATCTCCGGGCTGCGGGTTGACATACAAGCCGATGTGAGGGCTTTAAGGCCTAGAACCTTAAAGGAGGCCTTCGAAGATGTGGTGCTTATGGAAGACAAACATAGGGCCATGAAGATACACTTGAAACAGAGTTGGATGAGCCAAGGAAGCTGCAATCAAGCTCAACCAAACATAGCGGCGGGAAATACTATCGCAGTACCAAGGGTTGCTGCTACAGTGGTACCTCCTCAAGCACCCTTGAAGCCATCCCAAGATGTGAAGTGTGCACCTAGAGGTTCGGGACGAGCACTCACACCAGCCCAAGTAGAAGAAAGAAGAGCCAAGGGCCTATGCTTCCGTTGTGATGAGAAGTTTGTACCCGGGCATCGCTGCGCTAAACCAATGGGATCGATGATGCTAATCGATGGATTGGAGGAAGCGGAGGACGAGTTTGCAGCTGAAGGTGCAGATGTGGCTGGACATCAAGGAGAAGAAGCTGAGGAGCAACTCGTGGAGGACATGATAGCCGAAATCTTCGCCTATTCGGGGACAGCTGCGCCAAAGACCTTGCGGGTGAACGGGGTAGTCAAGAAAACCACAGTGAGAATCTTGATTGACACCGGGTCCACCCACAACTTCATTGACAAGAGGCTCCTTAGGACGATTGGGCTCGAGTCGGAACCCACGGAAAGGTTCGATGTGACGATCGGAGATGGCACCACATTGCAAGCATATTTTATTTGTGGAGGTGTGGAATTGAAGGTGCAAGGCCAAACTTTCACATTGGACCTTTATCCGTTGGCCTTGCGAGGTGCCGACATTGTTTTGGGGACTCAATGGCTTCAAAGCTTGGGGCCCGTAACATTTGATTTCTCAAACCTCACACTGACATTTCGGAGGAATGGAAGAAGGGTGCTGCTGGATGGAAATCAATCGCGGCAAGGGCTGACATTGCAACCACTTGTGGGTTTTCCTTGTGTAGGGGACCGAGCTCTACTATTGCAAATGGCTGTTGTTGAACCAGAACATCCACCACCAAGGGAAGTAGCCTCTGACATGGAAGAGCTGCTGTAGGAGTTTCAGGATCTCTTCAAGGAACCCCGAGGACTACCGCCGAACCGTCGTCATGACCATCACATCCAAATCATTCCAGGGGCTGAACCTGCAAATGTCCGACCTTATCGGTACCCGCATGTCCAGAAGGAAGAGATCAGTAAATTGGTGGAGGAAATGCTCGAGCAAGGGATTATTCAACCGAGTAGAAGTGCCTACTCATCGCCGGTGCTGCTGGTTCGGAAGAAAGACCGGAGTTGGCGGTTTTGCGTCGACTACCGAGCCTTGAATGCAATTACTGTCAAGGACCGGTATCGAATACCGATGATCGAGGAGTTGCTGGATGAGCTCACAGGGTCGGCCTACTTCAGCAAACTTGACTTAAGAGCGGGATACCATCAAATCCGAGTCGATCTTGAAGATGTACACAAAACGGCGTTCTGAACTCACGATGGCCACTTTGAGTTTCGAGTCATGCCGTTTGGGCTCACCAATGCACCGGCCACCTTCCAAGGGCTGATGAATGACCTCTTCCGCCCACTCTTGCGTCGGTATGTGCTCGTCTTCTTTGACGATATTCTAGTATACAGCAGGAATTGGAGTGACCACTTGCGGCACGTGCGGGAGGTATTAAATTTTGTTACTTGATCCATTCTTAATATCTCATCACTGCTTTACTTAGAAGATGGGAAAACTCTAGACTTATCTAATAGCAAAATCCTAAACTTAGCAGCGTTTCAGTCGCAAAATATTAAGTTTTAGAGTATGGTCTATCTCAATAAATAAGATTTGAAAGAAGGTAAGCTTAGTTTAAACTCTACTCATATACGAAATATTGTTAAAATAGGAATAGCAATTTCTATCTATTATTATCAAAATAAGCTACGGTGAGTATTTTTTTTTAATTTAGGTATGCAACTATTTATTCTAGAATACAAATATTATTTATTAAAATTATATTTTATATCACAAATTAATTTAATTACTAAATTATTTTAATTTGACTATAATTTCTGTTGAATATCTTTTATCATAATTTATTACGACTTTCTTAATAATCTTATCAATATCTTATCAGTATTCATTATTTTTCTCTCTCACAGACATATATAATATATATATAAATAATAATAATAATAATAATAATAATATTAAATATTATTTTAATAGTAACATTCATAAAATTAAGCATGTATTAGAAAAATTGCTGAATAATATAATATTTAGCTGGGCATAATAAAAATATAATTTTTGTTTCAAACTAAATAAATAAAGTTCAACTTATAAATGTCAATAATGCAATATTGCATGAAAATACATTTTAAAAGTATTATTGTTTGAATATTATTTTCGAATAATTATTATACTTAAATATAAATATAAAATTTGAAAATTCTTAATAATATAACATTTAATTTGATATAATATATATCATATTATTAAAATATTTTTTATATGTACTAATAACATTAAATGTATAATATTAATAAGTCAATGTATTATCTAATTAAATAAATATTCAACGATAAAATAATATACTTATATTAAACTATGGATTAATCTAATCAAGTCTTTCTTTCAATAAATAATAAAATTAGAAATTTAGGGAAAAATTAAATATATGAAGGCGTAAACATTTATAATAAATAATCTCATGTTTTAAGATAAAATAAAAATATATCTTCCATGTAGAAATTTTTATTATTATTATTGAATATAATATTTGTTATATATTCTGATGAAATATAAAGCTACTTAGTGCCTGCCTTAGCATTACGCTATAACATTGTATATCTAGCGCAGCACCCTTGCATTGCATAGTTAGATTTTCATCCTAACTTTACATACATAGAGTATAGTGATATAATTTTTATCAATCCAGTCAATCTACTTTATATCAAATTAAAGAGTATTTTAGTTATTTTTCTTTCTCTACTTTTACTTTATATCTCATCAAAGATACGTGTTACACAAGAATAGTTAATGTGAACGAGGCCAAGTTGGGATTTCTTTTAGAAATAAATATTTCTATGTACACTAGTATTTTAGAATAAATGTGTAACAATTACCTTTAATGCAATATAAAGTGAAGAAAAATATGAGAATTTTTTTATAAGTTATGCTAAATACTCTTAATTTAATATAAAGTAGATTGATACAATATATATAAAGAATAAATTGATAATTGAATTATTGTGTAGTATAAAATATATTTTAACGAATAATATTTGTATTTTTTAATTGGGGTATTATGTTATTTAACGATTATTTTAAAATAAGGGATTCTATCCCAGAATTAAAAGAAAGTATTCATGAAATAAATGAAGGGATAAGGCTACCCATGACCCCACTAACATTGAGAAAAATCCCATATATATAATGATTTTGTTCATGATTTATTCATTTTTCATCATTGCAAGAAATTCAGACTATACTAACGATCAAAAAATGCTACTAAAAGTAGTCAAAATGACACTATAGATCAACATCAGCATTTTATTAAAAGCCGATTAAAGTTGTATTGGGGTTGGGTAATGCTAACATTTTTATTATATTCAACGGCATATAATATATGTCGATGAAAGTTATACACATCAGTATTTATCCAAATTTAGCAGCATTTCTAACTGCTAGTGAAAGGTTTTTATCGATAAATGCCTTAACACTCAGTGGCATTTTAATAATTGCTGATAAAATGTATAGTGACACTTTATAAATGTTGATGTAGATGTAATTTGTAGCGTTTGGTTAAACATAGATAAAAAACCAATAATTAGTGACATGTTTTTAAATGCCGATAAATCTTTAGTGGAAATTACAAAAATCTTTGGCTTTGCAAGTTTTAAGTAAATATGCAAATAATACCAAAGAGTTAAAGATTAACGCCAAGATTTTTACGTAGAGAAACCCAAATGAAAAAAAAACCACGGATCCAAACTTGGATTAAAACTAATTAGTAAACTTATAGTAGTTACAAAACTGACTTACAAAACAACCCGTTGATCCCCACGACTTTGTTTTCCTCAATCTTGATTGCTAGAGCCCCCCCTGATTCACCACTTCCCGTAATTGATTTCTAATCTAAGTAACCTTCAAGATTGATCCTTCGTATAAATAACTATCAAGATGAAAGCTTGATGCGTTGTAGAAGAGACGGGCCTTATTAGTAGAAAAACGTTGTAACCTCAAGAACTCCTTATCAAAAGCAATCACCAATCTTCTAAAGTTAGGGCATCCCAACCCGTAGAAAGATTGGAAGAAGGGAGAGGAGTGGGCCACCCCTAAGAGATTAGGGTGAGTGGCCGGTTGAGGGGGGGGTTAGAAGCGACGTTGCCAGGGAATGAGAGAACGAGAGAGAAAAAGACGAAGGAGACAAGGGCAAAACTCAATTCATTCAATAATGATTCTATGGTTGCCATCCACAAGTTTAGAGGCTAACCAAATAATTTAAAAATAATAATTATTAACCCTAAAACAATAGAATTTTGTCAATCACATTCGAATGCGCCCGATCACATTCGAACACACATTTTGCATTCTCTGTATGTACAAACGTGATGCAAGCATTCGCAAGCACGTTCGAAGGCACATTTTGTACTCTTTGTATTTGTGAACCTGATGCAGGCGTTCGCGAGCGCATTCGAACGCACTCCACCCACGTTTGAACGAGACATATATAAAACTAATTTTTCTATGAATTAAATACTAAAACAAGAATAAAAGACACAAGTGTATCCATGCTCAAGACAACATCGGTAAAGCCCGAATCGTTTCAATCCACCACATTTCCGCAACTTTGTCCTCAAGGTGTGAAATTGGGGAAGCGATCCATGATATCTGACTCTAACTCCCAAGTAGACTCGTCAATGGGCTTGCCTAGCCACTAGATCAACACTTCTATCTCCAACCTGGATCCATGGCGTCTTCTCCTACGGCCTAAGACTCAGACCAGTTCAGCTGGGTTATCTTCCACCATTGGTTCGGGCAAGGCCGAACCCACCACATGGGTAGGCCCGATCTGGGCCTTCAATGCCGATACATGGAAAACCGGATGGATATGTATTCCCTCTAGTATGTCCAATCAGTAAGCTACTGGTCCGATTCGTTGTAACACTCGATATGGCCCGTAGTACTTGTGACCTAGCTTCTGGTTCAAAATCGACCTCAATGTGGATTGCCGATATGGTTGAGCTAGAACGAACGCTAATTGATCCACCTCAAATTCTCGCTCATGCCGTCCTTTGTCATGAGTCTGCTTCATGTAGTTTTGGGCTGATGCTAGGTGAATTTTAAGCCGTCTCAAGGTTTCATCTTGATCCGCAAGTTTCCAGTCGAGCTCGATCTAATTCGCCACTGTGACTCTATCATAGGCATGCAAGACAAGAGGAGAGCGCTCATAAACCACTTCAAATGGGGTCATGTTGATCCTAGAGTGATGAGCTGTATTGTATGACTCATACACTTAGATAGAATCTTTTCTTATTGCATTAGGTGTTTAATTTCATTAAAATAAAATTCATGTAGGTTGCGATCGAACGCAAGAGGGGTCGCATTCGAACGCCCTTGCGAACACCTACATTAGGTTCACAAATACAGAGAACGCATATTGTGCATTAGAATGTGGTCGGGCGAGTTTGAACGCCCGCTTTCGAACGCCTGCATCGCGTTTGCACTTATAGAGAACGTATTTTGGTGCGTTCGAACGCGATCGATGGGAATCCTCTAGAATTAGGGTGTCATATTATTTTAGGACTTGTTGGCTAGCCTCTATATATGTGTGGATGGCAGCCAAATTCATTATGGAATTGGATTATTGATTTCTCGCCTCTTTATCTTCTCTCTAAACTTCTCTCTCGTCCCTTTTCACTATCCTTCCACCTCTACCGTTGGCAATGTTTCCCCTAACTTCTAATCTTCCTCGACTGTCAAGCCACCCCTCTTCTTTAGGATCTTGACCACTTCGTCTACATCCTTTAACCACTTCTACAATCCACCTTTATCTCCATGCCCATCCATAACCCTAACATCCACTCCACCCGTCAACACCACCATCACCCACATTATTCTGTATTTTTGACCATGCTACAGTTCTAATCTGCGAAGGGACTAAATACGAAAGTTGTAGATCACGAAGTTACAAATCTAACTCAATTGGTTTCGTAATTTTTTTACTACGGAAAAATATTTTCCGAATATTTTCCCATAGTCATGCAGATTGATTCCTTTAATATATTCAGATCTTGAAAGAATCGTTGCGTAATCTATCTTTGGTATCGGAACTTATCAATTTGGTATTAGAGCTTATCAAGTGGTATCAGAGCAGGTGAACCTCAGACCTCCATTAATGGTTGAAACAAGGAAGATGACATCAACAAGGAGACCTATGGAGAGCACACCGACAAGGGAGGACTCAATTCACGATGATCCTAACCGTAAGGTCGATTCCTTTGGAGCGACCACGGTAGGACCAAGTCAACCAACGTCCATGAGTGCGAATATGGATGAAATTAGGGGCATGTTCCATACATTGATGCATAGAGTTGACATAATTCAAAAGGATCATAATGATTTCAAGGAATATGTCAAGAACAGATTTGATTCGTTATCTCCTCGACGGCGATCAGAATTTCAAGAAGGACCAGCGATGGGATCTCATCGAACTGATACCCCATAGGTCCAGGTGCGTCATGCGAGTGTCAATGGTCCCCTCTTACCTATGCCCACATATCATTCCCCACCTCCGTTGCAAAACCCAAGACTGGCAGAGGTGGAACTTAAGAGGCATGCGGCACCGGTGCGCTTTATCGATGAGGAGGATTGGCACTATAAGGATGAGTTTGATCCCTATGGAGATGGTGATGGACGTGCTCGAGAATTTAGAGAAGTTGATCAACTTGCATAAAGGTTTAAACCAGAACAATGATATTTCGCGAACCCAACAATGCTATTCGGGGGAGAACCACACGCTTAGACTTTCCAAAATTCCAAGGCGGTGATCCAATGGAATGGGTGTTTTAAGTTGAACAATATTTTGATTGTCAAGGTACAACGGAAGATGCAAAATTCCAGATGGCAAGCTTTCAACTCCAAGGAACAGCATTGCATTGGTATAGATCGATTCTTCGTGGTGGTGGATTTACTAGATGGGCTAATTTTTGTAGGAGGATTACACGCAGATTTGGGACTGCGGCATATGAAGATTTTGCTACCACATTAAGCAAGATGGTTCAAAGGACGACCGTATTGGAGTACCAAGTTGAGTTTGAGAGAGTTAGTAGTCGTTGTGAGCCACCTTGGCCTGAACGGACATTGATGAGTACATTTATTTCAGGGCTGCGGGATGAGAAACAAGCGGATGTTCGTGCTCTATGTCCTACTACTCTTGAGGAGGCTTTTGAGAAGGCTGTGAGGATGGGACAAAAGCATAGGGCTCTAAAGATGGCAGCGAAAATAAATTGGGGCAACCGAGATAGGCGGTTTGCACCTAGAACACCAATTGGAAATTCTACGGTTTTAAAACAGCGGCTGCAAGTACTAGACCAAGACCACATTTTAGACCATTTTCTAATGTTAGAGGAGGCACAAGAACCCCCGTTCAAACTCTCACACCTGCCTAGGTAGAGGAGCGAAGAGCGAAGAGCGAAAAGTGAAGAGCGAAGGGTCTTTGCTTTCGATGTGATGAGCATTTCACCCCCGGTCATCGGTGTTTTAAATCGATCAGGAGTGTGATGCTTATCGATGATATTAAGGAGGATGATGAGGTTGTTGATGATGGAGAGTGTCAAGAGGAAGTCCATGAGGAGGCCGTTGAGGAGGACGTGGAGGAAGATATCTAAGCTGAAATATCGATGCATGCATATTCGGGTACTTCCGTGGCGAGAACATTACGAGTAGACGGACTCGTTAGAAAGCATTTGGTGCACATCCTCAGTGATTAGGGGAGTACACACAACTTTCTAGATGAGAGATTAATAAGGAGATTGGATTTGGATGCCGAACTGACCACGGGATTTGACGTTCCTATTGGAGACGGCACAAAGCTTAGGGCGGAGAGCTTGTGTCGCCGGGTCGATATACGAGTGCAAGGACACAACATCATTGTGGACTTGTATCTGTTGGCGCGGTAAAGAGCGGACATTGTCCTTGGTGCTCAGTGGTTACAGAGTTTGGGACCCGTCACATTTGATTTCCGAAGCATGTAGATGAAATATAAATAAGGAAACAAAGATGCGCGGCTTGATGGTTTTTGGCCTTCGCCGATTCTTGTGATGCAGCCTATGATGGGGCTGCCTTGTGTGTATGATTTAGCCTATCTTCTTCAGTTAGGACCAGCAGGAGATGAGCCTCAAACGAGTTCAGGTACTACCATTGAATTGTCTAATTTATTAGATAATTTTTCTGGATTGTTTGAGGAGCTATAGGAGTTGCCACCGAGGAGAGCGGCGGACCATCGCATAGAAATTATACTCGGAGCTGCACTAGCAAACGTGAGGCCATATTGGTATCCACATGTGCAAAAAGAAGTTATCTCAAAGATGGTTGCCAAGATGTTGGAGCAAGACCTCATTCAACTAAGTCATAGCTCATACTCATCCATCATGCTATCGGTGCGAAAAAAGGACGGAACATGGCATTTTTGTGTCGACTATCGGGCACTAAACACTATTAGCGTCAAGGACCGGTATCTCATTCCCATTATCGAGGAGTTGCTGGATGAGCTTGCAGGGGCGACTATATTTAGTTAGCTTGAATTGAGGGTCGGGTATCATCAAATTAGAGTTCACCCGTCGGATGTCCATAAAACTACATTTTGGACTCCTGACGGGCATTACGAGTTCCGGATGATGCCTTTTGATCTCACCAATGCTCCAGCTACCTTTTAAGGCCTCATGAATGATATATTTCGGCCTCTCTTGCAAAGGTATATCTTGGTATTTTTGACGATATTTTGGTGTATAGCAGGACTGAATTGGAGCATTGGCGACATTTAGAGAATGTGCTGAATTTGTTGAAGCAAAACCAATTAAAGATCAAGAAGTACAAGTGCCTATAGGGAGTACCACAAGTAGAGTATTTAGGCTACATCATTTTAGCGGATGGTGTAGTAGGGGATCCTCAAAATGTGACCGCTTGGCCTATTCCTACTACTACCATAGAATTGAGAGGATTTTTAGGGTTGACTGAATATTTTCGACGCTTCATCACCGGATATGGTAAGATTGCTGATCCTCTCACTTTTTTGTTGAACAATGACTCTTTTAGATGGACAGATGAAGCCACTTCAGCCTTTGAAAAACTGAAAACAGCAATGACGACGGCACCCGACTTCACCGAAGAGTTCATTGTGGAATGTGATACATCAGGTGTTAGCATAGGAGCTGTACCAATGCAAGGAGGGCATCCCATAGCCTTTCTTAGTAAGGCTTTGTCACCAAAATCTCAGCAATTATTGATTTATGAGAGAGAGATGTTGGCAATTCTGCATGCGGTGACAAAGTGGAGACTTTATTTGATTGGTAGACGATTCATTATCCGAACTGATCAAAGGAGCCTTCCATACTTTATGGGACAGCGCATACACACTCTGGCACAGCAGGGATGGGTCACAAAATTGTTGGGATATGATTATGAAATCCAATACAAGAAGGGAACTAAAAATAGAGCGGAGGATGCACTATTACGCCAACCCGATACCGTCGAACTTGCAGCCTATTCATCTCCTACCTTTCCCTTCCTTGACGAGCTAATGTATGCATGTACATCTGACCTAGATATTTTAAGATTGTTGTAGGAGGTGATGGATGATTCGTAGCGTCATCTAGAGTTGGAAATATAGGTAGGTTGCTACTGGACCGCGGATGCATTCAAGTGCCCGCAAATGATGGATTGCGATAGAAATTGTTGGAGCACTTCCACCATACTCCAGAGGCTGGTCAAGACGGTGTCTTGACGACATATAAGAGGATATCTCAGAGTTGCACATGGCCAGGAATGAGGCGGGATGTGATGAGTTTTGTCCGTGCTTGTGAAGTCTGTCAAAGGGCTAAAGCAACCACATTGAAACCGGCCAGATTACTTTAGCCTTTACCTATACTAGACCATATTTGGGAAGACATTTCTATGGATTTCATAGAGGGTCTTTTGCTGGTATGTGGTTATTCTATTATCTTTGTGGTGGTTGACAGATTGAGCAAGTATGCACACTTTTCGACATTTTCTCATCAGTTTTCAGCCAAGTCGGTGGCTGAAATTTTTGTTAGAGATGTTGCTCGGTTACATGGCATGGCACGCACGATTGTCTCGGATCGTGATCGTGTATTTATGTGTGACTTTTGGACTGAGTTTTTCAGATTACAGGAGACTCGATTGAACTTCAGTTCGGCCTACCATCCGCAGACGGACGACCAAACTGAGGTGGTCAATCGAGGCATTGAGCAGTACTTGAGGTACTTTGTTCGAGAGATGTTGAGACGATGGTTGGAGTTCTTACCGTGGGTGGAGTGGTCTTATAACACCGCCTACCATAGCAGCATTGGCATGACTCTATTTAAGGTAGTGTATGGACGCACGGCTCCGACGTTATGTGCTTATGATCCAGTGGCATCTGCAAATCGTACGGAGGTGGACTTAGCTTTGATGGATAGAGACGCCATATTGAGGAGGTTGTGTGCTCAACTTAAACTTGCTCAAAACCGCATGAAGCAAGTTTATGATCGTAGCCAAAGAGAGCAGGAGTTCAACATCGGCAGTTGGGTGTTTGTGAGGGTGTAGCTGTATCGACAGGTGACCATACGTCCGATGCGTAACCAAAAATTAACACATCGCTACTTTGGTCCGTTTCAGGTGTTGGAGCATATTGGTCTAGTTGCATATCATTTGGAGCTGCCGAAGTGGTCGACAGTGCATCCTATTTTTTATGTTTCATTATTGAGAGAGCGCATTGGAGATCACGAGATTGTTGGATCGGTTCTACCGGAGCCATTGGAGGGGATAGAGATCATAGTGCCAGTTCGAGTACTTGCTAGACGCCGATGATGACATGGTACCAGATTGGGGATGGAGATTATAGTTGAGTGGCTTAGCAAGCCATCCGATGAGGCGACATGGGAGTTGGAGACTGATATCTTGAGACCTGATATCTTATTGCATTAGACGTTTATTTTCATTAAATAAATTCCTGTAGGTCGCATTCGAATGTAGGAGGGGTCGCGTTCAAACGCCCTTGCGAACTCCTGCATCAGGTTCGTAAATACAGAGAACGCATATTGTGCATTTGAACGTGGTCGGGTGAGTTCAAACGCCCGCGTTCGAATGCATGCATCGCGTTCGCACTTATAGAGAATGTGTTTTGGTGCGTTCGAACGTGACCGGGCGCGTTCGAACGCGATAGATGAAAATCCTCTAGAATTAGGGTTTCATATTATTTTAGGACTTGTTGGCTAGCCTCTATATATATGTGGATGACAACCAAATTTATTATCGAATTGGATTATTAATTTCTTGGCTATTATCTTCTCTCTAGACTTCTTCCTCCTCTCTCTTCACTATCTTTCCACCTCTACCATTGGCAAGGTTTGTCCTAACTTCTAATCTCCCTCGATTGTCGAGCAACCCCTCTTCTTTGGGATCTCGACCACTTCGTTCCCTTCGTCTATATCTTTTAACCACTTCCACAATCCACCTTCATCTCTATACACATCCATAACCCTAACATCCACTCCACCCGTCACCACCACCATCACCATCACCCACGTTATTCAGCATTTTTGTTTCTACTATAGTTCAAATATGCGAAGGGCATAAATACAAAAGTTGTATATTAGGAAGTTATGGATCTAACCTAATTAGTTTCATAATATTATGACTACGGAAGAATATTTGAAAAATATTTTCCCACAATCGTGCAAACTGATTCCTATAATACATCCAGATCTTGAAGGAATCGTTGCATAGCCTATCTTTGGTATCGGAACTTATCAATTTGGTATCAGAGCTTATAAATGACCGCTCAGCCCATGGAAGGAATTTGACCCAATCCTTTGGTCGGTCAGCCACAAAGCATTGCAAGTATTGCTCTAGTCAGCAATTCACCACCTCGATTTGGCCATCCGTCTCGGGGTGATAAGCTAAACTAAGGTTGACTCGAGTCCCTTGCAATCTAAAGAACTCAGACCAAAACTTGCTGATGAAGATGCAATCCCAGTTTGACACGATCATCCTACGCATCCCATGCAAGTGCGCCACTTCCCGAACAAAAATTGCACCAACCTTTTTCGCAGAAAACGGGTGTGTAAATGCTATGAAATGAGCATATTTGCTCAGCCTATCCACCACAACGAACATCATCGATTATCCTCGAACCTCTGGCAGCCCCTCAATGAAGTCCATCGAGATATCCTCCCAAATATGCTCTGATATAGGCAGTGGTTGCAACAGCCCGCTAGGCTTGAGTGTCTCCAATTTGACTCGTTGGCAGATTTGGCATTCACGCACATACTTCTTCACGTCCGACTTCATCGTTGTCTATGTACAGTTTTGGGCCAGCCGCTTATAGGTACGTAAGACCCCTTCATGGCCTGCTATAGGAGTATCATGGAAATGCGCTATCAATAGTCTCCGTAACTCTTCGTCTGCGGGTACCTTGATTCACTTGTGCTCGAGTACCAATCCGTCGCGCTCCTCGTGCTCGGGGTGGCTTGATGGGTTCTCTCTTAGCTCCTCCATGAGTCAAACCAGATCACTATCCTCTGTGCTGGCTCTTTGCAGATTTGAGAAAAAAAGGAAAGGTGGGTGCTGAGAAAGAAGCGAGCTCACTTGCATCCCCTACGCTTGGAAGTTCAAACAGCAGTTGATTTTCATCGAGCAGCACTCTCCGATCATTCCTCTAAAATGTCAATGTGAGGTTTGTCAAATGTCACGGGTCCCAAGCTTCAAAGCCATTGAGTCTGCAAGACAATGGCGGCACCTCGCAAGGCCAACGGATAAAGATCCAATGTGAAAATTTGGCCTTGCACCTTCAACTCCACACCTCCACAAATGAAATCTACTTGCAAGGTGGTGCTATCTCCAATCGGCACATCAAACCCTTCCGTGGATTTTGACTCAAGCTCAATCTTCTTAAGAAGCCTCTTGTCAATGAAGTTGTGGGTGGACCTGGTGTCGATCAAGATTCTCACTGTGGTTGTCTTGATTACACCATTCACCCGCAAAGTCTTTGGTGCGGCTGTCCCAGAATAAGTGTGGAGGGAGATCTCGACCATCATATCCTCCACAAGTCGCTCCTCAACTACTCCTCCTAGCTATCCAACCACACTGTCATCTTCATCTACAATCTCATCCTCAGCCTCCACCAATCCATTTATTAGCATTACCGATCCCATCAATTTAGCGCAGCGATGTTCGGGTAGAAATTTCTCATCACAGCGAAAGCATAGACCTTTGGCTCTTCGCTCCTCCACTTGAGCAGGTGTGAGTGCTCGACCCGGACCTCTAGGTGCGTACTTAACATCTTGGGAGGGCTTCAGGGGTGCTCGAGAAGGCACCATTGCAGCAACGGTTCTTGGTACACCGGTAACATTTCTTGCTGCTATGGTTGGTTGAGCTGGATTGTGGCTTCCTTGGCTTGTCCAATTTTGTTTGAGGTGTAACTTATGGCTCGATATTTGTCTTCCATGAGTACTGCATCTTCGAAGGCCTCCTTTAAGGTTCTAGGCCTTAAAGCCCTCACGTCAGCTTGTATGTCTTCCGTAGCCCGAAGATGAATGTGCTGCGAAGTTGTTGATCTGTCCATGGAGGTTGGCATTGGCTACTTATTCTCTCAAATTCTTCTTGTTGATCTGTCCGTGGTCTTTTGCACCGTCTTTGAGAGGAGAGCATCGAAGTCTTCATACCCCGACGCAAAAATCGGCCCAAGTTTCAATCGTCTCATGTGCATTAGCTGCTCGAAACCAATGGAGTGCCGCATCTTCAAGGTGGAAGCTCGCAAGCATCACCTTATATTCTTCCGCTGTACCCTGGTATGCGAAGAATTGTTTAGCCCTATATAACCAATCGATCGGATCACCACCTTTGAACTTGGAAAATTTGAGACACATGATTTGCCCACGGATACTGTTGTCTCGATCCGGATCATATCCCAGTCCCTTTCTAACCAGAGGAGGTTGCACCATGAATGGTTGAGGATCCCTTCTTCAATTTTGGTTAACTCGACGCGGTTCCGGTTCGTATTGCCCTGCCCACGGATCTAGATCTCCAAGACTATCTCCATAGTTGTTTGCTTGTCGGATGGGCTCACCTGCAATTGGACCTATTGTAACCATCCTTGCTTGTCTTTGCCTATAGGGTGGTAGTAGCAGAGGCTCTTGTGGGTGCAAATTTTGAACCGGTGGCGGCGGGTTCATGGGGGTGGACTCACGTCGTGGGGTCGTTGGTGCATTTTGTTCACCATGGCTTCCCTTGTCACCCGTAATTATCACATCATCTCCATCATCATCTGATTGCTGACGGTCATTTATTCGGAAAGGGACCCAATCATGGCTTGAATGCTAGGCTCTTCTGTATTCAAATTTAGTCGGGCAGTTCTGCGGGTGGAAGTCCCCGCAACCATTTCCCCCTCCTCTATTGGGGAAATCTCGTCTTCCTCGTCTCGATGTGCAGTCATGGCTCTAGTTGTCGTCATAAGAAGCGCGTGTCCGAGAAATAGTGGCTCTGATACCAACTTGATACGATCTCCCATTTAGGCTAAGGCTCGATATATCCCAATTTTAAAAATAGATCTTGAAAGATGTAGCCATCGAATTAATGTGAAATTTTGATATGTTGTAGCACAGGCAAAGAGCTTTTTAACAAATATATTTTCAAGTGAATCGGATAGTGGGATCTCAAGATATCATCCTATTAGTAGATGAATATCAAAGAGTCTATTTTTGGATTCATAGATGGAGGCATGAGATCCTAGGTGATGATGGGTGGTGGTAGACCGGTGGTAATGGGGTGGCATCGATGAATAAGTAGTGATGGAAGGGTTATGGGTGATGGAAGGGGTTAGGGCAAGGTGATAAAAAGATTGGAAGAAGGGGAAGGAGTTGGCTACCCCTAAGGGACTAGGGTGAATGGCCAGTCGAGGAGGGTTAGAAGCAGCGTTGCCGAGGAACGAGAGAACGAGAGAGAAGAATACGAAGGAGACAAGGGCAAAACTCAATTCATTCAATAGTGATTCCATGGTTGCTGTCACACCATTAGAGGCTAACCAAACAATTCAAAAATGGCAATTATTAACCCTAAAACAGTAGAATTTTGCTGACCGAATTTGAACGCGCCCGATTGCGTTTGAACGCACATTTTGCGTTCTCTGTATTTGTGAACATGATGTAGGCATTCGCAAGTGCGTTTGAACGCAGTGTCTGCAAGCGCGTTTGAACGCACATTGTGCACTCTCTGTATTTGCGAACCTGATGTAGACGTTCGCAAGCGCATTCAAACGCACTCCACCCGCGTTCGAACGCGAATATGGAAAACTTATTTTTCTATGAATTAAATACTAATATAAGAATAAAAGACACCCCTAAAGTGTATCTATTCTCGAGATGACATCGGTGAAGCCTGAATCGTATCAAGGCATTCGAACGCGCCCGACTGCGTTCGAACACACATTTGCATTCTCTATTTTTGCGAACCTGATGCAGGCATTCGAATGCGACCCCTCCTGTGTTTGAACACGACCTATAGGAATTTTATTTTAATAAAAATAAATAACTAATGCAATAAGAAAAGACACAACTAAATGTATCAAACTATTTGAGAAATCAAAGGAGTTGCCACCAAGGCGAACGGCGGACCATCGCATAGAGATTGTACCTGGAGCTACATCAGCGAAAGTGAGGCCATATCAGTATCTACATGTGCAAAAGGAGGTTATCTCCAAGATGGTAGCCGAGATGTTGGTGCAAGGCCACATACAACCAAGTCATAGCTCTTACTCATCACCAGTGCTATTGGTGCAAAAAGAGGATGGGACATGGCATTTTTGTGTTGACTACCGGGCACTAAACACTATCACCGTCAAAGACTGGTATCCCATTCCGATCATAGAGGAGCTGCCGGACGAGTTTGTAGGGGCGACCATATTCAGTAAGCTTGACTTTAGAGCCGAGTATCATCAAATTAGTGTTCACCCGGTGGATGTGTATAAAACTATATTTCGGACTCCGGACGGGCATTACGAGTTCCGGGTGATGCCCTCTGGTCTCATCAATGCTCCAACTACTTTTCAAGGCTTCATGAATGATATCTTTTGGCCACTACTACGAAGGTATGTCTTGGTAATCTTTGATGACATTTTGGTATATAGCAAGACTGAAATGAAGCATTTACGATATTTGGAGGATGTACTGAATTTGTTAACGTAAAACTAGCTAAAGATTAAGAAGTCCAAGTGCCTATGGGGAGTACCACAAATGGAGTATTTAGGCCACATCATCTCAGCTGAAGGTGTAGCAACGGATTCTCAAAAGGTTGCATGTATGATCGTTTGGCCAATCCCTATTACCACCACAGGATTGCAAAGACTCTTGGGGTTGACCGGTTATTATCGCTGCTTCATCATCGGGTATGGCAAGATCGCTGCTCCCCTCACTTCTTTGTTGAAGAAAAACTCTTTCAGATAGACGGATGAAGCCACTACAGCCTTTGAAGACTAAAAATAGCAATGACAACAACACTCGTTCTAGCTCTATCGGACTTCACCAAAGAGTTTATTGTAGAATATGATACGTCGGGAGTTAGCAGAGGAGTTGTACTAATGCAAAGAGGACATTCCACCGCCTTTCTTAGCACGGCTTTATCATAAAAATCCCAGCAATTGTCGACCTACGAGAGAGAGATGGTAGCAATTCTACATGCCCATAAAGTTGAGGCCTTATTTGATTGGCAGACGATATATCATCCGAACGGATCAAAGGAGCCTTCCATAATTTATGGGACAGCATATTCACACTCTGGCACAGCAGAGATGGGTCACAAAATTCATACTCTCACGCCAACTCGATACTAGCCGGGTTTGCAACCCATTCTTCTCCTATTTTTCCTTTTATTGATGGGCTGAGGTATGCATGTACATCTGACCAAGATGTTTTGAGATTGTTACAAGAGGTGTTGCATGATCAGGAGCGCCATCCAAAGTTAGAGAATTAAGGTGGTTTGCTATTAGACCGCGAATGCATTTGGGTGCCCACAAATGATAGATTGCAGTAGAAATTGTTGGAGCACTTTCACCAAACTTCAGAGGCTGGTCATGAGGGTGTCTTGAGAATTTATAGGAGGATATCTCAGAGTTGCACATGGCTAGGATTAAGGCAAGATGTGAGGAGTTTTGTCCGTGCTTGGAAAGTCTGTCAAAGGGCTAAGACAACCACAATGAAATCGGCCGAATTACTACAGCCTCTATCGATATCGGACCGTGTTTGGGAAGACATTTCTATAGATTTTATAGAGAGTCTTTCGCTGGTACGTGGTTGTTCTATTATTTTTGTTGTGGTTGACATTGAGTAAGTATGCGTACTTTTCTACATTATCACATCCATTTTCAGCCAAGTCAGTGGCCGAAAATTTTGTTAGAGATGTTGCTCGGTTACATGGCATACTACGAACAATTGTCTCAGATTATGATCTTGTATTTATGAGCGACTTTTGAACGGCATTTTTTAGATTGCAGGGGACTCGATTGAATTTCAGTTTGGCCTACTATCTACAAACGGACGACCAAACCAAGGTGGTCAATCGAGGCATTGAGCAGTACTTGAGGTGCTTTGTCAAAGAGATGTCGAGACGGTGGTTGGAGTTCTTACCGTGGGCAAAGCGGTCTAACAACACCACCTACCACAACAGTATTAACATGACTCCATTTGAGGCAGTGTATGGGCGCATGGCTTCGACATGACGCGCTTATGACCTAGTGGCATCTGTAGGTGGACTTAGCTATGATAGATATAGATACCACATTGAGGAGGTTGCGTGCCCATCTTGAAGTTGCTCAAAACCGCATAAAGCAAATTTATGATCATAGCCATAAGGAGCAAGTGTTCGACGTTGGTAGTTGGGTGTTCATGAGGGTGAAACTTTGCGTTCGATGCAAAACCAGAAGTTAGCGCATCGCTACTTTGGTCTATTTTGGGTGTTGGTACGGTTACATATCGTTTGAAGCTGCCGGAGGGGTCGAAACTGCATCCTGTCTTCCATGTTTTATTACTGAGGGAACAGATTGGAGATTATGAGGTCGTTCGATCAGTTTTACTAGAGCCATTGGAGGAGACAGACCATCCGATGAGGCGACATGGAAATTGGAGACGGAGTGCATTCAAATGTGATCTGGCGCGTTCGAACGCAATCAGCAGGAGTCCATTAGAATTAAGGTTAATAATTATTATTTTGGCTTATTGTCTAGCCTCTATAAAGGTGTGGATGACAGCCAAAATCATTATGCTATTAGAATATTTGTTTCTTGCCTCTCTATCTTCTCTCTACCCTAATCTCTCTCCTTCCTCTTCACCAACCTACCATCTCTATCGTTGGGCCCCGCAGCCACCGCCAGCCCCCCGCCCCATCGCCTCTCTCTTTTATTTCTCTCCCCTCTCTCTCTTTTATTTCTCTCCCCTCTCTCTCTTTTATTTCTCTCCCCTCTCTCTTTTATTTCTCTCCCCTCTCTCTCTTTCGATTTCTCTCTCACTGTCCTCTCTCTCAAACTCTCTTTCTCTCTCTCTCTCTCATTGTTACCACCGCCAAACCACCATTGTTGCCGTCGTTGCCACGGCGGCCAAGGTGAGCTTCTTTTCCTCTCTCCTCTCCTCCCTTCTCTTTCTTTCTCTCTCTCTCTCACTCTCTCAAGTTCACCAGAACTAAGCCGCCGACGAGAGGTCGACTACTAGCTGGCTAGCAGTAGCCGAGCCCCCTCCCCGCCGGCCCAATCCCCTTCTCTCTTTCTCTTCTTCTCTTTTTTTCTTCTTCTCTTTTCTTCTTCTTCTTTCTTCTTCCTTCTTCATTTCTTCTTCTCCTTGCTTAGCTTCTCCTTCTGTTTTTGCAACAATCTTTGGGCTCGACCCAAAGATCAGAGCGATCTTGGCTGGCCCGAGCCCAAAGACTAGTGGCATTGCTTTTATTATTTATTTTATTTTGTGTTTATTTATTTATTTATATTAGATTTACATACTAATATTCATAGTATATGCATTTTAAGTAATTTTAACAATTTATTGTATACTATTGTGTATAGAATAAGATACTAGTCTTATTTATGTATTTATTTATTATTTTGTATAATTAAATAAATACTATATAATTTCTAATTAATCAAGATAGAGTAAGAATTATAAAATTTATTATAAAATAGATCTTGTCTATACTTGTATCTTATTTATAATTATTTAGCTTTTACTTTATAATGATATATTTAGAATATTTTAAATAAAAGGAAACAAACCTTTCTCCTTATGTTATAACTAGCATTTTATGATAATAGTATGTTATAGTATTTAAATCGTACCTATAATGTGGATTTTATTATGTACAAAATAAAAGAAGTGATTCTAAATCTAATAAACTTTTATATTCTATTTGAACTAATTCTAATTGGATAAACGATTAAGCAATATGACTTAAACATTTTCAGACTTCGAACCCCCATAACTAATTCTAATTGCTAGTGATGAGTTGTCACTCTGTTGAATGACGGATATGAGAGATACGTGGTTTGCATCTTTTGACCTGAAGTGAGTAGTCTTATCCCTTAGATGTCTTTCTCAAATTAGGTTATATTATATATTATGTACATGCATGTTTTAACCTCTAGTATGATTATATGACTTTATCTAGAGATAATTACAGTCGAGCATATTTTTATCAAGCAGATTATACTGATATTTGATATGAGTATGATGATGACTGATACGATTCGGACTTCACCGACGTCGTCTCGAGTTTGGATTTACCTTAGGATAAGATTGAGTTTTAGGATAAGATTGAGTTTTAGGATAAGATTGTGTTTTAGGATAAGATTGAGTTTTAGGATAAGATTGTGTTTTAGGATAAGATTGAGTTGTTGGTTAGCCTATAAAAGTATGTGTAGGGCAACCAAAATTAGGAATTGATTATTGAGAATTGAGTTTGCCTTGCCTCCTTCGTCTTCTTCGCTCCCGTTCCCTCAATCTCCCCGGCGACGCCGCTTCTAATCTCCCTCGACAGGCCAATCACCCTAGTCCCTTAGGAGTGGCCCTCTTCTCCCCCTTCTTCTAATTTATCCATCGCTATCTCTAACCTTTCCATCATCCATAACCCTTCCACCATCACTTTTCCACCGATGCCACCCCATCAACACCGGCCCTTGACAATCCACCATTACCTAGGATTTCGTGCCTTCATCCACGGAATCCAAAAACAGAGTATCCTGATGTTCGTCTACTAAACGAACGATATCTCGAGATTCCCAACTCCGATTCGCCTCAAACTAGATCCGTTGGAAAGCTCTTTTCCGGGCCTACATCATATCAAAATTTCACAGCGATCCAACGGTAGGATATTTCGGGATCTGATCTCAAAGTTCCGTGCAAGATCGTAACAATCTGGTATCAGGGCCATAGCACCAAAAGAGGGTTCGTATCAAGCTGGTATCAGAGCCTATAGCCGAGGAAGGATCGTAACAATCTGGTATCAGAGCCACCGTTCCTCGGACAAGCGCTTCCAATGACGACCACCAGATCCATGGCTGCACGGCGTGATGATGAAGAAGAGATTCTCCCAATAGAGGAGGAAGAGACGATTGCGGGGACTTCCACCCGCGGAACCATCCGATCTAATCGGAATACGGAAGAGCCTAGCGTTCTATCCATGTTGGGGTCTATTTCAGAGCAGATGGCCATCAACCACCAGATGATGATGGAGATGATGCGGGAACTACGGGCGCCAAGGGAAGCAATGTCTAACGGGAAGGCACCATCGACCCCACGACGCGAGTCCACCCCCTTGAATCAATCCTCACCGGTTCAGCCTTTGCAACCACAAGAGCCGCTGCTACCACCACCCTATGGGCAGAGGCAAGCAAGGATGGTTACACCAGGACCAGTTGCAGGTGAACCCATCCGACGAGCGAATCACCATGGAGACCACATTGGAGATCAAGATCCATGGGCGGGCCAATACGATCCGGAACCACGGCGAGTTGATCTAAACCGAAGGAGGGATCATCAACCCTTCATGGTGCATCCTCCGCCGGTTAGACAAGGAGTTGGGCATGATCTGGGAACGAGACAACGGCATTCGTGGACAAGTCGTGCGTCTCGAATTCCCCAAGTTCAAAGGTGGCGATCCAATTGATTGGTTGTATAGGGCGGAGCAATTCTTTGCATACCAAGGTACGGCGGAAGAATACAAGGTGACGCTTGCAAGCTTCCACCTTGAGGATGCGGCGCTTCATTGGTTTCGATCAGCCAATGCCATTGAGGCCATCGAAACTTGGGCTGAATTTTGCGCCGATATCACACGGCGATTTGGAGTATCGGGCTATGAAGACTTTGATGCTCTCCTCTCAAAGACGGTTCAGAAGATCACGGTTGGGTCATACCAAGAAGAATTTGAGAGGATTAGTAGCCGATGTCATCCACCATGGACGGATCGGCAACTTCGGGCAAGACCTTCATCTCCGGGCTGCGGGGTGACATACAAGCCGATGTGAGGGCTTTAAGGCCTAGAACCTTAAAGGAGGCCTTCCAAGATGCGGTGCTTATGGAAGATAAGCATAGGGCCATGAAGATACACTTGAAGCAGAGTTGGACAAGCCAAGGAAGCCGCAATCAAGCTCTATCAAACATAGCGCAGAAAATACTAGTGGAGTAACAAGAGTTGCTGCTGCATTGATACCTCCTCGAGCACCCTTGAAGCCATCCCAAGATGTGAAGTACGCACCTAGAGGTCCGGGGCGAGTACTCACACCTGCCCAAGTAGAAGAAAGAAGAGCCAAGGGCTTATGCTTCCGTTGTGATGAGAAGTTTGTACCAGGGCATCGTTGTGCTAAACCGATGGGATCGGTGATGCTCATCGATGGATTGGAGGAAGCGGAGGATGAGCTTGCAGCTGAAAGCGCAGATGTGGCTGGACATCGAGGAGAAGAAGTTGAGGAGCAAAACGTGGAGGACGTTATAGCTGAAATCTCCCTCCACGCCTATTCGGGGACGGCGGCGCCAAAGACATTGCGGGTGAACGGAGTAGTCAAGAAGACCACAGTGAGAATCTTGATTGACACCGGGTCCACCCACAACTTCATTGACAAGAGGCTCCTTAGGAAGATTGGGCTCGAGTCGGAACCCACGGAAGGGTTCGATGTGACGATTGGAGATGGCACCACCTTGCGAGCAGATTTTATTTGTGGAGGTGTGGTATTGAAGGTGCAAGGCCAAAGTTTCACATTGGATCTTTATCCATTGGCCTTGCGAGGAGCTGATATTGTTTTGGGAACCCAATGGCTTCAAAGCTTGGGGCCCGTAACATTTGATTTCTCAAACCTCACACTGACCTTTCGGAGGAATGGAAGAAAGGTACTGCTGGATGGAAATCAACCGCGGCAAGGACCAACATTGCAACCACTTGTAGGCTTTCCTAGTGCAGGGGACCTACCTGAAGGAACCAGGATACATCCCGTCTTCCATGTCTCGGCATTGAAGGCCCAGATCGGGCCTAACCATGTAGTGGGTTCGACCTTACCCGAACCAATGGAGGAAGATGGCTCCAATGAGCCGGTTCGAGTCCTAAGTCGTAGGAGAAGACGCCAAGGATCCAGATTAGAGGCGAAGTGCTGATTGAGTGGCCGGGCAAACCTGCGACGAGTCTACATGGGAGCTAGAGACAGACATCATGGATCGCTTCCCAAATTTCAAACCTTGAGAACAAGGTTGCGGAAGCGTGGTGGATTGATACGATTCGGACTTCACCGACGTCGTCTCGAGTTTGGATTTACCTTAGGATAAGATTGAGTTTTAGGATAAGATTGAGTTTTAGGATAAGATTGTGTTTTAGGATAAGATTGAGTTGTTGGTTAGCCTATAAAAGTATGTGTAGGGCAACCAAAATTATTATTGAATATTGAGAATTGAGTTTGCCTTGCCTCCTTCATCTTCTTCGCTCCCGTTCCTCAATCTCCCCGGCGACGCCGCTTCTAATCTCCTCGACAGGCCAATCACCCTAGTCCCTTAGGAGTGGCCCTCTTCTCCCCCTTCTTCCAATTTATCCATCGCTATCTCTAACCTTTCCATCATCCATAACCCTTCCACCATCACTTTTCCACTGGTGCCACCCCATCAACACCGGCCCTCGACAATCCACCATTACCTAGGATTTCGTGCCTTCATCCACGGAATCCAAAAACAGAGTATCCTGACGTTCGTCCACTAAACGAACGATATCTCGAGATCCCCAACTCCGATTCGCCTCAAACTAGATCCGTTGGAAAGCTCTTTTCCGGGCCTACATCATATCAAAATTTCACAGCGATCCAACGGTAGGATATTTCGGGATCTGATCTCAAAGTTCCGTGCAAGATCGTAACAATCTGGTATCAGGGCCATAGCACCAAAAGAGGGTTCGTATCAAGCTGGTATCAGAGCCTATAGCCGAGGAAGGATCGTAACAATGACAAATAGAAATGATTAGATATGACTATATTGTTATAATTTTATGTCTAGTTTATCTATAGCATGAATATGTATGTGATAGACTAGCATGGGTATGCATATGTTGACTACATGGTTAGATATTATATTACATTATTTTTCTCTTGACTCATGTTTCAACTAAATTCCTGTTATGTATTGACTTGTTATCATACTGGATATATACATATGATCTATCATTTAGAAGAAAAATATGAAATATGATTAATATGATAGTTGATAGAAAGTGTGAGGATACCCGAGTAGACATGAGAGTTAGGACGCGCTTGGTGGATGATTGATCGCTCGATATAGTTGCGATCCAATGGCCTTACGTCCGAGGTCGTTACTTTGTGTGCATATTAGACATTTGGACACATGCCGTTTGCTAAGACATATATGGCGAGTTATCCTCACGTGGTTCTATTAGCTAAAAGGATGCCCATTCTGGATGGATGTTGATACCCTTAGCGGATGGCAGAGTATGGTTATAATTGAGATACTCATTGCGTATCGTAGAGTATGCTCCGAGCCTTCAGACATGATGTTGAGATCGGGTACCGGGTATTGACTGTGCACAATGGTCTAGTATGATGAAGGCATATAGAGATGACATTGATGACTAAGATATTGAGAATTGCATATGATTTTATTATCATCTAATTATCTTATTATCGAGTGTTCAATATACATTATATATGATTGCATTTGATATCATAGTATAGTTATGGTCGGCATGCATCATGTGTCATATTTGAGAGAGAGTTATGATGATAGTATTACATGGAGATTTATTTATACATTATTGAGAATTATATACTTTGATCAGTTATGACATGATATCTACTATATATTTATATATTGTTGATGATATATTCATATACTTATTCATGACATGATGTTCCTATATGATTCATATTATTCAATACATGATTTACTCTTTGTTTGGCATCACTAATTTGGGGTAAAGTCTATTTACTAAGTCTTTTGCTTATAACTCTCTTTATTTCTTTTCTAACCCCCTTAGATATGTAATACGTGATAACGACTTAAGATATCTTGAGAAGATATTTTAGAGCGATGATGTGGTGAGCTATAGATGCAAGACGATATAGATGATAGTTTATATAGAAATTAAGTTGTACGAGTATTTGATATTTGTACTCCTTTGTATTAGACGATGATTTGTATAATACAGGTCGAATCATAGTGTACTCTTATATTAGTTATTTTAGTTGTATCTTAATGGTTTGTCGTGGCCTATATGGGTCCTGCTAAATTATGTAGTGGTCTAGTGTATATTATTATGGACTTCGATATTCATATGTTAACATATTTATTTAGTTAATAGTATAATTTATTTGGTGATGAATTATGTGAGCATGGATATGTTAGAAGGTTTTATTTCATGATGTTATGATTATATGTGCACAGGAGTATATCTGTGCGTCACGGGCCCCGTCCGACCTGTCACGTGCGTCTAGCATGCCATGTGGGCACGTGAGCATGTACGTGCCTATGTCAGGCGGGGGTGTTACATTATGATTGCGGTCCTTAGTCTATAGGGCGGACGATCAATCATGTTGTTCGTTAGGTAATGGGCAGACGATTCTACCACTAGGATCTACCTTCTCTTGAGGGCCTATGTTAGGAGGCGTACTATGCATAAAGAATGGATAAATTAACCATAATCCTATTGGACTATGCTTGCCAATTATTGACATATATACTCCATGTTACCTATATATTGTTTTGAGTCGGATGTGATAATTATTGCTGATGAATAATTAGGGATAGTACCACTTGTTGAGCGTTAGACTCATTTTATGTTGACATTGAATGCAGATTGACCTACTTTGATCATGTACACTTGTTGGGGACGTTTACCCTTCTATTGTGTTACGAATGGATTTGTTGTGGCCTTAAGACCCTTTGTCCGTGTTCCGCTTAAATTATTTGGATTCTTTATTTTGATGGCATGTTGTTGAGCTTCTAAATCCCCATGTAACCCTCACGTGAGGGGTAAGCCCCATGAGAGCCACGTGGCAGTATTGGGGTATTACATGTAGGTAATGGCACGAGGCTAGCCATAACGTGGTCGACTGCAACATGCCCAATATATATACACTTTTTTTCTTTTCGGCTAGGTTATTACATTGTGCCTCTGACCCAATAACCCTAAAGCAACAAAGAAAGTTGCTGGAAAAGAGGATCCAAAGAAACATGAAGAAAAGAGAAAGAGAGTACTAGGCCATTAGCAAATTTGATAGATATTTTGCAAACCAAAGACTTAACGTATTAGTATTCTAATTTCTCCTTCGTACTAATTTTGCCATTTTCTTGCTACATTTATATCCATGTTAAGAAAAGTAGGCGTTCCAAGCAACTGGCGGGGTGAAAATCTATGGATCGTTAAGAATCACAGTAGAGAGACCATCCCCAATGCATTTAATGAAACCAGATGGTTGTAATAGGAGGAGCTATTCGTTTTAGCTCTTTTACTCCACGAGTGAAAATTTTCATATTTAAAGTTCATGAGGCTAAAATAATAAAAATTACTATCATTAAATATTTTTGACAACCTTAGAAGCCATAAAAGTAGTTCTCACAACTTTGAGGTCTTTAATATTAAGATCACCTCTGTCCTTCGGAAGATTGATCCGACTCCACTTAACCAAACGAAGACTTTTCCTCTTGTTCTTTTCAAATAGGAAATCCCTAGCCTTCTTGATGATACCCTCCATCACTTTAATAAGCATAACACGTTACTAAACTTAACATTGGGAATGGCATCAATAGTGGAATTAATAAACACAATTATACCAGCTTGATAGAGTGCCTTGACACCTCCCACAGAGCTTAGCATCAACCTTCTCAAGGGTCCAATCTTTTTGCTTAAGAAGAGCGGGGGATAAATTAACACCTAAATATCAAATAGAAAAATATCTTTGCTGAATGTCCAAGGTAGCCTCGAATCCCTCTTAATAATGGGGCTACACTATGAAAGTAGGTAGAAGAATGATTTAGCCATATTTTCCGTTCCTTTTTTGTATTGGATTTTATAATCATACCCCAGCAATTATGTGACCCATCTTTGCTGTGCCGGAGTGTGTATATACTGTCCCATAAAGTATGGAAGGCTCTTTTGATCGGTTCGAATAATGAATCGTCTACCAATCAAATAAAGCCTCCACTTTGTCACCGTATGCAGAATTGCCAACATCTCTCTCTCATAAGTCGATAATTGTTGCGATTTTTGTGACAAAGCCTTACTAAGAAAAGCTATGGGACGTCCTCCTTGCATTAGTACCACTCCTATGCCAACACCCAATGCATCACATTCCATAATGAACTCTTTGGTGAAGTCTGGTAGCGCTAAAACGAGTGTCATCATCATTGCTGTTTTTAATTTTTCAAAGGCTGAAGTAGCTTCATCCGTCCATCTAAAAGAGTCCTTCAATAAAAAAGTGAGAGGAGCAGCGATCTTGCCATATCCGGCGATGAAGTGTCGATAATATCCGGTCAGCCTCAAAAATCCTCTCAATCCGGTGGTAGTAGTAGGAATAGGCCAAGCGGTCATACATGCAACATTTTGAGGATCTGCCGCTATACCATCCGCTGAAATGATGTAGCCTAAATACTCCACTTGTGGTACCCTCCATAGGCACTTGGACTTCTTGATCTTCAATTGGTTTTGCTTCAACAAATTCAGCACATTCTCCAAATGCCGCCAATGCTCCAATTCAGTCCTACTATACACCAAAATATCGTCAAAAAATACCAAGATATACCTTCGCACGAGAGGCCGAAATATATCATTCAAGAGGCTTTGAAAGGTAGCTGGAGCATTGGTGAGACCAAAAGGCATCACCCGAAACTCGTAATGTCTGTCCGGAGTCTGAAATATAGTTTTATGCACATCCGCCGGGTGAACTCTAATTTGATGATACTTGGCCCTCAAGTCAAGCTTACTAAATATAGTCACCCCTATAAACTCGTCTAGCAATTCCTCAATTACCAGAATGAGATATCGGTCCTTGATAGTAATAGCGTTTAGTGCTAGATAGTTGAGACAAAAATGTCATGTCCCATCCTTTTTTCGCACCAAAAGCACAGGGAATGAGTATGAGCTATGACTTGATTATATGAGGCCTTGCTCCAACATTTCGGCTACCATCTCTGAGATAACTTCTTTTTGCACATGTGGATACCGATATGGCCTCACGTGATAGTCCACCGCTCTATGCAATGGTCCACCGCTCTCCTCGGCGGCAACTCTTACAACTCCTCAAGTAGTATAAAAAAGTTATCTAATAAATTAGACAATTCAATAATAGTACCTGAACTCATTTGAGGCTCATCTCTGCTGGTCCTAACGCAAAAAGATAGGCCAAATCATACGCACAAGGTAGCCCCATCATAGGCTGGATCGCAGGAATCGGCAAAAATCAAACACCATCAAGCCTCACATCTTTGTTTCCTTATTTAAATTTCATCCACATGCTCTGGAAATCAAATATGACGGGTCCCAAACTTTGTATCCACTGAGCACCAAGTACAATGTCCGCTCCTCGCAATGCCAACGGATACAAGTCCACAATGATATCATGTCCTTGCACCAGTATACCGACCCGGCGACACAAGCTCTCCGCCTTAAGGCATCACTCGGAACTCGTAATGCTTGTCCGAAGTATGAAATATATTTTTATGCACATCCGCCGGGTGAACTCTAATTTGATGATACTTGGCCCTCAAGTCAAGCTTACTAAATATAGTCGCCCCTATAAGCTCATCCAGCAACTCCTCGATTACCAAAATGAGATATCGGTCCTTGACGGTAATAGCGTTTAGTGCTCGATATTCAGGATAAAAATGCCATGTCCCATCCTTTTTTCGCACCAAAAGCACAGGGAATGAGTATGAGCTATGACTTGATTATATGAGGCCTTGCTCCAACATCTCGGCTAAGATAACTTCTTTTTGCACATGTGGATACCGATATGGCCTCACGTGATAGTCCACCGCTCTATGCAATGGTCCACCGCTTTCCTCGGCGGCAACTCTTACAACTTCTCAAGTAGTATAAAAAAGTTATCTAATAAATTAGACAATTCAATAATAGTACCTGAACTCATTTGAGGCTCATCTCCTGCTGGTCCTAACTCAAAACGATAGGCCAAATCATACGCACAAGGTAGCCCCATCATAGGTTGCATCGCAGGAATCGGCAAAAATCAAACACCATCAAGTCTCACATCTTTGTTTCCTTATTTAAATTTCATCCACATGCTCTAGAAATCAAATATAACGGGTCCCAAACTCTGTATCCACTAAGCACCAAGTACAATATCCGCTCCTTGCAGTGCCAACGGATACAAGTCCACAATGATATCATGTCCTTGCACCCGTATACCGACCCGGCAACACAAGTTCTCCGCCTTAAGCTTTGTGCCATCTCCAATAGCAACATCAAATCTCATGGTTGGTTCGGCATTCAAACCCAATCTCCTCACTAACCTCTCGTCTAAAAAGTTATGTGTACTCCCTGAATCGATGAGGATGTGCACACAATGCTTTCTAACGAGTATGTCTACTCGTAACGTCCTCAACGTGGAAATACTCGAATATGCATTCATTGATATTTTAGCTTGGATATCTTCTTCCATGCCCTCCTCAACGGTCTCCTCAGGGACCTCCTCTGGACACTCTCCATCATCAACAACCTCA
This sequence comes from Typha latifolia, assembly GCF_019914945.1. Lineage (NCBI taxonomy): Eukaryota > Viridiplantae > Streptophyta > Magnoliopsida > Poales > Typhaceae > Typha > Typha latifolia. The sequence goes on from NC_133097.1 coordinate 1,753,616, forward strand.
TCATCCTTCTCAAGACCATCGATAAGCATCACACACCTGATCGGTTTAGAACACCGATGATCGGAGGTGAAATGCTCATCACATCGAAAGTAAAGGCCCTTCGCTCTTCGCTCCTCCACCTAGGCAAGTGTGAGAGTTCGAACGGGGGGGTCTAGTGCCTCCTCTAACATTGGAAAAAGGTCTTATAGGTGGTCGTGGTCTAGTGCTCACAATCTCTATTTTTGAATCCATAGAATTATTTCCAACTGGCGTTCTAGGTGCAAACCGCCATCTCGATTGCCCCAATTGGATTTTGCTGCCATCTTTAGAGCCCTATGTTTTTGTTCCATCCTCACGGCCTTCTCAAAACCCTCCTCAAGAGTAGTAGGATATAGAACACGAACATCCACTTGTATCTCCTCTTGCAGCCCCGAAATAAATATGCTCATCAATGTCTATTCAGGCCAAGGTGGCATTGACTACTAACTCTTTCAAAATCAGCTTGGTACTCTGATACGATTATCCTCTGAACCATCTTGCTTAATGTGGCAGCAAAATCTTTATATGCCGCTGTCCCAAATCTACATGTAATCCTCCTATAAAAATCAGCCTATCTAGTAAATCCACTACCATGAATACCCGATCTATACTAATACAATGTCGTTTCTTGGAGGTGAAAGCTTGCCATCTAGACTTTTGCATCTTCAACTGTACCTTGATAATCAAAATATTGTTCAACTTGAAACACCCAATCCGTTGGATCACTGCCCTGGAATTTTGGAAAGTCCAAGCGTGCGGTTCTCTCCCGAATAGCATTGTTGGGTTTGCGAAAGATCTTGGGTTCAGGTCTAAACCTTTTGTGCATGTTGATGACCTTCTCTAAATCCTCGAGCATGTCCATCCCCATCTCCATAGGGATTAACCTCATCCTCATAGTGCCAATCCTCCTCATCGACGAAGCGCACCGGTTTCGCACGCCTCTTGGGTTCCACCACCGCCAATCTTGGGTTTTGTAACGGAGGTGGGGGATGATGTGAAGGCATAGGTAAGAGGGGATCATTAACACTCATATGACGCACTTGGACCTGTGGGGTATTGGTTCGATGAGATCCCACCACTGGTCCTTCTTGAAATTTTGTTCATCGTTAAGGAGATCACGAACCCAATCGATTCATGACATATTCCTTGAATTCATTGTGATCTTTTGCATGTTGTCAACTCTATGCAACAATGTTTGGAATATGCCCCTAAGTTCATCCATATTCGAACTTATGGACGTTAGTTGACTCGGTCCTACTATGGTCGCTCCAAAGGAATCGGCCTCATAGTTAGGATCATCATGCATTGAGTCCTCCCTTATCGGTGTGCTCTCCATAGGTCTCCTTATTGATGTTATCTTCCTTGTTTCAACCATTAATGGAGGTTTGAGGTTCGCCTGCTCTGATATCACTTGATAAGCTCTAATACCAATCGATAAGCTCTGATACTAATTGATAAACTCTAATACCAATCGATAAGATCTAATACTAATCGATAAGCTCTAATACTACTTGATAAGCTCTAATACCAAATTGATAAGCTTTGGAACCAAAGATAGGGTACACTACGATTCCTTCAAGATCTGAATATATTATAGGAATCAATCCGTGCAATCATGGGAAAATATTCGTTAGATATTCTCCCATAGTTAGAAAATTACAAAACTAATTGAGTTAGATCCACAACTTCTTGATCTACAACTTTAGTATTTATGCTCTTCGCAGACTCAAATTGTAGAAGGGACAAAAATATGGAATAACGTGAGGGTGGAGAGGATGCTAGGGTTTTGGATGGTTATGGAGATGATGGATAGTGGATATGATTAAGGGAAATAGACAAAGGGAAGGAAGTGTCGAGATCCCAAAGAAGATGGATGACTCGATAGTCGAGGGAGATTAGAAGTTAGAAGAAACCTTGTCAACTATAGAGGTGGAATGATGGTAAAGAGGGAGGAGGGAGAAGTCTAGAGATGATAGGAGGCAAGAAATTAATAATCCAATTGCATAATAAAGTTAGCTACCATCCACATATTTATAAAGGCTAGCCATTAAGTCCTAAAATAATATGTAACCCTAATTCTAGAGGATTCCCGTCGATCGCGTTCGAACATGCTTGACCGCATTCGAACGCACCCAAAAGCTCCATCTCTGTCCGTGCGAACGCGGTGCAAGTGTTCGAACATGGGCATTCGAACTCGCCCGACCGCATTCAAACGCACAATATGCGTTCTCTATATTTGCGAACCTGATGCAGGCGTTCGCAAGGGCGTTCGAACGCGGTCCTCTTGCGTTCGAATGCAACCTACATGAATTTTATTTTAATGAAAATAAAAACTAATTCAATAAGAAAAGATTCTAACTAAGTGTATCAGCCCATCACGCTTCCCCCACCTTGCCCTTAAGGTGAAAAGTCAAGAAAACGCTCCAAAATGTTAGTCTCTAACTCTCATGTCGCCTCATTAGATGACTTGCCAAACCACTCAACTAAAATCTCCATCTCCAATTTTTGTTAGAAATGTTGCTCGATTACACGGCATGCCACATATGATTGTCTTTGATTGTGATTGTGTATTTATGAGCGACTTTTGGACAGAGTTTTTTAGATTGCAGGAGACTCAATTGAGCTTCAGTTCAGCCTACCATTCACAAACGGACGACCAAAATGAGGTGGTCAATCGAGACATTGAGCAGTTGATATAATTCGGACTTCACCGACGTTGTCTCGAGCATGGATTCACTTTAGAAGTGTTTTTGTTTCATGTTTTAGTGTTTAATTTCCATTAAAATAAGTTTTCTGTAAGTCGCGTTCGAACGCGGTTTGTGAACAGGGTTGTGAACGTGGGTGAAGATAGTGTTCGAACACCTGCATCGCGTTCGCAAATACCGACAGGCGCGTTCGCTCCTGTGTTCGAACGCCTGCATCGCGTTCGCAAATCCAGAAGAGCTAATTCGGTGCGTTCGAACGCGGTCGGGCGAGTTCGAACGCGGTCGGGCGAGTTCGAACGCGGTCGGCGAAAATTGTGTTTTAGGGTTAATTTGAGTTGTTGGTTAGCCTATAAAAGGGTGTGTATGGCAACCAAAATTATTATTGATTATTGAGATAAAGTTTTGCCTTGCCTCCTTCGTCTTCTTCGCTCCCGTTCTCTTAATCCCTTAGGGGTGGCCCTCTCCTCCCCCTTCTTCCAATCTATCCAACACTTGCCCTAACCTTTCCATCAACCACAACCCTTCCACCATCACTTTTCACCGGTGCCACCACATTAATGCCGGTCCACCTTCAACCACTATTACCTAGGATCTCGTGCCTCCATCCACGGATCCAAAATAGAGCATCCTAACGTTTGTCCACTAAACGGACGATATCTCGAGATCCCCAACTCAGATTCGCCTGAAACTTAATTTATTGGAAAGCTCTTTTCTAGGGTTACAACATATCAAAATTTCACATCGATCCAACGGCGGCATATTTCGAGATCTTATTTTGAAGTTCCGTGCAAGATCAGTCCAGATCTGAGAATCGGAAGAGATCGACCCTTCACCTAAAAAGGAGATCATACCAAGCTGGTATCAGAGTTCCATAGCCAGAGGTGTGATCGTATCAGCAGTACTTGAGATGCTTTGTTGGAGAGATGTCGAGACGATGGTTGGAATTTTTACCGTGGGCGGAGTGGTCTTATAACACCGCCTACCATAGCAGTATTGGCATGACTCCATTTGAGGTGGTGTATGGATGTACGGCTCCGATATTATGCGCTTACGATCCAATGGCATCTGTAGACCGGACGGAGGTGGACTTAGCATTGATGGATAGAGACGCCACATTGAGGAGGTTGCATGCTCATCTTAAACTTGCTCAAAATCGCATGAAACATGTTTATGATCGTAGCCATAGGGAACAAGAGTTCGACATTTACAGTTGGGTGTTTGTGAGGGTGCAATTGTATCGACAGGTGACCTTACGCCCGATGCGTAACCAAAAGTTAGCACATTGCTACTTTGGTCCGTTTCGGGTGTTGGAGCATATTAGTTCGGTTGCATATCGTTTGGAGCTGTTGGAGGGGTCGAGAGTGCATCTATCTTCCATGTTTCATTACTGAAGGAGCGCATTGGAGATCATAAAATTATTAGATCAGTTCTACCGGAGCTATTGGAGGAGATAAAGATAGTAGAGCCAATTCGTGTACTTGCTAGACGCCGACGATGATATGGTACCACATTGGAGATGGAGATTTTAGTTGAGTGGCTTGGCAAGTCATCTGATGAGGCGACATGGGAGTTGGAGACTAACATTTTAGAGTATTTCCCTTACTTTTCACCTTGAGAGCAAGGTAGGGGAAGCGTGGTGGGTTGATATGATACGATTCGGACTTCACCGACGTCGTCTCGAGTTTGGATTTACCTTAGGATAAGATTGAGTTTTAGGATAAGATTGAGTTTTAGGATAAGATTGTGTTTTAGGATAAGATTGAGTTTTGGTTAGCCTATAAAAGTATGTGTAGGGCAACCAAAATTATTATTGAATATTGAGAATTGAGTTTGCCTTGCCTCCTTCATCTTCTTCGCTCTCGTTCCCTCAATCTCCCCGGCGACGCCGCTTCTAATCTCCCTCGACAGGCCAATCACCCTAGTCCCTTAGGAGTGGCCCTCTTCTCCCCCTTCTTCCAATTTATCCATCGCTATCCCTAACTTTTCCATCATCCATAACCCTTCCACCATCACTTTTACACCGGTGCCACCCCATCAACACCGGCCCTCCACAATCCACCATTACCCAGGATTTCGTGCCTTCATCCACGGAATCCAAAAACAGAGTATCCTGACGTTCGTCCACTAAACGAACGATATCTCGAGATCCCCAACTCCGATTCGCCTCAAACTAGATCCGTTGGAAAGCTCTTTTCCGGGCCTACATCATATCAAAATTTCACAGCGATCCAACGGTAGGATATTTCGGGATCTGATCTCAAAGTTCCGTGCAAGATCGTACCAATCTGGTATCAGAGCCATAGCACCAAAAGAGGGTTCGTATCAATCTGGTATCAGAGCCATAGCACCAAAAGAGGGTTCGTATCAATCTGGTATCAGAGCCTATAGCCGAGGAAGGATCGTAACAATCTGGTATCAGAGCCACCGTTCCTCGGACAAGCGCTTCCAATGACGACCACCAGATCCATGGCTGCACGGCGTGATGATGAAGAAGAGATTCTCCCAATAGAGGAGGAAGAGACGATTGCGGGGACTTCCACCCGCGGAACCATCCGATCTAATCGGAATACGGAAGAGCCTAGCGTTCTATCCATGTTGGGGTCTATTTCAGAGCAGATGGCCATCAACCACCAGATGATGATGGAGATGATGCGGGAACTACGGGCGCCAAGGAAGCAATGTCTAACGGGAAGGCACCATCGACCCCACGACGCGAGTCCACCCCCTTGAATCAATCCTCACCGGTTCAGCCTTTGCAACCACAAGAGCCGCTGCTACCACCACCCTATGGGCGAGAGGCAAGCAAGGATGGTTACACCAGGACCGGTTGCGGGTGAACCCATCCGACGAGCGAATCACCATGGAGACCACATTGGAGATCAAGATCCATGGGCGGGCCGATACGATCCGGAACCACGGCGAGTTGATCTAAACCGAAGGAGGGATCATCAACCCTTCATGGTGCATCCTCCGCCGGTTAGACAAGGAGTTGGGCATGATCCGGAACGAGACAACGGCATTCGTGGACAAGTCGTGCGTCTCGAATTCCCCAAGTTCAAAGGTGGCGATCCAATTGATTGGTTGTATAGGGCGGAGCAATTCTTTGCATACCAAGGTACGGCGGAAGAATACAAGGTGACGCTTGCAAGCTTCCACCTTGAGGATGCGGCGCTTCATTGGTTTCGATCAGCCAATGCCATTGAGGCCATCGAAACTTGGGCTGAATTTTGCGCCGATATCACACGGCGATTTGGAGTATTGGGCTATGAAGACTTTGATGCTCTCCTCTCAAAGACGGTTCAGAAGACCACGGTTGGGTCATACCAAGAAGAATTTGAGAGGATTAGTAGCCGATGTCATCCACCATGGACGGATCGAAGCAACTCGCGGCACCTTCATCTCCGGGCTGCGGGGTGACATACAAGCCGATGTGAGGGCTTTAAGGCCTAGAACCTTAAAGGAGGCCTTCCAAGATGCGGTGCTTATGGAAGACAAGCATAGAGCTATGAAGATACACTGGAAGCAGAGTTGGACAAGCCAAGGAAGCCGCAATCAAGCTCTACCAAACATAGCGGCGGGAAACACTAGCGGAGTACCAAGAGCTGCTTTGCATTGATACCTCCTCGAGCACCCTTGAAGCCATCCCAAGATGTGAAGTACGCACCTAGAGGTCCGGGCGAGCACTCACACCTGCCCAAGTAGAAGAAAGAAGAGCCAAGGGCTTATGCTTCCGTTGTGATGAGAAGTTTGTACCAGGGCATCGTTGTGCTAAACCGATGGGATCGGTGATGCTCATCGATGGATTGGAGGAAGCGGAGGATGAGCTTGCAGCTGAAAGCGCAGATGTGGCTGGACATCGATGAGAAGAAGTTGAGGAGCAAAACGTGGAGGACGTTATAGCTGAAATCTCCCTCCACGCCTATTCGGGGACGGCGGCGCCAAAGACATTGCGGGTGAACGGAGTAGTCAAGAAGACCACGGTGAGAATCTTGATTGACACCGGGTCCACCCACAACTTCATTGACATGAGGCTCCTTAGGAAGATTGGGCTCGAGTCGGAACCCACGGAAGGGTTCGATGTGACGATTGGAGATGGCACCACCTTGCGAGCGAGATTCTATTTGTGGAGGTGCAGAATTGAAGGTGCAAGGCCAAACTTTCACATTGGATCTTTATCCATTGGCCTTGCAAGGTGCCAATATTGTTTTAGGGACCCAATGGCTTCGGAGCTTGGGGCCCGTGACCTTGATTTTATAAGCCTCACATTGACCTTTTGGAGAGATGGTCGAGAGTGTTGTTGGATGGAAGTAAACCGCCGCTTGAACTTTCAAAAGAAAGGGAGCTCGCTTCTTTCTCGGCACCCACTTTTCCTTTCTTTTCAGATCTACGAAGAGCCGGTGCGAGAGGATAGTGATCTGGTCCGACTCATGGAGGAGTTGAGAGCGAACCCCTCAAGCAACCCCGAGCACGAGGAGCGCAATGGGTTAGTACTAGAGCACGGGCGAATCAAGGTACCCCGAAACGAAGAGCTACGGAGGCTATTGATGGCACACTTCCATGATACTCCTATAGCAGGTCATGAAGGGGTATTACGTACTTACAAGCGGCTGGCCCAAAACTGTACTTGGACTGGGATGAAGGCCCAGATCGGGCCTAACCATGTAGTGGGTTCGACCTTACCCGAACCAATGGAGGAAGATGGCTCCAATGAGCCGGTTCGAGTCCTAAGTCGTAGGAGAAGACGCCAAGGATCCAGATTAGAGGGCGAAGTGCTGATTGAGTGGCCGGGCAAACCTACCGACGAGTCTACATGGGAGCTAGAGACAGACATCATGGATCGCTTCCCAAATTTCAAACCTTGAGGACAAGGTTGCGGAAGCGTGGTGGATTGATACGATTCGGACTTCACCGACGTCGTCTCGAGTTTGGATTTACCTTAGGATAAGATTGAGTTTTAGGATAAGATTGAGTTTTAGGATAAGATTGTGTTTTAGGATAAGATTGAGTTTTGGTTAGCCTATAAAAGTATGTGTAGGGCAACCAAAATTATTATTGAATATTGAGAATTGAGTTTGCCTTGCCTCCTTCATCTTCTTCGCTCTCGTTCCCTCAATCTCCCCGGCGACGCCGCTTCTAATCTCCCTCGACAGGCCAATCACCCTAGTCCCTTAGGAGTGACCCTCTTCTCCCCCTTCTTCCAATTTATCCATCGCTATCCCTAACTTTTCCATCATCCATAACCCTTCCACCATCACTTTTACACCGGTGCCACCCCATCAACACCGGCCCTCCACAATCCACCATTACCCAGGATTTCGTGCCTTCATCCACGGAATCCAAAAATAGAGTATCCTGACGTTCGTCCACTAAACGAACGATATCTCGAGATCCCCAACTCCGATTCGCCTCAAACTAGATCCGTTGGAAAGCTCTTTTCCGGGCCTACATCATATCAAAATTTCACAGCGATCCAACGGTAGGATATTTCGGGATCTGATCTCAAAGTTCCGTGCAAGATCGTAACAATCTGGTATCAGAGCCATAGCACCAAAAGAGAGTTCGTATCAATCTGGTATCAGAGCCATAGCACCAAAAGAGGGTTCGTATCAATCTGGTATCAGAGCCTATAGCCGAGGAAGGATCGTAACATGATACACTTAGTTAGGATCTTTTCTTATTGTATTAGGTGTTTATTTTCATTAAAATAAAATTCCTGTAGATCGCGTTCGAACGCAGGAGGGGTTGCATTCGAACGCCTGCATCATGTTCGCAAATACAAATAACGCATATTGTGTGTTCGAACGCGATCGGGCGAGTTCGAACGCTAGTGTTCGAACGCCTACACCGCATTCGCACATACAGAGATGGAGCTTTTGGGTGCGATCGGGCGCGTTCGAACGCGATCGACATGAATTCTCTATCATTAGGATTACATATTATTTTAAGACTTGTTGGCTAGCCTTTATAAATATGTGGATGGATGGTAGCCAACTTCATTATACTATTGGATTATTAATTTCTTGCCTTCTATCTTCTCTAGACTTCTCCCTCCTCCCTCCTCTCTCTTTGCCATCCTTCCACCTCTATAGTTGACAATGTTTCTTCTGACGTCTAATCTTCCTCGACTATCCAGCCATCCCTCTTCTTTTGGATTTCGATCACTTCGTTCTCTTCGTTTACTTCCCTTTATTATATCCACTATCCACCTTTATCTCAATAACCATCTAAAATCCTAACATCCACTCCATCCGTCACCACCACCATCACCCACATTATTCCGTATTTTCTTTCATGCTATAGTTCGAATCTGCGAAGGGCATAAATAAAAGTTATAGATCAGGAAGTTAGGAATCTAACCCAATTAGTTTCGTAATTTTCTAACTATTAGAAAATATCTGACGAATATTTTTCCACGATTGTATTGACTTAATCTTGTAATACATTCAAATTTTAAAAAAATCGTTGCGTATCCTATTTTTGGTATAAGAACCCATCAAAATAGTATCAGAGCTTATTATACACTCTAAGAGCTCATGTCCAATGCGGGTGCAGAAGTGGCAACAACATGGCAGTCTATCGTAACAATAGAGTCCCCAATTATTAGAAAATCGAGCTAAGGGTTTAGATATATCAATGGTAACTCTTGCCCTTATGAATTTTGGCATTCAACCCTTCACTAGATGCCACCCTCCACACACGAGATACCGAATTCTGAGCCATTGAGGTGGATAAATATTCCAGTAGCAGCTCATGAAATTGCACCCATAAGTCACAAAAGTCAATGCACCACCTTTCCAAGGGGACCCAATTCATTGATCAGGGTTGAACCCCGAGGAAAACTCATTCTCCAAAGAAAGGAGGAGATTAGAGAGAGATCCCTCTAGAGGGGAAAAAAATTCTACATCGAACTAGCTTAAGACTAATTCGGATACCACCTTGTTAATTTATGTATAAATTGCTTAGTGAAAAAGTTGCTAAACTGAAAAACTATTGATTGCTTTTTTCAACTGGATATGGTTTTAGCACACCGCTTAAAACGAGAAGGTTCCATCATCCTTAGTAGCCCACGTGGCACGTGCAACGATGCAAAACAAATCCCGTACCACTGCTTTATAAATGATCGCTCGAGATCGGCCACCTGTGCTCCTCCTCCCGAATATACCCTTCCAGATTCCGCGATGCGGAGACCTGAGACCTGAGACCTGAGACCAGAACAGAGAGCCCCCCCTTCTATTACTCTCTCATTGAACAGTCCACCTGGTGCCAAATCCGTGAACTCTCCATAACATCAACGGCTACGATTCTTTTTCCTGTGGGTCGAGGGTCGACTGGCCTCATCGTTCTCCTTTATAAATCACTCCTCTCCCTGACCTACCTTTCTCGCTTGCACTGCGAAAACCGATTTCCATCTGCAGATTACGATCTCTCGATCTACCGATTCCTCTCCCTGCGAAGATGGCGACGATCCAATCCGTCAAGGCGAGGCAGATCTTTGACAGCCGGGGAAACCCCACTGTGGAGGTATTCGAGATCGATTTCCTTTTCCATCCGTGATCTTTTCTCTAGATTTTGGATTCGAATCTTGTGTTTGCGTTGTCCGATCGTAGGTTTTTGGTCTAGGTTTCGTTAACTGATTAGGAAATTGTTGGGAGTTTTGAAGCGGAGATTAGGTTTTCGAGAAGTAGTTTGTTTACCGTCTGATGTGGTTTTCCAGGTGGATGTTTGTCTCTCGGATGGGTCCTTTGCGAGGGCTGCGGTTCCTAGTGGAGCATCAACAGGTAGTTTATACTAACGTGAATGCTTTTGTAAGGTATTCCATTCCGGCTGTTTGATAATTCGGGTTGTAGAATAATGATGTTTCCGTTCGATTTTAGTCTAAAAAACGGGTTGTTTTCTAGTATCTAAAGCGGGATAAGTGGAAGATGTATTGCGATTTACTAAGTTTTCACCTTTATCACTGTCGATTACTCGATTAGGTATATATGAAGCTCTGGAGTTAAGAGATGGAGGATCTGATTATCTTGGGAAGGGTGTTCTCAAGGTTAGTATCATGTGCGTTTGATTTTTTTTTTTCTCTTTCTCTTGGAAGTGTTTTGAATCTTAATTTTTCAATTGCGTGTTAGTTATGCTTAGTTTTCTCCTGTACTTCAGTCGTAACAATAGCTGATTTGATGGTTTTATGTGGAACATCCAATGCTCAATGTGATGGTTCAGTGCCTGCTGGGAGATAAATTTTGTTTCACATTTATTACTCCTGGCTTTCTTTCACTACCTGTCTAAGATCCTACAAGTATTAGCAACCAAAAAACAATTTTTAGATTATTTCTAAATAATTATGATAGGAAAGAGTTTAACCAGTTACTTAACCGCTCGGGCCATTAAATGGCTTTGTCCTTTTGCGTTACTAGTTAGCATTAATGTATTTCGTAAATTTTATTTGTTACTTTGGCTTCACTTCAATAATTAATTCTTAGTCAATAATCGGGTGCATCCCATTGTGGTTTTCTTGTTATTGGCAGCCATTATTAACTAGACATACTGACACTTTTCTTTTAAATATTCTTCTCCAGACTTAAGTTGTATGTGTAACAACTTCTAGTGGTTAATTGTAACTTCTGGATGATGTTGTAATGTGATTATAAATTTCTAACAATACATGGCTTTTTTTATATATTTTGTACTAAGTGAGAAAAAAATTCCACATAGACAAAAGATCATCTGTAAGAATAGAAATTTAGAGTACCTGAGCTGTTTGTATTATCAAAATATCTTGTTGAATAAAATAACTGCAGTGACCATATGATCTTTTCTCTCCATAATTCTGGAAAAAGTAAATGAATAATATTTGCAATTTAAGAATGATATAAAAATGTCTACTGTTGAACTTCTGGAGGTGAGTTTGACATGTCTGTCTGACCTTTAGCTTCTGAAGATATTGTTATTGTGTACTGTAGTGTTGAGGGAAATAAATCTGTAGAAAGGTTCTTGTATGTATTAGTTCGCACTTTAGTTCTCAGCCATACTTGATTAATACCTTATTATTGTTTGATGGTCTTTCTTTGCAATATTACTTTACCTGGCATCTTATGCTTTTATTTTTAGTCAGGACACATGTACTTGGGTCTCTTTTATGTCATATATGCACTTATAGTTGTTGCATTCATTTTGTGTGCATTTTCATGTCCTATCATTTCCTTCGCCTGTAGGCCTTTAGGTTTTGCAGTTCTTTTTTCTTTTATTATGTAATTATATTCTGGCTATTCTTGGTTTAGGCTGTTCAAAACGTGAATGCTATCATTGGACCAGCATTGATTGGGAAGGTATGTGGTGCTTTTATTTTCATGTGTCCTAAGATATCCAGTGTAGTGCAAAACTATTTATTATTTGTACTTGTAATATGGTGCTTTTATTTGCAGGATCCAACTGAGCAGACTCAGATTGATAACTTCATGGTTCAGCAGCTTGATGGGACCTCCAATGAGTGGGGCTGGTGCAAACAAAAGGTTTAGATATTCTATACCTTTGTTTTGCTGTATAATACATTGTTTAAAACTTTACTCTTCATTAGAAGTTGCTCATCTCTTCATGCTTTGATCTTTTTTCTTGGAACGTGTACTCCAGCTTGGCGCTAATGCTATACTGGCTGTGTCACTTGCTGTTTGCAAAGCAGGAGCTCTTGTCAAAAAGATTCCACTTTACCAGGTTTATATAGATGGATTTATTTGCTATATACATATTAGATGTTATATGCAGCTAACAGTCTCCTTCTGTTTGTCAAAACCATCTTGCAGCACATTGCGAACCTTTCTGGAAACAAGAAACTAGTTTTACCTGTACCTGCATTCAATGTCATCAATGGTGGATCACATGCCGGAAACAAGCTGGCTATGCAGGCAATGATCCTAGTCATCTATTCAGCAATTTTATATGCCCTCTAGCTGTTAAATAAACATTCATAGAAGTATTCTTATTTTACCTCTTGTATTTTCTAGGAATTCATGATCCTTCCTGTAGGAGCTTCCTCCTTCAAGGAAGCCATGAAAATGGGTGTCGAAGTGTACCATAACTTGAAGGTAGAACCTTTGACAAATTGTACTTGTTATTCTCTATATTTAGTTCTAGATTTTTAATGTTATGTCCTTATTATTTTGTACAGGCTGTTATCAAGAAGAAGTATGGACAAGATGCTACTAATGTCGGAGATGAAGGTGGTTTTGCACCCAATATTCAGGTCTGGTGCTAATCAAACTTTTAGCTAAAAAATGTTGTTGATAAATATTCATGCACATGCATTTGTCTGTTCACCCCCTTAATGTGTCTCTTAGGGTAGCGTTTATCTTTGGGAATATCTTTGATCTTGTTCTTGCATTATAATGACTATAATAGTTTGGATTGTTCAAAGCTAGAACTGCAGATAATATACAGTGAAATAGTGATTTTCCCAATTGCATGACTCCTGTTTACTTTTAGGTCTGTGTATGCCACCTCCAGAGTTCCAAGCTTATAGGTTTTGCACCAAACAAAGAAAAAAGTAGTTCCACAGTGTAAAAGGTCCAGGAATAGTTTATAGCTGTCTTCACAAACATTGTAATTTTGTACCAAAAATATTTCAGTGTTCACACAGAAAGTTAAAGATATTCCTTACAGAGATTAGTTGTGTGGCATGTGCTTGTTCTGACTGCATTTAAACCAGAAAATAAATATTTTGTGATTTATAGGCCATGAAATATCAAGCTGGTAGAGTGCAGTTGTTAGGATGTAGATATGGATAAGTGATATCACTATAATTGATAGGATTTGAAATGAGTGCATCTGGAACAAATTAGGGTTCTCATTTATAGAGGATAAGCTATGTGGGAATTGATTAAGATGGTACCACAAAATGCACCATTAAAGAGATGCAATTTAATTGAAAAATAGAAGATTTCTTGAGAGGGAGAGAGAACCAAAATGACTTGAGAAGGATGTGAGAATTGATTAAGATGGTGCCACAAAATGCACCATTAAGGAGACAATTTTATTGAGATAGAAGACGCATTTGAGAGGGAGAGAGACAAAAATAGGAGGAAGTAATATGAAAAGATACATTAGCACTCATTTTTAAAAATGATCTTACATTAAATAGATTTGAATGGAGGAAAAGGATCCCACATAGCCGACACAATGACAGATGGAATTCATGGTTTCCTGTTGTTGCAGTAAGACATCCCAAATTAAGACCACCTTTCTCTTAATTTGCATTATTTCAATATTAGAAGAGTATTTGGAGCGCTGCTACTAGATCATATTAGTCTTCATTTTGTAAATTAGTGTCTAGACTATCATTTACAGGACAGATTGTTGAAATGGTTTTTCTTTAGCCAGGAGTTGACACCAATGTCCATAAGGTTAATGTTAGTTTGGCATCCTCTACCTAAGTATTCAAGGTGTTTCACTTTCACCCTCACCAAACACCAATCATTTTTATTGGTGGGGAGATTTAGGAGGATTATAATAATGCATTTAGAAAGCAAAACTGGCTGACATATGAACCTTTTTACAGTACCATTATGTTTGTATGATGATGCCTTCTCAGATGCCTTGTGAATTTATTTTTCAGGGGCTGCACCATGTGTGCTTGATTTGTGAATTGTAATTATTGTCTTGTTATTTGCTTTACAAAAGGTTAATTTGATGTCATTTGTTTGCCTTTTCTGAAACTGCAGGAGAACAAGGAGGGTCTTGAGCTTTTGAAGACAGCTATTGCAAAAGCTGGATACACTGGCAAAGTATGTTTCATCCACATATCTACTTATATTGACACTTTTAGAGAAACATAAGGCTCGAGGAGATTTATTTTTCTTTTCCTTTTCGGCTGCGCCAGGTTGTGATTGGAATGGATGTTGCTGCTTCAGAATTCTACAATGAGAAGGATCAGACTTATGATCTCAACTTCAAAGAGGAGGTCAGTCTGATTCTGTTGCTTTTGTTATTTGGGTTGTTGACTTGATTCACTTGTCTACAGTGAGTTGTGTTTGTGCTCTTTCATGATATATTTGGGCACTGTTTTTATGCTAGAATCCAGTTTGTTTCCTATTTCCTGTCATTACTTTACATGTTGATTCTCTTTATCTACTTATATTGCAGAACAATGATGGCTCTCAGAAGATATCTGGAGATAGTCTAAAAAATGTATACAAGTCCTTTGTTTCTGAGTATCCCATTGTATCAATAGAAGACCCATTTGATCAGGATGATTGGACCCACTATGCAAAGATGACGCAAGAGATTGGAGAGCAGGTGCAGATTGTTGGAGATGATCTTCTTGTCACCAACCCAACGGTATATACAAAGGACTGGATGTTTTCTGCCTCTTGTCCCTCTTAGCAGAATTTAATGGTTTCCTTTAATTTTACCCCTGCAGAGGGTTGCAAAGGCGATAAAGGAGAAGACATGTAATGCCCTTCTGTTAAAGGTACAATACCATATCTTTCTTCAATTTATTATTTCTAATTATGATCACTTGAATATTGCATTATAATCAAACTCTTATTCATGGTGGTATAGGTTAACCAAATAGGATCTGTGACTGAGAGTATAGAAGCTGTGAAAATGTCCAAGCATGCTGGATGGGGTGTGATGGCCAGTCATCGGAGGTAGGGCAGGATTTTGTCTATCATTCTTCTCTCTTTTTCCTCCACTTTTGGCAATGTTAATTGGTCTTTGCTGTTGTTTTAGTGGTGAGACAGAGGACACATTTATTGCTGACCTTTCTGTTGGTTTGGCCACGGTGAGTTTCTATTCTTCTTGCATCTCCCAGTTTATTCAGCATTCTGTGGGGGCTCGGAATATATTGTACAAATGAGATCTTTTTTTACCTTTGAGGAGCTTCTAAACTGTATCTAAAGACCTATCCAGCTAATTCTCCATGTTTGTTCGTGAAACAGGGCCAGATCAAAACTGGAGCACCTTGCCGATCTGAACGCCTTGCCAAATATAACCAGGCAAGCTTTCTTACCTTTATGGTAGTAAAAAGCTGTTCCTCGATAATTTTATTTCCATCTAAATCTCTTAACCTTGTTTAGTCATCAGACACTTTGTAATAAATGGAAAGGGTTTCTTAAGAAGTTTTATTTAATTTTGGTATCGATGCAGCTGCTTAGGATCGAGGAGGAGCTGGGTTCAGCAGCTGTCTATGCAGGAGCTAAGTTCAGGGCGCCAGTAGAGCCTTACTAGAGGAGGGAGTTGAGGATCAGGAAAGTCATTAGCTGCGTAAATTTTGTTGAGTTGTGCCCTGGACTTTGTTTTTCTTACGAGCGTCAATAAACTCTAGTGCCTCTTGCTGTTAGGCCAGCAAAAACAATTGAGTGCTACTATCTCGAGGTGCGTTTTGTTGTCGTACAACTGTGAACTGGTTATAGAACTATTAAGCTCTTGATGGTAAAAGTTTTTGTCGAAAATTTTCTAACTTGAACGGCAGTCACTGGTTCAGCGATTGGGTGTTTAAGATCCAGTTTCTAAGTACATTGATTGCGTTCCATACAATTAGAACTTATGAACTTACAGTCCTAACAGAGAAACCTGCATATTCCCCTAAAAGGCCATCATACATCAAACAAAAACCAGCACCAAAACTAGGGGACACCAACGGAACGAAAACCCAAAACAAAGGTTACTCAGCAGCAGACTTCACACATTACGGACTACAACTTCTTAAAAACAACAGTGAGAAACAGTCCAAATGGACGAGTATCCAAGAAAAAAATGGAGACTGATTGACTCCAATTAGTGCCGATTCTCGACTTCCACTTGTTGAGCCATCTTTTTTACTTTCTTTGCCGCTCCCAGCAAAGGAATAAAGTAGTTACTTGTATTGGATATTTTCTCAAGATTTAGATTTACCTGTAAAAATATTACTTTTTTTTAGGCACACTCCAGATCAGCGCTGCAGCCCAAATAGCAAACAATTTATTCATCTCTTTATTATTGGATGTCATAGAATCAAACCAATTTTTTTGCATGTTATGGTCTACTGGCTAGCCCCAGTGCTTTTTTTAATCTTGCTTAAAATTTGTTTCATATATTTACATTTCACAAATAAATGATTCACGGATTCCTCCTTTGAATTAAAAGACAAGCTATATATTACCACTCCACTCTTTTTTCTTAAGGTTGTCTCACATTAGACACAGCAAAGCCTGCACCTTCAACGTAATTTTTAACTCCAAATTTTTGGTAAGGAATGAGAAATGATCCCAAAAATCTATATAGAGATTTAACTATGTAAATTTCGTTGCTCCTCCACTTAATCCATCTTTGATATTGAAATAGTAACACAAATGCTGCTTAGTTAAGTTTTTTCAATATTTTAAATTCCAACCGGTCCCACTCTACACCTTTTTGAGAGTAACATTTTCATTCCAAACAATATCAAAAAGACTTGGAAAGTTGGTCACCATAGTACACTCCCTATACAAAATCTAACTTTTTCATCCTTCTAAATCTCCCATTCTGAACCAGTTTGAAAATTTTTACTTATTTGAAGTACTCCAAAAGGGCGAAATTCTAATAGAGTTGTTAATATGAAAGAACTATGTTTTAGTCCTTTTATAATATCTTTACATTATTCATATCAGTTAAGTCCAGAATACCCATTCTTCCAAGGTCTTTTCTCTTACAAATATTTTACCAATGAATTAGAGCATTTTTTTTCTTGTTTCCTTGGTACCTCTTCACTGGAAATTTCTTCTCAGTTTTACAATTCTCATCTTAACCCACATCGACATATTAAAAAAAAGACATAATAGAGAGAAATGGAGCTTAGCACTACTCTCCCCTAAGGAGAGTAACTTTGCTTTCCAGCCGGCAAGCCTTTTGATCTTATTAATGATTGGCATCTAGTCACATTCTTTTAACTTACTATCATGAAGAGGGAGTCTTAAGTACCTTATAGGCAGCTTTTCAACTTTGCAGTTTAGTAAGTTTGCAAACTTCTCCATACCTTGCCTTCTCCCCAAACGCACTAGAGAACTTTTATTGAAATTAATTTTTAGGTTTGACACAACTTCAAAATAGTAAAGAATAAATTTCAAAACCCCCACGTTATGCTCATCAGTTTTTAATAAGATCAATATATCATCAGCATATTGCAAATTTATAACTCCCTTATCCTTTACGTTATTTCTCAAACCGCTTAGCAAACTATCTTTTTTGCATTGCTCAATCATCTTGTGCAACCCATCAGCAATCAAAGCAAATAAATAGAGGGATAGTGGATCCCCCTATCTTAGGCCCTTCCTGCATTTAAAGTATTCTCCTAACTCCCCAATAAGCATGATAGCTAAGCACCTAGTTATGATAGCCTACATCACCCAACCTATCTAGTTTTAAGAAAACCCCTCTATTTTAACACATCTAGCAAAACAAGTCCCAAGTCCCATCTCACTTTATCATAGGCCTTTTCAAGATCTAGCTTTAGCAACAAGCATTTCTTTGACTTTTTTATCCCAAAAATAATCTCATGTGCACAAGTCATATTGTCTAAAATATACCTCTGTTTAATAAAAACACTTTGATACTCTTCAATCATATCTCCTATCACGAGACAAAGTTTTAAAGTCGACACTTTGGTGCTAATCTTATAACTATAGTTTAATAGGTTAATGAGCATATATTCTTTAATTTTCTCAGCTCCATTCTTCTTAGAGATTAGGGCCATTATGACATAGTTTAGTCCATGCAAACCCTCTTTACCATCATATAGGTCCTTAAAAATTCTCATAAAATTATTTTTAATCAACTCCCAGAACTCATGGTAAAATTTCATGCTAAAGCTATTTAGTTCAGGGGCCTTATTCTCTAACATTTCACTCATGACTTGTAAGACCTCAGTCTCAGTGAAAGGTTTACCCATTCTCATCTTCTCTTAGCTTATAAGTTTCCAAACCTGAGCAATCATTTTCAACCTCTATTGATTAACTTCACCAAAAAGTTTATTGTAATATTTAGTAATATGATATTTAATTCTTGTAATGTCTATCACGTGATCCCCATCAATGAACATAGAGCATATATTATATTTCCTCCCATTTGCAATCCAATGAAAATAAGAAGTATTCATATCCCCTCTAGTAACCATCTCTATCTAGATCTTTGTTTCTTTGTTGCTAGACTGGTTCTTGATGTTTCATAATAACTTCTTGGGTCGCCATTTCTTCAGATCATACGAGCACTTAAATAATAATAAAAAAATAAATCTTTGTATAGTTGCCGATTGTTTCATAATATTCTTAGGATCTTTCTTCTTAATGCTTAATGGGGTGTTTGAGTGTAAGGTTTTGTAGTGTAGACAAGCTAGGTGAGAGACTTAGGCACTGATATTAATATTTTTATTGACTATGCATTCATGTATCTCTTTATATTTCTCTATATTATTAAATCATATGAGGCCATTTTAATTAACAGTTTTTGCCCCCCCCTCTTTTTTTGAATATGTTGCTCAAACTTGTGATCGCCTCGCCCCCTTCCTCTCCCTCCGATACCTCATCGCTTTCAAAATGTATACCCCTATTATGTGATATATTCATATTTTACTCATTTATATCTCATTAGTTTTGCATATTTGCTACATTTTTATGTTAAAATTACTGTTTTAATTAGTTTTATAACTCTTGAAGGACAATAATGAGTAACTAGAGTTATCGAGAAAGCTTACTAGAGATAATTATAAAGTGGAATCTTAACCAAATATCACAACTCTTTCTCTTTCCACCACGTGTTGCCATATTAAATCAAGACTAAAGTTATCAATGGGTTAAAGAAAGTTGAGAAAAGAAATTTGGTGGGTCACATATTAATAAGGATAAACTTCTCGTTTCCAGTTGTGAGATAGAGAATGGCTGTAGAATAAAAATGATCAATGACAATAGGAAAAGAGAAGACCGTGGAAAAGAAAATTGTTGCAATGAGAAATCGTAAAGAAAGTTTGTACATTAAGAAATTGTCAACATTTGTTTTATGAAGACTTCTACTATATCTTTCTATAAGATTATTATGAATTAATTTCTTTTGCTAGTACTACTATGTAGACAATCTATAATTTTTTTATTGCAAATACAATCTTGAATTGCTAGATTGGCTAGAGTATGTGCGTTGGAGTTGTTAGACCTACTCGTGTCACATATCTTACAAGAAAGATGAGAGGATACCCACCTAGTACATTCCAAAATTATTGGCCTAATTGATGAAGGGATCTCATCAAGCTTGTCATTAATAGCCTTTATCACTATAGTTGAATCACAAAAGATCTAGCAAATCTTGTCCAAGAACTTCAAGAGGAGAAGCTTTAACCTAGCTAGGGCCACAAATGCCTCCCCGTATAAGGCATTGGAGCACTGTTCCAAAATTAGTGCTTTTCTCAAAATAGGCTCATTAGAATAGTGAGCCATCAAAACATCAGCCCCACCAAAATAAGAACTGCGCCATGCAGCGTCTACGCATGTTACGTATTCCTGCAACACTAGAATTACATCGGGGTTATCTTGGACAATGAGCCCATACTACATATTAGTTGGAGCATCATCTAATGAAACTTAGTTATTCCTAGCTATGAATATTATTCTGCTTAATGATTTAATGCAAGATCACCATCTAATTGATTTGATAACTACATTAAGGCAAGGATAGTGATATTTGGTATATATTTCTTGTGATAGATGTCATAAATTGAATAGTGATGAAGATTTTGTTGTATGATTCATGTAGTTTTATTGTAGATTTTCCATAAAACTTAGTGGATTCTTAGATTTCTAAATTTATTGCTTGTGAGAGAAGGAATGTTGAGTAAATAAGGGAATACCAACTACCAACTACCAACATGGGTGATAATTTATAACTAATGTGCTTAAAGGAATTGGGTAGAATCAGCTTTGGTGAAATCAAATGTCCTAGTGCCTTACTCCTTGGTTAATTCAAAGGGGGTGGGGGTTGGCTTAAGTTGTAGACTATTCTTTCGTCTGTACTTGATTTGATGATTATAGAGTTATTTAATAATTTAGAGCAGTGTGAAGTGGGTATTATTTCGGCACTTGCGATAATTATTAATAGAAAAATTATTGATTAGTGATGTTCAAATCTCTATTGGTGGATGACTGATGACTAGTCATGATTAGACTGAGTGTTTAAACTCGTACAATTTTGTGTAATTAATAAAATAGTCATAGGGTGAATGAGGAACTATATTAGGAGTGTGATCTTTCTTTTAAAGGTTTTGTTATATGGGAGTTATCTGGCTACTAGTGAATATCTGGTTTGTTTGTGGTGAAAAGAGTTACTTTATAAATTCTTGTGTGGCTTTTGGCTTATGGTGGTAGACATGAAGAGGTTAATAAAGAATTAATATATTTGGGTTTCTAATTTCTAAAATACTTAGTATTATTATGTGGAAGAATGAGAGTTTGGAAACGATGCAAATGATGATATTTGGAAGTCTTAATCTTGAGTGAAGAGAAACTCTTTGTGCTAAGTATTCATTTTATGTTGTTCTTTTATCATGAGCATCATTTTAATGTTAGTGTGTGTGTCCTTTTTCGTTAATTCATTGGTAGTTAGTATGAATCTTTCGCTGGTAAAATGGCTAGTAGGTAGTTATTTAAAAGATTCAAATTATTAATGACATGTTGTTAGTAAATTGATATGTTGATAAGATAGAAACAAATTAGAAAGTGGAAATCAAAGTTTGTAAATAATTGGATTACTTGGAGCTTGAAGAGATATATACAATCTATCTAGATCACGACCAAGCTAGGCACACATTAGAATGAACAGTTGTGGGTGAATTTTAGTTTTAGGTCCTTTTTTTAGGAGTTTTAAATCTAAGGTGGATCTTTGTAGTCATCTAGAGCGAAGAGAGTTAAGTTCGTGGTGTATGTAATTTTTGCCATAAAAAGTTTACTTTCTCTAATAAGTGTGTTAATGTTTATGAGCTTATTAGAGTTTTGGTGCAAGATGTTAGCATGTAATGAGCTTTTCTTAGATTGTTTCCTCAATCCTTGACTTTACTCCAACAGGGAGCTATCTTCTATTTTCGAGGACGAAATTTTCTTTCTGGTGGGAGTGTTGTAACATCCTATAAAAAATGAGTGCATGTGTTCCCTTCCCTCTTCTTTTCCTTTCTTTTTTTTTTCTTTTCCTTCTTTCCTTTCCTCCCTCACCGTAGATGTTTCCCCCTTTAGCTCCTCACCCCATCGGAGAATCGCTGGAGATTGCCATCGCTGCGGAGATGCTCATTGGTGAGTCCTCTCCTATCTTGTGAAGTTAATTTTTATTTTAATTTAGCCCCGTGTTGTTTTTTCCTTCCTTCTTCCTCTTTCAATCTCATTGATCGATTGGCAAGCCGATGACCCCAAGTCACCACCATGTTGGTCCTAAAAGCTTCACCTTGTGAAGCTCTCGCTGTTGCTGCCCTTCGTGGGCTCTCGTCACTCTTAAGAGAGGCCTCACTCCCCGTTGGCTTATTGAGCTATTTTTTGGCCATCGTTGTCAACGGCTTGGCTACTTGACCAGCGGGTTAGCTTCCTCTTTGTGAGGAGTTGGTGTGGGCCCCAACATTTGGCCCCTCATGGCTAGAGCTGCCGAGTATCCCCTTGCCCTGGCCACCGATCTTGGCGAGGTCGATCATTGTTGTTGGTCGCCCCTAGCAAATGGGTTTTTCCCTCGACTAGCTTTGGCTTACTGTGGGGAAGGTTATAGTGGGATTGGTTAGGACTACAATTGGTCGGGACTTTTACAGTTTTGTTGGCTATATTATATATTATAGAGGATAGCTTTGTTGGCTATATTACTTACTATAAATCTTCTTAATAAAAGAGTTAGTAGTCTAGGTCTATTTGTATTAATTTCTCATGTTGGAGGATTAATACAAATTAGTGTAGGAATTATGGTATCAAGCAACTTGCCTTATTTATCGAAGCTAACTAATTAAATATTCTCTTGTGGTTTACTATAAATTTGAAAATAACAATATGAGCAATAATTTGAGGTAAAATATTTTTAACTACGTTTAATAATGCGTCAAGCCATGGTATAGCCTTGCTAGCCCTACCTAATTATTAAATACAATGAATTCCTAATTAGACATCAGTAGAATTATTTAATTATTTAGTGATAGGAATGTGGCACTGATGTTTTATTATCTTCATATCAAGGTGGACTCCATACCATGCAAGGATGATTCTGTGGTGCTATTATAATCAATTATCTAGAAAGCAATATTAGATAAGCAAAACATCTATAATCTAGGAGTAGTTTAAAGAATGCAATGTCTTATCGTATGATATCATCGCAATTTAATCATGCATGCGTGCATACTTTTATTTACTATTAGTAATGCAAGTAGTACATATTAATTTTATTTGTTGTTCAACAAGGTTACGCGTATATCCTTGGGCATGATTATTTATCACAGCATGTAAACTATGATAATGATGTATGTTTTATTATGCTTATTTGTGCAGTAGAATATCATGCCACTTGCACGTGTGCACGACCATAAAGGGAGTAACTTCTATGTCTCAACAATACCCGACATCTCCGAAGCTAAGGTTAGGGGTGGAGGATATTATTATACTTATATATATTATGGCCGATGTTTGAGGTCTTAGTCTATTGATCATAGACAATCAGGCAGTATTTTCACTGGGCGATAGCTGATTTACTGTTGATCAACGAGAATCATACCCTTTAGCTTATTTAAGTTAGAGAGAGAAAAGATAGGATGATGTAAACCTAGTAATACCCGATGACACAAGATGAGAGTGTTTGTGAGCGATGGCTCATGAGTTTTCACACTGTGGTGATAGGATCTCTCCTTAAAAAGGGTTGATCCGACTCACAGCAAGATTTGGCAGAAATTTGCATAGAGCTTTCGAGAGAGTTTCTATGGATCTTGCCATTTGGATCCTTCTGTAATTGTGATATGTTGTAGCATTAGAAAAGATCTTTCCAATTAATCTAGTTTCACTCGGATCGAATGGTTAGATTGGGAGCTCTTTAAAATAGTATATGAAGGGCAAAAGGTTAGATTGCAAGATTTAGGTTTGAGCGAGATTTAGGATCCGTGGGTGGAGGCATGGATTCCTAGGTAAAGTATGGTGGTGGTAGGCCAACAATGATGGGGTAATGCTAGTAGGGATGATGGTGGTGGAAGGTTAGAGATAGTAGAAAGGGTTTACGACGATGGTAGAGAGAGTAGAAGAATAGGTGGAGTATCCTAGCCTGACCCGACAATAATCGCAGCCCAAATGCGTTGGGCTCAGGCCATGGAAGAGAGGGGCTCCTTCCCCTCCCCTCTTGAGATTGTCCCTATGAGGGGGCACTCCTTTCGGGCGCCAACCGTAGCTAGTTTGTCGTAGACAAAGAGGGGATAACATTGAAGGGGATGCTACAAAGGTCCCATCGACGTCGACGACCACCCAAGGCCACTAGCCGACACTCTGTGGCCCAAGGGAGGGAATGAGCATGGCCAAGGTGGCTCCAACTCTCCATAAAGATGGCGTTGCCAAATCTTGAGGGCAAAAACAACAGCAACCAACTCCAAATCATGAGTGGGGTAGTTCTTCTCATAATCATTTAGTTATTGCGAGGCGTATGGCACAACCCTCCCATGTTACATCAGCACACATCCTAAGCCATGGATGGATGCATCACAATACACCTAGGTCTAGCTCGCTCAAGCTCAGCTCATTTACACCTTAACCACCATCACCACCAAGCTGTCATTAACTTTTTCTTATTCATCGATGATACGATTCGGACTTCACCGACGTCGTCTCGAGTTTGGATTTACCTTAGGATAAGATTGAGTTTTAGGATAAGATTGTGTTTTAGGATAAGATTGAGTTTTAGGATAAGATTGTGTTTTAGGATAAGATTGAGTTGTTGGTTAGCCTATAAAAGTATGTGTAGGGCAACCAAAATGAGGAATTGAATATTGAGAATTGAGTTTGCCTTGCCTCCTTCATCTTCTTCGCTCCCGTTCCCTCAATCTCCCCGGCGACGCCGCTTCTAATCTCCTCGACGCCAATCACCCTAGTCCCTTAGGAGTGGCCCTCTCCTCCCCCTTCTTCCAATTTATCCATCGCTATCCCTAACTTTTCCATCATCCATAACCCTTCCACCATCACTTTTACACCGGTGCCACCCCATCAACACCGGCCCTCCACAATCCACCATTACCCAGGATTTCGTGCCTTCATCCATGGAATCCAAAAACAGAGTATCCTGACGTTCGTCTACTAAACGAACGATATCTCGAGATCCCCAACTCCGATTCGCCTGAAACTAGATCCGTTGGAAAGCTCTTTTCCGGGCCTACAACATATCAAACTTTCACAGTGATCCAACGGCGGGATATTTCGGGATCTTATCTTAAAGATACGTGCAAGATCGTAACAATCTGGTATCAGAGCCATAGCACCAAAAGAGGGTTCGTATCAAGCTGGTATCAGAGCCTATAGCCGAGGAAGGATCGTATCAAGCTGGTATCAGAGCCACCGTTCCTCGGACAAGCGCTTCCAATGACGACCACCAGATCCATGGCTGCACGGCGTGATGATGAAGAAGAGATTCTCCCAATAGAGGAGGAAGAGACGATTGCGGGGACTTCCACCCGCGGAACCATCCGATCTAATCGGAATACGGAAGAGCCTAGCGTTCTATTCATGTTGGGGTCTATTTCAGAGCAGATGGCCATCAACCACCAGATGATGATGGAGATGATGCGGGAACTACGGGCGCCAAGGGAAGCAATGTCTAACGGGAAGGCACCATCGACCCCACGACGCGAGTCCACCCCCTTGAATCAATCCTCACCGGTTCAGCCTTTGCAACCACAAGAGCCGCTACTACCACCACCCTATGGGCAGAGGCAAGCAAGGATGGTTACACCAGGACCAGTTGCAGGTGAACCCATCCGACGAGCGAATCACCATGGAGACCACATTGGAGATCAAGATCCATGGGCGGGCCGATACGATCCGGAACCACGGCGAGTTGATCTAAACCGAAGGAGGGATCATCAACCCTTCATGGTGCATCCTCCGCCGGTTAGACAAGGAGTTGGGCAAGATCCGGAACGAGACAACGGCATTCGTGGACAAGTCGTGCGTCTCGAATTCCCCAAGTTCAAAGGTGGCGATCCAATTGATTGGTTGTATAGGGCGGAGCAATTCTTTGCATACCAAGGTACGGCGGAAGAATACAAGGTGACGCTTGCAAGCTTCCACCTTGAGGATGCGGCGCTTCATTGGTTTCGATCAGCCAATGCCATTGAGGCCATCGAAACTTGGGCTGAATTTTGCGCCGATATCACACGGCGATTTGGAGTATCGGGCTATGAAGACTTTGATGCTCTCCTCTCAAAGACGGTTCAGAAGACCACGGTTGGATCATACCAAGAAGAATTTGAGAGGATTAGTAGCCGATGTCATCCACCATGGACGGATCGGCAACTTCGCAAAGACCTTCATCTCCGGGCTGCGGGGTGACATACAAGCCGATGTGAGGGCTTTAAGGCCTAGAACCTTAAAGGAGGCCTTCCAAGATGCGGTGCTTATGGAAGACAAGCATAGAGCCATGAAGATACACCGGAAGCGAGTTGGACAAGCCAAGGAAGCCGCACTCAAGCTCTACCAAACATAGCGGCAGGAAACACTAGCGGAGTACCAAGAGCTGCTACGGCATTGATACCTCCTCGAGCACCCTTGAAGCCATCCCAAGATGTGAAGTACGCACCGAGAGGTCCGGGGCGAGCACTCACACCTGCCCAAGTAGAAGAAAGAAGAGCCAAGGGCTTATGCTTCCGTTGTGATGAGAAGTTTGTACCAGGGCATCGTTGTGCTAAACCGATGGGATCGGTGATGCTCATCGATGGATTGGAGGAAGCGGAGGATGAGCTTGCAGCTGAAAGCGCAGATGTGGCTGGACATCGAGGAGAAGAAGTTGAGGAGCAAAACGTGGAGGACGTGATAGCTGAAATCTCCCTCCACGCTTATTCGGGGACGGCGGCGCCAAAGACATTGCGGGTGAACGGAGTAGTCAAGAAGACCACAGTGAGAATCTTGATTGACACCGGGTCCACCCACAACTTCATTGACATGAGGCTCCTTAGGAAGATTGGGCTCGAGTCGGAACCCACGGAAGGGTTCGATGTGACGATTGGAGATGGCACCACCTTGCGAGCAGATTCTATTTGTGGAGGTGCAGAATTGAAGGTGCAAGGCCAAACTTTCACATTGGATCTTTATCCATTGGCCTTGCAAGGTGCCGATATTGTTTTAGGGACCCAATGGCTTCGGAGCTTGGGGCCCGTGACCTTTGATTTTATAAGCCTCACATTGACCTTTTGGAGAGATGGTCGAGAGTGTTGTTGGATGGAAGTAAACCGCCGCTTGAACTTTCAAAAGAAAGGGAGCTCGCTTCTTTCTCGGCACCCACTTTTCCTTTCTTTTCAGATCTACGAAGAGGTGCGAGAGGATAGTGATCTGGTCCGACTCATGGAGGAGTTGAGAGCGAACCCCTCAAGCAACCCCGAGCACGAGGAGCGCAATGGGTTAGTACTAGAGCACGGGCGAATCAAGGTACCCCGAAACGAAGAGCTACGGAGGCTATTGATGGCACACTTCCATGATACTCCTATAGCAGGTCATGAAGGGGTATTACGTACTTACAAGCGGCTGGCCCAAAAGCGTACTTGACCGGGATGAAGACGGACGTGAAGAAGTATGTGCGTGAATGTCAAATCGCCAACGAGCCAAATCGGAGGCGGTTTATGGGCGCACTCCCCCCTGTCTTGCGTGCCTACGATAGACTCGCGGCGACGGATAGGACTGAGCTTGACTTGGAGCTTGCTGATCGAGATGAAACATTGAGACGGCTCAAGACTCACCTAGCCACAAAGACAAAACCGCATGAAGCAAACGCATGACAAAGGCGAGACGTGAGCGAGAATTTGAGGTGGATCAATTGGTGTTCGTTCGAGCTCAACCGTATCGACAATCCACATTGAGGCCAATTTTGAACCAAAAGTTGGGATACAAGTACTATGGTCCGTACCGAGTGCTACAACGAATCGGTCCAGTAGCTTACCGATTGGACCTACCTGAAGGAACCAGGATATATCCCGTCTTCCATGTCTCGGCATTGAAGGCCCAGATCGGGCCTAACCATGTAGTGGGTTCGACCTTACCCGAACCAATGGAGGAAGATGGCTCCAATGAGCTGGTTCGAGTCCTAAGTCGTAGGAGAAGACGCCAAGGATCCAGATTAGAGACTGAAGTGCTGATTGAGTGGCTGGGCAAACCTACTGACGAGTCTACATGGGAGCTAGAGACAGACATCATGGATCGCTTCCCAAATTTCAAACCTTGAGGACAAGGTTGCGGAAGCGTGGTGGATTGATACGATTCGGACTTCACCGACGTCGTCTCGAGTTTGGATTTACCTTAGGATAAGATTGAGTTTTAGGATAAGATTGTGTTTTAGGATAAGATTGAGTTTTAGGATAAGATTGTGTTTTAGGATAAGATTGAGTTGTTGGTTAGCCTATAAAAGTATGTGTAGGGCAACCAAAATGAGGAATTGAATATTGAGAATTGAGTTTGCCTTGCCTCCTTCATCTTCTTCGCTCCCGTTCCCTCAATCTCCCCGGCGACGCCGCTTCTAATCTCCCTCGACAGGCCAATCACCCTAGTCCCTTAGGAGTGGCCCTCTCCTCCCCCTTCTTCCAATTTATCCATCGCTATCCCTAACTTTTCCATCATCCATAACCCTTCCACCATCACTTTTACACCGGTGCCACCCCATCAACACCGGCCCTCCACAATCCACCATTACCCAGGATTTCGTGCCTTCATCCATGGAATCCAAAAACAGAGTATCCTGACGTTCTTCTACTAAACGAACGATATCTCGAGATCCCCAACTCCGATTCGCCTGAAACTAGATCCGTTGGAAAGCTCTTTTCCGGGACTACAACATATCAAAATTTCACAGTGATCCAACGGCGGGATATTTCGGGATCTTATCTTAAAGATACGTGCAAGATCGTAACAATCTGGTATCAGAGCCATAGCACCAAAAGAGGGTTCGTATCAAGCTGGTATCAGAGCCTATAGCCGAGGAAGGATCGTATCAATCGATCTTTCCCTATCTTCTTGCCATCATTTTCTTTGCTCCACTACAACCAATACCCTAGCTTAGATCTCCCTACCCAAGTAGGCCACACTTGGATGTGCCTCCCAACTCACCAAGGGTGTTAAAACCTTAGCTGGCCTAAGGCCTAACTATTTAGGCTGTTGTGGGCTAGCCAAGGCTTTCACCAATTAATCTTTGTTTCACAGCTCAAACCCTAATAACTCATAGCCCACTTCCATATCAAATTTCAGCTCCAGACTCCAACCCTATGGGCCTAGACTAGTCTAAATCTCAAGTTGGACTTGACAGACCCAACCCACATCAACCTGTCAAGTCGAAAGCTGTTATGACCTCCCATCAAATCGATTCAAAATTAGTTCTGGACAGAACTAAAGATGGAATTTGCAAATATAATGCTAGTCGATCTACCTATTGGAATGACTTGAGATTTCGCTATGTCGTTCCTCTAGAAGTAAAGAATTCAATGCACTTGAGATCTCATCGTTTGGCTAATTAAATTGAATGTTATGGATGATATAGTGACCAAATGTCTAGGGATATAGGATAGAAGTGGGTGATTAGTTAGGGCTAGGATTAGGGTTGATAGAGAGATGGTTATGATAGGTTAAGGATAGTGAAAGAGGTCAACGAAAGGGGAGGAGAGGACCGACTCTCAGGGTCAAGAAGGGGAAATTGGACGATGAGGAAGGGCGACGTTGGTAGTGGGCACGACCACGGTTGAGCTCGACGCAAGGAGGGTAGGATGCACGAGAGAGAGAGAGAGAGAGAGAGAGAGAGAGAGAGAGAGAGAGAGAGAGAGAGAGAGAGAGAGAGGATTAAGGCAAAGAGACCAATTCATTCAATAATTCCCAAAGTAGTTCGCACCTACTTATTTACAAGTGACCACAGTACAAGTCGATCAGCTAGTCCAATTGCATTTAGGTCAAATTAAAAGAGTTGAAAGAAATTGCATATAATATTGGGACTCAATTGCGAAAGTAAATTATCTAAATAGACTAAATAGTTTCGA
Organism: Typha latifolia; assembly: GCF_019914945.1. NCBI lineage: Eukaryota > Viridiplantae > Streptophyta > Magnoliopsida > Poales > Typhaceae > Typha > Typha latifolia. The sequence continues at coordinate 1,783,538 of NC_133097.1, forward strand.
CCCCCATCTGATTAGCTCGAGACGACTAGGCCAGCCCAAGTCGTATCAATCCATCATGCTTTTGTCACCTTGACCTCACGGTGTAAAATCTAAAAAATGGTCCACTATGTTCGACTCCAACTCCCAAGTGGACTCGTCCATTGGCCTACTGAGCTAGTCGATCAACAATTCCTTCTCCAATCTGGTCTCATGGCGTCTTTGACATCATGCCAACAATCAGACTTGCTCGATGGTTTATGTTCTTGTTATGAACCAGATTTGGACCGATTCAAATGTAAGAAAATTATAAAATTTCAGTGGTGGTAGCCTTACAAGATAGAGTTGTAATGGATCTAGTTCACGTTAATCGAACATCGAGAAAAAGATATAACTAAAATAGTGAAGGAAGGTCAGAATGGAACAAAACAGTAAATATCCAATGTTGCGACGATCTTCAAAGGTGACAGATGGCCAAAGGTGGTGGTGGACGGTTGTAGAATAGGGTGGCTACTGGTAGAGAAAGGTGGCTAGGATTTAGAAGAGCGGCATATTTCTACGGCTGTGATCTACTCTTAGAAAGATAAAGACGATATAACGGATGTGGTAGAATATAAAGACGATCATAAATATTTAGCTAAACTTAGATTCTATTCTACGATTATTAGCACATGCCCACTTCTATTTATACGAGTAAAAAGTCTAACTGATCGAAACTACATGTAGATTATCCGATTTATTTAAAATTTAAAATAATAAGACAGCTAACTAACTAACTCAAGTTGAATCAACTCAACTCAACTGACTCAACTAACCTATCCCACGTGGTTGGATAGTAGCATTCCTATAGTTAGCTCGGGTAAAACCGAGTCAATGGCCTGCTCAAGTTTAACAAGGTCCTTAAGGACCAAGATATGGAAAACCGGGTTGGCTCGAGCTCTCTCTAATATCTCCTCCATCAAATGAACCACCTATGGACTATCCTCTCCAATCTCCTCTAGTATGTCAAATAGAGAAATGAAGGGATTAGAAATACAGCAAGCCCACTAGAACTTAGTAGGTGCGACAGGGTGTTGGCGGCTTGGTTCTCTGTCTCCTTTTTTGTGCACCAAATCATTGAAGTATCCAAGAAGCGTCATGACACACTTTTGATGTGCCGAAGTATGTACACTTTGCTTCAAGAAGAAATGCAAGCTTTGCTAGTGGATTTGAATAGTAAATCACTATCTAATAAGGTATGGTCGCCACATGGAGAGTGTGTACAAAATAGTAAGCATTTTGCGTAGCCAAAACTAGCACTGAGACCATGGCAGCCTTTAAAACCTCAAATACGTCTATTGCCTTTTCCTACAATTGGAACCCTCCTTTTTTTAGCAAGATGGTCAGGAGGGTAGTGATCTTGCTATAGTTAGTGATGGATGGTCTATAGTAGCCTGTCAGCCCTAAGAATCCCCTCAACTCATGAGGATTGGATGGTTGTGGCTAGTCCACCATATACCGAATCTTCATAAGGTCGGCGTCTACTGTAGAGGCTGAGATGATATGCCTCAAAGACCTTAATACACTTAGTTAGTATCTTTTCTTATTGCATTAGGTGTTTATTTTTATTAAAATAAAACTCATGTAGGTCGCATTCGAACGCAAGAGTGGTCGCTTTTGAATACCCTTGCGGACGCCTGCATCAGGTTTGCAAATATAGAGAACGCATACTGTGCGTTCGAACGCGATCAAGCATGTTCGAATGCGATCGACGGAAATCCTCTAGAATTAGGGTTATATATTATTTTAGGACTTGTTGGCTAGCCTCTATAAATATGTGGATAGCAGCCAACTTCATTATGGAATTGGATTATTAATTTCTTGCCTCCTATCTTCTCTCTAGACTTCTCCCTCGTCCTTCTTCACCATCCTTCCACCTCTATGGTTGGCAAGGTTTCTCCTAACTTCTAATCTCCTTTGACTGTCGATCCACCCCTCTTCTTTAGGATCTCGACCACTTCGTTCTCTTCGTATACTTCCCTTAATCACATCCACCATCCACCTTCATCTCCATACCCATCCATAACCCTAACATCCACTCCACCCATCACCACCACCATTACCCATGTTATTCCGTGTTTTCGTCCCTGCTACAGTTCGAATCTACAAAGGGCGTAAATATGAATAAGGAAGTTATGGATCTAACCCAATTGGTTTCGTAATTTTCTAACTACGGGAAAATATCTAACGAATATTTTCTCATGGTTGTGCGGACTAATTCCTGTAATATATTCAGATCTTGAAGGAATCATTGCATATCCTATTTTTGGTTTCAGATCGTATCAAATTTGTATCAGAGCTTATCAAATTGGCATCAGAGCTAGGTTAACCTCAGACCTCCATTAATAGTTGAAACAAGGAAGATGACATCAACAAGGAGACCTATGGAGAGCATACCGATAGGGGAAGACTCAATCCACGATGACCCGAACTGTGAGGCTGATTCTTTTATAGCGACCACGGCAGGACCGAGTCAACCAACATCCAAGGGTTCGAATATGGATGAAATTAGGGGCCTGTTCCAAATATTGTTGCATAAAGTTGACAACATATAAAAGGATCACTATGAATTGAAGGAATATGTCGTGAATCGATTGGGTTCATCATCTCCTCGACGACGATCAGAGTTTCATGAAAGACCAGCAGTGGAACCTCATCGAACTGATACCCTACAGGTCCAGGTGCGTCATATGAGTGTCAATGATCCCCTCTTACCTATGCCTTCACATCATCCCCCACCTCCATTATAAAATCCAAGATCGGTGGTTGTGGAACCCGAGAGATGTGCGACACCGGTGTGCTTCATCGATGAGGAAAATTGATATTATGAGGATGAGGTTGATCCCAATGGAGATGGTGATGGACGTGCTCGAGGATTTAGATAAGGTGATCAACATGCCCAAAGGTTTAGACCTGAACCAATGATCTTTTGCGAACCTGACAACGCTATTCGGGGGAGAACCGCACGCTTGGACTTTCCAAAATTCTAAGGCGGTGATCCAACAAATTGGGTGTTTTAAGTTGAACAATATTTTGATTGTTAAGGTATAACGGAAGATGCAAAAATCTAGATGACAAGGTTTCACCTCCAAGGAACGGCATTACATTGGTATAGATCGATTATTCGTGGTGGTGGATTTACCGGATGGGCTGATTTTTGTAGGAGGATTACATGTAGATTTGGGACAACAACATATGAAGATTTTGCTGTCACGTTAAGCAAGATGGTTCAGAGGACGACCGTATTGGAGTACCAAGCTGAGTTTGAAAGAGTTGGTAGCCGTTGTGAGCCACCTCGGCCCAAACAGACATTGATGAGCATATTTATTTCGAGGTTGCGGGATGAGATACATGCGGATGTTCGTGCTCTATGTCCTACTACTCTTGAGGGGGCCTTTGAGAAGGCCGTGAGGATGGAACAAAAGCATATGGCTCTAAGGATGGCAGCAAAAACCAATTGGGGCAATCAAGATGGGCGGTTTGCACCTAAAACGTCAGCTGGAAATTCTGTGGATTCAAAAACAGCGGCTGCGAGCACTAGACCACGACCATCTTTGAGACCTTCTTCCAATGTTAGAGGAGGCACTAAACCCCCCGTTCGAACTCTCACACTTGCTAGGTGGAGGAGCGAAGAGTGAAGGGCCTCTGCTTTCGATGTGATAAGCATTTCACCCCCGGTCATCGGTGTTCTAAATCGATCGGGAGTGTAATGCTTATCGACAGTATTGAGGAGGATGATGAGATTGTTGATGATGGAGAGTTTCTAGAGGAGGCCCATGAGGAGGTCGTTGAGGAGGGCGTGGAGGAAGACATCTAAGCTGAAATATCGATGCATGCATATTCGGGTACTTCTGCGCCGAGGACATTATGAGTAGACAAACTCATTAGAAAGCATTGTGTGCACATCCTCATTAATTCGAAGAATACACATAACTTTCTAGATGAGAGATTAGTGAGGAGATTGGGTTTGGATACCGAATTGACCATGGGATTTGACATTGCTATTGGAGACGGCACGAAGCTTAAGGCAGAGAGCTTGTGTCGCCGAGTCAGTATACGGGTGCAAGGACACGACATCATTGTGGACTTGTATCCGTTGGCACTACGAGGAGCGAATATTGTCCTTAGTGCTCAGTGGTTACAGAGTTTGGAACCTGTCACAATTTGATTTCCGAAGCATGTGGATGAAATTTAAACAAGAAAACAAAGATGTGCGGCTTGGTGGTGTTCGGTCTTCGCCGATTCCTGCAATGTAGCCTATGATGGGGCTGCCTTGTACGTACGATTTGGCCTATCTTCTTCAGTTAGAATTAGTAGGAGATGAGCCTCAAACGAGTTCAAGTACTACCATTGAATTGTCTAATTTATTAGATAACTTTTCTAGACTGTTTGAGGAGCCACCGGAGTTACTAACGAGGAGAGCGGCAGACCATCGCATAGAGATTGTACCCAGGGCTGCACAGGCGAATGTGAGGCCATATCGGTATCCACATGTGCAAAAAGAAGTTATCTCAAAGATGGTAGCTGAGATGTTGGAGCAAGGCCTCATACAACCAAGTCATAGCTCATACTCATCCCTTGTGCTATTGGTGAGAAAAAAGGATGGGACATGGCATTTTTGTGTCGACTATCGAGCACTAAACGCTATTACCATCAAGGATCGATATCCAATTCCGATTATTGAGGAGTTGCTGGACGAGCTTACAAGGGCAACTATATTTAGTAAGCTTGATTTGAGGGCCGGGTATCATCAAATTAGAGTTTACTCGGCAAGATGTGCACAAAACGCATTTTGGACTTCAGACAGGCATTACGAGTTCTAGGTGATGCCTTTTGGTCTCACCAATGCTCCAGCTACCTTTCAAGGCCTCATGAATAATATATTTTGGCCTCTCTTGTGAAGATATGTCTTGGTATTTTTTGACGACATTTTGGTGTATAGTAGGACTGAATTGGAGCATTGGCGGTATTTGGAGGACGTGCTGAATTTGTTGAAGCAAAACTAATTGAAGATCAAGAAATCTAAGTGCCTATGGAGAGTACCACAAGTGGAGTATTTAGCCACATCATTTCAGCGGATGATGTAGCGGCGGATCCTCAAAAGGTTGTATGTATGACCACTTGGCTTATTTCTTCTACTACAATCAAATTGAGAGGATTTTTGGGGCTGACCGGATATTATCGACACTTCATCGTCGGATATGGCAAGATCGTTGCTCCTCTCACTTCATTATTGAAGACTCTTTTAGATGGACGAATGAAGCCACTTCAGCCTTTGAAAACTTAAAAACAACAATGACGACGGCACCCGTTCTAGCGCTACCGAACTTCACCAAAGAGTTCATTGTGGAATATGATGCGTCGGGTGTTGGCTTACGAGTTGTACTTATGCAAGGAGGACGTCCCATAGCTTTTCTTAGCAAGGCTTTGTCAGAAAAATCTCAGCAATTATCGACTTATGAGAGAGAGATGTTAGCAATTCTGCATGCGGTGACAAAGTGGAGGCCTTATTTGATCGGTAGACGATTCATTATCCGAACCGGTCAAAAGAGTCTTTCATACTTTATGGGACAGCATATACACACTTCAACATAGCAGAAATGGGTCACAAAATTACTGGGATATGATTATGAAATCCAATACTAGAAGGGAACGAAAAATAGAGCGGCGGATGCACTATCATGTCAGCCCGATACAGCCGAGCTTGCAGCCTATTCTTCTCCTACCTTTCTCTTCCTTGACGAGCTGAGGTATGCATGTATATCTAACCCAGATATTTTGAGATTGTTGCAGGAGGTGATGGATGATCCGGAGCGCCATCCCAAGTTGGAGAATCGAGGCGGTTTGCTATTGGACCGCAGATGCATTCGGGTGCCCGCAAATGATGGATTGCGGCAGAAATTATTGGAACTACCGGAGGGGTCGAGAGTGCATGCTGTCTTTCATGTTTCATTATTGAGAGAGTGCATTGGAGATCATGAGGTCGTTGGATCGATTCTACTAGAGCCATTTGTGGAGATAGAAATTGTAGAGCCAATTCGATTATTTGTTAGACGCCGACAACGATATGGTACCAGATTGAAGATGGAGATTCTATTGGAGTGGCTTGGCAAGCCATCTGATGAGGTGACATGAGAGTTGGGGACTGATATCTTGGAGCGTTTCCCCAACTTTTCACCTTGAGGGCAATGTAGGGGAAGCGTGGTGGGCTGATACACTTAGTTAGGATCTTTTCTTATTGCATTAGGTATTTATTTTTATTAAAATAAAATTCTTGTAGGTCGCGTTCGAACGTAGGAGGGGTCGCGTTCGAATGCCCTTGCGAACGCCTGCATTAGTTTCACAAATACAGAGAATGCATATTGTGCATTTGAACGCGGTCGGGCGAGTTCGAACGCCCGCGTTCGAATGGCTGCATCGCATTCGCACAAGACAAAGATGGAGTTTTTGGGTGATTTCGAACGCGATCGGACGCGTTTGAACTCGATTGGCGGGAATCTCTAGAATTAGGGACTTGTTGGCTAGCCTCTATAAATATTTGGATGGTAGCCAACTTCATTATGGAATTAGATTATTGATTTCTTACATCCTATCTTCTCTCTAGACTTCTCCCTCCTCCCTCTTCACCATCCTTCCACCTCTACAATTGGTAATGTTTTTCCTAACTTCTAATCTCCCTCGGCTGTCGAGCCACCCCTCTTCTTTGGGATCTCAACCACTTCGTTTCCTTCATCTATTTCCCTTAATTACATCCACCATCCACCTTCATCTCCATGCCCATCCATAACACTAACATACATTTCACCCGTCACCACCACCATCACTCACGTTATTCCATATTTTTGTCCCTGCTACAGTTCGAATCTGCGAAGGGCGTAAATACAAAAGTTGTAATTAGGAAGTTATGGATCTAACCAATTCGTTTCGTAATTTTATGACTAATAGAGAATATCTGATGAATATTTTTCCACGATTGCGCGAACTGATTCCTATAATACATTCAGATCTTGAAGGAATTCTTGCGTAGCCTATATTTGGTTCCAGAACTTATCAAACACTTATTCATCTTTACTTTCAATTGTTGGCACCTTAGGATCTTCAAGATTTCTTCTATATGTTGTAGGTGCTCACTCAAATGTAAAAGAGGGCGGAAGATGTAATTCATGAGCCGTTGGAAATTTATCAGCGCGTTGGTGAGTCTAAATGGCATGACTAGAAACTCATAATGGTCATCATGAGTTCGGAATGTCATTTTGTGCATGTCTGCCAGATCTACCCTGATTTGATAATAGCTAGACCAAGTCAAGCTTGTAGAAATAAGCCGACATCATGAGCTTATCCAACAACTCCTCTGTCACTAGAACCGAATAGCGGTCCTTCACAGTGATAGCATTCAAAGCCCAGTAGTCAACACAAAAGTGTTAACTCTCGTTCTTCTTCTACACTAGCAATACCAACATCAAATTGGCACTTCTTCTCGGTTGGATAACCCCTTGCTCTAGCATCTCTTTCACCGTTCTACTAATCTCCTCCTTTTGTGTGTGAGGATAGTGGTAGGGTTGTACCTTGTTGATGTGGTGGTCCTGCCCATGGGTGGGCAGCAGCACCCACGGCTCCTCAAACATTTATTTAAATTCCTGCAACGTCCACCCCAAGTCATTTGCTATACCTACACATGGAATAGGTCCCTAGGTAGGGTTCTAGCTGTAGAAGTGGGCCACAATTTTCCAAACATGACTATCCAACCAGTAGTTTGATAAGCTCTGATACCAATTGATAGGTTCTTGTACCAAAGATAGGCTACGCAACGATTCCTTCAAGATCTGAATGTATTACAGAAATCAGTCTGTGCGATCGTGGGAAAACTATTTGTCAGATATTCTCTGGTAGTCAGAAAATTACAAAACCAATTGGGTTAGATCCGTAACTTCCTATTCTCCAACTTTTGTATTTACTCCCTTCACAGATTTAAACTGTAGCAGAGACGAAAAGACGGAATAACATGGGTGATGGTGGTGGTGACAGGTGGAGTAGATGTTAGGGTTATGGAAGGGTATGGAGATGAAGGTGGATGGTGGATGTGGTTAAGGGTTGTAGACGAAGGGAACGAAGTGGTTGAGATCCCAAAGAAGAGGGGTGACTCGACAGATGAGGGAGATTAGAAGTTAGGAGAAACGTTGCCAATGATAGAGATGGAAGGATGGTGAAGAGGAAGGAGGGAGAAAGTCTAAAGAGAAGATAGAAGGCAAGAAATTAATAATCTAATAGCATAATGAAGTTGGCTGCCATCTATAGAAGCTAGCCAACAAGTTCTAAAATAATATGAAACCATAATTCTATAGGATTCCCGTCGATCGCGTTTGAACGCGCCTGATCGCGTTCGAATGCACCCAAAAGCTCCATCTCTGTATGTGCGAACGCGATGCAGGCATTCGAACGCGAGCGTTCAAACTCGCCCGACCGCATTCGAATGCACAATATGCGTTCTCTGTATTTGTGAACCTGATGCAAGCGTTCGCAAGGCGTTCGAACGCGACCCCTCCTGCGTTCGAACGCGACATACAGGAATTTTATTTTAATGAAAATAAATAACTAATGCAATAAGAAAATATGCTAGCTAAGTGTATCACAGTTGCAACATTGGACCATGGCATGGCCGGCTACCCTCCAAATGCATGGTCTCATTACCTTGCTGAAAAGTCAAGGTCCAAAAAATTGAAAGTGATGGACCCAAGCTCTAGTCAGCACTAAATCCGCTCCTCTCAATGCTAATGGGTATAAATCAAGGGTGAAGACGAAGGCTTGCACCCACAGCAACATAGCCCGTCGACTCATAGAGTCATGCCATCACATATGGTCATATCAAAGCCCATTGTAGGCTCCACCTCCAAATGTATCTTCCTCAGGAGCCTCTTATCTAGGAAGTTCTGGGTACTTCTCGTGTCAATCAAAATTCTAACAACAATTCGTTTAATCATACCTTCCATCTATAGCGTTTTCGATGTCATTATGCCCGAGTATGTGTGCAGTGGGATTTCAGTAGCCATTCCACCGTCATTATCCTCCGTGTCAACCACCATCAACTCTTGAGACTCCTCCTCTGGACCTTCTACAACATCAAGATCCTCTTCTTCATCTTCTAGACCATTGAGAAGAAGAATGGCACTCATCGATTGTATGCAGCAATGACCGACATGTACTTCTCATCACATCTAAAGCAAAGCCCCTCGATATGTTGCTCCTCCACCTAAGTAGGTGTGAGAATCAATCCAGGAGGTCTAGGATCATGCTTCCCATCAGCATAAAGCTTCAAAGGAGCCCTTGGTCCAGCACCTATAGCAAGTGTTCTCTAATATGTCACTACAGTCCCAACGGGTGTGCTCGACCGATTGGCTTGACTTGGCTTGTATTGTTGCCCATTAGTGTAATCTTAGTTCTCAATCCTTCTTCTCCATCAGCAACATGCCCTCCACCATCTCCTTAATGGCATTCGGCCTCAAGGCTTTAAAATTGTCGTGTATATCACGGTGAAGACCCAATAGGAATGCACTCCTTTGGTGACGAATCAAGATAGATCACACCAACTATGCATGTGCTCGAACTCATCCACGTACGCCTTTACCATCATCCTTTGCTCCTCCTTGCTCAACATAGCATAAAAATTATCATAATCAATCGGATTGAATCACTTAATGCGTTGGTGAACTCGGTCCAACTCTAGAATTGTTGATGTGAGCTCATTGACTGGAACAATCATAGAGGTGCATCATCTAGGTGGAATGATGCTATCAACACCTTGTGTTCCTCTGGTATTCCTTAGAATTGGAAGAATTATTCCACCTTGAAAATCCACTCAAGTTGATCACCTTCTTTGTACTTTGGAAAATTGAACCATGTAGCCTGACCTCTAAGGAGGTTCTTTCAATTTGGGTCATACCCAAAGCCGACCAAAGTAGGGGGTGGATGCATCATAGTTTGTTGGTGTGGTTGTCTCTGACTTGGTGCACACCATCGTAGCTCCTCCAACTCGTGCTCAAACTCAAGTCCAGCCCATGGATCAACATCAGGATTCATCCGGAAAGCCATGTCACTTTCATGCTGCCCTAGCCACACCCTAGTTGTGGCCTTTGGTGGTTAGGCATGATCAACAGTTGCAGCATTGGGTGCAATCTCGGTTTATAGCCTCTATCCGAGCAATGGCTAATAGGGTGAGGAGTTAAACGAGTTGTTCATAGCATTGGTCCATAGACCTCATCATCTCTAGCAGCAGGTTCTCCATGGATGTGGGCTGATCTGCGTTCAAACGTGCTCCCGTGCATAAAGGAGTTTCACGCATAGCCTCCCCTTGCTCCTCACTATGTGCCGATGTCTTCGGTGTGACTACCTCCTCCATCATGTGCCTCAAAACCATGGATCTAGTTGTCATCATCTCTGCATGTGGCCCTTGGTGGTTAGGCAAGATCAGCTATTGCGGCATTTGGGTGCGATCTCAATTTATTGCCTCCGTCTCAGTTGTTCATAGTGTTGGTCCATGGACCTCATCATTTATAGCAGTAGGTTCTTCATCGATGTGGGCTGATTTGCGTTTGATCGTGCTCCCGTGCGTTGAGGAGTTTCAGGCATAGCCTCCCCTTGCTCCTTACTACGTGTCGATGTCTCTGGTGTAACTACCTCCTCCATCATGTGCCTCAAAGCCATGGATCTAGTTGTCATTATCTCTATACCAAAGATGTTACAACCTCCCTTGAAGACGATCAAACCAATCCAAGTTTAGTTCTAGACAAGATTGAAGATGGAACTTGAGAAGATAATGCTGGTTGGTCTAGCTGTTGGAATGACTTGATATTTAGATATGTCATTCCTTTGGAAGTAAGAATCCAACGCACCTGGTATCCTATCATTTGGCTAATTAGATCAAAGGTCTACGATATATAATAAACCATACAAAACATTTATCCAGTACTATTACAAACAATATAGAGGAATTAGGTGGTAAGGAAGTCAAAAGATATATATGATACAATACAATCTCAAATTATATATCTATCACATGTATATTCATGTTAGAGATCAACTCGGACATACAATTTAAATAATATGTTTATCTCTAGTGACTTCTATATATCAATATGCATATTCATATCCAAGATTAATATAATAAATGAATGATAAAAAATATGCTCATTTGTAATCATCTCTATAGATCGTATAATTATATTTGAATCGTATCAATCTATTATACTTTCGAGACCTTATTCTCAAGGTGGCTAGTCATTCACATTCTTGTACTCAAACAGTCAATCATGCCAATTAGCGGAGTCAGGTTTATCCTCTTCAATCCGTCCTAGGAACATGACGTGGGATAGTTGGCACTTAGCACTTATATTATGACGTGACGGGGGGGGGGGGGGGGGTAAAATGATCATCACAGTAAAAAGCACAAGCCTTTCTTTCTATGCTCCTCCAAATCATTTGATACAAAGTGGCATGAGATCTATTGCAATCGTTCTAAGCTATCTATGCAGGTTGGATTGGGGTACGTGCAATCTCCAGTGGGTCATGAGCTTGGATCATCTTCTTTCCTCGTGGATCTAGTTTAGCCGATCGAACTTGGACTTCATTAAAACTGCCAATAACAAGTCCTCAGAGGTAGTGGTCCTCAAGGCCTTGATCTCTGCTTGAATTTCAGGTATGAGCCCACTAATGAAGATACTCTTCAAGGCCAAATCCGACGAGTTGGTGATCTGGTTGCAAATCCATTCGAACTTCTTTCAATAAGCTCGAACTATTATTGACTGAGTTGTTCCACCAGTCATTCTCGAGCTCAAACAAGGGCTCAAGGTCCTGCTTATGCACTCTAAACTGGTTTATACAAGGTGGATGAATCGATTCACAAAAATTTAGCCTACTGAAGGATTTGTGCACTTTATCCACTCCATGCAAATAACCTAATCGTAACCCTCAAGATGAAATTGGATTTCAGCCTAGGGGCACCACCACAGGTCATTGTAGCCTCGGTGGTAGCAGGGCAGGGTAGCTGGCTAGTGGTAGCCATTGTCTAGTAGGTCCTCACGGCGGTAGATTGGCGACGAGCGGTGGTGGAAGGCTGAAATTGAGGTTGGACTCAATTTGATGCAATGGTGACCAGGGCACATCGTCGGCGGGTCTACCAGCCCCAGCAGCTGCAAATGGGTCATACTATAGTGGAGTTACGGCAATTGGAAGCCCTAGCGAAACCTCCCTAATGGATGGGTAGTTTTCCCATGGTGGTAGCCATCGGGTTTGACCACTTGACACTCGTCGATGACTATAGTGACCACTAATGATAATGGATGTCAATAACGGTTTTCTGAGTAAGCCAGCGGTGGTCGCCGTTGGTCATGGAAGCATCGGACTCGCGGCCACCAATGATAATGGAAGACAACAGCGGTGTTCTGCCCGGTGCTAGTGTGAATGACAGCGATGGTTTGGGTGCGAGTGGTCTAAGGTATGGAGTAGATGTGACGGTTTGTGCCGAGAAGGCTAGATCATTGCTAGTGGAAAACTCTAGGGTTTTGAGCCCTAGTTTCCCTCCTAGGTAGGGAAGACACCTAGAGCCCATCGCTACAGGTGGCTCTAGCATCACTAGGCCAATGATCTCGGTCTGCAGGTGTGAAGGGAGCTCCACTATGGCTAAAGGAGGGTTGGTTGGTGTAGTTTGGGGCTCTCTTCTATCTCCTACACAATTGGAACCTTCTTGTCATTGCCGGGCTTGTTCGCCGTGGCCAATAGTGTTGGCGATGCTTCGGCGGCGCTGGGTGGCTAGTAGGACCTCTATTAAGGCCTAGATCAAGTCAACTCATTAAGGGAAGTTTACATCTCCTTCAATTTCTCTTTTCAATCGGTCGAAAGTTTTTTAAATAATGCCTTTGCCCATGTTAGCAGCTACTGGCCAATGTTTGCTGGTGGTGGTGGTGGTGGCCCTGAAGAAACTCCCACAAGGATGGGACGAGTTATTGGTCCTCTATGGGTGTTCCTTTCTAATTCATCTTTTTCGATCTCATGGTAATAGGGGTGAAAATGGATTGGATTAACTCTAACCCGACTCACTATCAGACTCGATTTGGAATGGATTCGAATAAAACATTCCTATTCGATTTGGATATGGATTAAATTTTTTAAAAAAATGGATACGGATTCGGATACGGACCGAATATAATTTTCAGATTCAGATATGGATATCAGATATCCATTTACCCGCATATTTTTTGAATGAAGTACATTTTTAATTTGCTTATTTAAGTTGTGCATATTGATATTGTTACTAATGATGTATTATATATTATTTTGTATAGATTAAATTTTCTAATTTTATAAGTATTTAACATATATGTCCTCCACTTTGTCACCGCATGCAGAATTGCCAACATCTCTCTCTCATAAGTCAATAATTGCTGAGATTTTTATGACAAAGCCTTACTAAGAAAGGCTATGAGATGTCCTCCTTGCATTAGTGCAGCTCCTATGCTAACACCCAACGCATCACATTCCACAATGAACTCTTTGGTAATGTCCGATAGTGCTAGAACGGGTGTCGTCGTCATTGTTGTTTTTAGTTTTTCAAAGGCTATAGTGGGCTTCATCCATCCATCTAAAAGAGTCCTTCTTCAACAAAGAAGTGAGGAGCAGCGATCTTGCCATATCCGGCGATAATATCTGGTCAGCCCCAAAAATCCTCTCAATCTGATGTTAGTAGTAGGAATAGGCCAAGCGATCATACATGCAACCTTTTGAGGATCCGCCGCTACACCATCTGCTAAAATGATGTGGCCTAAATACTCCAAGTGTAGTACTCCCCCATAGGCACTTGGACTTCTTAATCTTCAATTGGTTTTGCTTCAACAAATTTAGCACATCCTCCAATGCTGCCAATGCTCCAATTCAGTCCTACTATACACCAAAATGTCATCAAAAAATACCAAGACATACCTTCGCAAGAGAGGCCGAAATATATCATTCATAAGGCCCTGAAAGATAGCTGGAGCATTGGTGAGACCAAAAAGCATCACTTGGAACTCATAATATCCGTCCGGAGTCCGAAATGCAGTTTTGTGCACATCCAATGAGTGAACTCTAATTTGATGATACCCGGCTCTCAAGTCAAGCTTATTAAATATATTCGCCCCTACAAGCTCATCCAGCAACTCCTCGATAACCGATATGGGATACCGGTCCTTCATAATAATAGCGTTTAGTGCTCGATAGTCAACACAAAAATGCCATCTCCCGTCATTTTTTCGCACTAAAACCACAGGAGATGAGTATGAGCTATGACTTGGTTGTATGAGGCCTTGCTTCAACATCTCGACTATCATCTCTGAGATAACTTCCTTTTGCATATATAGATACCAATATGGCCTCACGTTCACCGGTGCAGGCCCTGGTACAATCTCTATGTAATGGTCCGTCGCTCTCCTTGGTGGCAACTCCTGTGGCTCTTCAAACAGTCCAAAAAAGTTATCTAATAAATTAGACAATTCAATTGTAGTACTTGAACTCGTTTGAGGCTCATCTCCTACTGGTTCTAACTAAAGAAGATAGGCTAAATCATATGCACAATGCGGACCCACCATAGGCTGCATCGCAGGAATCGACAAAGACCGAACACCATCAAGCCGTATATCTTTGTTTCCTTGTTTAAATTTTATCCACAAGCTTCGGAAATCAAATGTGATGGGTCACAAACTCTGTAACCACTTAGCTCCAAGGGCAATGTCCGCTCCTTGCAGCACCAACGGATAAAGTCCACAATAATGTCATGTCCTTGCACCCGTATACCGACCCGGCAACACAAGCTCTCCGCCTTAGGCTTCGTGCTGTCTCCAATAGCAACGTTAAATCCCGTTGTCGGTTCGGCATCCAAACCTAATCTCCTCATTAACCTCTCATCTAGAAAGTTGTGTGTACTCTCTGACTCGATGAGGATGTGCACACAATGCTTTCTAACGAGTCCATCTACTCGTAATGTCCTCGGCGCGGAAGTACCCGAATATGCATGCATCGATATTTCAGCTTGGATATCTTCCTCCACACCCTCCTCAACGGCCTCCTCATAGACCTCCTCTGGACACTCTCCATCATCAACAATCTCATCATTCTCCTCAAGACCGTCAATAAGCATCACACTCGGTTTAGAACACCGATGATCGAGGGTGAAACACTCATCACATCAAAAGCAAAGGCCCTTCGCTCGTCCACTTGGGCAGGTGTGAGAGTTCAAACGGAGGGTCTTGTGCTTCCTCTAACATCTAAAGAAGGTCTCAAAGGTGGTCATGCTCTAGTGCTCACAACCGCTGTTTTAGAAACCGTAAAATTTCCAGCCAGCATTCTAGGTGCAAACTACCCATCTCGGTTGCCCCAATTAGTTTCCGCTATCATCTTTAGAGCCCTATGTTTTTGTTTCATTCTCATGGCCTTCTCAAATGCCTCCTCAAGAGTAGTAGGACATAAAGTACGAACATCTGCTTGTATCTCCTCTCGTAGTCTTGAAATAAATGTGCTCATCAATGTCTGTGCAGGCCAAGGTGGCTCACAATGAATACTAACTCTTTCAAACTCAGCTTGGTACTCTGAAACGGTCGTCCTCTGAACTATTTGCTTAATGTGGCAGAAAAATCTTCATATGTCATTGTCCTAAATCTACGTGTAATCTTCCAATAAAAATTAGCTCATCTAGTAAATATATCACCACGAATAACTGATCTATACCAATGCAATGCCGTTCCTTGGAGGTGAAAGCTTGCCATTTGGACCTTTGCATCTTCTGCTGTACCTTGACAATCAAAATATTGTTCAACTTGAAACACCCAATCCGTTAGATCACCGCCTTGGAATTTTGGAAAGTCCAAGCATGCGGTTCTCCCCCTAATAGCGTTGTCGGGTTTGCGAAAGATCCTTGGTTTAGGTCTAAACCTTTGGGCTTGTTGATCACCTTCTCTAAATCCTCGAGCATGTCCATCACCATCTCTATAGGGATCAACCTCATCCTCATAGTGCCAATCATCCTCATGATGAAGCGCACCGGTGTCGCACGCCTCTCGGGTTCCACCACCGCCGGTCTTGGGTTTTGTAATAGAGGTGGGGGATGATGTGTAAGCATAGGTAAGAGGGGATCATTGACACTCATATGATACACCTGGACCTATGGGGTATCGCTTCGATGAGGTTCCACCGCTGGTCCTTTTTGAAACTCTAATCGTCGTCAAGGAGATGACGAACCCAATCGACTCACGACATATTCCTTGAATTCATTCTGATCTTTTTGCATGTTGTCAACTCTATGCAACAATGTTTGGAACATGCCCCTAAGTTCATCCATATTCGCACCCATGAACGTTGGTTGCCTAAGTCCTGCCGTGTGATATGATTCAGACTTCACCGATATCGGCTCGAGCATGGATACACTTTAGGGGTGTGATTGTCTCTTGTTTTAATGCTTAATTCTTAAAAAAATAAGTTTTCTGTATGTCATGTTCAAACGCGGTTGTGAACGCCTACATCACGTTCGCACATCCAGAGAGTACGAATTGTGCATTCGAACATGCCTGCGAACGCTTGCATCGCATTCGAACGCGCACATTTTTGAATTGTTTGGTTAGCCTCTAAAGGTGTGGATGGCAACTATGGAGTCATTATTGATGAATTGAGTTTTTACCTTGCCTCCTTCGTCTTATTCGCTCCCGTTCTCTCGATCCCCGAGCGATTCCACTTCTAACCTCCCTCGACCGGCCAATCAACCTAGTCCCTTAGGGCGGCCCACTCCTCCCCCTTCTTCCAATCTACCCAACACTTGCCCTAACCCTTCCATCACCCATAACCCTTCCACCACCACTTATTCATTGTTGCCACCCAATTAACGCCGATCCACCACCATCCACCATCATCTAGGATCTCGTGCCTCCATCCACGGATCCTAAGACAGACCCCCTGACGGTCATCCACAAATTGGATGATATCTTGATATACCTACATCTGATTCACTTGAAACTTGATATGTTAGAAAGATCTTTTACGAGGCTACAATATTTGAAAATCTCAAGTCGATCCGATGGCGGCATCTTTAGGGATCTATTTCTAAAGTTCTACGCCAAATCTAGTATAGATCTGAAAATCGGAATAGATTGAGCCTTGGCCTAAAAGGGGAGATCGTATCAAGCCGGTATCAGAGCAAAGATTGTATCAAGCTGGTATCAAAGCCACCGTTCCTTGGACATTCACTTCCTATGATGACAACTAGAGCCATGGCTGCACGGCGAGATGAGGAAGAAGAGATTCTCCCAATAGAGGAGGGGGAAACGGTTGCGGGGACTTCCACCCGTGGAACCGCATGCTCAAATCAGAATACGAAAGAACCAAGTGTTCAAGCCGTGTTGGGGTCTCTTTCCAAACAAATGGCCATCAACAATCAAATGATGATGGAGATGATGCGAGAATTACGGGCGACAAGGGAAGCCAGGACGAATGGGAATGCACCATCGACCCCACGACGTGAGTCCACTCCAATGAACCCGCCGCCACCGGTTCAAAATTTGCAACCACAAGAGCCGCTGCTGCCACCACCCTATGGGCAAAGACAAGCAAGGATGGTTCCACCAGGCCCAATTGCAGGTGAGCTGATATGATTCGGACTTCACCGACGTCGTCTCGAGCATGGATTCACTTTAGGAGTGTTTTTATTTCATGTTTTAGTGTTTAATTTCCATTAAAATAAGTTTTCTGTAAGTCGCGTTCGAACGCGGGTGGAGTGAGTTCGAACGCGGTTTGTGAACGGGGTTGTGAACGTGGTGAAGAGAATGTACTGTGCGTTCGAACGCGGTGCGTTCGAACGCACTGTGAACGCCTACATCACGTTCGCAAATACCGACAGGCGCGTTCGATCACGCGTTCGAACGCCTGCATCGCGTTCGAACGCCTGCATCGCGTTCGAACGCCTGCATCGCGTTCGCAAGTCCAGAAGAGCTAATTCGGTGCGTTCGAACGCGGTCGAGCGAGTTCGAACGCGATCGGCGAAAATTGTGTTTTAGGGTTAATGTGAGTTGTTGGTTAGCCTATAAAAGGATGTGTAGGGCAACCAAAATTATCATTGATTATTAAGATTGAGTTTTGCCTTGCCTCCTTCGTCTTCTTCGCTCCCGTTCTCTCAATCCCCGGCGACGCCGCTTCTAACCTCCCTCGTCCGGCTAATCACCCTAGTCCCTTAGGGGTGGCCCTCTTCTCCCCCTTCGTCCAATCTATCCCACACTTGCCCTAATCCTTCCATCAACCACAACCCTTCCACCATCACTTTTCACCGGTACCACCACATTAACGCCGGTCCTCCACCAACCATTATTACCTAGGATCTCGTGCCTCCATCCACGGATCCAAAACAGAGCATCCTGACGTTCATCCACTAAACGAACGATATCTCAAGATCCCCAACTCCGATTCGCCTGAAACTTGATTTTTTGGAAAGCTCTTTTCCGGGCATAAAACATATCAAAATTGCACATTGATCCGACGGCGGAATATTTCAGGATCTTATTTCAAAGTTCCGTATAAGATCAGTCCAGATCTAAGAATCGGAAGAGATCAATCTTTAGCCCCAAAGGAGAGATCGTATCAATCTGGTATCAGAGCCACCTTTCCTCGGACAAGCGCTTCCAATGACGACAACCAGATCCATGGCTGCACGGCGAGATGATGAAAAAGAGATTCTCCCAATAGAGGAGGGAGAAACGATTGCAAGGACTTCCACCCGTGGAATTGCCCGATCTAATCAGAATATGGAAGAACCTAACGTTCAAGCCATGTTGGGGTCTATTTCAGAGCAATTGGCCATCAACAACCAGATGATGATGGAGATGATGCGGGAACTACGTGCGAACGGGAAAGCACCATCAACCCCACGACGCGAGTCCACCCCCTTGAACCCACCGCCACCGGTTCAGCCTTTGCAACCACAAGAGCCGCTGCTACCACCACCCTATGGGCAGAGGCAAGCAAGGATGGTTACACCAGGTCCAGTTGCAGGTGAACCCATCCGACGGGTGAACCACTATGGAGACCGCCTTGGAGATCAAGATCCGTGGGCGGGTCAATACGATCCGGAACCACAACAAGTTAATCAAAACCGAAGGAGGGATCATCAACCCTTCATGGTGCATCCTCCCCCGGTTAGACAAGGACATGATCCGGAACGAGACAATGGCATCCGTGGATAAGTCGTGCGTCTCGAATTCCCCAAGTTCAATGGTGGCGATCCGATCGATTGGTTGTATAGTGCAGAGCAATTCTTTGCATACCAAGGAACGGCAGAAGAGTACAAGGTGACGCTTGCGAGCTTCCACCTTGAGGATGCGGCGCTTCATTGGTTTCGAGCAACCAATGCCACTGAGGCTATCGAAACTTGGGCTGAATTTTGCGCCGATATCACACGGCGATTTGGAGCATCGGGATATGAAGACTTTGATGCTCTCCTCTCAAAGACGGTGCAAAAGACCACGGTTGGGTCATACCAAGAAGAATTTGAGAAAATTAGTAGCCGATGTCATCCACCATGGACGGATCAGCAACTTCGCAGCACCTTCATCTCCGGGTTGCGAGGTGACATACAAGCCGATGTGAGGGCTTTAAGGCCTAGAACTTTAAAGGAGGCCTTCGAAGATGCGGTGCTTATGGAAGACAAACATAGGGCCATGAAGATACACTTGAAACAGAGTTGGATGAGCCAAGGAAGCCGCAATCAAGCTCAACCAAACATAGCGGCGGGAAATACTATCGGAGTACCAAGGGTTGCTGCTATAGTGGTACCTCCTCGAGCACCCTTGAAGCCATCCCAAGATGTGAAGTATGCACCTAGAGGTCCGGGACGACCACTCACACCAGCCCAAGTAGAAGAAAGAAGAGCCAAGGGCCTATGCTTCCGTTGTGATGAGAAGTTTGTACCCGGGCATCGCTGCGCTAAACCGATGGGATCGGTGATGCTAATCGATGGATTGGAGGAAGCGGAGGATGAGTTTGCAGCTGAAGGTACAGATGCGGCTGGACATCAAGGAGAAGAAACTGAGGAGCAACCCGTGGAGGACATGATAGCCGAAATCTCCCTCCACGCCTATTCGAGGACAGCTGCGCCAAAAACCTTGCGGGTAAACGGGGTAGTCAAGAAAACCACAGTGAGAATCTTGATTGACACCAGATCCACCCACAACTTTATTGACAAGAGGCTCCTTAGGAAGATTGGGCTCGAGTCGGAACCCACGGAAGGGTTCGATGTGACGATCGGAGATGGCACCACATTGCGAGCGGATTCTATTTGTGGAGGTGCGGAATTGAAGGTGCAAGGCCAAACTTTCACATTGGATCTTTATCTGTTGGCCTTGCAAGGTGCCGATATTGTTTTGGGGACCCAATGGCTTCGAAGCTTGGGGCCCGTGACATTTGATTTTACAAGCCTCACATTGACGTTTTGGAGAAAAGACAAGAGAGTGCTGCTAGATGGAAGCCAACCGCTACTTGAACTTCCAAATGAAGGGGTCGCAAGGGAGCTCGCTTCTTTCGGCGCGCCCACCTTTCCTTTCTTCTCAGATCTGCGGAGAGCTAGTGCAGAGGATAGTGAGCTGGTCCAACTCATGGAGGAGTTGAGAGAGAACCCCTCAAGCCACCCCGAGCACGAGGAGCGCGATGGGTTAGTACTAGAGTGCGGGCGAATCAAGGTACCGGAACGAAGAGCTACGGAGACTATTGATGGCACACTTCCATGATACTCCTATAGCAGGGCATGAAGGGGTATTATGTACCTACAAGCGGCTGGCCCAAAACTGTACATGGACAGCGATGAAGATGGATGTGAAGAAGTATGTGCGTGAATGTCAAATCTGCCAACGAGTCAAATCGGAGGCACTCAAGCCTAGCGGGCTGCTACAACCACTACCGATACCAGAGCGTATTTGGGAGGATATCTCCATGGACTTCATCGAGGGGCTGCCGGAGGTTCGGGGACAATCGGTGGTGTTGGTTGTGGTGGATAGACTGAGCAAATATGCTCATTTCATAACATTGTCTCACCCGTTTTCAGCAAAAAGGGTTGCTGAAATTTTTGTTCGGGAAGTGGCACGCTTGCATGGGATGCCTAGGACGATCGTGTCAGATCGGGATCGCATCTTCATCAGTGAGTTTTGGTCCGAGTTCTTCAGATTGCAAGGGACTCAAATCAACCTGAGTTCAGCTTATCACCCCGAGACAGATGGCCAAACCGAGGTGGTGAATCGCGGACTGGAGCAATACTTGCGATGCTTTGTGGCGGAACGACCAAGGGATTGGGTCAAATTCCTTCCATGGGCTGAGTGGTCATACAATACGGCTCATCACTCTAGCATCGGCATGACCCCCTTTGAGGCGGTTTATGGGCGCACTCCCCCTGTCTTGCGTGCCTATGATAGACTCGCGGCGGCGGATAGGACCGAGCTTGACTTGGAGCTTGCTGATCGAGATGAAACATTGAGACTGCTCAAGACTCACCTAGCCACAGCCCAAAACCGCATGAAGCAAACTCATGACAAAGGCCGACGTTAGCGAGAATTTGAGGTGGATCAATTGGTGTTCGTTCGAGCTCAACCGTATCGGCAATCCACATTGAGACCAATTTTGAACCAAAAGTTGGGTTACAAGTACTACGGTCCGTACCGAGTGCTACAACGAATCGGTCCAGTAGCTTACCGGTTGGACCTACTTGAAGGAACCAGGATACATCCGGTCTTCCATGTATCAGCATTGAAGGCTCAGATCGGGCCTAACCAGGTGGTGGGTTCGGTCTTACCCGAACTAATGAAGGAGGATGGCCCCACTGAACCGGTCCGAGTATTAGACCGTAGGAGAAGACGCCATGGGACCAGATTAGAGACAGAAGTGCTAATTGAGTGGCTGGGCAAATCTACTGACGAGTCTACCTGGGAGCTAGAGTCAGATATCATGGATCGCTTTCCAAACTTCAAACCTTGAGGACAAGGTTGCGGAAGCGTGGTGGATTGATACGATTTGGACTTCATCGACGTCGTCTCGAGCATGGATTCACTTTAGGAGTGTTTTTATTTCATGTTTTAGTGTTTAATTTTCATTAAAATAAGTTTTCTATAAGTCGCGTTCGAACGCGGGTGGAGTGAGTTCGAACGCGGTTTGTGAACGAGGTTGTGAACGTGGTGAAGAGAATGTACTGTGCGTTCGAACGCACTGTGAACGCCTGCATCGCGTTCGCAAATACTGACAGGCGCGTTCGATCACGCGTTCGAACGCCTGCATCGCGTTCCCAAGTCCAGAAGAGCTAATTCGGTGCGTTCGAACGCGGTCGGGCGAGTTCGAACGCGATCGGCGAAAATTGTGTTTTAGGGTTAATGTGAGTTGTTGGTTAGCCTATAAAAGGATGTGTAGGGCAACCAAAATTATCATTGATTATTGAGATTGAGTTTTGCCTTGCCTCCTTCGTCTTCTTCGCTCCCGTTCTCTCAATCCCCGGCGACGCCGCTTCTAACTTCCCTCGTCCGGCTAATCACCCTAGTTGCTTAGGAGTGTCCCTCTTCTCCCCCTTCGTCCAATCTATCCCACACTTGCCCTAATCCTTCCATCAACCACAACCCTTCCACCATCACTTTTCACCGGTACCACCACATTAACGCCGGTCCTCCACCAACCATCATTACCTAGGATCTCGTGCCTCCATCCACGGATCCAAAACAGAGCATCCTGACGTTCATCCACTAAACGAACGATATCTCGAGATCCCCAACTCCGATTCGCCTGAAACTTGATTTGTTGGAAAGCTCTTTTCCGGGCATAAAACATATCAAAATTGCATGTTGATCCGACGGCGGAATATTTCAGGATCTTATTTCAAAGTTCCGTGCAAGATCAGTCCAGATCTAAGAATCGGAAGAGATCAATCTTTAGCCCCAAAGGAGAGATCGTATCATGAGCCCATTTGACGAGCTAACCACTATGTAGATCACCTTGGAGATCTAGATCTGTGGGCGAGGCAATACAAACCGGAACCACGGCGAGTTAATCAAAATCGAAGAAGGGATCATCAACCATTCATGGCGCATTCTCCTCCGGTTAGACAAAGACTTGGACATGATCCAGATTGAGACAATGGCAGACGTGGGCAAATCGTGCATCTCGAATTCCCTAAGTTCAAAGGTAGTGATCCGATCGATTGGTTGTATAGGGCGAAGCAATTCTTCGCATACCAGGGTACGGCGGAAGAATATAAGGTGATGCTTGCGAGCTTCCACCTTGAAGATGCGGTGCTTCATTAGTTTCGAGCAGCTAATGCCAATGAGGCTATCAAAACTTGGGCTGAATTTTGTGTCGATATCACGCGGCGATTTGGAGCGTCAGGGTATGAAGACTTCGATGCTCTCCTATCAAAGACGGTGCAAAAAACCCCGGTTGGGGCATACCAAGAAGATTTTGAGAGGATAAGTAGCCAGTGCCAACCCCCATGGATGAATCAGTAACTTCGCAGCATCTTCATCTCTGGGCTGCGGGGAGACATACAAGCTGACGTGAGGGCTTTAAGACCTAGAACTTTAAAGGAGGCCTTCGAAGATTTGGTACTCATGGAAGACAAACATAGGGCCATGAAGTTACACCTGAAACAGGAAATGTTACCGGAGTACCAAGAACCGTTGCTGCAATGGTGCCTCCTCGAGCACCCCTGAAACCATCCAAAGATGTGAAGTACGCACCTAGATGTCTAGGACGAGCACTCACACCTGCTCAAGTGGAGAAACGAAGAATCAAAGGCCTATGCTTTCGTTGTGATGAGAAGTTTGTACTTGAACATCGCTGCGCTAAACCGATGGGATCGGTGATGCTAATAGATGGATTGGAGGGTGTGGAGGATAAGTTTGCAACTGAAGATAAAGGTGTGGTTGGATATCAAGGAGAAGTAGCTAAGGAGCAACCCGTGGAGGACATGCTAGCCGAAATCTCCCTCCACACCTATTTAGGGACAGCTGTGCCAAAGACTTTGCAGGTGAACAGTATAGTCAAGAAAATCATAGTGAGAATCTTGATCGACAGTGGGTCCACCCACAACTTTATTGACAAGAGGCTCCTTAGGAAGATTGGGCTCGACTCAAAACACACGGAGGGGTTCGATGTGACGATTGGAGATGGCACCACATTGCGAGCATATTTTATTTGTGGAGGTGTGGAATTGAAGGTGCAAGGCCAAACTTTCACATTAGATTTTTTCCGTTGGCCTTGCAAGGTGCCGACATTGTCTTGGGGACCCAATGGCTTCAAGCTTGGGGCCCATAACGTTTAATTTTTTAAACCTCACACTGACATTCTGGGGGAATGGTCGAAGTGTGCTGCTGGATGGAAACCAACCATGGCAAGGGCTGACGTTGCAACCACTTTTGGGCCTTCCTTGTGTAGGGGACCAAGCTCTACTATTGCAAATGGCTATTGCTGAAACATCCACCACCAAGGGAAATAGCCGCTGACATGCAAGAGCTGATGTAGGAATTCAAGGATCTCTTCAAGGAACCCCGAGGACTGTCGCTGACCCATCGGCAGGACCATCGCATCCAGATCATTCCAAGGGCTGAACCAGCAAATGTTCAGCCCTATCGGTACCCGCATATCCAGAAGGAAGAGATCAGCAAATTGGTGGTGGAAATGCTCGAGCAAGGGATTATTCAACTGAGTAGAAGTGCCTACTCATCGCTAGTGCTGCTGGTTCGGAAGAAAGATGGGAGTTGGCGATTTTGCGTCGACTACCGAGCCTTGAATGCGATTACCGTCAAATATCGGTATCCAATACTAGTGATCGAGGAGTTGCTGGATGAACTCACAAGGTCGGCTTACTTCAGCAAACTTGACTTAAGAGCGGGGTACCATCAAATCCGCATCGACCCGGAAGATGTACACAAAACGGCGTTCTGAACTCACGATGGCTGCTATGAGTTCCGAGTCATGTCTTTTGGGCTCACCAATGCATCGACCACCTTCCAAGGGCTAATGAATGTCCTTTTCCACCCACTCTTGCGTCAGTACGTGCTCTTTTTCTTTGACAATATTATAGTGTATAGCAGTAATTGGAGCGAGCACTTGCGGCATGTGCGTGAGGTGTTGAATATCTTGCGATAAAACTAGTTAAAAGTCAAGATGAGCAAGTGTCTTTGGGGAGAGCCACAAGTGGAGTACTTGGGACATATAATCTCAGCAAGAGGAGTGGAAGCTGATCCAAGCAAGATCAAGAATATGGTGGACTGGCCAATTCCCACTAATTAGTGGGAATTGAGGGGATTCCTTGGGTTGACGGGGTACTACCGGCGATTAGTTGCCAACTACGGCAAAATTGCTGCCCCACTGACCTCCTTACTCACAAAAGGTGGGTTTCAATGGACGGGCAAGGCGACGGAGGCCTTCGAAGCCTTGAAGATAGCTATATCTACCGCTCCAGTTCTAGCACTACCGGATTTTAACAAGCCCTTTGTGGTGGAATGCGACGCTTCGGGTGAGGGCATTGGAGCAGTTTTAATGCAAGAGGATAGACTCGTGGCATATATGAGCAAGGCATTGTCAAACCGGTCGCGACAGCTATCCACCTACGAGCGCGAAATGCTAGCAATTCTACACGCCGTCACCAAATGGCAACCCTATTTAATTGACCAACGGCTTACTATACGCACAGACCAATGTAGCTTGCCCTACTTCATGGAGCAACGTGTGTACACCCCAGCACAGCAACGATGGGTCACAAAACTCCTTGGGTATGACTACGAACTAGTCTACAAAAAGGGGATCAAGAACCAAGCGGTCGATGCCATTTTGCGCCAACCGGACACAAGTGAGCTCGCCTCTTTTTCAGCACCAACCTTTCCACTATTTTCATATATGTGGGAAACTAATACAGAGGATCAAATCATGGAGGAGCTTGAGTCAGAGTTCAAGGATCGCTTCCCTAATTTCAAACATTGAGGACAAGGTTGAGGAAGCGTGGTGGATTGATATGATTCAGACTTCACCAATGTCGCCTCGAGCATGGATACACTTTAGGGGTGTCATTGTCTCTTGTTGTAATGCTTAATTCTTAAAAAAAAATTTATGTATGTCGCGTTCGAACGCGGGTGGAGTGCATTCAAAGGCGGTTATGAACGTCTGCATCACGTTCGCACATCTAGATAGTGTGAATTGTGCGTTCGAACACGCCTGCGAATGCTTGCATCGCATTCGTAAATCCAGAGAAGTGAAAAATGTGTGCGTTCGAATGCGAACGGCCGCGTTCGAACGTGATCGGCGAAAATGTATTGTTTAGGGTTATTTTTGAATTGTTTGGTTAGCCTCTAAAGATGTGGATGGCAACCATGGA
The DNA here is from genome assembly GCF_019914945.1 of Typha latifolia. Classification (NCBI taxonomy): domain Eukaryota; kingdom Viridiplantae; phylum Streptophyta; class Magnoliopsida; order Poales; family Typhaceae; genus Typha; species Typha latifolia. Next base: position 1,809,948 of record NC_133097.1, read on the forward strand.
GTCATTATTGATGAATTGAGTTTTTGCCTTGCTTCCTTCGTCTTCTTCTCTCCCGTTCTCTCGATCCCCGGCGATGCCGCTTCTAACGCCCACTCCTCCCCCTTCTTCCAATTTACCCAACACTTACCCTAACCCTTCCATCACCCATAACCCTTCCACCACCACTTATTCACTGTTGCCACCCAATTAACGCTGGTCCACCACCATCCACCATCATCTAGGATCTCATGCCTCCATCCACGGATCCTAAGATAGACCCCCTATTGTTCATCCACAAATCGAATGATATCTCGAGTTTTCTACATCTGATTCACTTGAAACTTAATTTTTTGGAAACTCTTTTCCTGGGCTACAACATATTAAAATCTCAAGTCAATCCGATGGCGGAATCTTTCGAGATCGATTTCTAAATTTCTGTGTTAGATCTAGTCCAGATTTAAAAATCGGAATAGATCAAGCCTTGGCCTAAAAGAGGAGATCTTACCAAGTTGATATCAGAGCAAAGATCGTATCACCATGGTTACTCTAAAGGAATCAGCCTCACGGTTAGGGTCATCGTGGATTGAGTCTTCCCTTGTCGGTGTGCTCTCCATAGGTCTCCTTGTTGATATCATCTTCCTTGTTTCAACCATTAATGGAGGTCTGAGGTTTGCCTGCTCTGATACTACTTGATAAGCTTTGATACTAATTTGATGGGTTATGGTACCAAAAGATAGGCTACACAACGATTCTTTTAAGATTTGGATGTATTACAGGAATCAGTCCATGCAATCGTGAAAAAATATTTGTCAGATATTCTTTGGTAGTCAGAAAATTACGAAACTAGTTGAGTTAGATCCATAACTTCCTGATCTACAAATTTCGTATTTATGCCCTTTGTAGATTCGAACTTTAGCAAGAACAAAAACACGGAATAACGTGGGTTATGGTGGTGGTGACGAGTGGAGTAGATGTTAGGGTTATGGATGGGTATGGAGGTGAAGGTGGATAATGGAAACGAAGCGGCCGAGATCCTAAATAAGAGGGGTGACTTGACAATCGAGGGAGATTAGAAGTTAGGAGAAACATTGCCAACAATAGAGGTGGAAGGATGGTGAAGAGGGAGGAGGGAGTGAGTCTAGAGAGAATGTAGGATGCAAGAAATCAATAATTCAATTCCATTATGAAGTTGGCTACCATCTACATATTTATAGAGGCTAGCCAATAAGTCCTAAAACAGTATGTATCCCTAATTCTAAAGGATTCCCGTCGATCGCGTTCGAACGCGCTCGATCGCGTTCGAATGCACTAAAAGCTCCATCTCCGTATGTGCGAACGCGATGCAGGCATTCGAATGCAGACGTTCGAACTCGCTCGATCGCATTCAAACGCACAATATGTGTTCTCTGTATTTGTGAACTTGATGCAGGTGTTTGTAAGGGCATTCGAACGCGACCCCTCTTGCGTTCGAGCACGACTAATAGGAATTTTATTTTAATAAAAATAAATAACTAATGCAATAAGAAAATATCCTAACTAAGTGTATCATTTCATCGAGGAGATGACGAAGCCGATCAGTTCATGACATATTTCTTTAAAGCATTATGATCATCTATACCGTCTCGCATCAAATACTAGTACAACTCACTTTCTATATAAACTATCATCTATACCATCTCGCATCTATAGCTCATCTCATCATCGCTCTAAAATATCTTCTCAAGATATCTCAAGTCGCTATCATGTACCACATATCTAAGGGGTTAGAAAAAAAAATAAAGAGAGTCATAAGCAAAAGGCTTAGTGAATAGACCTTACCCTGAATCAGTGATGCCAAACAGAAAGAAAATCATGTACTGGATAATATGAATTAAAAAAACATCATGTCATGAATGAGTATATGAATGTATCCTCAATAATATATAAATGAAAAGTAGATAACATGTTATAACTGATAAAAGTATATAATCTTCATCAATAAGTAAACAAATCTCAATGTCATACTATTATCATAACTCTCTCTCAAATATGACACATAATACATGCCGACCATGACCATACTATGATATCAAATACAATCATATATGATATATATTGACCACTTGATAATTAGGTAATCAGATGATAATAAATCATATGCATTTATTAATATCTTAGTCATCAATGTCATCTTTATACGTCATCATCATACTAGACCACTATGCACATTGAACACCTGGTACCCGGTCTCAACATCATGTCTGAAGGCTCAGAGCATACTCCGCCACCCGCAAGAGTATCTCAAATATAACTATACTGATACGATTCGGACTTCACCGACGTCGTCTCGAGCATGGATTCACTTTAGGAGTATTTTTATTTCATGTTTTAGTGTTTAATTTCCATTAAAATAAGTTTTCTGTAAGTTGCGTTCGAACGCGGGTGGAGTGAGTTCAAACGCGGAGAAGAGAATGTACTGTGAACGGGGTTGTGAACGTGGAGAAGAGAATGTACTGTGCGTTCAAACGCGGTGCGTTCGAACGCACTGTGAACGCCTGCATCGCGTTCGCAAATACTGACAGGCGCGTTCGATCACGCGTTCGAACGCCTGCATCGCGTTCGCAAATCCAGAAGAGCTAATTCGGTGCGTTCGGACGCGGTCGGGCGAGTTCGAACGCGGTCGGCGAAAATTGTGTTTTAGGGTTAATGTGAGTTGTTGGTTAGCCTATAAAAGGATGTGTAGGGCAACCAAAATCATTATTGATTATTGAGATTGAGTTTTGCCTTGCCTCCTTCGTCTTCTTCGCTCCCGTTCTCTCAATCCTCAGCGACGCCGCTTCTAACCTCCCTCGTTCGGCTAATCACCCTAGTCCCTTAGGGGTAGCCCTCTCCTCCCCCTTCGTCCAATCTATCCAACACTTGCCCTAATCCTTCCATCAACCACAATCGTTCCACCATCATTTTTCACCGGTGCCACCACATTAACGCCGGTCCACCACCATCCACCATTACCCAGGATCTCGTGCCTCCATCCACGAATCCAAAACAGAGCATCCTGATGTTCGTCCACTAAACGAACGATATCTCGAGATCCCCAACTCCGATTCGCCTGTAACTAGATTTGTTGGAAAGCTCTTTTACGAGGCTACAACATATCAAAATCTCACATCGATCCGACGACAGCATATTTTGGGATCTTATTTCAAAGTTCCGTGCCAGATCGTATCAAGCTGGTATCAGAGCCTTAGCCCCAAAGAGAAGATCGTATCAATCTGGTATCAGAGCTCTATAACCAGAGGTGTGATCGTATCATATACCCTGCCATCCATTAGGTTATCAACATCCATCCAAATCGGGCACCCACATAGTTGATAGAAACCTCGTGAGAATAACTCGTCACATATGCCCTGGCGAATGGCATGTATTCAAATGTCTACTATGCACATAGACTAACGACCTCAGATGTAAGGCCAACAGGATCGCGACTATGTCGAGCGATCAATCATCTCCAAGCACGCCCTAACCCTCACGCCCACTCGGGTATCCTCACGCTTTCTATCAACTATCCTATCTAAAAAAACCCCTAGACACAAGTATGTATCTAAATACTAGGCAATGATATCACTCGTTCGCTTAAGTAAATGTCCGTAGAAATATTAGGAACGAAAGCAGAGATGAACGCCAAGATTTTAACGTGGAAAAACCCAAACGGAAAAAAACCACGGATCCAAACTCAGATCAAAACCAATCACTAGAATAGTAGCAGTTACAAGACTGACTCACAAAACAACCCGTCGATCCAAACGACTTTATTCCTCTCAGTCTTGATCACTAGAACCCATGAATCACTGCTTCTTGTGATTGAAGTTCAATCTCAGTAGCCCTCGAGATTGATCTTTCGTCTAGATAACCCTTAAGACGAAAGATAAAGATTTGTAGATGCGAAGGACCTTGTTCGTTGAAGAACCGTTGTAGCCTCAAGAAGTCTCCTTCAATAATACTTCTTCAACTACCCTAGAGATAGGGTTTCACAATCCTTATATATGATCTCCAAGATAGAGTCAAATCCAAATCTTATCCGTACTCACGAAAGTACAAGATAGAGCCAAATCATAATTTTATCCGTACTCACGAAAGTACAAGATAGAGCCAAATCCAAATCTTATCCGTACTCACGATCTTCAAGATAGAGCAAAATCCAAATTTTATCCGTACTCACGATCTTCAAGATAGAGCCAAATCCAAATCTTATCCGTACTCACGATCTTCAAGATAGAGCCAAATCCAAATCTTATCCGCACTCATGAAAGTACAAGATAGAGCCAAATCCTAATCTTATCCGTACTCACGAAAGTACAATATTCTTAAACTTTGTTGGTGCGTTCGAACGGGCTCGAGTGCGTTCGAACGCGACAGCTTGAATTCTTCAGGTTGCGTTCGAACGCGTTTGTGAACGCAGCTCTCGATCTGTGTGAACGCAGTACCCGCGTTCGAACACATTTGTGAACGCGTCTCTCTGTCTGTGTGAACGCAGATTTCGCGTTCGAACGCGTTTGTGAATGCGGCTCTCTGTCTGTGTGAACGCAGATTTCGCGTTCGAATGCGTTTGTGAATGCGGCTCTCTGTCTGTGTGAACGTAGATTTCGTGTTCGAACTCGTTTGTGAACACGGCTCTCTGTCTGTGTGAACGCAGATTTCGCGTTCGAACTCGTTTGTGAACGCACCGCGTTCGAACGCGTTTGTGAACGCGGTGTGAACTCGACGGCTTTTCTCCAATAATCTTGCAATTCTTCAAACCAGAGATATTCTAGACTTGTGTAAAGCTCATATACATGAAAAAATATACTTAGTATATTTTGTACACAATTGCCAACAAATAAAAACCTAACACTATCAATCACATTTCATGTTTTCTTTCTAAATGACAGATCATATGCATATATTCATTACGATAACAAGTCAATGCATAACAGTTATTTAGGTGGAATAGGAATCACAAGAAAAATGATGTAATGTAGTCTCCAACTGTATTGTCAACACATGCATACTCATGTTAATCTATTATATGCATACTCATGCTAAAGATCAACTGGACATAACCTTACAATAATACAATCATCTCTCATCATCTCTATTTATCATCATCATACTCATATTCAAGATCAGCCTAATTATATGCATGATAAAAATATGCTCAACTACAATCATTTCTAGATAGAGTCATATAATCATGTTGGAGGCCAAAACATGCATGCACATAATATATAACATAACCTAATTTGAGAAATGTGTCTAGGGGATAAGACTACTCATTGTCTGATCAGAAGACACAAACTACGTATTTCTCATATCCGTCAGTCAAATATCAACTCATCGTCAATGTCCATAGGGTCTCACATAAGGGGGTTCGGGATCTGAAAATATTTAAATAGTATGATGTTAGTCGTTTATCTAATTAGAATATAAAAGTTTATTAGGTTTAGAGTCACTTCTCTTTATTTTTTATTACATAACTAGGTCTATATTAAAGATACGATTCAAATACTATAATTATATTATTATCATAAAATGTTAGTTTTAACATAAGGAGAAGATGTCCGTTTCCTTTTATATAAGAGTATTTCTAAATATATAATTATAAAATAAAATAAAATGCTAACTAACTATAAGTATTGACGAGGTCTAATTATAATTAATTTTATAATTCATACACTATCTTGATTAATTAGGGATAATGTAGTCTTTACTCGATAAAATAATAAATAAATAACTAAATAAGCCTAGTATTTTATTTGTTACAGAATACTAATATATAATAAATTAATAAAATTACTTAAAATATATATCATAAGAATATTAGAATATAAATCTAATAATTATAATTTACAAATCTATGTATTAATCTAATAGACATATAAATAAATAAATATAAGTATTACCTATATTTATACCTAAATAATCATTAATTATACAAATTATAATTAATAATAATCATATTGAAGAATATATATTGTTATAAAAATAATTAATGTCTAAATAATCTATTTACAATAATTAAGATAGAAATACCTAAATAAATAAATAATAAAATAAAATAAAAAATAAGGGATTACTAGTACTAATGCTGAGCTCGGCCCAGCACTATAGCAGAACAACAAGAAGAGAAGAAGTAGTTGAGGAAGAAGAAGAAGAAGAAAGGAAGAAGAAAGAAGAAAGGAGGAGAAGAGAAGGGAAGAAGGGAAGAAGAGAAGAAAGAGAAGGGAAGAAGAGATGAAAGAGAAGGGAGGGAAGTGCGAACCCAGGCCGGCGGGGAGGGCACCGGCTGCTACTGGCCAGCCAGCGGCCGACCTCTCGCCAACGGCTCGGCTCCAACTAGCCCGAGCTCGGGGCAAGAGAGAGAGAGAGAGGGGGGGGAATGAGGGATCTCACCTGCGGCGGCGGCGGGCCGACGTTGGCAATGAGGAGAGGAAGGAGTGCGAGAGAGAGTAGAGTGAGAGAGTGACGGAGAGAGAGATAGAGAGAGAGAAGGCAGTGGAGAAAGGAGGCTCCGACGGCAGTGGTGGGGCCCACTGCACCAATTGGCCACATCCGGTTGGGCGCGTGGCACCCCCCCCCCCCCACGTAAACTGCTCACACAGATTGCATGGGCTACGTCGTGCCCAAATTTATTTTCTTTTAAGGTCGGGTTGTTACACGGTCCTACAGTGGTCGCTCCAAAGGAATCGACCTCACGGTTAGAATTATCATGAATTCAGTTTTCCCTTGTCGGTGTGTTCTCCATTGATCTTCTTATTGATGTCATCTTCCTTATTTCCACCATTAATGAAGGTCTAAGGTTCGCCTAGCTCTAATACCAATGATAGTGTCTACAATACTAAATTGATAGGCTTTGATACCAATGATAGGGTCTACGATACCAAATTGATAGGCTTTGATACCAATTATAGGCTACTGAACAATTCCTTTAAGATATGAATTTATTATAGGAAGCAGTCCGTGCAACTGAGAAAACTTATTCACTAAATATTCTCTCGTAATTAGAAAATTATGAAACCAAGTGGAATTGATTCATAACTCTCTGGATCTACTTTTTCGTATTTATGCCCTTTGTAGATTCAAATTGCAACTCTGACGAAAACACGATATAGTGCGGATGATGGTGGTGGTGATGGGTGGAGTGGATGTTAGGGTTATGGATGATAATGGAGATGAGGGTGGATGGTTGATGTTGTTTAAGAGATAAAGATAAAGGGAAAGAAGTGGTTGAGATCCCAAATAAGAGGGAGGACTCGATAGACGAGGGAGATTAGAAGTTAGAAGAGAGGTGCCAACGGTAGAGGTGGTAGATTAGTGAAGAGGAAGGAGGGAGATTAGGATAGAGAGAAGATAGAGAGGCAAGAAACTAATAATCCAATAGCATAATAATTTTGGCTGTCATCCACACCTTTATAGAAGCTAGCCAACAAGCCAAAATAATAATAATTAACCATAATTCTAGTGGACTTCCACCGATTGCTTTCAAACGCACCTGATCGCGTTTGAACACACAAAAGACGTTTTCTATCGATGCGAGCCTGATGCAGACGTTCGAATGCAGCGTTCGAACACGCCCGACCGTGTTTGAACGTGCATTTTGCATTCTCTATTTTTGCGAACATGATGCAAGCGTTCGCAAAGGCGTTCGAATGCGATCTACAGAAAATTTATATTAATGAAAATAAATAACTAATGTAATAAGAAAAGACTCTAACTAAGTGTATCAACAAGAGAACCAAAATGTTAGAAAAACTACTAGTAGTGCTAGGCTAGGCCCAGCATTGTTATAGCAAAGAGGAGACTGAAGAAGGAGAAGAAGAAGAAGAAGAAGAAGAAGAAAGAGATGGGAAGGGACGGGGAAGGAAAATTATACTAGCCGGGAGTGGCTCGGCCACTGCTAGTTGGCTAGCGTGCCAACCTCTCACTAACGGCATGATTTTGACAAACTCAAGCTTGAGAAAGAGAGAGAGAGGAAAAGAGATGAGGAAGGAGAACCCTCACCGGTGATTATAGCCCGATGTGGCGGAGGCGGTCTAAGATGATCAACATCGGCAATTGAGAGAGAGAGAGAGAGAGAGAGAGTTTGAGAGAGAAAGGAGAATAAGAGAGACCGATAGAGAGATATATTTAGAGAGAGAAGAGGTGATAGGGGCGTCATTGTTGCAGCTGCGGTGATGAAGGGGCCCACTACAGCTACTTGGCCTAGCTTGAGTTGGTCAGGCATGGCATAAGGTCAACCACTAATAAACACTCCTTCGACATGTGATTTGAAAGTGTCTACCGACTCCCACTAGCAACAAGAGTCCAAAGATATCCTCGAATGTGAGATTTGATCAATGAGGTGAAAGCTACAAACAACTTATTGGACAAGGCAACAAATAGTTTTAGAGGATTGATAGATTTGGGATGGCAGATGAATCTATCAAAATGGATCATGGAATGGAGGTCTGATGCGAACTAGGTCAAATCGAATCACATCAAGGGGAGATTTGGCTCAATGGATTGAGTCTAGTTATCTTATCTGCTTATTTGCTTTAATTAGAGTCTGATTAGGTTAGAAATTGTTAGTTAACTAATTCAGCTCTACACAGTATTGAGAGAATATTTAAAAGATATTTTACAAACAACCAATATTATGAAACAACTTGGAGAAGATCGAAGACGTTTTGATCTACAACTTCCATATTCAAGGTTTATCCAGATTCGAACTCTATCTATAGCAGAATGAAGAATCAATCTGAGAAGGATAAGGAAGACTGATTTAGCTAAGTCATATTTATCTCTAGCAAGTCTAGTTAAGTCATGTAAGCCACTGAGGCAAGTTTAATTAAATCATGTAAGCCTCTAAGACAAGTCCCAGTTCAAACCGTATAAGCCTTTATGATTAGTCTAAGGCAAATCCTAGTTTGAGTCATATAAGTCTTTAGGGCTAGTTTGAGTAGGACTCATTGTACCCCACCTCTATATATAGAGGTTTGGGCATCTTTGTTGGGGAATCTAAGAAAATTCAAGCATTGAGAATTAATTGAGTTTAGTTATTTTCTTATTATCGTATTTACCATTTTATCGTGGTCGTTAGATCGTCTTTATCTTTCTAGGAGTAGATCGTAACCCTAGAACTTTTTCACCTTCAAATCCTAGCCACCATCTTTCTTCAGCCACCATCACCCTTGGAAGTCCGCCACCCTCCGACGACCGCTGCAACGTCGGATATTTACTATTTTGACCTTGCCTCCACTGTTTTAATTATATCTTTCCATCCAGATATCTGATTGATGTAAAACTAAAGCCATCAGAACCCTATCTCGTGAGGCTACCACCATCTAAATTTTCATAATTGTCCTACGGACGAATCGTTCCAGATCTAGTCTATAACAAGGTCAGTATGGTGGTGGTAGAGATTGACCTAGGTGGAGTAGTTTGGATGGAGATGGATGGGCGGTATGAGTGCAGGTGTCGAGTACTAGAGAAAGAGATAGGAAAAAAGGTTGGCCATCCCTCATGGTCGAGAGGCGTTGGCCATTCGAGGAGGTAGGTAGCAATGATCACCCTAGATGGTGCTAGGTTGGCCACGTCTTGGAGATAGTCAAACAAGTGGGAAGAAGACGATCCTAAAATTATTCCATTAATCCAAGATGATCTGATCAATGGCGCAACACAACTTATAGTAGTTCTCTAATTGACTTGGTCGACCTAGCTAGTCTTAGCTTAGGTCTAACCGACTCAAACCAGCTTATAATGCATCGAATCAAAGGGTTAGGTGTGCACCACAAGTGGATTTTGGTGGATACCTAAACCAAGCCAGCTAGCCAGCTCGAATAAGCTCATACACATAAGCATAAAGTACTAAATAGCAAAACCAACTAAAAGCAAATGCAAGAATAAAAATAAATAGATAATTAGCCAAGGGACAAGGTCAAAATGCTAAAAGCTCCTCACCCTCCTACTATGCCGAACCATAGTGAGTGAATTAATCGATCTGGTCCAGTTCATAACAGCCACACTATGACCGACCACGTCATACCATGCAAACAAAATAATATTTTCTTTTGCTGACCTCTGGTCCTTTTGAGAGAACCTCAACCTAGGGTTGTTACATTATCTTCATTTGAAATAGTAAAATCTTCCAATAGCTTTGAAGCAGTTTTCAAACATTTACTAGGTAGAGTATTTTTATCCCTATCATGGATGATATGAGATGAGAAGCTGCTTCCTTTATTCTTCTATTTTCTATTTTCTATTTTTAGCTAGGAGTGTAATTGAGCAAAGCTTGATAGCCCCTAGCTCAAATCAAAGCTTAAACTGAAAGTAATTTTAAGCCTAGATTTGCGATCCAGCTTGATTTGTAATTATTTCAATTCAAGCTAATTTCAAGCTTGAACTGAATTTGAGCATAAATGAACTGATCAATTAAAGAAATATGAAGCCTAATTTCAAGCATTTTCAAGCTTAATTTAGGTTTGAATCAAGCTTAAAATAAGATTATTCAAAAACAATTATATAAACATTACAAAAATATAAATAATCAAAATATTTATATGTCTAGAAAAGATATGATATGATTAGAATTTAAAACTAAACTCTACAAGATTGGAATATATGACAATCCACTAAATTAATTTTAGAACATAACAAAATTATAACATAATATAAAATATTATATATAGATATATAATTATTTTGAGTCTTATCGAGCCTACTTGATCAAGCTTGACTCAAAATTATTTTTAAGTCTACTTTGAAGATCAAGCTCGGTTCGGTTGATTTTAAACCAAGCTTGACCGTGAGAAGCTTGTTTATTTTGACAGCCTATTTTCAGCTGGTATGAATCGTCTTTGTTTGTCATGGTGTGTAATAGAGTCTATTTATGATCATGGTGTCAAGTTTCTTCCTCTAAATGGAGTCATTTCTATTTAGATGATGAATATGCGCGACTCTTTTATTCATGCTATTTGCTGCTTATGTTGTATGAAGGATGAACCTATCCAGCATATCGTTATTAGTTGTAATATTGTATATTGATCAATATATCCTTTTCTCTGTTTCTATGGCAAACAATTGCACAAATTGGAGGAAGCAGCATATTCCCTCCTACCTTTGAGGCTTTGACTTCCGTGAGATTTTTTTTTGTCTCTAGTTTGGCGGTTAATTTTTTTCTACGACAATATACATTTTTTTTTGTCTCTAGTTTGGCGGTTAATTTTTTTTTGTCTCTAGTGAGGCTGGGTCCGTCGTTAGAGATGCGGGAGGAGAATCGAATTACATTTTTTTTGCAAGTATTTAATTTCTTCGTGCTTTGAAGAAAATCGATTTATTGGGCAATTAATTTTGGGAGTAAAATGGCTAGGTGTACGGGGCTCCAACCTCCGGAGTTGATATCTCTTCTGAATTTTTTGGATTGGATGGGCTTTCATCTCTCGAATAATATATATATATATATATATATATATATATATATATACACACACATTCTTCCAAATAATCCCAGTTATTTATTTAATATTTCGTCCGATCCCACCAGTCAATTTATCTGTACTGTTCGATCTCATTTTTATTCGGAAAGCTGCTATTTAGTCGATTATTAGTCCATGATATCAACTCGATGCGATGGTCATCACATCCATTCAAAAAGTAAAAAAGCGAACTGGGACACCAACTTTTCCCTTCATCTCGCCGACTCCGCCGCCCCCGCCGACATCGTCTTTGTGACGGCTGCAGTAAGGGCTTGGAGCAACTCGACGGTGTGAGCGAAGGGGAGTAGAGAGAGAGAGAGAGAGAGAGAGAGAGTAAAGAAGAAGAGGGAAATAGTTGGGGGAAAAGATAAAAAGATTGAGGCAGAGAGGGAGTCCATGTCGTCCAGGCTCTCGAAATTATTTCAAGTTCATTGCTCGCTGCCGGAGGCATCGGAGATCGGGACGACCGCGAACCTTGGAGTAGCCGTGCCATCCCGGGCAAGGATTTAGCGATTTACAAGGCAAGTGGGCTTTCATTCCTCATGCCGCCTGACTAGAATCCATGCCTAGGATGCATCTATATTTTGTTTTAATTATGTATGTAATTGTAGGCGTCTATTTTGATATAATAATCATGGCCTGCATAGTTCATTTCTTGATGTGTATTGTGTATGGTGCCAACATTCTACTACAGGGATGGGGCCAACATTCCACTACCAAGTTGGACCATACACACACACACACACACACACACACACACACACACACACACATATATTACAATTCAAATTTTAGAAATCAAATGAATATGTTAGTCCGAATTCTAAAATCGGACGGTGGGATCTCAAGATATCGTCTGAGAAGTAGACGAACGTCAGAGAGTCCGTCTATGGATCCGTGGATAGAGGCACAAGATCCTAGGTGATGATGGATGGTGGTAGACCGACGGTAATGGGGTGGCACTGGTGAGTAAGTGGTGGTGGAAGGATTATGGATGATGGAAGGGGTTAGGGCAAGGTAATAGAGAGATTGGAAGAAGGGGAGGAGTGGGCCGCCCTTAAGGGACTAGGGTGAGTGGCCGGTCGAGGGAGGTTAGAAGTGGCGGCACCGGGGAACGAGAGAACGAGAGAGAAGAAGAAGAAGAAGACTAGGGCAAAACTCAATTCATTCAATAATCACTCCTTGGTTGCCATCCACACCTTAACCAAACAATTAAAAATTGGCAATTATTAATCTTAGAAACAATGGATTTTCGTCGATCGCGTTCAAATAGGGTCGAACATGTTCGAACGCACAAAAGCATTCTCTGTCAATGCGAACCTGATGCAGGCGTTCGAACGTGGGCAATCGAACGCGTCCAATCGCGTTTGAACGCACATTTTGCTTTCTCTGTTTTTGCGAACTTGATGCAGGCGTTCGCAAGCGCGTTCGAACGCACCCCACCTGCGTTTGAACGCGACATACAAAAAACTTATTTTTCCCTGAAATAAACACTAAAATAAGAATAAAAGACACCCCCAAAGTGTATCCATACTCGAGATGACATCGGTGAAGTCCGAATCATATTAGTAGCATATGGTACAGTAGGGATGTTCATAGGTGGTTGGTAGGCTACTAAATTTTCAATATTAAAAATACAACTAATGTCATAATCAAGGGAATATCAATGACATAAGCATTAGAGTCTACACGTTTTAGAATTTTGAAAAGTCCTACACTACAAGCATGCAACTTCCGGATAGCTCTTGAAGAGAATCATTCGGGTTTGTCATGAATCATAACATGATCTCCAACTCTTTGGTACGCTTGTGCAAGTCGACATGTATTTTATACTGACGATTGTTCGTCTCAATTCACTTAAAGATCTTCTGATGCAAAGAATGAACATGAGGATACTACCTTTTGATCATATGATTACTCAATAAATAATTTTAATTATAATAAGTTACACCAACAACATTAGTCAATAAGTAACATAAATATCTAAATATAACATAGAGCTTTCATATAAATGCGCGAGTGCCTATGTATATGCAGTTGGTATGCAATTGTTGAAGTTCAAAATGCAGATGCAAATTGTATGTGGTTAATATGCAGCTGTATATGCATATGCAGCTTGTATATGCGTCCTATATGTAGTCAAACTGCGTATGAAGACCACATAATGCACTAAGAAGTACGAACATGAATACGGGATATGGGACACAGATATGGTATGATAGATACAAACACGAGAATGACAAAGTTTGGAAAAATAGGACTGGACATGTTTTAGTTACAACAAAATAAATAAATCAAAGCATTATACATATTATTGAATTATTTAAAGAAGTATTTTTCTAACTTAAAACATAAATACACAGGCATGCATAAGTTATTCATGAGAGAAAATCAAAATGTAGACAATACTACAAAGATATCACAACATGTCAAAAATGATAATGCTAATATGTGACGATACAATTCAATATTATGAAAGGAAATAACTAACTACCATTACTTAACTACAATAGATGGAATAGCTAAATCTGTGTTTCTTTGCACTAATTTACATTTGTATTACTTTTTTTGGTTCCAATAACTTGTGATTTTTGCATTACATCTTTGCGGCATATGCACGAAATTCTTGTAATAGATAATTTTTATCAAAAAAAATTGTAGCATATGATAAGTCTTACGTCCCAAAACTAAATCTTACATCCAAAAGGTGTCCCAAGAGTGACCAAAAGTGTTGAAGGAATGTCTAGATTTATTTTATAGTTTGTCAAATATCAGATACTTTTTAGAAGTGCTCGACATGTGTCCAACGAGAGTCCAATTAGTGTCGATGTCCGACAAGTGTCCGACATGGACACTTCAAATATGGCATCCTATTCATCTATGCAGCCTCTTCAAAACAATGATATATCTTTTAGAATGTGTATTAATTTCAACTATTTCTCTAACTATTGTTTCTTTGTTCTTTTTTTTACATTTGAACTATCTTATATTGAGGGCCCCCACCTAGCGCCTAGATGCTACATGACCTCTTGTCCATCCATCTACTGCATATAGTTTTTTAAAACCTTGCTGATATGATATATTGCAAGTCATGTGCTGTTCATGCTATCGGCTCGCCAATCCACAATATAGTATACATAGTCAGAGTTTTTGACTAATTTAAGTTTGCCTCAAATTTTTTTTTCGGGTCTTGTACACTTTAAAACTTATAATGGCACTAGGTGTGTCTTGAAATCACTATCCTATTCAGTGATTCTTAAATATAAAATTTTTTAAAGTCACTTAGAAAATTGATATTTGGGGAAAAGATTTCTAGAGAAATCTTCCGGTTTAGAGATTTATATGAAAAAAAACTCCCCATCAGATTTGGCAAATTTTCTGAGTGATTTGAAATTTTCTTAACTCGCGTTAAAAATCGCTGACTAAGACAGTGATTTCAAAACACACTTGGTTTTGTATATAAGGTTTGAAATGTGTAGACCTATAAAAAATCCTATAGAGTTATGTATTTCTGTCCAGCTTGTATGTGGATCTTTTATCCTATTTGAACAGTCTTATCAAGGATTCAAGGTCAGGTGCACGATTCAAGGTGTTGCAGATTCAAGGATTGAGCAAAGGCTATTGTGGTGACTCGGGAATAAGGTGATTTTTTTTTCCTGCAGTTGTTTCCTTTTTGGTTTTCTTGTCTACTGGATTTGGGGAGAGTTAAGAGGGTGGAAGAGGGTTTTGCTTGGTATTTTTTAGCATATTTTCTTGTACAATTTTTATTTCCTCATACTGAAAGACTGATAGTTGCACACAGGCTGCACATAAGCCTTGTGCCAAAACATGTAAATCTTGATGTCTCCTTTTTCTTTGGTTTATTTTCTTTTCTCGCTACTCATTCATTTGTTGTTGGGTTTCTTCCTTAAGCACAACATGTGGCATCAGAGTTCATTTGGAGTACTACTAGAGGACCGAACCTTAAAATAAACTTTCTTCTTGGCTTCACAACTTAGGCTTCAAATTCAACCTTCAATTCAAGTGAAGAGTATGAAGAGGAAAGCCACCATTGAATTTTCTTTTAGCTCCCAAAATCTCTCGTAGAAGAGAAATCGACTAAGGTTTCATCCCTTTCCTGATGACTGATTTGCCCTTGAGCAACGACTATTAGAACAAGTAGACCAAATCAACTCCCAACTCTAACTGACTCAATTGAAACCCAAATTAACTCTAATCAAGCCAAATTTTACCTAGTCATAAAATTGAAACAGTAGCATGTCAATTTGACCAAATAATCTTTATGCTATTTTCTTCCTCCTTTAAAAATGACTCATGTCCCATAATTACAGCCTAATTAATTGACTTTCCAACTAAAACACCTCCAAATAAGGAAGGTAATCACAATAGTTTCTTTCCCAACGCTATACAACAAATATGGTAATATATGCAACTAATTGATATCATTGTTTTAAAAAAACTTCTGCTTTAATGCCTAGGCTGCCGCCTTAGATAGAATATAAGTAGGCCCCACTTAGGTTCTGCATAAGTGATCACTTTAGTATCTCGTAACATATTTTAATATGTAGATTGACTTTGAAATTTAAAATTATTGTACATGTTGATGAATTAGTGGATTCAAGTAGTTTATTATATACCTTAACAAGAATAAATTAGTACATTATTTAGATTATAGGTACTAATTTTAACATCTTCTCTAACAATTATCTCATTTTAAAGGTTGCTTGGTTGGAATTGGGCTTGATAGCTTTCTTTAGTACAATCCCCTTGCGAGATCAACCAAGGGCTCGTTCCAAAGACTATACTCACTGCTTCCTCTGTTCATGTTCCAGCATAGAAGACCTAGATCTAGTGGATTAAGGGACAGAGCTTAAGGGTTGCAATAAATCTTTGATGTTTAGTGTAGTGCAGCGCCTGCTCAATTGAGTGTTTGCTATTCAGTAGATTGTCTTAAATTATGGGTGCCTATTTAGGCATCCACCTAGCGCCTAGGCTTTACATGATCCTTTGTTCGTCTGTCTACCACCTACGACCTTTCCCCCCCAAATTGATATTGGTTGATCAAGAAGCATCAATTTGTAAACAAGAAATTGATAGCGCTGCCCATAGCCTTGCTAAACACATCCGCTATCTGAATATTTGTGGAAATATGTGGGAGAGAAATAACCCGAGTATCGACAGCTTCTTGAATAAAATGGTAATGCACCTCAATATGCTTGGTGCATTCATGAAAGACAGGATTTGTAGCAATTTGAATTGCACTTGTGTTATCTGCATGAAGAAGAGTGGAATTAGATTGAGGAAAACCAATCTCAGCCAGTAACCCACTAAGCCAAACAACCTGCGAGCAAGTAGCCGACATTGCACGATACTCAGACTCAGTCAAAGATTTGGAAACACAATCTTGCTTCTTACTCTTTCAAGAAATTAAAGATTCTCCAAGAAAAACGTACACTAACTAGTGAGAGAACGACTTTGGACATCCGACCGAATTGGCATCACTAAATGCAACAAGATGAAGAGGGAAACCAATAGAAAAGAACAAGCTACTGTGAGAAGAGCCTCGAAGATACCGAATGATACAATGAACAACCACCAAATGAAGATGGTAAGGAGATTTCATAAACTGACTAACTTACTGGACAACAAATGAGCTATCAGGCCGCATAATAGTGAGATAATTCAAGCTGCCAACTAATTGCTAACAGACTATAGGATCAGAAAGAAGGTCACTATCCTCAAGTTGATATTAACATTTACTTCCATAGGAGTATCCACAGATGAAGAACCCTGTGGACCAGCCAAAGCAATCAAGTCATCTGTGTATTTGTGTTGATGTAAGAACACACCAAACAGATCATTGTGAACTTCCAATCCTAAAATGTACTGAAGAGGGTCAAGATCTTTCATATAAAACGAATCATGAAGAACCACATCCGATAATGTCTTTTGAAGAAACAAAGAGGAGACATAATGGCTTTGCACACCTAAAACTCGCATCAGATGATGTTAGATGATGTTTCACACCTCATTTCTCGATTAAGGTTTCACACTCAAAACTCACATTGGAGATAAATCTCAAAAAAATGTGTTTCTTTATTAACCCCAATTGAGTAAAGAGTTGGCCTACATAGACCTTACAATGACAATAAGCAAATAACACCCTTCGTCTAGCGTTACCACCCTTGTCCGTAAGAGCCCACCTCCTCTCCCTCATTTTTTTTTCCTCTCGGTTATCCTTCAATTTGCATTACCATCTAGAACATATCTTGACCTTTAGCCCCTATTTGGTTAATATCTCTAAAGCTAACCGGCTAAACCTTGAGATCCTAGATTTGTTGGAAAGCTCAGCGACAATATATCCAAATTTCAGGAGGATCTAATGGGTAGGTCTGTTGGAATCGCCCTCGAAAGTTCCGTTCTCAAATCTGTCCAGAAAACGTTATGAATCGGATCAAGCCAGTTCGTTTGTGTGGAAAGAAAAAAAATCTCAAAAAGACTTCCATATGGTATTTATTGACCTAGAAAAAGCCTATAATTGAGTTCTTAGTGAATTAATATGGTGGGTGATATCAAGGATTCGAGTTTCGGCCGATCCCGAGTGGGATCGGCCGAAACGGATCGGGATCGGCTATAGCCGATCCCGATCCAGCCGAAACGGTTTCGGGCTGCCAGCAGCGGCCGCAAGCAGTAATGTCTCGCAGCGACAGCCATCATTTGTCGGCTGTGGCTGGCCGACAAAGAAGCAGCCTAACAACTACTCGCCGTCGGCGCAGCAGCTAGAGAGAGAGAGGGAGAGAGAGGAAGGGAGAGTGAGGGAGAGAAAAGGAGAGAGAGAGAGGGAAAAAGCAAGAGAGAGTGAGAGAGAGAGAGAAAATGAAAGAGAGAGTGAGGGAGAAGGAAAGATTAAAAAAAAAGGGTATGAGAGAGAGGAAAAAAGGAAGAGAGAGTGAGAGAGAGGGAAAAAGCAAGAGAGAGTGAGAGAGAGAGAGAAAATGGAAGAGAGAGTGAGGGAGAAGGAAAGATTAAAAAAAAGGGTATGAGAGAGAGGAAAAAAGGAAGAGAGAGTGAGGGAGAAGGAAAGATTAAAAAAAAAGTTGAGAAAGAGAGAGAGAAAAAGATAAAAAAGAATGTGGGAGAAAATAGATACTTTAGACTAACAATTAGAGGGATAGAAAAGAAGAGAGGGAGAAAAAGAGATTTTTACTTTTTAGGCTTTATATGTGAGTAATTATTATTTCTTATTTTTTTATAATTTTTTCTAAATTTTTAGAAATTTCTCTAATATTTTTAATAATATTTAGAATTTTATTTAATTAAAATAGTCCGATCCGATACAGGCGGCCGATACGGCCGATACAGCCGATACGTATCGTTTTTTCGGACGGCCGATCCCAATCCCGATACCGATTTTTGGAACCTTGGGTGATATAGAAGAAAGGCGTATTGAGAAAATATAGCATATTGAGAAAGGCATATATACTGATGTTACTAAGGACATTATGATGTAGCTATTGCTATGACCAGAGAAGTGACAAGTTATATACCAGCATTCAGCATCAATCCCTTATTTGTTTGCATCAGTTATAGATGAATTAACTTAGGATATTCAATATGAGGTTCTATGGTGTATGCTATTTGCTGCTACTGTTTTAATTGATGAATCTAAGATAGGTTTGAATACTAAGTTAGAAGTGTGTTACCACAAGTTTTTCCATCTTTCTGCAGAAATGGCTGTTGTCATAACTAAATATTTCTCCATATTATAAATTCAACATTGATATCTTCATTCTCCTTCCAGGTTGTTGAGTGGTCACGTCCGATGTGGATCGCAGCACACTAGGTGACTACAAGATCAAGAGGAGATTCTCTTAGAAAAGTCAGTTGCTAATCTGTGCCTAACAAGAAAACTGATGTGGACATGTAATTTGTCTCAGGTTGATGAGAATTAATTTTTCAAGCATGTCATTTTCTCTTTTTTTAATGTTACTAATAGATTAGGTTCGTAGAGTTCATGTCTTCACATTTAGTTGCTGTTTCGCTGGATCTAAGATTAACTCTTGTAAAAAAGAATACTAAGAGTACCAGCATAGATGCAAAACATAGTGCCTTGAATAGTGAATTCTTCAGAATATATGATTATACCTTACACATTGACTAGGTTTGCACTTTGCAATTGGTTAAAAGTTTAAGGTGCTCATAATGGGAAGTGAAACGATAGCAAGCTCTTTAAGGCATTTCTAACTGTGGCTGAAGATAATTGAACAAACTCTATTTTACTGATATCATCTGGTTTAAATACTTGACTAGTCCGAAATCAGTATCTCTTCATATAGGTTGTGAAGTTGAGTCCTCTTACTATTTTATTTAACCAAGAATTTCTTTTTTATCTACATTTTTCTTGAGATATGCCAGTTGACATGATCCCATACTTCCGTATAATCAAAAATCAAAATCTCATGTTTAGCTTGAAAACTGATTCCTATTTGATAAAACATACCTGTAATACTCTCTTAGCTTTGTGTTTACTAGTCTAGATTAAGGCCTCGTTTGGTTGTTGAGTAAAGTTATTCAAGGATAAGTTTATTTACGTTTTTATATGCAAATTTGGTATCCGTTTAAGTTTATGCATATTTTAGTGTTTAGTTTGGCAAAAGTAATTATGGAGAAATGATGTTGATAATTTTCTATATTAATTACCATATTATCCCTATGAGATGTATTAGCTCTAATATATTTAATATAATTAAATAAATAAAATTGATTTATACAATATAATTATTAAATACTGTATTGTCAATAAATATAATATATTAACATAAAAAACTTTTCAAAATTATTATCATGAAATATACTTTATATAATAATAAATAGATAATTACATTGATTAATTTTGTCCTTAAAAATGTTTTTATGGTTAAGCAAATATTATTTTATATAATATGTTCTTTTTATTCATATTTGATAATAATATTTATTGGTCTATAGTAAGATATTATACTTGCTATTTTGTAAGGACATATTTGTTATTTTGTATAGTGTAAAGATGTAATTTGGTAACTATCTCGCTTCTCCTTATTCACATTCTCTTATAACACCTCCATTTATAATGAGATTTTGTACATAAACTCTCATGTGGCCGGCAAAGTTTGACCTAAATGTGTATAAGTGGGCATTTGTCTGCGCACATATAAGGGATGCCTAATTCAAAAATAAGTACCCTTTACACGCCAACCGAATGCTAAATAAAGACATTCTTCAAATGTTGATAATGTCCATTGTTGAAGTGGTTGTCTCACCAATGTCTGGAGCTTCATTGTAAAGCATATTCAAGGCTGTTGTGCTTTTAGATCTGTTAGATTTTCTTTCACATACCAGTGTTATGACTGTTAGCTTTCATTTATTTCACGGAACCCAAAAGTCCTGTCGCACTTATAGTCTTATTTATTGTCCCTGTGAACAAGTGAATGAAATTTCATAGTTGCAACAAATCAAATTGGTTCAATGGGAACTTACTAGTAATCCATAACATGATGGTAGTAATAAGATGCAGCCACGAGATTTTTCAAAATCTTTATCTTGTATTGTGAACATTGTTTGACCACGTGATGTTAGAGATGAAAAACATTGAAGCTGATGTTGCTACTTCTGCACTGCTCTACTAGCTATTAGTAGCTTTTGTCAGTCATTCAAATCATGGTTCGTTGGATCGATCGATCTGTATCAGGATCGGCCAAACTTGATCCCGATCTAGGCCCGATCCAAACACTCTCTCTCTCTTTCTCTCATTTTCTCTCTTTCACTCCTTTCTTTTTTTTCTCTTTATCGCATAACTATTATTTCTCTTATGAAGAGATCTAGCTCCAGTGAACTCCGGTATATAATTTTATAATTTGTTTATTTATTTTTCTCTCAGTCTCCCTTCTTCTTCTTCTTCATTACACTATGGTTTTTCTTTCTTTCTTTTGTTTGATTCTTTTCCAATCACTCACTTTCTAATCTCTTCTTATTTTTAATTTTTTTTGTATAGATTTTTTTCTTTATTTTCTTATTTTCAGTAAACTCTTTTCTAAATTTTTAGAAGTTTTCCTGTATTTTTAAATAATATTTAGAATTTTACGTAATTAAAAAGTCCAATCTGATCTAGATGATCGATACAATCGATACGGTTGATCCGGCTGATACATGTCATTTTTTCGGAAGTCCAATTCCAATCTTGATCCCGATTTTTCGAACCTTGATTCAAATTGCATTGTCATTTGCAAGAGATTTGTATATGGCATTTCTATGCTTTCATTGTCACTGCATAACTCATCATAAATACTGAAAGCGAATTTTTTTGTCTTACATACTTTTATCTCTTAGTTTGCAAGAAACTCATTAATTACCCTAAAACAATCTAGTTTTCTACAAAGTGATATTTGTCAAGCAATAGAAAATGAGATTCTGATATCTTACATCAAGGGTAAAGTTGACAAGCATAATTATACTCCCAGCTTATTTCGTCATTCCAAGAGTACTTATTGTCATTACAAATTTTTCTATCTTGATATTGAAGTACTTGTTACCATTACCAAATTCTTACCAAGGTTTTTACTTGATATTGAAATGCTTGATATCATTACCAAATTCTTTATCATGGGATAAGTGCTGTCCTGATAAGTGATAAGCTCATTTTGCAGGTAATATAGTATAAAGTTATGTGGATGTAGAATTAACCCGATGCAGGAAGTTGCTCAGAAAGTGATCCAAAGAGCAAAAATAAAGTCGTTTAAAAAAGTTTGAGCCCTGATCCATGCCTAGTTAATATTTTACCTCCCACCACCTGGTCATTAACCGGAGAACTGATGTTGACGTATAAGATCCATGTATCTAGTCGATGCTCAATAATTTTTTAACACAGCGATCAGCAAGCAGCAAATATTGCTTAGCCAGAGAACTGATGTTGACGTATAAGATCCATGTATCTGTCGATACTGATTGCTTAGCCAAGTATTCACCTTTTCTGTTTCTCTTGTTTATTAAAGCTTTTAATCTTTATTATTCCTCTTGTGTTGTTTCTTGAGCACAAACTGTTGGTTCATTGATGCCGAAAGTCAGTGTTTATGCTACTCATGATTAGGATTGTTCTGTCCAGATGTGACAGAACAAAGTCCATCAGAATATCGAGTTAATCAGAGTTTCAAGACCATTATGGAGATGTACCAGACTTTAAATTAACGAAAAGCTTAAGGTGCTCATTTTAAAAGACAACTATCTTATAGCTTGTGTAAGCTTTCTTTAGTTGTATTGATTCTGATTTTCTGTTCACTATGCTGAACATTTTATCAACTCATAAATAATTGTTGGCTCTAGTCATGATTGTTGTGGAATCATGTAATCATGATATCTTACAAGCCTATCCTTTTAATCACCATTACTCCTGGGTTATACAAACTTTAGTACTTCTTGCATTAGCATTCCATGTAGGCATTGTTCAGTTCCTTAATTAACTATTCATTGACAATAAATGACTTTGTCCATACGCAACAGACGTTACCACATTTCAGCCCTCTGTAATTTGTTACTGTTGTCAGTGAGTGATTATTTGAACAGCTCAATAAATATCCATTACTTTTCTTATACATTACATCTGAATCTTATTAGGCTTTTCAATGTTTCATGTGAACCTGTGATTTTTCTCATATTTTGAGATTTTCATCTTACATTGGTGTCATATGAGGTGTGCATGACTGCAAGTATTCATCCTTAATTATTTGTGGCATGAACAGGTGCAACATAATCAACGTTGAATCCACAGAAGCGCAATAGAATTGGGTGGAAGATCACATTCCCGACAATATTTTGGAAGGCATGCAGCATGATTAACAGAATTTTATGGTCATTATTGTATATTTAACAAACAGTTTTATTTGGCCATCGGATGTGCCTTTTCATGTAATTCACATTGCTCTCTTCTTTTTTGATAAAGATTGTAATTTCTGTACACATTAGACAGCAAGGTATCAGGTTATTAGGACATGATAATTTCCTCAGCTTCAGGCTTGCAGTAAAGCAGGCTTACTTCATTGACATTCTCTTGAGTTTTCATTGGCATTCTGATGGTTTTAATAAGATGCAATCTGGAACTCAATTCTCACATTAGTTGTGGACCTGTGGTGAATACGATAGAAATCATTCTTCAAGGCATTTCTATTAAACATATTCTTTGCTTGATGTACAATTCAGGTGCGCTTCCATTTCTTCCATAGTGCTGTCAGTGTCTTGCTGAAAGAGGTTTATTCCCTCTCCTTTTTTTTGTTTGTCTTCTCATTATCATCAATGCCACTTTATACATCCCAAAAGTGAATCTTTTGATCTTCAATGATATTATTCTCTTTGTTTTCGACTGCTTCGAATGCTTCATCATTAGAGCTTGTACCAATCTATGCTTAGCAAAATCTTGTAAAAAGTCAAAACCGACTTGAAACGCATATGGCTTCCGGTTTAATTCATCATTCAATTTAAGTGCCGGTACAAATCTCTCTTGTCTTGCTATTGAAGTGATTGTGTTCTTTTTGGAAAGTAATTTTAATAAGTTGTTATATGTATGGGTTGAGGAACCTGAAGCTTCAGTGAGTTGCAGCCCAGCAGTGGATTTAAATGCCAGAAAAGTTAGGCTCTTTATGTAAAGGTTGAGTAGACGATCCGTGCCTACCGGGGAACTGCCTCCCAACACCTAGTCATTCACCAGAAAACTGATGTTGACAATGCAAATTTTGTGTATCAGGTTCAGTAGAATTACTTGACCAAGTATGCTGCCTTTTTTCTCCTCTTTTCTCTATTACTGTTGGACTAACATCTTTGTAGTCTTCTGCTACTGTTATTAGGTTGGCAAGATGTTGATGGTCGATGGGGTCCGGCGATGCCACGGTGGAAATTCTCTCCACGGATTTAATGCCAGATATAGATTTGGCGGGATTCAAACTCAGGAACTCTTGCTCTGATAATGGGTAGGTTGTTGGTTAATGAAAGCTGCTGCTTCTAGTTAAGAAAAAGGAAGAAAAAGGTTACCTTCCACTTCTTAGTTACAAATGCAGTACATCAAAGTGCTTTGAGTGGCCACTTGCTTCAAAAATGTCAACACTACTATTGAGACTGAGAATGCTTTCAATTAGGGTAAAGTTTATGAGATGTTCATGGAAGCTAATTAGGAAATAAAGTCTTCTGCTACTGGTGGGGTTTGAAGAGTTTATACACCTCAGTATCATCTACTACATGCCTAGAAATTGCATGATGTAAATAATCCTACTCATTAGTAGTCTTTTAAATGATAAATTAAAGGAAACAACTGATGGTAAACTTTTTTAGCAACTTTTATCTGACTCCTTCTATTAATTTAACTCTTTTTTTTTTTTTCTTTCATTGGGGTTTATAATCAGAGAGATCATCATAACATCTGTTCAAGTGTCATCATTCTTTCATTCACCAAAGACCAAAATCTATATAATAATTTACCTCGAAAGCTGATCCCAATCTTTGATGAGAAGACCTGCTAAGGCGATACTCCCTAAAAATAAAAATCCTTTTCTTTCATTCTTTCAAGAAACAAAATGGCTTAATTGGGCGGTAAGTTCTTTTGCTTCATTGTTGCATCAGTCCTTATTTTTCTTTTAATGATCCATCTCTTTCCCTTTCCGTATCACATGTTTGTGCTTGTCAGTCTTCAAAATTTAAGCAAGTTGACTAGTCTTTCCTCCTTTCTCTCAAATTGCAATTTGAGAGAGAGAGAAAGAGAGAAAGAGGTTTTGGTTCAACTTTTTACTGCACAAAAAAGAAAACAAAAATAAATAAACTTTTGGATTGGAAGAACAAAGATGGTGTGCTATTATTGATCAATGGCTTGCTGCTAAGACTGTTACACTTGCATCCCATTCTATGCACCCAAACAAATACCTACTTTTTCTCTTTCTCCCTTCCCACTTTTCTTACTTGCCCTATAAACTTCCCTTTTACCTCTCTGCATAACCATTTGGATGAAAGGGTGAAAAGGGAAGAGAAATTGGAGACTTATTGGGAGGTCTAACGAAAGGGAAAAGAAAAAAAAAAAGTGAAAATTGTACTTCACCTTCATATTCCCTTGCCTTAATTTCATGAGGGTATAATTCAATCGATATTATTTTTAAATATATTAGAAAGTCGAGGGATAAAAGTGCCGTTAACCTAAAAATAACAAATATTATTTTCAATTATAAAAAGACTACCCTTTTACTGACTTAGAGGAATTAATAATCTTTTTTTTCTCTTCCTTTCATTCCTTCAAACTAAAATATAATTAAGAATAAGATTATTTCTTTCTATGACGCAAAACGGGCGTGATCAAAATGCACAATTATATTAACCCCAATTTGTTTATTACACCAAAGTGTGACACACCTTGTAATTAGTCAAATAAATTAGTCCATTAAAGTTGTTAATGAAAAGATATTTAGATTCCCCCCCCTTTCTCTTTGGGCATGTGGTCATCAGCATTCCTAAACAAAAAGCTTATAGCTAAGCTAAGCAATAGACCCACTTTGAAGCACTACACCTAACCTCTAATGCCCACCTTGTTATCATCTTCTATAACGTTATTCTACTTTATGTGTGTGCAAAATGATACGTGGGCGTACGCATTGCTTAAAATAATTAAGCACCGGATTGTGCAAATCATTCAATGGAAAAGTGTTTGAAAGGACATAAAGGTGTTCAATTAACCTTCTTCTTGGATGTATTCCTTCTACACTTGCTTTTTTATTTCCTCCACTCAACTACTTATCAATACAATACATTGAAGTTGTTTAAGTATTTTATTTTATTTGTAATAATAGATTTTAATACACATCGCAAATATACGCAGGTTTTTATACTAAATTAAAAAAATTAAATATAATTAAACTGTAAAAGTTACAAACTATATTTAACTCATTTGTACGATAACTATCCGTTATAAATGAGACATATAATAAACATAGCTTAGGTAGAGTGTGAATGAATGATAGATAAATATCTCTAATCTTTTAAATACATGAACTATAGTAGATTAGTACTAACCCCAATCACTCTGTAATTTGTAATATTGCCATTGTAATTGTGGGTCCATCCTACACACCTAATAGCTAGTGTAGCTCAAATCTTCTTGAGGATCCTGCTTTGAAATAATGGGAGTTACCTAATTAGTCTTTCTCTTTTATGTAGTAGTACCATGCTAGAATAGTTTCAAGGACACTGATAGAATATTTGTTGATTAATAATCCATTATAAATAAAGAGAGGAACTATACAAGGAGTAGTAGGTTTGTTCCAATGAGCTCATGGAGACCTCAAATGGAGGGTGATCTCACACTTAGGGCAACCAATTATGTCCATATCACAAGTATGTACACATAAATATATATATATATATATATATATATATATATATGTACATATATAACCAAATTTTGTCTAAGTTTGGTAGAAGCAGTTATGGAGATGCTTAGGGTTTGGTCATTAGGTTAAGCTAGACTCTTTTCTGTTTTTTTTTTTAAAATTAATTTATTTAGAAAGGACCTTTTTGCTGAAAGCCTTGGTGTTTGTATCTAATAATTCATGAGATGGGAACAATAGAAATGAGCAACATATAAAAATATTTCTATAATTAAAGATACAGAGTTGTACTATAATAAATAAAATAATAATAAATCAGTAGGGCATTCCATTTACAGGGGGTGGTCAACCCTTGCCCAAAGACCAGAGAAGAGGGTGAGGGAAGTAACTCATCCATCCATCCATCCATCTCCTTTAAATACCTCTAGGTAGCCTTCTATCTCTCTCTATGCTATACCTCCAATCCCCTCCCTTTCTTTCCACTTAAGAACAAGGGCAGACACATGAGGAAAAGAAGCCCCTAGAGAGAGAATAATTTTGCCCCCAATCCCCCACATCCCTTGCCCACAAAAAAACAAATGCCTTGTTAAAAACAAGCTGGGAGTGAGTGAGTGAGAAAGGGAGAGAGAGAGAGAGTGAGTTCAGACTTCAGAGAAGGGGAAACGGGAAATATATTAAAATAATTATTTCTTCCCCTTCTCTCTCAACACATTCACCAACTCTCCCCCCTTCCCCCTCCTCTCCCTCTCAATTTTTTTTCCACCCCCTTTCCTTCTTCTCTTCCTTCCTCTTTCTTCCCTCTCCACCGTCATAAACCCTCCCCCCCAAAAACCCGGGGATGGGCGGGGGACGCACGCGACGCAAGAAGCCGAATAATCTCCATTACTTATTGCCATTCTTGGAAGAGTAGCGGCGTCTCTTATTCTACTACTATTCTTTGCTTCGTTTTATCCTGCCCTTTCACTGGTTGGAAGCTCACGTTATGGCGTCCACAACGACGACCACGACCACGACGTCCATGGAGTTGGCCTCGGGGCCCGCAGCGGCGGCAACGGCGGCGGCGGCTGAGGAGGTGGCGGCGCGGGCGGCACACAAGAGGTACGAGGGGCTGGTGACGGTGAGGACGAAGGCGATCAAGGGGAAGGGGGCGTGGTATTGGGCTCATCTAGAGCCAATCCTTGTGCCCAACTCCGACACCGGCCTCCCTAAAGCCGTGAAGCTACGCTGCTCCCTCTGCGACGCCGTCTTCTCGGCTTCAAACCCTTCGAGGACAGCCTCCGAACACCTTAAGCGCGGAACTTGCCCGAACTTTGCTTCTCCTTCCTCTTCCTCCCCTGCTCCCAAACCTATCTCTTCCATTCGTCCCTGTGACTCTTCTATTGATCATCATCACCACCATCACCACCACCATCGTAGTAACAGCCGCAAGCGCTCGTCTTCCTCCTCCTCTGCTCTTGATCTCCCCGTCTCCCACCTCGCCATCATCGACGCATCGCACTTCTCCGCCGGCGAAGGCGGCGTCTACTCTTCCACGCCTCCGCCTGCGGCGCCTCCCCAGCTTCCGGCGCCTCCGCAGCCTCTCGTGCTCTCCGGTGGGAAGGAGGACTTGGGTGCTCTCCAGATGCTCGAGGATAGTGTCAAGAGACTCAAGAGCCCCAAGACATCCCCTGGCCCGGCGCTATCGAAGGCGCAGGTAGAATCCGCTCTCTCTCTTCTCTCCGATTGGTTCCACGAATCCTGCGGCGCGGTGTCGCTCTCCGCCGTCGAGCACCCAAAGTTCCGAGCTCTCCTCCACCAACTCGGCCTTCCTCCGCTCGCAAGCCGCGACCTTGCAGGGCCCCGGCTCGACTCCCGCTTCGACGACGCCCGTGCGGACGCCGACGCCCGCATCCGTGACGCGCTCTTCTTCCAGCTCGCGTCCGACGGCTGGAAGCCGCGGCCTAATTCTCCATCATCCCCCTCCGACGAGGCTCTCGTCGCGCTCTCCGTCAACCTCCCCAATGGCACCTCCGTCTTCCACCGCGCTGTGCCGACTCAGTTGAGTGCGCCCTCGGATTACGCCGAGGAGGTGCTCTGGGACACGGTCGTCGACGTCTGCGGCGGCGGCGGCATCGGTGGAGTCCAGCGATGCGCCGGGATTGTCGCCGACCGGTTCAATTCGAAGGCGCTGCGGAGGCTGGAGAGCCAACATCATTGGATGGTGAACCTTTCTTGCCAGCTCCAGGGTTTTCATAGCCTCATCAAGGACTTCTTTCGCGAGTGCTCGCTCTTCCACACTGTCATGGCCAATTGCTCTAAGCTCGCCGCCTATTTCAACAACAATTCCCCTGTCCGAAGTGTATTCCACAAGTACCAGCTCCAGGAGCTCGATCACACCAGCCTTCTCCATGTCCTGCCTTCCTCCGACGTCGGTAGTAGCTCCGGTCCGGTCCTTGCAATGCTGGATGACGTATTGGGCTCTTCTCGCCCCCTGCAATTGGCAATCTTAGATGAGTCCTACAAGCTCGTTTGCTTAGAGGACCCGACTGCAAAGGAAATGGCGGAAATGATTCGAGACATCGGGTTCTGGACCGACATCGAGGCGGTTCACGCCCTCGTGAAGATGATCAAGGAAATGGTTCGCGAGATGGAGGCCGAGCGGCCGCTTGTCGGGCAATGCCTGCCGCTCTGGGAGGAGTTGAGGGCGAAGGTGAAGGACTGGTGTGCTAAATTCAGCATCGACGAGGGGGCCGTAAAGAAGGTGCTCGACAAAAGGTTCAAGAAGAACTATCACCCTGCTTGGTCAGCGGCGTTCATTCTGGATCCCTTGTACTTGGTCAAGGATGCCAGTGGGAAGTACCTCCCGCCGTTCAAGTGCTTGACGCCGGAGCAGGAGAAGGACGTGGACAAGCTAATAACGCGGATGGTATCCCGGGAGGAAGCCCACATCGCTCTGATGGAGCTGATGAAGTGGAGGACTGAGGGACTCGATCCCTTATACGCGCAGGCAGTTCAAGTGAAGCAGCTGGATCCGATGACGGGGAAGATGAGGATCGCCAACCCGCAGAGCAGCCGGCTGGTGTGGGAGACTTGCCTGAGTGAGTTCAAGTCACTTGGGAAGGTTGCCGTGAGGCTCATCTTCCTCCATGCGACTGCTTGTGGCATTAAATGCAATCTGTCGCTGCTGCGTTGGGTGTCGTCGGCTCGCGGCCGCCCGAGTAGTATAGACCGAGCTCAGAAGTTGGTCTTCATCACGGCTCATTCAAAGCTAGAAAGGAGGGACTTTTCGAACGAGGAAGAGAAGGATGCAGAGCTCTTTTCCAGTGGGGAGGATGATGTGCTGCATGACTCGCCCTTTGTGGATGCCTCCTCAGTGTAACACTCTCTGTAATTTTCATTTAATTTTTTTTCTTTTTCCCCCCCTTCTTTTTCTGTTTGCTGCCTTTTGTAGAATTGGATTTCTTTCTAGGAATTGTTGAATTTTTTTTCTTTCTTCTATCGTTTCTTCCTTGTGCCCATGGTGTTGATCTTACTTGCTCGCTCGAGATTTTGGGGGTTGGAATTGTGGGCATGAGAGAGAGGATCATGATCAATTTGCAATTTGCTTGTTTAATCAACGATGATGTCGATCGCTTGTGTTTATGATTTTGGAGGCCTAATGAGATTCCAGGGAGAAATCAAAGTTTGTCTGTCTTGTTTATAAAAGTCGAACCGACGATGAAACAACGCCAGGACAAACTATGTAACATTTTGGTTCTTGAGAAATAAAATTTCTATGATGTTGCACTCTAGGATATTCATGTGTGATTTGTTATTCTTTCACCATTTTTCTTATTAAAAAAAAGAAAAAGAAAAAGAAAAAGAAGGAAAGTGCTATCTAATGTCATTTATTAGTGTGGTTGTTTTCTTTTTAAGCATGAAGCAGCAAAAGTAGGCTAAACCACAACTATTCTTCCTTGTTTAATCACTGCGTCTTTGTTGTACGAGAACATGCATTTTTGTCTAGTCTTTTTCTAATGTCATTGTAGCAAATATATCTACAGAAGTTTTTGCTTAGATTAGGAACAAAAGATATGTATGGACAGTGATTTTATTTGTATTTATTCCGAGCACTGCGCCATTACCAGAAACTCAACGTTTTTCACTGGTATTGGCTTCAGGACCAAGTACTTCACTTTAATGCTTGTGAGATTATTGATGCTGTTTATTTCTCACAATCACGTGGTGATGTTGTTCATGGCAGGGAACCAAATAATTACAGCTCTAATAGCAGCGGCGCAACCGCCGTTTATTGGTGTTAAATTCCACGGTTTTCTTTTCTCTCTGGAAAGATGAAATTAAGCTAGCAGAAGCCAAATGGAGGGACCTCACTGGATTGTGTGTGGCCTTGGCCATTATCCTTCATTCATCAAAGAAAGGAGGGGGGGGGGGGGGGGTTGGGGTGGTACTGAGGATGCTCTCTAACTTAATACAGAGAAAGATAGGCGGGCATCTGAACATAGTTTCAGAAGTGCAGTATCTAAGAAAAAATGTGGGCATTTTATGCCTCGCTATAAATGGTCTCCTTTGTGCTTGCTCTATTCAGCTAGCTTCACTACTGCTGCCCATCAACTGTCTTTATCATCTTCAACTCAGAGTTGGAAACTGTCGTTTTCACAGACAGAGAGAGATCCTTTCCCGAAGTTCACTCCTCTCATGATCAGAATTTATATATATATATATATATATATATATATATATATATATATATATATATATATTGTCCTCCTGAGTATAAAATTTGTAGCATGAATTCCGGTGATGATCGATGTGGATGTGAGCAATTCTTCCCCTTGGTTTTCCTAGATCAGTAGTTGGTGAAACGAAATTGATTGCTTTATTGTCAACCTAGGATCATAATAAAGAGAACATTATTTGAGGATCTCCTAATTACCTTGATGGGGGAGGGGGTCTCTTAATTAATTCACACACACACACACACTCTCTCTCTCTCTCTCTCTCTCTCTCTCTCTCTCTAGATGTTGCTGTCACTACTAGACTTTTCAGTTCTGCAGGGGAGCCGAGGTGCGAAAGGCCCACTGCGACAGCGGTGGATGTCAACTTCCGAGTCTCATGGTCCAAGAGATTGGAGAAAGAAAGAAAGAAAAGCTCACTCTTAGAGAGGGGTAACAGGGGCCCTCTCTTTCTCATCAATCTCTGGGTAGCTTGTGTTCTAAACAATTAACTTTGTGTCTCACTAAAGCTCATGCTTAGGTTCCTATCAACCTCCTTTTCTCCCTCCCTCCCCTCCTTGCTGATGTTTAGAATGGCATTTCAACGTCAGTTGTAACGTCGACCATCATCCTTGTTTTTGTGGGGTATTGTCTAACACAACTCGAAGTTCTTCTACTCAAGGGGGGTGGGGGGAATAAATGCTTCATTAGTAGTCGTAGTAGTAGTCGTAGTAGCATATATGGCTCAATTGGCTGTGCGTCTGTATGTATATGTAATATAGATATTCAGGGATTCCAAATATGGAAACCAATCCAGTGGCAAAGACAGAGGAGCCAATAAGGGGGTGCTGAGTGGCAGGATGTAGGGAAATTTTAGCAACTGGGCGTTGGAGAGGATCGATCTTAAAAAGTTGGAGAGCAGTGAGTGGTGGGCATTGGACAGGTGGAACAGGAAGCCATGATGCACTGCTCCTTGATCCTTGGTAAAGCCTGTGGGTGCGTTGGCGATGATGATTTGAGATCAAGCAGAGATGGATCGTTTTAGCATCCAAATACAAAAAACATCACACTGTCTGATTGTCTCTCCAGTCTGCTACTCTCTCTAGCCTCTTCTTTGAGTCTTTCCCTCTCCACGTCCCAAATGACCATATTGCCCTTCGGTGGGAGACTATTTTTCTGTCGGCAAAGAGAGATAGAGAGAGAAGAGAGGCTTTTGGATTGCTGACTGCTCACCTACTGGATTTTTTTTACTCTCTCTCTCTCTCTCTCTCCCCCCCTTTTTTTTCTGGGTTTGTTTGAAGAGAGAATAGATTTCCTCCGAACAACATCATGCAGTAAAAGCAAGCAAGAGAAGATGTATGATGATGATTAATATGTAGGACGACACAGGCTGCTTTTCTACGAGAATCTTAACCACTTAGGGCCCCCCTCCCCCTTCTCTCCCTCCTCTACTTTGCCTTTTTTTTCCCCTCTCTGCCAACGCTAAGCTTATTTTTTCCTCTCCCCTTTTGACCTTTTGGGTACTCCGCTCCTCCTCTCTCTCTCTCTCTCTCTCTCTCTCTCTCTCTCTCCTGTGTATTCTTTTCTCATCATCCCGTGTGCTCATTTGAGTACTCTATTATTTCATCTTAGCCAATAATAGGAAATGCTTACTTGATACGTCTCCTTGTGTTGTTCTCAGTAGAACGAACGAGCGAGCGAGCTAGCCATTGATATATCCTTTGGCCATGGTAAATATTCGATCACCAAAGCTTCAAAGTACTTTGCATTAGTGTGAGTGTTTGGTTCTGTGTGATTTGAATCCACCAATCACATAGTACACAAGCTAAGCTTTTGCTATCACTTCAGGCCACGTACTCATCGACAAAAACAAAAACGCCAACAGGGAGATGTGGGTACGCGCGAGAACCATAATATTATTATTAAGCTCTCCCTGTTAAAAATGAGATAAAAAATAATTAATTAGATGGGAAAAAAATTGTACTTACTTTCTATTTTACTCCTCCGGTTAGAAATGAATTTTGAAGGAATTAACCCCCTGGTTAGATAGAGAGAATATGAGATAATGGCAGAGAAAATTAAAAAAAAAACGTCTAAACTCTTTTTATATTTTAATATTCTAAATTTGTTAATATTATATTATATTATTTGCTTAATTTTTTTTGGAACTAGATATATTAACAAATTTAAAGGAGAAATCAAACACAAGTCATTAGATACTACTAACAATTCATGATCTTTTTATATTTTGCTATTTCAAATATGCTCCTACCCTAATATCTATTTCTCCTTTTCGTCCTTTCATTTTCAACAACATCCACAAATATCCCACAAACTCTATCGATCCGTTAACGAGATAGTTGAGGGTTATGGTGTAGCTCATATTATGATGTAACTGATGCAATATCTATATGCTTATGATCATTATAGTTCGATTCTTTTGTGGTTTTCGCGTTAGTTATAATTTTATTCTTCCTTTTCTTGGTCTTATAGATGTTGCCACTTAAAACCGTACAATTTCATAGATATCATGGTAAAAGAACAAACGAGACATAATCATTAGTCAGCTAATGTGTCTCTTTGTTTTCATGTGATAGAGCTCCCTGATAGTCCTTAGAACTACTTTGTCCCAATTATTACTTGTTTTCTTCAAATGACCACTTTCTTGTCTCTTTATTACACAAAAGCACTTCAAGTTATTATTTAACCTACCTATTAATTTGCATATATATATATATATATATACAACAATATATTTCTCTTTTAATTGTTTGAATACACTCCCAGTAAACTTTACTGTATGTTCATCGAGATCATCTTTTTATTTAATTATTTTTGACTCGATATTCCTCGATATTCCTCCATAGAGATTAATATTCTTTAAGATCACTTTAATTAAAAGGGAGTATTTGTGTCTAAAATTGGTAAATAGGTAAAGACAGCGAATATACCACGATTGTTATTAATAATTAAGATGGTGGAATTCAACCAAAGCTAATGACAAAAATTTCTTTATAATTCTATATAAATGGAGAGTCGTCTTATATATATCCACAGGAAGAACAACAATATATTTACTCCCTGAATTTTTTTTTACCATAAAAATCATAATAAGGCGGCATCATTTGATTAGCGACTGACAGGGCTTTATTCATGAGATGCTCTCTTCTTGTTCATGATT
The DNA here is from genome assembly GCF_019914945.1 of Typha latifolia. NCBI lineage: Eukaryota > Viridiplantae > Streptophyta > Magnoliopsida > Poales > Typhaceae > Typha > Typha latifolia. Next base: position 1,844,653 of record NC_133097.1, read on the forward strand.
ACACCCTAAACAATGATAAAGACAGTCTACTAAACACCGACAAAAATTAAATTTATGTTAAAGAGAGGTTTAACACTATTTTCCTGCAGGACCTCTTCTTTGTTATGGGAAAAAAAAAGGGTTACAATAACTTCGGTAGCTCGGTTTCTGATACTTTTTTCCAACCATTTTTGTAGTCAAGATGATCATTAACTTTATATCCTTGTTTTCCAACGATAAAGTAAAATGGATACCAGACTCATCCATGCATGAGGCATATTTGCTTAAGAGCTTCAATAATCAACTCAGTTTGTGATGTTTACTGTTAGAATAAATGGTAACTAGAAAAGCTCAAAAATTTGGGAAAGCTCACTAGTGATAGTTTTCTACAACATGAAGTGGACTGTTAATCTAGTTCTATTCCTTTTTTCAGGGTGATGCACGAACACCTTGAAGAAGATAGAACTAATTCTAATATATTGATTCACGAAAGAATACTAGATTAAAATCATAAACTTTTGGGAGTACAGAAATGTTGGAGAACTGAGGAAAATCTCAAAATTTTATTAGAGAACAAATTACACCCTTCGTCCACAAGCCTACAAGAATATATATAAATGTAACACAAGACTTGAAATCCGCAACAAGACAAACTTTTTATATTTGGAAAGCTTTGACCTACTCATGAAATGCTAATTAACATGACTTACAACCGCACATATTAGGACATGCATAATCTAATTATAAGTTATATAAGGAAGATATAAGTGAAATAAAACTTTCTACCTCTTAGGGTAGCTTGAGGTGATCTACAATCTAGTCATGAGAATCAACCTGTTTCGAGAAAGTTTAAGCCCCCAAAAATGTTCGGTCAAATTCATTTCTATCTAGCTCTTAAGGAAATTAAGGTTTGACTGCACTGAAGCTCCTAACTGGAAGGAATTTGGTGATGCAACAAGAGACAAAGTTGTTGTAGGATTCAACTTATTATCTTATATAGAAATCTTAAATCTTTCATATTTTGTAAGATACTTAATTTCGTTATTTTAACTATGGGAGGATGCTTCATATTTGGGATTTCCCACTAATATAAATAAGGTTCTGTAATCAATATTGCTCGGGGAAAGATTTCCATGGTACTTTCTAAATCATCCAGAGAATAACATCAGCTATGTCATATTTTTTTCATACTTTCTTCGTTTGGACCACTTTTATGATTTCAAACTCCAGATCTCTACTTAATACCGTGTTAAACTCATCAACTACTCTAAAAGTTTTAATAAATGAACTTTCAAAACATTAAAGAGAATTATTGATATGTGACAACATAGTTAAATCTAATTCAACTAGACAATTTCAATCGAGCTTTCACTGCAAATAATTCTTTTGGCCTACGGAAAGTAGTAAATGAGTGTTCATATCATTCTGATATAGTTCCAAAAAATTAAAAGTGAAGGAATTCTTAGACACCATATGATATTAGTTCAAATAATCAGCACTACTAAATGCAAACAATATAACTTGGTCTGGAGTGCGATATCTAGGTGCATAGATCATGAAGTTTGAGTGACTAGGAGCACATTTATCAGGCCATATATCTTGCGGTAGATGAGTTTGAAATGATCACAAAGCTTAAGCTCTCCACGTGAAAGCCATGAGCGTACATCAAGAAAAAAACTTCATGTGTGTGCATATAAATATTTGTGTTTCCACTAATCCTTAGCCCAGTAGCCTTCTAACAGATGAGAACATACCATGCAAATCTATTTTCTTTCTACTAATCTTGACATACATATACCAAATTGTCTATATAAACACACACACACAGACTTGCACACATATAGACTGTCTGATAATAGCGAGCTAACTATCTAGTTCAAGTATTCTTTGCTACGTTGGCGATTGCAATTTTGATGGCTATCAATGGAGTAGAGTATTAATTCCTCTCCACTTCATAGTAGCTAGGGTATATATGATGGTGGAGTTTGAACAAATGCAATATTTAGAGTATGTCCTCTAGTTAGCTTCTATTGTATTGATGATAGTGATGACATTGGCTGTATTAATTTGACCTTTATTGCTACCTGTATTGTTAAGCTCTTTATTGCTTTCCACATGTCATATCTGATCATATACTATTAAATTCTTAGGGTTTATGATTTAGAACACATTCCTTATTCACATATATAGCTGGGATATTTCATGAAATTTATTTCGTTTAGCTGGAGTTTTCTGTTTCTTTTCCTGTGCTTTTTAACTCAACTGGTATAGTTCTTAAAGTTTTTCATGATCTTAGAATAATTCTTTATGCTTGGTTAATATTTTAATGTTTAAATACGTACGTATTAAATCATTTAAATTCAAATGTATTATTTGTTGAATATTGTTCAAAATGATTATTATACAACTGTAATTAATCCTTCTACAAGAAGTTGTAAGTTGAAAAGATTGTCCGAAGTTATAAATTTTTTGGGCCATGCTAGCTTTTCAACATCGTTAATGGTGAATGCTCTCTTATTGCTTGTCAGATTAGTCTTCCCACTTGCTCTTGATTCGAATAACTTCGACCCATGCCAGCTTTAATTAACTGTAGTCCATGAGTACTATCGAAAATTTATACCTCCCACAAGCGAGTTTAATTGGGGCCATTAAAGAAAATTTATACCTCTTTGAAGACATAAGGTTGTGCTTGGGGAAGGGATAAAGTAACTTTATTTCCCATTTATTCTTGAAGACAAATGAGCAACTTGATATTATTGAGAAATAAGAAGATACCTTTGCCTCTTAGTTGTACAAAAATTAGCTTCATAGAAATAGGTAGACTATATATATCTATATACAAGGATTATATTCCTGTCATATTCACATTTTATTATATGGACGAATGTATATTCTTAAAAGATATCTTATTTGCTTGTATATCTCTCTAAAGTTGATATCATTATACCTAAATATAAGGTTAATTTCTAATAATTTAATAAGAAAAAAAAATACCTTAGAAAAATTCTAAATTATTCAACTTTTAACCGTTACATAACTCTAAAAGCTATCGATGCAAAATAAATTATTCAACTTTTAACCGTTACATAACTCTAAAAGCTATCGATGCAAAATAAATAAATAAAAATAAAACATATATATAACAAACCATGTATTGGAGAGCTATATATACATGCAACAAAAATAAACCCCTATTATTTAAAAGCAAGTTCAAATTAAGTAGGCTACTCATGTTACATATCTATGTAATATATATATTTATATATATTTCTTTCATCTAATTTTAAGAGGATTTATGAGGGCCCCTACAAGCAAATAGCTATGAAACTACTCAAAGTGGGCCCCTACACTCCCTTGGGGGTCTCTGTGTGTGTGTGGGTGTGGGTCTGGGTGTGTTTCAGGGGCTCGGAGAGAGAGAGAGAGTAAGACCAGGTCAGCCTGCATGCTGACCGGGGAACAGTTTTCCCTCCTTAGTCCCAAAATTGAGGACCACTGATTGGACTGTACGGGCATCTCCGGTGGTCCAACCACCATGAATCCGTACGGAGGGGGGGGGGGGGGGAAGAATAATAATAAACAATTTATGTAATCTTTTTGCAAAACAGCCCTCGATTTGGAAAATATTGGTGGGCGGGTACTATTTTGACACTTCACACGCGCCCCGGTGGTCGTACCGTAGTTGTATTATTGACCGAGTCCAATGTCCGCTGATCTCTCCCTCTCTCCCTCCCTCATATATTTTATTTCGGATTTTTACATCATTGCCACTGAAAGTTTTTAAAATATCGTAATTACCACTATCATCTTCAATCAGCTCTTTTAAAATTATTATTATTATAGTCAGTAAATACTAAATACACATAAAATAAGATATATGCAAGAGTAAAATATATATATATATATTTTTTTAAGATCTAAGTTATGTTTTTTTATTTTTATAATTAGATAGATTTAAATAAGTGAATTGAGTGATATTTTTAAAATAGCAAGTAATTAAGGGGCAATTATGTAAAAGGGGGCGGGGTGGGATGGAGTGGTACGATGGACGGACTGACATGGCGCGACGACCGTGTCATCCTGACATGGGATACGTAGCTACCTCTTCCTAGTGGACAGGGTGACCCACGTCGTACGGAGTGATTAATAGCCGTTAGATGCTTTGGATTGGACGGATGATGCGCCGCGACACTTTTCGGAAAAAAGGGGTGTTTTTGCATACAGCCGCTTACATCATTCGATTATTGGGGGAGAGCGTCCTTCTCCTTGTCTTTTTTATTTATTTATTTATCCTTATTTTCAAATAACACCCAATAGTTTATTAATTTTGTTCTTAATACTTTATTTTTGGGTTATTCTTGAGAGAAAAAAAAATAATTCCTTTTCCTCTATCGCCATTTTCCAAAATGACCATCCGATTTATCTTTACTTTTACTCTCACCGCTTTCGATATGTTTCTGTTATATATTTCTATTCATAAATTATTTTATGACAGTTTATGTGATAAAAATATAATATATTTGCTACTCATATGTATATGCAAGTTACGTACAAGTTACAACTCAAGAGAGAATTTTTTATAAAAAAATAAAGGGGCATTTTGGTCATTTTTTGATTTGATATGTGAAGCCAATAGAGTATGATGAGGTATTTTTTTATAGTTTAGAAGATCATTATGTACCAAAAAATAATTTATGAAGTCATTATGGAAAAAAGGTAGTAGTCCGTGAAGGTGAAAAGAGAATTTTCTCTAATATTAAAAAACCACATCCTACTCTTACTTTTAATAATTTAAAAACTTCAAAAAGAAATGCAACGTAGAGCTTTTATGTATAATCTAATATACTACCCTGCATTTTAACATCCATTTAATTTGAGTCCATGGTAAAAATATAATTTGTCCACCTTCAATAAGAAATAAAGCAGTCAGACCTTTTTCTATTGTAATATATCAAAGTACATAATTTGTTTAAAATTCTAGCTATTTTCACATATATATATATATATATATATATCGTATTTATAAGTGCATAAACTACAAGGGCTTTATGAATTACCTTCGACCTAATAGCAACTTACGGAACAAGGAATAATATTATGATTAAAGACTCGATCACATTAGCAAATGCCACGACCTAGCAGCAGTTGGGATTTCATGTGGTCATGCATGAATGGCATCAGGCTTGGTGCAATTAAATATGACATGCTTTGAATAATTTTTATGCATGGATTTTTTTTTTCTATGTAAATTATGAATGGTTTTAAGGGAAAGTTGTATCTCTTTACATGTACGATGATTTGAATAACATAATGTTTGCATGGATATGGGACCATGGAGAGACTGGAATTCTATATGCAAGTATATTCTGAAGGCAATAGCTGTCTTTTATATTTGATCAGATTCAAATATATAAATGTTTGCTAACAATTAAACTAAGCAAAGTAAATCTATAAGTACCTCACACCGTAATTAGCCTCCAGAATATATACCTACCATATAACCAGTAAGTAAAACATATTGAAAAATATAATTAAAGTTAAATTAAATTCTATTTAATCCTCACTTACTCATGATCTCGATGTCATCTAATAATCTTGAAATAATATTTCACTAAAAGATGGTGAGACTAAAGTTCAAGAAATATATATCTCTATAATATAAAAGCAATGAAATACATTATGCCATAGAAAATATATCATGCTCGAATAATAACACAATTAGTACGACATCCTTATAAGAATAATACCATTGGCTCACATAAATATTAAAGAAAAGTAAATGAGATATCATACCATTATTCTCTCCAAAAGTTTCAAGATAATTATGCCATCCAATACTCTTTGAAAGCCTCAATATCATAATATCACATCCTCTTATAGAGCATTACAATAAATCATGTCCTAAAGTATTATACATCGAGAAAGAATATACATCTAGTGGTAATATTGCTCGTACATACTTGTCGATGCTGTATTAAATTAATTACTTGTGACTATTAGATTAAGGGCTCTGGTCCTAAGCCTATCATTATCTCACTCATTACACTTCATGCAGAATAGTAAGCTCCTAGTTTATAAAAGATATTTTAACCCTATGCCATGTGAAACCGTTAGAGCTATAAACTATCATAATCATCATTTTTAAGACCATCAATTATTTGACCTCAACACTCAGTACTAATTACGCTTGCCCATACCGAATATACATTTTACTAATAGAACGAGATAAGATTATAATATTTATTAATCACAACAGAGTATGCTCATATCAATAAAGAACAAATAAGGACTAGATGTGCCAATTTCTTTTAGGGGTGTTACATAAATGTAACATTATTAAGCTGTATTTATAATATTTCAGATATGAAATATTACTAGATCTATATACCTTGCATTCAAACTAGAACACAAGTTTCTTCAACAAAACTTAGATATAAAAGTCGAAGTGTTATGATTGTGCGTTCGTTCCAAACGAAACTCGGATGCAGGGAAGTAGTCCACGTAGTCGAAGGAGAATATTCTCCCATAGTTAGAAAATTATGAAACTAGAGGGGATCATTTCATATCTTCCTTATCTACATTTTTGCTATTCACTCCCTTTGCAGATTCTTACTGCTCTTAGGGCGAAAATAAACAATGTTGCGATGGAGGTGGAGATGACGGGTGATGGGGATAATGATGATGAAGGTGGTGGTAATGGTGATGGATTTGGTGTCACGAAGTGCTAAAGGGATAAGGATGAGAGGGGAGAAGTTGGTCGAGATCCTAAGGAGGAGGGAAGACCCGATAGTGGAAGCGGATTAGGGGTAACTAGCATCGAGATGACACACAGCTAGGACTTGAGCGAGGAGGGAGAAGATCTAGGGTAGAGGGAGAAGGAAAAAAAACTCAATATTCAATAATTCTCCCAATTAGGTTGCCATCCACATATTAAGAGGCTAACCTAGTAAGCCAAACTAACAATTAATAAACTTGAAAACAATGCATTTTCGTCGATCTTGTTGGAATGGGGTCAAACGCGTTCGAACGCATAATTCGCATTCTCTGTATGTGCAAACGTATGTAAGTGTCCGAACGAGTGCGTTTGAACAGGGTTGAGCGCGTTAAAATGCACAATTTGAGTCCTATATTTGTGCAAACATATGCAGGCATTCAAACAAGTGCGTTCGAATGCGATCTCCCTGCATTCGAATGCGACTTCCAGTTCTTATTTTTGAAGAAAACAAATAAACCAAAACAACAAATAGGGTCCATAAATTATCTCCATACACGAGATGACTCAGTGTGGTCCGAATCACATCATTTCACCATGCTTCCACTCACTTTGTCCTCAAAGTGCAAATTCAGGATAACGGTCCATCATTGTTACCTCGGATTCCCATGTGGCTTGCTCATGTGCTTGACCGACCCAACTCACCAACACCTCTATAACTATTCACCCCTCACATCTAACTCTTCTTCATGTTAGGACCTTCTCTAGAGTGAGCTTAATTACCTCTGATTTAGGCTCGGGTAGTTTTGCCGCAACTTGCTCAACTAGACCAACTCGGACTCTCAAGCTAGATACATGGAAGACCAGATGAACTTGGGATGACTCGAGTAAGTCCAACTTATATGTGACCGCTCCCACCTTCCCTAGAATATGAAATGGACCAAAGAAGCTATGTGCTAACTTTTGGTTCTGAATAGGTCATACTGAGATTTGTCGATATGGTTGGAGTCGAACATAGACCCATTCGCCAACTTCATAGCTTCTATCTTGGTATTTGCGATCATACACTTGCTTCATTCAGTTTTATGTCGTTGCTAGGTGAACCTTGAGCTGCTTGAGTACTTCATCCCGTTCCACTAGCACCTCATTTATGTTGGAACGGTCAGGTGCACTGAGTTGATCATAAGATTGCAATGTGGGCAGCACGGGTCCATAGATAGCCTCGAAGGGAGTCATCCCAATAGTGGTGTGGTGAGCCGTGCTATATGAGTATTCCACCCAGGGTAGGTAAGCTAGCCATCTCTTCGTTTGCTCCATGGCAAAGCATCGTAAATATTGCTCAAGGCAGCGATTAACAACTTCGGACTACCCATCAGTTTGCGGATGATACGCCGAGCTCAGTTTTAGTTCAATATATTGCTACTTGAAGTACTCTTACCAAAAGTGACTCATAAAGATCAGGTCACAGTCTGAAACTATAGACCTCAGAATTCTATGCAATCGGGCTATTTCCTTCACAAAAATTTCTGCTACTTTCTTTGTGGTGTACAGATGTGCTAGCATTGAAAAGTGCACATTCTTCATCAATTCGTCAACCGGTCGACCACCACCATTATCACTATATGTCCTCTGACCTAGGGAAGTCCTTCAATGAAATCCATTGCCACATCTTCCCAAATTTGCTCCGGAATGGGTAGGGGTTGCAACAGCCCTATCGATTTCGTCGAGTCCACCTTGGTGCGCTGACAAATTTCACAAGCTCTAACATAGGACAACACTTCTTTTCTCACTCCTGCCCATACACAATTTTGTGTTGACCTCTTATAGGTTCTGAAGGTTCCTTCATGCCTTGCCATAGGAGTGTTGTGGAAGTGGCGAATCAAAGTCATTCGCAGTTCGGGTTTGGCTGGTACCCGTACTCGCCCTCAGTCTAGTAGTAGACCATCCTTTACTTTTAACCTGGGATAGCTTGCTGGTTCTTCCTCTACTTTCTTCATGAGTTCCATCATCTTTAAATCTTCTACACATGCTGCTTTAATCTCTGAAAGAAAGGAAAAAACTAGAATAGAAATCATGGCTAGGTCGGCTGGTTCGGGTTACCGTGATAGTGCATCGGCAGCTCGATTCTCAGATCCCTTCTTCTTCACCAAGTCGTAGTCGTAGCCCAATAACTTTGTCACCCACCGCTTCTATGCCAGTGTGTGAATCCGTTGTCCAAGGAAGTAGGGAAGACTTAGCTAGTCAGTATGCACCACGAATCATCGCTCGATGAGATATGGTCTCCATTTGGTGACGACATAGATATTGGCTAGCATCTTTCGCTCATATGTAGACATCATCTGGTTCTTCATCGACAACCCCTTGCTCATGTATGTCACTGACCTCCCTTCTTGTATGAGGACAACCCCAATTCTAGCCCCTGACGCGTCGCATTCCACCACAAAAGTTTTGGTGAAATTGGGTAACGCCAAGATCGGCGCCGTGATCATTGTCTTATTCAATTCTTCAAATGTCTTTGTTGCTACCTCGGTCCATTGGAACTCCCCATTCTTTAGTATGATGTTAAGGGGGTGGTGATCTTGCCATAGTTGGCAACAAATCGGTGGTAATAGCCTATCAATCTAAGGAAGCCCCACAATTCTTTCGGTGTCTTTAGAATATGCCATTGCACCATGTTCTGCACCTTGGAAGGATCGATTTCCACTCCCTCCGCCTATATGATGTGGCTGAGATACTCCACCCTCGGTTGACCCCATAAACACTCGGGCTCTTTCACCTTCAGCTCATTGTCTTTCAAAATATGCAACACTTCACGGAGATGGATAAGATGCTCCTTCCACGAGTTGTACACAAGGATGTCGCCAAAGAAGACAAGCATGTACCGCCTCAATAACATCCTGAAGATGTCGTTCGTCAACCCTTGGAAGGTGGAGGGGGCATTAGTGAGTCCAAAAGGCATGACTTTGAACTTATGATGCTCGTCGTGTGTGCGAAATGCGGTCTTGTGCACATCCTCGGGTCTCACTCGGATTGGTGGTAGCCGACTTGCAAGTCTAACTTGTTGAAGTAAGAGGCCCCCAAAATCTCATCTAAGAGTTCTTTAATGACAGGAATAGAATACCTACCCTTCACCATGATGGCATTGAGTGCACGGTAATCCACGCAAAATTGCCATGTTCCGTCCTTCTTCCACACCAGGAGCACCGATGATGAATACGAGCTCGTGCTTGGTTGGATGATTCCGTTGTCTAGCATCTTCTTGACAAGCCTTGTGATCTTCTCTTTTTGCACAAATGGGTATCGGTTAGGCCGTACATTAGCTGGCTCATCTTTGGGAGTAATTTCAATGCAATGGTCTTGGGGTCGAGCCGGCGGCATGCTAAAGCATAGTTCTTCAAACACCTCACTGAATTCCTTCAGCAAGGCGGACAGATCAGTGGGTACTTCCTTCTTCCTTTGTATGGTCCATTTGACTTTGGATTATTTGTATTAGAAGGCCATGGCTCCCAGCCCTTGGCAGTCCCACCATCGGCTGAAGTTGGGTTGCAAGTCATGGTCGAATTTTATCTAACTACACTCGTTTGCCACTTCGCTTAAAATCCATCCACATTTATAAAAAGTCAAAGGTCCACGGGCTCAAACTTTGCATCCATTGGGTCCCCAATACAATGTTAGCCCCTCGTAAGGCCAAGGGGTGTAGATCCAAGGTGAAGGAATTGTCTTAAATCTTCAAAAGAACCCCTTGACATACACCGTTCGCTCGAAACATCGTGTCATCTCCAAGAGCTACATCGAATCTAGAGGTAGCTTCCATAGCCACTCCTATCTTCTTGACCACACGTTCATCCATGAAGTTGTGGGTGCTCCTAGTGTCGATGAGGATCCTCACCATTTGATTCTTCATGGTGTCATCAACCTAAAGCATCCTTAGTGCATTAGTGCCCATGTAGGCATGCATGGAGATCTAGGCATGGACCTCCTCGCTGTTCTCCAAGGCCTCCTGGTCTTCCCCCAAGTCATCTAGTTCATCTTCCACCACTTTATCTTCCTCCACACCCTTTGCTTCATCCAACACCATCACTGTGGCCACCGATTAGGCATATTTGTATTCGGGAATGAATCGCTCATCACAATAAAAGCACAACCCTTTAGCTCTTCTTTCTTCACTTGGGCTGGGGTAAGTCTTCTCATGGTGGCTCGGGGAGGTCCTCTCACCTCTGGTTATGGCCGATGAAGTAATATTGCACCTGTTGCCCTCGGTGGAGCCACCAGCACATGATGTGTGGCTGCGGTTTGCCATGGCACTCCTCTAAACTCCGTGGTGTTCCAACTCCCTTTTGTTGCCAATCGAAACTCTCAAAGCTTCTCTTCCATCAATTGAGCTGTGGCAAAAGACTCAAGCAATGTGGTTGGTCGATCAACCTTCACTTTGGCTTGAATGTTCCGCCTAAGACCACTAATGAACATGCTTTTGAGTTGGGAATCCAACCAGCCCCACACTCGACTGCTAACATGCTCGAACTCCTCTTGATATGCTCTCATCGTAGTCCTTCAAGTTAGCTTGGTGAGTGCAGCTTGGAAATCTTCATAATTGGAGGGTCCAAACCGGATGCAAATAGCATCAGCGAATTCCTCCCACATTCGATAGGGCTGAGCTCGGTTCGTGGCCTGGTACCATCGAATGCTAGCAACACCTTTTATGCATTAGGTGTTCATTGGTACTCAAAGAATTGCTCCGCTCAATAAACCCAATTGAGCGGATCTCCTCCGTTGAAGGGTGAGAAGTTGAGGCGAACAGTCCCTGCATGGATGTCGCATTCTTCTTCTTCATGTTGGTTAGTTCTCTTGGGATTAATTCAGCATCCCTAGGTTGATATCGAGGGGTTGCTGGTTCTTCATAATTTGCCCACTCATCATCGTCATTGTGGTAAGGTGGGTTTGGTGCTCGATTGCGATGAAAAGCCGGCGGTGGTACATTGCGCCTTTCGGGCGGCGTAGGCAGTAAGGGTCCCCTAGCGTGACCACCTATGAGATCTTCACTATCTTCCTCCAGTCTGGCACGGAATGGTAGAGGTGGTATTCCTTGGCGAAAGGGTGGTTCCATTAGTGGCGTAGTCCGGATCCACGTAGGAAACTCGGTTGCCGCCGTACCACTTGGTGCGCCCAAGATGACTTGAGTCATCTCTTCCATCGACGCTTGCATGGCTCATTGCGTCTCCATCATGTCCGCGAACATCTTGATCAGATCTGAGTTGATTATAGAAGTCGTTGGAGAAGTCTTGACCAGTGAGTTTGGGTTTGCCTCCGATCTGATAATATCCGTGGCCTCTCTTTCAATAGAGGTGCCTTCATTTGGTCTCGATGCCATAGATCTAGTTGTTGGGATGGTGTCCGAGGAACGGTGGCTCTGATACCACTTGTTATAAATCGTGTATCCGTTCCCGATGAAGCTCAGTTGTAGGGAAGCACTCCACACAGTCAAAGGAGAATATTTTTAAAATATTCTCTTGTAGTTAGAAAATTACAAAACTATAGAGGATCATTCTATATCTTCTTCTTCTACGTTTTTGATATTCATGCACTTGGCAAATTTTGACTGCTCCTAGGGCAAAAATAAACAATATTGCGGTAGAGGTGGAGATGACGGGTGATGGGGAAGATGAAGATGAAGGTGGTGATAATGGTGATGGATTTGGTGTCACGAAGTGCTGAAGGGATAAGGATGAGGGGGAGAAGTTGGTCGAGATCCCATGGAGGGGGGAGGACCTGACAATCGAAGAGGATTACGGGTAACTATCGTCGAGATGCCACACGATTAGAGCTTGGGCGAGGAGGGAGAAGAGCTAGGGTTGAGGGAAAAGGAAAGAAAACTCAATATTCAATAATTCCCCCAATTAGGTTGCCATCCACATATTAAGAGGCTAACCTAACAAGCCAAACTAATAATTAATAAACCTAGAAATAATGTATTTTGGCCGATTGCGTTCAAACACACAATTCACATCCTCTGTATGTGTGAACGAATGTGGGTGTTCGAACGAGTGCGTTTGAATGTGATCTCTCCGCATTCAGACACTACTTTCATTTCTTATTTTTTGAAGAAAATAAATAAACTAAAATAAGAAATAGGCCCATAGGTTATATCCATGCACGAGATGACTTAGTGTGGTCCGAATTACATCACGAACTCTATGGATATAATCAAATCCAAATGTAGGTATGTGACTAATAGCTAGAACATGAAGACTGGTGAAACCCAAATATTCAACCCCTATACTTTCAAGGTGAAACCCTATTCTTAAAAACCTCGGTAAATTATGATATAGGACTAATAGTGAGATGTCTAAGGAGTCACAATATTTATTTGAAAGAAACAATAATATTGTTCTTAAGTACTACTGCTACGTATGAGATGTTCACTTCTTGTGAAAGCTAAATTAAATAGAACCAACAAGAAGGTGATAGCAAACCATGCAACAACTAATTATTTATGTACTATATGCGATTAGTTTAGTTTAATATAAAACCTAAGATTTGATTTTGATACGATCTTCTCTTTGGGGCTAAGGCTCTGATACCAGATTGATACGATCTTCTCTTTGGGGCTAAGGCTCTGATACCAGCTTGATATGATCTTCTCTTTGGGGCTAAGGCTCTGATACCAGCTTGATACGATCTGGCACAGAACTTTGAAATTAGATCCCAAAATATGCTGTCGTCGGATCGACGTGAGATTTTGATATGTTGTAGCCTCGTAAAAGAGCTTTCCAACAAATCTAGTTACAGGCGAATCGGAGTTGGGGATCCCGAGATATCGTTCGTTTAGTGGCCGAACGTCAGGATGCTCTGTTTTGGATTCGTGGATGGAGGCACGAGATCCTAGGTAATGGTGGATGGTAGTGGACCGGTGTTAATGTGGTGGCACCGGTGAAAAGTGATGGTGGAACGGTTGTGGTTGATGGAAGGATTAGGGCAAGTGTTGGATAGATTGGACGAAGGGGGAGAAGAGGGCCACCCCTAAGGGACTAGGGTGATTAGCCGGACGAGGGAGGTTAGAAGCGGCGTCGCCGGGGATTGAGAGAACGAGAGCGAAGAAGACGAAGGAGGCAAGGCAAAACTCAATCTCAATAATCAATAATAATTTTGGTTGCCCTACACATCCTTTTATAGGCTAACCAACAACTCACATTAACCCTAAAACGCAATTTTCGCCGACCGCGTTCGAACTCGCCCGACCGCGTTCGAACGCACCGAATTAGCTCTTCTGGATTTGCGAACGCGATGCAGGCGTTCGAACGCGTGATCGAACGCGCCTGTCGGTATTTGCGAATGCGATGCAGGCGTTCACAGTGCGTTCGAACGCGGTGTACATTCTCTTCTCCACGTTCACAACCCCGTTCACAAACCGCGTTCGAACTCACTCCACCCGCGTTTGAACGCGACTTACAGAAAACTTATTTTAATGGAAATTTAAACACTAAAACATGAAATAAAAACACTCCTAAAGTGAATCCATGCTCGAGACGACGTCGGTGAAGTCCGAATCGTATCAATCCACCACGCTTCCGCAACCTTGTCCTCAAGGTTTGAAGTTTGGAAAGCGATCCATGATATCTGACTCTAGCTCCCAAGTAGACTCGTCAGTAGATTTGCCCAGCCACTCAATTAGCACTTCCGTCTCTAATCTAGTCCCATGGCGTCTTCTCCTACGGTCTAATACTCGGACCGGTTCAGTGGGGCCATCCTCCTTCATTAGTTCGGGTAAGGCCGAACCCACCACTGGTTAGGCCCGATCCGGGGCCTTCAATGCTGATACATGGAAGACCGGATGTATCCTGGTTCCTTGGTAGGTCCAACCGGTAAGCTCTTTGGACCGATTCGTTGTAGCACTCGGTACGGACCGTAGTACTTGTAACCCAACTTTTGGTTCAAAATTGGTCTCAATGTGGATTGCCGATACGGTTGAGCTCGAACGAACACCAATTGATCCACCTCAAATTCTCGCTCACGTCGTCCTTTGTCATGAGTTTGCTTCATGCGGTTTTGGGCTGTGGCTAGGTGAGTCTTGAGCAGTCTCAATGTTTCATCTCGATCAGCAAGCTCCAAGTCAAGCTCGGTCCTATCCGTCGCCGCGAGTCTATCATAGGCACGCAAGACAGGGGGAGTGCGCCCATAAACCGCCTCAAAGGGGGTCATGCCGATGCTAGAGTGATGAGCCGTATTGTATGACCACTCAGCCCATGGAAGGAATTTGACCAAATCCTTTGGTCGTTCCGCCACAAAGCATCGCAAGTATTGCTCCCCGCGATTCACCACCTCGGTTTGGCCATCCGTCTCGAGGTGATAAGCGAACTCGGGTTGATTTGAGTCCCTTGCAATCTGAAGAACTCGGACCAAAACTCACTGATGAAGATGCGATCCCGGTCTGACACGATCGTCCTAGGCATCCCATGCAAGCGTGCCACTTCCCGAACAAAAATTTCAGCAACCCTTTTTGCTGAAAACGGGTGAGACAATGTTATGAAATGAGCATATTTGCTCAGTCTATCCACCACAACCAACACCACCGATTGTCCCCGAACCTCCGGCAGCCCCTCGATGAAGTCCATGGAGATATCCTCCCAAATACGCTCTGGTATAGGTAGTGGTTGTAGCAGCCCGCTAGGCTTGAGTGCCTCCGATTTGACTTGTTGGCAGATTTGACATTCACGCACATACTTCTTCACGTCCGTCTTCATCGCTGTCCATGTACAATTTTGGGCCAGCCGCTTGTAGGTACGTAATACCCCTTCATGCCCTGCTATAGGAGTATCATGGAAGTGTGCCATCAATAGTCTCCGTAGCTCTTCGTTCCGGGGTACCTTGATTCGCCCGCACTCTAGTACTAACCCATCGCGCTCCTCGTGCTCGGGGTGGCTTGAGGGGTTCTCTCTCAACTCCTCCATGAGTTGGACCAGCTCACTATCCTCTGCACTAACTCTCCGCAGATCTGAGAAGAAAGGAAAGGTGGGCGCCGAGAAAGAAGCGAGCTCCCTTGCGACCCCTTCATTTGGAAGTTCAAGTAGCGGTTGGCTTCCATCTAGCAGCACTCTCTTGTCTTTTCTCCAAAACGTCAATGTGAGGCTTGTAAAATCAAATGTCACGGGCCCCAAGCTTCGAAGCCATTGGGTCCCCAAAACAATATCGGCACCTTGCAAGGCCAACGGATAAAGATCCAATGTGAAAGTTTGGCCTTGCACCTTCAATTCCGCACCTCCACAAATAGAATCCGCTCGCAATGTGGTGCCATCTCCGATCGTCACATCGAACCCTTCCATGGGTTCCGACTCGAGCCCAATCTTCCTAAGGAGCCTCTTGTCAATGAAGTTGTGGGTGGATCCGGTGTCAATCAAGATTCTCACTGTGGTTTTCTTGACTACCCCGTTTACCCGCAAGGTTTTTGGCGTAGCTGTCCCCGAATAGGCGTGGAGGGAGATTTCGGCTATCATGTCCTCCACGGGTTGCTCCTCAGTTTCTTCTCCTTGATGTCCAGCCACATCTGCACCTTTAGCTGCAAACTCATCCTCTGCTTCCTCCAATCCATCGATTAGCATCACCGATCCCATCGGTTTAGCGCAGCGATGCCCGGGTACAAACTTCTCATCACAACGGAAGCATAGGCCCTTGGCTCGTCTTTCTTCTACTTGGGCTAGGGTGAGTGCTCGTCCCTGACCTCTAGGTGCATACTTCACATCTTGGGATGACTTCAAGGGTGCTCGAGGAGGTACCACTGTAGCAGCAACCCTTGGTACTCCGATAGTATTTCCCGCCGCTATGTTTGGTTGAGCTTGATTGCGGCTTCCTTGGCTCATCCAACTCTGTTTCAAGTGTATCTTCATGGCCCTATGTTTGTCTTCCATAAGCACTGCATCTTCGAAGGCCTCCTTTAAGGTTCTAGGCCTTAAAGCCCTCACATCGGCTTGTATGTCACCCCGCGGCCCGGAGATGAAGGTCTTTGCGAAGTTGCTGATCTGTCCATGGTGGATGACATCGACTACTAATCCTCTCAAATTCTTCTTGGTATGACCCAACCATGGTCTTTTGCACCGTCTTTGAGAGGAGAGCATCAAAGTCTTCATATCCCGATGCTCCAAATCGCCGTGTGATATCGGCGCAAAATTCAGCCCAAGTTTCGATAGCCTCAGTGGCATTGGCTGCTCGAAACCAATGAAGCGCCGCATCCTCAAGGTGGAAGCTCGCAAGCGTCACCTTGTACTCTTCCGCCGTTCCTTGGTATGCAAAGAATTGCTCCGCCCTATACAACCAATCGATCGGGTCGCCACCTTTGAACTTGGGGAATTTGAGACGCACGACTTGTCCACGGATGCCATTGTCTCGTTTCGAATCATGTCCTTGTCTAACCGGGGGAGGATGCACCATGAAGGGTTGATGATCCCTCCTTCGGTTTTGATTAACTTGTTGTGGTTCCGGATCGTATTAACCCGCCCACGGATCTTGATCTCCAAGGCGGTCTCCATAGTGGTTCACCGTCGGATGGGTTCACCCGCAACCGGACTGGTGTAACCATCCTTGCTTGCCTCTACCCATAGGGTGGTGGTAGCAGCGGCTCTTGTGGTTGCAAACGCTGAACCGGTGGCGGTGGGTTCAAGGGGGTGGACTCGCGTCGTGGGGTCGATGGTGCTTTCCCGTTCGCCCGTAGTTCCCGCATCATCTCCATCATCATCTGGTTGTTGATGGCCAATTGCTCTGAAATAGACCCCAACATGGCTTGAACACTAGGTTCTTCCGTATTTTGATTAGATCGGGCGGTTCCACGGGTGGAAGTCCTTGCAATCGTTTCTCCCTCCTCTATTGGGAGAATCTCTTCTTCATCATCTCGCCGTGCAGCCATGGATCTGGTTGTCGTCATTGGAAGCGCTTGTCCGAGGAAAGGTGGCTTTGACTTGACTCGCAGTAATGTCATGCTTACCATGGTCTCGAGTAGAGCTGCCAGTGACCGAGGCAAGTCCAGAGTGTCTTCCTCAACCTAAGGAGGTTTCGACAGCCCAAACATCTGTAATAAGTCTTCATGACACCCGATTTGAGGCAGCCTAACCATCGATTGTAAATTGGCGCTCATACATTGTCGAATCCCATTCCACCGTACATGTTGCCCTTTAAACTTGAATTTGAGCCACATAGCCTTAAAGTCAAATGTAACGGGACCAAGCCATAGAGCCATTGAGTACCTAACACGGCATTCGCTTCGCGAAGAGCCAATGGGTGAAGATCTAATTCCAAGGCATGTTCTTCGACTTTCAAGGTTACCCGCTGACAGACGCTATTTGCTCGAAGGGCGGTGCCATCTTCAATCATCACGTCGAAGCCTAAGATTGGCTCGAGTGTCAAGCCCATCCTCTGGACCAGCCTCTCATCACATAGTTATGGGTGCTTCCGGTGTCGATAAGTATCTGCACGACATAGCCCTTAACGGTGCCTACAACCCGGAGAGTAGTCATTGCGGTGGATCCGGCATAAGCATGGAATGATATTTTGTTTGGACTTTCTCGCTGCTTTTTAGAGGTCTTTGGACAGCAATCTCTTCATCTAAAACCTCCTTCTTTGGTTCAACAACATCATCTGCATCCACATCATCTAACACCATCACCGTTGCCGTCGATCGAGCACATTTGTGTCCCAACGTGTATCTTTCATCACAATAGAAGCAAAACCCCTTCGCTTTTCTATCTTCCACTTGAGCTTGTGTGAGTCACTGAATTGGAGCTCTCGGAGGTCCCCTCACCTCTGGAATCGATCATGGAAGGGAGCAAATACCTGCTGTACGCGATGAGCCAATTAGCACAACGGGCATTGCTGCAGGCTGCAAGTGTGCATCCTTCACCTCCGATTTTGTCCAGCTGCTCCTTGATGTGTTCCGAAGCTCTCTTAACTTCTCCTCCATCACTTGGGCAGTAGAAAAAGCTTCGAGAAGGGTAGCTGATTTAACTGCCTTCACCTCAGCTTGGATGTCCCATCGAAGGCCGCTAACGTATATGCTCCTGAGTTGGGAATCTGTCCAACCCCGTACTCTATTGCTTACATGTTCGAACTCTTCTTGATATGTCCTCATTGTAGTCTTTTGGGTCAGCTTGGTGAGGGCGGCTTGAAAATCTTCGTATCTGAAGGTCCAAAATGAATGCAAATGGCATCGGCGAATTCTTCCCATGTCTGGTAGGGCCGAGTTTGATTCATCGCTTGGTACCAACAGATGGCGGTCTCTTCGAGGTGGAATGATGCCAATAACACCTTTTGTGCATTAGGTGTTCGTTGATGCTCAAAAAATTGTTCTGCTCGATAGACCCAATCAAGTGGATCGCCTTTATTGAAGAGTGGGAAGTTGAGGCGAACCATCCCTACAGGGATGCCTCTTCTTCATCTTCATAACGGTTGGGCCTCCTTTCTCTTGGATTGAATCCAGCATCCCTAGGATGGTGCCGTGGGTCGCTAGTTCTTCATAATCCGCCCACTCGTCGTCGTCACCATTGAGTGATAGATTCGGTGCTCGATCGCGGTGATGAATCGATGGTGGTACATGACGGTAAAAGACCAGCGGTGGTACATTGTGCCTTTTGACCTGCGTGGGCAGTAAGGGCCTTCTAGTATGTCCACCCATGGGATCTTCATGGTCTTCCTCTCGCTTGGTACAGAATGGAGGCAGTGTCCCTTGGCAAAAATGCGGTTCCCTTGGTGGTGTAGCCCGAGCTCAAGTAGGGAACTCGGTCACCGCCATACCCCTTGGTGCCCCTAAGAGGGCTTGAGTCATGACTTCCATTGATGCTTGCAAGGCTTGTTGTGTCTCCATCATATCCGTAAACATCTTGATCAGATCTGAGTTGATCATAGAGGTCGTTGGAGACATTTCAATCGGTGAGTTAGGGTTGGCATCAGATCTGATAATCTCTGTGGCTTCTCCCTCTGCGGAGATGCCTTCATTGGTTCTTGATGCCAAGGATCCGGTGGTGGGCATGGTGGCCAAGGAACGGTGGCTCTGATACCACTTATTATAGTCCGACATCCTCTTCCCGATCTAGATCGGTTGTAGGAAAGTAGCCCGCACAGTTGAGAAAATATATTCACTGGATATTCTATCATAGTCAGAATATTACAAAAAGGGGTGGTCGATCCGTAACTTCGTGATCTACATTTTTGGTATTTACACCCTTTGCAGATTATGAGTGCAACTATGACGAAAATACGCAAAAATGGGGGTGACTAGTGATGGTAAGATTAGGGATGATAATAGAGATGAGGGTGGATGGTTTGTGGAGTTTAGGGGATAAGGATGAAGGGGAAGAAGGGGCTGAGATCCCGAGGAGGGGGGAGGATTTGACAAACGAGGGAGGTTAGAAGATCACCGACGTCAAGATTGTGCACAGTTAGGGCTTGAACGAAGGGGAAGGGAGAATAGGGTAGAGAGACAAGGGAGAGGATATAACTTAATATTCATCCATCATCATCTTTTTGGGTGCCATCCACACATGAAGAGGCTAATTAAACAAGCCAAAAATAATAATTATTAACCCTAGAAATAGTGAATTCTCGCCGATTGCGTTCGAACGCGACATATAGAATCCTTATTTTTCTAAAGGAAACAACAAGAATAAAATAAGAATAGATCCACATAGGTTGTATCCATGCTCGAGATGACTCAGTGTGTTTCTAAAGTGAAACACCCACCATTAAATATAGTGCTTTTCATGTGGGTCTCATGTGACCTATTAAATTTAGAAAAAAATTATTGGAAACCAAATTTGGATCGATTTGGATGTAAGAAAATTATGAGAAATTTTGTAGTAGTAGTCTTGTGAGTTAGGATTCTAATGACTCTAGTTTCACAGCATGAAAAGTTATAAATAAAATAGTCGAGGAAAATCAAAGTGGTAAATATCCAACATTGCGATAGTTGTAAGAGGGTGACAGATGGCCAAATGTGGTGGTGAATGGCCATAAAGTAGGATGGCTGCTGAAGGAAGATGGTGATCAGGGTTTGAAAGTTCGGAAGGCTTCTATGGCTATAATCCACTCAACTGACTGGAATGAATCTAGCTAGACCTTTTGGTAGTCGGGCATGCCATGGTATGTGAAAAATTGCTCTGTTAGATAGGTCTAGTCCAACGGATCTCCTTTAGAGAATTTTAGGAAATCAAGCTTGACGGTTCGAGCTTGGATCCCAAAATATAGTCAGTCAATGTGAGCCAAGTGACCTCGTGGTTGATGCTGGTTACATGGATCATGGGCCCATGGGTTTGGCTGTTAAGATCTGATACTAAATTGATAGATTCTCAAACTAAAGATAGGCTGCATAACGATTCCTTCAAGATCTGAATGTATTAAATAAACTAGTCCGTACAATTGTGAAAAAATATTTGTCAGAAATTCTCCAGTAGTCTAAAAATTATAAAACTAATTGTATTAGATCCGTAACTACCTGATATACAACTTTTATATTTATGACCTTCACAGATTCGAACTGTAGCAGGGATAAAAACACAGAATAACATGGGTGATGGTGGTGGTGACGGGTGGAGTGGATGTTAGGGTTATATATGGATATAGAGATGAAGGTGGATTGTGGATGTGATTTAGGGATATAGACAAAGGGAATGAAGTGGTCGAGATCCCAAAGAAAAGGGGTGGCTCGACATCGAGGGAGATTAGAAGTTAGGAGAAACCTTGCCAATGATAGAGGTGGAAGGATGGTGAAGAGGAAGGAGGGAGATTATGGTAGATAGATGATAGAGAGATAAAAAATCAATATTCCAATAACATTTTGAAGTAGGCTACCATCCACATATTTATAGAGGCTAGCCGACAAGTTCTAAAACAATATGAAATTCTAATTCTAGAGAATTCCCGTCGATCGCGTTTGAACGCGCCCGATCATGTTCGAACACACCAAAAAATGTTCTCTGTATGTGCGAACGTGATGTAGGCATTCGAACGCGGGCATTCGAACTCGTCCGACTGTGTTCGAACGCATAATATACGTTCTATGTATTTGCGAACCTGATGTAGATGTTCGCAAGAGCTTTCGAACGTGACCCCACCTGCATTCGAACGCGACTTACAAGAATTTTATTTTAATAAAAATAAACAACTAATGCAATAAGAAAAGATCCTAACGAAGTGTATCTGCCCACCACGCTTCCCCCACCTTGTCCACAAGGTGAAAAGTCTAGGAAATGCCCTAAGATATCAGTCTCCAACTCCCATGTAGCCTCATTGGATGGCTTGCTAAGCCACTCAACTAGAATCTCCATCTCCAATCTGGTATCATGTCGTCGTCGACGCCTAGCAAGTACACGAACTGGCTCAGCGATCTCTGTCTCCCCCAGTGGTTCTGGTAGAGATGGTCCAATGATCTCATGATCTCCAATCCACTCCCTCATCAATAAAACATGGAAGACGGGATATACTCTCGACCCCTCTGGCAGCTCGAAACGATATGCAACTGGACTAATACGCTCCAATACCCGAAATGGACCAAAGTAGTGATGTGCTAACTTTTGATTTCACATCGGACGTAAGGTCATATGTCGATATGGTTGCACCCTCACAAACACCCAACTGCCGATGTTAAACTCCTTCTCCCTATGGCTACAATCATAAACTTGTTTTATGCGGTTTTGAGCAAGTTTAAGATGAGCATGCAACCTCCTCAATGTGGCGTCTCTATCCATCAAGACTAAGTCCACCTCCGTCCGATCTGCAGATGCCACTGGATCATAAACGCTTAACGTCGGAACTGTGCGTCCATACACCACCTCAAATGGAGTCATGCCAATGCTGCTATGGTAGGCGGTGTTATAAGACCACTCCGCCCACGATAAGAACTCTAATCATTGTCTTGGCATCTCTCCCACAAAGCACCTCAAATACTACTCAATGCCTCAATTGATCACCTTGGCTTGACCACCTTGGTTTGGCCGTCCGTCTGTGGATGGCAGGCAGAACTGAAGTTCAACCGAGCCCCCTACAATATGAAAAACTCCATCCAAAAGTTACTCATAAATATATAACCATGATACGAGACAATCGTGTGTGGCATGCCATGTAACCAAGCAGCATCTCTAACAAAAATTTTAGCCACCGACTTGTCTGAAAACGGATGTCACAATGCCAAAAAGTGCGCATACTTGCTCAATATGTCAGCCACCACAAGGATAATAGAATAACCACGTACCGGAGGAAGACCCTATATGAAATCCATAGAAATGTCTTCCCAAACCCGGTCCGGTATGGGCAAAAGCTGTAGTAATCCGGCCGATTTCAATGTGGTTGCGTTAGCCCTTTGACAAACTTCACAAGCACGGACAAAACTCCTCACATTTGGCCTCAATCCTGGCCACGTGCAACTCTAAGATATCCTCCTATAAGTCCTCAAGACCCTCATGACCGGCCTCTGGATTTTGGTGGAAGTGCTTTAACAATTTCTGCTGCAATCCATCATTTGCGGACACTCGCATGCATCCGCAGTCTAGGAGCAAACCACCTTGATTCTCCAACTCTGGATGGCACTCCGGATCATCCATCACCTCCTGCAATAATCTCAAAATATTTGGGACAAATGTACATGCATACCTCAGCTCATCAAGGAAGGGAAAGATAGGAGATGAATAGGCTGCAAGCTCGGCGGTATCGGGTTGGCACAATAGTGCATCCGCCGCTCTATTTTCCGTTCTCTTCTTGTATTGAATTTTATAATCATATCCCAGCAATTTTGTGCCCATCGCTGCTGTGCTGGAGTGTGTATATGCTGTCCTATAAAGTATGGAGTGTGTATACCCTACCGATCAAATATGGCCTCTACTTTGTCACCGCATGCAGAATTGCCAACATCTCTCTCTCATAAGTCAATAATTGTTGAGATTTTTGTAACAAAGCCTTACTAAGGAAGACTATGGGACGTCCTCCTTGCATTAGTACAACTCCTATGCCAACACCCGACGCATCACATTCGACAATGAACTCTTTGGTGAAGTCCGATAGCGCTAGAATGGGTGCCGTCGTCATTCCTGTTTTCAATTTTTCAAAGGCTAAATTGGCTTCATCCGTCCATCTAAAAGAGTCCTTCTTCAACAAAGAAGTGAGAGGAGCAGCGATCTTGCCATATCCGGCAATGAATCGGCGATAATATTCGGTCAGCCCCAAAAATCCTCTCAACCCGGTGATAGTAGTAGGAATAGGCCAAGCGTTCTCCTCGGTGGCAACTCCTATGGCTCCTCAAATAGTCCAAAAAAGTTATCTAATAAATTAGACAATTCAATGGTAGTAGTATTTGAACTCGTTTGAGGCTCATCTCCTGCTGGTCCTAACTGAAGAAGATAGGCCAAATCATATGCACAAGGCAACCCCATCATAGGCTGCATCGTAGGAATCGACGAAGACCGAACACCATCCAACAGTACATTTTTGTTTCCTTGTTTAAATTTCATCCACATGCTCCAAAAATCAAATGTGACGGTTCCCAAACTCTGTAACCACTGAGTACCAAGGATAATGTCCGCTTCTCGTAGTGCCAATGGATACAAGTTTACAATGAAATCATGTCCTTGCACCCGTATAACGACCCGGCGACACAAGTTCTCCACCTTAAGCTTCGTGCTGTCTCTAATAGCAACGTCAAATCCCATGGTCGGTTTGGCATCCATACCTAATCTCCTCACTAACCTCTCATCTAAAAAGTTGCATGTACTCCCTGAATCAATGAGGATGTGCACACAATGCTTTCTAACGTGTTAGGCTTTTAATTATTGGAAATTATGTACAAAATATTCTACGTGTATTTTTACATGCATATGAGCTTTATACAAGTCTAGAAAATCTCTCGTTTGAAGAATTGCAAGATTATTGAAGAAAAGCTGTTGAGTTCACATCGCGTTCACAAATACGTTCGAACGCGGTGCGTTCACAAACGCGTTCGGATGTGGGTACTGCGTTCACACAGACCGAGAGCTGTGTTCACAAATGCGTTCGAATGCAGGTACTGTGTTCAGACATATTGAGAGCTGTGTTCACAAATGCGTTCGAATGCGGGTACTGTGTTCAGACATATTGAGAGCTGTGTTCACATATGCGTTCAAACGCGGGTACTGCGTTCACACAGACCGAGAGCTGCGTTCACAAACGCGTTCGAACGCAACCCGAAGAATTCAAGCTGTCGCGTTCGAACGCACCTGAGATCAAGTCAGGCCATTTGAACATATTCTTTGAAATCATTGTGATCCTTTTGAATTGAGTTAACTCTATGTATCAATGTATGGAACATGCCTTTATGTTCATCCATATTCGAACTCATGGACGTTGGTTGACTCGGTCCTGCCGTGATCGCTCCAAGGGAACGAAGTGGTCAAGATTCCAAAGAAGAGGGGTGGCTCGACAGTCGAGGGAGATTAGAAGTTAGGAAAAACCTTGCCAATGGTAGAGGTGGAAGGATGGTGAAGGAGGAGGGAGATTAGGGAAGATAGATGATAGAGAGACAAGAAATCAATATTCCAATAGCATTCTAAAGTTGGCTGCCATCCACATATTTATAGAGGCTAGCCAATAAGTCCCAAAACAATGTGAAATCGTAATTCTAGAGAATTCCCATCGATCAGGTTTGAATGCACCAAAAGACGTTCTCTGTATGTGCGAACGCGATGCAAATATTTGAATGCGGGCGTTCAAACTCTCCCGACCGCGTTCGAATGCATAATATGCGTTTCTCGTATTTGCGAACCTAATGCAGGCGTTCATAAGGGCGTTCGAACGCGACCCCACCTGCGTTCAAACGTGACTTACAAGAATTTTATTTTAATGAAAATAAACAACTAATGCAATAAGAAAAGATCATAACTATGTGCATCATCGGCTCATGTCGTGCCTAGGCTGCAAGCGGGTTCGACTCAATCCAATAGTGAGAGCCCATTGGATCATTCCACTAGTCATCCTCAAGCTCATACTTGTGCTCAGGGGGTCATGCACATAGGTCCCAAACTGGTTCGCACAAAGTGGTCAAACCGGTTTGCAAAAATCTAACATGCCTTAAAAATTATGCACTCCATCATCTCCATGCAAGTGCCCTAGCCCTATCCCTATGGCTAAAATTTGATTTTGACCTAGGGGCACCACCATAGCCATTGTAGCCTTGGTGGCTACGGGGCAAGGTGGTTGGCCGCCAATAATCGCTATCCGGTGGGTCCTTGCGGTAGTAGAGAGTAGTAAACAACAATAGATGGCCAAATTCAAGCTTGGGCTCGAGCTGTTGCAGCAACGATTATGGCGCATTGTCGGAGGGTCCACCGACCCTCAGCGGCTACGGAAGGGACCTATGGCCCTACGATAAGGGAGAGATGTGATACACCTTACAAGAGTCTTTTCTTATTATGCTAATTATTTAATTCAGAAAAAAATAAAAATTCTCTATGTTGCGTTTAAACGCGAGAGGGGTGTGTTCGAATGCTCTTGCGAACACCTACAAGCGTTCACATCTATAGAGAACGCAATTTGCACGTTCGAATGCGCTCGATACCGTTCGAACGCGCGCGTGCAAATGCCTGCATATGTTCACATCTGCAGAGAACACAATTTGTGCATTCAATTGCGCTTGACCCCGTTCGAACGTGATTAGTGAGAATTCACTACTTCTAGGGTTAATAATTGTCATTTTTGGATTGTTTGGTTAGCCTCTTGATATGTGTATGGAAACCAAAAATATTATGATGAATGAATATTGAATTCTATCTCCTTCTATCCTCTCTATCCTAATCT
This sequence comes from Typha latifolia, assembly GCF_019914945.1. Lineage (NCBI taxonomy): Eukaryota > Viridiplantae > Streptophyta > Magnoliopsida > Poales > Typhaceae > Typha > Typha latifolia. The sequence goes on from NC_133097.1 coordinate 1,871,132, forward strand.
TCCTTCCCCTTCTTTCAAGCCCTAGCCGTGTGCCATATCGATGCCAGTGATCTTCTAACCTCCCTCGTCTATCGAGTCCTCTCTCCTCCTTGGGATCTCGGCCACTTCTTCCCCTTCATCCTTATCTCCTAAACTCCACAACCCATCCACCCTCATCTCCATTATCATCCCTAACCTTATCATCACCACCACCCGTCACCACCACCATCACCACCACTTTTGCATATTTTCGTCCTAATCGCAGTCAGAATCTCTGAAGGGCGTAAATACCAAAAGCGTAGATTAGAAAGTTACGAATTGACTACCCTTGGTTTTGTAATATTCCAAATAGGGTAGAATATCGGTGAATATTTTCCCTCGGCTGCTCAGGTTGCCTTCCTGCAACTGATCCAGATCAAGAAGAGGATGCCCGTTCATAACACTGTGGTGGTGATAAACCTCAGCGGAGCCACCTCAATGTATTGGTAGCTTTCCTTGGTGGTGGCTGTCGGGTTTGGCCACCTGATGGTTGTTAGTGATTACGGTGGCCACCACTAGCTAGCAATCAACCCAAGGAAGCTAGCTGTGGCCGTTGGTGGTTGTGGAAGCACTGCGGCTATGCTATGGGTCTATATGGTGGTCAGGGGACCTCCACTATGGATGGAGGAGGGGTCAAAGCTGTAGTTTGGACCGTTAACTCCCCTTACTCATGGGTTGGGTTTTCCTACCGTGGGAGGGCTTGCTCTGTCGTGGTCGATGTTGATGGAGATGATGGGTGACGGTGGGAGGCTAGTATGGCCTCTGTCAAGACTTGAATTGAGTTATCGAGGGAGGTTTACATCTCCTTCAACTCATTTGAAAATTCTTCAAATATTGTCTTCGTCCATGCTTGTGGCTCATCGCCAATAGAGGCTGATGGTGGTGCTAGAGATAGGGAGACACCCATAGGAACAAAGATGAGTCCTTCGTCATCCACGATTGCTCCTTCCTCATTTCGATCTTGTGCTAACCATCGGCTGAGGAACATTGACTCTGATACTGTTGTTACAAACCAGATCTGGACCGATCTAGACATAAGAAAATTATGAGAATTTTTATGGTGGTAGCCTCGTGAGCTAGGGTTCTAATATCTCTAGCTTCACGTGTACCGACGTTTGTGGGGTAGCCTCATATGATACACCTGGACCTGTGGGGTATCGGTTCTATGGGGTCCTACCGCCGGTCCTTTTTGAAACTCCGTTTGTCGTCGAGGAGATAACGAACCCAATCAATTCACGACATATTCCTCGAATTCATTGTGATCCTTTTGTATGTTGTCAACTCTATGTAATAATGCTTAGAACATGCCGCTTAGTTCATCCATATTCAAACCCATGGACGTTGGTTGACTTGGTCCTGCCATGATCGCTCCAAAGGAATCGGCCTCATAGTTAGGATCATCATGCATTGAATCTTCCCTTGTCAGTGTGCTCTCCATAGGTCTCCTTGTTGATGTCATCTTCCTTGTTTCAACCATTAATGGAGGTCTGATGTTCGCCTGCTCTGATACCAATTCTTAGGCTCTGATACCAATTTGATAAGCTCTAATACCACTTGATAGGCTCTGATACCAAATTATTAGGTTCTGGAACCAAAATATCGACTATAGAATAATTCTTTAATATCTGAATTTATTATAGGAATCAGTCCGCGCAACCGTAGGAAAATATTTGTCAGATATTTTCCAATAGTCAGAAAATTATGAAACCAATTGGGTTGGATCCGTAACTCCCAATATATAACTTTCGTATTTATGCCCTTCACAGATTCTAATGTAGAAGGGACAAAAACATGAAATAACGTGGATGATGGTGGTGGTGACGGGTGAAGTGGATGTTAGGGTTATGGATGGGTATGGAGATGAGGGTGGATTGTGGAAGAGATTAATGGAAGTAGACGAAGGGAATGAAGTTGTGGAAGGATGGTGAAGTGGGAGGTGGGAGGAGTATAGAGAGAAGATAGGAGGCAAGAAATCAAGAATCCAATAGTATTATGAAGTTGGTTGCCATCCACATATTTATAGAGGCTAGCTAACAAGTCCTAAAACAATATGAAGTCCTAAAATAATATGAAATCCTAATTCTAGAGGATTCCTGTCGATCGTGTTCGAATGTGCCCGATTGCGTTCAAACGCACTCAAAATGCCCATTCTCTAGATTTGCGAACACGACATAGGCGTTCACAGGGCGTTCGAACGCGGCATTCACAAGGCGTTCACAAACATAGGCGTTCACAAGGGTGTTCGAACGTGACCTACAGGAATTTTATTTTAATAAAAATAAACACCTAATGCAATAAGAAAAGATCCTAACTAAGTGTATCGTATAGATCGATTTTTCGTGGTGATGGACTTATCAGATGGGCTGATTTTTGTAGGAGGATTATACACAGATTTGGGACTGTAGCATATGAAGATTTTATTGCCACATTAAGCAAGATAGTTCAAAGGACGACCGTATTGGATTCCCAGGCTGAGTTTGAAAGAGTTAGTAGTCGTTGTGTGCCACTATGGCCCGAACAGACATTGATGAGTATATTTTTTTCAGGGCTGCGGGATGAGATATAAGCGGATGTTCGTGCTTTATGTCCTACTACTCTTGAGGAGGCATTTGAGAAGGCTGTGAGAATGGAACAAAAGCATGGGGCTCTAAAGATGGCAGTGAAAACCAATTGGGGCAATCGAGATGGATGGTTTGCACCTAGAACACCGACTGTAAATTCTGCGATTTCAAAAATAGCGACTGCGAGCACTAGACCACGACCACCTTTGAGATCTTTTTCTGATGTTAGAGGAGGCACTAGACCCCCCGTTCGAACTCTCACACCTGCCCTGGTAGAGGAGCGAAAAGCGAAGGGCCTTTGCTTTCGATGTGATGAGCGAAGGGCCTTGGAGACGGCACAAAGCTTAGGGCTGAGAGCTTGTGTCGTTGGGTCGGTATATGGGTACAAGGACACGAAATCATTGTGAACTTGTATTCGTTGGCACTGCGAGGAGCGGATATTGTCCTTGGTGCTTAGTGATTACAGAGTTTAGGACCTGTCATATTTGATTTTTGGAGCATGTGAATGAAATATAAGCAAGGAAACAAAGATGTGCGGCTTGATGGTGTTCGGTCTTTGCTGGTTCCTGCGATGCAGCCTATGGTGGGGCTGCCTTGTGCGTATGATTTGGCCTATCTTCTTCAGTTAGGACCAGCAGGAGATGAGCCTCAAACGAGTTCAGGTACTACTATTGAATTGTCTAATTTATTAGATAACTTATCTGAATTGTTTGAGGAGCCACAGGAGTTGCCACTAAGGAGAGCGACGGACCATCACATGGAGATTGTACCCGAGGCTACACCAACGAACGTGAGGCCATATTGGTATCCACATGTATAAAAAGAAGTTATCTCAAAGATGATAGCCAAGATGTTGGAGCAAGGCCTCATTCAACGAAGTCATAGCTCATACTCATCCCCTGTGCTATTGATGCGAAAAAAGGATGGAACATGACATTTTTGTGTCGACTATCGGGCACTAAATGCTATTACCATCAAAGATCGGTAACCCATTCTAGTTATCGAGGAGTTGCTGGACGAGCTTGTAGGGGCGACTATATTTAGTAAACTTGACTTGAGGGCCGGGTATCATCAAATTAAAGTTCACTCGGCGGATGTGCACAAAACGCATTTCGGACTTCCAGATGGGCATTATGAATTCTAAGTGATGCCTTTTGGTCTCACCAATGCTCCAGCTAACTTTCAAGGCCTCATGAGTGATATATTTCAGCCTCTATTGCGAAGGTATGTCTTGGTATTTTTTAATGATATTTTGGTGTATAGAAGGACTGAATTGGAGCATTGGCGACATTTGGAGGACGTGCTGAATTTGTTGAAGAGAAACCAATTGAAGATCAAGAAGTTCAAGTGCCTATGAGGAGTACCAAAAGTGGAGTATTTAGTCCACATCACTTCAGCGGATGGTGTAGCGGCAGATCCTCAAAAGGTTGCATGTATGACTACTTGGTCTATTCCCACTACTACCATCGGATTAAGAGGATTTTTGGGGTTGATCTGATATTATCGCCAATTCATCATCGGATATGGCAAGATTGCTGCTCCTCTCACTTTTTTGTTGAAGAAGGACTATTTTAGATGTACAGATGAAGCCACTTCAGCCTTTGAAAAACTCAAAACAGCAATGACGACGACACTTGTTCTAGCGCTATCGGACTTCACCAAAGAGGTCATTATGGAATGTGATGCGTCGGATGTTGGCATAGGAGCTGTACTAATGCCAGGAGGACGCCCCATAGCCTTTGTTAGTAAGGCTTTGTCACCAAAATCTCAACAATTATTGACTTATGAGAGAGAGATGTTGGCAATTCTGCATGCGGTGATAAAATAGAGGCCTTATTTGATCGGTAGACGATTCATTATCCGAACTAAGCAAAGAAGCCTTCAATACTTTATCGGACAACGCATACACACTCCAGCACAGTAGAGATGGGTCACAAAATTGCTGGGATATAATTGTGAAATCCAATACAAGGGAACGGAAAATAGAGCGACGGATGCACTATTACGCCAACCCAATACCGTCGAGTTTATAGCCTATTCTTCTCCTACCTTTCCCTTCTTTGACGAGCTGAGGTATGCATGTACTTCTGACCCAAATGTTTTGAGATTGTTGCCGAAGGTTTGGATGATCAGGAGCGCTATCCAGAGTTGGAGAATCGAGGCAGTTCGCTGTTGGACCGCAGATGCATTAAGGTGTTAGAGCGTATTGGTCCAGTCGCATATCATTTGGAGCTGCCGGAGGGGTCGAGAGTACATCCTATCTGCCATGTTTCATTGCTAAGGCAGCGCATTGAAGATCATGAGATTGTTGGATCAGTTCTACTGGAACCATTGGATGAGATAGAGATTGTAGAGTCAGTTCGTATACTTGCTAGACGCCGCCGACGACATGGTACCAAATTGGAGATGGCGATTTTAGTTGAGTGGCTTGGCAAGCCATCCGATTATGATGGCTTAGTAAGGCTTTGCCACCAAAATCTCAGCAATTATCGACTTATAAGAGAGAGATGTGGCAATTTTGCATGCGGTGACAAAGTGGATGCCTTATTTGATCCGTAGACGATTCATTATACGAACCGATCAAAGAAGCCTTTCATACTTTATGGGATAGCGTATTCACACTCGAGCACAACAGAGATGGGTCACAAAATTACTAGGATATAATAATTAAATCCAATAAAAGAAGGGAACGGAAAATAGAGCGGCGGATGCACTATCGCGCCAACCCGATACCGCCGAGCTTGCAGCCTATTCTTCTACTACCTTTCCCTTCCTTGACAAGATGATGTATGCATGTACATCTAATCCAGATATTTTGAGATTGTTGCAGAAGGTGATAGATTATCCGGAGTGCCATCTAGAGTTGGAGAACCGAGGCGGTTTGCTGCTGGACCGCAGATGCATTCGGGTTGCACATGGCCAGGATTGAGGCGGGATGTGAGGAGTTTTGTCCGTGCTTGCGAAGTCTGTCATAGGGCTAAGGGAACCACATTGAAACTGGTCGGATTACTTCAGCCTTTACCTATCTATACCAGACTGTGTTTGGGAAGACATTTCTATGGACTTCATAGAGGGTATTCCGCTGGTACGTGGTTATTCCGTTATCTTTATAGTGGTTGACAGATTAAATAAGTATGTGCACTTTTCGGCATTGTCACATCCGTTTTCAGCCAAGTCGGTGGCTGAAATTTTTGTTAGAGATGTTGCTCGATTACATGGTATGCCACACATGTTGTCTCGGATCATGACCGTGTATTTATGAGGGACTTTTGGACAGAGTTTTTTAGATTACATGGGACTCGATTGAACTTTAGTTTGGCATACCATCCATAGACGGATGGTCAAACCGAGGTGGTCAATCGAGGCATTGAGTAGTATTTGAGCTTATTTGTTGAAGAGATGCCGAGACAATGGTTGGAGTTCTTACCGTGGGCGGAGTGGTCTTATAACACCGCCTACCATAGCAGCATTGGCATGACTCCATTTGAGGTGGTGTATGGACGCAGGGCTCCGATGTTACGTGCTTATGATCAAATGGCATCTCAGACCGGACGGAGGTGGACTTAGCGTTGATGGATAAAGATGCCATATTGAGGAGGTTACATGCTCATCTTAAACTTGCTCAAAACTGCATGAAGCAAATTTATGATCATAGCCATAGGGAGCAGGAGTTCGACATCGGCAGTTAGGTTTTTGTGAGGTTGCAACCGTATCGACAGGTGACCTTGCGTCCGATGCGTAACTAAAAGTTAGCACATCGCTACTTTGGTCCATTTCGGGTGTTGGAGCGTATTGGTCCGTTTGCATATCATTTGGAGCGTATTGATTTCTTGCCTCCTATCTTCTCTCTAGACTCTCTCCCTTCTCCCTCTTCACCATCCTTCCACTTCTACCATTGGCAAAGTTTTTTCTAACTTCTTATCTCCCTTGACTGTCGAGCCACCCCTCTTATTTGGGATCTCAACCACTTCGTTCCCTTCGTCTACATCCTTTAACCACATCCATAATCCACCTTCATCTTCATACCCATCCATAACCCTAACATCCACTCCACCCATCACCACCACCATCACCCACGTTATTCCTTATTTTCGTTCTAATTGCAATTCGAATCTATGAAGGGCATAAATACTAAAGTTGTAGATCAGGGAGTTATGAATCTAATACTCTTGGTTTTGTAACTTTCTGACTACCGGAGAATATTTGATGAATATTTTCCTACGATTGCGTGGACCGATTCCTATAATACATCCAGATCTGGAAAGAATCATTGCGTAGCCTATTTTTGGTTCCAGATCTTATCAAGTAGTATTAGAGCTTTTTAATTGGTATCAGAGTTTATCAATTGGTATTAGAGCAGGCAAACCTTAGACCTCCATTAATGGTTGAAATAAGGAAGATGACATTAACAAAGAGACATATGGAGAGCACACCGACAAGGGAAGACTCAATCCCTATAGTACATCCAGATCTTGAAGGAATCGTTGCGTAGCCTATCTTTGGGTCCAGATCTTATCAAGTGGTATTAGAGTTTATCAATTGATATCAGAGCTTATCAATTGGTATTAGAGCAGGCAAACCTCAGACCTCTATTAAAGGTTGAAACAAGGAAGATGACATCAAGAAGGAGACCTATGGAGAGCACACCGTCAAGGGAAGATTCAATCCACGATGACCCTAACCGTGAGGTTGATTCTTTTGGAGCGACCATGGCAGGACCGAGTCAACCAACGTCCATGAGTGCAAATATGGATGAACTTAGGGGCATGTTCCATACATTGATGCATAAAGTTGACTCAATTCAAAAGGATCACAATGATCTTAAGGAATATGTCCAGAACCGATTTGATTCATTATCTCCTCGATGACGATTTGAGTTTCAAGAAGGACCAGCGATGGGACCTCATCGAACTGATACCACATAGATCCAGGTGCGTCATGTGAGTGCCAATGATCCCCTCTTACCTATGCCTACACACCATTCCACACCTCCGTTGCTAAATCCAAGACCAGTGGTGGTGGAACCCGAGAGGCGTGCGGCACCGGTGTGCTTCGTCGTTGAGGAGGATTGGCACTATGAGGATGAGGTTGATCCCTATGGAGATGGTGATAGACGTGCTCGAGGATATAGAGAAGGTGATCAATATGCACAATGGTTTAGACCTGAACTAAGAATCTTTCGCGAACCCGACAATGCTATTCGGGGAGAACCGCATGCTTGGACTTCCCAAAACTTTAAGGTAGTGATCCAACGGATTGGGTGTTTCAAGTTGAACAATATTTTGATTGTCAAGGTACAGAGAAAGATGCAAAAGTCTAGATGACAAGCTTTCACCTCCAAGGAACGGCATTGCATTGGTATAAATCGATTCTTCGTGGTGGTGGATTTACCGGATTGGCTAATTTTTACAGAAGGATTACACGCAGATTTGGGATAGCGGCGTATAAAGATTTTGTTACCACATTAAGCAAGATAGTATAGAGGATGACCGTATCGGAGTACCAAGCTGAGTTTGAGAGAGTCAGTAGTCGTTGTGAGCCACCTTGGCCCGAATAGACATTGATGAGCACATTTATTTCAGGGCTGCGAGAGGAGATACAAGTAGATGTTCATGCTCTATGTCCTACTACTCTTGAGGAGGCCTTTGAGAAGGCTGTGAAGATAGAGCAAAAATATAAGGCTCTAAAGATGGCAGTCAAAACCAGATGGGGCAACCGTGATGGGCGGTTTGTCCCTAGAATGCCAGCTGGAAATTCTGTGGTTTAAAAAATAGCGACTTCGACTACTAGACCACGACCACCTTTGAAACCTTCTTCCAATGTTAAAGGAGGCACAAGATCCCCCGTTCGAACTCTCACACCTGCTCAGATGGAGGATCGAAGAGCGAAGGGCCTTTGCTTTCGATGTGATGAGCGTTTTACCCCCGGTCATCGGTGTTCTAAATCAATAGGTAAAAAAATGGGATTTGATGTTGCTATTAGAGACGGCACAAAGCTTAGGGCAGAGAGCTTGTGTTGCTGGGTCGGTATGCGGGTGCAAGGACACAACGTAATTCTGGACTTGTATCCATTGGCACCACAAAGAGCGGACATTGTCCTTGGTACTCAGTGGTTACAAAGTTTGAGACCCATCACATTTGATTTTCGAAGCATGTGAATGAAATTTAAACAAGGAAACAAAGATGTGTGGCTGGATGGTGTTCGATCTTCCTGCGATGCAGCCTATGATGGGGCTGCCTTGTGCGTATGATTTGACCTATCTTCTTTAGTTAGGACCAGCAGGATATGAGCCTCAAATGAGTTTAGGTACTACCATTGAATTGTCTAATTTATTAGTTAATTTTTTTAGATTATTTGAGAAGCCACAGGAGTTGCCACAGAGGAGAGCGGCGGACCATCGCATAGAGATTGTACCCGGGGCTCTACATTGGCAAATGTGAGGCCATATTGGGATCCACATGTGCAAAAAGAAGTTATCTCAAAAATGGTAGCCGAGATGTTGGAGCAAGGTCTCATTCAACCAAGTCATAGCTCATACTCATCCTTTGTGCTATTGGTGTAAAAAAGGACGGGACATGGCATTTTTGTGTCGACTATCGGGGACTAAATGTTATTACCGTCAAGGATCGGTATCCTATTCCAGTTATAGAGGAGCTACTAGACGAGCTTGTAGGGGCGACTATATTCAGCAAGCTTGACTTAAGGGTAGGGTATCATCAAATTAGAGTTCACCCGGCGGATGTGCACAAAACTGAATTTCAGACTCCAAACGGGCATTACGAGTTTTGAGTGATGCCTTTTGGTCTCACCAATGCTCTAACTACCTTTCAAGGCCTCATGAATGATATATTTCAGCCACTCTTGCGAAGATATGTCTTGGTATTTTAACGATATTTTGGTGTATAGTAGGACTGAATTGGAGCATTTGAGGCATTTGGAAGACGTGCTGAATTTGTTGAAGAAAACCAATTGAAGATCAAAAAGTCCAAATGCCTATGGGGAGTACCACAAGTGGAGTATTTAGGCCACATCATTTCAGCAGATGGTGTAGCGGCAGATTCTCAGCAGGTTGCATGTATGACCGCTTAGCCTATTCTTACTACTATCACTGGATTGAGAGGATTTTTGGGACTGACCGGATATTATCGCCGATTCATCACCGGATATGGCAAGATCATTGCTCCTCTCACTTCTTTGTTGAAAAAGGAGTCTTTTAGATGGACGGATGAAGCCACTTCAGCCTTTGAAAAATTGAAAACAACAATGACGACGACACCCGTTCTAGCGCTACCGGACTTCACCAAAGAGTTTATTGTCGAATGTGATGCATTGGGTGTTGGCATAGGAGCTGTACTAATGCAAGGAGGATGTCCGATAGCCTTCCTTAGTAAGGCTTTATCATAAAAATATCAGCAATTATCGACTTATGAGAGAGAGTTGTTGGCAATTCTGCATGCGGTGACAAAGTGGATGCCTTATTTGATCGGTAGACGATTCATTATACGAACCGATCAAAGGAGTCTTCCATATTTTATGGGACAGCGTTACACACTCCGGCACAGCAGAGATGGATCATAAAATTATTGGGATATGATTATGAAATCCAATACAAGGAGGGAACTGAAAATAGAGTGGTGGATGCACTCCCATGCCAACGCGATACCGCTGAGCTTGCAGCCTATTCTTCCCCTACATTTCCCTTCCTTGATGAGCTGAGGTATGCATGTACATTTGACCCAGTTATTTTGAGATTATTGCAGGAGGTGATGGATGATCCAGAGCATCATCAAGAGTTAGAGAATCGAGGCAGTTTGCTGCTGGACCCCGGATGCATTCGGGTGCCTGCAAATGATGAATTCTGGCAAAAATTGTTGAACACTTCCACCAAACTCTAGAGGCTGATCATGAGGGTGTCTTGAGGACTTATAAGAGGATATCTCAGAGTTGCACGTGGCCAGGATTGAGGCGGGATGTGAGGAGTTTTGTCCGTGCTTCTGAAGTCTATCAAAGGGCTAAGACAATCACATTGAAACTTGCCGGATTACTACAGCCTTTACCTATACCGGACCGTGTTTGGGAAGACATTTCTATTAGTTTTATAGAGGGTCTTCTGCTTGTATATGGTTATTCTGTTATCTTTACGGCGGTTGATAGATTGAGCAAATATGTGCACTTTTCAACACTGTCACATTCGTTTTCAGCCAAGTCGGTGGCTGAAATTTTTGTTAGAGATGTTGCTTGGTTACATTACATGCCACGCACAATTGTCTTGGACGGAGTTTTTTAAATTGCAGGGGACTCGACGGAACTTCAGTTCAGCCTACCATCCACAGACGGACGGCCAAACCGAGGTACTTGAGGTGTTTTGTGGGAGAGATGCTGAGACGATGGTTGAAGTTCTTACCATGGGTGGCGTGGTCCTACAACATTGTCTACCATAGCAGCATTGTCATGACTCCATTTGAGGTGGTGTATGGACGCACGGCTCCGATGTTGCGCGCTTATGATCTAGGGGCATCTGCATATCGGACAAAAATGGACTTAGCCTTGATGAATAGAGACGCCACATTGAGGAGATTGCGTGATCATCTTAAACTTGCTCAAAACTAAATGAAGCAAGTTTATGATCGTAGCCATAGAGAGCGGGAGTTTGACATCGATAGTTGGGTGTTTGTGAGGATGCAACCGTATTGATAGGTGACCTTACGTTCGATGCGAAATCAAAAGTTAGCATATCGCTACTTTGGTCCATTTCGGGTGTTGAAGCGTATTGGTCCGGTTGCATATTGTTTAGAGCTGCCAGAGGGGTCGAGAGTGCATCCTATCTTCCATGTTTCATTATTGAAGGAGCGGATTGGAGATCATGAGATCTTTAGACCAGCTCTACCAGAGCTAGTGGAGGAGATAGAGATCGTTGGGCCAGGTCGTGTACTTGCTAAACGCTGACGACGACGACGGTACTAGATTAGAGATGGAGATTTTAGTTGAGTGGCTTGGCAAGCTACCTGATGAGGCTAAATGGGAGTTGGAGACTGATATCTTGGAGTGTTTCCCTGACTTTTCACCTTGAGGGCATGGTGGGGGAAGCGTGGTGGGCTGATACACTTAGTTAGAATCTTTTCTTATTGCATTAGTTGTTTATTTTTATTAAAATAAAATTCCTGTAAGTCGCGTTCGAACGCAGGTGGGGTTGTGTTCGAACGCCCTTGCAAACGTCTGCATCAAGTTCGTAAATATAGAGAACGCACATTGTGCGTTCGAACGCGGTTGAGCGAGTTCGAACGCTTGCATCACGTTGGCACATATAGAGAACGTCTTTTGGTGCGATTGAACGCGATCAGGCACATTCAAATGTGATCGGCAGGAATCTTTTAGAATTAGGGTTACTTATTATTTTAAGACTTGTTAGCTATCCTCTATAAATATGTGGATGGCAGCCAACTTCATTATGCTATTGGAATATTATTTTCATGCCTCCTATCTTCTCTCTAGACTCTCTCCCTCCTCCCTCTTCACCATCTTTCCACCTCCACTATTGGCAAGGTTTCTCCTAATTTCTAATCTCCTTCGACTGTCGAGCCACCCCACTTCTTTGGGATCTCGAGCACTTCATTTCCTTCGTCTACATCTTTTAACCACATCCACCATCCACTTTCATCTGCATACCCATCCATAACCCTAACGTCCACTCCACCCGTCACCACCACCATCACCCACATTATTCCATGTTTTTATCCCAGTTTCATTTCGAATCTGCGAAGGGCATAAATATGAAAATTGTAGATTAGGGAGTTACAAATCTAATCTATTTTGTTCAGTAATTTTCTGACTACCGGAGAATATTTGATGAATATTTTCCCATAGTTGTACGGATTGATTTCTATAATACATCCAGATCTTGTAGGAATCGTTTGGTACGATCATGCCTCTGGCTATGGAGCTCTGATACCAGCTTGGTACGATCTCGCCTTTTTGGTGAAGGGTCGATCTCTTGCAATTCTTGATCTGGACTAGATCTGGCACGGAACTTTGAAATAAGATCCCGAAATATTCCGCCATCGGATCGACATGAAACTTTGTTATGTTGTAGCTCCAGAAAAGGGCTTTCCAACAAATCTAGTTGAAGGCGAATCGGATTGGGGATCTCGAGATATCGACAAATTTGTGGACAGAGGTCAGATGGTCTATTTTGGATCCGTGGATGGAGGCACGTGATCCTAGGTAATGGTGGTTGAAGGTGGACCGACGTTAATGTGGTGGCACCGGTGAAAAGTGATGGTGGAAGGGTTGTGGTTGATGGAAGGATTAGGGCAAGTGTTGGATAGATTGGATGAAAGGGGAGAAGAGGGCCACCCCTAAGGGACTAGGGTGTATAGCCGAACGAGGGAGGTTAGAAGCGGTGTCACCGGGGATTGAGAGAACGGGAGCAAAGAAGACGAAGGAGGCAAGGCAAAACTCAATCTCAATAATCAATAATCAATTTGGTTGCCTACCATAGGCTAACCAACAACTCAAATTAACCCTAAAAACATAATTTTCGTCGACCGCGTTTGAACTCGCCCGACCGCGTTCGAACGCACCGAGTTCGCTCTTCTAGATTTGCGAACGCGATGCAGGAGTTCGAACGCGCGATCGAACGCGCCTGTCGGTATTTGCGAACGCGATGCAGGCGTTCACAGTGCGTTCGAATGCACAGTACATTCTCTTCACCACGTTCACAACCCCATTTACAAACCGCGTTCGAACTCACTCCACCCGTGTTCGAACGCAACTTACAGAAAACTTATTTTAATGGAAATTAAACACTAAAACATGAAATAAAAACACTCCTAAACTGAATCCATGCTCGAGACGACGTCGGTGAAGTCCGAATCGTATCAATCCACCACGCTTCTGCAACCTTGTCCTCAAGGTTTGTAGTTTGTGAAGCGATCTTTGAACTCTGGCTTAAGTTCCTCCATGGTATGATCATCTGCATTGGTTCCCCACATATCTGAAGATATAGGAAATGTTGGTGCTGAAAGAGAGGCAAGCTCACTTGTGTCCGGTTGGCGCGAAAGAGCATCGGCGGATGAAGTAGGGTAAGCTACGCTGGTCCGTGCGGATAGTAAACCGTTGGCCAATCAAGTAGGGTCGCCATTTGGTGACGACGTGTAGAATCGCTAGCATTTCGCGCTCGTAGGTAGATAGCTGTCGCGACTGACTTGATAATGCTTTGCTCATATATGACACGGGTCTGCCCTCTTGCATCAAAACTGCTCCAATGCCCTCACCCGAAGCGTCGCACTCCACCACAAAGGGCTTGCCGAAATCTGGTAGTGCTAGAACCGGAGTTGTAGACATAGCTGTCTTCAAGGCTTCGAAGGCCTCCGTTGCTTTGCCCGTCCATTGAAACCCACCTTTTCTGAGTAAGGAGGTCAGCGGGGCAGCAATTTTGCCATAGTTGGCAACAAATCGCCGGTAGTACCCTGTCAATCCAAGGAATCCCCTCAATTCCCTCTAATTAGTAGGAATCGGCCAATCCACCATATTCTTGATCTTGCTTGGGTCAGCTTCCACTCCTTTTACAAAGATTATATGCCCCAAGTACTCCACTCTTGACTCTCCCCAAAGACACTTCCTCATCTTAACTTTTAGCTGGTTTTGTCGCAAGATATTTAATACCTCCCGCACATGCCGCAAATGCTCACTCCAATTCCTGCTGTATACTAGATTATCGTCAAAGAAGATGAGCACGTACCGACGCAAGAGTGGGTGGAAGAGGTCATTCATCAGCCCTTGGAAGGTGGCCGGTGCATTGGTGAGCCCAAACGGCATGACTCCAAACTCATAGTGGCCATCGTGAGTTCGGAAAGCCGTTTTGTGTACATCTTCAGGGTCGACTCGGATTTGATGGTATCCCGCTCTTAAGTCAAGTTTGCTGAAGTAGGCCGACCTTGTGAGCTCATCCAGCAACTCCTCGATCACCGGTATTGGATACCGGTCCTTGACAGTAATTGCATTCAAGGCTCGGTAGTCGACGCAAAACCGCCAACTCCGGTCTTTCTTCTGAACCAGTAGCACCGACGATGAGTAGGCACTTCTACTCGGTTGAATAATCCCTTGCTCGAGCATTTCCTCCACCAATTTACTGATCTCTTCCTTCTGGACATGCGGGTACCGATAGGGTCGGACATTCGCAGGTTCAGCCCCTGGAATGATTTGGATGTGATGGTCATGACGACGGTTCGACGGTAGTCCTCGGGATTCCTTGAAGAGATCCTGAAACTCCTGCAGCAGCTCTTCCATGTCAGAGGCTACTTCCCTTGGTGGTGGATGTTCTGGTTCAACAACAGCCATTTGCAATAGTAGAGCTCGGTTCCCTACACAAGGAAAACCCACAAGTGGTTGCAATGTCGGCCCTTGCCGCGGTTGATTTCCATCTAGCAACACCCTTCTTCCATTCCTCCGAAATGTCAGTGTGTGGTTTGAGAAATCAAATGTTATGGGCCCCAAGCTTTGAAGCCATTGAGTCCCCAAAACAATGTCGGCACCTCGCAAGGCCAACGGATAAAGGTCCAATGTGAAAGTTTGGCCTTGCACCTTCAATTCCACACCTCCACAAATAAAAGTTGTGGGTTCCGACTTGAGCCCAATCTTCCTAAGGATCCTCTTGTCAATGAAGTTGTGGGTGGACCCGGTGCCAATCAAGATTCTCACTGTGGTTTTCTTGACTACCTCGTTCACCCGCAAGGTTTTTGGCGCAGCTGTCCCCGAATAGGCGTGGAGGGAGATTTCGGCTATCATGTCCTCCACGGGTTGCTCCTCAGCTTCTTCTCCTTGATGTCCAGCCACATCTGCACCTTCAGCTGCAAACTTGTCCTCCGCTTCCTCCAATCCATAGATTAGCATCACCGATCCGATCGGTTTAGCGCACCGATGCCCGGGTACAAACTTCTCATCACAACGGAAGCATAGGCCCTTGGCTCTTCTTTCTTCTACTTGGGCTGGTGTGAGTGCTCGTCCCGGACCTCTAGGTGCATACTTCACATCTTGGGATGGCTTCAAGGGTGCTCGAGGAGGTACCACTGTAGCAACAACCCTTGGTACTCCGATAGTATTTCCCGCCGCTATGTTTGGTTGAGCTTGATTGCGGCTTCCTTGGCTCATCCAACTCTGTTTCAAGTGTATCTTCATGGCCATATGTTTGTCTTCCATAAGCACCGCATCTTCGAAGGCCTCCTTTAAGGTTCTAGGCCTTAAAGCCCTCACATCGGCTTGTATGTCACCTCGCAGCCCGAAGATGAAGGTGCTGCGAAGTTGCTGATCCGTCCATGGTGGATGACATCGGCTACTAATCCTCTCAAATTCTTCTTGGTATGACCCAACCGTGGTCTTTTGCACCGTCTTTGAGAGGACAGCATCAAAGTCTTCATATCTCGATGCTCCAAATCGCCGTGTGATATCGGCGAAAAATTCAGCCCAAGTTTCGATAGCCTCAGTGGCATTGGCTGCTCGAAACCAATGAAGCGTCGCATCCTCAAGGTGGAAGCTCGCAAGCGTCACCTTGTACTCTTCCGTCGTTCCTTGGTATGCAAAGAATTGCTCCGCCCTATACAACCAATCGATTGGGTCGCCACCTTTGAACTTGGGGAATTCGAGACGCACGACTTGTCCACGGAAGCCATTGTCTCGTTTCGGATCATGTCCTTGTCTAACCGGGGGAGGATGCACCATGAAGGGTTGATGATCCCTCCTTCGGTTTTGATTAACTTGCCGTGGTTCTAGATCGTATTGACCCGCCCACGGATCTTGATCTCCAAGGCGGTCTCCATAGTGGTTCACCCGTCGGATGGGTTCACCTACAACTGGACCTGGTGTAACCATCCTTGCTTGCCTCTGCCCATAGGGTGGTGGTAGCAGCGGCTCTTGTGGTTGCAAAGGCTGAACCGGTGGTGGTGGGTTCAAGGGGGTGGACTCGCGTCGTGGGGTTGATGGTGCTTTCCCGTTCGCCGTTGCTTCCCTTGTCGCCCGTAGTTCCCGCATCATCTCCATCATCATCTGGTTGTTAATGGCCATTTGCTCTGAAAGAGACCCCAACACAGCTTGAACGCTAGGTTCTTCCGTATTCTGATTAGATCGGGCGGTTCCACGGGTGGAAGTCCCTGCAATCGTTTCTCCCTCCTCTATTGAGATAATCTCTTCTTCCTCATCTCGCCATGCAGCCATGGATCTGGTTGTCGTCATTGGAAGCGCTTGTCCGAGGAACAGTGGCTCTGATACCAGCTTGATACGATCATGCCTCTCGCAATGGAGCTCTGATACCAACTTGGTACGATCTCGCCTTTTAGTTGAAGGGTCGATCTCTTTCAATTCTTAATCTGGACTAGATCTGGCACGGAATTTTGAAATAAGATCTCGAAATATTCCGCCATCGGATCGACATGAGACTTTGATATGTTGTAGCTCTAGAAAAGAGCTTTCCAAAACATCTAGTTGCAGGCGAATCAGATGTGGGGATCTCGAGATATCGTCCGATCTGTGGACAAAGGTCAGATGGTCTGTTTTGGATCCGTGGATGGAGGCACGTGATCCTAGGTAATGGTGGTTGAAGGTGGACCAGCGTTAATGTGGTGGCACCGGTGAAAAGTGATGGTGGAAGGGTTGTGGTTGATGGAAGGATTAGGGCAAGTGTTGGATAGATTGGACGAAGGGGGAGAAGAGGGCCACCCCTAATGGACTAGGGTGATTAGACGGACGAGGGAGGTTAGAAGCGGCGTCGCCGGGGATTGAGAGAATGGGAGCGAAGAAGACGAAGGAGACAAGGCAAAACTCAATCTCAATAATCAATAATCAATTTGGTTGCCTACCACATCCTTTTATAGGCTAACCAACAACTCAAATTAACCCTAAAAACACAATTTTCGTCGACCGCGTTCGAACGCACCGAGTACGCTCTTCTGGATTTGCGAACGCGATGCAGGCGTTCGAACGTGCAATCGAACGCGCCTGTCGGTATTTGCAAACGCGATGCAGGCGTTCACAGTGCTTTCGAACGCACCGCGTTCGAATGCACAATACATTCTCTTCACCACGTTCACAACCCCGTTCACAAACCGCGTTCGAACTCACTCCACCCGCGTTCGAACGCGACTTACAGAAAACTTATTTTAATGGAAATTAAACACTAAAACATGAAATAAAAACACTCCTAAAGTGAATCCATGCTCGAGACGACGTCGGTGAAGTCCGAATCATATCATCGTTGCGTAGCGTATCTTTGATTCCAGATCTTATCCCGCGCTATAAGAGCTTATCAATTGGTATCATAGCTTATAATATAATTAGACTCAATTCTTTGAACCCAATCTTTCTCCGATCTGACCCGGTTCGCATCAGTGGGGTGTCTTGGGCTTGGGCTGGGTGTAGCCCAACTCGAGTTCTGGGTCAGGCTGGGTTCAACCCTGCCCATGTGCCAGGTCGGGCTAGGTCCAGCCTAGCTTGTGTTCTGGGGTGTGTGCATGTAGCCCAGGCCAAGTTTGTGGTGGGTGGGGCTACAAGTAGCCCATCCGAGCCCATGTGTATTTTTGGTTAAGGTGGGCTTTGGGCCAATTTTTGGTGGGTTTATTTTTGGCTTTGTGCTGGCCAAATAGAATAATTACCCTCTAATTACCTCTTTAAACTATTTAAGTCATTTTAATTATTTTTAGCACTGACAATCGTGAGCCTTAGTTAATTATAGATATTTTTAGCTGATAGCAGTGTCGCTACATTAATTATTTAATAAATTAATTTTAATGAATTAGATCGTGGTCTGAGAGTGTCGTTACAAATAACATGTTATAGGAACTAGCTCTAATTAGATATTTACATTTGCTGATTATAAATTTGGGTTAATTCAATTTTATCAAAGGAGTCGGTGGTCTCTAAGTATATCTGTATTAATTGCTACTATCAAAAAATTAATACAAATCAATGTAGGAAAATAATATTAAGCAAGTTGCATTATTTTACGAAGCTTATTAATTAAATGTTGTCACTACCAATCTTCTGTAAATTTGATAATAGCAATTTGAGCGATAGTTTGAGGAGAATATTTTTATTATGTTTAATAACGTGTCAGGCCTTGATATAGCTATGCCAGCTTTACCTGATTAATAAAGGTAGAAATTATGAGATGGACCTATCTAAGCCTATAGTGAACGTCGGTAAGATTATTTAACTAACTAGTGATCGGAATATTGTGCCTATGCTTTTTATTTACTTTCTTTATTGAGGTGGACTCTATACCCTACGAGGATGATCCCATGACATAGTTGCAGCTAGTATCAGGAAAGCGGTTCAGGCAAGTGAAACTTCTGTAATCTAGGAATTGTGTAGAGAATGAAATAACTTACTTTATGACATCGTCACATTCATAGCATGCATGTGCATACGATATTCTTACCTTTATCATTGCACGTCATGCATGGTAATTTTATTTTGTTGTTCGGTAAGATTTTACATATCATGATTTTTACGTATATTTATTAGGCATAAATGTGTGTTAGCATGCAAAATATGATAATGATGTGTGTTATATTACGCTTGTTGTGCTATATAATATTATGTCACTTGCACACGTGTACGACCATAAAGGGGGTGACTGCTGCATCTAGATAGTACCCAACACCTCCTCAACCAGGGTTAGGGGCGGAGGATACTATTATACTCATATATATGTATATATATATATATATATATATTAAGGCCCATGCCTGAGGTCTCAATCTATTGAACATAAACAATCAAGTACTCATTTCGTCGAGCGATGGACGATTTACTATCAATCAACGAGAGTCATACCCTTTAGGGTGTTTAAGATAGCGAGAGAAGGGTAGGATGACGTAAATGTTATGGTTGCTTTTGGTGAAGATGAGTTTCTATCTGATTTGATAATCTAGACAAAAATCAGCATGAAACTTGCAAAGGTAACTAGGATCGATCTAACCATTGAATTGATATGAGCTTTGGATATCTCTATTAGTTAGGAATCCAACGCAACTAAAATCATGACGATCAAACAAGTAGATCAAAAGTTACGTATAAAATAGTGACCAAAGGTCAAAAGATAGTACGATGGACGTGGAATACATGATTAGGGTTATGAAAAATGATTATAGTATAGTGGATAGATTAGTGCTTGGAACTAGATAAGGGGGAGAAGGGAGTTTCTAGGTATGGCTGGTTGCTAGAGAGAGGAGGGAGAAGCGACGAAGGATTAACCTTAGCCGTAGACAAGAACTTGGGTTGGATATAAGGGGGAGGATGAAGGAGGGAGAAGGTGGCTTAAGCCTAGATAAAAACTAATTTCAATATTCAATAATCAATAGAGGCTGCTTCTCCACATATAAAGAGCTATCTAAACATTCAAAAACCCTAACAAATTCTATTCACCTCCAAGTAACGGCATTGCATTGGTATATATCGGTTATTCATGTGAAAAAACCCTAGACACAAGTATGTATCTAAATACTAGGCAATGATATCACTCGTTCGCTTAAGTAAAAGTCCGTAGAAATATTAGGAACGAAAGCAGAGATGAACGCCAAGATTTTAACGTGGAAAAACCCAAACGGGAAAAAACCATGGATCCAAACTCGGATCAAAACCAATCACTAGAATAGTAGCAGTTACAAGACTGACTCACAAAACAACCTGTTGATCCAACCAACTTTGTTCCTCTAAGTCTTGCTCGCTAGAACCCATGATTCACTGCTTCTCGTCATTGAAGTTCAATCTCAGTAACCCTCGAGATTGATCTTTCATCTAGATAGCCCTTAAGATGAAAGATTAAGTTTTGTAGATGAGTGGAACCTTGATAGTTGAAGAACCGATGTAGCCTCAAGAAGTCTCCTTCAATAATGCTTATTCAACCACACTCAAGATAGGACATCACAATCCTTATATATGATCTCCAAGAAAGAGCCAAATCTAAGTCTTATCCGTACTCACGAAAGTCCAATTTTATCAAACTTCATTGGTGCGTTCGAACGCGACTCGGGTGCGTTCGAAGGGCATGACTTGAACTCAGGTGCGTTCGAATGGGCCCGAGTGCGTTCGAACGCGACAACTTGAATTCTTCAGGTTGCGTTCGAACGCGTTTGTGAACGCAGCTCTCGGTCTGTGTGAACGCAGTACCTGCGTTCGAATGCGTTTGTGAACGCGGCTCTCTGTCTGTGTGAACGCAGTACCCACGTTCGAACGCGTTTGTGAACGCGGCTCTCTGTGTGTGTGAACGCAGTACCCGCGTTCGAACGCGTTTGTGAACGCGGTGTGAATTCGACGGCTTTTCTCTAATAATCTTGCAATTCTTCAAACCAGAGATATTCTAGACTTGTGTAAAGCTCATATACATGAAAAAATACACTTAGAATATTTTGTACACAATTGCTAACAAATAAAAACCTAATAATCTCCCCCTTTGGCAATTTGTGACCTAGGTTACAGATATTACAAAGACTTCAAATACAGCAATCAACAAGACTAGAATATTTTGCACATCAATCCCTGCAAATAAACATATACCAATCCAAGATCAAGTGAAAATAACTTGGAATGAATAAACAATCCAAACACAAGTTATTAATGGAGCATAAGTTCAAAAGTACTTAAATAGACAAAGTTCACAATTTCTCCAAGCAAAGTTATAAGCAAGATTAGAAAGACAGAAAAACTCTAATAAACTCCCCCTATTACCATGCTCCCCCTACACACCTAGACACCTAGACACTCTCCCCCTTTTTGCCACAAATGCCAAAGACTAGGAACTCGGAGGAAACTGACGCTGAAGAATCGTCAACACAGAGTCAAGGACAGTCCCCTGACGAGCTTGCTCAGCTCATAAATCATTCACGGCCGAATGGAGATCCTGCACTTGAGTACTAAGCTGATTAAAACGGTCAGAGTACTGTGGTAACTCCCCCTCAGAGTGAGATGTGTCACCGTCAGAGCTATCATCAGAACTGTCGAGGTGCGATGAGCGACCAGCGGCGAAAGAGGACGGCTTGAGAGGAGACAACTGGTCGTGAGCTTGACTCCGCTTAAGTGTAATTCGATCCAACGGTTTGTGCGAAGTAAGGGAAGGTTCCGAAGCATCCACACGCACCCCACTCTGAGTGCACAAGTTTGTAATAAAGATGCCAAATGGTAACCCCTCACGAGGTGCTTCTTTTTGGGCAGCTGTGAGAATCGAGTCATAGATCACTGCAGCCAAATCAACAGAGACTCCAGTTAACATTGCATGAAGAAGGAATGCACGATCCAGACTAATACTGGAATGTCGAGTCTTGGGGGTGACGTTGTACAGACAAAACAGGTGAAGCATGCGAGCCACTGGTGTCAGCATCGCATGCGGCATCATGTTTCCCTTCCAACGTTCCCCTTTGATCAGTAAAGTGCTAGCATATTCATCGACATCAGGAAGTGGAGCAGACGTGGGGTACTAGAACTCACCATCAGGAAGACGAAGTTCAGCGCGAATAACATTTGCGTCCAAGTATACAAACACCCCATGAATAGTAGAATGAATACAACGTTCTAAAAACGTGGCATTGCAAAAAAATTCCCGAACAACTTCCACATAAGCAGTCCCGCTCATCCGACACACCAATAACCATCCTCGCTCAGTAAATATCTGTTCTATCCCCAAAGAAGAAAAATCAGAAATGACCACGGGTCGTTCACAGATAATAGGACGGGTCCCAAAATTATGTTTGTATCACCCGACAGTCGTTGAAGTAGAAAACTTTGGAGCCGAAGTAGGTGACGATGGCGGCCTAGGTTTCTTGGAAACTGCAGCTTTTCTAGGCATTCTTGAGAAAGAAACAAGATGCAAGATTCAATACATGCCCAAAGCAAACAAAAAGCTAGCAAGAAATAAAAAAAAATCCAAGAAACCATGAGGGCCCTAAATGAAATTCATCATCCACTTGAAAACGCTAAGATATCACGTTCAATCACACAAGAAACAGCAAGATAGTAACTTTAACGTGATTAAAACTCAAAAACGCACGAAATCAATCAAGATCAAGAGACTTAATTGAATAAAAAGTAGGAAAATTGATGGATGATCATACCTCGCAAAAGTGAATAAAAACTAAGAAATTCGGCCGAAAGATGCTAGATCCGGAGGAGAACGACCCTTTAAAAGGGTTTGTAGTGAGAAATTTGATGATTTGAGAGGGAGAAAATGAAGGGTTTCTAGGGTTTGGAAGATGGAAGATGAAAACCCTTGGGTTCGGACGCAATATATGAAAAATCCTCGAGTGCGTTCGAACGTGCCAGTCACCGCGTTCGAACTCAAAAATTTGCGTTAGAACGCCCCCTTTTTTTTAAATAAATAAAAAAATCTAAGAAAAAAAAATCAAAAAATCTTTTTGGAGATGCACCTCTAAACATTCAAAATAGATTCAAGACATATAATATGATAATCGAATGAAATAAGTCATACACAGATCAATCAAATCATCAAAAGCATATTATAATCAATTCTAATGCATCACTCAAAATTAAAGTAATCTTGATTGATCAAAACAATCTACATATGCAAGGTGAGCATAGATAACATGAAACATTCTTCTTAAATAAAATTTTCTATTTAAACAATAATACAACACAGTAGTCAAACTGACTTAGTATTTAAATTTGCACTTTTCGACTTATTCTCCATAATCGAATAGGAATTTTTCCTGTATTAGTTTTTTTTATATATAAACTATATAGGTGCAATGATGGCTTTCACACATGAGTAGGTAGCCCTTTTCTTGTAGTACATATCAAACAATGTGCAAGAAGATATTCACAAACATCAAAAAAAATTATTTAATTTGCAAGCAATGTACTGAGTCAAACTCGACTCTAAACAAGATGCCTTTCACACAAACTCATTGTAGCCCTTTTCATTGATCTTTTATGAACACATTTGTGATGACTAAGCATGAGGTCAAACTATGCAAATCAACGTCAATAGTGAGCTATTTAAAAAAAAAATTCATGATGTCATACTCACTCAAGAATATACACACGTTATGAGTGCATTAATTTCAGTATAATTATCATAGAAGTCGAGAGAGTGAGTAAATCAGAAATGATACAATATACTAGAAGATAAAAAAATTGACTATAATAAATCATAATCAAGAGAAAAATCATATTTATATGTCAAGAGTATATTAGTGAATCTAGGAGTGCATCAATTATTTTTTATATGACAAACTCTCGGCAAATCTGAAACTAAAACCAAAGAAAATTTCAGAGAAAAGAAAACCTAAAAAGAAACGAAAAGAAATAATAAAAATGAAACATGCAAACCAAAACACGCAAACCAAAACAAAAAGAAAATCAATCCAAAGCACAAATTCCTAAAGAAGTACGAAGATACTCAAATCTCTGTAAATCCAAAGGTTTGTAAATAGATCACCCAACTGTTTCTCCGTCTCAACATGTTCTAGTGCTATTATTTTATCTTCAACTAACTCGCGTATAAAATGATGTCGGATATCAATATGTTTTGTACGTGAGTGTTGAACAGGATTTTTCGATATATTAATAGCACTCATGTTGTCACAATAAAGCACCATAATATCTTGTTCAATGCCGTAATCTTTGACCATCTATTTTATCCATAGTAACTGAGAACAACAACTTCCCGCTGCAATGTACTTGGCCTTCGTAGTAGATAAAGATATCGAGTTTTATTTCTTACTGTGCCGAGCAACCAGATTGTTTCCAATATAAAAACATCCACCTGAGGTACTTTTTCTATCATCACATGAACCTGCCCAATCAGAATCCGTGTATCCAGATATGATAGCTCCCGAGTCATACGTAAATCAGATACCTAAGTCAACTGTGCCACCAACATATTTTATAATACGTTTCACAGCAAACAAATGTGTCTCCTTAGGTTCAGACTGAAACCTAGCACACACACCAACACCAATCATGCTCCTATACAGTGTCTGATCAACACTTTTTCCTGAAATATCCTTACCTAGTTTTGTAGTTGTACTCATAGGAGTTCTAGCATGTTTTGCATTTTCTAAACTGAATTTAGTCACAAGATCCTTAGCATACTTGGTTTGAGCGATAAATATCTCTCTTTCCAACTGAGTAATTTGAAGTCCCAAAAAGAACTTCAACTCACCCATCATGCTCATCTCAAAATGACTATGCATAAGATTTGCAAACTCCTTAACTAATGATCGACTCGTTGCCCCGAAGAAAATGTCATCCACATATATTTGTGCCACAACTAAACTCTTGTTTGACCGTCTAATGAACAATGTCTTGTCCATTCCCCCTCGAGTGAACCCCGCATCCACTAAAAAAGTGGTCGACTTCTCATACCAAGCTCTTGGAGCTTGTTTTAGCCCGTAGAGGGCCTTTTTCAGTTTAAACACATGGGAAGGAAATTTTTGATCTTCAAACCCTTTCGGTTGTTCCACATAAACATCTTCATTCAAAGTACCATTCAAGAAAACACTTTTCACATCCATTTGAAACAATTTAAATTTTAAGTGACAAGCAATAGCAAGTAGTATACGAATAGATTCTAATCTAGCAACAGGAGCAAATGTCTCATCAAAATCTATACCCTCAACCTGAGTATATCCCTGTGCTACGAGTCTAGCTTTATTTCAAACTATATTGCCATGTTCATCACTTTTATTCGTGTAAATCCATTTTGTTCCAATGACGTTGACATTCTTAGGTCTAGGAACTAAATACCAAACATCATTCCTAGAAAATTGCTCTAATTCCTCATGCATAACATTAACCCAAGAATCATCTAACAATGCTTCCTTCACATTTTTAGGTTCAAAAGAAGATGTATAACAAGTAAATGATATCTCACTTTGGATTTGTCGTCTTGTCTTAATTGGTTCATTTACATCTCCGATCACTTATGATAGTGGATGATCTGATTTCACTCTGGCAGATGGTTCCGGTACGTTGCAGTCATCTTTGTTCATTTCAACTTTGTCATCGTCCTGATTCTTAATTTCCAGATCAAGCTCATTTCCTATCTCTTCGTCATATTTATCACATGTACCGCTGTATTGACCGCCTCTTCCCAAAATCTTTGAGGAATCTTTTTAGCGTGAAGCATAACCCTAGCCATTTCCTGTACAACTCAGTTCTTTCTTTCCACAATCCCGTTCTGTTGTGGAGTTATAGGAGCTGAAAATTCATGTTGAATACCAAGAGAATCACAAAATATGGAAAAAATTTCATTTTCAAATTCTCTACCATGATCAGAACGAATCCTAACTAGGGTAATAGATTTTTCATTCTGCAATTTTAAGCATAGTGATTTAAAAACTTCAAAGGTTTCAGACTTCTCACGTAGAAAGGCAACCCAGGTATATCTGGAGTAATCATCGACCATTAAGAATATATAGCGTTTACCTCCAGGACTTTCCGTTTTTGTTGGACCCATCAAGTCCATGTGAACTAATTGGAGCACACGGTCGGTGGTAGCTGCATTTACCTTCTTGTGTGAAATCCTAGTTTGTTTTCCAATTTGACACGAACCGTACACTCTTTTTTACATTTCTTTCATCTTAGGTATTCCTCTTACCACTTATTGTTTGGACAGAGTAAATAATTCCTTGTGATTCACATGTCCATGACGTTGATGCCAAAGATCTGCAATGTCAAAAGAGGCACTGTTATATTTTAGTTTATGTGATGTTCCAACAATATAGCAATTATCAGATGTTGTAGATCCATAACATATAACATTACCACCATGATCTAGAATAGTACAATCATTTTTGGAGAATTTTACCTCATAATCTTCATCACAAAATTGACTAATACTCAGAAGATTTGCTTTCAAGCACTTAACATAAAGAACATTTTCAAGAATAGGAACCCCTGGAGAACTTACCTTTCCTTTACCTAACCTTAGATGAATTACCATCTCCGAATGTTACAACTCCCCCTTTATGTTTTTCAAGATTAGAAAATAATGACTTATCACCCGACATATGTCTTGAACAGCCACTGTCTAAATACCACAAATCAAAATTTAAAGCTTTCAAAGCTGTATGCACAACATAACATTTCAAATCACTTTTTTTGACCCATATGGCCTTTATTTTTATCCTATAAATAAAAGCAGTTCTAGGTTTTTGCAAAAATTTGCAATAAGGTCGAATATGCCCTAGAATGCCGCAATGATAGCATGTCGGAACAAACCATTTTCCACTCACCTTTTGTCGAGGAGTGTGACTAAAGTTTACCTTTGGTGCCGTTGACTATTCACCAGTTTGTAGATTCACCTTCAGTTTAGAAGCATTCATCTAGGATTGCTTTGTAAATGCGGTTAATGACTTCAAATATTCTTCCTTTTGTATACCTGCAGAAACGAAGACAGTTTTATTATTATTTGAATTACTAGTGTATCCAACACCATACCTATTTTTTCCAGAGATCTGAGCCTTTAGGATCTCGTCAAGTTTGTTCTTCCCTTTTAGAAATGTCACTTTCTTATTCGGTCGCTCTAGTTCAATTTCATCAGCCATCATTTTATTTTTTGCATTGTCAAGTTGTTCAGAAAGGTCTTTGACACGTTCAAGTTCCAATTTGTACTTCTCCTCAAATTGAATTCTTTCAAGTTCGATTACCTTGAGTCGTTGATGTAGTCTAAGATTGCTTTTCTTGAGTTTAAACGACTCCAGGTACAGGTCATTATATGTCTTTTGTATTTCAGATTCATCTTCTTCAGTTGGTAACATATCCTGATCATCTCTACTATCAGTATCAACAACGGAATCAATATTGAGTAGAGAAGAGACAAAAGCAACAAAGTTTTCTTCGTCTTTTCCAGAATCATCATCAGATTCATCTGAGTCATCCCAAGTAACTTTCATAGCCTTATCCTTCTTCTTAAGGCGATTAGGGCATTCTTGTGCTATGTGTTCAAAACGAGAACATTCAAAACATCGAACTTTATTCTTAGAATTCTTATTTTTCTATTTGACACCGTTGTTCTCACACCTGTGTTCGAACTCGCAGTATTCTTCTTTTTCACAAATGCTTTGTTTTTCTCAAGTTTTTCAGCATTCAACTTGTTTGGCTTCCGAAAGAATTTATTGAACTTTTTAACAAACATGGCCAACATCTCAACATCTAAATCACCTTCATCATCAGACTCCTCTATACTTTGTTCAACATAGCCAACTGGACTCAAATGTTTATAGATTTCCTACCAATTGTTCAAATTTCATAGAATCGATGTCCTTACTTTCCTCAATAGTTGTAACTTTCGCTTGAAACCTCTCTGGAAGAGACCTAAGGATCTTACAGACAATTTTATTTTCAGGAATTTTCTCTCCTAGGTTGAAACTGGAGTTGACTATATCACTCAGCTTTGCATAAAACTCATCAAATGTCTCATTCTCCTCCATACATATAGTTTCAAAACTAGTAGTCAACCTCTGAAGTTTAGAAAGTTTTACAGTCATAGTTCCTTCATGAGTAGTTTCTAAGATCATCCAAGCTTCTTTTGCTATCTCACAAGTAGAGATTCTTCTAAATTCTTCCGAGGAAACACAACTAAAAATTGCATTTATTGCCTTGCTATTCCATCCAACTTTTTCATAGTCTGACCTATCCCATGACTCTATCGGTTTATTAGCAAATTTATCATCCACCATGTACATTGGTGGACTCCAACCGTTCACAATGGCAAACCATACTCATTCATCTATAGACTTCAAGTAAGCTCTCATCCTAGCTTTCCAATATCCACAATTTGATCCATCTAGGATAGGAGGTCTAATAGATGATGGTCCATCTCTATGAAAATCCATGCCTATATGATCTCTCTCAAATGTGAGAGAACATGCTCTGATACCAATTGAAAAAATCCCTAGACACAAGTATGTATCTAAATACTAGGCAATAATATCACTCGTTTGCTTAAGGAAAAATCTGTAGAAATATTAGGAACGAAAGCAGAGATGAACGCCAAGATTTTAACGTGGAAAAACCCAAACAGGAAAAAACTACGGATCCAAACTTGGATCAAAACTAATCACTAGAATAGTATCAGTTACAAGACTGACTCACAAAATAACCCGTCGATCCAAACGACTTTGTTCTTCTCAGTCTTGCTCGCTAGAACCCACGATTCACTGCTTCGCGTGATTGAAGTCTGATACGATCACGCCTCTGGCTATGGAGCTCTGATACCAGCTTGATACGATCTCGCATTTTTGGTGAAGGGTCGATCTCTTCCGATTCTTGATCTGGACTAGATGTGGCATAGAACTTTGAAATAAGATCCCGAAATATTCCGCCGTCGGATCGATGTGAAATTTTGATATGGTGTAGGCCCGAAAAAGAACTTTCCAACAAATCAAGTTTCAGGCAAATCGGAGTTGGGGATCTCGAGATATCGTTCGTTTAGTGGACGAACATCAGGATGCTCTATTTTGGATCCGTGGATGGAGGCACGAGATCCTAGGTAATGGTGGATGGTGGAGGACCGGCGTTAATGTGGTGGCACCGGTGAAAAGTGATGGTGGAAGGGTTGTGGTTGATGGAAGGATTAGGGCAAGTGTTGGATAGATTGGACGAAGGGGGAGAAGAGGGTCACCCCTAAGGGACTAGGGTGATTAGCCGGACGAGGGAGGATAGAAGCGGCGTCGCCGGGGATTGAGAGAACGGGAGCGAAGAAGACGAAGGAGGCAAGGCAAAACTCAATCTCAATAATTAATAATCAATTGGGTTGCGTACCACATCCTTTTATAGGCTAACCAACAACTCAAATTAACCCTAAAAACACAATTTTCGTCGACCGCGTTCGAACTCGCCCGACCGCGTTCGAACGCCTCGAGTTCGCTCTTCTGGATTTGCGAACGCGATGCAGGCGTTCGAACCCGCGATCGAACGCGCCTGTCGGTATTTGCGAACGCGATGCAGGCATTCACAGTGCGTTCGAACGCACAGTACATTCTCTTCACCACGTTCACAACCCCGTTCACAAACCGCGTTCGAACTCACTCCACCCGCGTTCGAACGCGACTTACAGAAAACTTATTTTAATGGAAATTAAACACTAAAACATGAAATAAAAACACTCCTAAAGTGAATCCATGCTCGAGACGACGTCGGTGAAGTCCGAATCGTATCAAAGTCCAACCTCAGTAACCCTCGAGGTTAATTTTTCGTCTTAAGGGCTATCTAGACGAAAGATCAATCTCAAGGGTTACTGATGTTGGACTTCAATCACGAGAAGCAGTGAATCATGGGTTCTAGCGAGCAAGATTGAGAAGAACAAAGTCGTTTGGATCGACGGGTTGTTTTGTGAGTCACTCTTGTAACTGCTACTATTCTAGTGATTGGTTTTGATCCGAGTTTGGATCCATGGTTTTTTCCCGTTTAGGTTTTTCCACGTTAAAATCTTGGCGTTCATCTTTGCTTTTGTTCCTAATATTTCTACGGACTTTTACTTAAGCGAACGAGTAATATCATTGCCTAGTATTTAGATACATGTGTCTAGGGGTTTTTTTCATCGTGGTTGTGGTTTTATCGGATGGGCTGATTTTTGTAGGAGGATTACACGTAGATTTGGGACAGCGGCATATGAAGATTTTTCTACCACATTATGCAAAATGGTTCATAGGACAACCGTATTGGAGTACCAAACTGAGTTTGAAAGAGTTAGTAGTCGTTGGGAGCCACCTTGGCCCGAACCAATATTAATGAACACATTTATTTCAGGGCTGCAGGATGAGATTCAGGTAGATGTTCGTGCTCTTTATCCTACTACTCTAGAGGAGACCTTTGAGAAGGCCGTGAGGATAGAGCAAAAACATAAGGCTCTAAAGATGGCAGTGAAAACTAATTGGGGCAACCAAAACAGGCAGTTTGCACCTAGAACACGGCTGGAAATTCTGTGGTTTCAAAAATAGCGACTACGAGTACTAGACCACGACCACCTTTGAGACCTTCTTCCAATGTTAGAGGACGCACAAGACCCCCATTTGAACTCTCACACCTGCCCAGGTGGAGGAGCGAAGAGCGAATAGTCTTTGCTTTCGATGTGATGAGCATTTCACTCCCAGTCATCGGTGTTCTAAACCGATCGGGAGTGTGATGCTTATCGACGGTCTTGAGGAGAATGATAAGATTGTTGATAATGGAGAGTGTCCAGAGGAGGTCCATGAGGAGACCGTTTTGGAGGGCGTGGAGGAAGAGATCCAAGCTAAAATATCGATGCATGCATATTTGGGTACTTCCGCGCCGAGGATGTTACAAGTAGATGGACTCGTTAGAAAGAATTGTGTGCACATCCTCATTGATTTGGGGATTACACACAACTTAGTGAGGAGATTGGGTTTGGATGCCGAGTCGACCACGGGATTTGACGTTGCTATAAGAGACGGCACGAAGCTTAGGTCGGAGAGCTTGTGTCACCAGGTCGGTATACGTGTGGAAGGACATGATATCATTGTAGACTTGTATCCATTGGCGCTGCGAGGAGCAAACATTATCCTTGGTGCCCAGTGGTTACAGAGTTTGGGACTCGTCATATTTGGTTTCCGGAGCATGTGGATGAAATTTAAATAAAGAAACAAAGATGTGCGTCTTGATAGTGTTCGGTCATCGCCGATTCTTGCGATGCAGCCTGTGGTAGGGCTGCCTTGTGCGTATGATTTGGCCTATCTTCTTCAGTTAGGACCAGTAGGAAATGCGCCTCAAACGAGTTTAGGTACTACCATTGAATTGTCTAATTTATTAAATAACTTTTCTGGACTATTTGAGGAGCCATAGGAGTTGCCACCGAGGAGAGCGGCGGACCATCGCATAGAGATTGTACCCAGGGCTGCACTGACGAATGTGAGGCCATATCGGTATCCACATGTGTAAAAAGAAGTTATCTTAAAGATGGTAGCCGAGATGTTGGAGCAATGTCTCATTCAACCAAGTCATAGCTCATACTCATCCCCCATGCTATTGGTGCGAAAAAAGGACGGAACATGATATTTTTGTGTCGACTATCGGACAATAAATGCTATTACCGTCAAGGACCGGTATCCTATTCTCATTTTCGAGGAGTTTCTGGATGAGTTTCAGGGGTGACTATATTTAGTAAGCTTGATTTGAGGGCCGGGTATCATCAAATTAGAGTTTACCCGGTGAATGTGCACAAAACTGCATATCGGACTCCAGACAGGCATTACGAGTTCCGAGTGATCCCTTTTGGTCTCACCAACGCTCTTGCTACCTTTCAAGGCCTCATGAATGATATATTTCGGCTTCTCTTGAGAAGGTATGTCTTGATATTTTTTGACGACATTTTGGTGTATAGTAGGACTGAATTGAAGCATTGGCGGCATTTGGAATATGTGCTGTATTGAAGCAAAACTAATTGAAGATCAAAAAGTCCAAGTGCCTATGGGGAGTACCACAATGGGAGTATTTAGGCCACATCATTTCAGCGGATGGTGTAGCGGCTGATCCTCACAAGGTTGCATGTATGACCTTTTGGCCTATTCCTACTACTACCACCGGATTGAGAGGAGGATTTTTGGGGCCGACCGGATATTATCGTCGATTCATCGCCAGATATGGCAAGTATGCACATTTTTCGACATTGTCACATCCGTTTTCAGCCAAGTCGATGGCTGAATTTATTGTTAGAGATGTTGCTCGGTTACATGGCATGCCATGCACGATTGTCTCGGATCGTGATCGTGTATTTATGAGCGACTTTTGGACAGAGTTTTTCAGATTGCAAGGAATTCGACTGAACTTCAGTTCAGCCTACCATCCATAGATGGACAGCCAAACCGAAATGGTCAATCGAGGCATTGAGCAGTACTTGAGATGCTTTGTTGTAGAGATGCCGAGACAATGGTTGGGGTTCTTACCTTGGGTGGAGAGGTCCTACAACACCGCCTACCATGGCATGACTCCATTTGAGGTGGTGTATGGACGCACGGCTTCGACATTACGCGCTTATAATCTAGTGGCATCTGCAAATCGGATGGAGGTGGACTTAGCGTTGATGGATAGAGACGCCAAATTGAGGAGATTGCGTGCTAATCTTAAACTTTCTCAGAACCGCATGAAGCAAGTTTATGATCGTAGCCATAGGGAGCAGGAGTTTGACATCGGTAGTTGGGTGTTTGTGAGGGTGCAGCCGTATCGATAGGTGACCTTACGTCCGATGCGTAACCAAAAGATAACACATCGCTGCTTTGATCCGTTTCGGGGGTTGGAGCATATTGGTCCGGTTGTATATCGTTTGGAGCTGCCGAAGGGGTCGAGAGTGCATTCTGTCTTTCATGTGTTATTGTTGAGAGAGCGCATTGGAGATCATGAGACTGTTGGCTCTATTCTACCGGAGCTATTAGAGGAGATAGAGATCGTAGAGCTAGTTCGAGTACTTGCTAGACACCGACGATGACATGAGAGCGGCTTGGCAAGCCATCTAATGAGGCAACATGGGAGTTGAAGACTAATATCTTGGAGCGTTTGATACTATCTCCCCTTAGGCTAAGATTCGATCTCTTCCAATTTCCTGATCTATATTAGATTTGGCACGGAACTTTGAAATAAGATCCCGAAATATACCACCGTCGGATCGATGTGAAATTTTTTTATGTTGTAGCCTCAGAAAAGATCGGTCCAAAAAATCTAGTTTCAGGTGAATCGGATGTGGGGATCTCAAGATATCGTCCGATTAATGGACAAAGGTCAGGGTGGTCTGTTTTGGATCCGTGGATGGCGCCACGTGATCCTAGGTGATGGTGGTTGAAGGTGGATCGGCGTTAATGGGGTGGCACCGGTGAAAAGTGGTGGTAGAAGGGTTATGGTTGATGGAAGGGTTAGGGGAAGTGTTAGATAGATTGGAAGAAGGGGGAGGAGAGGGCCACCCCTAAGGGAATAGGGTGATTGGCCGGTCGAGAGAGGTTAGAAGCGGCATCGCCGGGGATTGAGAGAACGGGAACGAAGAAGACAAGGGAGGCAAGGCAAAACTCAATTCTCAATAATCAATAATGACTTTGGTTGCCATCCACATCCATTTAACCAACAACTCAAAATTAACCCTAACAATATAATTTTTGCCGACCGCGTTCGAACTCACCCGACCGTGTTTGAACGCACCGAGTTTGCTCCTCTCTGGATTTGCAAACGCGATGCAGGCGTTCGAACGCGCGATCGAACGTGCCTGTTTCTCACTTCTTTGGATTTGCGAATGCGATGCAGGCATTCACAGTGCGTTCAAACGGGGCGTTTGAACGCACAATGCACACTCTTCACCCACGTTCACAACCCTGTTCACAACCGCGTTCGAACTCACTCCACCCGAGTTCAAATGTGACTTACAAAAAACTTATTTTCATAGAAATGAAACACTAAAACATGAAACAAAGACACTCCTAAAGTGACTCTATCCTTGAGACGACATCGGTGAAGTTCGAATCGTATCAATCCACCACGCTTCCGCAACCTTGTCCTCAAGGTTTGTAATTTGAGAAGCGATCTTTGAACTCCGACTCAAGCTCCTCCATGGTATGATCTTCTGCATTGGTTTCCCACATATCTGAAGATATAGGAAATGTTGGTGATGAAAAAGAGGCAAGCTCACTTGTGTCCGGTTGGCGCGAAAGAGCATCTGCCACTCGATTCTCAATCCTATTTTTGTAGACTAATTCGTAGTCATACCCAAGGAGTTTCGTGACCCACCGTTGTTGGGCTAGGGTGTGCACACGTTGCTCCATAAAGTAGGGTAAGCTACGCTGGTCCGTGTGGATAGTAACCATTGGCCAATCATCTAGCAACTCCTCGATCACCGGTATTGGATACCGGTCCTTGGCAGTAATTGTATTCAAGGCTCGGTAGTCGACGCAAAACCACCAACTCCCGTCTTTCTTCCGAACTAGCAGCACCGGCAACGAGTAGGCACTTCTACTTGGTTGAATAATCTCTTGCTTGAGCATTTCCACCACCAATTTACTGATCTCTTCCTTCTGGACATGCGGGTATCGATAGGGTCGAACATTTGCTGGTTTAGCACTGGAATGATCCTGTATGCGATGGTCGTGCCGACGGGTTGGCGGCAATCCTCGAAGAGATCCTGGAACTCCTGCAATAATTCTTGCATGTCAGGGGCAATTTTCCTTGGTGGTGGATTTTCTGGTTCAGCGACAACCATTTGCAATAGTAGAGCTCGATCCCCTGCACAAGGAAAGCCCACAAGTGGTTGCAATGTCGGCCCTTGCCGCGGTTGATTTCTATCCAGCAGCACCCTTCGTCCATTCCTCCGAAATGTCAATGTGAGGTTTGAGAAATCAAATGTTACGAGCCCCAAGCTTTGAAGCCATTGAGTCTCCAAAATAATGTCGGCACCTCGCAAGGCGAACGGATAAAGGTCCAATGTGAAAGTTTGGCCTTGCACCTTCAATTCCACACCTCCATAAATAAAATCTGCTCTCAATGTGGTGCCATCTCCAATCGTCACATCGAACCCTTCCGTGGGTTCCGACTAAAGCCAATTTTTACTAAGGAGCCTCTTATTAATGAAGTTGTGGGTGGGCTCGATGTCAATCAAGATTCTCACTGTGGTTTTCTTGAATACACCGTTCACCCGCAAGTTCTTAGGCTCCGCTGTCCCCAAGTAGGCATGGAGGGAGATTTCGGCTATCATGTCCTCCACGGGTTGCTACTCAGCTTCTTCTCCTTGATGTCTAGCCACACCTGCACTTTCAGCTGCAAACTCATCCTCAGCTTCCTCCAATCCATCGATTAGCATCATCGATCCCATCGGTTTAGCGCAGCGATGCCCGGGTACAAACTTCTCATCACAACAGAAGCATAGGCCCTTGGCACTTCGTTCCTCCACTTGGGCAGGTATGAGTGCTCGTCCCGGACCTCTAGGTGTGTACTTCACATCTTGGGATGGTTTCAATGGTGATCAAAGAGGTACCACTGTAGCAGCAACTCTTGGTACTTCGGTGATGTTTCCTGCCGCTATGGTTGGTTGAGATTGATTGCGGCTTTCTTGGCTCGTCCAACTATGTTTTTGAGGTGTATCTTCATAGCCCTATGTTTGTCTTCCATAAGCACCGCACCTTTGAAGGCCTCCTTTAAGGTTCTAGGCCTTAAAGCCCTCACATCGGCTTGTATGTCACCCCACAGCCCGGAGATGAAGGTGTTGTGAAGTTGTTGATCCGTCTATGGTGGATGACATCGGCTACTAATCCTCTCAAATTCTTCTTGGTATGCCCCAACCGTAGTCTTCTGCACCGTCTTTGAGAGGAGAGCATCAAAGTCTTCATACCCCGACGCTCCAAATCGTCGTGTGATATCAGCACAAAATTCAGCCCACGTTTTGATAGCCTCAATGGCATTGGCTGCTTGAAACCAATAAAGCACCGCATCCTCAAGGTGGAAGCTCGCAAGCGTCACCTTGTATTCTTCCACCGTACCTTGGTATGCAAAGAATTGCTCCGCCCTATACAACCAATCGATCGAATCGCCACCTTTGAACTTAGGCAATTCAAGATGCACGACTTTTCCGCAGATGTCGTTGTCTCGTTCCGGATCATATCCAAGTCCTTGTCTAATCGGGGGAGGATGGACCATGAAGGGTTGATGATCCCTCCTTCGGTTTTGATTAACTCGTTGTGGTTCTGGATCGTATTGACCCGCCCACGGATCTTGATTTCTAAGGTGGTCTCCATAGTGGTTCGCTCGTTAGATGGGTTCACCTGCAACTGGACCTAGTGTAACCATCCTTGCTTGCCTCTGCACATAGGGTGGTGGTAGCAGCGGCTCTTGTGGTTGCAAAGGCTGAACCAGTGGCAGTGGGTTCGAGGGGGTTGACTCGCATCGTGGGGTCGATGGTGCATTCCCGTTCGCCATTGCTTCCCTTATTGCCCGTAGTTCCCGCATCATCTCCATCATCATCTGGTTGTTGATGATCATTTGCTTGAAAAGAGACCCCCAATACGGCTTGAACGCTAGGTTCTTTTGTATTCCGATTAGATCGGGCGATTCCGCGGGTAGAAGTCCTCGCAATCATTTCCCCCTCTTCTATTCGGAGAATCTCTTCTTCATCATCTCACCATGCATCCATGGCTCTGGTGGTCGTCATAGGAAGCGCTTGTCTGAAGAACGGTGGCTCTGATACCAATCTTGATACGATCTCCCCTTAGGCTAAGGTTTGATCTCTTCCAATTTCCTGATCTGAACTAGATCTAGCACGGAACTTTGAAATAAGATCTCGAAATATACCGTTGTCGGATCGATGTGAAATTTTGATATATTGTAGCCCCAGAAAAGAGTTGTCCAACAAATCTAGTTTCAGGCAAATCAGATATGGGGATCTATGCTTGAGACGACATCGGTGAAGTCCGAGTTGTATCAGCGTTTCCCCGACTTTTCACCTTGAGAGCAAGGTGGGGAAAGTGTGGTGGGCTGATAAACTTAGTTAGGATCTTTCCTTATTGCATTAGGAGTTTATTTTCACTAAAATAAAATTTATGTAAGTCGCGTTCGAACGCAGGAGGGATCGAGTTCGAACGCCCTTGCGAATGCCTACATTAGGTTTGCAAATACAGAGAACACATATTGTGCGTTCGAACGTGGTCGGGAGAGTTCGAACGCCCACTTTTGAACGTCTGCATCGCATTCGCACATAGAGAGAATATTTTTTGTGCGTTCAAACGCGATCCGGCGTGTTCGAACGCGATCGATTGAAATCCTTTAGAATTAGGGTTTCATATTATTTTAGGACTTGTTGGCTAACCTCTATAAATATGTGGATAGAAGCCAACTTCATTATGAAATTGGATTATTGATTTGTTACCTCCCATCTTCTCTCTAGACTTCTCCCTCCTCCATCTTCACCATCCTTCCACCTCTACCGTTGGCAAGGTTTCTCCTAACTTCTAATCTCCCTCAACTATCGAGTCACCCCCTTTGGGATCATGACCACTTCGTTCCCTTCGTCTATATCCCTTAATCACATCCACCATCCATCTTCATCTTCATACTCATCCATAACCCTAATATTCACTCCACCCGTCACCACCACAATCACCCACGTTATTCCTTTTTTTCATTCTTCCTATAGTTTGAATCTGCAAATGGCGTAAATACAAAAATTATATATTAGGAAATTAGGGATCTAACTCAATTAGTTTCGTAATTTTTTAATTATAGAAGAATATCTAACGAATATTTTCTCATGGTTGCGCGGACTGATTCTTATAATACATTCAGATTTTGAAAGATTAGTTGCGTAGCTTATATTTAGTTTTAGATCTTATCAATTTGGTATCAGAGCCTATTAATTTGGTATCAGAGCTTATCAAGTGGTATCAAAGCCTATCAATTTAGTATCAAAGCCTATCAATTTAGTATCAGAGATTAACAGTGGATTGGTCTAGTTATTTTGAGTATAGTCTAATTATTTGAGCTTTAAGGGCAACTAACCTAAGCTTGGGTAACCACTATATGAAATGTGGTGAGCACTTAATTCCCTCTCTCTCTCTCTCTCTCTCTCTCTCTCTCTCTCTCTCTCTCTCTCTCTCTCTCTCTCTCTCTCTCTCTCTCTCTCTCTCTCTCATTTTAAGCCCTCTTCACAGCTGGCGGCACTCTTATCGAGGCCACCAACTAAAATCCTTTCCCCTCAATCACTTTAGTTATCTCCCCTCCTCCGCTCACATCGCTCACATCAGCTCCCATTACTTCCCCTCCTCTCAACCGTAGCACCTTCTTCAACCACTGCCCTCCGAGCTAATCGCAACTCCCCCCACATTATCCATTCTCCTCCACCGCAGCAATCGAGCTCACCATTTCTCCTCCACCGCAGCTCAAGACACTCCACTGAATCAAGCTCACCATTTCTCCTCCACCGTAGCTCACGAAAGTGGTATCAGAGCAAGTCCATCCTCGACCATGACCACCATGTGAGCTACGGCAAGTAGAAGGGATGCTATCGAGGCACCGACGAAAGGAGAACCCCTGACCACCACCAACACTGCTGGTCCAATAGAGGTCGAAGCATTCTCAAGTACACTGAGCACACCGTTGGTAGGAGGAGTTCTGCAACAGGAATCTCTCGCAATCCTTCTTCTCCAAAGGCTGCTTGATCTGTAAGAAAAATCTCAAGAAGAGATGAGAAGCTTGAGGGCGGACCTAAGGTCCTTGGTGCTCAACAGCTAGCTACAGGACAAACGTCGGCCGCCGGAACCATCGCTGCTGTCTCCACCCTCAACAAGTCCTCTCCTCCCCCACCCACCTAGTACGAGAGTCCAACACCTTGGCGCCCACAGCTTGGAGGAGGGTGAGTTGAGCTGGGGAGCCAGCAGACCGCCAGACTTGCAGTTGTCATCGTTTAGCCCGGGTGGCTTCTCGCCAAAGCTGACACCAGCATGGGTAGTAGCAAGCTACGGTGAGCCGCTTCTACTGCGGCCCCCCAGCCCAAGACTGCCCATGGCAAGGGAAAGTGTTGGGCCTACCCATGGCCCCCCTCGTGAGCGAGCGCCCACGACAGAGCTAGCCATCGGTCCACGTCAGCCCACTTTCACTTGGATTGCCGCTGTGAGGCCGAAGGACCCTCCACTACCTCCACCAAATCCTAGGATTCCTCCATAAGCTACCTATGGACCAGATGGAGAAGGAATGGGCTATAGACATTGCTGGAAGGAACAAAGGAAGGACATCGTGGTTGCAGCCCCTTGGTTGAACCAAGAGGACCTCGAGTTGCATCGTGATAGGGATGATCGGAGGCGGCATGATACGAGGATGTAGATTCTTCATCTGTCTATAACTAGACTAGAAATGGCGTGTGACCCCAACTACTACAGTGTAATACATGGGCACACTACACAGCTAAGGTTCCAAGGAGGTAACTCCTTAGATTGGATTTTTGAGTACTAGGGCACAGTGGAGGGTGTCAAGGTGTTATTGACGACCTTCTATTTAGAGGAGCTGTCCTACATTGGTGCCAATTGGTGAGCACCCACCAATTGTTCGGGTTATGGACCGAGTTCATTGAGAGACTCTCGAGGGGGTTTAAGACCTCTAGCTTCGAGGACAATCATGCTACACTCTCAAAGGTAGTTCAACGAACATTTGCGGTCGCATACCAGGAGGAGTTTGAGCGCATGAGTAGCCCGTGCTGACCTCTTTGGCCACGACAGTTGTTGATTAGTACATTCATCTCAAGGCTACACGAGGAGGTCAAGGCCATATCCTTTCATTATGGCTTTGAACCTTGAGCGAAGCCTTGAAGGATGCCACTCCGATGGAATAGAAGAACACAACCTTGAGGAGTGCTTTGAGGACTTTATGGACTAGCTGGGACAGTAGGATTACCCCACGTAATCTAGTTTTGGCTAGTGGGTCGATAGCTACTTCAAGGGCTATTTCTCCCCCCTTTAGCATGAGGACAACATCTAGATTAGCCGCGAGTCTTGGAGGAGGAGGTGCATGCCTCATAGTTCACACTCTCATGCCTGCTCAAGTGGAGGACCGACAGGTTAAGGGGTTGTGTTTCCGATGTGATGAAAGGTTCACTCCATGCCACCGTTGCTCCAGAGCCATCGAGAGTGTGATGATGCTAATCGACGGCCACGATGATGGAGGCAAGGAGGTCATGGAGAATGATGTGGCCATCGAGGATATGGTAGAGGCCATGGATAAGGACCTCGACGAGGATGTGCCCGCTGAGATCTCCATACATGCTTACTCTGGGATGAACACCTCAAAGACCTTACTAGTGGACGGGGTGGTCAAGAAGCACAATGTACACATACTCATCGACACCAGGAGTACATATAACTTCTTAGACGAGCGGTTGATGAGTTGGATTAGGTTAGAATCTTAACCTACCATCGGCTTTGAGGTGACTATTCGTGTCAACATGAAGCTTTGAATGGAGAGCATATGTCGTGGGGTCTCCTTGAGGGTGTAGGGCCACAACTTTATAGTGGACTTGTACCTATTGGCACTCCGCCGGGCAGACATGGTCTTAGGCACCTGGTGGCTCTAGAGCTTTGGCCCTATCACGTTCAATTTCTCACACATGTAGCCCTTGATTGGTGTACTAAGCACCAAAGAGCTCTCCTACTTCCTATAGTTGGCATCAACTGTACCTGAGCTCACTGATTTGGTTCAATTATTGACTAGTTTTTCTGGACTATTTGAGGCCCCAAAAAGGCTACCCATGCTAGGTATGCCTACCACTAGATTGAGATTGTGCCTGAGGTCGAATCGGCCAATGTTTGGCCCTACCAATACCCACATGTGTAGAAAAAGGAGATCTTGTGGCTGGCTATCGAGATGCTAGAGCAAGGCATCATCCAGTTGTGTCGGAACACGTATTCTTCACCAATCCTACTAGTGAGGAAGAAGGACGGAAAGAAGTGCAATTTCTGTGGACTACGGTGAGGTGAACGCCATCACCATTAAGGACCGGTACCCTATACCAGTTATTGAGAAGCTATTGGATGAGCTGATAGGGGCATCCTACTTCAGCAAGCTCGATCTTTGTGCAAGGTACCATTAGATCTAAGTTCAAGTGGAGGATGTTCAAAAGATAGCATTTCAAACTCATGACGGACATTACGAGTTTCGAGTCATGTTGTTCGAGGTGACAAACATACCAGCAACGTTCTAGGGCTTAATGAACGACATATTTCGATCACTCCTTCGACGATATGTGTTAGTGTTCTTTGATGACATTCTTGTATATATTAGGACCTAGTCAAACCACATGGAGCACTTGCGAGTCGTGCTAAACTTGTTAGCTGAGCATTCCATGAAGGTGAAGCATAACAAGTGCCTATGGGGAGAGCGCTCGGTGGAGTACCTCAGCCACATCATTTCAGTCTAGGAGGTGGCAGCTAACCGGGGAAAGGTTGCGACCGAGTATCATTTGAGAGATACGTGGCTTTCTTGGCTTGACGGGCTATACTATTGTCAGTTCGTGGCAAAATATGGCAAGATAACAACCCCGCTCACATCATTGCTAAGAAAGAACGCCTTTGAGTGGACTGACAAGGCGACCTGGGCCTTCAAAGAGCTGAACGCTGCCATGACCACCTACCCTATGCTAGCATTGCCGAATTTCACACAACAATTTGTGGTTGAGTGTGATTCCTCTGGGGTGGAGATAGGCGCCGCCCTTATGCAAAAGGGGAGGCGTATAGCTTATCTCAGCAAGGGCTTATCTTGGAGATGACAGCATATGTCCACTTACAAGCAAACAAATCAGCGGAGCCTTCCCTATTTCATGAGTTAGCATATACATACTCTAGCACAGTAGAGAAGGGTCACTAAACTATTGGAGTATGATTACGAGCCGCAGTACAAGAAAAGGGCACAGAATAAGGCAGAGCCTGCACCAGCGGAGTTGACACCCATATGGATGCCGAGTTTTCCAATTCTTGACCGACCTCCAGAAAGTAGGTATAGCTGACCCTGAGATGTTGAGGTTGATGTAAGAGTTGGCAAACGACCAAGAGAGTCACCCCGAGCTCGAGAGCCGCGACGAACTACCGTTGGACAAAGGGTGCGTCTAGGTGCGTGCGGACAATCGCGCTCGACTCATGAACTACTTCCATTCCATTCTAGAGGCTGGGCATGAGGGCACATTGAGGACCTACAAACGACTTTAGCAAAGTTGTATGTGAGCCGGGATGAAGAAGGCAGTGATAGAGTACGTGAGAGCGTGCAAGGTGTGCCAACGGGTAAAGGCTAACTCCCTCAGACCGGCAGTATTACTATAGCCTTTGTCAATTCCAAAGTGGATTTTGGAGGACATCTCCATTGATTTCATTTAGGGGCTACCAGTAGTGTGGGGATACTTTGTCATATTTGTGGTGGTAGACAGGCTGAGCAAATATGCCTCCTTCTCAGTCTTAACTCACCCATTTTCAGCAAAGGCCATAGTGGAGATGTTTGTACACGATGTCTGCAAGCTGCATGGCATGCCACATTCCGTAGTCTCAGATAGAGATTTGGTCTTCATTAGCAACTTTTGGATGGAGTACTTCACGCTGGGGGACCCAATTAGACCTTGGTTCGGCCTATCACTCACAGACTAATGGCCAAACTGAGGTGGTGAACCGACGCATCGAGTAGTAGCTTCGTTGCTTTTTAGGAGAGCACCCCAGGAGGTGGCTCGATTACCTACTAGCATCTTTAGCATGGATGGAGACGAATTTCGAGCTAACAGATAGAGATGCTGTCTTGAGGAGGCTGAGGACCCACATGGCAGAGGCGCAAAACCAAATGAAGCAGATCTACAATCGCAAGCATCATGAGTAGGAGTTCGCGATTGATAATCTAATGTTTATGTGTGTATAGCCATATCGGAAGATGACTTTGAGACCGGTATGCAACCAAAAACTAGCGCATCGATACTTTGGGTTGGAACGCTTGAGCGACTGGTCCGATGTTATAAAGATTGGCGTTGCTAAAGGGATATCGCGTCCTTCCAGTTCTCTTGGTTTTCGTCATGAAGGCTTAGAGTCAGGGTGGACCAGATCGTAGACATGGACATACTAACCCGCTGGAGGAGACACATCTAGTAGAGCTAGTGAGGATCCTGGCCAGGAGGCGGCAATGTAGAGATGGGAGACTGCAAACGGAGGTTCTAGTGGAGTGGTTGGGTTGACACTCCGGTGATGCTACATGGGAGCTTAAGTCTAAGATAGCTGAGCGTTTTTCTGACTTCACACCTTGAGGACAAGGTAGTAGAAGCCTGGTGGATTGTTGTGAACCAGCTTAGATTTGGTTGGTCTAGTCGAGTCATTATTTACTTGCTGGCGTTGGTCTAGTTGGTTGAGTCTAGTCATTTCAGTCTTACTTGGAGGGCAAAGTAACCTAATCTTGGCTAACCACTATATGAGATATGGTGAGAACCCAAGGGGGAATGAATGAAAATTACCCTAATTCTCTCCTCTCTCTCTCTCTCCCTCTCCCTCCCTCACGCTAAGCCCTCTTCACAGCTAGTGGTGCTCTTACCGAGGCCACTAGCTAAAATCTTTTCCCTTTAATCACTTTAGCTATCTCTTTTTCTCCCTCACCTCAGCTCCCATTACTTCCCCTCCTCTCAACTGCAATAGCCCCTTCTTCAACCATAGCCCACCGTGCTAATCGCAGCCCCCACATTAACCATTCTCCTCCACCGTAGCAACCGAGCTCACCACTTCTCCCCTATCGCAGCTCATGACACTCCACTGAACTGAGCTCACCATTTCTCCTCCACCAGAACTCACGGCACAAATATCCCCATCCCACTTTCTGTGAGGGATTCTATCGAGTCTACCTTGACTGTACAAACTTTATGTTTATGCTTGAATAAATATTTTGTCATTATATCCGACACATTCCCATTGGTATGGATTTTCTCAAGAAATAACAACTATTCCTCCGGGACGTCTAGTATTCAGTGATACCTCATTAAATGACACTTTGATTGTCACAAAATAGTACATATATTATATTTTAAGCCAAATTCCTGAATAACTCTTTTCATATACAGTACCTCCTTATACGTTTCTATCACTATACTATATTTAACTTTTGTAGTAGATAAAACAACACACTTTTGCATCTGCTAAGAAACAGCCCCTTGACAAAAGTCGCCATGTAGTTGATGTAGATTTTCTAGTATCCACATCACCAATTGTATGTGCATCTGTGAAATTGTCTAACTTATGTTTGCCATTTTAAAACATAGACGAATTTTTATACGATCATCTGAGGTATTCTTATAATCTATTTCACTACAACCTAATAATCTTTGCCATAATTTATGAGATATCTACTAAATCAACTGCATAAGCTAATTCTAGCCTTGTGCATATATTAGACTTCCTACTACTAAAACATATGTAACCTTTTGGATTTCTTCATTCTTTTTTTTACACTTGTAGGACATCGC
The DNA here is from genome assembly GCF_019914945.1 of Typha latifolia. Classification (NCBI taxonomy): domain Eukaryota; kingdom Viridiplantae; phylum Streptophyta; class Magnoliopsida; order Poales; family Typhaceae; genus Typha; species Typha latifolia. Next base: position 1,915,658 of record NC_133097.1, read on the forward strand.
TTGTTAGTGACTTTAAAGTGACTAGCAAGGGGAGCGAAAACCGGTTAGATCTTTACCATATTGAATCATTCAACCATCTTTTAAATGTTCATTTCTTGCAATAGCCAAAACTTGTTTTTTTTCTATCATAGGAGATCCTCATGCCAAGCATTTGTTTCATCATAGCACCCACAATCTTCATGGCAAAATACCTATTTAAGTCTTTCTTTAACCAATCAATTTTGTTAATATCTTGGTCAATAATCAACATATAATCAATATGGAGTAACAAAATGATAAATTCATCGTCTTTGAACCTTTGAACATATACATAATAATTAGATTTTATTCTTTCGTAGCCCCAGCCTACCTCAAATTTTGTTCTTTCTTATGATCAAAACCCTTGACAATTTTTTTTGCTTTACACTTAGGCTCCAAGCTGTTTTCATTTGTCTAGATTCTATAAAACTATTTAACTTTTAGTGTCTCTTACCCTTAAATATTTTCACCAAGTCAAAATTATGATCTTAATACAAGAATTTCATCTCTTCTTGCGTAGCTTGAAACAATTTATCTCACTTCTTTTGTTCTTATAGTTCTTGGAAACATCCTATCTCCCTTTTATCTGTAAGAAATAGCATATTCTGCAGAAAAATATCTAGACAATATTATATTTTATTTGATAGACCTCCTAACTTATGATTCTATCATCCCCTGCTGAGAAGATTGTTCCTCAGGTTCAACAAATTAATTCCCTATGCTCATCGTCACCCGTAGAAGCTTCATCTACACATGTCAGTTTCATGAACCTCTTGAGCTCCTCCCTCATAATAATGATACATCGTAGTAGATTAGATTGGACATAGAATAAGTGGAAAATAATTTGGAGCCCTTGACATCCTTGGCTTTTCAAAATCTTCAATTGTTTGATCTTCAAGAATATAGCATTTTTGCTCCTGATGAGCTTCTAGTTCTTTGGATCTCATAACCTATATCCATGTTATTCTTGACCATAACTCAAGAAAATATATTTATCAAGTTTAGACCTCTCATTTGGAATGTCAACAAATGCCTAGATTCAAATATTTTCAATGATTATATGATATTATTTTCTTGTCTATATGTTTTCTGATACATCACTATCAACCAAAGTCGATGGAGAAAGGTTGATTAGGTCCATTGTAGTCTCGCACCAAAAGGATTTAGGCAACTTTGCATGAAAGAGCATGTCTTATTCTTTCTACAATAATTATTGTAACTCTTTACGACGCCATTCTTTTGTAGTGTTTTTAGAATTGTCAAATAGCCTCTTATATTCACATCTTTATTGGCTCAATTCAATCATAAAATGAAAATATTTGAAGACAAAGGACTTGATCTTTGGATTTCAAATCAAATGCCTATGCCTTTCTAGAATAGTCATTAATAAAAGTAACAATATAAAATGCACTACCCAGGAGTTCTACAATCCATCATGCAAACTTCACTATGCGCCAAATATAGAATGTGAGTTTTTCTAGATAATGTGTTCTATCTTAACTATATCTAAATATCATTAGTTTCCATCTTAACTATATTGAAATCATCAAAGATATAAGATGTAAAAGAAGGCGCCATGTGAAGTGATATGGAAAAAATGTTTCGGTCCTTAATTATGATACGGATTGGACATGATCAGCCCACCTCAAACTAGATCAATTTCTATTTTTGTTTGGATAAAAATAAGAAGACTTCTAGTTGGTGCGTTTGAACGCCTGCGCAGCATTCGCACATACATAGCCCTATTTTTGGTTGTTTGAATGTAGTCGAAAGACGTTCGAACGCTCGTCGATTAAAATATTTCGTATTAGGGTTTATTTATAGTTTTTGGATGATTGTCTAGTTAGAAGATTCTCATTACATGCCTACTTAGGATCCGCGACATTGTTGACAACCCTACGGATGGACGGCATCATTAGGAAGCATACCATGTGTATCCTCATTAACATGGGGAGTACACCAACTTTCTAGATGAGCAACTAGTTTAGAAGATTGGGCACATTTCTGAACTGGCGTTAGGATAGGATGTCACCATTGGCAATGGGACGACGCTTCGAGCTTTCATTATTTATAGTGATATTCAGGTGTGAGTCCAAAGGTATTCCTTTGTCATAGACTTGTAATCGATTGCACTCTGAGGAGCAAACATCGTGTTGGGGACGCAGTGGCTACAGAGCTTAGGGCTAGTCACTTTTGATTTTGGTGAGAGTACAGCTTGATAGCATTCCACTGCGTTAAGGAGCATCCTTACAACCACTTTGAGGCTTATCGAGCATCACTAACCATGCCTATTTGATGCAATTGGCTCCTACCGAGCCTGAGAAGACACACCAAACAAGTATAGCTGATGATTTGGCTCATCTTCTAGAGGAGTTTTCAGTCCTCTTTGAGGAGACGAAGGGATTACCACTGAAGTGTGAAGACGAAGGTTCTAGTGGACTGGCTTGGACAGACTACCGACGAGGCGACCAGGAGATGGAGGATGACCTGATGGATTGTTTCACCACTTTGCACCTTGAGGACAAGGTGAGGAAGCATGATGGGTTATTGCGATCCTTGGTTATGATACATATTGGACATAGCCAGCCTGCCTTGAATTGGATCAATTTCTATTTTTGATTTGGATAAAAGTAAGAAAACTTTTGGCTACTGTTCTAACACTTGCATAGCGTTCGCACATATAGAGCCTTAATTTTGGTCGTTCGGATGCGGTCGAAGGGCGTTCGAATGTTTGTTGGTTAAGTTATTTCGTATTAGGATTTGTTTATAATTTTTGGACGATTAGCTAGCCTAGACTCTAAATATATGAAATAGTAGGCACTTTGGGATTATTGATTATTCGAGCTTTGTTTTGCATCTAGGCTTTAGCCAATCTTCTCCCTCCTCCTTTCTCCCCCTCGGTATCCACCCCGAGCTTCCTTCTACGGCCAAGGTTAATCCTCCATCATTTTTCTCTCCTCACTCTCTCCTCACTCCAATGACCAGTTATACCTAGAAGCTCCCTTCTCCCCACCTCATCTTGTTCAAGATACTATTACACCCACCTTAGCCATTTTTTCATTCCATAATCCTAAGCACATCATTAACTTCCATCATCCACATCCATCTTGCCATCTTCTGACCTTTGGTCATTATTTTCTCCATATCTTTTGATCTACCTACCTAATCAATAAGACTCTTATTGCGCTAGGTTCCAACTTTCATAGGAACAACATATCCAAATCTCATATTATTTTAATAGTTAGATCAATCCCTAATGTCTTCGAAGTTTTTATGTTCCATTCTGTCCAAAATGGCAACTCGGAACAGCAATCATCTTCCTCAAGGGCGATTGTAGTGACATCTATTTCTCTTTTATTTTCTTCATCTCTCTCAGTGCTTTGCTCTCTCTTTAGTATTTTGCACACTATTTTTATATGCATCAGCTTGCCATGGTGATAACATTTTAACCCTTTCCTTGATTTGACATACCCTTAGATTTATTTCAATTATTATATGCATGTTTTTTTACTTCGCCTCCTGTGTTCTCTCACCATAGCATGTGCTTCAAAAGATATTCCTTATTCTTTAATTCTGATCTCCATTCAACGTGTTGTCCTTTTTTATATCCAAGTAGGCCTTGCCATCGGGAGTAGAATTGCTTAGGGACATGATGTGATTCGGACCACACTGAGTCATCTCGTGCACGGATACAACCTATGGGATCTATTTCTTATTTTGCTTTAGTTATTTTCTTTAGAAAAATAAGGATTTTGGATGTCGCGTTCGAACGAAGGAGGTCACGTGCAAACGCCCCTTGCGAACGCCTGCATACGTTCGCATCAACAGAAAACACAAATTGTGCATTCAAACGCACTTGACCCCATTCGAACGCACGCATGCGAACGCCTACATACGTTCGCATTGACAATGAACACGAATTGCACGTTCGAACGCACGTGTGCGAACACCTATATACATTCGCATTGATAGTGAATGCAAATTGCGCGATCAAACACGCTCAATCCCATTCGAACGCGGTCGGAGAGAATGCAATGTTTCTAGGGTTATTGCTTATTAGTTTGGATTGTTAGATTAGCCTCTTAAGATGTGGATGGCAACCTAAGAGAGGATTATGAATGAATATTAAATTTTCTTCCCTTCCTTCTCTACCCTAACTCTTCTCCCTCCTTGTTTAAGCCCTAGCCGTGTGCCATCTCGTCGCCAGTTACCTATAATCCTCTTTGTGCCACCAAATTCATCACCATTATCACCACCTTTATCACCATCATAACCATCACCCATCATCTCCACCTTCACCACAATATTGCGTATTTTTGCCCTAGGTGCAGTCAGAATCTGTGAAGAGTGTGAATATCAAAAACATTGATCAAAAAGATATGAAACGATCACCACTATTTTCGTCATTTTCTAACTATGGAGAATATTTTGAGATTATTCTCCTCCGACTGCACAGACTGCTTCCCTATATTCGAGCTTGATCGAGAATGAATGCACGATCCATATCAAGTGGTATCAGAGCCACCATTCCTCAAACACCATGCCAACAACCAGATCTATGGCATCGAGTCCCAATGAAGGCACCTCCGTTAAGGGGAAGGCCATGGATATTATCATATTGGAGGCAAACTCAAACTCATCGGTCGAAACTTCTCTAACAACTTCTACAATCAACTCAGATTTAATCAAGATGTTCGCAGACACGATGGAGATGCAATGTACCATGCAAGTGTCAATGGAAGCAATGCTCAAGTCCTCTTAGGCGCACCAAGGGTTACGGCGGTGACCAAGTTCCCTACTCGAGCCCAGGCTGTGCCATCGATTGATGCTACCTCTGGATTTGATGTAGCTTTGGGAGATGGCACGAAACTCTAAGCGAATAGCGTATGCTGAGGGGTTCTTTTGAAGATTCAAGGCAATTCCTTCACCTTGTGTAACGCCCATGTCCGGCACAGGCACGTGCATGCCCATGCGCCCACAAAAGCACGCGTGGCGCACGCGACAAGTCGAGTGAGACCCGTCATGCACAGATACTCTCCTATGCACATATAATCATGACATCATCAAATAAAACCTGCTAACCTATCCATGATCACATAATCTATCACCAGATAAATCATACTATTAACCAAGTAAACATGTTAATATATGAATATCCTAGTCCACAATAATATATATTAAACCACTACATAATCTGGCAGGATCCACACAGGCCACAATAAACCATCAAGATACAATTAAAACAACTAATACAAGAGTATGCCATGATTCGACCTGTATCATATAGATCATCGTCTAATACAAAAGAGTACAAATATCAAATACTGGTACAACTCAATTTCTATATAAACTATCATCTACACCGTCTCGCATCTATAGTTTACCTCATCTTTGCTCTAAAATATCTCATCAGGGTATCTCAAGGCAGTATCATGTACCATAATATCTATGGAGGTTAAAAAGAAAGAAATAAAAAGAGTCATGAGCAAAAGGCTCAGTGAATAGACCTTACCCCGAATCAGTGATGCCAAATAAAGAGTAAATCATGTACTGGATAATATTAATCAGGAAGAGCATCATGTCATGAATGAGTATATGAATGTATCCTCAATAATATATAAATGAAAAGTAGATAATATGTCGTAACTGATAAAAATATATAATCATCGACAATGAGTAAACAGATTTTCATGTTATACTATCATCACATGTTTTTCTCAAATATGGCACATGATGCATGCCGACCATGACCATGCTATTATATCAAATGCAACCATATATGATGCATATTGATCACTCGATAATCAGGTAATCAGATTATTACTTAAATATTTTCAGGTCCACGCTGTCTCAAATAAAGGGGTTGGGATCTAAAAATGTTTAAGTAATGTAAAGTTAGTTATTTATCCAATTGGGATCCGTTTGTCTAACATATGATGATCTATTAAGTTTAAAATTTCTTCCTTTGTTTTTATTAAATAATTTGATCTATATCATATATTTAATTATAATAATATTAATATGTTATTATTCTAATTGTAGATTTATTTATAAAACCATAGTTTGTTAATTATATATTAAGTATATAATAGTCAATCTCTTTTGATGAAAAACAAAACGTAAAAGAGCTACATGTATAATAATATAATTTAAAATACAAGCACCTATATTATATAATAGTATATAATTATACTTTAATTATTTTGTCACTACTACCCTTACTAAACAAATTAAGAGTTGCATATAAAATAATCTTTAGTTAATCATGTAATATAAACATTAAGTAAGCCTACTATTATATTACATATATAATAATGTATAATAAGTTGTACGTATATATATATACCTAATTATAAAGACATATATTGATCTAATAAAAATATATGAAGTTAAAAATATATTTATGTACAAATATTTATAATTATAATTAACTAAAATTACACTAATTACACTTATCTAACAACTATGTTACTAAATATATCTATTCTTGAAAAATTAAACTAAAAATCTAATTTAGATTAACTAAATAACATAAGTGATTTAGACATGTCTTTTATTGCCAGAGAAGGTAAAATGAAGAGAGGAAGAAGAAGAAGAAAACGGAAGAGAGGAAGGCCCACCTCGGCGGTAGCAGCGGCGGCGGCAACGGCGACGACGGCGACAGCGGTAGGTCGACATCGATAAGAGAAGGAGAGAAAGAGAGAGCTCGAGAGAGAGGTGGTTGAGAGAGAGAGAGGAGGGTAAGAGAGAGAGTGAGAGAGAGTTAGAGAGAGTTAGAGAGAGTTGGAGAGGGACCTATAAAGAGGGAGAGAGAGAGAGGCGGTGAGGGGGGGTGCGGCGGTGGTGGCAGCGACGACGGCAGTAGGCCAACGTTGACGAAAGAGAGAGAGAGAATAAGTGAGAGCGAGAGACCGAAAGAGAGGGAGAGAGAGAGAGAGGCGGTGAAGGATGGAGAAGGGCGGCGGGGCCCATCGCAACCAGCTGGCCCGGCTCGGTTGGCCGGGCCGGCGATTGTGGGCACACGTTGCACCCTCAACGTGCGCCCACAAGTTGCATGGCACGAGCTCGTGCCATGCAACACCAAAAAAAAAAATTTCTTTATTTTTGTCTCTTTTTTTTATATTTAATTTATACATTATTATTATTATTATTATTATTTATTGGGTTATTATTATTATTATTATTATTATTTTATTTTATTTTATTTTATTTTTTTGGGTTATTACACCTTGGATCTTCACCCCTTGGCCTTACGAGGGGCTGAGATTATATTTGAGACTCAATGGATGTAAAGTTTGAGCCCAATGACCTTCGACTTTTTAGAAATGTGGATGGATTTCAAACGAAGTGGCAAACGAGTGCGGTTAGACAGAATTCGACTGCGACTTGGAGCCCAACTTCAGACCGATGGTGGGACTGTCAAGGGTTGGGTGCCATGGACTTCTAATGCAATTAATCCAGAGTCAAGTAGACTATACAAAGGAAGAAGTACCCACTAATCTGTCCACTTTATAATAGAAATTCAGCGAGGTGTTTAAAAAACCATACGACATGCCGCCGGCTTGACCCCAAGACCACCGCATTGAGATTACTCTCGGAGCCGAGCCTGCTAATGTACAAACTTACCGGTACCCATTTGTGCAAAAGAAGAAGATCACAAGACTTGTCAAGGAGATGCTGGACAATGGAATCATCCAATCGAGTTGAAGCTCATACTCATCACCGGTGCTCCTAGTGCGAAAGAAGGACGGAAAATGGCGATTTTGCATAGATTATCGTGCACTCAATGCCATCACGGTGAAGGATAAGGATCCTATCCCTGTCGTTGAAGAACTCTTGTATGAGCTCTCAGGGGCCTCTTACCTGAGCAAGTTAGACTTGCTAGCCGGCTACCACTAAATCCGAGTGAGACCTGAGGATGTGCACAAGATCGTATTTCGCACACATAACAGTCATTATGAATTCAGGATCATGCCTTTTGGACTCACTAATGCCCCCTCCACCTTTCAAGGGTTGATGAACGACGTCTTTGGGGTGCTATTGAGGCAGTTTGTGCTTGTCTTCTTTGACGACATTCTTGCGTATAGCCGTTCATGGAAGGAGCATCTTGTTCACCCACGAGAAGTATTGTAGATTTTGAAAGACAATGTGCTGAAGGTGAAGAAATCCAAATGTTTATGGGGCTAACCAAGAGTGGAGTATCTCTACCAAATCATATTGGCAGCGGGGGTGGAAGCCGATCCCTCCAAGGTGTAGAACATGGTGCAATGGCAAATCCTAAGAACACCGAAAAAATTATGGGGGTTCCTTGGATTGACAGGCTATTACCGTCGATTTGTTGCCAACTATGGCAAGATCGCAGCCCCCTTGACATCATTACTAAAGAAGGGGAGTTCCAGTGGACTGAGGCAACAACGAAGGCATTTGAATAATTGAATAAGGCGATGACCACAACGCCGGTCTTGGCGTTATCCAATTTCACCAAACCTTTTGTGGTGGAATGCGACGCATTAGGGACTAGAATTAGGGTTGTCCTCATGCAAAAAGGGAGGCCAATGGCATACATAAGCAAGGCATTGTCGATGAAGAACCAGATGATGTCTACATATGAGCGAGAGATGCTAGCTATTATCCATGCCATCACCAAATGGAGACCAATCTCATCGGGAGGCAATTCGTGGTGCGTACTAACCTGTGAAGTCTTGCTTACTTCCTTAGACAACGAATTCATACTCCAGCACAGTAGTGATGGGTGACAAAGTTCTATGACTACAAATTGGTGTACAAGAAGGGAACTGAGAATCAGGTCGTCGATGCACTATCGCGGCAACCCGAACCGACTGACCTAGCCATAATTTCAATCCCGGTCTTTCCTTTTCTTTCATAGATTAGAGCTGCATATGTGGAAGATTCAGAGATGATGGAACTCATGAAGAAGGTAAAGGAAGAACCAGCTAGCCATCCATGGTTAGAAGTGAAAGACGATCTACTACTAGACCGATGGTGAGTACGAGTACCGGCCAAACCCAAACTACAAGTGACTTTGATTCGCCATTTCCACGACACTCCTATGGTGGGGCATGAGGGAACCTTCAGAACCTATAAGAGGTTAATACAAATTGCGTATGGGCAGGAGTGAAAAGAAGTGTTGTCCTATGTTCGAGCATGTGAAATCTATCAACGTGCTAAGGCGGACTCGACGAAATCGACGGGCCTGCTATAATCCCTACCTATTCTGAAGCAAATTTCGGAAGATGTGGCGATGGACTTCATTGGAGGACTTTCCCAAGTCAGATGGCATATGGTGATACTGCTGGTGGTCGACTGGTTGACAAAAGGTACACACTTTTTAGCTCTAGCGCACCCATACACCGCAAAAAAAGGTTGCAAAAATTTTTGTGAAGAAAATAGCCTGGGTTGCATGGAATGCCTAGGTCAATAATTTTAGACCGTGATCCGATTTTTATGAGTCACTTTTGGCCAGAGTACTTCAAGCAGCAAGGTACTGAACTGAAAATGAGCTCGGCATATCATCCGTAGATTGACGGGCAATCCGAAGTCATTGGGATGACCCCCTAGGCGGAGTACTCATACAACACAGCTCACCACATCACTATTGGGATGACCCCCTTTGAGACTGTCTATGGATGCGTGCCTCCAACATTGCGATCTTATGACTGACTAAGCGCACCTGACCGTATCGACATAGATGAGGTGCTAGTGGAATGAGATGAAGTACTCAAGCGGCTCAAGCTTCACCTAGCAGCAGCACAAAACCGAATGAAGCAAGTGTATGATCGCAAATGCCAGGAAAGAAGCTATAAAGTTGGCAATTAGGTCTATCTTTGACTCCAACCATATCGGCAAATCTTGGTACGAACCATTCAGAACCAAAAGCTAGCACATCATTTCTTTGGTCCATTTCAGATTCTAAGGAAGGTAGGAGTGGTTGCATATAAGCTGGACTTACCCGAGTCGTCCCGAGTTCACTCGGTCTTCCATGTATCTAGCTTGAGAGCCCGAGTTGGTCCAGTTGAGCAAGTTGCGGTAGAACTATGCGAGCCCGAATCGGAGGCAGTTAAGCTCACTCTAGAGAAGTTCCTTTTCTAGCATGAAGGAGGGTCAAATGCGAAGGACGAATAGTCATAGAGGTGTTGGTGAGCTGGGTCAATTAAACACAGGAGCAAGCCACATGGGAATCCGAGGCAAAATTGATGGACCATTATCCAGAATTTGCACTTTGAGGACAAAATGAGCGGAAGGATGGTGGAATGATGTGACTCGGACCACACTAAGTAATCTCGTGCATGGGTACAACCTATGGGATCTATTTCTTAATTTGTTTTAGTTATTTTTTAAGAAAAATAAGGATTCTAGAAATCGCATTCGAACGCAGGGAGGTCACGTTCGAACACTCCTTGCGAACGCCTGCATACATTCACATCAATAGGGAATGCAAATTGTGCGTTCGAATGCGCTCGACCCCATTCAAACGCACGCGTGCGAACGCAAATTGAGCGTTCAAATGCGGTCGACGAGAATACAATGTTTGCAATGTTTTCAGGGTTATTACTTGTTAGTTTGGCTTGTTAGGTTAGCCTCTTAAGATGTGAATGGCAACCTCAAGGAGGATTATTAATGAATATTAAATTTTCTTCCCTTTCTTCTCTACCCTAACTCTTCTCCCTTCTCGTTCAAGCCCTAGCTATAACACCCTCGCTTGGCATGGGCACGTGCACGCCCACGTGCCTACACGGCATGCGCAACGCACACGATAGGACATGCGGGACCCGTCACGCACAGATACACTCCTATGCACATATAATTATGATATCATCAAATACTACCTACTAACATATTCAGGCTCACATAATCCAACACCAAATAAATCATATTATCAACCAAATAAACTTGTTAACATATGAATATCCAAGTCCACAATAATATGCATTAGATCACTACATAATTTGGCAGGACTCACACAAGCCACGACAAACCATCAAGATATAATTAAACAACTGATACACGAATACACGATAATCTTACATGTATTATACAAATCACTGTCTGATATAATAAAGTATAAATATCAAATAATAGTACAACTCAATATCTGGTTAAACAATCTTCTATACCATCTCACGTCTATAGCTCACCTCATCCTCGCTCTAAAATATCTCTTCAAGATATCTCAAGTCGTTTTCACGTACCACATATTTGAGGGGGTTAGAAAAAAATAAAAAGAGTCATGAGCAAAAGGCTCAGTGAATAGACATTACCCCGAATAAGTGATGCCAAATAGAGACTAAATCATATACTAGATAATATGAATCAGAAAGAGTATCATGTCATGAATGAATATATAAATGTATCCTCAATAATACATAAATGAAAAGTAGATAACATGTCATAAATGATAAATTATATAATCCTCGATAATGAATAAGCAAATCTCCATGTCACACTATCATCATAACTCTCTCTCAAATATGACACATGATGCATGCCGACATGACGATTCTATGATATCAAATGCAACCATATATGATGTATATTGACCACTCGATAATCAGGTAATCAAATAATAATGAAATCATATGCATTTTTCAATATCTTAGTCATTAATGTCAGCTCTATATGTCATCATCATACTAGACCACTATGCACAGTCAACACTCGGTACCCGGTCTCAAAATCATGCCCGAAGTCAGAGCATACTCTGCCATCCGCAAAGAGTATCTCAAATATAACCATACCCTGCCATCCGCTAAGAGTATCAACATCCATCCAGACCGGGCACCCTTCTAGCTGATAGAAATCTCGTGAGGATAACTCGCCACATATGCCCTAGCGAACGGCATGTGTCTGAATGTCTACCGCGCACACAGACTAACGACCTCAGACATAAGGCCAACAGGATCGCGATTATGTCGAGCGATCAATCATCCACCAAGCGCGTCCTAACCCTCGCGCCCACTCAGATATCCTCACGCTTTCCTTCTAAATAACAGATCATATGCATATATCTAGTACGATAATAAGTCAATGCATTATATGATTTTAGATGGAATAAGAATCAAGAGAAAAATAATGCAATGTAGTCTCCAATCATGTAGTTGACACATGCATACCCATGCTAATCTATCACAACATGCATCATCATACTCTATCCAAGATCAGCCTAATTACATGTATAATAAAATATGCTCGATTATAATCATCTCTAGATAAAGTCATATAATTATGATGAAGACCAAAACATGCATGTACATAATATATAATATATCTTAATTTGAGAAAATCGTCTAGGATAAGACTACTCACTCTAATCAGAAGACGCAAATCACATATCCCTTACATCTGCCAATCAACCGAATGACACTCATCGCTAGCAAGGTCCATGGGGTCTCAAATAAGAGGGTTCAAGATCTGAAAATATTTAAATTGCATGAAGTTAGTCGTTTATCTAATAAGAATTAATTCAAGTAAAATATAATGGTTTATTAGGTTTAGAATCACTTCTTTTTATTTTTTATTACATAACTAGATCTATATTATAGATACGATTCAAATACTATAATTATACTATTATCATAAAATGCTAATTATAGTATAATGAGAACATGTCTGTTTCATTTTATATAAGAATACTTCTAAATATATAATTACAAAATTAAATAAAATAAAAGGCTAAATAACTATAAGTATAGACAAGGTCTAATTATAATTAGTTTTATAATTCATACTCTATCTTGATTAATTAGGGACTATGCAGTCTTTACTCAATAAGATAATAAATAAATAACTAAATAAGCCTAGTATTTTATTTATTGCAGAATAATAATGTATAATAAATTAATAGAATTACTTAAAATGTATATCATAATAATATTAGAATAGAAATCTAATAATTATAATTTACAAATCTATCTATTAATCTAATAGACATATAAGTACATAAATAAATAAATATAAATATTACCTATATTTATGTGTAATAGTTTATAATCTAATTAATCATTAATTAATTATAATTAATAATAATCATATTGATGAATATATATTATTATTAAAATAATTAATGTCTAAATCTATTTGTATTAATTAAGAAAGAAATACCTAAATAAATAAATAATAAAATAAAAATAAAGATTACTAGCACTAGTGCTAGGCTTGGCCCAGCACTGTTGCAGAAAAAAGAAAAAAGAGAAAAAGCAGCTGAGGAAGAAGAAGAAAGGAAGAAGAAAGAAGAAGAAAGAAGAAGAAAGAAGAAAGAAGAAAGAAGAAAGAAGAAAGAAGAAGAAGAAAAGAAGAGAAAAGGAGAAGAAAGAGAGGAGGGGACCGGGCAGCAGGGAGGGGCTCGGCCACTGCTAGCTAGCCAGCGGCCGGCAGCTCTGTTCTGACGAACGAGAGAGAGAGAGAGAGAGAGAGAGAGAGAGAGAGAGAGAGGGGGGGAGAAGAGAAGAGAGGGGATGAGGGAGCACCGGTCGCTTCTCGGCGACAGGTCGGGTGGTCGAAGACGACAATAGTAGAGAGAAAGAGAGAGGGGGAGAGAAATAGAGAAAGAGAGAGGGGGAGAGAAATAGAGAAAGAGAGAGGGAGAGAGAGAAGAAGGAAGACGAGGAAGGAGGAGGAGGAGGCTCACCGGCGGTGGAAGCAACGACGATCGTCCGAAGTGGCCAGCGTCAGCATACCGAGATGGGGAAGCTTAAGAGAGAAGAACAAGAGAGAGAGAGAGCATTTGAGAGGGAGAGAGAGATAGATAAAGAGAGAGGCAGTGGCGGAGACAAGCAACGGCGGCGGGGGCCCCGCCCCGGTTAGCTGGCCACAAGTGGCAACAGCAGCTGGGGCGCATGGCAGACCCCCCCCCCCCCCAAACTCATGCAGCTTGCATGGGCACGAGGTCGGCCACGTTGTGCCCAAATGATTTTTTTAGGACAGGTTGTCACACTAGCCGTGTGTCATCTCGTCGCTAGTTACCTCTAATCCCCCTTAACTATTGAGTCCTCCCTCCTCCTTGGGATCTTGACCAACTTCTGCCCCCTCATCCTTATCCCTTCAACACCACGTGCCACCAAATCCATCACCACTATCACCATCACCACTATCACCATCATCACCATCACTCGTCATCTCCACTTTCACCACAATATTGTGTATTTTCACCCCCAGGTGCAGTCAGAATCTACGAAGGGCATGAATATCAAAAACATAGATCAGGAAGATACAGAACGATCACCACTAATTTTATAATTTTCTGACTACTGGAGAATATTTTGAGATTATTCTCCTTCAACTACATGGACTTCTTTCCTTCATCTGAGCTTGATTGGGAATGGATGCACGATCCATATGAGGACACCGAAAGAATTTCACTATTTAAAATTAAGATGCAGTAATGCTTGCAACTCTTCATCTGCAACAAGCTTCATGCATGGTGATCAGCTAATTCACCAATCCTTGTAAGTCGCATAATTTCTCATTCACACTTCTTTTGTATGTCAAATTCATAAGAAACTTTGCTCTATGTAGTCTTTCTCTTATATTATTTGATAAAGGGAAAATATTAACTTCTTTAGCAACATGATGAAAGACAGTTTTGACTAACCCATTGCCTTATCTGTGTACCTACTTTTCTATTTATTATCCCTCATTCTTTGTTAGATCTCTCCAGGCATAACATCGTCACCATGGATAGGTTTATACAAATTCTTCAAATAAATGACTCATCTAGGCTTCTAAGTAGCATAATTAGATAATCTCAACTTGGTCATGCTTGTAATATCTCGAGTTCTCTCCAACATTACCCATAATCCTAGCATAGCCGTTGACATGCCTTCTCCCTCTCCCCTAGCATTTGGCTAGGAGGAACGGAGAGGCCTCTCTCCTATCTTTGTCGTATCCCTCCTCCCCTTATTTCTCTCTCTCTTCATCTTCTTCCTAGAGCACCACCTCTTCTCCCCTTCTTCCCTATGCGTCATTGTTGTCACACTTTCACATTGCTAATGCTCTTGCACTTCCACATTATCATCACTACCTATCTTCCTTATTTCTTCTCATGGGACAGGGAAATGTCAACCATCCCCTCCTGACCCCTTCTCGTTGCTAACCATTTTCTTAGCCCGCCCATGCCTTGCTCGGCTAGTGTTTCCTCTAGAGCGATCCTATGTGACATTCTGTGGGTCGGGAAAGGCCCTTCCACCTTCCTTCCCTAAGTCATGCTGAGGTAGATACTGGTTGAATTAGTGTTGGTCAGAAAGTGAGTGAGGTGCTCGAGCGAGTTGGCAATGGGATGTGAAAATCGGTTTAGATTTTTTTCGCTAACACTACTCTAGCTCATGTCGTGTTGTTGTGATATTTCATCTCTTTTGTTTAGTCTTTTGATGGGAAGATGTATGTTTGATTTCTTAGTGTTTGTATTTTTATATTTTTGGTACTTCTATTATAAATTGGGGATTCTCGCTTCTCCAGCATCTTGGGAAATCACAAGGTTGTTGCCTTCAACTATTGTTTCACAAACGAAGCTACATGCAAGATATCTTTTGGTCTTTTGCTTATGTGAATTCGCAAAAGCTATGTTTTTTCATTATATTTTTTTTTTGTCCTCGGGAATACTATTTTGCTTTCTTTTATAGTGTTGCCTATTATTGTCAAATGTGCTATTTGTGTCAAAGAGTCATAACTTTATTCCCTCTCTTAATCTGGGTATCAGGTTGTTATTAGTGTTTTAATGAAACTGTTGGAAAAAAAAAAACTTGACCATGCTTATGGAATCCACCATTCTAGTCACACTAGAATTTTGTTGAACACCTTGTTGGCACAAATCTTCCTCTGATAGCATTTGATAGTAAAGATCCACAAGTTAAGATACTAATTTCCTTATCTTGTGCAAATGGAATGAATTTATAACAATAGCAATCAAATATAAGCTACAGACATGAAAACCCTCCAACGAGAGGAAAACTTGAGGGATGTAGGTCTACCTTAAACCTTTGCTATAATCAATTAATTGGCTTATAAAATTCTTCTTTAGCCAAAGCTAGATGACCACTTTCTTAGATCACACACCAAGGAGAAACAACCAAACAAAAGATTAATGCTTCACAAGAGAATAGTAATTCACCAAAGATGATAGTTTCACAAAGTTGTTCTCCCTCTAAAGAATGGCTTAGACAAGATCTTCCCTTCCTTCAGATAAATTTCATAAATTCTCTAAGAAAACCATTATCTTTTTCTTTCGAAAGTTCTTTTTATATTTCTCTAATCTCATAACTCGAACAAAGCAACAGCCCTCTTTTCTATTTCTTTTTATCCATTTAAGTGGATCCCATACCCAACACATAATAGTGGACCATACATCACCTGAGAGTCTGCTACTTTTACACTCTTCGTAGGTGAAGGCACAGATGTCAATTGCATATAATCTGAATCAAATTATGCATGGAAAGTCACTCGTCAAAACATACCAACATGATTTCAAATTTCCAATTTCAAATTGCATACAGATTTCGCATAATCTTTGACATCTCAATTCCCTTTTATATAAAGTAATAGGTAAAAGGATGGATGCAAAATTAAGAACATATGATTCAACCAATCCGAGCTAATCTTACTACATCAGGATAAATGTTTTACATCTGTACATGCTTAACAATGATGGGTCAGAAATAATCAACTCCTACTTTAGACAAACATCCTGTTTGACCTAAGAATGACGAACTCCACAACGATCGCTTCCAAAAAGAACATAGATGGGTCAGGGAGTTGCATCATTGTCATCCCGGACCTTTCAAAGTATACTATCGAATAATTATCACTGAAATATGATGTATTTACCCTGCAATACATCCGCTGTATATCTAACTTGCGACCATGATGACAGATGGTTTGTAGCATCCATGACCTAGAAAGAAATTGAGCCAAAATTGGCTAATTTTATCTTCCGATTCACACCAAAATAAATGTGTGAGATGGTGAATGCTTAAGAGTAGAAAATCTCATCATTGTGATCTGCTTTGATATTCAGGATGCCATGCATGGTCTTCTCGTTTTGAGATGCAGTTCTCATTCTCAGATCTCAGATCTGCAGTGCTTGGTTAACAAACTTAAAGGCTTTCAGATTTCCTTTTCTTGGTTCCACTAACTAGTCTGTTCACATAAGAAATATACGCATCAACGTTGAATTTTCTTTTGCACCCGGCATAGTTCATGTAGCGTATTTTCCCGAAAACTGGCCTCTCTTTCCAGCCCTGTGATTATACGATATGAAAGATAAAGAGCCATCAGTAATAGAAACTGTTGACCATCTCAATTACATGCCTGGAAATTTTATATCATGATCCACTAAAATAGCAGGGAGTAAAACCTTTGGCCCACCAATGCAGAAAACAAACCTGATCGTGGACACCACATATCGACCACATACAACCAACGTAGCCGTTTGGATCTCTACCATCAATCTCATACTACAAGAAGTAGAGTTGTCAGATTATGGCTAAAAAGAGATGTAACAATGGTATGTTCTATCATGAAAGCACAGTTCAAACAAAAAGGTAAGATGTAATAAACAAATGACATCTGTAAAATCTCATTCTCATGTCTCAACTAGCATAATACTGGCGCTAGATATGCTGTAGATCAAGAATTATGTATAAGACACTACTCAAACAGAAGAATAAAAACTGCCGTCCATCTGTAGCTACCTTCCTATCTTCCCCTATACCATAAGACCATAGGTTTTACAAGGCAGATTTTGTACATACATTGCTAGGTACATGTATCATATATGTACTCCAAGAAAGATATGATAAAATACCACTATAAAAAATCAAAAAACTTTATAGCTTGCGATGATATCCAAAGTCACAAAGCAACATGTGTCTCCAATCCAGAGTCTCAATATAATAAAATTGATAATCACATATTCCAATTTAAACTATATTAAAAGTATAATATACATTATTGATCTATTACCTAATAACTTAAACTTTTAGAGTAGCTAATGGGTTAACATAATATGTGAGTTTGATTTTCTAGAGGTCTAAAATTCAAACCTCATTTAGTCCCATTTAATCCTTATATTTTTGTTATTTATTCTTGTGCAATGTGAAGAATATCACACTATTACCTTTCATTCGTTCACATGCGATACTAAGAGCATCAAAGGTATAATATATAATGTGACTCGTTGTCTAACAACTTAATTTAGGACCTAATGGCCTCAAAAGAAATTAACTTTATGTACATTTCTAGCAAAAAGGGAGTGGATGTTAAAATTGATAGAGAAAGACAACTTAAGGCAACCAAAATATATCACTCTAGATTTCAAAATACCACAAACATCTCTCTTTTCACAAAATACCAAGCTTATCCTTTGAAAAATCAGGACTCTATCATGAATAACTATAAAATACTACACAAATATCAAATTTGACTTTACATTCCCCAAAATACATAATTTCCTTAAAAATATCTGACAATCTACCAAAATGGTCACTACAAAAGTACAAGACATCACATTTATGCTTACAAAAGACATTTTAGAGCATATGCATCGAGACTTACATTCTAGTATTATTATGAAAAAATTCCTATTTGCATCAACATTCCTCATGTCAGGTATGTTTGTTCAAAGTTATCTCCTATTAGTTCATTTGAGAGTAGAAACATTCTTATGTATTCTACGACTAAATTGCATCTCTTCCCTCTTCCATTTTCTAGCATGTGCAGAATCCCACCTAAAGGGCAATTTAGTTATAAAAAGAATATTTCTCAACGGTCCTTACAAACATGGTTCCAAATTTTGGTCAAGAAAAAGAAAAAAAACAACAAAACCAAGGTTCGTTGGATCGGCCGGTTTTGATTAAACTAGGCTAGATCTACTATGGATCTAACCCGATCCGACCCGAGGACATCAATTATTGATGTCCCCAAGCCAGAAAACTTCTTTCTCTCTTTACTCTTTTCTCCTCACGCTCTCTCTCTCTCTTTCACTCATTTTTCTTTTTCTTCTCACTCTCACTCTTTCTAACGGAGAGATCTAGCTCTGACGAACTCTGACGACACAAATCTAGCTTTGACGAACTCCGATATCTATTTTTATAATTTTATTTAATTTTTTCTCTCAATTTTTATTTTTTTTTACTCTCTTTCTCTTTCTTCTTCTTTCACTGCACCTTTTTTTTTGTTTTCTTTTTCTCTAATCTCTTAGTTTTTGTGAAAGTCAAAAAGAATTTTTTTTCTTTTGATTTCTTCTCTTTAATCGCTTCTTCTTTTTCTTCTCTCTATTAATTCTTTTTCCACATAATAACTCTCAAAAATCCAAATTGTTCTTTGTTGAATTTACTAAAATTGTAATTAAATATTTACTGAATTATTTAATTTTCTGAAATTGAAATTAAAATTTACTAAATTATTTAATTTGCTGAAATTGTGATTAAATATTTTCTGAGTTATTTAATTTGCAAAAATCGAGATTAAATATTTTCCGAATTATTTAATTTTCTGAAATTGAAATTAAATATATGCTGAAATTGTATTTTAATTTTTTCTGAATTATTTAGTTTGTTGAAATTGTATTTTTTTATTTTCTAAATTATAATTTATATTTTAATTTGTTCTCTGTTTAAGTGTTTATATTAAAATTAAAATGGCTCCAAAAGAAGTCACAAGATACCGATATTGGCTGGTAATATTGCATTGCTTTTAACCAAAATAAAAAGCATATCAAATGCAACTAGTATAGAAAGAAAATAACTGTCAGTGTTAGTAATCTGAAAAAACATTTGGTTGAAAGATAAGAAAATATAGCAGTTTGCACTCAAATTAGTTTGGAAGTCAAAAGAGAAATATTAGCTCATCTAATAAGCAAATAGAAAAATAAAAAAAACTACAAAAAGAAGAAAATTAAAGATTCGTCAAGAATTGATTCATGACCATGAAAATATTAATGATAATAGCAGTGAGCAAAGTGGGGAGGATGACGAGGAGAGCCAGATGAGGAGAGCCAGATGAGGAGGGCATGAAAGAAAGTAAAAATATATAAAGAGATGAGGAGATGAGAAAAAACAGTGGTGGACCTAGTGGTAGCTTTCAAAAATATAGATCAATTCAATTCATATGTAGGGAGAAGAAAATATGGGGGCACTAGTTCTTAGACCCTTGGTGTTACGGATTTTACAGCAGAGTCTAAAATTATTGGATTGATGGATACATATCTTCAAAAAAAAGGGTTGTACACAAACTACTATCAGTACAGCTTTCAAAGGGATTAAAAATGCAAAGAAATATATTGGTAGGGCTATCTCTAAATTTTTCTTCTACAATCATATTCTTTTTAATATAGTTGATAGACATTATTATCTAACAATGGTGGATGCTATACAATCAGTAAAATCTAGTATTCCGCCCTTAATTCAAAGTATATTACTACTAAATATCTTGACTCAGAGGTAGATGAGCTTTATACTTATATTGAGATTTTTAAAAAGTATTGAGATGAATTTGGTTATACATTAATATGTAATAGATAGACTACCATAAAATATAAGAAATACAATTAATTTCCTAATGTGCTCAAGCATGGGAACAATATTTTTAAAATTTATGGATGCTACTACTCATTTTAAAAATACAAATTATATTTTTCAATTAATGGATGAAGTAGTATAAGAAATTGGTAAGTCTAAGTGATTACTGATAATGGGACAAATTATAAGGCTACTAGACAATTACTTATGATAAAAATACAACATTTATATTGGATGTCATATGCTGCATATTCTCTTGATCTCATATTAAAAGATATTGCCAAAGATCCTGAAATTAAGATAGTCATACATGAAGGTCAAAAGCTGACAAACTTCATATATAATCATAGTTGGGTTCTTAATTTGCTTAAATAGATAACTAGTGGTAGAGATATTATCAAACCTAACCTCACCAGATTTATCACTCATTTTCTAACATTAGATAACATAATGTGATATAAAGATAAAATTATATGGGTATTTACATCAGCAGAGTGGTATACAAAAGTTAAAAATATAAAACTTAAAGATCAAAATTTAGGTAAAGCTTTGAAGTAGGAAATACATTTTGGCATAATATTACAATTACCACTGCAATGTTTGAGCCTTTTGTTAAGGTATTATGATTTGTAGACAGTGACAACAAGTCTGAGATGAGTTTTTTATACGAGGCTATGGACTTAACAAAAAAGTCAATAAAAAAAATGTGGGCAAAAATTATAGAAAATGGTGGAAGTTAATTGACTCCAGATGGAACAAAAAAATATATAAAGATATATATGCTGCTAGTAAGCATTAGTTTATTAATTTATTTTTATTTAAAATTTGAATGCCTATAAATTATAAATTATAAATTTCTACATGATATTTTCTAAATATAAGATTTCAATTCTATACAAATGTCAATAATAATATTGAAGTCTTGCAGAGAGTTAGAAAATTAGTCAACAAACTAAAGTCTAATATTCATAAGCAAATCCTTTGCGATAGAGAAATGAGTTATTATTTAATTAAATAATTTTATTATTATTTATTTCAAATTTTAATATATTTAATTTCTTATAAAATGTATTCAATAATAGATTTCAGATCGGGAAATATAGATTGAGAGCTAACCAATTCAGTACTACCAATGTATTGAAAAGCGAAAAAGGCGGTCGCCATGGCGGCCGCCCCGCCACTCCGTCTGGCGCTCATAGAAGGCGGTCTGCCGCATTGGCGTGCCGCCTGAGCGCCAAAAAGCGCTAGCAAGCTGCGCGGCTCGATAAGGCAGGTTGGCGCTTTGGCCCGCCAAACCTGCCTTATCAGGTTTTTCTATAGTGAATCGAATTATCCAATATCCACTGAAAAAACTAACCAATACCATTAACCATTAATATTTCTTCTCTCTCTCGCTGCTCGCTGCGCCCTCTCTCTCTCTCACACAATCTCACTCTCTCTCACTCTCTCCTCTCTCTCTCTCTCACTCCTCTCACTAAATTTTTTTTTAATTTTCAATTCTGTCTAAAGTAGTTAAATCTTAATCTGTTAGTTACTTAGTGATTATCTGATAATAATGATAATATGTTGAATATATTTAGTGATTATCTGTTAATGATGGTTAATTACTTAATTCAGAAATTAATTTAGTAATTATCTGATAATATGTTTTTCAGTTTTTCTCTGTTTCAGTGTTTCTTATTACTTAATTCCTCTAGTTAATTTAGAAATTAATTAAAGTAGTTATCTGCTAATCTGTTGAATACTTGAATGTTAATTAGTAATCTGTTAATGATTGTTAATTACTTAATTCATAAATTAATTTAGTAACTATCTGATAAGTGATAATATGTTTTTCAGTTTTTCTCTATTTCTTATTACTTAGTTCCTCATTTCTTCTATTTTTTCTCTAATTCTGTTAATTAAGATTGTTAATTATTTGATTCAGAAATTAATTCAGTAATTGTCTCATAATATGTTTTTCTCTGTTTCTTATTTCTTAATTCCTCTAACTAATTCAGAAATTAAGATTATAGATTAAGATTTAACACTGAGTTAATTTTTAGTGTTAATCTGTTTCTAACATTTCTCTTGAATTAGTGAATTACTGGATTAAGTTATTAAGTATTAACTAGAGAGTAAATTAGTAATCAATAATTAGTAAATATCTTACTATCTGTTTTACTAGAGGTAAAACAATAATTAATTACTATTTTTAAATCTGAAATGTGAATTATGAATTATCAATCATATTTGTTTTTTGCCCAATTTTATTACGGAATACAGGTAGTAAAATATGATCACTAATTCCTCTCAAACACCGTCTGTGGTTGGGTCAACTTCATCTAAATTTTTTGTGCCTGTTGGCTCCAATGATCCAGGGGGGCAATATAGATACCTGCCAAATAAAATTGATGCCAACACGGTGAAATGTAGATTTTGTGAGAAGGTTACCAAGGGAGGAATTAGTAGATTCAAAAAGCATATCGCTCATGTTAGAGGTGATGTTGCGCCTTGTCCAAAAGCTACAGATGAGGCAAAAAAAGTTATTAAAGAGCATATAGAGGGCAACAAAAGGAGAAAGGAGGATAAATCAAAAGAGGAAGCAGAATTGAAAGCAGAAGTAAATATATTTGGAGAAAATGAAGATCCAAAAATTTTAGAAGTTGGAAGTAAAAGGCCAAGAAGTAGAGATCCTTTAGACAAATATACATCTATTGTCCAGAATTTTCAATTAGAGAGCGGGGGAAGATGGTCCAGACAAGTATAAAAGATACTTTTGCAAAAGAACAAAGAGATAGAGTGCTAATGTACTTAGCTCATTGGGTTTATAAGTGTGGCATTCCCTTTAATGTTGTTCTTGATAAATCATTTCATGTTTTGATGGAAGCAGTTAGTCAGTATGGTCCGAGGTTCAAGCCGGCAACTATGCATGAGTTACGTGAGCCACTTTTAAAGAAGCAAGTGGCTAAAACAAATGATGATTTAGAGAACCATAGAGCTGCATGGAAGAAAAATGGCTGCTCCATTTTAACTGACGCTTGGACAGATCGAAAAGGAAGAAGCATTATGATTTATGTGCTAATTGTGAGATGGGGGTTAGTTTTCTACGTTCAGTTGATTGCTCTAAAGATTCACATACAGGTGAATACATTCACAATATTGTTGTTGAGGGTATCAAGGAAGTGGGAGAGGAAAATGTACTTTAAGTTATGACTGATTATGCTACTACTAACTTAGCAGTTGCATGGTTGCTAAAACAAAATTATCCTCGTATATATTGGACATCTTGTGCGACCCATTGTATAGATTTGATGTTAGAGATGATATCAAAGAAAGGAAGGATTAAGGGTTCAATTGAACGTGGAAGGGAAATCACTGTAATCATTTATGGACATCACAAAACATTGAGTTTGATGCGTCAGCTTACACAAAAAAGGGAGATCGTGAGACCCGGGGTTACAAGATTTGTCACTTCATTTCTCATATTACAGAGATGAATTTTTACTTCCGATGAATTTTTAAGTTGCAAATGGTCAAAAACTGCGAAAGGAAAGAGGGTTTATTCTACTATCCTCAATAATCAATTTTAGAGGCAAGTGTCATTAGCAGTTAAAGTATTCACTCCTTTGGTGAAGTTGCTACGAGTTATTGATGGTGAAAGAAAGCTACCAATGGGATTCATATACGGTGGATTGAAAGATGTCAAAAAAGAAATAAAGAATATTTTCAATAATAATGAGACATCTTCCAAGCCTTTTCTAGATGCAATTGATCACTACACAAATGGAAAGCTTGATACACATCTCCACGCTTAAATCCATACTATTTTTATAAAGATTTGGATGAGATGGAGACTGACTTTAATGTAATGGATGGTGTTCTTAGTTGTATTGAGAACTTTTATCCAGATCAAGTCATTCAAGTTCACATTTCAAATGTGGAGATGAAAGCATATAAGAATGCCACTGGGATATTTGGGAGACCGCTAGCAAGATTAACAAGAGAAGTTAACAATGATGAATTCAACCCAGGTAATAATTATTAATTAGCATATGTTGTAAAAGTGTAAAACATGTCTTTTATAGTTTTATTCTTTGTATGTTACTAAGTTACTTTTTAATTGTTATGGTTATAACTCATTGGTGGAGTGTATATGGAGCCGCTGCCCCCTACTTGAAATGTATGGCGGTTAAGATTCTTCATTTAACATGTAGCTCCTCAGGATGTGAAAGAAATTAGAGCTCCTTTGAATGGGTAATATATCATTAATCATTGTATTGACTAAGCTAAATTGATGAATTTTATTATCAAATTGATTTAGTTTTTGATTTGATGATTTCAGAATCATTCAAAGAAGAGAAATAGATTGGAAGTGAAGAGGCTAAATGATCTTGTTTATGTACAATTTAATGCAAAAATGAAGGATCGAAAGATAGCAAAAGAAAAGGATCCAATCGTTTCAAAAGAAAGAAATAATGCAAGGGAATGGTTGGATAATGATCATGTAGAGCAAGAGGTGTTTTCAGGTGAAGGGTTAACTTGGGAGATGGTGACAGAAGCATCAGGAGCCAAAGAATATTTAAGATCAAGGAGGAGCACTAGATCTACTCAAGCTACTACTAGTACCACTCCTTCCACTTCTCTAGATGAGCAATTAATTGAGTCGGATGAAGAAACAGATGATGAGGATGATGTTGAGCTAGATTTTGATGATGATTCTGATGATAATCTTTTGGTAGATGAAGTTCCTCCCATAGATTGTGAAGAAGATTAGAAGATGGCCTTTATGTTATAATTGTGAACTTGTTATGAACTTGATAATTTTGAATTTTTGATTATATGTTATTTGTTATGGACCTTATGATTTTGATATGTTTTATCATATTATTTGTTATGATTGTGACCTTGTTGCTAGGAACTTATGGTTGTGATAATTTTGAATCTTTGATTATGTATTTATGTTATTATAGTTGTGAATTATGGTTATGTTATTGTAGTTGTGAATTGTGATTATGTTATTATGGTTGTGAATTGTGATTATGTTATTTAGTATTTTATTTTAGAACTTGTTGCTATTTATGTATTTATGCAAGGTTCCAAAAATCGGTATCGGGATCACGATCGGCCGTCTAGAAAAATGATACGTATCGGTCGCGTGTATCGGATCGGGCTATTTTAATTAAATAAAATTCTAAATATTATTAAAAATGTTGAGAAATTTCTAAAAATTTAGAAAAATTATAAGAAAATAAGAAATAATAATCACTCACATATAAAGCCTAAAAAATAAAAATCTTTCTTCCTCCCTCTCTTCTTTCCTATCCCTCTAACTGTTAGTCTGAAATATCTATTCTCTCCCATACTTTTTTTCCTATCTTTCTCTCTCTCTCTTTCTCACCCTCTTTTTTTTTAATCTTTCCCTCTCCCTCACTCTCTCTTCCTCTCTCTCTCTCTCTCTCTCTCTCTCTCTCTCTCTCTCTCTCTCTCTCTCTCAGACAGCCGAGATCAGATTGTCACTGAATAGCTTGTCACAACTGCTATCATAACAGTTGTCTGCTGCTGCTGCAGGGTGTACAGGTCGAAACCAGCCGATCCCGAGCCGTTTCGGCAGATCCCACTCAGGATCGACCGAAACTGGAATCCTTATATTTATGTTATTATGGTTGTGAATTGTGATTATGTATATTATATATGTTTATTTATTTATTTATAATTTTTTTATATTAAAAATGCTAGACCGTCTTGTCACTTGCCTTGTCGCCCGCCTTCTGCCAAGGCGCTAGGCGGTGGGGTGACCGCCCGCCATCCGCGGCCGCATTAACATTGAGTACTACTAAAGTTGCTGCAGCTATATCTCATAACAATCCACCTGAATAGTAGTCCATTTATAAATAAGAAACACTAAATTTGACATCAATAGCAAAGAAAATCTTAAGTCAAACTGTGTCTTATCATAATGTGAAAAAAATTGGACTACCTTTTCCTTAATCCACACCAAAATACGTAATCAATTGACAATAGGGATATTAAAAAAATTAGTATTTTGTCATTATAATATGAGATTGAGGGAGAAAAATTTAAAAAGAAAGACAAAAAATGATCAACTAATTGATTTAAATTATGTTTTTGATGAAAAAGACTCTAACTCCATGGATTGAAGAAGTGAAAGATAAATTATTAGATAATAAAGATAACCCATAGTTAGATAAGACAATGGAGGAGAGACCACGACTAGAACAAAGGCTAGTATAGCTACTAGTGCCAGCGATAATCCTAATGATCCTGATGATACACCTGATGGTGAGATCGTCCATTCCACATTTGCTGAGAGAAGTCAAGAAAGCATAGAAATTGAAGAAAAAGAAACTGAGAATGTATATACATATCAACAACGTTATTATCAGAATGTTCTTTCCTATGACTATAGTTCATCAAGTATTCATTGTTTGGAATCATCACATGATCTATATCTTGGGTTATTATCCTCCTCGTATCTTTAATATCCTCAGACACAAGATTCACATATTGATTATTATCCTCCTCAGAAACAACAAGATCCATTTGATATGAATGATATAATTTTTGAAACACCAAGCCCTAGACATCATTATATACAAACTAATAATGATTATGATGAAGACGACCACAGGGATTCACGAGAGTCAGCTCAGTATTCATCGAAGTTTTGACTTTTGACTAAGTTAGTACTTTTGTTTAATTTTTAGAGCTCATATGTGAATAATTATTATTTTCTTTTTCTTGTCTTATTTTCTAAATTTTTAAAAAATTTCCTACATGTTATACATAATATTTAGAATTTTATGTAATTAAAAAAAAATTGATCCAATCCGATCCGAGCAACCGATACGGCCAATCCGGTCCGAGCAACCGATACGGCCAATCCGACCAATTCGTATCGTTTTTCAAAAGGCTGAACCCGATTTTTCAAACTTGAACAAAACCTATGGAGTTTCGAACAATTTCAGTGTTTTGGATAAGACTTTTGGGTTTCTTTGGGTTGGTCATTTTTCTAAAAATAAAAAATCTAGAAAATTCTAGAAAGAATAGCAAATAAATAGTAAAATAGAATTAGTACTCATAGTATGAGATATGATCACTAATGATGAACGCTAACACAAAACCACGTAGAATTGTATAGTAGATAAAGAAAATTTGGTGGTCATCATCATCATCATCATCATCGTGAAATTGTTGGTGGTCGTCGTCCTTGTCATGAAACTATTGCTAGTCATCATCTCTTCTAATATCTCTGTGAGGCAATCAAACTTGCCCAATAAGTTAACTAATACTTCACGCTATAAAAATTATACCTAAAAATCCCATATAAATAGCAATAGCTATATATAACCATAGATAGTGTGCCAAAAGGAGGTCACTAGGAACTTTAGATTTGAAAATATGCTAAACTATAATGGTATTCTCATGTCAAGGTTCTATCTATAGGAAAAATGTCACCGCAGTACTATTTCTTCCGCCATTTCACTCTTGTTCTTGCCTCTATCCTACTCTCTGATCCCTCGGTGCATTCCAAAACACTCCCTTTGTTATGGCCTGTCCTTCTTCCTCTTCCATGCTTCCCATCTGATTTCCCTCTCTCTCTCCTCTTTCTATATCATTTCAGCATAAAATAGCTTTACCCTTTATTTCTTAGCTGACCACAAATAATTGCCATGCCACTAAAGGCTTTGTTGTTATTGTTTCTCGTTGTTATTGTTTCTCTGACTCTTATATTATTCCAACAACTTCTCTTAGCTCAGGTTGCATTAAGGTGGTTGAACACTGAATATGACATAGTACAATAGACGATCCAGATAGCTGATCAATTCAACTAGGCAAAAGATATACAGAAATACATTTAAGATATTTCTGCATATATGGAGTACTCAGTCTAGCAGATAAGCTACGAGAACTGACAATTGCAGATGAAGTTAATACCTTGTCATTTAAATATATTGCTGTTGAAAGAGCTTCTTCAGGCCCACTTGTCCACTCTAGAATCTTTTTCGCCCAATACATCCTGCTAAGAACTACTATGTTAGCAGAGAACAGGATCTATTCTCACATAACCAACTTGAAAATCCACTTTGATGTCTATCATAATGTCAGTACTCAGTAGAGGCTTCTTAAAACATATCAATCACATAAGAGCTGAGAACATAATGGAGTGTACTATATAGTATGCTCTGAGAGGATCCACTCCGAACAATACTGTGGAAGTATGTTGAATCAACAATAGACAGTAAGAGCCTTTGCAAAATAAATAAATAAAAGTAGGAAAACTGACTATAATGACTTTTTATTACTAAAATTTCTATCTGAAAGCACTCTTTCTATTAACTTAGAGTACAGGTAAAAATGGTCAGTTAGCAATATCTCCTTATGTGTGAAAAACTTCTGCATCATACCAAAATGAAGAAAAACACACAAGGTTGAAAAGAATAAGATAAGACAGGCTCTTTTACCGCATGAATCCATGCATCTTCCCATAATGAACCATCTCCAGTTGTGATGCATTCCAAAGCTGAAACGAGAAAATATTGTTAGGATACACTCAGTAAGAAGCACCCAAACTCACCAACTTCCAAATTTACAATCATGAGAAATGAAAGAGCCTCAGCTGGAAAACCTACAGGATCATGAGTTTTTGCTTTCTCCAGCTGCTCTCTCCTGCAAACCAAAAAATCCAGTTCAACTCAACATGCAAGCAACTGGATTCAATAACTCAAGGAAGAAACAATAAACACCACAAAATGTTCAACACTGTTAGCTGAGGCCAGTCCGATCTCAAAGAGCAGCAAGTCAACTTACTCACGTATAGATATGCTCTCTCTTATCTAAAGCATGCTCCATTAAAGTTTTCCGAGCCCATTCCCACGCACCCTGCAACGAATCATATTGTGGCTGGTAATAGCAGAAGTTGTCTGCCAGCTCCCTCCTAATGATCAACTCCTCCAAGAAAGCATCGACTGACTATGCAAGGTTTTGTCGTTTAACCAAATGATCTAGAGTCAAACTTCTATAAAATAGTTCCTAAGTTCTGAATAATTAAGAAACCAAAATAGCAGCACTAATTGCACACAACTCGAAATTTCAAAATGATAACAGTGTGAACATAATATG
Organism: Typha latifolia; assembly: GCF_019914945.1. Taxonomy (NCBI): domain Eukaryota; kingdom Viridiplantae; phylum Streptophyta; class Magnoliopsida; order Poales; family Typhaceae; genus Typha; species Typha latifolia. The sequence continues at coordinate 1,945,327 of NC_133097.1, forward strand.
CTCACCTGAGGACTAAATTTTCTACGCGCCTTTGCCTCGAGAGCACAGCGCTGTGCCGAGATTTGCCCAAAGTGCAGGTATGGCGACAGCCCCGACAGCCCCTTTGGTTTCACCGGATCATTCCGGTCAGTAACATAGTTCTTTATCCTCTTCGTGAGAAACCCATCCATTCTCCCCATCAGCATCTCCATTGCCGCGTCCTCCCCTGGCTCGCACCACCCAATTTCCCGCACGTCCCCTGCTTCCCTACAACCCCGCACACAAAATTCCACATCAAAATCCAATTTTGACTAATGGGATATTTAACAACACACACGACTATACCTTTTAACCTCGGAGATGAGCTCATCCCAGTTAATCCCAGGAGGCTCCTCGCCAATCCAGGGAGAGGAAAGCCTCGGTAGGTCGGGGAATTCAACAAGGTACTCTGGGAGGAGGCGGTGGATCTTGGGTCGGATGGTCTTCGCGGCGTACTCGAGCCGTTCAGAGGCGGCCCAGACGGGAACGACGTTATGGGCATCGACCTGGTGGACGGTGATTTCATTTCCGACTTCCCGAACGATGGCATCGAGAGAGGAGCGAAAAGGGCGGAGAGGAGAGAAGTCAGCGACGAGAGCGGAAGCATTGAGGCGGCGAAGGAGGGAAGGAAGGGTGAGAACGGGATCGCCGCGGAGGAGGAAGAAGGGGATGTTGAGGGAGGTTAGGTGGAGGGAGAGGAGGCGAAGGGACCGGAGCATGAATGCGAGTTGGCGGGAGCGGGCGGAGAGGAAGAAGGGAGAGGGGAAGAGGGTGAAGGCGACGGCGAGGGGAGAGGAGGAGGAGGAGGAGGAGGCGGCGAGTTGCGCGGCGTGGAGGATGGCCCAGTTGTCGCGGATTCGTTGGTCGCGGAACATCCAGTAGATGACGGGGCCAGAGGTAGAGGTGGAGGTGGGGGAGGGCGCACCGGAGGAGAGGAGGCGGATGCGGCCTGGGTGGACTGGGGTGGGATTTGGGGCAGGCGGAGGAGGCGGGGTTAAGGAAGAAGCCATCGGAGAGAGAGAGAGAGAGAGAGAGAGAGAGAGAGAGAGAGAGAGAGAGAGAGAGAGAGAGAGTTTTAAAAAAGGGAGTGGGAGGAGGGAAGAAGCTTGTGGTAAAGAAATGGACGCGTCCAATGGGAGGGAATACGTGGGCGACGTTATCCCTTGGGGTCCGAGTACCGGGCGTGGCTAACTGAGGGTTTCACGCCCCGCGAACGAGGTCGCTTGAACTCAGTTATGAACTCGGTTACACTGACCCTTGAATAGTACCCAGCCATAATAAAACCGGGCTCGGACTTGGACAAAGATTTGCCCTGTTCATTCCCAACCTAGTACTGAATCGGGTCTGGACTCTGGCCGAGTAACAGGCCGGACTGTTTGTCTTTGTAATAGTAAAATAATTATCTCTGGCAAATTAGAGTATATCTCTGTTTGGCTTCGTTGAATATCTTTGTCTTAGTAATAATAACGTAAATATTTTTGGCAGACTTTTATCTCTCCGAATATAAACCAATCAATCAAAATCAAATTTTTTTAACGTTGCTCCCTAGTCTATAATTAACGCAGTAACAAAACTTTTAAGAAAATGAATGTAAGTAAATTAAGGAATATAGATTTAACAAATATGGTCGGGCAGATTACAACCGAAGGGACTAGGCCTCGATGGACGGATCAGCTCGGGCTGAGCTTGGACAAGGGTTGACCAAAGCCGGTTCAATAGAATTTCGAATCGAGTCACACTGGTCCAAAACAAGCCTAAGTCAAACTTTGGCCCGATTTTATTATGTTGGACATTAATAGGTTTTGGGTAGAGGTGACAATTGGGTTGGGTTAATTAGGTTAGGGTTAAGCCATAATAATGCAAACACGAGTATAACCTATTTATTAAATGAGTTAAAATTTTAAATATGAATACATTCATTTATTCAACAGGTTACACAGGTCATAAACGGGCTATCCGGTGGCACAAATTATTCAAATTTGTATAAGCTATTCGGGTTGTAAACGGGTTTATTCAGATTGTAAACAAATTTTTTTCAGGTTATAAACAAGACACCTTAAGGGCAAGATGAACGGAAGCATGGTGGAATGTTATGAACCGAACTATTTCAATCTGTAACGGTTTTGAACTCGATAAAGCTCGTAACTTTCGAGAGGATATGCGAATAATCTAACTGACGGATCCTCTTGAATTTTTGGATATTGTTGCTCTTGGAGAGAGCTTTCCAATGAATCCAGGATCACAGGATTTAGACGGTTAGATCTCAAGTTATTGACCCAACAGTGGCTGAAGGTCAATTAGATCCTAGCTTAATACCCCTCCAATGGCTAGATGGATGCTAGGTTTACTTCTTAGTATGAAGGGGGAGAAGTTGATATGGGCATTCTTTGTTATTGCTTATGACAAATTTAACTAGATAAATATGCTCATTCTAATGAACCCAATGCCACGTGTGGAACCAATATGGATCGAATCGTATCATGGAGTGATATGACTAGGTCAGATTGGATCTACTCGCGACATTGGGTTCATTGGGGATGAGCCTATTTATCTAGTTTGATTTTGGCTTAAGAAAATAAGACTTTTTGCCGAGGGCGTTCAAACTCCAAGGACTGCATTCGAACGGGCCATGTGAACGCTTGCACGTGTTCACAAAAACAGAGAACGAGATTTGCGTGTTTGAACGGCCATGGGCCCTTTCGAACACAACTGTTTGAACACTTGCATGCATTCACAACGATAAAAAATAGTATTTATGCGTTCAAATGTGGTTGGACGCATTCGAACGCACCGCGGCGAGAACTGATAGTTTATTAGGGTTTTAATTTGGTTGTTTAGGTCAAATGGGTGAGCCTCTATAAATATGTAGAGGAAATCTTAATTAGAGTTTATCTAATAATTGGATCAACATTGTTGCCCGTATCTCTCTCCTTCTTACTCTAGCTATGGGTGCCCTCTCTTACCTCCCTTCTTCCACCACTCAAGTCCTTGGTCGGCCTCTTCCATCTCCCAATCCCCATCTTCTGCAGTTCTTCTCTTTCACTCCAAAAGAATTTTTCTAGCATATATCTAATCATTGAAGGGCTAACAAGCTAGGATTTATCCAACCTTCGATCACTATTTGGCAAATATATTAAGATCTCGCCATCCAAACCTTGCGATCTTCAATTAGTTGAATAGCTCTCTTCAAGAGTGACAACATATCCAAAATTTAGCAATATCCAATGGCTAGATCCTCCGAAATTCCTTTTGAAAATCACGTTCTCAAACCGGTCCAGAATCGTTATAGATTAGATCAAGCTGGTTTGTAATAAAATTTACATCCACAAACTGATCCAAATCGGGTCCAGCCGATTCTTATCAAGATATCTGAAGAAAACACATCAAATCACATAAGATAAGATAGATCAATCAAAATCCAATAGGGGAAATGAAACTTTCCAATGTATTAATGACATGAAATGTTCCAAATTCAATTTTAATTAATCTAATTAAATATATATTAGACTCAGATTAGAGACGTTAAAATCGATTGAAATATGCAAAAATTAGGCACTTTCCTATAATGCATAAGTTTAAATTTTAAATTCAACTAAAATACATTAAAATACATTATGCATCACCAAGTACACATAGGTCCATGAAAAATCATCTTATAAGTCAAACAGACCTATGACAAAATGCATGAAAAAACATCTAAGATTTATAATGATAGTCTCATACTTAAAGTCAGGTAGCCTTTTCCTTAAAAAATTTCAAAGTATTTTCGAATTACATTTCAATTTCAGCTTGAAGAAATTTTTCAGTAATTATATATATACATACATATTATATGGAAAGTAGATTAGAGATTCATGTAGAATTATAAAATAAAAAACCTTTTATATTACTATTTTTAGAATATTTCAAACATATAAACATGCAGATATTAATTTTGATATTATTCTTCAATAACTAGGAGTAGCAATCATATCAAATTGACTTCATAGATATTATATTTGACGTCTTAACTAAAACATAACCTGTTTATTAATAGCTCTTTGGTTCTAAAACATGAAAATGACTAGTTCGCTTAACCACCATGACTCATTTATTATTGTCAGGTGCTCAGGCCAATTAATTGCATTTAAATATATCCTACATACCAAACACGGCACTATAACATCACAAACATAACCTGAACATTGACCAATTTGGCTTATATGAATTGAATCCTCTTTATATTTGTTTTACAAGTCAACCCATCTACAAGAAAGCCGACTTTGTATCAAGTTTGTAGCTAACCCTCATAAATATTTATTTTGCGCTCTATTTCAAAATTCAAAGACAAAATTAAAGATATTTGAAACCCACTAACTCAATTAGTAACTTTTAAATATAAGACGCCGATTATCTTAGTAACTTATATAGAAATTTTAAATACTCTAAAAAATTTGTTATATATTTATGAAAATTATAAATATATTTTATTTTTCTTATTTTTCTTCTATCTCTTAATTATTATTTTTTCTATACAAGTTTATCTTATCGCTATTTAATTAATAAAGTAAGAGATCAAATAGAGATAGTGCTCAGATAATTAGAATTAGTTAAATAACGAAAAGTACGACTCTGTGTGATTATTACTTGTTTTCTATGTAAATTATAATAATGAAGTATATATATTGTGCAGTGTATTAAAAAATAACAAAAGTTTTTAAAAAATAACAAAATTTGATATATATTTGTAAAAATTGTTAATATATTTTCTTATTTTTCTTGTTTCTATTATTGCTTCTTTTTCTTTTTTTCTTCTTCTTCTTTTATCTTTCAATCCTTCTCTCTTTTTTTATATAAGGTTTTCTAATTATTTTTTAATTAATAAAGTAAGATTCTAATCAAAGATGGTGGGAAAATAATTATGATCAGTTAAAAAAAAATAAGACTGCATAATTATTATTTTATTTCTATGTAAATTGTAATAGTAAAATATGTAAATTCTGCCAGAAAAAATAATGAAAGTTATTAAATAATGATAAAAGTTGTTATATATTTGTGAAAGTTGTTAATATTTTTCTTTTTCTTATTTTTCTTCTTCTATCTCTTAATCCTTTATTTTACTTTATAAGTATCTCTAATCGTTTTTAATTAATAAAGTAAGAGATTAATCAAAGATAGTGGTGAGATAATTAGGATAAGTTAAATAACTAAAAGAATAACTATGAATAATTATTATTTGTTTCTATGTAAATTATAATAGTGAAGTATGTAAATTCTGCAGTGTATAGAAAAAATTAATAAAAATTTTAAAAAAAATAACGAGATTTGTTATATATTTGTGAAAGTTGTTAAAATATTTTCCTATTCTTATTCTTATTCTTCTTTCTGTTGTTGCTTCTTCTTCTTTTATTCCTTAATCATTCTCTCTATTTTTCTATACAAGTCTTTCTAATTATTTTTAATTAATAAAGTAAAAGATTAATTAGAGATAGTAATGAGATAATTATGATAAATTAAATAACAAAAAATATGACTCTGAATGATTATTATTTTTTTATATGTAAATTGTAATTGTGAAGTATATAAATTCTATGGTGCATATAAAAACAACAAAAAATTTTAAAAAATAATAAAAGTTATTATTATATTTATAAAAAAAATATTGTTAATATATATATATATATATATATATATATATATATATATATATATATATATATATATATATATATATTTGTTGCTATTGCTTCTTATTCTTCCTTTTTGTTACTACTTTTTTTTTTCTTCTTTTCATTTTTTTGTGTTACTACTTATCATCATCATCATCATCATCATCATCATCATCATCATCATCATTATTATTATTATTATTATTATTATTATTATTATTATTCCTCTACTACTACTACTTCTATTTTTTTATCTCTTAATTTTTTTTTCTATACAAGTCTCTCTAATTATTTTTTAAATTAATAAGAGATTTATCCAAGATAGTTGTGAGATAATTAGTCTCGTACTAATCCTAATTAATAAGAAGAATCATCAATAGCAATTAAAGAAGAAGAAGAAGAAGAAAAATAAATTTTGAAGAAAAAGAGGAAAAATGCTTCATTGCAAAGGAAACAAAAAATGAGACTCATAAAAATAAAAACTGAGTGAGTTTTTGATGCAAATAACCTTAAAAACTATTATTTTATTATGTTTGGATGGAGAACCCTAAAATCATGTAACATTTTTAATTTTGGATCATTCTACATCCTTTTTTAAAGACACTTATGAGCTTTATATGTATTATGTCATGATCATAACTATCCACTTCTACTAAAGATTTTTAACTTTTACTAAACACTAATAAATTATAATAAACTATAAGCTAGATAAAGGGGCCAGTCATTTTCGATAAATAAATTAAACAATTAAGCCTACCTTCCTAGAAAATAGGCAACACTATTCAGTTTCATTTATAGATTATCTTAGCATTCACATTACACTTCTCTACATAATTTTTAGCATTTGCAATACTAAGGAAACTAAAGTATTCTCAAAGCAAAGTTATGTGAAACCATAAAAGGACAAAAAATAATATGAAACTCTATAAAAAAATTTTGACAAAATATTGCCATGCATGAAATCAAGATAGAGATACACATGCAAACAAGATAGCACAAAATCTGGTTCTCACCCTTTCTAATCACAAAATCTAGATATCATATTTTCTAGCAAATAGCATAAGATTAATTTTGTGGTGACTCGAAAAAAAATATAAATCAAATGAGATTGAGTATATGCACACTATTAATATAATAAAATATGGAATAATAAAGGACAAATAAGTAATTGTAGATATAGAAGATTTTATGTGAAAAATTCTCAAATCAAGTAAAAAACCTATGGATTCAAACTCGGATCGAAACCTTTGCTAAAATCTTATAACAATTTATAGATTATCCATTGTCTTCATGGCTTATAACAATTTTGGTCGCTAGACATTGCAATACACCACTTCTTGTGAATGATTCTCATCTTCAGTGACCCTTAAGATTAATCCTTCGGTCTCAGTAAGCTTCACAACGTAGTTATTCTACATCCAATATAGATACAATGTGTAGAAGATTGATTCAACACCTTCTATCTAAAGTTGTCATTTATTCTCCAAAAGTCTCCCCAAGGATAATCAAAACTTACTGCTCCCCTTGCATATCTCTTCTAGATAAGGTACAATATTCTTTTAAAAAAATTTCCACAGATTCTATATATTTGTAAAGCAAGGCACATTTGAATGCCCTTATTTAAATTCTGATTCTATTTGCATTGGATTGGTTTTGAGAATGTAAGTCACTCACAAAACTGAGTCTCTTTCTTTGAAATTTTTTTATTCAATTTTCACAATATGCATATGTTAATACAAATTTTTTTGGAGAAATTAGTGAAAACCTTAAAAGAGACATAAGACAAGTGAGTATAAAAAAGTCATGCACAAACGAGGACAGATGCATGTGAGGTGTGGATATATGCTGACAAGGGGGGAAAGGGGGACCAAAGCAAAGGAGTTTTGACCTATCTATTATTATTAATAAAAAAATTACTTTTTTGCTATAGTTTTCAAATTCTTTACTATAATTTTAAAAATGTATAGCAGATTAGTCAAAAACTGAAGAAAAGAATACAACCTTCTCACTGAGGAGTTCCTTTCATGAATTCCTGTGGCACTGTACACTTACCCTTCTTGCAGGGTTCTAGAATTGGGGCCTGTGATTTAATGCTAGTAGTTGAGAGGAAATAGTCGACAATTAGTCATAAATGCTCTGCATAGCTGCCATAGCTCTAAGTAAAGAAAGGGAAGAAGTTTTTTTCTTCCTCCTTTTTCTACACTTTTGGAGTGAAAATTTTGATTGTTAGATGCCTTTTTTTTTTCTCTCTCTTTTTCTCTCCCTCTCTTTTTTGTTCTCTTTTAATGCTAGAAATGTTGGTTTTTCAGGGGAAATATTTGGGATAATTAGGCCAAGCTATTGGACTTTTTTTTTAAAAATTATTATTTCTTCTTTTCTCTCTTTTTTATACATTGTTATATATTGTTTCTCTAAATTTTCTCGGCTCGCCACAGAATAAAAAAAATACTAAGATGAGGTTAAAATGAGGATTTATTTCAGGATAAAGAGAATTTTTATCCTAATTTTCCGTTGGGTGTTTGATTGGGAAAAAAAAAAGAAAAAGATAAGTTGTTCCGATAAAAATATATAATAAGATGGTGTTCGGTTGTAATACTTTGGATAAGAGATAAAAGATGACCAAATTGATATTATTGCTCTTTTTTTAATTAATATAAATAGTCATAATATAATATACTCGTATTAAAACTTGGTAATTATATTATAGTCATATTGAAATTTGGTATTATATTCTAATAAATTATTGGAGAACGCAAATTGATCATTTGTGTTTTGAAATAATTAATGTGAACCTAGCTGTGAGGGTAGATTTAATTAGTTACAAAAATACTAGTCTACACAATCCTAGAAGAATATTCATGAAATATTCGTGCGACACCAGACTATTACAAAACTAGATAGATTGGCTTCGTAACTTCATAATCTATATTTTTGATCTAGGACCGTTGTGGGAGTACAGGCTAGAGGGAATGGTGGTGATGGTGGGAGGTATTGTTTGGTGTTGTGGATGATATTATTACATGGGCAACAGTGGGAGGATGTGGTTAAGGGTTGGATATAAGGTTTAAGATGGTAAGGGTGTAGTCGAGAGGTGTAGAGCAACAATGGTGAGATGGTTGTGGTATGGAGGTACTAGGGGTGACTTGTCGGAACACACACAGAGAGAGAGAGGGGGAGAGAGAGGGGGGGGGAGAGAAAAGGTGGTTGACCCTAACGGAGATGGATCAACGGATGAGAATGATGAGCTAGTCGGTGGCTAGGGTTGAGAGAGGACGGTGGTGGTGCAATAGAGAATGAGAGAGAGAGATAGAGGAACTCAATCAATCAATTCATGCATACCCTAATCTCGTTGCACTCTGCATCTAAACTAGATATCTAACTCGAGCCCAACGAGTCCAATGCCCATGATGTGGTCCGAATTAATCAAAATAGATAGTCTAGTAATACGTCAAAATTAAGAGGAAAACTCAAGTAATTTTCTTACTCTAAAATTTCTTAGTTTTGTGTACAACCTAATAACCTAAATTAGGTATTGCAAAAATTTATTAAGAGGCCTTTTATAATTTAATTATATTTGATTTTTAAATTTAGCATATAAAAATAAGTGTATATATTTTTTATAATTGATGTACGTTTGGTTATAATAGAGTGGACATAATTTACATATGCGGTGTTGATATAACCCAGGCCTAATCAAGTCACCTCACAAGGGAGACTAGGTTCGATCGGTCGAATCTATTTATCATAGTTGATTCTTGAAGGACTATTTAGCCTCAGGTTTGGGCACTCAAATGTCTAACGAGCCTTTTCAATACACATTCAACTAGCCCTCAAATTATTTGAACATCATTCAAACATCATACGAACACTTAACACCGAGAGCAAGCTTCATCAAGGTGTTCAAACGACAATGCTAAAAAGCTTTGTCAAGGCATTCAAACGGCACCAAACTCAATGAACTAATATTTGGTTTGCCTCTCCTCTATCTCTTTGGTCTCAATCTTGATCTCAATCTCTCTATCTCCCTCGAATCCTTTAGCCTAGTCGTCGCTAATACCAAAGTTGACACACTCCTCCCTCCATCATCTACCAATCCCCCTAATCCCATAGGCTAGCCATTTCTACCTCATCTTCCCCTCTAAATCTCAAATCTATTCACGTTATCATCACCATCCTCCATGATCACCAATACTTTCATCAAACCACCCACCACCATTACCACTAATATCGCCCTTGCATTGGTTCATATCAGGTGCACAGTAAAGTCAATTATTACAAAACAAAAAAAATCAAATACAATTAGATTGTAAAAGCTGGGGAGTTGGGATTGATAATCTTACGCCTGACAAAGAATTCGAAGGGGGAATATCTCAGCATAGGTCATGTCTCATAGAGAAAAGAGATATTGGAAATCTTAAGAGGAATAGTAAATTCTTATACAGTGAGGTTCTTTAAAGGGCTTCTTGTTCTAATTAAGAATAGTCTAGGGTTTTCAAGGCTGCTGATGCAAATCAGATCAGATCGGATCACATTAAAGAGAGATTAGACTCAACAGATTGAGTCTAGTTATTTTATTTGCTTATTTGGTTTAGTTAGAAGGTTAGAATTTTATTTAATTAGCTAAATCTAGCTCAACGCAGTTTTGGGAAAATATTCACAGAATATTCTACAGAAGTTCGAATAATATCAAATAAACTAGATAAGATCGTTAACCTCCATATCTACAACTTTGGTATTCACAACTTCTCCAGATTCGGAAACTATCTATGACGAAACAAAGTATTAATCCAAGAAAGATAAAGAAGGCTGATTTAGTTAGTTAGCTAACTTTATCTTATTGTTTGAATTTCAAATAAATCAGATAATCCTTATGTGGATCTGATCCGCTATAGATTTTTACTCTTATAAATAGGAGTGGACATGTATGGATAGAATGAAATTGAATTGAGAGAAATCTGAGTTTAGCTAGTTATTATTCTCGTCCTTATCTTTTTACATTAACCGTTATATTGTCTTTATCTTCATAGGAGTAGATCATAACCATAGATCCCCTTTAAGCATCCAAACCATAGCTACCTCCTACCTCCAGCAGCCACCCTTGGCCGTCCACCACTCTCCGACGACCGCCATAATGTCAAAAATTACCGTTCTACCTTCCCTGACTTATCTCCACTATTTTATTTTTATCTTTTCATCCCGACCTCCGATTTATGTGAAACTAAATCTATTAGAATCCTAACTCATAAGGCTACCTCTACTTATGGGCGGATCATTCTAGATCTAGCCTATAATGGCTACAGAGAGGTGAGGATCTAGTGGTTGCTTTTGGTATGGGAAGAGAGGGCATTAGGCTGCCATGTGTTGAAATAGTATTCTCTGCTACAAGGGTGAAAAGTTTGGGCATAGTGTAGTGGGGTGCAAAGGTTGTCTGATGGAGGAGAAATGGGCTTCTCTTGCGAATTGATTTGGAAATTGCTGTGGTGACTTTTGCTCTATGGAGAATAGTCTGACAAATATTATATAAAAAAACTAATTTGGATTCGATTAGCAGGTATTCATTTTCATAATTGGAACTATATTCACTTTATAAAAATTCTGGAAAATTTTGGTACTTTAAATAATGGTAGATGAAAGAATTATGAGGAAAGAATATCTAAAAATAGCTAGACTAAAAGTTATGGTTAAAAACATTCTAGATGTTTTTGTTAAAATAGCAGTGATGATTGAAAATGTAGTGTTTGAGGTTAGATGTGAAATAGAAGGGAATGATCAAAAATTGGAAGGCGGGAAAACATATACTTGCATTAGAAAAATATAAGTAGAGTTCTGACTGGAGCAGTAGCCACAACTAGGGCAGTTGGGATAAGAATTTCTCATGAATGGTGCCGGGGAAATGCTCTTCTGGTGTTAAAGTTTTCAAAGAGAAAAGAGAAAAGCTACCCACAAGATGGTTGGGGTAATGCATTTGTAGAGGTCTATGTGAAAGGCGTTGATATAACTAGGGGGTGAATACCATAGAACAGAGAGAAAAAGTGCAAGAAGATAAAAGAAAGTGGATAGAAAAGGTAAGCAAAAAATAGAAGAGGATGGTTTAGTGAATTCACTTGAACTTGAATCCAAGAATACATCTCTAGAGGGGAAAGACTGATGTAGAATGGTCATAGTGGAGAAGTTTTGGAATGGTAGGAATGTTTTGATTGAGAAGGCTACTTGGGAGAGGATGGTAGCAACTGGTGAGGCAGTTGAAGGGCAACAGGTGGAGCCTAATGAGGAGGATAAGGAATCTGAGAAACTGGAGCATGAAGATTGGCAGGTCGTTGTCTATTCTAATGGTAGCATTTTAGATGTGGAGCCTCTTCAAGTTATGAGATCATCTCCGATTAAGAAATATACCAGGAGGAAGGTAAGTAAATTACCTAAGCTAGCAACTAGAAGAAGCATTCGAAATATTATTAATCTTGGGGGACATGACAAATCTATTCAGCAACTGATGGTGGAGGCTGGACAAGCTAAAACTTTAGAGCTAGAAAAAAAAGAATAGGTAAAGATCATTTTTTTACAATGTTTATGCTTTTCAAAATTTTCAGACTCTGAATTATTTTCAATAGCTAATACTTGTGGTGTGAGCTTGGGGTGTACCTAAGAAGATAAAGAAGAAAATTTGAAAATTCTAAAATCCCCTGAGAGAGAAAGAGCGGAGAAGTATACTATTTCCTTGAGAATAAGGATTAAAAAAGAGAGGAAACAAAATAATGGAAATTGAAAGGTGTCTTTTGGAATATTAGGGGTATGGGTGCACCGTAGGAGAGGAACATAATTAAAAATAATTATTCAAGAAATGTTAGATTTCTTGTGTATATAAAAAATCAAGCATGATGTTTTAAATGAGAGAATGTTACTTGCTATGGGAGGAGGTAGGATCAGGATGGCCTTATATTCTTTCTGTGGATTTATCTAGTGATATCCTTACTAGGATTAATGACGATAAATTGATTGAAAAAAAAGAATACATACTCTTTTTGTGTATGTACATAGCAATGAGGTGGATTTGAATTTGGTAATTACTAATGTGTATGGTCTCAAAGTTGGGATAAGAAAAAAAAGTTACGAGATGAGCTTAAAGAAGTAAAGAATTGCAAGGGAGAATATTGGTTGATTGGGGGAGATTTTAATGCCCGAGGTTTATGGAAGAGAGAAAAGGAAAGAAATATAGTAATAGAGAAAGAAGAATATTTAATATGGTGAAAAAAATTTGGATGTCAAAGAGTTTAAGATGAATAGTAGAAAATACTCTTAGCCAAATATGGAGGAACCCATTTTGACATTGTTGGATAAGGTATTTGTTATAGCAGATTGGGAAAGAAATTTCCTTATGACTATTGTTACAGATTTATCTCGTATTGGTTCTGATCATATTTCCCATGTTGGTAGATAATGAGTTTAAAGAAGTTAAAATCATCTATTCATATTGGAACACTTCTGATTTTGTAAGCCTGAGTTTGACTCTTTAGTACAAAAATAGTGGGAGAGAGAAACAGATGGCAAAACTGTTATGGAAATTTGGACTGAAAATATTAAAAACTGAGAAGGAGCATGAGAGGAGGGAGTCAAAATTTAAAAAAGGCTTATCAAGCTTAAATAGTTAGTTTATTGAAGATTGTGGATATTCTTGATCTACTGAAGGCGAATAGGAACCTAATTAATAAGGATATAGATTGTAGAGAAGATGCTGTTCTAAAAGTGTAATAGATTTATAAAGAAGAGGAAATGAGATGACAACAAAGAGCTAGAAAGCAATGGTTTATTGAGAGGGACCTCAGTACTACCTATTTTCACAGGATTGTTAATGGGAGAAGTAGGAATACAATCTGTTCTTTGTTAGTGCAAGATAAATTTGACATCAAGATAAATTGGGGGTTTGTGAAGCCTTTCACTAAGGAGGAGATTCATAAGGCTGTATTTGCTATGACAGAGAATAAAGCACCAGGTCCAAATGGATTTAGTATAAAAAAATTTCATCATTTTTGACCTTTGATTAAAAATGAGGTTTTGTGGTTGTTTAGGGAGTTTCATGCAAAGAATTGTAATATTCAAAGGCTAAACTATGCTATGATCTATTTAATACTCATAACTACTAAAGCTAAAAGGAAAGAAGAGTTTAGACTATTTTGAACTGTAGTTATAAGGTGATAACTAAAGTTTTAACTAATTAATTGTGCTTAGTAATTGTGAGTGTGATTGATAATTACTAAAGTGCCTTCCCGAAAGGGAAGGTATATTTAGTGTCCATGAACTTAACTTTGAGATTAAAAAAAAAAGGGTGAAATGCTCATGTTGAAGTTGGATTTTGAGAAAGCCTATGATAATATAAGATGGGATTTTCAAGCTGATATTTTGTATTGGAGAGGTTTTCCAAAGGAGTGAATAGATTAAGTCCTCGACTGTAATTCAGAATGAGGGTCTTGAAAGTTACTTTAAATATAGGAAAGGGCTCAGGCAAGAGGACCTATTATCTCCTTATTTATTTATTTTGGTGGTCGATGGCTTAAATAGAATGTTACAAAAGGCTAAGCAAGAATGATTGATTAGAGGTTTGGGCAATGATGCTTTAACAAAAGGGTTGTTAATCTACAATATGTCGATGATACTTTGTTGTTTATGCAAGCTGAGGAAAGAGATATATCTATATTAAAATTTATTTTGTACTACTTTGAGGTTGTGTTGGGGTTGAAAATAAATATTGAGAAATGCTCCTTAGTTTATAAAGAAAAAAGAAGAGTATTGATAAACCTGTTAAATTATCGTGTTGAGGAGCTGCCAATTAAATATTTGAGACTTCCTCTACTTGACAGTAAATTACGGAAGCAAGGTTGGATGTCGATGATTGAGAAAGTGGAGAAAAAGCTTATGGGATAAAAAGGGAAATTACTTTCTTTGGAGGGGAGAGGAGAATTACTCTTATTAATTTAGTTTAGTTTTGAGTGTAGTGCATTTATATTAATTGGCCTTTTTCAATATCTCGGTGTGGGTAAAGAAAATGATTGATAAGCTAAGAAATTTTTTTCTATGGTATGGTGTTTAGACATATAAAAAAGTTTATGCTTTGATCAATTGGGATAGAATTTGTATGAGAAAAGAATATGGTGGTATGGGTATTCTTAATTTGAAAAAAAAAAAGAGTCTTATTAGCAAAATGGTGGTGGAGATTAATGAATTCGGAGAATCAAATATGTTCTATGATTGTAATACAGAGATACTACAAGAAAGTCCACGTAGAATTTTTTAAATGATGAACTATAATAGAATCTCTTCTTTTTGGAGAGATATTTTATAGCGAGGGTCAATTTTCAAGGCTGAATTACAATGGCAAGTTAATGAGGGTAGGAAAGTTGAATTCTGGACTAATATTTAGATTGGAGACTATTCCTTGGCTACATACTTTCCTTAACTTTTTGGTATCACTTGGGATGAGAAATTACTGGTTTATGAGGTCTGAGATGAGTAAAATTAGTGCTTTAAATACTGAATGAATTTAACAGAATAGTTGATTCTAGAATAACAAAACATGATTAACTGGATTAACAACAAAAATGTGCAAATCAAGGCTGAAAAGGATAAAGTTGTTTAGTGGTTTGAGAATAATAGAATTTTTATAGTGAAATCTCTTTATAGATTTATAAATAATGGTGGAATTATATCCAAAGGACTAGTTAAGATTTGGCAAATAAAGACCGTTAAAGGTCAGACATTCTTGTGGCTTGCTTGTAATAATAGGCTATTAACTAGAGATAATTTGAGGAAAAAATGATAGTCAGGTGTTGTATTGTGTTTCTTATGCATAGGAGGAAACTGTTTATCATTTGTTTATCCATATCCCACTCTTCATCTAGGTTGGCTACCTAGTTAGCTAACTTGTTAACTAACCTATAAATATGGTTAATCTTAACAAAATTATTATAAGAGCATAGATTTTTGCAATCCTCGATGATATGGAGTATACTATGTTCATAAGTAGTAGGGAGTCGCTTTCAATTATTATTTTGGGAATGTTCTTCTGTCTAATAAAGAGGAGTATATCTCTCAAAGCCATGACTTTCTATGCTAGGGTGGAGAATGTCATCGGAGGAACTGACAACCAGCTATCATTGGGGAGCGATTATGAACCCCACTCCCCCGGGCTCATTGGGACTCGGGAAGCTATCCATGTTGAGCTTAAGAAATTCAGGAGCAGGAGGGTCCTAGCAGATTTGGTGGATTGTAAAGGCCAAGATACTCAAGCACTCGTGAGCTAAGGTGAGTGCTCTTTCCCAAACAATAGTGGCAGGTTCTCTAATATCGGTGAAGCAGATATTGTTTCTAAAATTCCAAATATGCCATAGAGTAATAAGAAAGTAGCAAAATAGAAGTGGCATCTTATTTTGACGGGCAAAGAGAACATCACCAATTCAAAGGCCTTTAGCCCAGGATAGTTGTCCCTAATACGCCATATAATCCTATACTATTGGTGCTATGTTTCACCACCGCCCCCCCACCCAAAAGGGGGTATGTAATTGAGGTTTTAAGTTGCGCAACATGGTGTAAACCGATTGGAAGGTAGCCAGACTAGAGGAGTGTAAAATCCCAAACTCATTTGTTCGACCCTACTCTAAGTGGGAGATAAATAGAGAATATCATCTCACTTAGGGAAGGGATGAATAGACCATGGATTTTTGGCTCATCGCAGGTTCTATTACGGATCTGCTCTTTCACATTATGCACCTTGTTAACCATTGATAAAAGTTAGCCACTTGGCTAGAGAAATGTTACTCACCCAAGGATTGAACTAGATAGAAGAACTGTCCCCATCATTGATGATTTTGTGGAAACCATCTCTTAATGATACAAGTGGTTTATTTAATCAGCTTCCAACTCCAAATGATATATTTATATTTTTTTTAATGGCCCAAGGGTGAATACCTCATTTTGGCTAGAACTAGTCTAGCCCACACACTATCCATATTAAGGATTTGTAAAGTCCTTTTAGCCACGAGAGCCCAACAGGTCGAGTGAAGATCACATATTGAAGGCCCTCCTCATCCTTGGGTTTGGTAATGTTGCTCCAATTGATAAGGTGGAGCTCTCTCTTACCCTTAGACCAAATGAACTGATTTATGATTCTATCCACAAAAGCTGGTAGGCTCCAAGTTGAGGAAAGCATATGAACTGGGGTTAAGTTGAGGACATAATTAATATGGTTTAACCTACTAGCCTAGTAAGATTAGCCCTCCTCTGACTTGCCAATTGAGTTTCAACCCATTTAAAAAGCTCCTTATGATTTCCACCGAGGAGGCAATTAGGAAAGTTGTTCGCACCTAATTATTTGAAAGGCAAAGATTCTATCAGAATATGAATTAAAATTTAATAAATTATTGATCTTGGTCTAAAATAAATTTGGAAGAAAAAACACCTTCAATTTTTTTAAGTTAATGTTGTGAGTATAACACTAGCAAATTGCATAAAAACATCAATTAAATTTGGGTAGGAAAAACTCTGATAGTGATCAATAAGTCATTAACATAGAAAAGGTGGCTAAGGTTGAAGAAACAATCTAAATTAAATGGCTCAATAAAACTTCGAGCCACCGAGTCATTAAGTAATCTAGTAAGAACCTAAGCAACAATAATGAAAGGTTACGGGATAAAGGATCCCCCTACATGATACCACAAGAGCCCAAAAACAATCATAAAAAAAATATTCCCATTAATCAAAATAGAAAAGAGAGCAAGAAAGTATAATGCTCAATCCAAGCGATAAAGTTACGCTGAAAATTTACTTTTAGGCGAGCAGATGAAATAGCGAACTAAGAAATTTTGTCATAAGCCTTTTCCAAACTCTAAGCAATATAAAATTACTATAATTTTTTTCTGAAGATGTTATGAATAATTTCCTAAGCCATATACATATTATCATGAATATGTCTCCTAGCCACAAAGCTGACTGCTCAAACCCAATGGCACTCGATAGAATAAGTTCAATTCTATCCGCTAAGATCTTGGTCAGGACTCGATACATCATCTTGTAGAGAGAAAATTGGCATATAATCCATAACCTTGGTCGAGTTAGGCATCTTAGGGATGAAAATTAGAAAGTTTGGTTCTAGTTGAGTTAAAATGAACAAGTGTTTTGAAAAGATTTAAATGGAGGATGACAAATCTTTCTCTAAAATATCCCAAAAATATTTTTTTAAATGAGGGTCGACGGCCTTCTCCACTATTACAGACCACATAGCTGATTTTATCTCTGGCACTAGAAAAAGATGAGTAAGGTCAGTTACAACTTATGGTGGGAAAGATAGACCACTTAACCTAATAGTTCAGTGAGGCCCAATAGTTTCAAGATTAGTATAAAAGTTCATAAAAGAGTTTGTGATAGTGATAGGGTAAGAAGAAACCTCACTATCCAAAATATGAAAAGATTAATAATACTTTTAATTTTGCAAATTTTTGTTATAGCTAAAAAAATTAAATATTACTATCTCCCTCAGTAATCCATTTGACCCTAGCCTTACTTTACCATTTGAAGTTAATTTGTCTAAGTAAAGCTACACATTTATGGTTGAAGATGCCTAGATCCCAAGGAAAAGGAGAACCTCTTTAGCCTCTAGCTTCATAGTAGTATCCTCAACTTGATTCAAATTTACCTCTAACCGACCAAGACTATGTCTATTCCAGTGGTTAAGCCTATGAGCAAGAATGGAAAGTATTTCATGAAAAGGCCCCCGATACAGTGATGAAGAAGAATCAATTTGAGTTTAGATAGTATTTACAATGTCAACAAACCTCAGGGTGATCAAACCAGAACCATTCAGACTAAAACGTGTTCATTTTAGGCTTTTGAAATAACCCAAATTAATCAATAACGATGAATGATCCGAAGCAATTCTAGGCAAATGCAAAACAAAATAAGTAAAAAAATACTAATCAAAGATGAATTTAAGAAAACCCTATCTAGGCGTCACCAAGACTCTCTTCTCACTATGCCGATTATTGCACTAGGTGTAGGGAGGTGCTAGAGAAACCAACATTCACAAGCTCAACATTAAAGATAAAACTACAAAGAACCTAAATTGAAATAGATAAGAAAAAAGATATGCTCACAAACTTGTCTTAAAAGAGGCCATAATACAATTAAAGTCACCAAGTACAAGCTAGGGAAGATTTTGAGCATTCACTTAACTAAACTCATGGAGTAACCAATTCCTCTCCAATGCCTCATTACTAGCATAGATAGTAGAAATGAGGAAAGAAAACTTATCCTAGGAGAAGCAAGTGATATAAAGGGCTTGTGAGGAAGAGCCAAGCCAACCTTAGTAATTTCTCCCACCATCGTCTGCAACCCTATCATAATACCATTGGCTACCCCAAACCCTAAGACAAAGGTACCAACCCATTTTGGCTCCATCCTGAAGAGGAAGAGAGTAGATTTATGTTTAGTTAAGTGAGTTTCTAGCAAAATAAATATATTAGGAGAGTGAGAGTTTATGAGATTGAGGAAAGAAGATCTCCCTGGGTATAGGAGTCCACTTCAAAAGGGTAAGTGAAATCAATAGTAATATTCATGAGAGTCTCAATGGGCTAGTTGAAGAGGAGATCTAAAAACTGCACCTAGATCGCCGAAGTAAAGGTAATCTCATTCCTCAGTGGTTGAAAATCTGACCTTCATAGAATAAGTTTTAAGACAAGGCCTTTGAAGCTCCACTTGCCACTAGTAAGGATCCTCACCATGTCATCATTGTCAAAGAATTTAAAAGTGAAAAATTTGATGGCCATAGTCACGAGCAAAGCTCTAATGGGGCCCCATCTTCTTTTTATTTCATGCATCAAATAGGTCAGTGGTGAAATTTACTTATCAGACTATATCTCTACTCTTTGTTGGCTTAAAAGTGCTATAGATCAATAACCATTGAGCCTCGCTAGCAAACCTTCACCTGTTATAACGAGGACCTTAAGGAAGGCAAGGCTCCCTTAAGGTACATATTCTCTCGATTTTTCTTAAATAACTAAGCCCAAGACAAAGGCACTAGAGAAGAAGACTCATTCACGCCATAGGTGGAGAGGTCAAGTAAGTACTAGCCAGCCTAGGGAGGGTCAAGCGGTTGCAACAGAGGTGGAGGATCAGGCTTAGCAGGCAAGGGCAAGGCAAACTCTCAATCAGTTCACCAAACATATTTTTCTAGTACGACGTGTGACTAATTTTCTTCCTCTAGCATATAGCTTATAGGCTTATGATCAATTAAAAAAATATATTCACCATTTTGTCTAGCTTATTTATTGGCAAGCTCGTGATTAATAAAAATATAAAAAAAGTATGGCAATTTGTACCAAAAAAATAATATGTTTTCCCTTTTGTGGCCGTACCCATTTCAATTTACCCATTGCAGTTTACTCATCCAATGTATAAAATATATTATAATGCTCTCATGTCTTTTTATAGGGAGATAAAACTATCCCCACTTTTACTGTAATTTTAATTATTGATTTTGTCCTTTATACTTGTCATTTCTTATAAAAAAATTTCATAAGTATGCAGGGAAATTATTAAATGCCATTTGGATTTCCATTTTCTTCTTCTCCATTCAACAATATTTTTGAATGAATTTTTTCTTTGCCTTATTGATAAAATTTTGAACAATAATAATTTCAAACTCTTATTTCTATAATAGTTATTTTATGAGAATAATTTTACTTAGACCCTTAAATTATTACTGTTTTTCACATACACTCAATGAACTTTTTTATTACCTATATGCACCTCCTAAATTAAGAAAAATATTCATATATATTCTCATGAATTAAGAAAAAAAATAGTAACTAAATCAAAAAAAAAATTTGAATCAGGAGGTGTATGTGGTAAAGAAAAAGTTCAGAAAAAGTATGCAGGAAATGATGATAGTTTATGGAGTATAAGTGGAATTATCCTCATTTTATGAGGCGAAGCTATTAAACAAATTAATATGAATCTATTTTACCGATAGCATCAAGAGAATTTTTTATTAGAGGGCATATTCTCAAATATTAGATTACTACCGCCAATAGTGAGAATCGGACTAAGTTGAAAACATAAGGAAAGAAGAACATCCCAATGCAAAAACAAGGCAAAATTATAAGACACAACATAAGGTCTTATAAGATACTTCCAGATGTAAAAAATCTAAGTGTTTGCTGTCATTATCTCTAGGATGACTACTTATACATATATAGATTGATTTCCATTTTGTATTTATATATTCTCACTTTGTATCTTTAAATTTTTGCATCTATAAATGTATAATGTGATTTAACCATGTCATTATCTACGGGTTCTAAAACTATATATCTAAATAATAATTTATTATATACGAATATCAAGATATTTATCCCTGAATTTTGGAAATAAATGTTATGGATTCTGCAATAATATTTGTAGATCCTACAAGAGTATTTGTGGATTCCAAAATAATATCGATGAATTTTGTGATAATATTTGTGGATCTCGTAAATACAGAGATTGTGGGAATATTATTTTAATGTGATTTTACCAAATTATGGATTCTAAAACTATGTATACGAATAACTGAAATATAATCTCTAGATTTTAGGATATTATTTTTGGATTTCACACTAATATCTATGATTTTATAAATACCTCTATGGATTATGAGAATAATATTTATGAATCCAATAATATTATTCGTGGATTCTAAGATAATATCAATGGATTCCATAAAAATCTATGGATTACTGAAAAATATAGTGTAAACAAATTGAGATTTCAAAATATAAATTTGTAAGGTCTTAATGTATACAAAATAATTTAAATATATTTATGTATTTATTTATTATAAAATCAGCATATATATACAAGTTGGTGTTCAAAATCGACACTTACAAATGTTCGAAATCACGAAGAAGATGATTTCTGGAGTAATAATTATTCAAACAACACTTCCAACCTTCACATTTATAAAGAATATGTTTTCTAGAGTCACGATCATTCAAACATCAATTTGAACATTTGAATTTACAAAGAGTAGGAATTTTAGAATCATAGTAGTTTGAATATGCAAGTAAGTGCATTCAAATGCTATCGTGAGTTTCATCGGATTGAACTATATCATGAAATATTTTTAGAGGATCTTACATTATCTGAAAGGGTATTTAAAGATTACCAATACTTAATCCTAATAGCGAGAAGAGCACTTGTAACTAACTTTTTTAGATGGATTGCTTTAATCTTCAATCTATAAAACTTTAGTTCTTTAGTCGTGGAGGACAACTCGAGGGTTACTAAAGCAGTTATCTCAATCTTGAGGGCCGATCACAAAGAATGAGAAACAATCATAGCAAGTAGTGAATCGTGGGATCTAATGAGTAAGACCATTGTCAAATAGAGTTATGGAAATTGAGATGTGTCAGTAAATGCATATTGTAAACCGCTAAGTTTCATTATATGATTAGTTTCTATCCGAGTTTGATTACGTAGTTTCTTGCCCATTTTAAAAAGAAATTCTACATTAAAACTTTAATGTTCGTTTTTGCTTATTTATTTGTCGGTATTCTCTGTCAATATTTTTAATAAGCAAGATATTAGGAACCTTCGGTTTTTAGATTTTTCAAAAGTGAATTAAACTAATTCACAAATTAGAAATATTCTAAACTGTCAAATACAGCTTGAGTGAAATTATTGTATGTCAAAATACAGATTGTAAATAAATATAAATAAATTTGATTATTGAATTGTAATGTTGTAAAACTATATATTATATTGTAAACAAACTAGGTTATCAAAATATAGATTAAATTATATTGATGTATGTCAAAATATCGATAAAAGTAAGACGATTGTGTGTCAAAATTTTATTGTTCAAGTTACATATCATCACAAAATGACTTTCATTGTTCCAAACTATAATAGGTCATAATATAAATTTTTGACAAACTTTAATCATTTCATTTCTCCTTGCAACTGTCATCCATACTCTTCTTCTCTATTCTAGTCCTCAAGTCAGCCTCTTTTGGAGACGAGACCCTCAAAGAAGGTAGAATATCTACATAATTAATAATCCAGCTAAGACATAATCCATAAATTAATATCTTCTATTGGATTCCACAAATAAAGATAATAAATTCGTAAATACTAAAACTGAATTCTAGGAATAATAATACATTATTCCACAAATTAGATAAAACAAAAACCTACAGAATTCCTAATACCACAATTACATAGATAAACTAGTAAAATCTACATAGATGAACTAACAAAAATTGATAATATTATATAGAATCTAATTACATAGATAAACTAGCTGTATCTATAAATAAGTTAACAAAAATATTATATAATTATATATATCAAACTAACAAAACCTACATAATTCTATAAATCACATTAAATAGATAAATTAATTAAATAGATTGATAAGCTGACTAAAAAAAATCAAAATGTGTGATCACATATATCATCTTACTCACATAGGGCTTGAAGGATTCGGGTAAGAATGAAGAAGATAATTGAGATTGAGAATTCAATCTAGGATTAGACATGGTTCTCTAGCAATGTGAGTTTACCAAATGGATTAAAAAGCAAGAGGTATTTCCCTGAAACTTCGGGTTTAAAAAAGGAAGGAAATAAGAGAATAGATACTTAGGACAAGGAAGAGAATATTAGAGTAAATGAGGAGATTGTTTGGGCAAATATAGAGAGAGGAAAGTTTGAAGTGAAGATCAAAATGGAGGAGGATACTGAGGTAAGAGAGGGAGAGGGGATGTTAGGGTGAGAAGGAAGGAGGATGTAAATTGGGCAACAAGCTTTTGCTTTTTTTTATTGATATTGTGTAGCTTTTTTAAATAAATAAAAAAATTGGAGGTAACTTATCATCTACTTTCTATTTCATACCCTAAAAAATAATAAAGCATTTAATGCTGAGAGATATTCTCTTCTTATACGGTGGAAGAAGAATCTTAGTATTTGAAATATTAGATAAGACTAAAGACTACAATGGTCAATGGTAAATTAAAACGGGTAGAATTGTAAAATAAAAAATCCTTTTTTTTTTCAAATGATATATAGCATACAATCACCGTATCTTAATCATTTATTATTGAGAAGGACAAGAGAAACCTCTCCGGCCGTCAAATTAAGGGAGACGTAGAAGGCCCAGACGCTGGGAAATTCATCTTAAGGGTACCACTAATTACTCCAACAGCCATAATTAATGCTGCTCCATTATTAGCCAAGTAATAATTGAGAGCAGCACTTGACCACTCCTCATAATTTTTCCACATTTCCGTAATAATACATTATGAAAGTTATTTTAATAAAACTGGCACTGATTGTTCTCACATGTCGTACTTTTCCATCAAAGGATACGTTTCAAGCCTATCCTAGATAAAACTTGGAATTAAATTTCATTGTTTAGAAAATAATAAAATAAAAATAAAACTCATCTAATCTTATTGTTTCCAAGGAGATCGGTTATTATATGTTTTCTTTTTACCTATTTTACATTTGGGTGTCAACAAAATAAAGATTAGTATTGATATTTTAACTAAAGTAGCAACCGAATTCTAACACATTCCAACCTGAAATTATATTATCTGATTTCACTGCATAGCTTGAAATCCATCTAAAGCCACTGAAATCCCATTAGCTAATAGTTCCAAACAGTAAAATTTAAAAAATAAATAGAATTCTAAAATAATTGAATTCCAAGAAATTGGGACATGCATATATAAACAAAAACTTAATGTCACATGACCGCCTAAAATGAAACTAAACTCATCGACCATCGTAACGAAGAACAATTACGTTTTTATTTTTATTCGTTGTGGTACGTTAAAATTTGCATGGTACGATTGCAGCTCATATCTACTTAGAAACCTTTTGATGGGGGTTTTGATTTGTGGTACCCATAACGGTAAAAATAAATGGCAGATAACGTACCCCTGTGCCTGTGATTGCAATAAAAGCAAGAGGGCCGATCCAAATATACTTAATATTCTTCTGCAGTGAGAGAGAATGAATGAACGCAACCTTTTGTTTTCATGCAACCATACGACAATCATTTTGCGCCACCCATCATTTAACTCCCACCTACCCCTTAATTACAAATAATATACACGCCCATGACTAACTTAAAGTATCACCTCCTTCCCCACCTCTCCCATGGCCTCCTCTCGTTCTCCCTCTCCCTCCTCCTCTTCTTACTCTCGCCCTTCTCTCGCTCGCTCCTCTCTCTGCGATCCTGTAAGTCGGAAAAACTCTCTTTGCTCAAAAGTTTGTTTGTTTTTCTTTTTTGAAAAGTACACTTATCATTGGTTTTGGGTATAGATCCAGGAGGAAGAGAAGGAAGAAAAAGTAAAGGAGAGAAAGAAACGGATACCAAGAAAGACAACTCCGTTGACCCATCAATCTAAGAAGGTTCAGAAGCCGGGCGACTCGGCCTCCGACTCCGTCTCCTGCTCGACTTGTCGCCCCTCCTCTCGCGTCAAGCCATCCCCCTCCCCTTCCCCGCAGCTCTCCTTCCTCCGCTCCTTCTTCCTCCGCACTCCCAACTCCACCACCGCCGCCACTTCCACCACCACCAGCTCCTTGAAGCTCAAGCTCCTCGCCGCCACCCGAGCCCGCGACGAGGCCCTCCTTGAGTCGACCCGCCTCAAGCTCTCCATCACCGACCTCCACCTGAAGCTCTCCCGCCTCCAATCCCAATATCCTACCCCCACCTCCTCCTCCTCCTCCTCCTCCTTCCCCGTCGAGCCCTTCCTCCGCTCAGTCTCCGAGTCCCGCTCCTCCACCCGCCTCCTCGCCCGCTCCCTCTCCGCCCACCTCGCCCCACACCACCTCATCCACAACACCGAGTCCTTCCTCAACCAAGTCTTATTCGCCGGATTCGAGCTGGACGACGATGCCGAGACCCTGCTCGCCGACCCAGCCAAGCGCTGCGAGTCGAACCGCGCGGCTTACGAGCTCCTCCGGGGGTTGACGTGGGAAGAGGTGTTGCGGAACGGGACGAAGCATTACAGCCCAGGGCTGAGCCGGTTCTGCGATGTAAAGATGAGCGACGTGGCTGGTTCGCTCGGCTCGGTTCGGCCGTGGACCGAGCGGCTGCTGCAGGCGTTCTTCTACGCGGCAAAGGCGGCGTGGGTGGTCCGGCTCATGGCGCGGTCGGCTCACCCGCCGATTCCGATCATAAGGGTGGACGGAGGGGCCCGGTTCGATCCAAAATTTATGGAGGACGTTGGGGTCGACCGGACCAGTTCGGGACCGGCCGAGCCTGTCGCCGTTAAGATGATGGTGGCCCCGGGGTTCCACGTGTACACCATTGGGGCCGGGGTGGTGAAGTGTCGGGTGCTATGCTGGTATTCTCACCGCACTAGTGATGTCTCTGATAATAGTCTTGAAACGAATGTAAGGAGAAATAGAGTTGGAGGAAATAGAACTGAAACTGTGTAAAAGAGGAGACAGAATTGTGTAATTTTTGTTTCTTTTTTCTGTGATTTGATGTCTGGATGTGGATATGGTTTTGGTTGCATGCATGAATTGTTTGATTATTTCTCTTCGAGTTCGCTGGTTGGTTATCTCAAAATAATCACTTTCTATTGATATTTATCAAACTGGAATTAATGATATCTTTTAGAAATAAGAAGCGTCCCAAAGTCGCGTTCCATTCCCACCCCTGCCTCCAAAACGACGTTGGAGACGAGTATTTGTTGTCTCAAAGGTCGACTCTATTAGGCCTGATAGTGGAGTTTCTTCGATCGGAGAATCAACTAATCTCACGTCGGGCAGAGAATCCAAGGAATGTGAGATATCCAATTGCTCGATGAGTAGGGAGAGAGGTGGATATGCGGAAGATAGGAAGGTGAATACCTCCTCTCTACAAAGAGGTGTTGCTACGTGAGGTAAACCCTATATCATTTGTTGATACCATCTTCCTCGACTGCCAGGAGGATAGATAATTCACCTGTGACATTCTTGGGGTGTTTCCAGTGTGGTGATCAGCAGGGTCACTGCACGGCAGTGTTTCAGAATATCTTAATATGCTTCTCTTGTAAGCATATCGATCATCTCGTCGGCCATCAGGGCCTCCGAAGAAAGAGAGAAAAGAAGCCATGGAGGCATCTGGTAACCCTTCTTCTCTTGTAAGCATATCGATCATCTCGTCGGCCATCAGGGCCTCCGAAGAAAGAGAGAAAAGAAGCCATGGAGGCATCTGGTAACCCTTCTTCCTCTTCATCTTCATTTTGTCCTTGGATTCTTTTAAAATTGGTAAATACTCATGTAAGGCGAGTACAGATTAGATAGTGGTCAACCACATATGCATCTATATATTTTTGCTCCCCATATGGATTCGAGTACAATTATTACAAAATGTTAGAATTATATTCTAACTAAACAAATATAAATATAAATTAGATATGGGCCAAGATTTAAATTAGGTGCGGATATAAATTAGATGCAAACTACATTTTAAATAGATATGGATATTGTTAATGTGATTTTATATAATAATAAGTTTATGAACACAAAATACTTCAAAAATATGATGTACAATCTAGAAACAATGTATGATTAAGTTGCATTACTTGTGAAAGAGTATATTTGTGAAAAGAATCAAAGAACAAAGTTAATTCAAGTAAAAAAAAGTCATCTTCAATCTTTGTTATAGTAAATTCAGCACTTGCTACAGTAGGTGTGCATACCTTCGTAGAAGAATTCGTGTTCTCATTAGCAAGGTTAGGTGCGAACTCAGTAAATCATGTATGCAATATGTATGGACCATTCTGAGCTACCGGCTCAAGTTAGGTGTAGGAACGCCGTCTATGCAATTGGTGGATTGTTCTGTAACCTTTCAATATTCAATTTTGACAATCACGACCTTTCAAATTCAGAACATATCTTAGTCTAATCTCAACGAAATATTGTTGGCTAGTGAAGATGATTTTAAGTTAGAGGGCTATATGTAAACTTGTAGGTCTTTAATAAAGGGTGGACATGGGGAGGATCGTTAGGGTTGATATGTAATGAAGGAAAAATGTTTAGGATGAAAGTGATTGCAGGATTTGTGGGCGGTAAGGACATGGATAAGATTTAGACTATGACAATACTGTTATAACATTGGTGAGTTGGATTTCTAGATTAGTGGATGTTGTAAGACTCTAATGTTGTCCAGGATGTGGTAGAGGTGTGGTTAATGGATGTTAGATTTTTAGTGTACAAAATAATCTAAGTGTTTTTATTCATATACATGAGCATTTATACAACTTTTGAAAGTATTTGGATTGAAAAATTTTTAAATTGATAGGAGAAAAGTTTTTGCAGTCGCACCGCGTTCGAACGCACCCAGACTGCGTTCGAATGTGGACTCAGGCATTCGCATCGATAGAGAACAGGATTTGGCTATTCGAACGCGAGTTCAGGCGTTCACATACAAGAGAATGTTTTTAGTCGTTCGAATGCAATTAGGCTGCGGTCGAATGCACCCACGTAATATTCAAAATTCTAGAGTTACGTGAGTCCTAATATGACTTGAATTTGGTCTTATCTTATTAACCTATATAAGGATTGTGATGCCCTAACTCTAAAGATGTTGGTTATTGCTTTTGATAAAGAGTTCTTGAAGTTACAATGTTCTTCTACCAACAAAGTCCATCTCTTCTTACAACGCACCAAGCTTTCGTCTTAAGGGTTATTCAAACGAAGAATCAATCTCTAGGGCTACTAAGATTAGAGAGCAATCACGGGAAGTGACGAATTGTGGGTTATAGCAAGCAAGACTGGGAGAAATAAAGTTGTAGGGATCGATTGATTATTTTGTAAGTTTGTCTTATAATTGCTATAAGTTTAGTGATTGATTTTGATCCGAGTTTGGATCTATGGTTTTTTTTTCATTTGGGTTTTTCCACATAAAAATCCTAGTGTTCAATTTTGCTTTACTTTTTGATATTTAATCCGTATTTATTAAAGCAAAGGGTTGATATCATTACCTAGGCTTTAGATACATACGCATGTCTAAGTTAGTTTTTCAATTGGTATCAGAGTAGGCTCT
Source organism: Typha latifolia (assembly GCF_019914945.1). Classification (NCBI taxonomy): domain Eukaryota; kingdom Viridiplantae; phylum Streptophyta; class Magnoliopsida; order Poales; family Typhaceae; genus Typha; species Typha latifolia. The sequence goes on from NC_133097.1 coordinate 1,974,058, forward strand.
CTTACCTAGAGAGAGATCAGCTAGGCATGAATTTTTATAGAGATAGACAATCTTCTATTAGACCTCCTATTTTTGATAGATCAAACTATGAATATTGAAAAGCTAGGAGGAGACAATATTCTATTAGACCTCCTATTTTTGATAGGTCAAACTATGGATATTGAAAAGCTAGGATGAGAACTTCCATGAAATCTATAGATGAGCGAATTATTAGACCTCCTATTTTTGATAGGTCAAACTATGGATATTGAAAAGCTAGGATGAGAGCTTCCATGAAGTCTCCTTTTAAGTCTTGGGATAGGTCAGATTATAAAAAAGTTGGCTGGAATAGCAAGACAATTAATATTATTTTTAGTTGTATTTCTTCGGATGAATTTAGAATAATATCTACTTGTGAGATAGCTAAATATGCTTGGACAATCTTAGAAACTACTCATGAAGGAACCTTAGCTGTTAAGCTCTAAAAAATTTAGAGATTGACTACTAGTTTTGAAACTCTCCGAATGGAGGAAAATGAGACATTTGATTAGTTCTATGTAAAACTAAGTAACATAGTCAATTCCAGTTTTAACTTAGGAGAAAAAATTTCTGAGAACAAAATTATTTGTAAGATCCTTAGGTCTCTTCCAAAAAGATTTCATGTGAAAATGACAGCTATTAAGGAAAGTAAGGACATCGATACAATGAAGGTTGAAAAATTAGTAGGTAATCTTTAAACGTTTGAATCCACTCTTTCTAAACCTCGGAAATCCAAAGATATAGCCTTAATTACTGTTGAACAAATTTTAGAGAAGTCGGATGATGATGGCGAATTAGATGTTGAGATGTTGAGATGTTGACTATGTTTGTCAAAAAGTTTAATAAATTCTTCAATAAGTCAAATAAGTTCAATGCTGAGAAACTTGAGAAAAACAAGACTTTTGAGAAAAAGAAGAATCCTATGAGTTCAAATGTCGGGGTAGGTAACAATAATGTTTAACAGAAAAATAAAAATCATGATAGTAAAGTTTGATGTTTTGAATGTTCTGGTTTTGAACACATTGCACAAGAATGTCATAATCGGCATGATGCGACCTGGGTCAGATCGAATCGCATCATGAGGACATTGGGCTCGATAGATTGAGTCTATTTATCTTTTAATTGATTCATGCTTACGTAAGCCTTTAAGACAAGTCTAGTTAAGTAATCTAAGCTATTAAGACAAGTTCAATTAAGTTATATAAGCCATGTAGAGAGATATCTTCAATTGTCAGTTACGGTAAGGTTTTATTTAAATATAAATTGATCAAGTCCCCATCAACAACACATTAAATATTGTTTTGTCTTTTTCTGGTTTTACATTCATTAGTAGAGATAAAGGGAGAGATGAGAATTTTTTTCTTCTTCTCCCATAGAAAAACAAACTCCATAAACTTCATACTTACTATATACTTGTTTACTCTATAGGAATGGAGAGTTTTGCAACAAACTTTCTTTTCACCTCTCTAATGAAAATAGCTCAAAAAAACTTCTCTATACCGTTATGCTACAATCTTTTTTCACATAGAGAGTGCTATACTAGTGGATGAATATAAAATGTTTTTTTGTTCTGAAGGTGGAAGTGCTTGTCTTTTATGCATTAGAAAAAATTTCACCATGCTAGAAGTGAAGGCAAAATTTTATGAATTAATAAAAGAGCATCTAGATGAATATGATATTGTATTAAAGTCTCTTTCCGTCGAACCAAATTGATTCTTTTGTTGATATTATTGAAGATGAAAATCTCCTGTTAATATTTGATGTATATCTGTTATATCAAATTATTATATATTTATTTGGCAGTAAAATATACAACCATGGTGATGGACTATGGTAATATTTATTAATTTCATAAATATATATGTTATGTAAATATCCATCTTTTTTATTTTGTAAAAATTTAGCTTTGGATTACATAGATATATTCATGGATTATGTAGATATATTTTCAAATTTTGTAGATATATATATCTAGATTCCGTAAATATAATTTCAGATTCATAATAATTTTTTTTGTTATAGGACATATGTACCTTCTTGTAGCATGAAACAAACTTTGTTAGATGAATCACATCAATAATATAATGATGTATAAATTAGTGCAATGCTTATTATATTGGATTTCATAAATATATTTTCAAATTCCATATATAAGATTTCGTATATATAATTTAGGATTCATAATACATATTGTCTATTCGTACTTGAACAATATTTATCGAATAGACTTGGGGTTGGTCCAAATCATAAACTGCTCTACATAGTCGAGGGAGAATATTTGTCAAATATTTTTTTAAAGGCAAAAAATTACTAAAGTAGTTAGAATAGCTTTGAAACTTTTAAATTTTTAACTTTTATATTTAGACCCTTATCAAATAAGGACTAAATCTAAGTCTAATCTAGTTCGTAAGCCAATAGTGGTATTGGTGATAAGTGCATATCGGCTTGTAGATAATAATGGAGATGGTGTCGATAGTGGACGACGATGGTAATGGTTAGATAGATTGATAGTTCATAGGAGAAGAATGAGGAGAAGTAGGCTTGACCTACAGGATTAGGGAGATCAACATATGAGAAATATTAGAAGTAAGACGATACTGTTTCGATGGGAGAGACGGTGTTGGTTGGTAAAAAGGGATGAGGGAGATTAAGGTCAGCGGCCAAGTTGAGAGCGAAGATACTAGGATGCAAGGATAAAGTCAACTAATTTTTCATTCATATATACCTAAGATACAAATCATAAAACCTTATTTATAGAGATTAAATCTAAACAATCCTAAACAACTTAACTAAACCAGTCTTCCTTATCTATCTCGGATTAATCTTTCGCTTCGTCACAGATAGAGTCTAAATTTGGAGAAATCTTGAATATCAAAGTTGTAGATCATGATGTCTTCGATTTATCCAATTAGTTCATAATATTTGAATGTCAAATTAATATCTTCTGAATATTTTTTTCGAGATTGCATAGAGCTAGATTTAGCTCATTACATAAAATTCTAATCTAATAACACTTGACTAAACCATATAAACATAATAATTAAGATAACTAAACTAATCTATTGAATCTAATGTCCCCTTAATATGATCTGATTTGACCAATTCATATCAATAACATGTGTACTTTTATGTAGCATTCCACAAATTGTGTTTAAAGAATTAAATCAATCTCAACAATGCAATGATGTACTAGACATTTACAGTGTTGATAATATTGTAGATTTGAATGCTCCTTTTTCATAAAAGGTTGGTGAGGATGAGATTGTACCTAATAGTCTTGAATATTGTTGTGGAGATGTTGAAGGAGTTTTAGAGACATGTAAACTTTTGATTCAGTGATCTACAGAATTGATTGAACAAGTTGAGGCTCAAAGGAGCAATAAGACATACCTAGTAATTGATAGCATTGGATATTGTGATAGTTGTGAAGTTCCACCTCCAAATGATGATCCTATTCTAATTGATCTCATTGATGAATATGTGGAACACTTTGAGACTCTTTTAGTTTGTAGCTCAATGTTTGTTTTCACATGAGATATGTACATTTGATAGATATTTTCGGATGCAATTGAGTTTGTTCGTACACGAAAAGCATATACCATTAATCATAGATTTGAGTATAAACCTATTAGAAAAGAAGTCAATATGATTGATGCAAGATATATATATGTTGGATGTCCCTAGATAATAAAAAGGTAGAAAGTTGGTCGAAGTGTCGACATTTCGCATCAAATATTTTATCGCAAAGCATAAATGCAATATAGCTATTGCAGGAATCAATCATAAGCAATGCAGTAGCTTATTCATCCATTATGAAGTGCGAAATTAGGTATTCTCAAATGGGACATACTCAAAAAATAATCCAAGTTTATATTCAAACTAAATATGGTGTAAAGTCATTTTATTTTAAAGCTTACCAAGCTAAACAAAAGGTGATCCAAAAGGTTCGACGTAGTTATGAAGAGTCCTACAAATTTTTTCAACACTATATGAGGGAATTAAAAAAGAGAGACCTAGATAATGAGACAAGAATATTGTGGGACAAAGATTATCGATTTAACTGAATATTCTAAATATCTCACCATAGCAATATCTTATTTCCTTGATCATAAGTACTCCATTCTCACTACTTTTAAATATTATGCTAAAGGAGATCAAACATTTGCCTATACAATTTTTGATTAAAACAACACGAAGGAAGTTGGTAGATTACTTCTATAAACGAAGAAAAGATGTATAACAAATAACCACTCGTCTTGCAAAATAACTTGAGAAAATTATAGAGAAAGCTAGGAAAAGAACGAGATAATTGGTAATTCAACCTTCTATAAATGTTGAATTCTAGGTGAAGACATATGATATCTGCTTTGTTGTAAATATAGAGAAGAGAAGTTACACATATAGATACTTTGATGTGTTGGGATCCCTTGTAAATACGACATCATTGCACTTGCCATAAAAGCTTTGATCATTATGATTATTGTGATAGTTACTTTACAAAGGAAAGCTATTTAGCAACTTACTCTGTCTATATTCTATCAATAGTATTAAGAAAAATTTGCCTAGAATTGAAAGTTCTCGATATCAAATTGCTACCTCCACTAGTGAGAGTCAAACCAGAGCAAAAATGAAAAATAATAATAATACCATCCCAATATAAGAATGCGGAGATAAAAAAAAATAAGATGCTCAAAATGTTAAAAAAAATTGGAGCATAATGTAAGACAATACTAGTGATGTAAATAACCATCAGCTCTAGTACTTGTCACGTTATTCTAATTTTTTTAGAATTTTATTTGTTAGTCTATTTATACATATGAATTCCCATTTTGTATCCATGGACTTGTATTTTGTATTTATAAAATCTATTACTGGTCATCATATATAGAATTTAGTTCAACTAAGTTTCTCTAGAATACTTAGTTAATCCTAAAGCATCCATAGTTAGTAATTATGAAATCTATAGCTATTAATTATGGAATAGGTAGTTATTAATATTTGTATAAAACAATAAATAATCCATAAATTTTAAATGTTTGTGTAGAATAATTGATATTCTGATACACAGTCAAATATAATTTCATAGTTACTATCATGGATTCCATAATTAATAACTATGGATTCCATATCTAGTTATTCTAGATTTCATAGTTATTAACTAAGAATTATATTATTAATAATGATTAGATTTCATAGTTATTACGTATGGATTCCAGAAGTAATAATTATGGATTCTACACTGACTAGTTTTCATAGTTCATATTTATGAATTATGCATATATCTAATTATAGATTTCATAGTTAATACATATGGATTTGTTGTTTATTAAACATGGAATCCATAGTTATGATTTATAGTTATATTGACTCTATATCAAAAGGCTTGTTATTGTACACAAGCAATTAAGAAAATATCTGTAGATTATTTGCTATTGTACACAAATATATCAGAAATTGACTAATTGTTGTTGCACATAAATATTTTAGATACATATAAATTAATTATTATTGTAAACAAATATTTCAAAATATAATTTTATTGTTTAACATACTCCTAATTGTTCCAAATACAAGTTCATTGTTTTACAAAATTAGTTTTCATTACAACAAATCAATATGTGAACTTAATTCCTTTAGTACTCTTCCTTCATCGAAGAGCTGTCAAGTGAGACATTATCTATCTTGGCACGATAGCTATTGTTTGGGCAATTATAACTTCATTTAGACTCTGTCCTTTTTTTGACCTCTTACAATGCTTCTTTTTTTTTCTTTCAATGTAATCAATAATAATTTTCATTATAATTTTTGCACGAAGCTTAGCCATATCATCTTGTACAAACAGTGCGCCATTTTGTAACGATTTTTATGTTAAAAATATTAATATTTCTATGGTATGATTTTTAAATAAATAATTTTGTGAGTAGATATTTTGATTAGACACATTTTAATGATTATAACTATTTGTTAGTTATTTAACTAGTATTTTTTTTAATTGCATATTTTTATCTTTTAACTACCATAACTATTTTTTAGTTATCTAACTATTTTAGTTGTATAACTAATTCTTAATTATCTAACTACTAGCACTTTTTAGTTGGTGTTCTTTTATTTTTTTATAAATAGAAGATAATGCTATTATTTTGGATAATTTCAAAGACCTTAGTGTTTAGTGTTACAATTAACTCTTATTCAGATCAATGTTCAATTTTGCAAGCTGCACCTTGATTCGTGGCGATCTTGTATCCCGATAATATATTGACTTTATAATTTTCAATCGCAACAAATGGATGACAAATTTGTTCAAGAGATAAATTTAACTTCGTTTGACTATGCAAGAGTGTAGCCATTTGATTTTTCATTCATCTCCACTTTTAATTTTCTTGAACCATTCTTAAATAAATTTTCTGACATGGTGATTTTAAATGACTACTTCAAATGCTGCACTTTTATCCATATTGCCGCATGACAAAGTCGATAACTTTGATAGAATAACTATAAGTGATGGAAGGAGAAAATTGAGTTTGTCCTTATGGTGATGAAGACAAGTTATGTCATGGAAAATGATTATTCAATCTTGATCGAAAAGTCTATTGTAAAAAAGAGAGGATGTAAAGCAAAAATGGGACAAAAACAATATATTATGCTATGGTACTATTTTTGGGTACCTCACAAATTATCTATTTGATATATACTCTTATATAAAGACCACAAAGGAGATTTGAATAGCCTTGTTGAATAAGTACAAAACAAAATACTTTAGTAACATGATAGGTTCTACGGTACAAAACTTATTGGCTTTGATACCAATGATAGGTTCTATAATATCAAACTAATAGGCTCTGATACCAATGATAGGCTACGGAATAATTTCTTTAAGATCTAAATTTATTGCAGGAAGCAATCTATGCAATTACGAAACCAAGTTTAATCGATCCGTAACTCCCTGGATTTTTTATTTACGTCCTTTGCAGATTCAAACTACAACTAGGACGAAAACATGATATATTGCGGATGATAGTGGTGGTGACGGGTGGAGTGGATGTTATGGTTATGGATGATAATGAAGATGAGTGTGGATGGGTGATGTTGTTTAAGGGATAAAGACGAAGAGGAAGAAGTGGTCAAAATCCCCAAAAAGAGGGAGGACTCGATAGATGAGGGAGATTAAAAGTTAGGATAGACCTTGCCAATGGTAAAGGTGGTAGGTTGGTGAAGAGGGAGGAGTGAGATTAGGTTAGAGAGAAGATAGAGAGGCAAAAAACTAATATTCTAATAATATAATAATTTTGGCTGCCATCCACACCTTTATATAGGCTAGCCAACAAGCCCTAATAATAATAACTAACCCTAATCCTAGTGGAATCCCGCCGATCGCGTTCTAATGCGCCCGATCGTATTCGAACGCACAAAAGACGTTCTCTGTATGTGTGAAGGCGATGCGGGCATTCGAACACGATGTTCGAATGCGCCTGATCGCGTTCGAACACACATTTTGCGTTCTTTGTTTTTGCAAACCTGATGTGGGCGTTCGCAAGGGCGTTCGAACGCAACTCCTTCCACGTTCGAACGCGACCTACGAGAATTTTATTTTAATGAAAATAAACAACTAATATAATAAGAAAAGACTCTAAAAAGGTGTATCATAACAAAATCTATCTTATTTCCAATTACTTTGATTTTAAAATAGTTGCAATAAGCTTTTTTTTTAAGTCTTTGATTTATAGCTTATTGTACAACAAATACTTTCTGAGGATATTTTTGTAAAGGAGAAATTTCATTGGTGCTATCATCCCCAAATTATCTTCAAGTTGGAAAGACTACCACAAGTCTCTTAAGAGAAAGGATGATAATTTTACTCTTGAGACTCTTCAACGATAACTCAAAATTGAGGAAGAGTCAAGACTTCGAGATATGCCAATTTTACCATATTGTTGAAATAGACAAAAGAAAAGAAAGAAATCCTAATTTGACAATCCTTCTAGTGAGAAAAAAATAGCAACAAAAAGAATGTAATATGTGATTAGTATAAGAAGAAGGGACACTACAAAAATGAGTATCGTATTCTTAAGAGAAAAGCAACAGCAATCCAACAAAGTTGAAATTTTTTTTTATTATTGTTATATCCGAGGCAAATTCAGTAGTCTCTAGAACTAATTGGTGGGTGGACACAGGCATGACTCATTATATTTGTAGAGAGAGAAATTTTTTCAAAAAATATGAACTTGTAAATGACGATGTCTTGCTTTATATGGGTTACTCTTTCTCTACTAAAGTACTTGGAAAGGGTTCAGTATAAATAAAGTTCATATTGGGGAAAATTCTTACTCTGCTTGATGTATATTATGCTCCTAAGATTTGAAAGAAACTTATTTCGGGTGGTTTGTTTTCTAAACATGGTTATAAACTTGTGTTTGAATCAAACAAATTTATATTAACTAAGAAAAAATAATGCTTTTATTTATTTTGTTGACTCTTTGTCATTGTGGCATGCTAGATTAGGTCATGTGAATTTTGATTCAATTAAAAGAATGGTTAAATTGAATTTAGTTCCTTCAAATTTATAAAATGCTAGAAGTAAATGTGAAACTTGTGTTAAAACCAAGTTGACTAGAAAACAATTTCCTACGGTAAATAGAGTTTCTACAACTATACTTGAATTGATACAGTCTGATATTTGTGACTTGAATCATAACCTCACAAGATGTGGTAACAAATATTTTATTACCTTTATTGATGATGTTTATAAGTTTGCATATGTCTATAAAAAATAAAATATTTAGTAAGTTTAAATTATACAAATCTAAAATTGAGAATCTCCTTGGTGATAAAATAAAAATGCTTAGAAGTGAAAGAGGAGGCAAATACTTTAACAATGATTTTGATGCATTTTATGAAAATAATAATATAGTGCATCAAAGACCGCTTCATATACACCACAACAAAATGATGTGCCCAAAAGAAAAATAGGACTCTAATAAATATGGTTAATGTAATACTTGATCATTCTTGTCTTATAGACAATATTTAGGGTGAAGTAATCTTAATGACTGCACATATTCTTAATGGAATACCTTCTAAAAGGAATATATCTCTTTATGAGTTATGGTTTAATCGAAAATCAAACTTATGATATTTAAAATTGTCGACGTGTCTAGCTTATGTTAAATTGTCCGATCTAAAAAGATAAAGTTGGGGCTAAGAACCACTAAACATGTTTTTACTAGTTATGCTTCTAATAGCAAAGAATATTATTTTCTAGATATAAATACAAATATTGTAATTGGATCTATAGATGCTGAATTCTTTGAGAATAAATTTTTTAAAGAATCTAAATCTCTAGGATTTGATTTTAACAATTAAGGGAAATCTCTAGATCATGATTCTTCTGAAAATTCTTTTGAAGATGTGAAAATTAGAAAATCTAAAAGAATTAGAAAATAATCGAATTTTGGTCCCGATTTTGTGACTTACCTTGAATGAATTTTAAGCTCTGTTTTGAATTAGAAAAGAATTGGAAGGCACTTTAAATTATGTTTTGAATGAATTTTATTTTTGTTTTAATATGGAAAGTGATCCTTCTAGTTTCGATGAAGCAATGAAATCAAGAGATACCATTTTTTTGGAAAGAAGCTATCAATGATGAAATGAAGTCTATTTTGCTTAATAATTTTTGAACTTTGATAGACTTACTTAAGGGATTTAAATCTATTGGATGTGAATGGATATTTCTTAAATTTGTTAGATTTATTGACAAGTATAAGGCTAGATCGGTAGCCAAAGGGTTTAGACAATCTAAAGACATTGATTATTTTGATATCTATGCCCCTGTGGCTAAGATATATTCGATTAGAATATTAATTTCATTAGTGTCAATATATAACTTCAAAATTTGTTAAATAGATGTGAAAATAGTATTTTTTTAATGGTTATTTGGATGAAGAAATTTATATAGATCAACCAAAATGTTTCCTTTTATAAGGTTAAGATAATAAATATGTAAATTAGTTAGATCATTATATAGTATAAAATAAGCCTCTAAGCAATGACATGAGAGGTTTGACAATGTTTTGTTTTCTAATGGATTTTAGTCAAATAAGATGGACAAATGCATTTATTATAAGATGATTGACAATGATATTATGATCATATGCTTATATGTGAATGATATGCTTATTATTAACAAGAGTGATTTATGCATTAAAATAATTAAAAATGTCCTATCATCTTAATTTAGTGTGAAAATTTTGGGTATATCAAATAATATTTTTGGTACAAAAATACACAGAGATGGAAACCATTTTGCATTGTCATAAAGGTCATTATATACAGAAAATTCTTAAGAAATTTTCTCATTTGTTTGATAAATTTTTAAAAGTATTCTATAATCCAAACTTTAAGCTTGATATTGATAAAAACCGATGTGTATCACAACTTAAATACTCAAGGGTTATTAGAAGTTTGATGTATGCAATACATTGCACATGTCCAAACATTACTTTTGTTATAAGCAAATTGAGTAGATATACTAGTTATCCTAATTTTGAATATCGAAAAGTAGTATCCATTGTATTAGGATATTTGGAAGGAACTAAATCGTTTACACTATACTATAGAGGAAATTCAGCTGTTATTAAAAGGTATAGTGATGCAAACTGGAATTGTGTAGATGATGCTTCTAAATCTACAAATGGATAGATTTTCACTCTTGATTTTGCTATTTTTTGGGAATCCAAGAAACAAACTTGTATAACTTATTCTACTATGGAGTTTGAGTTAGTGACTTTAGGAGTAGCAAGCAAACATGTTGAGTGGTTAAATGATTTTCTGATTAATTTGTCAATATATCTAAATTTTATGTCTCATATTTTGATTTATTGTGATAGTCAAGCCACTTTTTTACAGACATATAGCAAATCATATAATGGAAAGTTAATATATATACGTCTTAGACATAATTCTATGAGATAGTTATTAGAAGATGAAGTAATCACTGTGGATTACATTCGATCATATAAGTGTTATGTTCATATAATTAGTAAGTGAGGTTGAGTTAAATTCTTAATTGGTTTGTATAATATGTGTGTTTAATCTATATGAGTACTTAGAAGAACTCTACCTATGTGAGTGCGAAATCAGGTCACTTTTGTCAGAGTTTGGTCAACTCCTAGCACTATCATAAACTCGAGATTAACACATGACCATTAACGCGATCTAAAAGAACATTAAGATTATGATAAAGATATGTGTGAATTCTTCGATTGTGTTGTAAAATTTGTTAATTCAAAGTTTTTACATCTATTAACATCCTAATACAATTTTAAGATTTTACACCATGTGAAAATTCAAACCATACGATATTTTTACTTATGTATTAGTATCTTTGTGTAACAGCAAATAAATTTGAAAATCAAAGTTATTATTATTTATTTTAAAATAAGTGGGGGATTGCTTAGAAATATTAATATTTCTAAGGTGTTATTTTAAAATAAATAATTCTCTGAGTAGATTTTCAAATTAGACACCTTTTCATGATTATAACTATTTATTAGTTATTTAACTAATATTTTTTCAGTTGCATCTTTTGATCTTTTAACTATAATAACTACTTTTTATTTATCTAACTACTTTTTAGTTATATAATTAATTTTTAGTTATTTAGCTATTAGCATCTTTTAGTTAGTGTTTTTTTATTTTTATAAATATGGTGGTATTATTTTGGATAATTCCAAAGACCTTAGTGTTTGTTGTTACAATTAACTGTTGTTCAAATCAAGGTTCAATTTTGCAAGTTGCACATTGATTTGTGGCGGTTTTGTATCCTGAAAATATATTATTCTTATAATTTTCAATCGCAACAAGTGGATGACAAATTTGTTCAACAGATAGATTTAACTTCGTCTGGCTATTATAAGAGTGTAGCTATTTAATTTCATTATCTCCACTTTTTAATTTTCTCCAAAAATATACTCCATAATAAAGATCTTGCAATCCACTCTATAAAAAAAAATCTCATAAATAATGAACTATATTGATAAACAAACTAATATTTTATTTGTTAATTCTTACGAGTCATATTATTTCGAGATAGAATATTTTTTTCAAATGCCTAGACATGGACCGATCATCATGAAGAATTGAAGATTCTTCAAAGGGGCAATAAACAACTAGTACCATAATTCACATCTAATCATTTTCCTATTGTGCCTACAAAATATTTGTGAGTAATAATATGTTATGAATTTTTATTTCTGGATTCCATTAATAAATCTATGCATTATAGAAATAGTTACTATGGATTCCATAATGAAAGATATGTTAAAATTATGTATCATAATATTTGTATTCTTCCAATATTTTGCACTATTTAATGAGTTATAGTGTATCCATACCATCTTTTCACAATACATTACAGGTAAGTGTTAATAGTTGAATGATTATAGCAAAATAAATTAATAGCGAATGCAATGAAACTCCATAATAAAAATGTTTGTGGCAGATGTATAAAATCATTGTTCTTAGAAGTGATTGTTTGACATAATATATTAGAGATCGGCTAGTTGCCTGTAATAAAATATTCTCTGTCGAACACTCAAAGCTAATCATTTCATCAAATAGAAGCTTAACCAAATTGTAATGGTTCACTGAAACAGAACCATTTTTCCACACAAGAGATTCATTCGAAAGTTATAACATTCGGTCTATCAATTTCATATTACCCGCTAAACTCATATTTTTGCCGGAGTAATTGTTTACCGTTAACGTCTCCCTCTTTTTTATTTCCTTTTCCTTCTCATTATTTTTCTTTGCTCTAGTTTATTATTGCTATGTTTCTTGTTACCATTGTCCAAATTCCTCCATTCTTCAAATTCTTTCTTGCTCTGTTCTTTCTTATCTTTCTCTATATTCCTCCTTCCTCTAATTCTTTTTTATTAACAACTCTTTTTTTATTTGCATAGACCTTGATCCGTATACCACTATTTCGTGGTGTAATGCTACTGTTGTCTAGTGCATTAGCTGCTACCCTTTCTTGTGGTTGCTCATTCTCTATATTATTATGCGGACCACATTCACTTTTCAGCGACTCCATGGTATCACTAAGACGAGCAGTTTCTTTCTTCAAATTATCTAATACTTTCATTGCAGCATTAAATTTCTCATTAATATATTTGTAAAGCTCTTAAATTTGTATATCTACATCCTCTTAAGGTGTTGTGATGTGAATCGGGTCACATCGAATCACATCGAATCACATCAAGGAGAGATTTTGCTAAATGGATTAAGTCTAGTTATATTATCTGCTTATTTGCTTTAATTAGAGTCTTATTAGGTTAGAATTTGTTAGTTAACTAATTCAGCTCTGCGTTTTTTCGGAAAAATATTCAAAAAATATTTCACAAATGACCAAATATTACGAAACTATTTGAAAAAGATTGAAGACATCCTGATTTACAACTTCCGTATTCAAGGTTCTTTAGATTCGTACTCTATCTATGGCAGAATGAAGAATCAATCCAAGAAGAATAAGAAAGGCTGATTTAGCTAAGTCATGTTTATCTCTGGGTCATGTTTATCTCTTATGTAAGTACTTAAAGCAAGTCTAGTTAAGTCATGTAAGCCACTAAGATAAGTTCAATTAAGTCACGTAAGCCTCTAATGCGTCCTAATTCGAGTTGTATAAGTCTTTAGGGTTAGTCTAAGGCAAGTCCTAGTTCAATTTGTATAAGCCTTTAGGGTTAGTCCAAATAGGACTCATTGTACCCATGTCTATATATAGAGGGCTGGGCTTCTTTGTTGAAAATTTAAAAAATTTAAGCATTGGAAACTAATTGAGTTTAGTTATTTTTTTATCACCGCATTATCGTTTTATCGTAGCCGTTAGGTTGTCGTTATCTTTCTATGAGTTGATCTAAGTTAGAAACCCTAATTCTACCACCAACCCATAGCCACCATCACCTCCAGCAGCCACCCTACCCTACAGTCATTCACCACTACTCTTGGCCATCCGCCACCCTCCAACAACTGCCGCAATGTCAGATATTTACCGTCTTGTCCTATTATGACCTATCTCCACTATTTTATTTTTAACTTTTTATTCCAATCTTAGATTTAGGTGAGCCAGGGCCATTAGAACCCTAATTCATGATGCTATCACTACCTAAATTTTCATAATTTTTTAATATCCGAATCAGTCCAGATCTGGTTCGTAATATATTGCAACCTAGATAAATGTGAGTTCAAAAAGGGGAAAAACTCTCACTAGCAAGGAAAAATAAGGTTTTAGATAGTTTACTATTTTGGAGAAGGATTTCGAAAATAATATTCATAGATATTTTAATTTTTCCCGCTAAAGAATAGATAATTAAATTTTTTATATTTTACAAGTAATATCTTTTTACATTTAATACAAGGAGATATCATTAAAGTTGGTGCAGTGACATTTTTAGTATTTCAGAAATATTTGGATGAAGCTGCAAAAAAAAAAACTTATGGTTTGTTACATAAAATTGTAAATATATTTAGTTTAGGGTGGAAATCGCACGTTTTCTTGTATACCCTGACCCCAACAAAAAGAAAAAATAAAAAGAAAGAAAATTAAAAAAGGGAGAAATTAACAAAAATTAACAGGCGGAGCCAGAAAAAGAGGGATCTCTCCTTTTATTTTCAAAACCTTCTTAGGTTTACGCTGCTCCACTCTCCGACCACCACCACCACCACCACCACCACCGCCGCCGCCGCCCGCGACTGGAACTCCCCACACGCGATTCCAAAGCCACGAAAGACGAACGATTCTCCCAATTGGAAGCCCTAGCTTATCTAGGGTTTTGAGGAAGGGGACCGGAGATCGAACCCGTGGTCGATGGCGAGCGTGTACATACCGGTACAGAACTCGGAGGAGGAGGTTCGCGTGGCCCTCGACCAGCTTCCCCGCGACGCTACCGATATCCTCGACATTCTCAAGGCGGAGCAGGCCCCTCTCGATCTCTGGCTCATTATCGCGGTCGGTTTCTCTACCTCTCCATTTTTTCTTTTTGATGCTAAATTTGGTCGATTTTGACGCTACGATTTTTTTTTTCTTCAATGATTCTTTCCTTTTAATAGTAGCCTGCTAGTCAAGAAAAGAGCTTTCTGATTAATGGAAGAAAATAATTGGAAAGAAGAGTAATCTGAAGTTCTGCAACATATGATAATCCTTCCCTGATATGTTGTTGCTTCTGATTTGGGTCTGAAATATGCTAATATTGGTATACTGATTGCCTTGTCTATGGTTTAGTTGTAGTAGAGAAGTTTTTTTCTTCCTTCTTAACCTTCCCTTTTAATTTTTTGCATAGACATACTGATTCTTGTGTTGCATATTCATAGCATAATTACTTATATCTTCATTTTTTGGGTGATTTAGAGGGAATACTTTAAGCAAGGAAAAATTGAACAGTTTCGACAGATTTTGGAGGAAGGATCCAGTCCAGGTTTTCTTTCAATAAATTTCTTATTTTTGGATGGCATCGCTTCTTTCTATTAGAGTAGGCTCTTTCATTCTATTACTAACTCAATGCTGTATCTCTACTGCAGAAATTGACGAGTACTATGCTGATGTCAAGTATGAGCGAATTGCTATCCTAAATGCTTTGGGAGCCTATCATACTTACTTAGGAAAGATCGAGACCAGGCAACGAGAAAAGGATGAGCACTTTATTTTAGCAACTCAATATTACAACAGAGCATCAAGAATTGATAAGCTCGAACCTTCTACTTGGATTGGAAAAGGTTTCATTCTCCCAGCTCTTCTCGAAGTTATCTTTTGAGGGGTTTGATCTTTTCTCTTGTTTGCTATGACTGTGTACCATAATTTTTTATGTTGAACTTGTGTATTTATCCAGAACTAATCACGACTTCACTTTAGAGGTATGCTATTATTAAAAAATCCTTCACACTATTAAACTTGGTAGAAATAGCAAGGATACTACTTAAGTCATTCTTATGAGATATGACCTTATGACCTTTTACAAAAGACATTTTTAAACAATTACCTAAATGTTTGGAAGAGACAAATAAACAGTTACTTGATAACCTGATGTTCTTGTTGATAATAGTAGTAAAAAGTAAGAAAAAATTGCTTATATGATGCAATTTCTAGAAAAGCAGATCTAGATTTGAATGAGTTGCATATGCTTCTAGGTGTGGTAATTCTCTCGTTTGGTGTCGAGAGAGGGTGGCTACGAACTGGAGGAGTGGTGGAGAAGGGCCGTGATGGAGGTGTATAAGGAAATTTCGGAGGTGTTGGAGGAGACTTTAGATTATGGCTACTCCTAGGGCTAAAATTAGCTGATTCATTTCGTAATGAGTAAAACAGCTGCACACCATAATTTATAGGTGGCTAACTCCAAAATAAGCTGTTTAACCCTCATCTGGACTGACTAAAGCAAACTTAGACCAACTAGGTCTAATAAGCAAATGCAACAGACCATTAGGTCTTAATTGAACGACTTAAAGGAAATAAGCAAATCTAAGATAGATAGTGCATAAGTCTAATAGCAGGTCAAGTGATTTTGCTTGGTTAGGCTAGATCAGCTTGGGCTTGGGTCATAACACTCCACCACACTTCCATTCACCTTGTCCTCAAGGTGAATATTCTGGAAAGCGTTGCATCAGCTTTGACTCCAACTCCCATGTCGGGTCCTTAGCTAGTCCACCGATCCACTCCACTAGGACTTGGGTCTCAAGTCGACCTCCCACCGTATCCTTCGCTTGGCTAGAGTCCGAAGTGGAACCGGATCATGGTTTTCTGTGATAGGCTCAGGAAGTCGTTCCAGCACGACCTTCTTAGCTCCAACTCGCACTCGTTGAGCCGACACATGAAATACAGGATGTATCCTCACATCATTGGGCAAGTCCAATTTGTATACTACCTCACTAATTTGCTCCACAACCTGGTATGGACCGAAGTTACGGTGAGCTAATTTTTAGTTGGACACTGGTCGAACTGAGATTTGGCGATATGGTTGTAGTTTGACAAAGACCCAATCTCATACAACAAAAACTTGATCCGTGTGTTTGCGATCATAAGCTTGACACATCTGATTTTGAGCTCGAGTTAGATTTTGTTTCAATTTTCTGAGTTGCTCATCCTGTTCCATTAGAGCTTCTTCTACTTCTATCCTCTCTGAACGCCGTTCTGGAAGATATGCCAGAAGAGTGGGTGGTTGTCTTCCGTAGACAGCTTCAAAGGGCGTGACACCAGTAGCAGAATGGTGGCCGGTGTTGTATGCCCACTCCGCCCATGAGAGGAATTCCAGCCATTTTCGTGGTTGCTCGCCAGCGTAGCAACGTAGATATTGCTCCAAGCAACAATTAACTCTTTCAGTTTGCCCATTAGTTTGAGGATGTGATGTGGGCATCATCTTCAATTTGATCAAAATAAAGTTGCTTGAGTCCAATCTTAGTCTAATTGATCTAATTAGGCTCAACTTATTTTCACATTTAATTTGTTGAGTTAATTTTTAATTCAAATAATCAATTGATAGATATGGTAAGCTTATATGCGGGGGATGTCTGTATTGAGTTATTACCTAAATTGGGTTAGTCAATTTAGGTAAGACCTAATCAATTAGGATCCTATTAGAAAATGAATTCCTATTAGAATCTCAATTGATAGTTATGGTAAGCTTATATGTGGGGGGATGTCTACATTGATTTATTACCTAAATTGGGTTAGTCAATTTAGGTAAGATGATCAATTAGAGTCCTATTAGGAAATAAGTCCCTATTAGAATCAGCTAGAATCAAAGTTGTTAACCTATTTAAGGGTTATTGCATGAGAAACAAGGGACGATTGGAATAAGATTTATTTGAAATCTCTCATTTTCTCCTGCAGTCTTTTTCTTCTTCTTCTTCTTCTTCTTCTTCTTCTCTCTCTCCTATTCCATCTTAAGATTCTTCTCTAATCTCTTCTACTTTCACTCTAAACCTCTCTCATTCAATCTCTACTTTTCATTGGTTACTTGCTGTTGTCCGAAGATTTCAATAATAAAAGAGAATCTTTGGGTGCTCGGACGTGAAGAAGACTTTGTTTCAAAGTAAAAGCACTACTATTCCATTTATTGGTAAACCTAAACTCTAAGGATGACTTAACGCGATAAAATACGCATACTTGCTGAGGTGATCAACTACAACCATGATCACAGATTTTCTCTGAATCGTTAGGCCTTCGATGAAATCAAGTGAGAGGTCCTCCCAGATTTGATCTGGTATAGGCAAAGGCTGCAGCAAGCCAGGGGGGTATCCTTTTTCATCCCTGTCCATCTACAGCTGCGTTTAAGACGGAGTTAAGTTCTAGTCATACATTCATGGCCACCTGCTAGAGAGTAATGGAAGTAGTTGATTAAATCTCTTCTAAGTTCAGCATTTGTAGGCACCATAATGCGACCTTGGATCAGAATCAGGCCATCTCTCATGGTGTGGCTCGGTTCAGCTTGATTTTGCTCAATTTGAAGTTCGATCTTCTGGAGCTCTAAGTCTTCTTTAGTGGCAGTCTTGATTATGTCCAAGAGAGGAAATGTTGGACCAGACAAGGTTGCTAGTTCAGTCGGTTCTAGTTGCCTTGGTAGAGCATCTGCAATACCATTTTTCACGCCCTTCTTGTAGACCAAGTCATATTTATACCCAAGTAACTTGGCTAACCATTTTTGCTGTGCTGGAGTATGGATTCGTTGTCCTAGGAGGTATGGCAGCGACAACTGATCAGTGCGCACGGCGCCCAAGTAGATAAGGTCTCCACTTCTCAATTGCATGAACCACAGCTAACATCTCGCGCTCATAGGTGCTGAGATGCCCGATTTCTCTAATTCACGTATGCTATTGGTCTTCCTTCCTGCATCAAAACCGTTCCTAGACCTATCCCCAATGCATCACATTCCACCACGAAGGTCTTAGTAAAGGCGAGTAAGACAAGGACCGGGTCTTCCTTCCTGCATCAAAACCGTTCCTAGACCTATCCCCAATGCATCACATTCCACCACGAAGGTCTTAGTAAAGGCGGGTAAGACAAGGACTGGTGCACTTGTCATAGCTCGTTTCAGTTCTAGAAATGCAAATTTAGCTTTTTCACTCCAATTGAACCCGTTCTTGCGCAGGAGTGCAGTCAAAGGTGCCGCGATTTGTCCATATCCCTGAACAACCTGTCGATAGTATCGTTCAAGCCAAGAAACCCTCTAAGCTCCTTGGGTGTTCTCGGCTTAGGCCAGCTCACCATGGTCGTTATCTTCTCCGAATCTGCCTCTACACCATTGGCTGGGATTATATGCCCTAGATAATCAACTCGAGGCTAAGCCCAGGTGCATTTACTACTCTTGATTCGAAGGCCATGCGAGTCCAAGATCCCCATAACTGTGTGTAGGTGGTCCATTTGCTCCTCTCGGGTTCTGCTATAGATGAGAATATCGTCAAAGAAAATTAGAACATACTGCCTTAGTAGGGGACGGAACACATCATTCATTAGCCCTTGAAACGTCGCTGGGGCATTGGTGAGACCGAAGGGCATCACGAGGAACTCGTAATGTCCATCATGAGTCTTGAATGCTGTCTTGTAAATGTCTTCCGCTCGGATTCGGATTTGGTGGTATCCTACGCACAAATCTAGTTTGGTGAAGGTTGTTGCACCCGCCAACTCATCTAGGAGCTTCTCAATGGCCGAAATGGGGTATCGATCTTTGATGGTGATTGAGTTGAGGGCGCAATAATCCACACAGAATCGCCATGAATTGTCCTTCTTGCGCACAAGAAGTACTGGTGAAGAGTAGGCGCTATGGCTCGGTTAGAGTGGCTGGTTTGTGGTGGAAGGAGACGGGTTGGGCAGATCAAGGGATCATCTAACCAGATCAAACCGTTTCTTTTTTCTTTTTTCCTCTCTTTACTATATAGCCGTTGTTTTTGTTACGGAGATATTTAGCTTTGGTTAACTCTGGCTATGCAGATTTAACTCTGTCGAACTCTTGCAAACTTCGGTATATAATTTTTAATTTTATTTCTTTCTCAGTTTTTTTCATTTATTCCATTTTCTCTCTTTTTCATCTTTCTTCTTCTTCACTGCACTAAAGTTTTTCTTTCTTTTGTTTAGTTTTCTTTCACTCGCTTTTTCTCTAATCTCTTCTTTGCAGTGCTCATTGCACTATAATTTTTCTTTCTTTATTTTCTTATTTTTTTCATTTTCTCTAAATTATTAGATATTTTTCTATATTTTTAAGTAATATTTTGAATTTATATAATTAAAAAAAGTCTGATATGATCCAGGCGACCGATATGGCCGATCCGGCCGATATGCATTGTTTTTTTAGAAGGCTGATCTCGATTTTGCAAATCTTGGGTATCACCATTTCTAAAATCTAAATCGTAATTACTATAGCATTAATATGCAAAAATGTTATGTAGCTGTAATTAATGAAATCAGAGTTTAAAGGTCGAAGTATCGATGTAGTGAATTTTTTAAACTTGCTCCTGTGCAGGACAACTTTGTGTGGCCAAAGGCGAAATAGAGCAAGCATTCAACTCTTTCAAAATTGTGCTGGGTGATAACCCTAATAATGTACCTGCTCTTCTTGGTCAGGTACTTTTGTTTTGTATAGTTAGTTCTTTTGTGTTGCAGTTATATTATCTAGCTTTTTTAAAACATAGGGTACATGGTAATATACTTGGATTGAAGTTTCAGTTGGTCCCAATCCGTATTTGCTGAAAAAGAATAGGTCGGTACAGTTAATCCCCGATCCAGTTCATCCAAAATGGATGGCCGTTATGGCCGACATATATTATTTTTTCGGTCGATTCTGAAACCAATGCTTAGAACGTTGGTTTTATGCTTATATATATTTTTAATTTCTTCATATAGTGAAATCTTCTTTCCATATCACTACTTCCAATATTCATTCAGGCTTTATTTCCTTGCTTTAAACTTTCGCCCACCTCTCTAGTTACTTGTCCCTCTAGCAACTTGTGTCAGACAACAAAGTTGTTTGATGTGGTAGTTTGTGATCTTTCATTATCATTATTGGCCAAATGGATAACCTCCTTAATTCATCCTGATCACTTAGCTGCTGAGCAATGTCCATTTTTTCCCTTTGAAGTTCCTCTCTTAGCTCATGATTGGATGATTGTTTGATCTTGCTGCATCATGGAAGCCCTCCATCAATATCTGAGATTTCCCGGTTAGTGACTGGGCTGTGGTCATTTTCTTAGGCTACATTCGAGTTGAAATTTTCCATGCTGAAGCCTTTGCTGGTTTTGGGCTGCCATTAGGGCTGTATGATTTTCTTCTAGTATACTAGGCCGACCCTAGCACTGGCCCTGCAAATTGACCCCGCCTAGTGCTTAATCATATTTATCATTATATCCAAGTTCTTAAATCACTTTCTTGTTTTTTCTTTTTCCTTTTGAATCATATGATTCTAAAGATCATTTGAGTCTAGCTAGCTCTGCTTGTTATTTTTGAGCTATCATTTAGATTTTTCTTCTAATACTTCATTTGTCTTTTCTTGGTAAATTGACCTTGGTATTGAATCTTGATTAGCTTCTTTTATCTTCTTCCTCCTAGGGAGGAGCTTAACAGAGAGCAGATTAACCTACTCTAATGTTAACCTGGAATCTTGGATTGTCATTGCTGTACTAAATAGATAAATGTTCCATACTTTTTCTGAATTCTATAGTTATGGTCTTTGCTCTGATATTGATTTGAAAAAAGAGATTGCTTTAGTTTAGTGTTCACTAAACTAGTTTAAAGAAATTCGTACACTTATTCTAAACACTACCTTAGGTCTCGTTTACTTTAGGAATAAGGTCAATTCTAAAATATATATTCCTCTTTGGTATTTCTGAGGTCTTTATTTTAAAAATAATTATTCTTATATTCATTTGTATTATGGAATAAGAGTGTAATAATTACTTATAATGTGATATAAAGTGAAGAAAAAGATGGAAAAATGTGTTTTTCATATGAAGTTATCATGAATACCCTTTGACTTGATATAAAATAAGTTGATGAGATAGATATCAAGGGAAAATTAGTAATTGAGTTAGTGTGATATAAGATGTGATTTTGATGAATAGTATTTGTATTGTAGAATTAGGTTATTATGATGTTTAGCTGTTATTTTAGAATAAGGAGTTGTATTCTAGAATATGAAAATGTTACTCCCTGAAGTGAACGAGGTTTTAAGAATAAGGTCAATTTTAAAATAGATATTCCTCTTTGTTATTCTCAAATGAGGTCTTTATTTTAGGAATAATTATTCTTATGTTTACCTGTATTTTATAATAAGGATGCGATAATTACCTTTGATGTAATATAAAGTGAAGGAAAAGATGAGAAAAATATATTTTATTTTTTGTGAAATATCATGAATACCTTTGATTTGGAATAAAGTAGATTGTTGAGATAGATATCAGGGGTAAATTAGTAATTTAGTTGGTGTATAGTATAAGATGCAATTTTAATGAATAATATTTGTATTCTAGAATGATATTATCATGATGTAACTATTATTCTAGCATAAGGAATTGTATTCCAGAATAAGGAGTTGTATTTCAGAATAAGATTATTTCTAAAGTGAATGGAGGCTTAGAGTTTCCAGCAATAAAAGACTAACATAATCTGATTTTATATTTCTTCACAATATTTTTACATTTTTTCTCAAGAAATCTATTGTATAAATTGAAAGTTTATGATAATTTTTGTGTTGCAGGCTTGTGTTGATTTTATTAGTGGGGAGAAGCAAGAGCAACACAAGAAATCTCTGGAGTTATATAAGAGTTCTTTAGAGTTATACAAGGTTCAACACCTTTTTGATTCTAAGTTTTAACTGAAGTAATTTCTGCTTCCATTCATTAATTGGATGCATGTTCACTTACTTTAAAATTGGCCAGAGGGCATTGCGAGCGTATCCTACTTGCCCTGCATCTGTGAGGCTTGGTATAGGTCTCTGTCGTTACAGACTTGGTCAGTTTGAAAAAGCTCGACAGGCTTTTCAGCGAGTTTTACAGGCAAGTTAAAACATTTATATGTTGCAAATACATAGCACTATGATCCTCACATGATATCTTGTGCTAACTTGATTTTCTAATTTTGAATCAATCAAATCATACAGCTAGAACCAGAAAATGTTGAAGCTCTTGTGGCTCTAGCAATCATGGATTTGCAAACAAATCAAGGTAATATCACCATGGGAGTTGTTTTTTATTGGTAGAAGTTTCACACATGTTAAATTTTTTCCTTGTATAATTATTGGCTTCTGAATTTGTTATTTTTTTTCATGCGGCATTTATAGCTTCTGGAATTCGGAGAGGAATGGTCAAAATGCAAAGAGCTTTTGAAATATACCCTTACTGTTCAATGGCACTGAACTATCTGGCAAATCACTTTTTCTTCACCGGTCAACATTTTCTGGTTGAGCAGTTGACTGAAACTGCTCTTGCTGTGAGCAATCATAAATTAACAAAATCGCATTCTTACTACAACCTGGCGAGATCCTACCATAGCAAGGTGAAACAATTAATACTATGGAAAGAATAACTGAATATTTCTTTAATTTCATTTCTTTTCTTTTATATATTATTTAATTCTTGTATGCCTAGTAAACACATATCTTAATTTTTGTTAAACTGCAAATGTAGAGAGACTATGAGAAGGCTGGCCGCTATTATATGGCATCTGTCAAAGAGATCATCAGTAAACCGCAAGACTTTATCCTGCCCTATTATGGTGCGTCATTACATAATTTCTCTGCAGCACTTTTGTTCTTGAGAAATACATGGTCTCATATGTCTACATAATCCCACACTAGGTCATCTTGTATTATATAATAGAAGAAATTTTGGTTTTACCTTCCTACATTTTGTCTAGACTTACATATGACGGAAGTGTATGAAATATCAGATATTAGTTGCAGACTTGCAGTCTTCTTTTAGGTGGTGCCTACCATTGTTCTGTAGATTTGCCTTAAAGATATTGCTATAATTTATTACCAAAGAAAGAGTAAAAGACTAAGTTCTGTAGTTCATGCTTGTTTTATTCTTTAAAATATATAGTAATATTACTCATCTAGTGGGATTCTTGAGCCAAATGATTGTTACCCAAGGTTTATGGTAAGTGGTAACCAATGTGGACAACCCCTAACTGGCGTCAAAGATGGATCGATGGTTCCTCTAAATTAGATATTGCTTATGTGTACGTCTTATGTTTAATCATCCCTCAACCATAAAAATATGCATTTATTTGGAGTGTTGTTTAGTTCCTTTAGTGGCAGACATTGGATTTTCTGTTCAAATGCATGAAGGACATCGAAAACCTGAGAAGTTGAAAACAAGATCAATTATCAAGAATATAAATATCCAATTTCCTTAGGATGAGATAACTGGTAGAAATACCTCTTCCTTCACTTCACTTACTGTCAGTTCTGGCTAGAATTCTCTCCCTTTCAGAATGCACCAAAATAGTATCTCTAATGACAAATTCTTTCTCCTTTGGTTGTTGATAATGCTGTCTGTCTTTTGGATGTTTTGGTATGTAGTTTTTGAAGAATTTTGTTATGAATATAACAAAGTTGTTAGATATGTTCCTATACCATCAGTACATCAACGTAAGGCATTGATGATTCATTTAGGAAGTAGGAACTGGTACAATCACATAAAAGATCAAAGAGGATTTTCCCCTCAGATGATTATTCATGGACTAAGGATGTAAGTTCTAGAGAGATGGTCTTTCTCTCTTTAAAGCTCAAACAGCTTAATATATTGTATTGTCATCGATTATCCATTTTACTTTATCATTTTCTTAGTGGAGAACTACTTGATAGTTTTGAAATTTCAAGGGATATAGGATTCATAGTCTAACTAGGTTTAGATTATGGTTCCAAGTTTCGGTCGATCTCGAGTGGGATCGACTAAAACGGATCAGGATCGGTCATACCACTGGTTTTGGCCATAGTATCGGACCGGATCGGCTGATCCCGCAGATACGGGCTCTCCTTCTCTCTTCTTTTTCTAATTTTTTTTTTCACTTCTCTCACCGGTGCCCTATCTTTCTCATTTCTCTCTACTCTCTCCCTTGTCTCCCTCTCTTTTCTTCTTCCTCTCCTTTCTCCACTCTCTCTCGTCTCTCTCTCTCTTCTTCAATCTCTGTTATTGCAACAGAAAGTATGCTGTAGTAACAAAGAGTGAGATAGAGACGAGAAAGAGTGGAGAGTGAGAGAGAGATAGAGTGAGGAAGAGATTGAGAGGGAGTAATACAGAGAGAGAGAGAGAGAGGGAGGAACAGATTGAGAAGGAAAGAGAAGAAATGAAAAAAAAAAGAGAAAAAAATTACCTTGCGATAGTAAGAGAGAGGGAGGAAGAGAGAGATTGAGAGAGAAAGAGAGAGAGAAAGAGGAGGGAGAGAGAAGAAATAAAAAAATAAAATTTGCCTTGTGGCAATAAAAGAGAAAGAAGGTAAAGAGAAGAAATGAAAGAAATTAGAAAAAAATAAATTTACTTTAGCAGTAATAGAGAAAGGGAGGAAAAGAAGAGAGAGAAGGGGAAAGAGAAAGGAGAGCCAACTCGGTATTTATTAAATTTTTGAATAAGTCAATGTAATTTTTAGGTTTTAGACTTTATATATGAATAGCTATTATTTTTTTATCATTCCCATATTTTTAAATAATATTTAGAATTTATATGATTAAAAGATAGTTCGATTCGATACGAGCGGCCGATACAGCCGATACGACCAATATGATTGATACGTATTATTTTTCTAGATGGCCGATCCCGATCCTGATACCGAGTTTTGGAACCTTGGTTTAGATAGATATGAAAAGAAAAAAATAGAACCAAGTAGGAAAACTAAAGTCGAAAATAAGTAGGAAAAAGGAAACCAATTTAGTAGGAAAAATTACGATAAAGACCATAACATATTTTTTTGAACATGGAAAATCTTTCTCAGTCTAGAGGAATAAAATCACAGATTCATCCAAATTAGATCAATTTATTTCACTAAGTTTTAGAAACAAGATTTATAGATGGCTTGAAGCTCTATGCAAACATCCTTATCATTCTCTCTTTCAATCTGCCTCTGTGGAAGAGACATTTCATAAGAATCATCAGTAGATATGAAGGAAACAATAATAGCAATATAATTAACCTTTTCAGAATTAGAGTTGTCTTTGATCGAATCATCATCCCAATTATCCTTATTACTAAATAATGTAAAGTGATTTCCAAATCTCTGAGATTCCATGTCTAAATTATCACCCTAAAATAATTGAACTCGCTTTGATACCAATTAAAATTTTGGGGGAGATAAGATTCCTAATCCAATTAGATATAGATAGGTATGAAAAGAAAAACCAAAGCCAAGTAGAAAAACTAAAGCAGAAAACAAGTAGGAAAGGTTTAAGTACGAGTAGGAGAAATATAACACGACAAAGACCATGCCACAACTTTTTAACGCAGAAAAGCTCTCTCTCAGGAAAAAATCGTGGACATGTTTAAACTAGATCAATCTATTTCACCAAGATGTAAAAACAAAATTGACTTACAACCCTTTCGGACACCTGATTGTTTAAGTCTCCTATTGCACACATCCCGTGTGGTGAACTACTTTTGTGAAGTAGTCTTACACCCGAGCGATGAATCAATTTTCAGAACATGTATCATAAAAGTTTGATGACAACTCTATTCAGCTCCTCCAAGTGCTTGATTATATTCGAAATTTATGGCTACGCATTTGGACAATTGTAGCAGCTCTCCCCACATTTTGTTGGAAAGTATGCTCCGTGAGTAAACCTAAAACTCGTGGATGTAATATTTTGATCTCCTTTGAGTTCTTTTAAGTTATATGCCTTCCTATAGCCTTTGGGATCCTTTTATAGAGTGAGAAACATCTCTAATTCTGTCTAGGTGAATTACAAAAAGAAAATTTTATTCTGAATTAGTTTCTGAACTAAACCTACTTCAGTTTTATGCGATCGGTTTGAACCGAACATATATTCCATTAGTGATTCTGATATTACTATTCTGCAGTTTGAATCGAGTACAACTTAGTTCTAGCCGAGTAATATTGGGTCTAATCATTTCTGAAAGCTGCTACTGAATTTCCTTTCTTTTCACTTGAATCTTCTATTTCTTCACACATAATGCTCTTCCATAAGAAATGTAATTTGATTATAGATAAATCCTAGATTATGCATCATGATTTATAAGTGTTTTGTATATATAAATTTGCTATTACATAAAATTGTACTTTTAAATTCAGTTTCCACCGACCATAATGTTTTCCAAACCGGCTTATGATGCAAGTGATTTGCAGATGGCATGAAGAAAAACCACTTCTCCATCGAACAAATTGGCTATGAAAGATTCATTGGGTGAATCTTTAGATGGAATGAATCAGCCATTTCTGTTGAATTGATTAAGAATTGCAAAGTGGAAAACTGTAAATGTAGATCTAAATGCCTAACAGTTGAGAAACAGTTGTGGAGCTTTTGTGAGAGAAGAGAGCCTCATATTCCCAGATGATTTCCTTACTGTACAATTTATGGAGAGAGTCCAATGATATGGGTTCTCCCCAATGGGTGCTGGTAGAAATTCCACATGAGGATTCTCCTCCTCTCCCTTAAGCGACATTTAGTTGGGTAGAAATCCTACATGGGAATTTGTTCCCCTTACCCTGAAGTTCACGACAGATATGCCATGTGACCATGTGAGATTAGGTGTGTTGATAGAATCAAATGTGTGCTTTCTCTCCTCGAATCCTATTCTGAGGTGCACTTGGATTTCTCTTCGCCCATCTTATTCCAAATTGTGTTGGAGAAATCTCTTGCATAACTTGATATTAGGAAAAATCACCCATAATCTTTTCCCTCTTAAATTTTCTTTATTTCTTCTTCCCAGTCTCCATTGACAAGGAGAATAAAAAAAAAAGGTTCACCTTGCAAGAAAAAAAAAACTAGGTTTGCCTTGGCAGCCTTATTCTCCCTGTTTGCTGCCCTCGAAGAAAATGATATCAAAGAGTGTAGGAGAAAGAAATGATTTTTATTCTTCTCAAGCTTTGTATGTGAAAGCGAGGAAAGGAAAAATAAAAAAAAGTTTTAGGATTCTCAGACACTTTCATAATCAAGCAGCTGTTCATGTCACTATTCTAAATATTCCTATGTTTGCCAAAACTATTAGTGATCTTATATGTTAGTCCCCATGCTGCCGTACTTATTTTGTGATTAGTAATCGTTATGGCCATGTAATTGAGTTGAAGACAGTACAAATTTTTAATGATGTTAAACAAGTCAAACAATTATATCAATGAAAACTTATTACTCAATTGCCTATTATAAGCCTGAATTGTACAAATATTTTTCATTTCTTTGTTGTTAGAACTTAGTGCTCTTGACCCTGATTTTTACATTTAGTGAGCATCCGAGAAACATACAATGAAGGTGCCGAGGTAGTCATAAAATCATTTCCACCACCTGGTTTGCATTTAATTGAGTAATGGAACACATTATACATATGCATGATTGAGGGAAGAGGAGGAAGAAGAAGTGGGGTGGGTGGTGGCGGCACATTTTGTGGTGTATCTGGGGAAAAACATAATATGATTGTGATGATATCGTGGAGTATAGTTGCATTCAAGGCTTTATGAGAACTTTTTAAGAAGCATTTTAACAGCTATATTTATCAAAGGTATCAGGTGTTCACTTATTTAAGCATTTTACATGGTTTTCTCTCTTTTCTTTTTATTCCCATATGATCATAGAGCCATGATCAGCACTTCATTAGGTGGCCTTGGCCTCTTGAAGTTGGACTCTACCTATTATTGGTTGATAGCTCATAGCTGTATTTGGATTTTATTTGTTTGGCTCATTCATATATTGGTGCCTTCCAATATGAAATTTACGAAATTCCCCTTTGTCAAGCTTGTTTTTCCCAATTATGGGAAATGTTTGTTGGATCACTTCATGGTTCTCTCAGGTTACAGTAGGACCACCATGGTGTTTGTTGGTATAGGTATTTATAGTAGTCTGATACTTGATGTTGTCTATGTTCTCCTTACCAAGGAATTTTGTCACCATATCTTTTTTTTTTTTGTTTTTCTTCTAGCATCAGGCTGTTAGTCTGTTGAGAAAATTATTTGTCTTTTCATGAAGATAACTCAGAGCTCAACTCTTGAATCTCATATACGTCCCTCTTTATATGAGATGGGAAAAGGATGGAACATGTATGATACTTTGTGTCTTTCTTCTTTAGGTTGCTTTGTTAAATCCATTGGTGCTTGTGCAGTTGAGCTGTAGTGAAAACTCATTAAAAGTGCTTCACTGTTTTTGGAGAAAATAGTTATCTTTATTAGAAACAAATGACTAATAATTGCGCTAACAGTTCTAGGTTCTAGCTTTCTTTTATATAAAGCTTTCTTATTTCTCATCTTTGAGGGAGCTAGAGAAAGTGAATATATATTCATATGTGGAATTTTTTCCAAGGCTTGTCTTTGGTCTTTTCATGGAAGAGCCCAAAGAAGATGTACAAGGCGGATATCGTTCTATTGATTGAAGTCAATCTTCTAGCATGAGGCTGTTGTTACTAAGGAGTATGCAAAATTTGCCTTGCTGACCATGTGTTATCATTTATACCCTAATGGGTCATATCATACAGTCCCTCTAAATTTAAGTTGAATATTTGGGTCACTTTGGAGAAAAATAAGTTCCCTAATTTACTTAATATGAATGTAAAAAAGACTGAAACCAGTAAGCTTCATAGGTGAAATTGTGATAATCGGTGTTTTGAAAGGCAGATTGTAGTGGCCGCCATGTCGGGGCAGCACACCAGCTGCCCGCCATGGCTCTTTTTGCGGGCAGCCATGTCGCTTGGTGGGCCTGCAGCCCGCTAAGGCGTTGGAGTAGATCTATGGCAAGGATTACCCTATCTTGGGAGAGAGAAAAAATAGAGGAGTGAAAAAGGAAGAAAAAGAAGATGAAATGATGAGATTACTCGCCGTGGTTCGCTTGCCTCCTCTGCTTAACACTGCTTGAGAAAGGAATAGTCCAGAGAGGAAGTGAGGGGGAAATATGAGAGATTTAGGGCTTAGATTGAAGAGGGAGTGAGGGAGAACCAGAGGAGAGATTTTTTTGTTTTTGTTTTTGTTTTAAGTTACTTACCCAGTTATCGTTAGCCGACTGATCGTAACCCGTTAGTAACAAACCATTAAAAAAACTTGCCTTTTGCTCTGATGGAGGATTATTGCCTAGTTGTGCAGAGCAACTTGGTTAGAAAGTAACTAGATGGAGTCACATGGTGGAAAAAGAACTACTTATTTTGAATGGGTCCATATTGAGATTGGAAGTGGACTAGGTTTAGGTTTAATGTTTAGTGGGCTATTTTAAAAATTATATATACTAGTATATAATATATATCATATATAATTATTTTCTATTTTTTATATATTAAAAATGCTAGATTGCGTTGGCGTCCACATTCTGCTTCGGCGCTAGGCGGTGGGGTGACCATTCGTCACTCACAACTGCCTTTCAACACACTAGTGGTAATTAGATTAAATCATGTCCATACGTTTTTAGTGAGTCTTGTCGAAGGTCCTCTAGCCCCCATTTGTTTTGGGTTTTGGGACCCCTAAACTAGTTTAGTAACCAAACACTAAAATAACTTTATTTTCCTTAATCAAGTTCAATCCTCAATAAATAATTAAATAATAATATATAAATTTTATTATTCTTTCAATTTGATTCTAATTTTACCCTTGACGTGACGTACATCTATCAGTTTAATGTCTTGTCAATCTTTTTTCTTATCTTTTTTCTCCTCTCTCCTCTCTTTCAAAATATCCAAATATTTATATTGTAAATATTATGTCCTCGTGTAATGAGAACCCTAAAAATAAAATAAAAATTACAAAAAAATAGTGTAAATAATTTGAGCAGATAAAATATAATTATTTTAAAATATTTTTACTAATAATATCATTTAATATAGGTTTAAGAAAAAATTATATAAAATAAAAGTAACTCATCTAAAAGTAACTCATCTATAAATTTGCGGGGTTAAAGTTAACTAAATTGGCTAATTTGTGGGCTTAGAAAACAGCAAAGGCTAGTTAGCTGGCTTACAAAAGAAGCCGGCAAACATTGTTTTGCGGGCTTAATTGCTCTTACTATGTTTAGTTTGCGGACTTGATTTGTGGGCTTATGTAAAACACAAGGCAGCAAATATATCTCTTATATTCATATAAGCCAGCAAATTACTATTATAGACACCATATAAGCCTACAAATAATTTAAAAATTATACTTAAGTCCACAAATGACTATTATAGACACCACATATTCATTTTAAGCATACAAATATATCTCCCATATTTATTTAAGCCTGCAAATTACACTTAAGCCTGCAATTATATCTTCCATATTCATTTAAGCCTGCAAATTACACTTAAGCCGCAAATAATTTAAAAATTATACTTAAGCCCACAAATAATTTGAAAATTACACTTAAGCCCGCAAATGACTATTATAGACACCACATATTATTCATAAATTATAATAATGACCACCATCATTACACGAGAAGGGTAATTTTGTCCATTAAATTTATATTTCATTCATTTCCCTCAAAAAACAACACTTTCACTTTTTCACATCACATCACAAATAATAAATATACTTTTAAACTAGTTTAGAACCAAACACTAAATTACCTTAAACTAGTTTAAGGTACCCAAATTAAGGCTAAGAAATGAGACTAACTAATCGAGTTTGAGGTTTAGTCTCAAATCAAATGGGGCCCTATGTTTTTGTTGAAGTTTTGAGTCTAATTAGATAGAAATGAGTTCCTTAGATCATTTTCTCATGGAAGATATATTTACGATTCCTTTGATTGCTCTGCACATTTGATTCTAAGTTTCATGCAAAACGGAGCAAAAATGAATTTCACTTGTTGGCAGTGCATGGACGGAGTATTAGCTGACAAGCAATCTCCTAGTCCCAACTTCTTGTGGCCAGCTATATGTATCCTTCTCTTCCTTTGTGTTAAATCAAAGTGTACTGTCTTTTCAACAAGGTTCGCAAATGTTAGTTTGGAACTTTTGATCTTCCTCACCTCTCAAGAAGCCTTATATTTGAGAGAACAGAACTCTGCTAGATTGCTTAATGTTATATTTTTCAACAGTGTCTCTAGAGCATAGCTAAATGAAGTTGCATTTGTTAGATATGTAGCCAGCATAAAACTTCTGTCAGGGAAACTATGAATAAAAAGTGACTGTATGTATGATGGACCGATGGTACTAGTCATAGTATTTGCTAGAATATAAAATATAAAAATTATAATCCTCTAAAAGCTTAAGCTTTTATAATAGATGGTAAGTTAATATTGTATTAGAGCAGAGTTCTTGAGTTTGAATTCTTTTATGCTGATTTGTTATTTAAAATAGAAGCCCTTCAACTATTTTAAGTCAAGCCATTTCTTGGGTGCGCCAAAATGTTTCAAGTTTAGAAGTTAAGAGGAGGGTTAGAACCTAAAAATATAAAATATGCTATTCTCTTCTTTATTTCAGAAATAACTTTTTTCTTATTTCAAAATAACAATTGAATACTATAATAACCCCATTTTAGAATACAAACACTATTCATCAAAATTACATCTTATACCACGCACTAATTTAATGACTAAATGTTTCTTGATATTTATCCTATCAACCTACTTTATATCAAATCAAAAGGTGTTCATAATAAATTCATAAAAAAACAAAACACAATTTTTTCATCATTTTCTTTACTTTAGATCACATCAAAAGTAATTATTACACTTTCATTCTAGAATATAAGTGGACATAAAAATAGTTATTTCTGAAACAAATATCTTATTTTAAAAATAATAAAAAAAAATATCTATTCTAGAATTGACTTTATTCCTAAAGTAAACGGTGCTTTAAGCTTTTAGATTAGAGGTTGAGTTAACAATATCATTATTTGTTGTATTATCTGTTTAAATGCATCTACTAGTTTTATCTCATACTATAGATTGAAAATGGCATTGTGTTCCATATGAAGCATGCTGGACTGTGCAACTCAGGCTGGCATCATGCAGATGGGATGACAGGCCATGCAATCTTTGGACATCGTATTTTTCATGTTGACCATTGGTTGAAACACTGCCATGCCAAGGCATGACGATCCTTGAGATTGCAAATTTCTGTTTGATACGATCACGCCTCTGGCTATGGAGCTCTGATACCAGCTTGTTACAATCTCTCCTTTGGGGCTAAAGATCGATCTCTTTCGATTCTCAGATCTGGACTAGATCTTGCACGGAACTTTGAAATAAGATCTCGAAATATGCCGCTGTTGGATCGATGTGAAATTTTGATATGTTGTAGCCCTAGAAAAGAGCTTTCCAACACATCAAGTTTCAGGCGAATTCAGAGTTGTGGATCTCGAGATATCGTCCGTTTAGTGGACAAACGTCAGGATGCTCTGTTTTGGATTCGTGGATGGAGGCACGAGATCCTAGGTAATGATGGTTGAAGGTGGACCGGCGTTAATGTGGTGGCACCGGTGAAAAGTGATGGTGGAAGGGTTGTGGTTGATGGAAGGATTAGGGCAAGTGTTGGATAGATTGGACGAAGGGGGAGAAGAGGGCCACCTCTAAGGGACTAGGATGATTAGCCGGACGAGGGAGGTTAGAAGCGGCATCGCCGGGGATTGAGAGAACGGGAGCGAAGAAGACGAAGGAGGCAAGGCAAAACTCAATCTCAATAATCAATAATCAATTTGGTTGCCTACCACATCCTTTTATAGGCTAACCAACAACTCAAATTAACCCTAAAAACACAATTTTCGTCGACCGCGTTTGAACTCGCCCAATCGCGTTCGAACGCACCGAGTTCGCTCTTCTGGATTTGCGAACGCGATGCAGGCGTTCGAACGCGCGATCGAACGCGCGATCGAACGCGCGATCGAACGCGCATGTCGGTATTTGCGAACGCGATGCAGGCGTTCGCAGTGCGTTCGAACGCACAGTACATTCTCTTCACCACGTTCACAACCCCGTTCACAAACCGCGTTCGAACTCACTCCACCCGCATTCGAACGCGACTTACAGAAAACTTATTTTAATGGAAATTAAACACTAAAACATGAAATAAAAACACTCCTAAAGTGAATCCATGCTCGAGACGACGTCGGTGAAGTCCGAATCGTATCACTGTTACAAATTTATATTTTACCTTCTTGCCTTCTTGGGCTAGTTCTTCCAGTAGGGGCTGAATGGCTTGTGAATGCACTCTTTCAAGAGTAAACAAGGCTTCTGTTTTTATTGCTGATACTAATCCTCACTTAAAATAGAATTGACATGAGTAATTGTTTTTCTTTTTTTGGGAGTTGTGTTATTTTTATCATTACTTCGATTGATGTATAGTTTGTTGGATAGAGACAGAACCTGCAATTGAGAATTATGTTGTGCTGCCAGTGAAGGCTTCAACCTAACTTGAGAAGCTAGTGTTTTGTCTATTTAGTACCATTATTTACTTCTACTGCTGTATTTTGGTCTAGGCTTGGGACAAGTCCAACTGAAGTTAGGGGATTTTAGAAGTTCACTGTCGAGCTTTGAGAAAGTGTTGGAGCTATACCCTGAAAATTGTGAATGTCTAAAGGTTAGTGCAATCTGAAAAATACGGAGCTTCATTATATATATCTTTCCCTTCATGTTCATGATCTTTATTTTTTTTATAAAATTGTATTTGGCCATTTCTTCTGATCGATTTGTTTTGCTTCTTTAAAGGCTATTGGACACATATATGCTCAACTTGGTCAGAATGATAAGGCCATAGAAACCTTCCGAAAAGCTACAAGAATTGATCCCAAAGATTGTCAGGTAATCCTTTTTATTCTTTATTTATTGCATTTGAAAGCTGTAGATTGTTTAGGCTGTCCCCTTGCTTGGGACCTAAATGCTACGTCACTTTGGCTTTTGCCTGGACATGTAGTTTATATGACAGTCTGCATGAGTTCCTGAAGTGCAATAGGTCTAAATAATCCTATGTAGTTAATAAAATATAATGTTCTAGGAGAAGTAATTTGCCCCAAATGAAATTATATAGCAATGCAAAATGAATTCGAGTACTATTGAATGCAGTACTCAGTATTCCACTGTAATTCTGCTAATGAATGATCTGTCGAGTGTGAATTCAATTGTGGAACTTGAAGGATTTATTTTTTATTCTCTTCCGAAGAATTCCAATAGAGAAAATTAATGTTTGCATTAACTATTAGGATTGGACCTGCTTAATGGGAAAACACAAGGTTGCTACTGGCATCCTATTCAAGCACATATTAATATGTTAATTGATACATCATTGCCATGGTTTGGCAAATTTTGCCATTGTCATCCTTGAATGACATAAGTATTGAGCTTGCATGCTTAGAATGCTTAATCAAAATCATGGATCAAAGTTTCAATTGAAATGTCTTTGCCTAGAAAATACTTCTTTGCTGGTTGTTAGAGTGGTGTACCGATCAGCAGGTGCCATGCCTTTTGATTAATCGCTTTTGAATGGTGTACCGATTCAAAAGCGATTAATATTTTGATTGTGTAGAAAAAACTATAAAATACAAGGTCAACTTAAAATTTAAATATTACCAGTTGCATGGATATCTTAGTGTAGTTGTTTATCCTATCTAGTGTCAATCATCTTCCACCATTCTTGTGGGCGTTACCTCACTACTGAGATTTATTTTAATTGATTCTTTTGCCCTATCATATAGCTTCATAGATGAAGCCTATTTCAAATTTGTTGTTGCTGTCAGCCATCCAAAGAACCATGACAAGGGGCTCGAAAATAGATACACAATTCGACCTCACTCCAAAATTCATTTCCAAGCATTATCTGAGCTGCTTTCTTATAAGTGATTTGGTCCCCAGATTTCATCTTTTGAACTCCAGTAAGCCACTCTTGTGATGTTATTAACCTTCTCAAATTATTCTTTTACTTCTCGATGCTTTGTCGGGCAAGAAAATGAGTGGAGAACACGCAATACCTGGTCTGATAATCTCCTCAGAATGGTCATAAGGACATTCATTTCTCATTTTGGCAACAAAATTATTCACTGTTTTCAGTAGGATAGAACTAATTGCTCCTTATTAATGGAAACAACCTATTTAAAAGTCCGAATGTTTCGAAAAAGTAGTAATTTCTCCCTTTTTAATGGCAAGAAACTCATTCAATCTATTTGTTACATAACAACATTACCAAAGAAGGAACAGTGAGAAATTAGTATCAAGATTAATGCTGGTACTATTACAGGGAGTGCATATGAATGGACCTTCATAATTTTCATTTCGTGACTAGATAGTAAGTACTAAAATATAGCAAATGTAGAAGTATAAAATATTAGTGGTTACACTTGATTTTCCAAGACCACGTAAACTTCAAATTATATTTTTGTGAAATGACTGATACTTTCTGATTCTGTTACTCTTTTTATTATTTCTTCTTTTCTTCTTTATTTAAAAGAACAACCAAAACAACTGAAACTGTGTTCTGAAATGCTGAAACTGTCTGAAGCTCTTAAATGTTTTGTGTTTTCAAGGAGGAGACTGAAACTGAATTTTGGAACATTTCAACAAATTATTTCTTCTACATGGTTCTTTATCATAATTCATTCTTGTGTAACTCTATCAATTAGGATAAATCAATTGGCATGGGTTGTCTACTTGTATTAAGTTATCTTTATCTTAAAGTTGGAGAAAATTTGTTCCATGTAGTCTTATTATGGTGGATAGATTCTGCAATTCTGGCTTGTCTTTACTACCTCACATCTAACAATCAACGATGGATTATGAAGGCATGGGGATAAGCAATTGATAATCAGTGAAAAAAGAGGCATAAATTTGTAGAATGTTAATCACACTTCTCTCTCTTTATGAAAAGAAATGCCTTTTTAAAATTGTGTTTCTGATATGTTCCCTGTGGACAATATTCATCAGTATGTTGTCATGAATTTTAGGAAGTTATGAATCATCCCCTTCCCCGTTCATAATTGTTGGATTTTTATTGAATATTTGAAAATTTAGTTGAAGGAGATACATGACTAAAAAGAGACCATTTGCACATAAGCTTGTACAGAGAATATTTTAATTGGCATGGGGGTACTTGAGAGAATACTTAATTTCCCATCTTCCTTGCTACTTGTTTGTTTGTGCTCTTGTATTTTTGCTAAGTTTATATTAAGTTTTCACAGTCATCTTACTTTTGCTTATTTTGGTACAGTTTTGTCCAGTTATTCCTGTGGTGATGCTAAAAGGTTCTCTTTTATTGTTTGAGAGTTGTTATTTTTTCAAAAATTTGATGCAGGCACTTTTGGAGCTTGGTGAACTGTTGATATCATCTGATGCTGGCGCTGCCTTGGATGCTTTGAAAACTGTATGAGTCTGACATTTCATTTCTTATGTTATTTTATATGTAAGAAGCAGGGAATATTTGGTGATGAGTGTCTTTCTCATTTTGATATATAAAAATGTTACACTATCCATTGAAAAGCTCTTTTAGTCATATCACATTTTTTTGAAGCATGGCTTTAGATTTTCGAGCAGGTATTATAGCCAACCTTCCTTTTTGTGTGATCTCTATGTAGTGCACATAAGCACATAAATTGCACTTAACACTTGTGGAATATCTCGTCCTTTAGTTGCTTCTTGACATTGTGAGAAATAATCTCGATATCTATTGGTTGAGAACCATAAATGATATGGAAAATTTGGTATCAGTTGTGTTGCCCTGTTTTTGCAAAGCCTTCTATTTAATGTTGCATTATGTTCCCAAAAGATCAAATGGTTAAGGTTTATTTACTCATTATGCCTTTACAATAATACCTGTCCTTACAGTTAAAAATATTCTTGGACTATATTATATTAAAACAATTGTGTTGTTCATATAACGTATAAGTAGATCATGCTGACTACTTTATAACAGTTGCAATTACAGTATTTTCACTGCAGTCAAGTTATTTATATCTATAAATTTTTTAAAATGAACTTTATGTTTCATTAGATTCATAACAATGATACATCTAATTTCGTGCTTTAGTTAAGAAGTCTTATATATACCTAACATACTATCACTTGATAGGCTCGCAGTCTCCTTAAAAGGGGAAGTGAAGATGTGCCTGTAGAATTGCTGAACTGTATCGGGGTTCTCTACTTTGAAAGGGGAGAATTTGAGGTTTGTACTATTAAATGATTTTGGTATACAAAATTTGAGGTTGTTCCTAGATTTCATCATTTTGATGATTTGGTGCTGTACTTTGATATGAATTGCTAGATTGTATGCACTTTGCGGAGGATAACATGCTCATTTTCTCTTCCAGATGGCTGAACAGACCTTTAAAGATGCATTGGGAGAAGGCATTTGGCTCTCCGTAATGGATGGGAGAATTAGCAGTTCTAATATAGATTCCAGTGTCTACTCTGTTCAGTACAGGGATTTGAGCATATTCCGCCATCTTGAGGAAGATGGTGTCCCAGTAGAATTGCCTTGGGATAAAGTGACTACACTCTTTAATTATGCCAGATTACTTGAAGAACTACATGACGCAGAAAAAGCAAGCATTTTGTACCGTCTGATTTTGTTCAAGGTTCTCTTTCTCCCCCACTCTTGTGAGGTGCACATGCATGTCCTTTAATGCTAGCTACATGCATGTCCTTTAATGCTAGCTACATGCATGTCTGCCGCCTATTTGTATCTTCTCTTCCTTTATTATGTAGTCATAACTTATAATGCATGGCATTTGGCTCAATTGTCTGCAGCTATGCAAATATGAATGACCAATAGGTGGTCAGAAAGGGGTTTCCTGTTTTTCCTATGTTTAACAATAACTGGGTATGCATAAGTTTTCTGTATTTTCACTTTTTGTTATGCTCTAGGCAAATTCGATGTAGATCTGAATAGACCTCTATGATGATGGCGAGGATGATTGGTACATCAATTCCCTGTATGTTATACTTGAATTAATTTTCTTCCATTAACACTTAAATGTGCTTACAGCCAGATTCCTCAATCTACTGGTACGTCTTACATGCACGTCCTTTTGCATGTATAAGAAGGGAACTGTCATGCCCTCACCTACTTCAATAGGAATCCTTACTTATAAAGGTCCAAGTCCCTTTTTCTTGTGTCTGTACAGTAGACACTTACATCTTCTGACGCGAAAGTACTTACTTTGAGGAGGAACGAAACCTGTAGCTTGTGTGGCAAATAATCCCTTAGTGGTTTGGCCTTGTGCATTTAGTCAAGAACTTCCATTTTTATCAGAGCTTTATCTATTTCTCTAATGTTTCTGACCATATCCTCTCCCTCTGGAGAAGATAAGAAAGAGAGGGAGGGGAGGAGGGGGAGAGATTTTTGGCCGTACTGACAAAGAGAAAAGAGGCACAAGCACAGGATCCCTATGGTTGTATTTCAGTCAACATCTGTGTTCTTTAGGTTACCTCATCTTTTCATTGTATCCACAATTTGGTCTTCAATCGGGAAATAATTGAACTGCTAATTTGATGGCGTTTTCTCAGGAAGTTAAGGAGTCATAGAAAAGGGCAACACTCCCAATTGATAAATATGCCCCCCACAGTAGTGCTGATCCTTATTCTGGGTCTTCCCAATTAAATCTATTCAATGTAGACAATTTCTAAGCCTGAACTAAATTCGATAAAAACTAATTTAAAATGAAATCATGACTTTTGGTAGGGCTGATGCTTAGATCAGGTTTCTTCTATGATTCTGTTTGAACTTCTTATTCTCTCAACAGATGCTGGCTTTAACCTTTGTATTCATTTTATTTCACTTGATGTGGAAGTATGGTTTTCTTTATTAGAATTTCTCTGTGATGTATCATACTGCAACTAATTATTTTTAATATATGTGCCCTTAATGTAGTATCCAGACTATATTGATGCTTATTTGAGGCTTGCTGCTATGGCGAAGGCACGGAACAATATTCAATTAAGCATTGAGCTGGTATTGCATTAATGTGCAATTGGGGTATATACTCCTTGCTTTATTTTGTTGTGAAATATAATTGATACTCCAATATGTTCTAGATTGGCGATGCTCTTAAAGTTGATGATAAATGCCCCAATGCATTGTCTATGCTTGGTAACCTTGAACTTAAGAGTGATGACTGGGTCAAGGCGAAAGATAGTTTCCGTGCGGCCAAAGATGCAACTGATGGAAAAGATTCCTATGCCACCCTTTTACTGGTATGCTATATTTCTGGCAGTTAGGGCGCTACATGTGTCTCATATATATATATATATATATATATATATATATATACCATAAATATCATAAGGCATGGATATACTGATATAGTAAGAGGATCACATAATTCATGGACTGTTTTCATCTGTGCTTTCTTTTAACAATCTTTCATAAATTCCTATTGCTGCAAATTCTATCCTTTATATGATGTTCACTTCATGAAAATTTATTGCTGTTATCTTCTGGAAATGAACTGATGCTTCATTTTGCTGTGTGTAGGGTAATTGGAACTACTTTGCAGCTTTACGTTCTGAGAAAAAAGGACCAAAGTTGGAAGCTACGCATCTTGAAAAAGCAAAGGAACTGTATACCAGTGTATGAGTTATTCTCTCACTCATTCCTTGATGTCTTGATATGCTTCCACTTGCTAAGCTTCTTAGTTATTGTAATTTGTTATCCATTTCATGTTTGTTCAAGATATTGCCTTTTTCTTTAACAATCCCCTTGTTGAAACCTCCTTGAATTCTATATCAATCTGTGCTAGCTAAATGATCATTATCAGATTCTCTAGGTGGAATGAGGATAACTAGTTAAGGGTGGAAAGACAAGCCTTCGAGGTAAAGGT
Organism: Typha latifolia; assembly: GCF_019914945.1. Lineage (NCBI taxonomy): Eukaryota > Viridiplantae > Streptophyta > Magnoliopsida > Poales > Typhaceae > Typha > Typha latifolia. Next base: position 2,014,961 of record NC_133097.1, read on the forward strand.
TGCTTTGCTAGAGAATGGATGCAAATCGACAGTTGTAGTATTGGGAGTTTGGCAAATATGTTCCTCAGAAAAGTACATTGGCACAGATAAACATTAAGAAACAATAAATTCCATATCCAACCCTCAAAAGCATTGATGTGTAAATATGTACACATGAAACATCCAGTACTTGCATAGTATCACTCTTAAACCTTAATGTTCTTACCTTCGCTTAAATATTAATATTTTCTTCAGTATGGAGTACAAATTGTCAAATTAAGTAGGCGGTCTATATGCTATGCATTTGTTTCTTGAAGCATTTGTGCAAAAATCTAGCAATAACTAGCATCTAGTATTCTATATGATTGTATTTTAGTGGCTCCTTGGCTCATTTATCTATAGAGATAAAATTAAGTTCACATATCATTCTCCTTCCTTTAGGCTCTTTCCATGTTAAATGAACTTGTAGAAGATTGACCATTTGTACTATGAGCCCAAATTGGCACAATTAAGTGTGATACACTACTTGCCAATTTTCTTTGAAAGGTTTCATGGCAAAGCAATACTTTGGCCTGGTTTTGCTTTGACCAGAATTTCGGCACCAGTGCCATGAAAGTCAAATATCATTTTCTAGACCTCTCTTCTGTTTGCAATCCTTGTTTCAACTTTACTGAGCCTTTGAACCCTTTATTAAGGTTCTTATTCTGCATCCTGGAAATATGTATGCTGCCAATGGTGCTGGAGTTGTGCTGGCCGAGAAAGGTCAATTTGATGTTTCAAAGGACATATTTACTCAGGTCAGCTTTGTCTCTATTCATTTATTGGTATCTGTGACTTGTCAGTTATTTACTAAGCATTCGGTTCAATATGTAGGTTCAAGAAGCTGCATCTGGAAGCATCTTTGTTCAGATGCCAGATGTGTGGGTTAATTTGGCTCATATTTATTTTGCTCAAGGTCATTTTGCCTTGGCTATGAAAATGGCAAGTTTATCAATACACACACACTCTCTCTCTCTCATCCTGAAAGATTTTATTATATAGATTGCTTATGCTGTTTTGCAGTATCAGAACTGCTTGCGGAAGTTCTACTACAACACAGACACACAGGTTCTTTTGTATTTAGCACGCACTCATTATGAGGCTGAACAATGGCAAGATTGCAAGAAAGCTTTACTAAGAGCTATCCATTTGGCACCCTCAAATTATACACTCAGGTTTGATGCAGGAGTTGCTATGCAGAAGTTCTCCATGTCAACACTACAAAAGACAAAGCGAACAGCTGACGAGGTCAGTTGCTGGATATTCTTTTGACTATCATTTTTAAATTACTGACATGTATTAATCTAATTTATATTTTGTTTTGATACTTCCATTCAAGCAAATAATCTTTACGTTCCAATTCATATTCTTTAGTTCGGTTGAAATGCAAGAAGATAAAAGTCGTTTTGAGTAACAGTTAGTGAGATGTATTTAAAGAAGTGTGCTTGTTGAAGGCTCTAGAACTGAAGAATAACTGAAGATAAGAATATTAACGACTTATCTATATGGACGGTGAGGAGGGACATCATGTTTCTTCAATTGTACAATAGTTGGCTTAAGATATTTCATAGCTATATTTGGATGTGCCATTGATATGCCAGGATAATTAAGATGCACAAGTTCATCCTAATATAGATTTATATCCTTCTCATTCTAATCCTGTTTGTGCTTCTGAGAGTTTTACATCTTTCTCCTTGCTATTAATAACCATTTAACAGTGCCTAATTTCCTTACTGTTCTTTTGACATCCCATATCAAGCCTCTTATCTACTGTGTTACTACAGGTACGGTCAACAGTCACAGAACTGAAAAATGCAGTTCGTGTGTTTAGTCAGTTGTCTGCGGCTTCCACCTATCACTCTCATGGGTTTGATGAGAAGAAAATTGATACCCATGTTGAGTATTGCAAGCATTTGCTTGATGCAGCTAAGGTTCATTGTGAGGCAGCTGAGCGTGAAGAACAACAAAACAGGCAGAGGTTAGAAGTTGCTCGTCAAGTTTCTCTGGCAGAGGAAGCTCGCCGCAAGGCTGATGAACAGAGGAAATTTCAGGTTCCATTATATCTCATAGTTCTTTGCTGCAGTTGTTATTTATTCTATTCTTTTTGGATGTTTAGCAATTGGAGACTACATCTCATAGAGTTATTTGGTGACACAGATGGAGAGGAGAAAACAAGAGGATGAGTTGAAACAAGTCATGCAACAGGAGCAACATTTCGAGCGTATAAAGGTCGAGTGTCTAACCTGATTATTTCCTTCTATCATATTTCTGTACTTTTAATTCCATTAGTAGCTCAGGTTATGCTATAATTGCCTCTTAGTTGCTTACTTAGTAATTAGCATAATAGGAAATTGTCCATTGATATCTATCTACCTTATGATCTAATTCGTTGCGGTTGTTCTTGTGTAGTCCAAAGTTGTATCCTGGTATTTTTTTTTCTTTTCTTGTGTGTATGCGCATGCAAGTGTTTCTAGTTTGGGTTCAGGAATTACAGATGAAGCTTGCAGAGCTACCAATGCTTTTATGAGTTAACAAGTCATCAACCATTTATCTGGTGATATTTTCATACCATTAGTATTATGGAAGTTCTCTACGTCCTCTATTGTTTTGCTAAGATAATCTATAGCGGTCCAAGAGATAAGTGAAATGGAAAATAAAGAGCTGGTGCTTAAAAGATTTTATTTTTGGTGATAAGAACGTAATATTTGATGTGCATTGAAGGCCAAAGGCTAACTTAAACTGAAAAAAAGAAAAATATAGAACTGATCCTCTAGCATTTTGAGATTCAACAGAATCTTTAATGCTGCTGGAACCTTCCTAACCCCCAACAAGATTTCACTATCATTATTGACATTTGTAGATAACTGAAATCTTGGATTAATAAAATACCCTGTAGAAATTTAAAATTTGTAAGCATTCAAGTTTTTAAATATTCATAAATAAAAGTAAATTAGTAAATTAAAACTTAAAACTTAAAAGCATGCCTATCAGCAACGTGTTTATCTCTATGTAGTTATTTGTTCCATCTAAAATCAATCATCTTTTACCACTTTCTATAACTTTGACCCATATATTTTTTATTGACTCTTTTGCTATGCCCATTGCCTTATATAAGAAACCTATCTCAGACTTGTCATCACTGTCTACGAGTCTTAATACTTTGACAAGAGGCTCAAATACTGCAGTGGCAATTGTAATATTATCCCAAAATACATTTCCAAGAGCCATATTTTTCAAAGTTTCATCTAAAGATTTATCTTTAAGTTTCATATTCTTAATTTTTATAGACTATTCCTGTGATGTAAACATCCGCATAATATCATCCTTGCAGCGCAAGATGCTCTCCAAGGCTAAAAAGTGAGTGGCAAATCTAGTGATGCCGGGTTTGATGATCTCCTTACCACCAGTCATCTGCTTGAGTAAATTAATAACCCAACCATGGTTATATATAAAATTTGTTAACCCTCGATCATCATGTATGACCATATCAATTTTAGACTCTTTTGTAATATCCTCTAACATTAGATTAATACAATATGCAGCACATGGCATCGAATATAAATGAGGGTTTAGGGTTTAGGGTTTATATATAAAATTTGTTAACTTCTGATCATCATGTATGACCATATTAATTTTAGACTCTTTTGTAATATCCTCTAACATTAGATTAATACAATGTGCAGCATATGACATCCAATATAAATGAGGTCTTTTTATCATAAGTAAATTTTCAGCAGCTTTATAATTTGCCCCATTAGCAGTAACCACTTGGACTACTCTTTTTTCACCGATTTCTTGTACCATCTCATCCATCAATTGACAAATATAATCTGCATTTTTGAAAAGAGCACTAGCATCCACAGACTTCAAAAATAGTCCCCATGCCAGAGTACACGAAGAAATTAATTATATTTCTTCTGTTTTGTGTACTCCACCCATACATTAGTGTACAATGAAATTCATCCCAATACCGTTTAAATGTCTCAATGTAAGTATTAAGTTCATCTACCTCTGAGTCAAGATGTTTAGTAGCAATATCATTTGAACTAGGAGGCAGAACACCAAGCCCTACTGATTGTATAGTATTCACCATAGTGTGATAGTAAGGATTATCATCTATATTGAAAGATATATGGTTGTAGAATAAAAATTTAGAGATAGCTCTACCAATGTGTTTCTTTGCATTTTTAATTCCTTTGAGAGCTGTCTTGATGGAAATCTGTGTACGATCCCTTTTTTTTCTGAAGATATGTATCTATTGGTTCAATATTTTCAGACTCTACTGTAACACCAGGAGTCCTTAGGGTAGAACTGCTGTCCTCATATTCTCTTTCCTCGTATATTAACTGATCTAGATCTTTGAAAGTTACCACTAGTGCTTCTTCTCATCTTTTCCTCTTCTCTATAGATATTTTTGCTCTCTTTTATTGCCCTCCTCATTTGTCTCTCATTCTTATTCTCATCACTTTGTTCACTGCTATTATCATCAGTGTATACATGATTATGCATCAATTCTTTACGAACCATTTACTCTCTTTGTTGTGTAGATTGTTTATCCTTCTTTTTGCCAATTAAATGAGTCAACATTTGCTTTCTAACTTCCAAGGACACTTGATTGCAAGTTGCTACATTTCCTTATCTTCCAACTAAATGTTCTTTCAAACGGTTGACACCACCACTCATTTCGTTTCCACACCAGTTGTATTTAACACGTCTTTTATCTTGCCCAATAGTGCTGCAATATTGCCACCCAATGTCGGTATCATATGACTTCTCTTTTGGAGCCATTGATATTTTAACCCTGCAACTAAAAAATATGAATAAAAATTAAATTAAAATATAAAATAATTTAAAATTTATGAGACGGAACACTAGGCCCAATAGTCCTCAATATAAAATTATTGATGCCCCCGGGTCGGATCCTGACCCGTTCCCACCCGTTTTGGTCAGGATTGGCCGTTCCCGACCGAAACTGATCGGGTTTCGGTTGAAACGGCCAAAACCCAGCCGAAACCAGTTCGGCTGGGATCGGGATCGGCCTGATCCCGATCTGTTTCGGCCGATCCCATGGAAAGAATAAAGAGCATGACGGTACTATGGCCGAAACTGGAAACCTTGTGAAAAGCAGATGGTTTTTCCAGGGAAAGAATAAAGAGCATGACGGTACTATGCAAAGCCACCTGCTATCTAATAGAAGAAATAACGAGCATTACTAATCATGCCTACAACTGTAGTAAGTACACTATCACAAGGATAGCCATGCTGATGACTTACCTGCACTTGGCATTGGGATGCCAAAAGGCACTACCCATGCTGGTGTTTGCCGTTCCATATTTCCCTTTATTATATGATATGGGAATAGTATTGGCAACACCCATTACTTGCTGGCCAATACCCATTTAGTTCAGTCAAAAAGGCACATTTGGATCTCTTTTTGCCAACCACTTTCCCAATCCAAAAGTGGAAGAGAAGAAGAGGAAAAAATACCTTTTTTGTTTTTTACCTCAAATCCCATAAAAAAAACTTTTATTCTCGTAATTTTTTTTATTTTATACTTTAGAAACAAATTTGGGGTGTGCAAATGCCAGAAATTTAAGTTCCCCATAAATTCCCCCAAAATTTTAAAAAATTCCAAGTTAATATATGAAATTTATTCAAGATGGTTCAAAATATAAAACAATACGAATATGTTAGATTAACTCCTAAAGTGTTGATCCTCCTGGTCATTCTACATTCAATTAGCTTCTTTTGATCTTTAAGAACTGAACTATTGTCAATTAACAGATTTGTCCAATCATATTATGTATTAAATCATATTTTACTTATCTATTACTTTATTTTTAGCAAAATAGGTCTTTACAACATTATCTAGGGATAAAAGGCTCTAATGTATGCTTTAATATATTTTTGAATCTAAAATTGTATAAAATCACAAAGAATATATTCAAAGGCATGCCAATGTGCCGAGTCAACATGGGGCATACCGACAAGTTAATAGGCCACGAGCACAACAATCTTGTACTATAGCTTAGTTTTAGGCTTGGGCTCGGTTTGGGCTCACTCCGGCTTCAAAATAGGCTCGATTTAGGTTGGGGCACAACTCTGGGCTGGTCTGACTCGGTTTGATTTGAGTTGAGCTAAGCCTAAATAAAATTAGGCTCAAAATTAATTCCGAGCCAAACCTGAGTTGGAGTCAGTTCGTTCATGCTCAGCTCATTTACACTCGTGCAGATGACCCTGTTAGGTCACCTTGTCAAATCTATTTATCTGCATTAAATTACTATGCATAATCTCTGTGCTGTATTCATGCTTGTTATGTGCCTAATTTATCATGAATACTATGCCATCGCAGTCCATCTGTTTATGCTAAGTCCATCCTAATTTTCAATTACTTGTATGTATCATTGTGGTATGAGATATAGCAAGAGTTATATATTTTGATTCCATTATATTTATATCAACTTTTTCCACTTTGGCGCTATTAATTTATATAATTTTCTGTCTGTTTTGTTCTAGCTATTCTTAAGATCTGTGACTTCTATTATGCTATCATTCAAGGAGAATGTGTTTCCCTACTTAAGATCATGAAATCATACTTTGTCAATCAAACTCTTTTCCCACTTAATATATATAAATCTAGAAGAGTTCTATATTTTGCGCTTGCATGTATCAATGCCAGATGGAAATGAACTTTTTTTGACAAAGCATGATGTACATCAGGAGCAATGGAAGACATCCAGCAATACTCCGAGCGGTAAGCGGAGAGAGAGGCCACAGAATGAAGATGAGGATGGTATAATTGGTGAGAGGAAGAGGAGGAAAGGTGGCAAGCGGAGAAAGAAGGATAAGAAGAAGATGCTCTATGAAGAAGAAGAAGCTGATATGGAGGATGAACATGAAGAGGTGGAGGAAGAAGAAGCAAACATGATGCATGATCATGAGGACGATGAAGTGGAGAAAACGCAGGGTCATCTTCTTGCGGCTGGCCTTGAGGATTCTGATGTTGAAGATGACATGGTAAAGTTCTGTTCTTTGATCAATTACTCATGAGGGGATAGACGTCTTATAAGAAACTTTTTAACAATGTTTTAGCATCTCTTAGGTTCACTTGGATCATGTAAGGAACCTTTCAGTTAGTTTTTGTGCTAGCCTTCTTGTTTGTAGGACATTTATTGTACTATTCTCGGCTTCCTGGAATTTGAAGCTACTTGTAAAACTTTAAGTTGATTGTTTTATATGTTTATGGTCTTTATTGCCACTAGCATCACCAAGGGAAGTTTTTTTCGTATGATCTCTATTTTCCCCATTTCATGTATGTATAGTTTAATTCCATCAGCTAAAGACATTCTCTGTTACCTCAATGGCAGGGTGCCCGATCTTCAGCAATAAATAGGAAGAGACGGGCCTGGTCGGAATCTGATGATGATGAGCCATCAGAGAGACCGCTACAATCCAGTGCTCCAGGATACAAAGATAATTCAGCTGAAAGCGAGGATGAAATGATAGGAGTCAAGCGAAGGGCTGGCACTGCTGATGAGGATGAGGATGACTAAGCTTGACACTAGAGGTGACATTTCTGCCATTATTCGGTAGGCTTTCTTACCAGCCTAGTTAAAATGACATTCTGTATAGGCTTAAATGAAATCTTGAAGAATAGGGTTTAGTAACATCAAGTGAATTTTCTTTTAAATGTAAAAAGTAGTTAGTTTTAAGAATCTTTTAAGCATTCAGTTATTTGAAATCTTTTGTAAATTGAACCAAGACATTATGTATTCTGTGCACCATCTTATTGGAAGTATTTTCTGTGAGCGGCTTATGTATGACCTTTTTGTTGTATCCTTTGGGATAATTGAATCTTCAGGCTCATATATATATATATATAATATTTGAGAGAGTATGGCTTAGGCCAGTTATGAAATTAAAGGGGAGAATTTACGTAGTTAAAGGGTACATATATTATTAGAGAAGCTGGAGAATTGAATTTTTGCTTTTGGGGGACGAGATTCCCATCTTCTCCAGAAAATTGCAACCTCAGGAATGAAGCCTGAAGGGGTTGGAGTGAGAAGTTAAAATTTATGTTATTACGCTCCCTTCAAATTCAGCGACAGAAGCGTAATCCAAGGCAGTCGAAGAGACTTGAGGTACTACCGCAATTGTTAGACCAACATTCCTTCCATGTAGACGGTCTGAAGAACAGGTTAAGAAGCTGTCAGAATAAAAACTGCCTTGGATTATCTCCACAGAGGATGCATACTAGGCTGCAGGTGAATCCTTTCTTGGTCTTTGAGTGAAGTTTGTCTGAGGAAGCTAACCAAAGGAAGACCCTTAGAAGGGAGGGTGCGATTACAGATGAATTTAGAACAGTAATATTTGATTCTGGACGAGTTAAGAAACTCGATAGTAGGACTTAACTGTGTCGGTTATTCTTGGGGTAGGGAAGATGGAATGGAGATCAACGGAGCTCGTTCAAAGCTTATTCCAAAATAAATCTTCTTATTCGATATTGTATCTAAACAATTACTTACCTTATTCGAGTATAGTAATTTGTTATTCTTTCTCATCCTATTCTATACAACTTTTAAAAAATAATTTTAATACTACCCATAATTATCATTTTACTCTTATATTAGACAACATTTAAGTATACATCATTTCATCATCTCTCTCTCCACTATCTCTTCTCTTAAATATTGGTCATCTCAAGTATCGTTTCATTCTTTTTCATCTATCTCTTCTTCTAAATATTAGTCATATCACATATAGTTTGAGATATTAATTTTCTTTCACCGGTGAATTCTACAAATTATAAAAAATATTAAGCCCGTACATTTTTTTCGCAATGCGGGCTTGTAACCTTTATTAACCCGCAATGCCTTTTTATTTCTTCTAATGCATAGTTATTTTACATAGAGTGTGGGCTTATAATTTCGTATTACCCTACAGTCTCTTTATTTTTTTAAGTGCATGGTTATTTTACATAAAATGCGGGCTTATAACCCCACATTACCTCGTAGTGCCTCTTTATATACTATAGTGCATTGTTATTTTACATATTGTATTATCTCGTAATGCTTATTTATATTCTCTGGTGCATGGTTTTTATAAAATTTGTAGACTTATAGTCCTGCATCACCTTGCAGTGCCTATTTATATCCACTAGTGTATGATTATTTTACATAGGGTGCGGGCTTATAACCTTGTATTACCTCATAGTATCTCTTTATATTCTCTAGAGTATAATTATTTTATATAGAATGAGGGCTTATATCTTCGCATTACCCTGCAATGTCTTTTTATATCATCTAGTGCATTATTATTTTATATAGAGTGCATGCTCATAATCCTGCATTATCCTACAGTCTCTTTATTTCTTCTAGTGCATGATTATTTTACATAGAATGTAAGCTTATAGCCCTGCATTACCATGTAGGCTTATAACCTTGCATTACCCTACAGTGTCTATTTATATTCTCTAGTGCTATAAAAAGTGTGGTGTTACTTTTCGACAATGTGGACTTATAACCATGTATTATACTTTAGTGCATGGTTATTTCTTCATAGTGCGGGGTATATAAAGTATTTTAAGTCCATAGTTTTAATAAAAAATAATATTATTTTAGAAAAATACTATTTACTACTATAATATATACTCAAGGGTATTTTTGTCATTTAGTTTAAAACATCACTAATTTTTAATACAATTTTATTATTCTTCAACATTTAATATCAACTTTATGTGACATCAAGTATACCGAACTATAATATTAGAATAGATTATATTATCTCTTTTCTTCTCATATTAAAAATTAAAATAGTTATACCTATTCTACCCTTATTCCACAAGTGGATTGGGGGCTGGAGGTATTGCAGCAATGTTTAGACCAACATTCCTTCCATGTAGACGATTTGAAGGACAGATGAAGCTTGTCAGAATAGAAACGGTAGATTTCTTGAGCATATGAAAAATAAATGTTTTACTGATTCTAGATAATCTCCACAGAGAACGCATAGTAGGCCGCCAGCAAATCGTTTCTTAGTCTTTGAGTGAAGTTTGTATGAGGAAACTAACCAAAGGAAGACCCTTAGAAGGGAAGGGTTGATTTAAGATCTGATTCCGGACAAGTTAAGAAACTCGTAGTAGGACTTAACTATAAAGTACCTCTGCTGGTTGAAGTACCTAAATGATCTTGTCTTGGTCTTTTTTGAGGGAGAAAAGAGAAACATGCGCTCCTCAGTTCCCTGAACTAAAGGCAGGTAGCTGGGGTCTGCTCTCCTTGGGGGAGGGAAGATGGAATGGAGATCAATGCAGGCCCTATTGTCTAGGTTGTTAGAAATTAGGATAATAGGCAGTCGAGTTGCTCTATAAGCCAAAGGGAACGCTGTTTTTGGTGAAACAGTACCTACACATCTATCCGACCAGGTGTCGATCCAATCACCATTATCATGATAGGCTACGGAACGATCCCTTCAAAATCTGAATTTATTACAGGAAGTAATCCGTGCAATCGAGGGAAAATATTCACAAAATATTCTTTCGTAGTCAAAAAATTACGAAACTAAGTGAAATCGATCCGTAACTCCCTGATCTACGTTTTCTATATTTATATCCTTCCCAAATTTAAATTACAACTGGGACGAAAAGACGATATATTGCGGATGATGGTGGTGGTGACGGGTGGAGTGGATGTTAGGGTTATGGATAATAATGGAGATGAGGGTGGATGGGTGATGTTGTTTAAGGGATAAAGACGAAGGGGAAGAAGTGGTCAAGATCCTAAAGAAGAGGGAGAACTCGACAAACGAGGAAGATTAGAAGTTAGGAGAGACCTTGTCAACGATAGATGTGGAAGGTTAGTGAAGAGGGAGGGGGAGATTAGGGTAGAGAGAAAATAGAGAGGCAAGAAACCAATATTCTAATAGCATAATAATTTTGGCTGCCATCCACACTTTTATAGAGGCTAGCCAACAAGCCAAAATAATAATAATTAACCCTAATTCTAGTGGACTCCCGCCGATCGCGTTCAAACGCACCCGATCGTGTTCGAACGCACCCAATCGTGTTCGAACGCACAAAAGGCGTTCTCTGTCGATGCGAACCTGATGTAGACGTTCGAACGTGGCGTTCGAACGCACTTGACTGCATTCAAACGCGCAATTCGCGTTCTTTATTTTTGCGAACCTGATTCAGGCATTCGCAAAGATGTTCGAACGCGACCCCTTCTGCATTCGAATGTGACCAATAGAAAATTTATTTTAATAAAAATAATTAACTAATAAAATAAGAAAAGACTCTAACAAAGTGTATCAGCCACACGCTTTCCCCACCTTGCCCTCAAGGTGTTAAGTCAGGGAAACGCTCCAAGATGTCCGTCTCCAACTCCCATGTCGCCTCATCGGATGGCTTGCCAAGCCACTCGACTAGAACCTCTATTTATAATCTGGTACCATGACGTCGTCGGCACCTAGCAAGTACACGAACTGACTCTATGATCTCTGTCTCCTCTAATGGCTCCGGTAGAACTGATCCAACAACCTGATGATCATCAATCCGCTCCCTCAGCAATGAAACATGGAAGACAGGATGCACAACCCCTCAGGCAGCTCCAAACGATACGCAACTAGATCAATACACTCTAACACCCGAAACGAACGAAAGTAGTGATGTGCTAACTTTTGGTTTCGCATCGGACACAAAATCACCTATCGATACGGTTGTACCCTCACAAACACCCAACTGCTGATATCGAACTCCTACTCTCGATGGCTGCAATCATAAACTTCTTTCATGCGGTTTTGAGTAAGTTTAAGACGGGCACGCAAACGTCTTAATGTGGTGTCTCTATCCATAAAGTATGGAAGGCTCCTTTGGTCAGTTCGGATAATAAATCGTCTACTAATCAAATAAGGCTTCCACTTTGTCACCGCATGCAGAATTGCCAACATCTCTCTCCTAGGTCGATAATTGCTGCGATTTTTGTGATAAAGCCTTGTTAAGAAAGGCTATGGGATGTCCTTGCATTAGTACAGCTCCTATGCCAACTCCTGATGCATCATAATCCACGACGAACTCTTTGGTGAAGTCTAGTACAGCTAGAATGGGCGTCGTTGTCATTGCTGTTTTTAGTTTTTCAAAGGCTGTAGTGACTTCATCCATCCATCTAAAAGAGTCCTTCTTGAGCAAAGAAGTGAGTGGAGCAGTGATCTTGCCATACCCGGCAATGAAGCTGCGATAATATCCGATCAGCCCCAAGAATCTTTACAATCCTGTGGTAGTAGTAGGTATCGGTCAAGTAGTCATGCATGCTGCTTTTTGAGGATCTGCCGCTACACCTTCCGCTGAGATGATGTGGCCTAAATACTCCACTTGTGGTACTCTCCATAGGCACTTAGACTTCTTAATCTTCAGCTGATTTTGCTTCAATAAGTTCAGCACATCCTCCAAATGCCTCCAATGCTCCATTTTAGTCCTATTGTACACCAAAATATCGTCAAAAAATACCAAGACATACCTTCATAGTAGAGGCCAAAAAATATCATTCATGAGGTCTTGAAAAGTAGCTGGAGCACTGGTAAGACCCAAGGGTATCACTCGGAACTCGTAGTGCCCGTCCGGAGTTTGAAATACAGTTTTGTGCACATGTGAGGGGTGAACTCTAATTTGATGATACCCGACCCTCAAGTCAAGCTTGCTGAATATGGTTGCCCCTAGAAGTTCATCCGGTAGCTCCTCTATGACCGGAATGAGATACCGGTCCTTGACGGTGATAGCGTTTAGTGCCCGGTAGTTGACACAAAAACGCTATGTTATGTCTTTTCGCACCAATAGCACGGGCGATAAGTAAGAGCTATGACTTGGTTGTATGAGGCCTTGCTCTAATATCTCGACTACCATCTTGGAGATAACTTCCTTTTGCACAAGTGGATACTGATATGGTCGCACATTTGCCGGTGCAGCCCCGGGCACAATCTCTATGTGATGGTCCACCGTTTGCCTTGGTGGCAACTCTTTTGGTTCCTCAAACAGTCTAACAAAATTTTCTAATAAATTAGACAACTCGATGGTAGTATCTGAACTCATTTGAGGCTCATCTCTCGTGGGTTCTAACTAAAGAAGATAGGCCAAATCACTCGCACAAGGTAGCCCCACCATCGGCTGCATCGCTAGAATTGGCGGAGAATGAACGCCATTAAGCCGTACATCTTTGTTTCCTTGATTAAATTTCATCCACATGCTCTGGGTCCCAAGCTTTATAACCACTGAGTGCCAAGGACTATGTCCGCTCTAACGCCAACAGATACAATTCCACAATGATGTCGTGTCTTTGTACCCGTATATCGACCTAGTGACACAAGCTCTCTGCCCGAAGCTTCGTGCCGTCTCCAATAGCAACGTCAAACCCTGAAGTTGGTTCGATGTCTAAGCCCAATCTCCCTACTAACCTCTCATCTAGAAAGTCGTGTGTACTCCCCGAATCGATGAGGATGTGCACACAATGCTTTCTAACAAGTCCGTCCACCCGCAATGTCCTCGACGTGGAAGTACCCAAATATGCATGCATTGATATTTCAGCTTGAATATCTTCCTCCGTGCCCTCCTCCACGGCTCCTCATGGACCTTCTCTGAACACTCTCCATCACCAACAACCTTATCGTCCTCCCCGAGACTGTCGATGAGCAGCACAATCCCGAACGATTTGGAACACCGATGATCGTGGGTGAAATGTTCATTACATCGAAAGCAAAGGCTTTTCGCTCTTTGCTCCTCCACCTAGGCAGGTGTGAGAGTTCGAACAGGGGGTCTTGTGTCTCCTCTAATATCGGAAGAAGGTCTCAAAGGTGGTCATCATCTAGCACTAGCAGTCGCTGCCTTTGAACCCGCAAAATTTCCAATCAATGTTCTTGGCGCAAATTGCCCATCTCGATTGCCCCAACTTATTTTCACTGCCATCTTGAGAGCCTTGTGCTTTTGCTCTATCCTCACGGCCTTCTCGAAGGCTTCCTCAAGAGTGGTAGGACAAAGAGCATGAATATCCGCTTGTATCTCCAACCGCAGCCTTGAAATGAATGTGCTCATCAATGTCAGTTCGGGCCAAGGTGGCTCGCAATGACTACTAACTCTTTCAAATTCTGCTTGGTACTCCAATACGGTCGTCCTTTGAATCATCTTGCTTATTGTGGCAACAAAATCTTCATATGTCGCCATCACAAATCTATGAGTAATCTTCCTACAAAAGTCAGCCCAACTAGTAAATCCTCCTCCACGAATAACTGATCGATACCAATGCAATGCCGTTCCTTGGAGGTGAAAGGTTGCCATCTGGACCTTTGTGTCCTCCGTTGTCCCTTGGCAATCAAAGTATTGCTCCACTTGAAACACCCAATCCGTTGGATCACTGCCTTAGAATTTTGGAAAGTCAAAGCGTGCGGTTCTCCCCCGAATAGTATTGTCGGGTTCGCGAAAGATCCTTGGTTCCGGTCTGAACCTTTATGCATGTTGATATCCTTCTCTAAATCCTTGAGCTCACCCATCACCATCTCCGAAGGGATCAACATCATCCTCAAAATGCCAATCCTTTTCATCGATGAAGTGCACCGGTGCCGCATGCCTCTCGGATTCCACCACCGCCGATCTTGGCCTTTATATCGGAGGTGGGGGATGATGTGTAGGCATAGGTAAAAGAGGATCATTGATACTAACATGTCGCACCTGGACCTGTGGGGTATTGGTTCGGTGTGGTCCCACCATTGGTCCTTCTTGAGGCACCTATCTTCGTCGAGGAGATGACGAAGTCGATTAGTTCATAACATATTCTTTTAAAGCATTATGATCATTCTGCATTGCGTCAACTCTATGCAGCAATATTTGGAACATGCCCCTAAGTTCATCCGCCAAGTCCATATTCACACCCATGGACGTTGGTTGACTTGGTCCTGCTGTGGTCGCTCCAAATGAATCGACCTCACAGTTAGGGTTATCGTGGATTGAGTCTTTTCTTGTTAGTGTGTTCTCCATTAATTTTCTTATTGATGCCATCTTCCTTATTTCCACCATTAATAGAGGTATGTGATTCGCCTGGCTCTGATACTAATGATAGGGTCTACGATACCAAAAGATAGACTTTGATACTAATGAAAGGCTATGGAATGATCCCTTCATGATCTAAATTTATTGCAAGAAGCCTCAATTTATTACAAGAAGTAGTCCACGCAACCAAGGGAAAATATTCACCAAATATTCTTTCTTAGTTAGAAAATTACGAAACCAATTAGAATCGATTCATAACTCCCTGATCTAAGTCTTTTTGTATTTATGCCCTTCACAGATTCGAACTGTAACTGGGACAAAAACACAATATATTGCTGATGATGGTGGTGGTGACCGGTGGAGCGGATGTTAGGGTTATGAATAATAACGGAGATGAGGGTGGATGTCTGATGTTGTTTAAGGGATAAAGACGAAGGGAAAGAAGTGGTCGAGATTCCAAAGAAGAGGGAGGACTCGATAGACGAGGGAGATTAGAAGTTAGGAGAGATCTTGCCAACGGTAGAGGTAGTAGGTTGGTGAAGAGGGAGGAGGGAGATTAATGTAGAGAGACTAGAGAGAAGATAGAGAGGCAAGAAATCAATATTCCAATAGCATAATGATTTTAGCTACCATCCACACCTTTATAGAGGGTAACCAATAAGCCAAAATAATAATAATTAACTGTAATTCTAGTGGACTCCAGCCGATTGCGTTTGAATGCAATCGATCGCGTTCGAACGCACAAAAGGCGTTCTCTATCGATGCAAACCCGATGGAAATGTTCGAACGCGCATTTCACATTCTCTATTTGTACGAACCTGATGCAGGCGTTCGCAAAGGCGTTCGAACGCGGCCCCTTCCGCATTCGAACACGACTTACAGAAAATTTATTTTAATAAAAATAATTAACTAATAAAATAAGAAAAGACTCTAAGAAGGTGTATCATATCAATTAGATAGTAAACGCCACATCTAAAGTTATCCTTGATTTTGTTGACTTGGAGTGAGTAGGCAAAGGGCACATTCTAAGGGATTCTCTCTCAGTAGTAGTAGGAGAGAAGAACTAGGTTCTTCCACAAGGAACGATAATCTTGGCTGAATTACTTCCAGCACCACTTTCCTAGGAGGGCCATGTTCTGGTGTTTAACGTTGATAATCCCAAGTACCCTTTGATCTTTTGCCTTGCACATAAGGGTTCAATTCGCCAAGCAGTAGAAGTTGATTGTGCTACCTTGTCCTTGCCAAAGGAAGGCCTTGCAGATGCGATCATATTGAAGAGGGTAACCAGAAGGAGTGGTAATAGGAGGGGGATTGCTAAACATGACCGCTTTTAGTAAGGTTAAATGACCTCCGATGGAGAGAGATCTTGCCGAACAAGGCAATGCTCAAATTTGTCAAGGACCCCTAGTTGGCAACCAAAAGTTGTTTCCTAGTTAACCAAGTTATAATTGTCCATCATTGAGGAAAGACAAGATTTTGAGAAGTTGATCTTCAGACCTAACACCAATTCTAAAAGATGATGAAGTTGAGAGCTTTAACCGACCTTTCCTCATCCTTGCAGAAGAGAATGGTGTTGTCTGCATATTGTAGAATTGAAATTTGATTGACAGGTCATGATCTTTTAAGAATTTGGTTGCGTTCGGTCGTATTGATCATTCGTAATAGCAACTCTACCTAGAGGATGAATAGCGCCAGCAAGAGGGGGTCTCGTTGCCACAAACCTTGGTGCATCTTGAAGTCTACTAGAAGGGTTGCCATTGATGAGCATGTCATTAGTCATGTAAGCAAGACAAAAATCTAGCTGATCGAAATATTAGGGAAGCCTTAGCTCTAAGTAGATTGAGAAGGAGATTGTGACTAACACTATCAAAAGCCTTGTTGAAATCTAGCTTTAGGATAAGATCATTGCATTTGTTTTTACCCATCTTGTGAATCAATTCATGAGCAGCAATGGAATTGTCTAAGATATGTCTATTCTTGATGAAACCTCATCGAGAAGGCATGATAAGCTCATTGTGGAAGGGGGCTAGATGGTTGGCAAGAACCTTTGAAATGATGTTGTCAGAATAGTTGATGAGGCTGATGGGTCAAAAATCATCTGGTTCTATTGCCCCCTTCGATTTTGGGATAGCACTATAAATGCCTTGGCCTAGCCCAAGAGATTTAGGTTTGGATCGAAGAGGTAGTTGAAGGTGTCGATCAAATCATACTTGATGATGTTCTAGTATTTCTAATAAAAGAAGGCTAAAAATAGTTTGGATTAGGGGCTTTATTTGTTGCAAAGTCGAAGACTATAGTCTTGATTTCTTCCTCTTCAAAAGGGAGCCTTAAGGGCTAAAGATCAATGGAAAGGGAGCCGTATAACAATTTACAGTCAATTAACATGTTAGGGTAGGTTGAAGAAGGCTTTAAAATGATTTTTGAATAGAGAAAGGATTTACTTTTGATTTGTGACCTCATTGTTATATAAAATGGAATGAATATGATTGGCCCGCCTCTCATTGGCGAATTTGTGAAAAAATCTCCTTTTGGCCATGTCTGTCTAGACCGATGTTGTCGTAGGATGATACGATCACGAATTGGGGCGTCTATAGAACATATCGAATCCAACCGTTAGTTCTTCGATATGGTGGATGATTGGTTAGATAGAGGATGATTATGGAGGATTAAGGATGAAATGGTGGAGATGGAATGGCTATGAATGGTAGATGAAATATGATGAAAGGGAATAGGGAAGATATGGAAGGATATTTAAGGAAATATAGAAAAGAAATCTAAATAGATGATGATTGAGGTCTAAGTTGGATCTAAATATAGCCGTATCTTCTAGGCTGATTTACCGATGATCCGATAGTTGGATACTTATTAAATTTGGATGGAAGATAGATTCTGAGTCAGCTTTCCGGAATCGGTCATGGGAACTGAGGCGATATGTGGATTTCTAGATATCAAGGTTTTACCAAATATTCTGCTGGATTAGAATAGATCTAGAGGTGGATATTTTGAGATAAATTCTGATCGATCTAACCATCCAAAAGATCAGATATTCTGGTAGCTTGTTTCCTTGGAATTAGGGATCCAACAAAATCAAAATCAAGTCAATTAGACAAGTAGATTAAGAGTTATGGTGAAAATATTGACTGAAGGTCAGATGGTTGCGAGATGGATGTTAAATGTGGAACCTATGGATCGACGGGATGGAGGTCGCTGATGGATGGTGGAAGGCCTATGGGCGTGGGGAAGACCTTAGGATGTGGAGGAGATGAATGAGATGGTGTGGGCTAGATTGGGGGTGCTGCGCAAGGCAGAGAAGATGAGGGAGAAGGGAGTTGGCTCTCAGGGTCAAGAGGGAATGACTAGTCGAATACGGGGGAGAGGGACATAACCATGATGAGTCAAGTCCTAGACTGATAGAAGAGGGAGAAGTAGGCTCAAGCCAGAAGTTTCATAATAATTCATCTATGATCCTCAAGTGAAGATCAACCCTCATATTTATAAGAGGGAGATACAAGTGGGCTTAGTCTATTACCCAATATGGGATTAAACTAAAGCAAATGCAATAAGTAAATAAGCAAATAGAGTGGATAACTATATTGAGTCTAGCCCAATGCCCTTTGAGTGGACCAATTGGCCTAAAGCCCATCTTCTAGATTGACCCAGCTCACCTAGATCATATCATAGGATTTCTTCTTCTATTAGTATTTTGTTGTATTCAAGATGAAGAGAAACTCTTTGATTTGAATCAAAGATTTGAAATTTCCTGCAGAATTAAGTTCTTCTTGATGCTGTAAAAATTAATGTTGCACCAAGATTAAATATGAGATTAGATAGAGCGAAGCTTGAGGAGAAAATTGGCCACTGTCTACTAGATTATTGTAGGTTGGGGCATTAACCGCCACTCATGGATGAGGGAGTCCAATCCTTCATGTCTAGCCTATACCTTCTCAAATCTGAAGAGCTTAGGAGGAGGAGAGGGTGCCTTTGTATCCAACGCCATTAGAGTGTGATCAGACACTGAACTACATAGAGGAACCACAATGGAAGAGCGAAGGAGGAATCCCAATCCACCGAAACAAGAAAGCGGTCGAGCTTGGTTAGCATTGGCATTAGCTGTTTATTGGACCAAATATAATTTTTGCCTCTGATAAGTAAGTTTGAGATTCCGAGATTGCGAAGGAATGAGTTGAATAAGTCATTGTCAGAGGAGCAGGTTTTAATATTTCTCTCATTAAGAGCTTGAGTGGAGTTGAAATCTCCAGAAATGCACCAAGCTTGTCTAAAGCGAGGGAGGCGATTTCCTGCTGGAAAGTGAAAATTAGATTTGTATTAGTGGGGTTGTAGACGTTAGTGATCAACATCTTTGTATCTTAGAGAGAATATCTAGAAGAAGGATTGAAAGA
Organism: Typha latifolia; assembly: GCF_019914945.1. Lineage (NCBI taxonomy): Eukaryota > Viridiplantae > Streptophyta > Magnoliopsida > Poales > Typhaceae > Typha > Typha latifolia. Next base: position 2,034,404 of record NC_133097.1, read on the forward strand.
GAAAATCTTACTCCACTTTTAGAAATTTTAGAGGAGGCTAGAGAGTTCCACCCAGTTAGAAGCCCTACTTTTGATTCGTCTGTATCGATAGTGGCCCAAATGTCCAGTGAATTAACCCTAATACTTGACTAAATCCTTGCAGGATATTAGAGATTTTGGATTCTTGGATACACAACACATTGCATTAAGTATTTGCATCAAGGTCTCTAAGATGATGCTTTTTATAAGAGAAGCCAAAACCTCTAATGCTCCAGGATACTAAAAAGCATAATAAAATAAATGATATGACTTGGGTGTTGCAATTCTTGATTTAGGTGCATAGTGAACATGATTAAATTGCTTCAATTTGTATCAATTTCTATTTATGTTTTAGGAAAATAAAATAGTTTCCGATCGCATTCGAACACATGACGGGAAAGCTGAGTTGTAATATGATTTGTTTAGGGTTTTTGAATGTTTGGCTACCCTCCAAATATGTGGAAAAACAACCTCTTTGGATTATTGATCATTGGAATTGGTTTTCATCTAGGCTTGAACCATCTTCTCCCTCATTCTTTCCTCTCGGAATCCAACCCGAGTTCTCGTCTACGGCCGAAGTTAGTCCTCCATCGCTTCTCTCTCCTTTCTATAACGACCAGCCATACCTGGAAGCTCCTTTCTCCCACCTCATCTAGTTCTAAGCACTAATCCATCCACTATACCCATAAATCATCTACTATAACACTAACCACATATTCCACATCCATCCCGCAACCTCCTGACCTTTGATCATTGTCTCATACGTAACATTCAATCTACTCATTCGATCGAAGAGATTCTAGTTGAGTTCAGTTCATAACTCACATAGGAACAACATATCCAAATCTCATATCAATCCAACGGTTGGATCTATTCTAGTTATCTTCGCAAGTTTCATGCCGAATTATGTCCAAATTATCAAATCAGATAGAAAATCATCTTCCCCAAAATCGACCGTAACATTGGGCCAACCCAATCGTCTTTGGCTGATTGGATAGTGTTCGAAACCCCTTAGTCTTATTAGTTTATTTGCAATCCAATGTGACTAGAGAACAACTCTGACAAACTTGCCTTTGCTTTAATATAATAAATATACTCGACTGGAAGGGAAAGGCACTTTGACTCTGAAAACTCAAAGAGCCAAGTCCTAGGTACCATATGTAGCTAGGGTTTGGCTTGAACTAGAATAGACTAGACCATGGCCTAAATTGCGTGCACCAATGCCTTGGTTCGAGCTGCCCCTGGCAATAGTTTGGCCTGAGCCACCCATGGCTAGGATAGACTATTGCTTGAACGAGTGGTAGATGCGACCCCCACGAAGATTGAGAACATGCAGTATGATTGGATGGACCATTTGGTGGGGTCAAGTCCGAACCATATGGCTTGAGTTCCCTAAATTCATGGACGATCTACTTGACTAGCATTATCGAGCAAAGCAATTCTTTACTTACCAAGGGTCCCAAACTAGTAGAAATTTCTATTCTCCTCATTCCACTTGGAGGACGTGATGGGTTCTTGTACCAAAAGGTCGGCTATGGAACAGTTCTTTAAGATCTGAATTTATTGTAGGAAGTAGTCCGCGCAACCATGGGAAAATATTCGTCAGATATTCTATTATAGTTAGAAAATTACTAAACTAAGTGGATTAGATTCGTAACTTCATGATCTACACTTTCGTATTTATGCCCTTTGTAGATTTGAACTACAACTGGGACAAAAATATGGAATAATATGGGTGATGGTGGTAGTGACGGGTGGAGTGGATGTTAGGGTTATGGATGGGTATGGAGATGAAGGTGGATGGTGGATGTGATTAAGAGATATAGATGAAGGGAACGAAGTGGTTGAGATCCCAAAGAAGAGGGCTGGCTCAACAGTCGAGGGAGATTAGAAGTTAGGAGAAACCTTGCCAATGATAGAGGTGGAAGGATGGTGAAGAGGGAGGAGGGAGAGAGTCTAGAGAGAGGATAGGAGGCAAGAAATTAATAATCCAATAGCATAATGAATTTGGCTGCCATCCACACATATATATAAAGGCTAGCCAACAAGTCCTAAAACAATAAGTAATCCTAATTCTAGAGGTTTCCCGCCGATCGCGTTCGAACGCGCCCGATCGCGTTCGAACGCACAAAAGACGTTCTTTGTTTGTGCGAACGTGATGCAGACGATCGAATGCGGGCGTTCAAACTTGCCCGACTGCATTCAAATGCACAATATGGGTTCTCTATCTTTGCGTACCCGATGCAGGCATTCGCAAGGGCATTCGAACGTGAACCCTCTTGCGTTCGAATGCGACCTACATGGATTTTATTTTAATAAAAATAAATAACTAATGCAGTAAAAAAAGATCCTAACTAAGTGTATCAGCCCACCACGCTTCCCGCACCTTGCCCTCAAGGTGAAAAGTCAGGGAAACGTTCCAAGATATCAGTCTCCAACTCCCATGTCACCGCATCGGATGGCTTAACAAGCCACTCAACTAGAATCTCCATCTCCAATCTTGTACCATGTCGTCATTGGCGCTTAGCAAGTACACAAACTGGCTCTACGATCTTTGTCTCCTCCAATGGCTCCGGTAGAACTAAAACTACTTCCAAAATCTAAACAAAAAACGAGGATCTCTATCTGAAGTGATACTAACATGAATTCCATGGTGAGCAAAAATTTTATCTCTAAACAAGATAGCTAATTTTTCCATTGAATCAGTAGTACTAACTGGTAAAAAGTGTGCTGATTTGGTTAGTCTATCAATAATCACCCAAATTGCATTCTTCCCTTTCTATGTCTTTGGTAATCCTGTCACAAAATCTATATTAATATGTTCCCATTTCCATTCAGGAATCTGCAAAGGTTGTAGTGCGCCTGTATGCCTTTGGTGCTCAATCTTGACTTGCTAACAAGTTAAACACTTAGCCACAAATTCCCTAATATTTCTTTTCATTCCTTCCCACCAGAATTTCTTCTTCAACTCATGATACATTTTTGTTCCCCCGGGGTGCATAGCATAAGCAGAAGTATGAGCTTCATTTAAAATTTCATTTCTAAGTCCTTCACAATTAGGAACATATAATATGCCTCTAAAACGAAGTATCCCGATAGAGTCTATAGAGAAATCTAGTTTACTGGAATTCTATACTTCTTTCACAATTTGCATAGCCTTAATATTAGTCTTCCGAGATGCACTAATTCTATCTATCAATGTAGGTTTGACAGTAAATTGTGCAAGTAAACCAACTCCACCACCCTTGGCCATAATTGGAACTTCTAGCTTTTGCAGATCCTTAAGTATCATAGTTTGTTGGGTAATTAAAAATGCTAGACTCCTAGCTGACTTCCTACTTAAGGCATCTGGAACAACATTTGCTTTACCTAGATGATAATTTATGGTACAATCATAATCCTTCACTAATTCCAACCATCTCCTTTGCCGCAAATTAAGTTCTTTCTAAGTAAATAAATATTTAAGAATTTTATGATTTGTAAAAATTTCACATTTTTCCCCATATAGATAGTGCCGCCAAATCTTTAAAGCAAATACTACAGCAGCCAACTCCAAATCATGAGTAGGATAATTCTGTTCATAATCTTTTAACTGCCTAGATGCATAAGCCACTACATTACCATTCTGCATTAAAACACAACCTAATCCTTTACGTGAGGCATCACAATACACTTGAAATCCTATTCCACTAGAAGGAATAATCAGAATTGGTGCACAAGTCAATCTTCTTTTAAATTCTTGAAAACAATTTTCACACTCTTCATTCCACTCAAACCTTTGATTCTTCCGAGTCAACCTGATAAGAGGCATAGCTATCTTTGCATATCCTTCCACAAACCTCCTATAATATCCAGCTAGACCAAGAAAACTACGCACTTCCGTGATATTAGTTGGTTGACTCCATTTCAATACAACATCTATTTTGGACTGATCCACACTGATCCCTTCCTGTGATACTATATGTTCTAGGAAGACCACCTGATGTAGCCAGAACTCATATTTTGAAAATTTGGCAAATAACTTCTTTTCTCTCAAGATCTGGAGAATTAACCTCAAGTGATACTCATGTTCTTCCTCACTAGCTGAATATATTAGTATATCATCAATAAAAATTATTACAAACTGATCCAAATAAGGTTGGAAAACTCTATTCAGCAGGTCCATGAAAACAGCTGGAGCATTGGTCAATCCAAATGGCATGACCAAAAACTCATACTGTCCATACCTAATATGAAAGGCAGTTTCAGAAATATCCTCCTCACAGACTTTTAACTGATGGTAACCGGTCCTCAAGTCTATTTTAGAGAATACTCTAGCTCCCCTTAACTGGTCAAATAAATCATCAATGCAAGGTAGAGGATATTTATTTTTTATTGTCACTTGGTTCAGTTGTCTATAGTCTATACACAGCCTGAGTGTCCCATCCTTCTTCTTAACAAAAAGAACAGGTGCTCTCCAAGGAGAGACACTAGGTCTTATGAAACCTTTCAGTAGTAGTTCTTCCAACTGTACCTTAAGTTCCTTCAATTCTATTGGTGCCATTCTATAGGGAGCTTTAGAAATAGGTGAAGTATCAGAAGCTAAATCAATTGAAAAGTTTACTTCCCTGTTCGGGGGTAATCCAGGGAGATCATCTGGGAAAACATCAGGAAACTCTCTAACAACTCGGACATCTTCTAATTTAATCTGTTTATCAGCATCCCCTGACATACTAGCTAAGACACCTGCACATCCTTTCTTTAGTAACCTACAGGCTTCAAATGTAGAGATTATCTTCATAGAGTTGCTGGATTTATTGCCCTTAATTCTATATTCTGCTCCATTAGCTAAATTCATCACAATTTCCTTTCTATAGCAATCTATGTTGGCATGATATGTAGCTAACCAATCCATCCCCAAGATAACATCAAAATCTGTCAGCTCTAGTGGCAAAATATCTACTTTGAACTCTCTATCACCAAAACTAACTGTGCAAGATTTATAAGCCGAATCAATAACAACTATCTCTCCTACTGGTGTGGCAATCAACAAAATATCCTCTAAAGGTTTCATTAGCATATCAGCATGGCAAGCAAAAGAACTTGAAATAAAGGAATGTGTGGCACCCGGATCAAATAAAACTCTTACTGTATGGGAAAATAAATTCAGAGTACTTGTGGCCACATCATTAGATGCTAAAGCGTCATGCTCCGTCATCGCGAAGATCCGGCCACCTCTAGACTTTCGCCCAGGTTGAGAGGAACCTGCTCTAACAACTCCTCTGCCTCGGCAAGCCGTAGAAGAAACCCCAAGAGGTGCAGTTCTAGAAGATGCTGCAGCAGCATAAATTGGGGCGATGGCGGCGCATGGACAATCACGACGGATATGACCAGGCTGCCCACACTCGTAGCATAAACATGGGTTGGGGCAATCTCGAAGATGATGCCCAAACTTTCCACACCTGAAGTAGCTACAACTCCTTACTGGTGATCCACCAACAAATCCACTTCCTCTGTCCCCAGAAAGTGGTCCAGCCACACTAACCTGAGACACTGCTTGGCTAAGTCCTCCAAATCCCCGTGAATTAGATTTGTTAGTAGATGAACCAGCACTGGAACTTCCCTGATAAGGATGGTAAGAAACGCGACGCTGTGACTGCGAAAGCGGTAGGCTCCGGCTAGTAGAAGGAACTCTAGAACTCCCACCTCGCCCAGACTGTGTCCTAGATCGCCGAGCTTCCATAGCCCTCTTCTCTTGAATCACCCCCTCCAGTGCCATAACCCTACTGTTTCAGCATAAGGGATGAGGCCTACTGCCGCCAAGCTCTCACGTATAGCATAATTCAGCCCATGCTTGAAACATTGAGTTCTGGCTGCTTCATTTGGAACTTGATGGGGTACAAAACGGGCTAAACCATTAAATTTGACCTCGTACACTACCACCGTCATAGGACCCTGACGTAAATGCAAAAATTCTTCTTCCATCTTTTCTTTTCTCCAGGCTGGAAAATGCTTTTGATCAAAGGCATCCAAAAATAACTCCTAAGTGATGACAGCGTCCCCTATCCTTGATTTTATGAGTCTTTCTGTAGCTTTCCACCATTGTTCTGCCTCACCTCTGAGCATAAAGGCAGCAAAGGCTACCTTCTGCTGATCATTACATCCTAAAGTATCAAACATTTTCTCTATGTCCGATAACCATCCACTAGCCTCTAGTGGATCAACACCTCCACCGTAAATCGAGGGGGGTTCAACCGCATAAACTTATTTAAGGTGATGCCCGCTATAGGAGGCGGCTTAGAGCTCTCTGCTGATATGCCAGCTCCTCTACCTCGAAGGATTTCCTCAATAAGTCTTTCTTGACTGTCTAGGAGGCGCAAAATAGGATCACGCTCCTCTACAGATGGAGGAACTTCTGGGGTTTCAGTAGGGGCCTCAGCCGTGGAGGTCACCCTAGACTTTGAACCTTTGCGACGGGGTGGCATCTTTTGGTAGAAATGATCAAATTCATCAACTAATTAGTGATCAAGTAAAATTCTAAAATTTATCTCTTGCGTAACCCTAAGACTGCAGCATTTTCCTACACTCAAGGTGATAATGTACAAAAGCTCTTGATGATATGCCAGATACTTAACAAACGTAGGCTCTGATAACACTCTAAAATGTAACGCCCAAACTCTAAACACGTGCAAGGCACGAGCCCACACGGCACGTGCATAGCACCTGACCATTCGGTTAGATATTGACAATCAAATAAACCTGTAGTAAATCAGAAAGAGCATCATGCCATGAATGAGTATATGAATGTTCCTCAATAATACATAAATAAAAAATAGATAACATGTCATGTCATAACTGGTAGAATATATAATCCTCGACAATGTATAAATAAATCTCCATGTCATACCATCATCATAACTCTCTCTCAAATATGACACATGATGTATGCCGACTATGACCATGCTATGATATCAAATGCAACCATATATAATATATATTGATCACTCGATAATGAGGTAACCAAATGATAATGAAATCATATGCATTTCTCAACATCACAATCATCACCGACATCTCGGTATAATATCATCATATTAGACCACTGTGCATAGTCAACACCCGGTGCCCGGTCTCAACATCATGTCTGAAGGCTCACAGCATACTCCGTCACCCACAATAGTATCTCAAATATAATCATACCCCACCACCTGCTAGGGTATCAACATCCATCCAGATCAGGCACCCACATAGTTGATAGAAATCTCGTGAGGATAACTCGCCACATATGCCCTAGCGAACGACATGTGTCTGAATGTCTGCTGAGCACAGAAACTAACGACCTCGGACATAAGGCCAACAGGATCGCGACTATGTCGAGCGATCAATCATCCACCAAGCGCGTCCTAACCCTCGCGCCCACTCGAGTATCCTCACGCTTTCTATCAACTATCCTATTAATCACATTTAATGCTTCCCTTCTAAATGATAGATCAAATGCATATATCCAGTATGATAACAAGTCAATGCATAACAGGAATTTAGGTGGAATAGGAATCAAGAGAAAATGATGCAATGTAGTCTCCAACTGAATGATGCAATGTAGTCTCCAACTGTATCGTCAACACATGCATACTCATGCTAATCTATTAGATGCATACTCATGCTACAGATCAACTCGGTAAACAATCATAACAGTAGAATCATCTCTAATCATCTCTATATATATCACCAATATACTCATATCCCAAATCAGCATAATCGAATGCAGGCCAAAACTTGCATGTACATAAATATATAATATAACCTTATTTTAGAAAGGCGTCTAAGGGTCTACTCACACCACTCGTTCACGCTGCTACGATAACGATCAATCCTCGATAGTTAGGTCCATAGGGTCTTAAATAGGGGGGTCGGGATCTAAAATTATTTATAACAAATATGTTAGTGTTTCTATTAATTAAAATTAACCCAACAAAAGGATAGTTTCTTGTTGTAATTATGTACTCTTCATTTCTATATTTGTTTTTGTTATTTATTAATCATAATTATATTATTTAATAGTGTATTTAAAATATATTTTATCTGTCTATTATTCTCTTTGATAATTAAGAAAATAAGAATTAAGTTACTACAATTAATTACGTAAGAATATACGTACATAACCCTAATAATTTCTATTACCTACTTAGGATTAAAATAGTAATTTATATTGTAGGTATTTTGCTAAACATGATATAATTAGAACTATATACTAACTATGATATAATTATATTTAATTTGTATAACCTAAATACATTAAATTAACTAAGCTAAACTAATTGTGCATATATATATATATATAATTATATATAATTATATATAGTGCTGGGCTAAGCCCAGCACCATGCACAGCAAGGCGCTGGGCCGAGCTCAGCACCCCTTGTAGGGTGTAGCCAGAGGAGAGAAGGGAAGAAGGAGGAGGAGGAGAGGAAGAAGAAAGAGAAGAAGAAGAAGAAGAAGAAAAAGAAGAAGAAGAAAAGGGTTGGGCCATGGGGAAGGTGTGCAGCCGTTGGTGGCCACTCAGCGGCTGGCCTCTCACCGATGGCTCAATCCTCTGGCGGTCCGAGAGAAAGCCGACAAAGAGAGAAAGAGAGATAGAGAGAGTGAGGTATAGAGAGAGAGAGAGAGAGAGAGAGAGAGAGAGAGAGACAAAGAGAGAAAGAGAGAAAGAGAATGAGGGAAGCTCATCGGCGCTAGTGGAGGTGGCGGCGGTAGCGGGTAGAGAGAGAGAAAGGGTGTTTGAGAGAGAGAGAGAGAAGCTGTGGGGAGGGGGGGCTGCGGCGGCGGCGGCAATAGGGGCCCACCGTGCCAGCTGGCTCGGCGAGGTTGGCTGGACCGACGCTTGGGGCGCGTGGCGTCTATCTCCGCACGAGCTGTTTGCCATGCAGTACAGAATTTTTTTTTTAACCTTGGGTTATTACAGTTCGAATGCGGGCGTTCGAACTCACCCGACCGCGTTTGAATGCACAATATGCGTTCTCTATATTTGCAAACCTGATGTAGGCGTTCGTGAGGGCGTTCGAATGCGACCCCTCCTACGTTCGAACGTGACCTACAAAAATTTTATTTTAATAAAAATAAACAACTAATGTAGTAAGAAAATATCTTAATTAAGTGTATTAGGAAGCTACGATTAGATGGTTCCAAGTAGCTCAACTAACCCAACCAATACTAACTACATTCGGAGGAGTTTGCATTTGCATTATTTGCCCACATCGATTCAATCGAATATGAAGATTTTCAAGCAATATTGACTAAGACAACTTAGTGGATTATAGTCAAGATTTATTAGGAAGAGTTTGAGCGGGTCTGTAACCGCGTAACGGGCTGATCCAACTCAGCCCTCTATAGCACCTTCAGTGCACTCATGCTGACATTCATGCGGAGGTGAAAGACATGTAGCCTAGGACCTTATTGGAGGCCTTCTCCAACGACGACCATGATGGAGGAGAAGGTCAAGGAGCAACGAAGAAGCTCAAAGGTACCTTGGACAACCATGGAGTGGAGGGGTTCTTGAGCGGCAGCCATGACTTGGGTCACATCCATTCAGTTGTGAGAAGGCAAGCCCCTACCACCTAGGGCAACAGAGGAGCATCTCTTGATGGCTCATCCCAGCATAGATCAAACAGAAAAGGGCCAAGGGGTTGTGCTTCTACTATGATGAGAAGTTCACCTCGGGCCACAAGTGCGAGAAACAACCCGCATTTGTCATGTTCCTCAAGGGAGACGAGGATGAGGACTTGAGCCATGGGGTGATGAGGAGTCCTCGGACATTGAGGCTATGAACCACGAGGAGGAGGTGCACATCAAGTTGAGCCTACATGCTTATTCGTGCTTGCGCACACCTCGAACCCTGTGTTTGGTCGAGAAGCACTTGAGTCAATCAAGCAGATAATGGGTTTGATCAAGAAGCACCAAGTTGAGTTCCTAATTGAGTCGGGCAGCATGCATAACTTCATGGATGAGAAATTGGTGCATAGGATTGGCTTGGTGGTGATCCAACCATTGCCTGAGCTCATCTTGAATTTAGTTCCTTGCAGCTTGAAATATGTTATGAACCAGATTCGGACCGATCCAGAAGTAAAAAATTTGTGAAAATTTAGGTGGTAGTAGCCTCACAAGATGGGTTCTAATTGATTTGGTTTCACATTAATCGGATGTCTAGATGAAAAGATATAATTAAAATAATAGAGAAATGTTGGAACATGGCAAAACATTAAATATTCAATGTTGGGGCTAGTCGTTAGAGGTGGCGAACTGCTAGGTGGTAGTGGACGGTCGTAATGTAAGGTGGTTGTTGGTAGAGAAAGATGGCTAGGGTTTGAAAGATCAGAATGCTTCTATGGCTATGATCTACTCCTACAAAGATAAATGTGATCTAAAAAATAAAGACAAAAAGAATAATTTGGCTAAACTCAGATTCATTCAATGATAATTATCAACGCATATCCACTCCTATTTATAGGAGTAAAAATCCTAGCAGATCGGATCCATATGAAGATTATCTAATTTATTTAAAATTCAAAATAATAAGATAAAGCTAACTAACTAAGTCAAGTTGACTCGACTCGACTCAACTGACTTGACCAACCGAACCCACGTGGTTGGATCGTAACAATCCATTACACTTCCGAAAACCTTATCCTTGAGGTGACTAATCTCTCACTTCCTTGTACACGTATAGCTTGTCATGCCAATCAGTGGACTTAGGTTCATCCTCCTCGAGTCCGCCTAAGAACATGATGTGGCCTAGCTGGTACTTGCATTTATGGTTGGGGGTAAATTGGTCATCATAGTAAAAACACAAGCCTTTACTAAATCCATTAGAACACAAAGCAGTGCGAGATCATCTAGCGGTTAGGTTGAGTCAGGATAGATGTAGTCTCTAGTGGGTCGTGGGCTGTGGACTTGGGTCGTCTTTCTTCTCTCCTCCTTGCGGATCTAGTTCAACAGATCCAACTTGAACTCTATCAAAATAGCTAAAGAGAAGGCCTCATCAAAAGTAATCAAAGCCTTGACCCCAGCTTGAATGTCAATCCTAAGCCCACTAATGATAGTACTCTTCAGGGCTGAGTTAGACTAGTTAGCGCTCGAACTCCTCTTGATAGGCTCATACTATAGTTGACTGTGTGCGTGTTCGGCTTAGTTTGATGGTGCGGGCCCATCGGGTTGTTCCACCATTCATCCTCAGGCTCATCCTCGTACATGCGGTCATGTTCATAGGTTCCAAACTGGTTCATGGAAGCTAGTCGGCTCAAGGAAGCTAGTTGTGGTCGCCGATGGTCGTGGGAGCGCTACTCACGGCCACTAGTCGCAGGTTTGCTGTGTAGTGTAAACCGCCATCGTCGGCGATCTTTCAACTGGTGCCCGCTGAATGGTGGGCTAGGCTAGGGTTCGGGTGGTCCGAGAAAGGTGCCGGATGTTGAGATCGATGCTGATGGAGGCTGGATCGCCGTTGGTGAAAAGCTGCAATTTTTGGTCCTAGCTTCGACCATAAGCGGGGAAGATGACTTAAAACCTGTCTTGGTTGGCTGCTCCAGCATCACTGCAGCTGTGTTTTGAGACTATAGTGGTTAGGGGACCTCCCCCGTTGCTGGAGGAGGGGTCGAGGCCATGGTTTGGGCTAGCCCGTCCCCTGCCCCACGGCTTGAATTATTCTCGCCGTGGGAGTCAGTTCTCATTGTGGTCGATGATGCTGGTGTCACTAGATGGCTGTGCTGGTCTAGGAGAATTGCCACTAAGGCCTGGATCGAGTCCTTCATGGCGATTTGGATCTCTTTCGAGTTCTCCTTTAATGATTCTCTCAATGAATCGACGGACTCTATCAATGCCTTTGCCCACGCGAGTGGCTCATCGCCAACAGTTGCTAGTGGTAGCGATGGCATCGAGAAAACCCCCACAAGAATGGAGATGAGTTCCTGGTCCTCCATAGTTGATCCCTCCTCGTTCTTCTTGGGTCACGTGTTAATCATCTAACCAGATCTACACTGATCCAGACGTAAGAAAATTGTGAAAATTTTGATGGTGGTAGCCTCACGAGATAGGATTCTAATGGATTTAGTTTCACATTAACGAGACGTCTATATGAAAAGCTATAACTAAAATGGTACAGAAAGGTTAGAACCGAGCAAAACGGTAAATATATGAAGTTGTAGTGGTTGTCGGAGGTGGTGGATGGTTATAAAGTAGGGTGGTTGCTGGTGGAGGAAGATGGCTAGGGTTTGAAAGATCGAAATACTTTTACAGCTATGATCTACTCCTACAAAGATAAAGACGATCTAATAGCTACAATAAAACATGAAGACAAAAGAATAATTTGGCTAAACTTAGGTTCATTCAATGGTAATATCAACACATGTCTACTCCTATTTATAGGAGTAAATATCCTGGCAAATTGGATTTACATGCAAATTATTCGATTTATTTGAAATTCAAAATAATAAGGTAAAGTTAACCAACTAACTCAAGTGGTCGAATCGTAACATATTCTTGCCAAAAGTAACTCATAAAGATTGGATCACAATCTAAAATAATAGATCTAGGCATTCCATGCAATCGGGCCACGTCCTTCACAAAAATTTCAGTGACTTTCTTGGTGGTGTAAATGTGTGATAGGGCTAAAAAGTGTCTTCTTCGTCAATCGGTTGACCATAACCATCATAATAGAGTGTTCTCTGACCTGTGATAGTCCTTCAATGAAGTCCATCGCCACATCCTCCCAGATCTAATCTAGAATGGGTAATGGTTGCAAAAGCCTCGCTAGTTTGGTCGAATTCGCCTTGCTGTGTTGACACACTTCACAAGCTTGGACATAAGTATGCACCTCTTTTTTCACCCCAACCCAAATACAATTTTTGGTCAGCCTCTTATAGGTCCTAAATGTCCCTTCATGGTCTGTCATAAGTGTGTCATGGAAGTAACGGATCAAGGAGACCCGCAACTTGGGCTTGGTCGGTATGCACACCTGATCCCAATCTAGGACTAGCCCGTCCTTCATCTCTAGTCTAGGAAAGCTTGCTAGTTCCTTCTCTATCTTGCTCATGGGTCCACAATCTCTAGATCTTCTAGATAGGCTGCTCTGATCTTTGAAAGAAAGGGGAAAATCAAAATCAAAATTGAAGCCAATTTAGCCAACTCAGGTTACCACGCGATATGGCATCGGTGACCCGATTGGTTCCTTTCTTATACACCAACTCATAGTCATACCTTAGCAATTTTTTCACCCATATTTGTTGTGTCGGTGTATGTATCGATTGACTGAGGAAATATGGTAGGCTCCTCTAGTTTTCGCGCACAACATTTTGCCGCCTAATCAAATATGGGCTCCATTTTGTGACGATGTGGATGATAGCAAACATCTCTTACTCATAGGTGGACATCAGTTGGGCCTTCTCCAATAAGGCCTTGCTCATGTAAGTGATGGGCCTCCCTTCTTGCATGAGGACAACACCAATTTTAGCACCCAACGCATCGCACTCCACCACAAAAGATTTGAGTAGCGCTAAAACCGACACTACTGTCATTGCTACCTTGGGCTCCTCGAAGGCCTTTGTCACTTGTTCAGACCATTTGAACTCTCCTTTCTTTAGTAATGATGTCAAAGGAATTGCAATCTTACCATAATTTGCCACGAAGCTATGGTAGTAGCCTATCAAACTGAGAAATTCCCGCAATTCTCTCGACGTCTTCGGTATTGGTCATTGCACATGCTTCACATTTTTGATGGGTCTGCCTCCACTCCCTTGTGTGAAATAATATGAGAAAGGTAACCTACTCTTGGTTGGCCCCATAAGCATTTAGATTTCTTGACCTTAAGCCAATTGTTCTTCAAAATTTGCAGCACTTCACGAAGGTGTATGAGATGCTCCGAACATGACAGGATGTAGTGTTAAATCTAGAAAGGTAAGAAACCTAGTGTTAAATATTTTCGAGTTTTTGGTAGTAAATGTTATATCTTGCGTGGTCGAGAATATTTGACTAAATTTGACACTAGAAGTAGCGAAGGCATCTTCTTGGGGTATTCGAATAATAGTAGAGCCTATAGAGTATTTAATCTTGACACTTCTACTGTTATGGAATCTGCTAATATTATGATAAATAAATTCATGACTGATTTAACTGAAGCTACTCCTATTTCTATTTCTGCAGATACATATGACGAAGAAATAGGAAAGGAGCTTGATCTGGAAATTGAGAATCAGGAAGATGACAAAGTTGAAATTAACAAAGATGACTACAACGTACCGGAACCATCTGCCAGAGTGAAATCAAATCATCCACTGTCATAAGTGATCGGAGACGTGAATGAACCAATTAAGACAAGACGACAAATCCAAAGTGAGGTATCATTTACTTGTTATACATCTTCTTTTGAACCTAAAAATGTGAAGGAAGCATTGTTAGACGATTCTTGGGTTAATGCTATGCATGAGGAATTAGAGCAATTTTCTAGGAATGATGTTTGACATTTAGTTCCTAGACCTAAGAATGTGAACGTTATTGGAACAAAATGGATTTACAAGAATAAAAGTGATGAACATGGCAATATAGTTCGAAATAAAGCTAGACTCGTAGCACAGGGATATACTCAGCGGTATATATTTTGATGAGACATTTGCTCCTATTGCTAGATTAGAATCTATTCGTATACTTCGTGCTATTGCTTGTCACTTAAAATTTAAATTATTTCAAATGGATGTGAAAAGTGCTTTCTTGAATGGTACTCTGAATGAAGATGTTTATGTGGAACAACCGAAAGGGTTCGAAGATCAAAAATTTCCTTCTCATGTGTTTAAACTGAAAAAGGCCATCTACGGACTAAGACAAGCTCCAAGAGCTTGGTATGAGAAGTTGACCACTTTTTTAGTGGATGCGGGGTTCACTCGAGGGGGAGTGGACAAGACATTGTTCATTAGACGGTCAAACAAGAGTTTAGTTGTGACACAAATATATGTGGATGACATTGTCTTCGGGGCAACTAGTCGATCATTAGCTAAGGAGTTTGCAGATCTTATGCATAGTCATTTTGAGATGAGCATGATGGGTGAGTTGAAGTTCTTTTTGGGACTTCAAATTACTCAGTTGGAAAGAGGGATATTTATCGCTCAAACCAAGTATGCTAAGGATCTTGTGACTAAATTCGGTTTAGAAAATGCAAAACATGCTAGAACTCCTATGAGTACAACTACCAAACTAGGTAAGGATTTTTCAGGAAAAAGTGTTGATCAGACACTGTATAGGAGCATGATTGGTAGTCTTTTGTACTTAACTACTAGTAGACCAGACATTGCATTTAGTGTCGGTGTGTGTGCTAGGTTTCAGTCTGAACCTAAGGAGACACATTTGTTTGCTGTGAAACGAATTATAGAATATGTCGGTGGCATAGTTGACTTAGGTATCTAGTTTACGTATGACTTGGGTGCTATCATATCTGGATACTCGGATTCTGATTGGGCAGGTTCATGTGATGATAGAAAAAGTATCTCAAGTGGATGCTTTTATATTGAAAACAATCTGGTTGCTTGGCACAGTAAGAAACAAAACTCGATATCTTTATCTACTATGGAGGCCGAGTACATTGCAGCGGGAAGTTGTTGTTCTTAGTTACTATGGATAAAACAGATGGACAAAGATTACGACATTGAACAAGATACTATGGTGCTTTATTGTGACAACATGAGTGCTATTAATATATCGAAAAATCCTGTTCAACACTCGCGTACAAAGCATATTGATATCCGACATCATTTTATACGCGAGTTAGTTGAAGACAAAACAATAGCACTAGAACATGTTGAGACGGAGAAACAGTTGAGTGATGTATTTACGAAACCTTTGGATTTACAAAGATTTGAGTATCTTCGTACTTCCTTAGGGATTTGTGCTTTGGATTGATTTTTTTTTGTTTGGTTTGCGTGTTTCTTTTTTATTATTTCTTTTCATTTCTTTTTAGGTTTTCTTTACTCTAAACTTTTCTTTGGTTTTAGTTTCAGATTTGTCAAGAGTTTTTGTCATAAAAAAATTTTGTTGCACCCCTAGATTCAATAATATACTCTTGATATATAAATATGATTTTTCTCTTGATTATGAGTTATGATAGTCAATTCTGTCATCTTGCAGTATATTGTATCATTTCTGATTTGTTTACTCTCTCGACTTCTCTGATAATTAAACTAAATTTAATGCACTCATAACATGTGTATATTCTTGAGTGAGCATGACATCATAAATTTTTTTTTAAATAGCTCACTATTGATGTTGATTTGCACAGTCTGACCTCATACTTAGTCACCACAAATGTGTTCATAAAAAATCAATGAAAAGGGCTACAATGAGTTTGTGTGAAAGTCATCTTGTTTAGAGTCCAGTTTGACTCAATATATTGCTTGCAAATTAAATAAATTTTTTTGATGTTTGTGAATATCTTCTTGCATATTGTTTGATATGTACTACAAGAAAAGGGCTACCTACTCATGTGTGAAAGCCATCATTGCACCTATATGGTTTATGTATAAAAAAAATTAATACAGGAAAAATTCATGTTCGGTTATGGAGAATAAGTCGAATAGTGCAAATTTAAATACTAAGTCAGTTTGACTACTGTGTTGTATCATTGTTTAAATAGGAAAGTTTATTTAAGAAGAATGTTTCATGTTATCTATGCTCACCTTGCATATGTATATTGTTATGATCAATCAAGATTAATTTAATTTTGAGTGATGCATTAGAATTAATTATAATATGCTTTTGATGATTTAATTGATCTGTGTATGACTTATTTCATTCGATTGTCATATTCTATGTCTTGAATCTATTTTGAATTTTTAGAGGTGCATCTCCAAAAAGATTTTTTGATTTTTTTCTTACATTTTTTACTTTTAAAAAAAAGGGCATTCGAACGCAAATTTTTGAGTTCGAACGCGGTGACTGGCGAGTTCGAACGCGCAGACTAGTGCGTTCGAACGCACTCGAGGATTCTTTATATATTGCGTCCGAACCCAAGGGTTTTCATCTTCCATCTTCCAAACCCTAGAAACCCTTTATTTTCTCCCTCTCAAATCTTCAAGATCTTAGTATTTTTAATCAAATTTCTCACCACAAACCCTTTTAAAGGGTAGTTCTCCTCCGGATCTAGCATCTTTCGGCCGAATTTCTTAGTTTTTCTTTACTTTTGCGAGAATGCCTAGAAAAACTACAGTTTCTAAGAAACCTAGGCCGCCTTCCTCACCTACTTCGGCTCCCAAGTTTTCGTCATCTACGACTGCGTGGCGTTACAAACATAATTTTGGCACCCGTCCTGTTATCTGTGAACGACCCATGGTCATTTATGATTTTTCTTCTTTGGGGATAGAATAGATATTTACTGAGCAAGGATGGTTATCGGTGTGTGGGATGAGCGGGACTGCTTATGTGGAAGTTGTTCGGGAATTTTTTAGTAATGCCACGGTCTTAGACCGTTGTATACGTTCTACTGTTCGTGGGGTGTCTGTATACTTGGACTCAGATGTTATTTGCGCTGAACTTCGTCTTCCTGATGATGAGTTCCAGTATCCAACGTCTGCTCCACTTCCAGATGTTGATGAATATGCTGGCACTGTACTGGATCAAAGGGAACGTTGGAAGGGGAACATGATGCCGCATGCGAAGCTGACGTTCGTGGCTCGCATGCTTCACCTGTTTTGTCTGTACAATGTCACCCCCAAGACTCGACGTTCAAGTATTAGTCTGGATCGTGCATTCCTTCTTCATGCAATGTTATCTGGAGTCTCGGTTGATTTGGCTGCGGTGATCTATGATTCAATACTCACAACTGCACAGAAAAAAGCACCTCGTGAGGGTTTACCGTTTGGCATCTTTATTACAAACTTGTGCACTCAGAGTGGGGTGCGTGTGGATGCTTCAGAACCTTCTCTTACTTCGCACAAACCGTTGGATCGGATTACTCTTAAGCGGAGTCAAGCTCACGACCAGTCGTCTCCTCTCAAGCCGTCCTCTTCCGCTGCTGCTCGCTCATCGCACCTCGATAGTTCTGATGATAGCTCTGACGGTGACACATCTCACTGTGAGGGGGAGTTACCACAGTACTTGGACTGTTTCGATCAGCTTAGTACTCAAGTGTAGGATCTCCATTCGGTAGTGAATGATTTACGAGCTGAACAAGCTCGTTAGGGGACTGTACTTGACTCTGTGTTGACGATTCTTCATCGTCAGTTTCCTCCGAGTTCCTAATCTTTGGCATTTGTGTCAAAAAGGGGGAGAGTGTCTAGGTGTCTAGGTGTGTAGGGGGAGCATGGTGGTAAGGGGAGTTTATTAGAATCTTTCTGTCTTTCTAATCTTGCTTATAACTTTGCTTGGAGGAATTGTGAACTTAACTTTCTGTCTATTTAATTACTTTTGAACTTATGCTCCATTGATAACTTGTGTTTGGATTGTTTATTCATTTCAAGTTATTTTCACTTGATCTTGGATTGGTATATGTTTATTTGTAGGGATTGATGTGCAAAATATTCTAGACTTGTTGATTGCTCAATTTGAAGTCTTTGTAATATCTTGTAACCTAGGTGTTTTGTCACAAATTGCCAAAGGGGGAGATTGTTAAGTTTTTATTTGTTGGCAATTATGTATAAAATATTCCAAGTGTATTTTCTCATGTAAATGAGCTTTACACAAGTCTAGAATATCTCTAGTTTAAAGAATTGCAAGATTATTAGAGAAAAGCCGTTGAGTTCACACCGCGTTCACAAACGCGTTCAAACGCAGAATCTGCGTTCACACAGACAGAGAGCCGCGTTCACAAACGCGTTCGAACGCGGGTACTACGTTCACACAGACTGAGAGCTGCATTCACAAACGCATTCGAACGCAACCTGAAGAATTCATGTTGTCGCGTTCGAACGCACTCGGGCCCGTTCGAACGCACCTGAGATCAAGTCATGTCGTTCGAGCGCACCCGGACCGCGTTCGAACGCACCAACGAAGTTTGATAAAATTTGGACTTTCGTGAGTACGGTTAAGACTTCAATTTGGCTCTATCTTGGAGATCATATATAAGGATTATGATGCCCTATCTCTAAGGTGGTGGAAGAAGCATTATTGAAGGAGACTTCTTGAGGCTACATCGGTTCTTCAACTAACAAGGTTCCACTCATCATTAAAAAGTTAATCTTTCGTCTTAAAGGTTATCTAGACGAAAGATCAATCTCGAGGGTTACTGAGGTTGGACTTTAATCATGAGAAGCAGTGAATCGTGGGTTCTAGCGAGCAAGACTGAGAGGAACAAAGTCATTTGGATTGACGGGTTGTTTTGTGAGTTAGTCTTGTAACTACTACTATTCTAGTGATTGGTTTTGATCCGAGTTTGGATCCATGGTTTTTTTCCGTTTGGGTTTTTCCACGTTAAAATATTGGCGTTCATCTCTGCTTTCGTTCTTAATATTTCTACGGACTTTTACTTAAGCGAACAAGTGATATCATTGCCTAGTATTTAGATACATACTTGTGTCTAGGGGTTTTTCAGTGGCTGGTTGAGCTGCCTTTACCTCGGCTTGTATATCCCCGAAGGCTGTTAATAAACGTGCTTTTGAGTTGGAAATCTATTCTGCCCCGTACTCGATTGCTCACACATTCAAACTCATCTTGGTACCTCCTCAGCATAGTTTATGGGTTAACTTGGTAAGGGCTGCTTGGAAGTCTTCGTATCCGAAAGGTCCAAACTGAATGCAGGTGGTGTCAACGAATTCTTTCCACGTACAGTAGGAATGAGCTTGACTCGTTGCTTGGTACTAATGGATGACAGTCTCTTCTAGGTGGAATGACGCCAATAACAGCTTTTGTGCATTAGGTGTTCACTGGTACTCGAAAAATTATTCCGCTCGATAGACCCAATCGAGCAGATTGCCTTCATTAAATTGCAGAAAGTTGAGGCAAACAGTTCCTCCTTGGATGGCCATTTCTCTTCTTCCTCTGGTGGAAACACTCTCCTCCCTCTCTCAGTCTAGTGTACTTGGCTAACCCAACCGACATCACAAATGCAACATAAGCAAATAAAGGAAATACAATGGCTAAAGTGCAAATAAGCAAAGGCATAAAAATAGAAAATAGAATCTAATATTCGAGACGGCTTGGTCGAACCCAAGTCATATCACTAATATTTGATTTTCGATGGGATTTTGAGCTCATCAATCTATATTTTGGGCCTTCGTTGGCTTAAAATATTCTGGATATCAATATCTCTATGCGTGATAGAAATGGTCTTTGGATCTAGAGGCAGCATCCCTCAGGTATTTCGACTTCCAAGTCAGTCTATGGGTACCTCCATAACCTGAGTGATCCTAGTTACTTCTAGAAAGGTTGAAGGACATTTGGGTCCTAAGTATCCCTCCTAAAATTAAAATCTTCTTTGAAAACTCTATTGCGGAAACCTACCAACCAAAAACTTCATCCATGGCATTAGGTTGTATTCAACAACACACGTCTAGTGTGTTCGCTCACTAGCGAAAGCATTCCTCATTTGTTCCTTCTCTGTAGGGTTGCCAATACCTTATGGGCTTTTGCTAAGGCCCGGCTTTCGGTGTCTTTTTACTTTTGGGATAGCTGGGATCAATGTAGTTAGCTCGTTGTCCTTCTTTGGCAACTCTAAAAATACCGTTATAATGTGGTTTACAATGATATCAGCGAAGACTTAGAAAAGGTTTGGACCTGAGCTCTAATCCTTGCTAATGATTATGTTCATAATATTTTCGTTAGTCACATGAAACTCGCCTCCTCTAGCACTCTAATTCGGTGGGAACCTCCACCACTAGATTGGTGTAAGGTTAATGCCTATGGTTCTTTTAAGGGCCAGTTAGAGTTAGGAAGGGTTTGATGCGGCTCCTATAGCTCAGCATTGTATGCGGAAGCCATGCCGGTCAAATAAACATTGTTGAGTCTCTTGAACTAAGGAATCACTAACATTCTTGAGTTAGATTCACAAATTCTAGTGCACATAGTGAATAGACGTGCCATCTTGGATTGTGGAGTCCTTAGTCGATGATATTATTAACCTAACTCATAATTTCAAATATTGTAAAGTTAATCATATTTTTTGAGAAAATAATCATGCTACTTATTGACTTAGGATAGTTTGTTATGATATGGATGTATCTGGGATGAGGATTTTTTTTTTAGCATCTCCAATTTTTTTGACTCTGATACTAATAGAGCTTTTTGTACTCGTGGATGTTAGTTTATTAAATTTCTCTTTTCTTAAAAGAAAACAAGAAAATTTGTGTCCAGGGACTTTCTCTTTCTAAAGAAAACTGACATATACAAAAGTGATTTCTTGGGTATCAATGTTTCGTGGGTAAGTTTTCGTTAAGAAGCTTAGTTTGGACAAAAACTCACCATTAGTAGCTCAAATTGGAATGTCTTGGGCACAGTTTTCAAGATTGCAATATTTTGGGAATAGTTTTCCTTGCTATTAATTTATTGCTCCCTGTTTCTTCTGTGCCCAAGGAAACAGTAGCATTAAAGCCCTTTCTGAACAAAATTATGGGCCCAAAGATTTCCATTAAAACCCTGCCTCCATAAAGATGCTAGTCTCACATGCATGGATGGAAGTCTAAGTTAGAATAGATTTGTTAGGTTTGCAGGAAAGTGTCCCTCTTGATCAAACTATGCATACAGATTTGTTGCCTTTGTATATGACAAGAAACTTGAATTAATCTCCATGCTCCTAGTGGGGTGGACAGTTCTTTATAGTGGACTCATGCATGGTGGTCAGAAAATTCGATGGATTTCTTTCCTTGCTTGCCTTGTTGTTAGGTGGTGAGTGTTAATTCAACATAAGATTTGATATGGTATTGTCATGTCTCTCTCAGCTGCAATATAAGAACAGGGCAAAATTGTAGGTTCTAATCCTACCATTATTTCACTGCTCTAAATCATGCTCTACATATTTCCTTGAGCATGTGTTATAAAATATAAGATTAATTACATTTTGACCCCCTTAATTATCATTCTGCATCATTTTCATTTCCTAAAAAAAAAAGAGTAGATATATATACCCCTAAATTATTTAATTGTATCACTAAGCCTCCTCTATAACAAATTTTGTTAGAAAAGATGATAAAAAATTAGCTAACCAATTTGGTACATAAAAATACCCTTGCTTTCTTTTTCCCTCTCGTCTTATAAGTGGATTTTGAAGTAATTAGAGAAGATCAATTTAGAGAAGTTGCTATAGAGACTACTAAAGGAGAAAATGGAAATATATAAAAGGAATTCTATCAAAAAATTTAATAAAATACTGATGGAGGGGTTTAGCGATGCAATTAGATAATTTACATGGTGTATTTCTTGAGGAGATGAAAGTGATACAAAGTGAAAGTTGAAGGGGGTCAAAATGTAATTAACTCTAAAATATAGGACAATCTTGTCAATATTTTTTTACCTCATTAAGCAAACCTGCAAAGGGTATCAAATCCATTTTTAAGAGTTAGATGCATGAATCTAATTAAAATCCCCACTAGCCCATACCTTGTCACAATCTTGCAATGCTCCATCTGCTCAAATCTTCTATCCTTATTATTAGTATTGTCTCTTTCTTTGGCTTCAATGTTGAAATCCTTGAGCCATATTTTGATCAACTTGGACTCACAGCATGTGTGGCTAGATTCTTGGACAGGGACAAGTTAGGGAGCAATCGAGCAAGAGAATATTAATTAACAACTAGCAATGAAGACTATGCCCAAAATACTCCAATTCATATAAGGGGTAGCAATTTGGTCTGTACACACACATATATATATAAATGGGCTCAAAGTCTTCTTTAGGATATTGGTAGATGCTTACTTAATAGACTATTTGTTTCATATTTATTAGATGAGTTGCTATATGCGGTCAAATCATTTTTTATCATCTGCACTTTTTTTTGTTTTAATTGATGCTCATGAAAGATTTCATAACCAATAATATTAATAAATATCGATAATACTACCATCTTCAATGATATTATCAATGCCACTGAAAATAAATAATTACCATCATAGTTGAAAATGCCTTTGATCTTTTAGAGATACATGTATAGGCAACTATTCTAACTAAATGCTGGTAAAAATTTAGCTGCGTTAAAAGATCCATTCAGTGGCATTTACTAATGTTGTTGATTGTTTGTTTTGTAGTAATGCTTGAAACTATAGGTCTAATGATCATCACTAAATTTTGAGTTCTATTCTAGTGCTGCAATAATTTGGTCATGAATCGCCTAGTGGATGAATTGCCTCCCATGCATGGTTAATTAATTAGCTAACAGAAAAGTCTTGTCGGATTGTTTCATGCAATGCAACATAATCTTGGAGATTTCCCCAATTTATTCTTCTGCCTGTCGAGGAGCATCAAGAGCTAATACATCATATGAATATTTTGTAAGATGGGGTCAAGCTACACATGAACTAGTCAAACTAGAAATTTCAAGGCATTGTTCTCTAGTACTAAGAGAGAGATAGTAGCATCGAGATCACCCAAAGTTTAATTAAGTACGACCTATCTAAAATTCTTTAACCCACCACATGATAGTATTTTTGAATTTATTTGATAAAATGCATGAAATAAATGAAATTGAACATTATATCCAAATATCCAAGTCAGAATGGAAAAATCCTTCCTATAACTTAATCCAATATAGCTATTTTTTATATTTAGTTTCTAATATAACTAATTTCAATGACAATAGGATAGTGCTCAGAACCTTAGCGGCTTTGGTTCAACTATCGATTAAATTTTCACTTCTCTTAAAAAAAACCAAACTTAGGTGTATTATAAAAAAATATTATGTTCCTTTAAAAGAAAACGTAGTACCTATATAATAATATGAGATGAATGAGTTAGTTCAATTTTGTTAATTTATAATTTATAGACAAATGTATACATAAAAGTTTACAATCTTAGTTGGAAAATATATTTATATCGGTTGCTCCAGCTTTCATTTTGATAGTAAAAACTTCACTTACGAACTTGTTACAACTCTCACTTCAAAGATTTAAAATAAGTAATTAAAGAGACAAATTAAGTACGTATTCATGGCTGTCTATCATAAAGTAAATTACGGTAATCCTCTCAAATGTCGTTATATACTTCATAAAACTGAAGGCAAGTAAAGAAACAGCACATGAAGAGAAAGACATGGCTTGGTCCGTAGAAGATGCTACCAAAGCCTACCTCCGAACACTAAAGCTGGTAAGCTAAACCACCGCCCATGGCAATCCTTCATCATATCTATCATTTTACAACTCTGGCCTTCCTAATCTAGCACTGTGCAGGGAAACAAGCTCATGGAGCCCGACGTCGCCGAATTCGTCTCGGCCCTGGCAGCCGGGAGCGGCGCTCGCCTCATGGTAGAAGCATGCAGCGAGACCGCCGGTCCAGTTACCCTAGCCATCATCGCCGCGGCAAACCAAACCGCCGGTCGCGCCGTCTGCATCGTTCGCGGGGCCGACGAGCTGCAATCTTCAGTTGAATTCCTTGGCCCGGAGGCCGAGAACGTAGAGCTCGTCGTCGGGAATGCGAGAGAACTTCTGAGGAGCGAATATTCCGGCGCCGATTTTGTGATCGTCGACTGCGAGATGGGTGAGTACGAGCAAATGTTTAAGGTGGCCCACGCCGGGGCGGTCCAGGCTTGTGGCGGTCTCGTGGTAGGTTATAATGCATTCAGCCTGCAATCGAGCGGCGCCAAGATGAGGGCGGAGTATTTACCGATAGGCGGCGGGCTGATGGTGTGCCGGGTGCCGGCGGGGAGAAAGAGGAGCCAATGGATAGTTCAGGTGGACGAAGAAACCGGTGAGGAGCACGTATTCAGGATCACATCGCCATCGCCTCGGGGAAAAAGGATATATTGAATCTAAAATAATTTTGCTTCTTGTTCTTACCGGGAGAATAAGCTTAGATTATATATTATATGCATGGCATGAAGAGATCCTAATTGTCAACATGCATGTTTTAGTATGTAAAAATTTACATTGAGTCACTTGGTAACAAAGAATAAGAATAGTTTTAATTTATTTAATCATGCCTACTAAATTCAAACTTCTTTGACGTCAATTAGCTGCCTGAATTTGACGTAAGGTGATGTTACGTACCAGATCGGTATCTAAATCGATTTGGACGTAAAAAATTATATAAATTTTTGTCATAGTAATCTCATGAGTTATAGATATAATAGTTTTAGTTTTACGTAAATCTAAAATCGAGGTGAAAAGATAAAAATAAAAATTGAAGAAAGGTTAAAATGAGGCAGGTTAATAAATATCCGATGTTGTGATAGTCGTCGAAGGGTAGTGACGGCTAAGGATGGTGGTGGATAGTCGTATAGTAGAATAGCTCGTGATTGAAGATGGTGGCTAAGGATTGGGTACTTTGAAAGGATCTAGGGCTATGATCTACTCTAAAAATAAAAATAATTTAAATGCTACCATAATAAAATAAAGACAATAATAATAAATTAGCTAAATTTAAGATCATTCCATGATAATAATCAACACATGATCGCTCCTAGTGGATCAAATCAAGATGTGAATTATCTATTTTATTTAAAATTCAAAATAATAAACAAATCTAACTAATTAACTTGACTTGACTTGACTTGGCTTGACTAACTCGATTGACTTAACCCACATGGTCAGTTTGTAACAATCTATCATGCTTTCAACACCTTGTCCTCAAGGTGACTAGTCCCTCACATCCTTTTACTCGTACAACTTATTATGCCAATCAGATGACTCAGGTTCATCCTCTTCAAGACAACCTAAGATTATGACATGGGCTAGTTGGCGCTTGCATTTATGATCGAGGGTAAAATGGTCATTATACTAAACACATAAGCCTTACTTTTTACGCTCCTCCAAGTCATTGGGTGTAAAGTGGCACGAGATCTGTTGGCGGTTACGCTAAGCCGTCCGCACGGATTGGGTCAAGGTAGGTACAATCTCTAGTGGGTCATGGGCTTAGGCTCTTTCTTCGCTTCTCCTTGCTAATCTGATTTAGTAAATCCAACTTGGACTCCATCAGAACCACCAATAAAAATGCATCATTAGAATTAAGTAGTGGTCCTTAGGGTCTTGACCTTAGCTTGAATATTAGGCCTAGCCCACTGATGAAGTTATTTTTTAGGACTGAGTTTGACTAGTGGTTGTCTTGGTTGCAGATTCGTTTGAACTCCTCCCAATAAGGTTGATCTGTTGTTGACTGAGTCAGCTTAAGTCAACATGACTTGAAAATTCTCACTAAGTTAGACAAAATCGAACACAAATTACATTAGCGAAATCGTGCCAAAACTCAAGTGGTCGAGTCCGCTCTATCGACTGATACCTTTGTGCCTAGGCTGCAAGTATGTTTGTCTCAGTCCAATGGCACGGGCCCACCGGATTGTTCCACCAGACATCCTTAAGCTCATACTCGAGCTTGGAGTCATGCACATATGTTCCAAATTGGTTCGCATGAGGTGGTTGAACCGGTTTGCAAAATTTTCGCCTGCCTTAGAGTTTGCGCACTTTATCTCCTCCATACGCTTGCCTTAAACTTAACCCTAGAGCTAAGATAGGATTTCGACCTAGGGGTGTTGCCACAAGTACCTGTAGCCTTGATGGCTGCTGGGCAGGGTAGGTGGCTAGCGATAGTCACCATCTAAGGAGTCATCGCGACGGCAAGCGGTGGTGGAAGGCCAAAATCAAGCTCAAGTTTGATTTGATGCAGCGGTAGCCACAGTGCATCATCGGCTTCCACCGGCCCTGACAGTTGCGAATGGGGCCCATGGCACCATTGTGTGGGAGCAACGACGGCAGGAAGCCTCAGTGAAGCCATCCCAACATATGGGTAGCTTCCTATGGCAGTGGCTATCGGGTTCAATGACCCAATGCTCGTTGGTGGCTGCAGTGGCACCATTAGCTAGTAGTCAGCCTGAGAAAGCCAATCGTGGCAGTTGATGGTCGGGGAAGCACCAGCCCTGCAGCCACCTGCCGCTGGTTTACTACAACTATAATCGCCTTTGTCGATGGTCTTCCGGCTAGTGCCGGCATGAACGATGACCTTGTCTCATGTGCGACTGGTCTGAGGAAGTGAGTAGACATGACGGTTTGGGTCAAGATCACCTTGATCGTCACCGGTGGAAAGTTGGAGTTTTCGACCCTAGCTTCCACCGCATGTGGGGAAGATGACCCTGAAGCCACTATTGCAAGTGGCCCTGGCATGGCTATGGTGGCTAGGAGGGTCTGTAGGGTTAGAGGGGTCTCCACTACAGTAGAAGGAGGGGTTATAGTGGTGGTTTGGACTAGCTCATTCTTAAATATCGCCTTCGCCCACGTCGATGGCTCATCGTCGACGATGGGCTGGTGGTGGTGCTGAGAATGCCCCATAAGAACATAGATGAGCTCTTGATCCTCCATGGTTGCTTCTTCCTCGATTTCATGTTAACCATCATCTAAGGAATGTCAGCTTTGATACCAATGTTACGTATCAGATCTTGATTGATCTAGACATAAAAAAATTATGAAAATTTTGCTGGTAGCCTCACGAGTTACAGATCTAGTAATTTTAGTTAAACGTAAATTCGAGGGCGAGGTGAAAAATTAAAAATAAAAGTGTGAAGGAAAGTCAGAATGGGGTAAATCGATTAATATCCAATATTATGGCAATTGTCGAAGGGTGACGGATAACTAAGGGTGGTGGTGGAGAGCTGTATAGTATAGTGGCTCACGGTTGAAAATGGTGACTAGAGTTTGGGTGCTTTGAAGAGATCCAAGGCTATAATCTACTCCTATGAAAATAAAGACGATCTATAGCTATGGTAAAAAATAAAGACAATAATAATAAATTGGCTAAACTTAAGATTCATTCTATGATAATAATCAACACATGACTAAATAGGAGTAAAGTTCTAATGGCCATATACAGATTACTCACTTTATTTACAATTTAAATCAATAAATAAATCTAACTAACTAAATAACTTGACACGACTTGACTTGGCTCGACTTTAACTAATGCGGTTTGATCGTAACAATTGGCTTAGCTAACCTCATGAGTAAATGATGGTCTTGCACCTAATTCCTATAAGGCTTGCTCTTGACTAGGTGTGTCTAAGATCTTCTCTAACATAATAAGGATTTGCAACTAGAGTTATTTCTTGGTTGGAATTAAGACATAAGGATCTTTTTTACACTTCAAGAAGGTTCGATTTTTCTAATGAGAATGTTATCAAAATTTTGCAATTTGATGTTAGGGTTATACATTTTCTTATAAATAGTTTTTATGCAATATTTAGAGAGTTTGTTGTAGTGATCTACTTTATCGTAATTTCTTTGATAGTGATCTTTTCATGCTCGGTGGTTTCACCCTTCGAGAAGGCTTTTAATATAAATTTAATATTCTAGCTCTATTTAATGTTTGGTGTGCCTTAGTGAAAATATCTAAGATCTCATCATTAGTGTTTCAAAATTCCCACTTTATTTCTAGTTATGGTACCAGCCGTCAAAATTGTATTAAGAAAATAAATGAGACCGAACAATCCCTTTGGCCGCTGGCTTACACGACTATCTATAGACCAACAGAAGAATCAAAACTCTAATATGATAAAAGGATAAAATTTTCATTTTTAGAAAGTTTTGACCTAGACTCATAAAATTCTAATTTAAGTTAAATTTAGCACGTTTAAACAAGCAGAATCTAATTCTGAGTTATACACTGAAAGAGATAAGCAAAACAAAACCTTTGTACAATAGAAAAGACACTAATTTCAAGGACTAAACGGAGAAATTTGGTCAGAATCCACTTTATGTATGGCTTTGTATGAGTTCCAGCTTGCTTTACTATTCTAAGTAAAACCTCTTTCATTTTTGAATTCAAATATCTTCAGAATATTTGATTTCTAATCAATATCTCTTGAATAATTCAGTAGATTATATTTTAATTCTGAATCATTTGAATTTACCAAAACTATCTTTTTTTCCATCCTCTATCAGGTTACTAGTTAGAGAGCCTATAAATGAAAATATTTTTGTAACCGTAAATCACGCCAAATCATTAAAAGCAAAGTTTTCTTAAACGCATCTCTTATGTCTCTTGTCCATTCGCGTCTCTTCTTTCTACTGATTCACCAAAACTCCACAAGTTTTCCAATCCAAATATCAACATTACTATGACGGTACATTACTGTAGGTCCATCGTATTTATATTCAATAATATCCTTTTGGCACATAATTTTATACATGGAGAAGTTCTTACCAAAATATATTTTGAGAAAATTTGCATGCAACATGCTATCTTTTAATCTATTTGTAGTTTACACTCGTTATTTTCTAATATTTATAAATTATGTCCTATGTTTTATCAAATATGTGCAAAAAATATCTTAGATTAAATTAACACTAATACCATTTAGGTAGATATTATATCTCGGGTTGAATCTAAGTCCTAATTAGCCCGAGCCCACAAGTTGGTCAAGTCAATTGCTTATTATATTAGTTATTTGCATATTACATTTCATTTGGATCTATGTATGGTTCAGATTGAACCAAGTTAGCTATTGAGTTCTTAGGTCTTTGGCTGATTTAGCTAATGCTGGTCTAGGCAATCGACCTCCTTTATAAAATGTGAAGCGCAACCTAATTGGAGCATATGTTGATAAAATTGATTCTACTCTCATTCTCTCTATTTCTCTCCTCTCCTCTCCCTTCCACCTCAACCAACCTATGTCCACCCCGTCTCCTCTTAAGGCTGTAAAATCACTTTATCATATATACTTATTTTTATATCATTTAATCCCCTACACTAAAATTACTAAAATACCTGTATTACTTTTGTTAACGAATAATTTGTTCGAGGAGAAGGGTTTTTGTTTAAACAACAACTCCCGTCCCTCCTTTTATGCTTGATTAGAGGTGAATTTTAATTTATTTATTAGTTTATATGTGATTGTACTTAGGTATTTTAGTCTAGAAAAGTTAAGAAAGTGTGGGAGATCTAAATGTTGTTAATATTATTATATTAGTTCTTATATCTTCACTATTGAATCATGTCTTCTTTCAAGCTTGATTAAATTCTAAGTCAAGCTCGATTCAATTAACGCGAACTAGGTCAGATCAGATTGCATCGTGAGAACATTGGGCTCGATGGATCGACTCTATTTATCTTTTAATTGATTCATACTTATGTAAGCCTTTAAAACAAGTCTAGTTAAGTCATGTAAGCCACTAAGACAAGTTCAATTAAGTCATGTAAGCCTTTAAGATAAGTATTAGTTCGAGTCGTATAAACATTTAGGGCTAAGTACGAGTAAAATTTATTGTACTCGACCTCTATTTATAGAGGGGCTAAGCTTTTAGTTTAATCATCCATGCATTGAGAATTAATTGAGTTTAATTTTTTTTTATTATTGTATTTACCATTTTTATCCATTAGATCATTTTTACTTTCATAGGAGTAGATCGTAACCTTAGAACCCTTTCAAGCACTCAAACCCTGGCCACCACTTTCCTCTAGTAGCCACCCTACTATAAGACCGTCCACTACCTTCAGATGATCACTGCAATATTGGATATTTACCGTTATGCTCTGTTCTAATCTTGCTCCATTGTTTTAATTATATCTTTTCATCCAGACATCCGATTGACGTGAAACTAGAGCCATTAGAACCCTACCTCGTGAGGCTACAACCGAAATTTTCATAATTTTATTACATTCGGATCATTCCAAATCTAGTTCTTAATATTTATATCAGAGCTGACGTTTCTCAAATGATGGTTAACAAGCGATCCAAGATAAACAATGAGGGATCGACCATGGAGGATTAAGAACTCATCTCCATTCCTATAAGAGTTTCTACAGCGCCCCCACCATTACTACCAACAATCGACAACGAGCCGCCTACGTAGGCTAAGGAAATTTTTAAAGATTTTTCTAACAAGGTCACTAGATCTATTGCAAAAAGCGCCAAGAGGATGGAAAAGACTATTCATGACTTGGCGGCAGCCCTTCTAACTCAACATGGGCACCTTGCGCCACCAGCACCGCTGATCATGGAGAAAACCGATCAACCACATCCATCCACTCCAAGTCGGGAGGGAGGGGCAAGCTGGCCCAAACCACGACCTCGACTCCTCTTCAAGCCACGGTGGAGGCCCCTCCATTAGGCAAACACACACTGCCGCCAGTGCAAGGGTCGAGGTCATCTTCCTTGCACGTAGTGGAAACTAGGGTCAAAAACCCTAGCTTCCCACTAGCGGCCATTTAGCCCCACTAGCAAAACCACCATGTTATAGGACCCCCGCACTCGAGCCAGGCCGGCAGCAATCTCAGGATATGGTCGGCAGACTGCCCACAGTGATTCTCTCCACTACATCGAAACTTAGCCACGCGACCTCGGGGTCGCCACTCTTGCGACCACCAGCGGCCATAATCGGCTTGCACGAGCTGATTATAAGCCCGTAGTGGACTCTGCATCCCCTAGTGAGCATCGGATAGCTGAGCACGATGCCATTCTATGCTGCAGCCTTCCCCAAGCCCCATCTTGCTGGCAACTCCACTATAGTGGGGCCAGTGGTACCAGCCGCAACCACAAGACCGATAGGGACCGTTGGAGAAGCGTCGTGGTGGCCCGTGCAGCCAGCCGAAGCCATGGAGAATAATATCCTTCTACCGTTGCGAGGACCAGCCAGGGACCGACTACTGGAGACCCACGACCAAACCCAGCCACCGCCGCCCCCCATGCAACCTATAGCGGCGCCCCTAGGCCGAATTCAAAATTCAGCCCTAGGGTTAGAGCATCTCCAACCCTGGCTCCATATTTGGAGCCTTTGGGCTCCAAATATGGAGCCAAAAATGGAGTAAGAGCCCGGTGCACTCCAACGCATCGGGTTCCATATATATTAAAATAATAATATAATATATATTATTATATTAGCTATTTTAAATTACTTAATAGGTCATCTTAGCGTTATTATTTTTTAATAAAAAATATGTGGTTAGAAAACTTTCATCGAGATCTTTAAAATAAGACTAATATTCAATAATTTTAGAAGTAATTTTAAATTACTAATTTTTTAATTAAACGCATCGAAATTACTAAACACGAAATAAACATCGAAATAAGCATTACATGTCATTAACTAAAAATATCAAAATTACATTACATAAAATAAGCAGAAATTAACCAAACATAATAAAAGCAATAGATGTTTAATATTCTGGTAAGTCATCTCCGTAGGCACTAGTTCCGATTCCATAGTCATATCTAATATATTTTAATTTTTAATATTTACATTGGAAATAATTTTGAGTAATTATATTTTAGGACACATAATTTATTATTCTCATTTTTATAAATAATAAAAAATTTAAATTTAAATTAACTCAAAAATAATTTAATATTAGAGTCATTTTTATAAATAATAAAAAATTTAAAATTTAAATTAACTTAAAAATAATTTAATATTAGACTCATTTTAAAGGTCTCGATGAGACCTTTCTAATGGTATTATTTTTGTTAAAAACCGATTAGTAAAACTAATTATATACTCAATTTAACTAACTAAATTATTTAATAAAGATACAAATAGAATTAAAATTATTGAATATAATAATTATTAGGTAATTTTGGTATTTTTAAAAAGTTGAAATGACAAATAGAGCCAGACTCCATTTTTATGGTAAAGCTCCAAATTTGGAGCCCCACTATTCCTAGCTCCAAATTTGGAGCTAGTTTAAAAGCCCCATTGGAGCTCAACCGAGCTCCAAATTCAAATTTTGGAGCCCGGTTGGAGTTACTTTTTGGGTTAGGTTATTTGCGTGAAGCTGATGGCATGCACAATTTTCGAGGTAGGCTAGATTTTTGCAAACCAATTTGACCACCTTATGCAAACCAACTTGGACCTATGAACATGATCCCAAGCACGAGTATAAGCCCGAGAATGAATGGTGAAATGACTTAAGCTTTGATACCAATTTGATAAGGTCTGATACCACATTGATAAGCTCTGATACCAGATTGATGGACTCTGATACCACTTTGATAAGTTCTTGAATCAAAGATAGGCTACGCAACAATTCCTTCAAGATCTGGATGTATTACAGGAATCAGTCCGCGCAACTGTAGGAAACTATTCATAAAATATTCTTTGGTAGTCAAAAAATTACAAAAATAAATGGATTAGATTCGAAACTTCCTGATCTACAACTTTCATTTTTATACTCTTTGCAGATTCAAACTGAAACTAGGATGAAAATACGGAATAACGTGGGTGATGGTGGTGGTGACGGGTGGAGTGGATGTTAGGGTTATGGATGG
Organism: Typha latifolia; assembly: GCF_019914945.1. Classification (NCBI taxonomy): domain Eukaryota; kingdom Viridiplantae; phylum Streptophyta; class Magnoliopsida; order Poales; family Typhaceae; genus Typha; species Typha latifolia. The sequence continues at coordinate 2,067,750 of NC_133097.1, forward strand.
GTATGGATATGGAGGTGGATAGTGGATGTTATTAAGGGATATAGAAGAAGAGAACGAAGTGGTCGAGATCCCAAAAAAGAGGGGTGACTCGACAATCGAGGGAGATTAGAAATTAGGAGAAACCTTGCCAACCGTAGAGGTGGAAGGATGGTGAAGAGGGAGGAGGGAATTTAGGGTAGATAGATGATAGAGAGGTAAGAAATCAATATTCCAATAGCATAATAAATTTGGATGCCATCCACATATATATAGAGGCTCGCTAACAAGTCCTAAAATAATAAGTAACCCTAATTCTAGAGGATTCCCGCCGATCGCGTTCGAACGCGCCCGATCACGTTAAAATGCACAAAAGACGTTCTCTATATGTGCGAATGCGATGCAAGGTTTCGAGCGCGGGCGTTCGAACTCGCCCGACCCCGTTCGAACGCACAATATGTGTTCTCTATATTTTCGAACTGATGCAAGCATTCACAAGGGCGTTCGAACGCGACCCCTCCTGTGTTCAAACACGACCTATAGGAAATTTATTTTAATAAAAATAAACAACTAATGCAATAAGAAAAGATCCTAACTAAGTGTATCATGACCCGATAGGCCCACGATATCAGATTGAGTCAAATCCGCATGCAACCCGGGTACGAGATGTGCCAGACCCGTGGGCCTATGACCACAAGGTCACTGGTCACTTGGCCTACGATGACAGGCCACATTTTGGGATCGAAGCTCGGACCGTCAAGATTGATTTCCCAAATTCTCTAAAGGAGATCCGTTGGACTAGACCTATTTGGCGAAGCAGTTTTTCATGTACCATGGCACGCCAGACCACTAGAAGGTCCAGCTAGCATCATTCCACTTTGAGGAGTGATGATTAGGTGGTACCAGTCGATTGAGCGAACTCGACCATTCGAGTCTTGCCAGGACTTTACGGATGCGATTTGTGCTCAGTTCGGTATGACCTAATGACTTTTAGGCCATGTTGAGTAAGCTAACTTAGTCAACAACAGTTTGAGGATATCGGAAGGAGTTCGAGCGAATCTTCAACTAAGTCACTAACTGATATGACTAAATAGTACTTTCATTAGTGGGCTTAGGCCTGACATTCAGGCTGAGGTCAAGACTTTGAGGCCCACTACTTCTGATGAGGCTTTCTCCTAAGTTGTCCTGATAGAGTCCAACTTGGATCAATTGAACTAGATATGCAAGGAGGAGTAAAGAAAGACTCTGTCCAAGCTCACGGCCCACTAGAGACTACATCTACCTATTGTGGTTCTTGACTTAGGTGCATAGTGGACATGATTAAACTGCTTCAAATTGTATTAATTATGTTTATATTTTAGGAAAATAAGATAGTTTTTGGCAGGTGTGTTTGAATGCAAATGGATGTCATTCGAATGCTTGATTTTGCATTTACAAATATAGAGAACAGGTTTTTCCATTTGAACACGATCAAGGTGCATTCAAACACGCAACGAATAAGTTGAGCCGTAATAGAATTTGTTTAGGGTTTTTTAGATGATTAGCTAGCCTCCATATATGTGGAAAAATAGCCTCTTTGGATTATTATTGAACATTGGAATTAGTTTTCATCTAGGCTTGAGCCATCTTCTCCCTTCTCCTTCCTCCCCCTCGGAATCCAGCCCAAGTTCTCGTCTATGGCCAAGGTTAATCCTCCATCGCTTCTCCCTCCATCCTCTAGCAACCAGCCATACCTGAAAGCTCTCTTCTAACCTTTCATCTCATTCAAAGCACTAAACTATCCACCATACCATAATCATCTCCCATAACCCTAACCACATATTCCATGTCTATCCCGCTACCTCCCAACCTTCGGTCATTGCTTCCTACATAACTTTCAATCTACTCATCTGATCAATGAGATCCCAATTATGTTTGATTCCTAACTTACAGAGGAACAACATAACAAAATCTCAAATTGATCCAGCATTTCGATCGATCCCAATTATGTTCTCAAGTTACATGCTAAATTCTATCCAAATTATCAAATTAGATAGAAAATCATCGTTACCAAAGACGACCGTAACAAGTTGGTATCAAAGCCAGCCTTCCTTAGCACACATTCGCAATGATGTCAACCACTAGATCCATGGCGGCTCGAAGAAGAGAAGAAGAAAAGGAGACATCCATTCATGTAGAAGAGAGGAACCCTACACCTCCACGCACGGGCACCCAAAGGCAAAAAGACCAAGCACACACAATGCTGCCTCCTCCATCCTTCTTCATAGATTCAAACATAAAGATGCTATCAAGGTCTATTGAAGCTTTGGGACAGATCTTCTCAAATTGATCCAAACGAGATCCCAATTATGTTTGGTTCCTAACTTGCAGAGGAACAATATAACTAAATCTCAAATTGATGCAACATTTCGATCGATCCCAATTACGTTCTCAAGTTACATGCTAAATTATATCCAGATTATCAAATTAGATAGAAAATCATCATTAGCAAAGACGATCATATCAAGTTGGTATTAGAGCCATCCTTCCTTAGCACGCATCCGCAATGATGTCAACCACTAGATCCATGGCGGCTCGAAGAAGAGAAGAAAAGGAGACATCCATGTATGTAGAAGAGAGGAACTCTACACCTCCACGCACGGGCACCCAAAGGCAAAAAGACCAAGCACACACAATGCTGCCTCCTCCATCCTCCTTCACAGATTCAAACATAAAGATGCTATCAAGGTCTATTGAAGCTTTGGGACAAACCTTCTCCACTATCCTCGCCCAAACTATCGAAATCTTGAGTCAAACAATTACACAACAAAATGCCAGTTTATTGCCGGCGATTTGAGAAAGGTCGATCTGAGGACATGAAGCACCCAGATCATTCACACTAGAACCCCCCATGATGGTTCCACCGTTCGACCAAGGATCACGAAGGGAGACCACGCCCGAATCGAGGCAAGGTTGGCCTCGCCAATGAGCGCAATTTGTACACAAAGATGATGATGATCCCTGAATTGAGGAAGATTGAGAAGTTAATAGAAGACGTCGGAGGAATCATGTATGGCTAGAGGAGCACCCACCTTCGATTAGAGCTGGGGCAAGATTCGATCCCAACCGCGATGGCATCTGCAGGTGCACTGGTCAGTTGGAGTTTTCAATTTTTCAAGGTGGAGATCCAATAGATTGGCTCTACCATGCTAAACAATTCTTCATCTTCCAGGACACGGAGGAGGACCAAAAATTTCTCCTTACGTCTTTCCACCTTGAGGATGTAGTGCTATGGCCAATCGAAATGTGGGCAGAGTTTCCCCATTTGGTCTACAAACAATTTGGATCGTCGAGCTACAAAGACTTTCATGCTATTTTAACAAAGACAGCCCAAAAGATGATGGTGAGAGCCTACCAAGAGGAATTTAAATGAGTGTCTAGCCTATACACACCACCATGGTCGAATATTCAGCTCAAATCCACATTCATTGTCAGCTTACGAGAGGATATTCAAGCCGATTTGTGAGCGCTGCGACCTACAGATCTAGAGCAAGCCATAGAGAATGCTTTGCTCTTGGAGGACAAATATTGAGCATTTAGTGAACACTCGAGGCAACCCTAGACTAGCAAGCTACTACCAATGCCAATGCATATACTTGATGGCTCGGATTACCTGCATGTAGCTGGACAGCGACCACCTTTTCGCATTTCTAATTATGTGAGAACAGCCCCTAGGACCCCTATACGGAGTCTCACATCTGCCCAGGTGGAAGAGCGAAGGGCTAAGGGCTAAGGGGTTGTGCTTCAAGTGCAACGAGAAGTTTACCCGGGGACATTGCTACACATGACAATCCTATTCAGTGATGCTTATTTATTAAGAGACCAAGGAGGAGCCGAAGAGATTACCACTAGAGTGTGAAGAAGGAGGTTCTAATGGAGTGGCTTGGACAGATCATTGACGAGGGAACGTGGGAGATGAAAGATGACTTGATGGATCATTGTCGTCATTTTGCACCTTGAGGACAAAGTGAGGGAAACGTAGTGGATTATTGGACTCTTGACTTAGGTGCATAGTGGACATGATTAAACTGCTTCAAATTATATCAATTTTTGTTTATATATTAGAAAAATAAAATAGTTTCTAGTAGGTGTGTTTGAACGCTTGATTTTGCGTTCGCACATACATAGAACGGATTTTGGTTGTTCAACGTGATCAGGGTGCGTTCAAAGGTGCAACGGATATGTTGAGTCATGGTAGAATTTGTTTAGGGTTTTTTTAATGATTGGCTAGCCTTCATATATGTGAAAAAGCAACCTCTTTGGATTTTTATTGAACATTAAAATTAGTTTTCATCTAGGCTTGAGCCATTTTCTCCCTCCTCCTTCCTCCCCATTAGAATCCAACTCGAGTCCGAGGTTAATCCTCCATCGCTTCTCCCTTTTTCCTCTAGCGACCAGCCATACTTAGAAGCTCTCTTCTTCCCCTCATCTCGTTCGAAGCACTAAACCATTCACCATACCACAATCATCTCTCATAATACTAACCACATATTCCACATCCATCTCACTACTTCTTGACCTTCGGTCATTACTTTGTACATGACTTTCGATCTACTCATCTAATCGACAAGATTTTAGTTGTGTTGAATTCCTACCTCGTAGAGTAACGATAAATGAATCTCAGATCGCTCTAACAGTTGGATTAATCCCAATTACCTTCCCAAGTTCCATGCTGAATTCTGTCCAAATAATTAAATCGGATAGAAAATCATCATTACCAAAGGCGACCATAACACTACCTCAACTCAGTCGGCGTAGACAGCTCAACCCAACCGCTAAATGATCTCGCGTCTCTTGGTACCCAATGACTTGGAGGAACGCAAAAGGAAAGGCTTGTATTTTTATTATGATGACCAATTTACCCCTGGTCATAAATGTAAGCACCAGCTAGCCCACGTTATATTCCTAGGCGGACTCGAAAAGGATGAACCTGAGTCCACTGATTGACACTACAAGCTATATGAGTACAAGGACATCAAGGATTAGTTCTCTTGAGGACAAGGTGCCGGAAGTGTGGTGAATTGATGCAAACCAGGTCAAATCGGATCATATCATAAAAATATTAGGCTCGATGGATCGAGCCTATTTATCTTTTAATTAGTTCATGCTTATGTAAGCCCTTAAAGCAAGTCTAGTTAAGTTATATAAGCCATTAAGACAAGTTTAATTTAAGTCATGTAAGTCTCTAATGCAAGTTCTTGTTCGAGTCATATAAACATTTAGGGCTAAGTCCGAATATGACTCATTGTACCCGACTTCTATATATAAAAGGGTTGGGCTTCTTAGTTTAATCATCCAAGTATTGACAATTAATTGAGTTTGGTTATTTTCTTATTATCGCATTTATCATTTTTATCGTAGCCTTTAGATCGTCTTTACCTTCATAGAAATATATCATAACCGTAGACCTTCCAAGCACTCAAACCTTAGCCACCACCTTCCTCCAGCAGCCACCCTACTATACGGCCCTTCACTACCACCATTGGCCATCCGCCACCTTCCGACGACTGTCGCAATGTCAGATATTTACCGTTCTGCCCCGTTCTGATATTTCTCTATTATTTTAATTTTATGTTTTCATCTAAACATCCGATTGATATGAAACTAGAGCCATTAGAACTATATATCGTGAATTGTTATCACGACCTAAATTTTCATGATTTTCTTACATTTGAATTATTTTAGATCTTGCTCGTAACATCAATTCAAGTTTGACCAAGCTTGATTTAAGTTTAAAATTACTTATTTATCGACTTGTGATCGGCTTAAGCTAAAAATTAACTCAAATTAAAATTATTTCAATCCAAGTTGATCAACCCCTATAAAGCCACATGGGTGTAAATGTTTTGCAATTAATACGCAAACCACTGCGTTCAGACAACCATTGATGAATCGTACAGAAAACTGTCCCTAACTTGGAGTGGAGTGGTATTAAAATCCCCTCCATGGCCCATACCTTGTCACATCCAAGCATCTACTTTCCCTTCCATGCCTAACTCTCTCCATTACTCCCTCCAAGGAGACACCTTTCCTACGAGCCAAACAAGTCCAATGGGCACAAATCTTCCAACAATGTGAGCCTTGTTTCTTCCTTTCTGATGGCATAACCTTATTCAAATCCATGAGCCCATATTTTGTTCATATGAGACTCATTTGCAAGAGTATCCATTCACGTGAAATCCAGAGAGGGTGTTTGGTTGCCATGAGATCCTTGGCCATAGAAAGAAACAAGGGAGAAAAATATAATAATAATAAAGCAAGTTATGCCCAAAATATTCCAATACAAGGGGCCCTAACGGCAGCCTTGTCGGTTATATATATTATGCATATTATTAGGGAAGATTAGATCGTATAAGCCGCCATCTCTGAAGGGAGTAAAACTACCTAGCATTTTATTTTATATTAGTACTAAATTTTGGACGGCTATGGTCTTCCAATGTGACACTCACATGATTGTATTTAGTTTTAGATATAAGAGATTTTTAATGGGAATAGGAGACCAAGATTGAGAATTAAAGATGTGAATGGCAGGTGCGATTTAGTTTCTGATCAAGAGGAGACTCATTTTAAGAGTATAAAAGAATAAAAAATTATCATTCTCTAGTAAATGGTGAATTAATTGTCTTGAGTTTATAATTAGCTAGATTTATAGTCGTTTAAGATATAAAACCCACACCTATTTAATTAGTTCAAATCTACATATCAAGCCTCTTTAAAATTTTCCAACCTTAATAATATAAAAAGTATAAAATTGCGGTTCTCTAATAGCTTCTTCGTACATTGAAATCCAATTAAATGCAAAAGCTTAAAGCTCTTGATAGTAATCATGATTAAGCTTGCTCATTTATTAATAAACAATCTTCACATGATGATGCACTACCTCGGTATCAGCGTTGCATAATACTCTTCTCAATAAGTTGCTCTAGTTTAGTAAGATTACAGCATTCATACTGCATTAATGCCTTCACGTGCACACCAGTTCATCCATAGGAGCAAATCTTTATTTAACTTCTGTCACTCAAGCTCTCTCATCAAATATATGACAAGCTGTATGCTATGTGCAAGTCTTTATTTAACTACTGACACTCAGAGCTCTCATCAAATATATGACAACCTGTATGCTGAGTTATCTTTCAGTGACTGCATGCAGTAGAGCAATATCTTATTAGAATTTCACCCTTTCTTCTTTAATTTTGAGATGGTTTAGACTACCTCTAGCTATTTGAATTTGATAGTGAAAAAGATAGTCCAAGTGTTATACCATAAAAACCATTGGGTTTTTGCTGTCACTCATAGTTAAAAGAAGAGATGAGATCTAAAATCTATTTTATAGATCAGGGAGAGACTAAGATCCATTATATGCAGCTTGGTTTGCTTTTACAGCATTGGGATTGGCTGTATTCTCGCTCAGATATCACATATTGTGCACAGCCTAACATCAATCATCGTAAGCATTCCCTAATTCTGCATATGATATGACTTCACAAAACTCCAAAAGACAACAAATTTATCAAAGTAAATTTAGACACAAAGATATATGTAGAAAACCCTCTCAATTGAGAAAAATCATGGGGCAATGATAAACCCATTGCGCAAGATACACAATATATGGACACTAACATATCATCTTTAAGAAAACCAACCTGAGAAAACACTTCCACTTATACATAACTGACTAGTATAAAAAATTTATAAACAACAAACCAAGGGAGGCTCTCTCACTGTATTTTCCTATGATCAATTTTACTAGTTCTTAGGGGCATTTTATATGGTAGCCTGTCAGCTTGTCGTTATAATTAAATTGGGGTATACTTATAATATTATTAGGAGAACTTTCATAATCTCTTAATTTAACTAAAAGAACTCTTATCCTCTCTTGCTACGTCTCGACAATAGACATAATTGAACAGTTTTATCAATTATACTAGGATTTCTCATAGGAAAAGCCTAATCCATAAAGTAAAATATCTTGTATTGGTGGAACTCGACCTCAGGATCTTTTGGACTAGTATTACCATTTAGACTAAGACTTCTCACGAGGATGCCTAATCCAATAACTAGATTAATTGTCCGATATTAGTGGAATTCTACCTGGGGATATTTTAGCTATTTTTGAAGGAGCTATTGTCTATTATTGGCTTCTATAATAAAATTGATCAAGGAGGCCTACGACAGATGTCAACAGTTTAAATTTGATTTTTAATATAACAATATATATTAACTCATCAACTACTATACTATAGAAGCTTAAGTTATTAAAATGATGATTTTATATTTTATAGTGAACATTTCACTTTACATCAAGGCTAAGATATCTTGATAGGCCTAAGAAGTGGACTTGATTCAAATATGTTGATATCTTATATTTATAATGAAAGATGGGTCTGACAAGATTTGAAGTTAGAACCTCTGTTCTAATGGTGTGTTAGATAATCAATTGATCAAAAAATGTAAAATGGTAGAAAACTATAATTTTTGTACTTTATATTTAATATCAATTACTCTAAAACTTAACCGACATTTTAATCCTTTTATATTCCAACAGTATATTGGAACTTATTCATCTTAATTCATTTGCATAAATTATTTCTGATGGTAAACTTACTAGACCGATAGTTGAAACCCTAGATCTGATAGATCTCTAAGTTTAGGGTTTGTTCTGCTGGTTTTGTCAACATGTTCAGAACTTGCCTGCATTTTGAATTGCCGACCATTGTTGGGGAACATGGGAGTCTGCAGATTGTCTCAAGATGGTGCTACATAACCTTGGAGATTTCCACAATTTAGCTTTTGTTCCCCCATGGTCGGTTTGGGCCTGATGAAGAGAGAATTTAATTGACGACTAATTAATATGAATATTTGTGGAGATGGAGCCAAGCTGCATGTGTATGTATCAAGATAAATTAGATTTCAAGACATTGCTTGGTAGCATCAAGGAAGGTCACTTAATGCTAAATTATGCACCTCAAAATCTTCTATAAATTAAATGGAACCATATATTTCATGGACGTACAACAAGGTTACACTTCAAAATATTCTATAATTGCAACCGTGCAGTAATTCTTGCTTGTACAATTGATATATGTATGATAAAATACCAGATATTAAAACCCAAGTGCTGAAGCACTTGGTTGCTGGAGCTTTCGTTGTCACTGACACAGAAGCATATTACCTTTGTCACATTCAACCACTTGAAACTTTATTAGTTATATGGAAAAATCAAATTGACAAGTTGAGAGACAATTAATGTCGTTAAAACTTCCCAACCATATAGGAAACTACAATATATACATCAATGCTCTCAAGTTTCTCTATATATACACCAAACTGATGATGGAAGTCTAATAAGCTACGTAGCAAACTCGAGAAATAATTAAACATGACCTGGTCCGCCGAGAACGCCACCAAAGCCTACCTTCGAACACTAAAACTCGTAAGCTTATCAACCTCTCTCTCTCTCTCTCTCTCTTTCATCCAAAATATTATGCTATCTCCTCTCCAAATTTATAATTAATCTATATATCTTTGCCTCTTTGCAGGGAAATAAGCCCATGGAGCCCGATGTCGCCGAGTTTATCTCGGCGCTGGCGGCCGGGAGCGGCGCGCGGCTCATGGTGGAAGCATGCAGCGACAGCGCCGGCCCGACCACATTGGCTCTGATCGCGGCGGCGAACCAAACCGGCGGCCGTGCAGTCTGCATAGTTCACGGCCCCGACGAGCTGCGATCCTCGGTCGAATTCCTTGGCGCGGAGGCCGACAACGTAGAGCTCGTCGTCGGGGACGCGAGGAAGCTACTGATGGGCGAGTATCTGGGTGCCGACTTCGTGCTCGTCGACTGCGAGATGCGCGAGCACGAACACGTGTTCAGGGCGGCGCAGGCCGGCGCGGTCGAGGGTTGCGGCGGTGTGGTGGTCGGGTATAACGCGTTCTGCGGGCGGCCGTGCCGAAGTGGAAGGACCAAGGTGGAGCATCTGCCGATAGGCGGCGGGATGACGGTGTGCCGGGTGCCGCCGCAGGCGAAGAAAAGCCAATGGGTGGTTCGAGTCGACGAAGACACCGGCGAGGAGCATGTGTTTAGGATCACCTCTCCCCGGAGGAAATGGATTGAAGCTTAGTGAAAAAGAAATAAAAAGAAAAAATTATAAAAAATGTGTACATGTCTACTAAATAAAATCTTATAGTAGTGCATGATAGTATTAATATCACTATTAATGTCAAGGCTTGAGATCTAGTAATGAATTATTATCAATTAACCGCTTCACTTCTTTCTCTTATTCTTGAGTGAAAGGGTACTGCATGTGGTTTAATAAAATATAGTGAAAAGTAGACAGAATAATGCAGAGAGGTCAGTAATGCCAGATGGCCGGCCTGGTTCCAGGTTGTGTTGTGGTGTGCGCATACTTCTGTTTCTGGGACTCATTTAATTAAGATTTTGGATGTGATGCTAGCGTTAGAGTATAAAATTTAAAAATTAATTATCGTTTCTCTAATTGTAGGTAAATTAATATGATATCAAATTAAGCAAAAGCCATCCTATCCGACACATTTGTCATTTATAATACATAATCTCTACTATTTTAAATTAAAATATCTCGGCTTAGAAATAAGAAGAAGTATTAAAATATAAATATAAAAATTATCGTTTTCTAATAAATTAAAATTTAAAAGTAATTAGTAAGTTAACCACTATTGTCTATTACCCTTCCATGGCTTCAACCAAATATAAAGAGTGTATTTGGTTAGTAGAATAGGAAAACAAAGATACAATATTTTAGAAGTCCATTGCATTATAATATTTAGACAAAGAGAAAAGGTGGGAATGAGTAGTGAGTTTATCACTTTCATAAAATTACATAATTTTTTAAATATTTATTCATTTTATTTCTATCCTAAAGAGAGAGAAACTTTATAACTTTTATATATTACATGGCATGCAACATTAATTGCTATAATAATTCAGTTTCATTAGATAGATCCAACTTTTACTGAAAACTAATAAATCATAAATACTAACTAGAAGGGACTTCATTGGAAACTTTCATTATATACTTCTTTATCAACCAAACATGTTGGAGTAACTTAATTGGCACTATTTTGTACTCAATGGATCCGTCGTAAATAAGCCCAAAAGATAATGTACGTAAGTAGGCATAATAATACATATATAAGCTGCAATGAAAAATCATGGTGTGTATACCAATAAGTAAGATCTGAAACAAACTGCGAAACTAAGTATTAGAGCATACCTTTCTGTGTTATACCCTGCTCTAATACCTATCTAAGTATTATGTTCAATTTTTTCACGCTCATAAAGAAAATGGACACATTACCCCGTGAATTATCTAATCATTTCAATAAGCCCCCTCTATAAAAATTATGTTAGAAAAGCATATTAAAATTTAACTAACAAAAATATGGATAAAAATACTCTTATTTAAAAAAAAAGAAAGAAGATCTGTTTAGTGTTGAATTTTAAAAAAAGTCTCTAAGTAATTTAAAAGAAAAAAAAGTTATCTTAGAGACCACTAGATTGAATGAATACGGAAGGAGGACGAAATTATTTTTGTCTAACTATATTAAGTTACTCAAAATTTTAAAATTACTTCTATAAGAATTTCTAAAGAAATATTGATGAAGGTGACTTACCGATACATTTAAATAGCTTACCGGGTGTATATATCCTCTCTCATTTTTTGTTACTGTGCCTTATAATTATTATCTTGTTACTGTGCCTTATAACAATGGCTTTGACATTTACGCAAGATGAAATTTATATAGTGTGTACCAAAGACTCAAAGCAAAAATATTTAACTTTCTCGTGAACCATGTGATATTCTATTAAACAAATTTAAGTCTTTTCCCTCCTCTAAGCACTCCATGCATGCGTTCATGCATGGCTAAGCGAAGACTATTTATTCTTCGTTGACTTACTTGCCATGAAAGAAAGCATGACAATTAATCGAACCCCGTCGTTCTTTTGACTTCCACCTCGAAGCCACGAGATATCGGTTTCTGACTCTTGGAGTCCTCTCCACTTTCCAGGCCACCTTCTTCCGAAGATAAGTACGGGCGTATGTACTTAGATGGTAGTACACCTTGGTTGCTGATTCGCTGCAGCTCTGTTTGTAAGAAATTATCGCAACCTGACTACACCTAGATTGCAATTATATAGTAATAATATTCTCCTACTATTATTATTACTATTATATAGTTTTTTCTTTTTCTCTATATCTTTCTGAAATCTGTTATATGTATGGACGCCCTAACTATAGTTAATAGTTTGCATAAATGCCACATACAATCATTGTTTTTCTGTATGGATATACTCCTTAAACATAACTAAGTGTTAAGATTTCATCGAATTAATTATAAAAAATTAAAATAATATTACACTTTTTTTGAATATATATTTTTGAAAAAATAAAAATAAGTATGATAGATATTTTGAAAAGATATTTATTTTTTAACATATGTTTGTCATCTAAAAATTCAATCGGTATTTTTTGAATGCATCGTAAAACTTATCAAATACTTCAAAATTTTGTCTCTAATAAGAGAATCTTTAAATTCAACTTTTGATTTAGTATAATAAAGATGATAATAATTTTCTTCTCTTACTTTTCTCTAAATAAGGTTAAAATAGTTCCTAGATGTTCTAAGTTAAATTAATCAGGTGATATTTTTAATAAAAAGAAAGCTAATAAATAAGACATTTGAGAGGTTTTTATAATAAAAATGGTAAAAATATAAAAAATAAATAAATGAGAAAGTCTACATAGAAACAACGTTGTGATTATCCATATAATGAAAAATACCCGTTGTGATCCAACTCACTACCACGTCAATTTTGTACGTCGTCGTGATTATAAACTGCTCATGTTTCAAACAAACTGTTTGAAAAATAAAATAACATACATATTTATTTCATGTGGTTCATATTAAAAAGGAGGCTTTTCCTGACTGGCCTACCAAGTGTTTGAAACAAGCTGAGCTCGTCTTCTTGTGCTTGTGCTGCTGATAATTAATGCATAGGATATCCGTCAGTCTTATCCGGCCTATTAACAAATGTCAACTCTCCTCCACAAGAGAGATGAAGTCTCTTAAGTGATAAGTGACCAGGTATGTCCTTTTAATTTAAACAAAAAAAAAAGTATATTTGCATATAACACCCTATATTTTTTTTAATAAAATTATAGTTTATGCCCTATATTTTTATTATTTATAAATCGAGCCCTATCATATAGCGAATATGCCTCAAAAAAAATACCCCCTGCCGTTAGATCAGTTAGTTAAACTTAACCAAATCTCTGATTTAAGTTAACTAAACTAAAAAAATTACGAAAATACCCTCAACCAAGTCATACTAAGGGCATTTTAGTTATTTTAAAAATAAAATATCTCTACTTAACGGAACATTCTAACTATATCATTTTCTGCACATATTCACTAAATCAAAAAGATCGATTTATAAATATTAAAAATGTAGGATGTAAAACAAAATTACGTTATAAGCAGAGTGTTATATACAAATTTTTCTTAAAAAATAGAGAAAATTACCCTATATTTTTACTATATTATATTATAAAATAGGGATAATTTTACTTGGACTTTCTAAACTATCACCATTTTTTACATGCACTCCCTAAATTTTTATTTGCCATATATATTCTTTAATCCAAAAGAAATTTTAGTTTAGAGATCCATATAATTACCTTTTTTTTTCTTAGTTCAAAAGGGTATATATGAATATATTTTTTGGGGTAGACATGATTAATAAAAAAGTTTGGAAAGTCTAATTGGAATTATCATTATAAATGACGACCTCTCTTTTTATTATTTACAAATAAAGCCCCTATCTACAAAAAATAAAAAAGCAAAAGCACATCTTAAGTTAAATTTAATTTAATAAGCACCTAATTGAATAGAATAAAAATAGAATATTCTGTCTGTTTCAAATGATATTTTTATAAATGTAAGTTAATCTTATCACACCTTTATAATATGATCTTTGAAATTAAAATAATAATATTTTTGGTTGGTGGATCTCGTAGGATCCAATATTTAGATGCAAATGTAGTATCTTGAATACTTAACTTGATTTAATTTTATTTAGAATTGATATTTTGATTTGTTTCCAAGTTTAAATATAGAAAAAAAATGATGCGATCTAGGTTCCATCGGGTCATCTTATAGGAAACATTGGGTTTGTTTGGTCGAGCATACTTATCTAGAATTAATTGTTTACTATGTTTGGAGAATTTTTGACTTATGGCTCGGGCGATCAAATACTCAGTTAATGGCGTTTGAATGGTCGAATATGAGAGCAGCTTTCATCGAAGCGTTTGAACGCCCTAGTCCAAGAGCAGCCTTAATTGAAGTGTTCAAACGTCTCAACCCAAAAATAACCTTCATTGAGACGTGTGAATGACAGGGTAATGAAGATCGAATGCCCCAATCTGAGGGCATTCAAATGCCTGTTTAATGGTATTTGAATGCTTGAACCTAAGAATGTATATTTAGAGTTTTGACGAAGCATTCAAATGCCCCACACGACGTTTGAATGCTTGGAGCCGATTTCAATCTGATTAGGTTATTTCAATAATTATTTTGACTTAGTGATTAATTATTTTCAGTTATTGTGGTTACCCTCTAAAATAAATATGTGGAGAGAAGCCATCTTTAGGGCATTGATTTATTGAAGAATATGGATCATTTTCTATCTTATTTTACTTCTTGTCTCCCTCTCTTCTCCCGTTCTCTTTCCCTCCATCTCTTTGATCCGAGGTCGTTGTTGCCAAGTCGACACTAAACCCTCCTCCTTGACTATCAATTTCTCTAGTCTAGCAGGATCGGCCATCTTCTCCCACTTCCCGTAAACCCTACCCACTGGCTAGCTTCTCCCTTCTTCTTTAGTGTTATCTTCTCTCCCTTCTTTCTTTCTAAGTCATAGATATACCCTACGATATCATTATCTCGATCATCCTTTCCATTTCATCACCTAAATCTCATCATCTCCATCGATTCCACTACCAAACTGCCCACCACCATCACCATAATTAAACCCACATTAGCTTGATCTACAGCATGGTATCAAAGCTCAAGTACCCTGATATTATCCTACCACATGGACTGAGTCAATCGAGTGAAGTTAAGTTGAGTTGAGTTGACTTAGTCTAATTTGTTTATTGCTTTTAATTTTGAATTAATAGGGATAATCTACATGTGGATTCGATCCATCAGAACTCTACTCTTATAAATAGGAGCGGCCATGGGTTAATTAGGATGTGTGGAATGATATTAAGTTTAGTTATTTTATTATCATGTATTACTATTTTATTGTAGCCGTTAGATCCTCCTTATTTTTATAGGAGTAGATTGTAACTATAGAACCATTTCAACCTTCCAAACCCTAGCCACCATCTTCCGTGATGAACCACCCTACTTTACGACCATCTATCACTAACCTTAGTTGTCCGCCACCCTTTGACGACCATCACAACGTCAGTTGATCCATTTCAGCCCCATCTTGACCTTTCCTTACTCTTTTGGACATAAATTTTTGTTCAAAACTCCAAATCCTCTCAAACTAGATCGAAAAAACCCTATCTCATGAGGCTATCTTCCACTAAAATCATTCCAAATCTGGTACGTATTTATGGTATTAAAGCCATCGTTCCTCAACAATAGTTAGCATGAGATCAAAGAAAATAAAAAATGAAGGAACATCAATGAGGACCAAGAACTTGTTTCCATCCTCGTGAGAGTTCTTCGGCACCACCACCACTAATAGCAATCGTCAACAATGAGCCATCAGCATGGCGAATGCATTATTCAAAGAACTTTTGATTGATTTCAAAATGAACTTGAAGGAGATGCAAACCCCCCACCCCCGCCTAGGCAGAGGCCCTACTAGCCACCCACCATTGCCCAATGTCACCAACACAGCTGAGTGTCACCAACACTGCCGGCCACAATAGAATAAGACTTCCTACAGCAAGAAAATCCAACCAGAAAGGGAGGGGAGGTTCTAGCCCAAACCGTGGCCTCAACGACTCCTATGGCTGTTGTGGAGGGCCTCCCACCATTGCTGACCCAAGCAGTCGTTGCAACAATGCCGGAGTAGTCGGTAGAGACGGTTTTCGAGTCGTCTTCCCCACTAATAGGGGAAGTTAGGTCCGAAAACATTAGCTTTTCATCGGCAATGATCTAGCCCCACTAGCCCCAATCATCATGTCTAGCCTCTTCTATGGAACCTTTGCACTCGAGCAAGGCCGACGGCAATCGTAGGAGACGATCGGCAAACGGCCCACGATAACTCTCTCCATTGTAGCAAACCTAAGCTTTGCGATCTCGAGGCCATCGGTCCTGCGACCACTAATAGCCACTATTAGCTTCCACTAGTTTACTGCAAGCCCATGGTGGAGTCCGCAACCGCCTGCGAGCGTTAGATGGTCAGGCTTGACACCCTTCGACACTATAACCTTCACTGAGCCTTAGCTCACTAGAGCACTGCCCATCGTTCATCCCACCATCGCAACTCCACTATAGTGGGGCCAAGGGTACCAGTTGCAACAACCAGGGCCCATGAGGACCATTGAAGGCGCATTGTGGTGGCCCATGCAGCCAACATAGCTCGTGGAGATTAATGTCCCTCCACTATTGCGAGGACTATAGCCAAAGGTTGATGGCTGACAACCCATGACTGAACCCAGTCGTCTCCATCGCCAATGCAACTTGTGGCGGCATCCCTAGGCTAAAATCCAATTTCAGCCCTAGGGTTATGGTTACGTCAATTGCATGGAGAAGATGAAGTGCGTGAATCTCAAAGCAAACCAAATCTTTGTGAACCAGTTTAGGGTCCATGAGCATGACCTCGAGCTCGAGTACAAGCCTGAGGATGATTGGTGGAATGACTTGGTAGGCCTGCGTGAGTTGACTGAGCTGAACCTACATGCAGCCCAAGCACGATATGAGCTGGACCTGTGCGTTTATGACCCATATGACTAGCATCCTCTACAAGATCCCCCATCTCGTAATGATGGACCACACTAGAAATTCAAGCTTGGACTATCAAGCTTATCAAGCTTGATTTCCCAAAATTATCTAAAAGAGATCCATTAGATTGGATACACCTAGTAGAGTAGTTTTCAGGTTTCATGGCATACTAGACCCCTAGAAGGTTCAGCTCGCATTATTTTATCTAGATTGATCAAGTGGTAGTAGTCAGTAGAGCGAACTCAGCCATTCTAGTCTTGGTAAGACTTTGTTGATGCGATATGCGCTCAGTTTTGTCCGACCTAATACGAGGATTTCTGGGCTATATTGATAAGCTAACTAAGACAACAACTATTTGAGCATATTGAGAGGAGTTCCAAATGGATCTACAACCGGGCCACTAACTAGTCAAGACTCTACCCTAAGGAGTACTTTCATTAGTGGCTCATGCTTGACTCTGACTAAGGACAAGGTGTTGGAAGCATGGTGGATTAATACAATCTGACCACGTGGGTTGAGTTAGTCGAGTCAAGACGAGTTGAGTTACTCTAATTTGTTTATTGTTTTTAATTTTGAATTGAATCGGATAATTCACACATGGATCCAATACGCTAGGACTCTACTCCTATAAATAGGAGTTGTCATAGGTTAATTAGTAAAAAAATTAAAATTTACGTGAATATTTAGATATACTATGATACCTATTAAAAAACATAAGAAACATCATAGGAGATGAGATGCTATCAATAATAATATGCAGAAAATAAAGCGTAAAAAAGACAATCACAAACACAAAAATTTACATGAAAAATTCAAAACTGGATAAAAAACCATAGATCCAAACTCGGATAAAAACCAATCACTAAACTTGTAACAGTTACAAGACTGACTTACAAAACAACCCGTTGATCCCCATGACTTTGATTCTCTTAGTCTTACTCACTAGAACCCACAATTCACCACTTTCCATGATAGGTTTCTAAACCTCAGCGACCCTCGAAGTTGATCCTTCCGTCTTAGTAACCCTCGAGACGTAATTCTTCTAGATCTGATGTAAATGCGTAAAGTTGAGAACGATTCGGCACCTCTATCTAAAGTTGAGAATTAATTTTCAATGGCCTCCAAAAGATGATCTTCAATTTAATACTTGACATTCCGCCTTTCTAGGTTTAGATTAAACCCTTTTATATTCTTAGAGATAAGATAGATATCTCTTAGAGATAAGATAAGTATCTCTTAGAGATAAAATAAATATCTCTTCAAATATTCTTCATAGATTCTCTTAGAGATACGATAAATAGAGATAGACCCAAATCTAAATCAAATCAGCCAAGGTCTTTCGAACGCCTGCAAGACCTGTTCGAACGGGCTCAAATGTCTATTATTTTCTTCTTTCTTGGGTATCTTTTTATACTACTTTGATCATCATGACACCCTTTGAGCACCGCAATGACGATTCCAAATCTGTTTCGAATACTTTGACTTTAAATTCAATCTTCCACTTCAAACATTTCATAACTTGTCATAACATGTGCATATGCTCATACATAAAATCTATACACATTACATAAATAAAAATTATATTTTGAAACACAATTTGTCAATTATATTAGTACAAATAAAACCTAACAATTATGATTTGTTGAATAATATTGAGTTTAGTTATTTTATTATCATGTATTTACTATTTTATCGAACCCATTAAATCATCTTTATTTTCGTAAGAATAGATCATAACTGTAGAACCCTTCTAAGCTTTTAAACTCTACCCACCATTTTTCTCCATGAGTCACCCTACTTTATGGCTATTCACCACTACCTTTGGTTGTTTGCCACCCTTCGACAAACTGCCACAATGTCGATAATCCATTTCACCCCCATCTTGACTTACCCTCACCCTCTTGGCCATAACTTTTTGCCCGGAACTCTAAATCCATCAAATTGAGCCAAAAGAACCTTAACTCACAAGACTATCTTCCAATAAAGTTTCATAATTTTTTTACAAACGGATCATTTCAGATCTAGTATGTATCATACCCCTAAGCCGGCATAACAAAAATAACAACTAACATCCTGTATTTGTCTATATCATAAATAAAAGCTTTTCTTTTTTCATTATTTACAAATAACCTCTTATTTGTTAAAAAAAATAATAAGTCCCACCCTATCATCTGATAGGTAGATATAACTTAATCGATCATTAGGTTTTATTAATTGTAAAACTAAATTAAGCCTCCAAAATAGCTTAGTGGCAACACAAACACTGATTTCCAACCAAATAGGATTAAATCAAAATCTCTAAAATACTAAAATTGCATCCAAACACTTAATCCCATAAAATAGATGGCTCTAATACTACTCTTGTTTAATCTCAAAAATTATATTAGGAGAATTAAATAGATATTTTAAAAAATATGTAAAAATATTACTTGAAATCTTGAAATAGATAAAATATTCTATTTTTTATTCCATTAGTTAGGTGGAGGTTAAATTATATTTAATTTATGGTGTTGCTAGTTTTTTCTTTTAACAAGTAGGAGGCTCTATTTGTAAATAATGAAAAGTGTTGTGATCACCCTTAAGATTGTTATGATTGTAGCAAGTTACAATCGGAACAGATGAAATTGGAACTTTTGAGATTGATGCCGACTGATCTAACTGTTCAAATGACCTAAACTTCCGATAGGTTATCCCTCTAAAAGTAAGAGATCCAACACTCATGTCGATTGGATGAATATATCAAAAGATATGATAGAAATATTAGGCAAAGGTCAGAAGGTGGCGGGATGGATGTGGATAATAGAGTTGGGATAAAGCATAAAGCTAGTCAAGTTGGGTGAGAGGGGGGAGAGGTAGACCGTACTATTAGGGACGAGAGGGGTCGATCAAACATAAGGGAAGGATGGCAGTGTTAATAACCACTGCCGAGGAAAAGGCTCGGCGATGAAGAACAAGATCGAAATGGAGGAGTTGAGGGAGAAGAGTCTTGAAGCAAAGCCAATTCATTCAATTCTATATTTCTATTCGATAATCATAATTAGGACATCACCACAGATTATATAGTGGAACCCTAATTGACTGAATCGACTAAGCTAGGCTAGCTTGAGTCAACCGATTTATAATCGAATCGTAACCAATTACCATTAGGTGCATACCACAAAATGTTTGGTGGCTACCTAACTTAACTTGACTTGGTCGACCTAGCCAACATCGGCATAAGCACAACTGACTCATACCCACCCTAGTGCATAAATCAAAATTAGGCTCTAGGTCTAACTAATTATAACTTTAATAAACAATTAAATATGAACCTAACTTGATTAGCCGAATTGAGCAGACTCGAGTTCGACTAATCCACATGAGCAATGATTGTCCATAAAGCAAAAACAACTAAAAATACAAATGCAATAATAAATATAAATAGATAAATAGTCTGGAGAAAAGACGTAAATGTGTCGAATCACCTTTCTGAGCCAAATTAAGTTAGAGTTGAGTTTGCCCCCTAGCCGGTTAGTAACAAAAGAAAAAGAGAGCTCTATTTATAACATAGTCAAAATTAGGGTGTGATTTGTTTTTCATTTTGTTATTTGTACATAATAAAATGAGAGAGCTTTATTTGTAGTTAGTGAAAAAAAATGCAGGGTGTTATTTAAATAGGAAGTAGTCTATACAATTGAATTTTTGTTCTCTATTTGTTTATATACAATATGTCTCCTTAAATCTTATCTTCACGACCGGAAATCTAATCAGGAGGATTTTATTATATTTTTATGAACTCTAATCTATTTATATACTTGTTAGTTATCGTTATAATAAAGTTAATTATTATTAAATTTATTTACGTACGTGAATGAGCTAAGCGAGGTTGCGTGTGCAAATGAACAAGCTGATCACTTCACATAATCAAACAATTGGATGAGCCTCCCAAGGGAACAAGATTGAAAAAGGGCATCAACTTCGCAAGTATAAAATGATCAACTTGCTCTTAGTTATTCTCAACAAAGCTTGTTGTTTCATTTCTCTAGGTGCAGTGAATCAGCTCTATATATGATTATATCATGCCACCAGAAATTGAAATTAAGTCGCATGAACTTTTGTAGTGTTGACCTTGATGATCCAGTATGATGGTCAATCCAATGTGATTAAATATCAATATTATCTAATTTACTAGACATTTATAAAAATTTGGATGAATTTTAAATCTGGCATGCAATCTTAAACATGAAAACCCCTATTTATGATAATAATATATAACTTATTTAAGGAAAGTATAATAATGAAATAAGTAATTGCTTAATTTGGCTCGAAAGATAAGTTTCCATGTCAAAGTACTTTTTGATTTTGTTTTGTAAATTTATTTTTTCGAAAGTAAGAAAGAAATAAGAAACACAACAAAAAGAAACTAACCAAAAAATAAAACCTAAAATAAAGCCTGCCATGACCAAAAAAACATAAGTCAATGGAGATTTATTTAAATGAGTGTCATGGCAGAAGAAGATAATAAGATTCCAATCCATTACAAGGGCCTAAGTGTAAAAACAGACATCCGCCCAAAGTTTAACTCAGTTTTCAAATTTTCTGTATGAGAGCCATTGTTCCTTAGACCATGCCTATGACTAGATATAGGTTTAACCACCCACATGAAGGCACTTCAATGGAAGCCCAAGGAGCAGCCATGGAAAGCAACCCATCGGGTACAACCGCTTCACCTACAACTCCAGGGTATGTTGAGTTGCTTCATATGATAGGCTCGATACAAGCTTCATTCTTAGAGTCACGGTTAGTCATGGAAGAGTTTCAAAAATCCATGCAAGCATCGTTAGGGATATTGGCCTAAACCATTTTTCAAGGTTGACAAAAACTGACGAGAGCGGGGAACAATTCTATCCAGTGAACCCCTCCACTTCCGCCACCACCACTACATCCTATCAATTCATAGGCTAACGAAGAAGGTGTCTTGGAACTTTGATTGCCGAGCCACTCCTACCTATGCCAACAACAGGAGGATTCGACACACCACCTGTGCTAATCTGTTTGCAAACACCGATGACGCCTAATATGGAAACTTTGAATAAATGGATCCTTGAGAAGATGCAAAAGAACCAACACCTAGATGGTCTCCCCCTAGGACTCCTAGAGAAGATTAAAGATCCTTCCAATATGAAGAGTAGTAAATTGGAATAGACCCCGCAACGGTACACCTGAATATTTTGAAATTTGATATTTCGACTTGTCTCCAAGCTACTATGGATGCTTGATTTGTTTCTACGATTGAGCTAACATGGTCATCATATTAATTTATATGAACTATGGATTTGGTGTTTTTTAACAAAATAAGAGCTCGATTTGTAAATGATGAAATGAGAGGACTTTATTTGTAATATAGTTAAAATAAAGGATGTTATTTGTAGAAAAGAATCATAATCTTTTACTATTTCTATATTAGGTGTCACCTTAAATCTTATCTTCATGACTGGAGAGGTGCATTTTATTATACTTCTATAAACTCTAATCTATTTATGTACTTAATTATTAGTTGTCGCTATCACAAAAGTTAAGTATTCCTAAGTTTCTTATGCATGTGAATGAGCTAATGACCAAGTTCATTACTTCACATAATCGAACAACTGGATGAGCCTCCCAAGGGAACAAAATTAAAAAAAAGGCATCAACTTCACAAGTATAATATGATCAACTTGCTCTTAGTTATTTTCAACAAAGCTTGTCGTTTCCTTTCTCTAGGTGCTGTGAATTAGCTCTATGTATGGTTCTATCATGCCACTTGAAATTGAAAGTTGCATGACCTCTTGTGATGTTGACTGTTGAGTGTGATCACCATGCATGTTAATTTCAAGCTGTTCATTTTGAAATCATGCACCTAGAGGACACTCTATGTTGAAGGAGAAGTATTAATTGTCAAATCTCAATGCCTTTAAGGATAAACTGATGATCACGCCCAACCCAAAATTTACGTTGTGTTCCGTGTGCAGGTTCGAAAGTGGCATATAATTTCATGTTTTTACTATGCACGTTTTGCCAATGCGTTTGTTTTGAAAAAGGGAAATTTGTACCAAAAGCACAGAAGATATTTTATTTTATTACTAAAGGCTGGGTCCATTTTCAATTTCCTCTTGGTATTTTCTATTTTTTCTTTCTAAACTTGCCCTCTATCATTTAGTATCTTATTAAATTTTGATGGGACACTATAAAATAAAGCAGTGTCTTCATACTCTTCTTCTTCTACCTTTTAATTTTTATCTTTTTTATACAAGTCTCTCTAATTATTTTTAAATTAATAAAGTAAGAAGAAAAGAAATAATACTAAATCATTCGGTAAATAAAAATTTATATATAACACCCTACTTTTTAATGAAATTATAATTTATATCATATATTTTCACTATTTGTAAATCAAGTACTGTGATTTAGAAAATATGTATAAAAAACACTCTAGATTAGGTTGAACGAATACCATTAGAATATTCTATTACTTTATTGCTAAGATAACTAAACTGCCTTTATTTCTAATATGACTAAATTACCCTTAGTATAATTTAGTTGATGGTATAATTTTATTAATATAATTAATTTAACCTAAATGTTTGGTTAAATTTAACAAAGAGATCTAACAGTATGGTATTTTATGCACATATTTATTAAATTATAAGGCTCGATTTATAAATAATGAAAATGTACGGTATAAACTATAATTTTAGTAAAATAAAATAAATGGTTGTCACTTTCTTCTAAGTACTCGTAGCACCAATTTTCTCTCTTTTTTAAAGATTGATTATAATATTTAATTCCTTTGGCTCTTTTACTAGGGAAAAATCTCCTATACTTAAGAATTGTGTTAGGTTAAAAATATTGTTTATAACCATTAGAAATAAAATATCTCTAAAAGTTTATCTCTTTTACTTCTCCTCATCCTTTTTTTATGACTATAATTCATAATTTATTTACAAAATTTGTCAGTAATTTATAAGAAATTTTTACTCTGCTCTTCATCTACATATTCTTCCATATTTCAGTCATTCGTCACTTTATTTTCCTTGTATAAAATTATTTCTAGCGAAAAAAAAGAAGAATGACAAATAAAATTAGTAAATATAATAGTGAAATTCATAGATTAACAAAGAAATTTGTAGATTAACTATTAAATTTATAATTTAACTATGAAGTTCATGAATTAACTATGCACCTAATTCAAAATTATACCGTAAAATAAATATCTCCCTTTTTTAGGTACTCATACCACCAACGTTTTATTTTTTTCTGAAAGGTCGATTATAATATTTTATTCTTTTAGCTCTTTCAACTTGAAAAAAGAACCCAATTACACTGAAAAATTTCATTTTGATTGAAAATAGTACTCATAACAATTACAAAATGTCTCCAAAAATTTAAATAGAATAGTATTTCTCTTGCTTCTCCTCATCATTTCTTTGATTGTAATTCATAGTTTATTTATTAAATTCGTAGTTAATTTATAAAAAAATTTCCTCTACTCTTCTTCTACTTATTTATATATATTTTACTCATCTATCACCTTATTTCTCTTGTATGAAAGACATGTATATAATTATTTCTGGTGAAAAAAATAAGAGAAAGAATGTTAGCAAATATAATTGTAAAATTCATAAAATAACTTTGAACATAAATTAATATGAAATCAGTAAACTAACAATATACCTAGTATGAAATTATATAGTAAAGTAAATAGTTGTCATTTTTTTTAGGTACTCATAGAACTAATATTTTTTCTTTTTGAATGATGATTATAATATTTGATTCCTTAAGCTCTTTCAATAGATAAAAAAAAATCCCATATACTCATAAAAAGCCGATCACAATTAGATTATGAGTGTATTTACTATTTTAGAAAAGTTTTGTTTTGCTTATCACTTTCGGTGTATAGCTCAAAATTAGATTATGTTTATTCCAACGTGCTTAATTTAACTTAAACTATTAAGCATTGAGAAATTATTTTAGTCTTAATTTTATCTTAAAAGTAAGAGTAAAATAATCTAAGAGTAAAAGAATATTAATATCTCTTATTTAGCAATATCCTCCACAAAATTAACTTGTCACCCGCTCTAGCTGCACCACCAAAGTGCTACCATCTAATAGTTTGTTCACCTACGGCTGACACCTATCAACCCTTATCCATGAGTTGACTTATAGTGGATTCAATTAATAATTAAACAAAGAAAACCCACCCCTCCTATAAATAGAGGTCGGATACAACGAGTCTTTTTAGTACTAGCCATAAAGGCTTACATGACTTAAACTAAAATTTGTCTTAAAAGATTAAATGACTTAAGTATGACTTGTCTTAAAAGGCTACATGACTTAATTGAACTTATCTTAAAGGCTTATATAACTTAGCTTGAATTATCTTAAGGTCTTTTCTAACTTAACTATAGTTGTTTAAGGATTTACATAAGAGATAAATATAGATTATTAAAAAAATAAATAGACTTGATGTATTGAGACCAAAGTTCTAGCGAGGTAACCTGACTATACCTGGATTACATTACTCCACTATGCTTTCGACAACTTTGCTCTCAAGATGTCCATAGTGATTTGCAAACCTTCTATTGCTCTTGAACCACATATTCTCGATCTTCGTGTGGCTCCCATCTGCCACACTAAGTTCTGCTCTAGGACCCACTAGTTTGAGCCATAGTCCGCCCTGGCCATGGGTGATTCGAGCTAGAGATTTAGTGGAGGCAATTTAGGCTAAGGTCTAGCCAGCTTTAGTTCGAGCCAAACCCTAGACGTAGGTGGCTCTACCAAAGCCCTACGTGCATTGGGTTTGGGCCGAGTCATAGGCACTATCGAATTAGATCAAGCCCCAGTCATCGGATGAGATGGAGTTTCAGTTAGTGACTCATCATCTTGTGGGTTAGCCTTTAATGGAGCTAGGGCTTTGGTGTGTGCACCCAAGGGGTGATTCCACCCTACACCTAAGGGTGTTTCTATTGATAACC
This sequence comes from Typha latifolia, assembly GCF_019914945.1. NCBI lineage: Eukaryota > Viridiplantae > Streptophyta > Magnoliopsida > Poales > Typhaceae > Typha > Typha latifolia. Next base: position 2,093,753 of record NC_133097.1, read on the forward strand.
AGTTCAGTGTGCTCTAATACGATTACTGTGATGTGAATGGGCTACCACGATTCAGCCTTGTAATAGTACAATTGATTTTCACATATTTGTGCTCTACGGATCTCATGGAGATTAGCCATCATCTCTACTATGGTTGCTTGAATTGCTAGTAAGACCTGTAGCACCTCTAGCTGAGAAGTCGACGGAGGTGGGGTCAATAGTTCTAGTGGTAAGGTGCTGATATTGAGTGTCGCACCGATCGCCATTGGTGTATCCCTAGCTATGGAAGTCTCCCTAGATAATCATACTATCATATCTCGAGTGGTTGTCATCTGGTCCAAAGATATGATGGCTCTAATACCAAATTGTTATAGGCCTATTAGGGTCAATCTGCAACAAAGGAGTCTAAGCTTTGGCTAGGCTGAATGATGGTTAATAGAGAATGTGAAAGGCGATGGAGCTCGATTGTAGGAGGGATGATGGTGGTGATAGTGGAGAAAAAAAGATGAAGCACGGTAGGGAGAGAGAGTTGATGGGACATAGTATTGGAGAAGAGTGATTAATGTACTTCTGTACTTCTACTCTTAGATTATATCACTCATACTGTTAAGATAAATTTAAAGCTAAAACAATTTATCAATGCTTGGACTTGATGTATTCAAATGAATGATTAAATAAATGAGATTGACCCTCCTATATATAATGGTCAGATACAATGATTCCTTCTAGGAGTAGTCCTAAAGGCTTATATGAGAACTAAGATTTATGACTTAACTAGATTTACTTTAAAGACTTACATGAATTAACCAAACTTATTTTAAAGGCTTACATGACTTAACTATACTTGCCTTGAAGACTTACATGACTTAACTATACTTAACTTAAGGGCTTTCATAACTTAGCTAGACATCTTAAGGGTTTACATAGGAGATAAACATAAATGAATTAAAACATAAATAGACTCAATCCAGTGAGCCCGATCTCTCCATAAAGTGATCCCACCAAACCTAGATCATAGTAATTATATCATCAAGTATATGATTTACTTTTTGTTTGAAATTGCTGATTTGAGATAATATCAATTTACTAAGCATTTGGAGCTTGATATGAGCTAAGATATCAGTGGGCGTTCTATAACATAGTGTAAGTCATGACTTATGTGGTATACGATCATATTTATATATAAGCTTAGCATAGTTATAAGAATTATATATAATTTGTTTCTTTATGTATTTAATAAAAGTTGGTTTCAAAATGTGATGACATACATAGGTTATTTGTTCATTTATTTGTGTCACTTATAAACTTAATGGTTTGTTATGGCCATGGTTTGCTATGACCTGTGTAAACTTATTTATACATGTATATATATTTATGTTGGGAATATTTATATGGATGATGGTATAAGTTAGTTATGGAATAGTTTATTATCAATATAATTTTGTCAAAGAGTAAACACTAGCCCTAGATGTCACACGCATTGTGTGGGCATGTGGGTTGCCTGCGGTCAAGGAGATCGAGTATAATAATGATACATTTAGTTAGGATCTTTTCTTACTGCATTAATTATTTATTTTTATTAAAATAAAATTACTGTAAGTCGTGTTCGAGCATAGGTGGGGTCGCGTTCGAACGCCCTTGCGAACACCTACATCAGGTTTACAAATGCAAAAAACTCATATTGTGCATTCAAATGCGGTCGAGTGAGTTCGAACACCCGCGTTCGAACGCCTGCATCGAACACGATCAAGAGCGTTCGAACACCAGGTTTGCAAATACAAAGAACGTCTTTTGTGCGTTTGAACATGATCGAGAGCGTTCAAATATGATCGGCGGGAATCTTCTAGAATTAGGGTTACATATTATTTTAGGACTTGTTGGCTAGCCTCTATATATATGTGGATGGCAGCCAATTTTATTATGCTATTAGAATATTGATTTTATGCCTCTCTATCATCAATCTACCCTAATCTCCCTCCTCCCTCTTCACCATCCTTCCATCTCTATCGTTGGCAAGGTTTCTCCTAACTTCTAATCTCTCTCGACTGTCGAGCCATCCCTCTTCTTTGGGATATCGACCACTTCGTTCCCTTTGTCTATATCCCTTAATCATATCCACCATCCACCTTCACCTCCATACCCATCCATAACTCTAACATCCACTCCACCCGTCACTACCACCATCACCCAAGTTATTCTGTATTTTCGTCCGAGTTGTAGTTCGAATCTATGAAGGGTGTAAATATAAAGATTGTAGATTAGGAAGTTACGAATCTAATCTACTTTGTTTTGTAATTTTCTAACTAAACAAAAATATCTGAAGAATATTTTCCCTCAATTGTGCGGACTGATTCCTGTAATAAATTCAGATCTTAAGGAATTGTTCCATAGTCGACATTTTGGTACAAGAACCCATCAAATTGGTATCAGAGCAAGCAAACCTTAGACCTCCATTAATGGTTGAAATAAAGAAGATGACATCAACAAGGAGACCTATGGAGGGCACATCGACAAGGGAAGACTCAATCCATGATGACCCTAACTGTGAGGCCGATTCTTTTAAAGTACCAAGCTAAGTTTGAGAGAGTTAGTAGTCATGAGTCACCTTGGCCCGAACGGACATTGATGAGTACATTTATTTCAGGGTTGCGGGATGAGATACAAGCTGATGTTCATGCTCAATGTCCTACTACTCTTGAGGAGGCCTTTGAGAAGGCTGTGAGGATGGAACAAAAGCATAGGGTTCTAAAGATGGCAGCGATAACAAATTGGGGCGACCGAGATGGGCGGTTTGCACTTAGAATGCCGGCTGGAAATTCTGCAGTTTGCACCTAGACCACGACCACCTTTGAGACCTTCTTTCAACGTTAGAGGAGGCATAAGACCCCCCATTCGAACTCTCACACCTGCCCAAGTGGAGGAGCGAAGAGTGAAGGGACTTTGCTTTCGATGTGATGAGCGTTTCACCCCCGATCATTGGTGTTCTAAATCGATTGGGAGTGTGATGCTTATCGACGGTCTTGAGGAGGATGATGAGGTTGTTGATGATAGAGAGTGTCTAGAGGAGGTCCATGAGGAGACCGTTGAGAAAGTCATGGAGAAAAATATCCAAGCTGAAATATCGATGCATGTATATTCGGGTACTTCTACGCCGAGGATGTTACGAGTAGATGGACTCGTTAGAAAGTATTATGTGCACATCCTTATTGATTCGGGGAGTACACACAACTTTCTAGACGAGAGGTTAGTGAGGAGATTAGGTTTGGATGCCTAACCGACCACGGGATTTGACGTTGCTATTGGAGACGGCACGAAACTAAGGGTGGAGAGCTTGTGTCGCCGGGTCGGTATACGGGTGCAAGGGCACGATATCATTATGGACTTGTATCCGTTGGCACTGCGAGGAGCGGATATTGTCCTTGGTGCTCAGTGGTTATAGTGTTTCGAATCTGGCACATTTAATTTCCGAAGCATGTGGATGATATATAAACAAGGAAACAAAGATGTGCGGCTTGATGGTGTTCGGTCTTCACCGATTCCTGCGATGTAGCCTATGATGGGGCTGCCTTGTGCGTATGATTTGGCATATCTTCTTCAGTTAGGACCAACAGGAGATGAACCTCAAACGAGTTCAGGTATTACCATTGAATTGCCTAATTTATTAGATAACTTTTCTAGATTGTTTGAGTAGCCACAAGAGTTGCCACCGAGAAGAGCGACGGACCATCGCATAAAGATTGTACCCGGGGCTGCACCGGCGAACGTGAGGCCATATTGGTATCCACATGTGCAAAAAGAAGTTATCTCAAAGATGGTTGCTGAGATGTTGGAGCAAGGCCTCATTCAACCAAGTCATAGCTCATACTCATCCCCCATGCTATTGGTGCGAAAAAAGGATGGGACATGGCAATTTTGTGTCGACTATCGGGCACTAAACGCTATTATTGTCAAGGACTGGTATCCCATTTTGGTTATCGAGGAGTTGCTAGACGAGCTTGCAGGGGCGACTATATTCAGCAAGCTTGACTTGAGGGCCGAGTATCATCAAATTAGAATTCACCCGGCGAATGTGCACAAAACTGCATTTCAGACTCCAAATAGGCATTACGAGTTCTGGGTGATGCCTTTTGGTCTAACCAATGCTCCAGCTACTTTTCAAGGCCTCATGAATAATATATTTCGGCCTCTCTTGCAAAGGTATATCTTGATATTTTTTGATGACATTTTTGTGTATAGTAGGACTGAATTGGAGCATTGGTGGCATTTGGAGGATGTGCTGAATTTGTTGAAGCAAAACCAATTGAAGATCAAGAAGTCCTAGTGCCTATAGGGTACCATAAGTAGAGTATTTAGGCCACATTATTTCAGCGGATGGTGCAGCAACGGATCCTCAAAAAGTTGCATGTATGACCGCTTGGCCTATTCCTACTAATACCACCATATTGAGAGAATTTTTGGGGCTAATCGGATATTATCGATGCTTCATCACCGGATATGGCAAGATTGCTCCTCCTCTAATATGTTTGTTGAAGAAGAACTCTTTTAGATGGACGGATGAAGCCACTTCAACCTTTGAAAAACTGAAAACAGCAATGACGACGACAATTGTTCTAGCGCTACCGGACTTCAACAAAGAGTTCATTGTGGAATGTGATGTGTCGGGTGTTGGCATAGGAGCTGTAGTAATGCAAGGACGGTGTCCCATAGTTTTTCTTAGTAAGGCTTTGTGACCAAAATCTCAGCAATTATCGACTTATGAGAGAGAGATGTTGGCAATTCTGCATGCAGTGACAAAATAGAGGCCTTATTTGATTGGTAGATGATTCATTATTCGAACTGATCAAAGGAGCCTTCCATACTTTATGGGATAGCGCATACACACTCCAGAGGCTGGTTATGAGGGAGTCTTGAGGACATATAGGAGGATATCTCAAAGTTGCACATGGCCAGGATTGAGGCGGGATGTGAGGAGTTTTGTCCGTGCTTGCGAAGTCTGTCAAAGGGCTAAGGCAACCACATTGAAACCGGCCGGATTACTACAACCTTTACCTATATCGGACCGTGTTTGGGAAGATATTTCTATGGATTTCATAGAAGGACTTCTGTTGGTACGTGGTTATTCTATTATTTTTATTGTGGTTGACATATTGAGCAAGTATGCACACTTTTCGGCATTGTCATATCCGTTTTCAACCAAGTCGGTGGCTAAAATTTTTATTAGAGATGTTGCTCGGTTACATGGCATGCCACGCACGATTGTCTCAGATCGTGATCGTGTATTTATGAGTGACTTTTGGATTGAGTTTTTCTAATCGCAGGGGACTCGATTGAATTTTAGTTCGGCCTACCATCTACAGATGGACGGCCAAACCGAGATGGTCAATCGAGGCATTGAGAAGTACTTGAGGTGCTTTGTTGGAGAGATGCTGAGACGATGGTTGGAGCTCTTACCGTAGGCGAAGTGGTCCTACAACACCGCCTACTATAGCAGCATTGGCATGACTCCATTTGAGGTGATATATGGACGCACAGCTCCGATGTTACGCGCTTATGATCCAGTGGCATCTGCAGATCGTACGGAGATGGACTTAGCTTTGATGGATAGAGACGCCATATTAAGGAGATTGCGTGCTTATCTTAAACTTGCTCAAAACCGCATGAAGCAAGTTTATGATCGTAGCTATACCGAGCAGGAGTTCGATATCGACAGTTGGGTGTTTATGAGGGTGCAGTCGTATCGACAGCTGACCTTACATCCGATGTGTAACCAAAAGTTAGCACATCACTACTTTGGCCCGTTTCGGGTGTTGGAGCATATTGGTCCGGTTGCATATCATTTGGAGCTACTGGAGGGGTCGAGAGTGCATCCTATTTTTCATGTTTCATTGTTGAGAGAGCGCATTGGAGATCATGAGATTGTTGGATCGGTTCTACTGGAGCCATTGGAGGAGATAGAGATCATAGAGCTAGTTTGAGTACTTGCTAGATGCCGACGACGACATGGTACCGGATTGGAGATGGAGATTCTAATTGAGTGGCTTGGCAAGCCATTCGATGAGGCGACATGGGAGTTGGAGACTGATATCTTGGAGCGTTTCCCCGACTTTTCACCTTGAGGGCAAGGTGGGAGAAACGTGGTGGGTTGATGCACTTAGATATGATCTGTTTATATTGTGTTAGGTGTTTATTTTTTTTAAATAAAATTCCTATAGGTCGCGTTCGAACGCAGGAGGGGTCGCGTTCGAATGCTATCGAGCGAGTTCGAACGCCCACATTCGAACGCCTATAGCGCGTTTGCACTTACAAAGAACGTGTTTTGGTGCGTTTGAACACGATCGGGCGCGTTCGAACCTGATCGACGGAATCCTCTAGAATTAGGGTTTCATATTATTTTAGGACTTGTTGGCTAGCCTCTATATATATGTGGATGGCAGCCAAATTCATTATGCAATTGGATTATTAATTTCTTCCCTCTTATCTTCTCTCTAGACTTCTCCCAACTCCATCTTCACCATCCTTCCACCTCTACCGTTGCCAAGGTTTCTCTTAACTTCTAATCTCCCTCAACTGTCGAGCCACCCATCTTCTTTGGGATCTCGACCACTTCGTTCCCTTCGTGTACATTCTTTAACCACATCGACAATCCATATTCATCTCCATATCCATCCATAACCCTAACATCCACTCCACCCGTCACCACGAGCATCACCCACGTTATTCTGCATTTTTGTAGATAAGGAAGTTACGAATCTAACCCAATTAGTTTCATAATTTGCTGACTACCGGAGAATATTTGATAAATATTTTCCCACTGTCATGTAGACTGATTCCTATAATACATCCAGATCTTGAAGGAATCGTTGCGTAGCTTATCTTTGGTTCCATATCTTATCAATTTGGTATTAGAGCTTAACTAGTGGTATCAGAGCTTAACAAATGGTATCAGAGCTTAACAAATGGTATCAGAGCTTAACAGATTAGCACTTTGGAGATGGTGATGGACGTGCTCGAGGATTTAGAGAAGGTGATCAACTGGCACAAAGGTTTAGATCACAACCAATGATCTTTCGCGAACCCGACAATGCTATTCGAGGGAGAACTGCACGTTTGGACATTCCAAAATTCCAAAGCAGTGATCCAACGGATTGAGTGTTTCAAGTTGAAAAATATTTTGATTGTCAAGGTACAGCGGAAGATGCAAAGGTTCGAATGGCAAGCTTTCACCTCCAAGGAAGGACATTGCATTAGTATAGATCAATTATTCGTAGTGGAGGATTTACCGGATGGGCTGATTTTTGTAGGAGGACTACACAGATTTGGGACAGCGGCAAATAAAGATTTTGCTGCCATATTAAGCAAGATGGTTCAGAGGACGACTATATTGGAGTACCAAGTTGAGTTTGAAAGAGTTAGTATTCGTTGTGAGCCATCTTGGCATGAACAGACATTGATGAGCATATTTATTTCAGAGCTGTAGGATGAGATACAGACGGATGTTCATGCTCTTTGTCCTACTACTCTTGAGGGGGCCTTTGAGAAGGTCGTGAGGATGGAGCAAACATAGGGTTGTTGATGAGTACTAGACCACGACCACCTTTGAGACCTTCTTCCAATGTTAGAGGAGGCACAAGACTCCCCATTCAAACTCTCACACCTTCCTAGGTGGAGGAGCGAAGAGCGAAGAGCCTTTGCTTTCGATGTGATAAGTGGTTCACCCCCGATCATTAGTGTTCCAAATCGATCGGGAGTGTGATGCTCATCAATGGTCTCGAGGAGGATGATAGGGTTGTTGATGATGGAGAGTGTCTAGAGGAATCCCATGAGGAGGCCATTGAGGTGGGTGCGGAAGAAGATATCAAAGCTGAAATATTGATGCATGCATATTCGGGTACTTTCGTGTCGAGGACGTTACGAGTAGACGAGCTCATTAGAAAGCATTGTGTGCACATCCTCATTGATTCGGGGAGTACACATAACTTTCTAGATGAGAGGTTAGTGAGGAGATAGAGTTTGGATGCCGAACCGACCACGGAATTTGACGTTGCTATTGGAGAAGGCACGAAGCTTATGGTGGAGAGCTTGTGTTGCTAGGTTGGTATATGGGTGCAAGGACACAACATCATTGTGGACTTGTATCCGTTGGCGCTGCGATGAGCGGACATTGTTCTTGGTACTCAGTGGTTACAAAGCTTGGGACCCGTCACATTTGATTTCCGGAGCATGTGGATGAAATTTAAACAAGGAAACAAAGATGTGCGGCTTGATGGCGTTCGGTCTTCATCGATTCCTACGATGTAGCTTATGGTGGGAGCTGCCTTGTGCGTATGATTTGGCTTATCTTCTTTAGTTAGGACCAGCGGGAGATGAGCCTCAAATGAGTTCAGATACTATCACTGAATTGTCTAATTTATTAGATAAGTTTTTTAGACTGCACTAGCGAACGTTAGGCAAAATTGGTATCCACATGTGCGAAAAGAAATTATCTCAAAAGAGATATTGGAACAAGGCCTCATTCAACCAAGTCATAGCTCATACTCATCCCCCGTGCTATTGGTGCGAAAAAAAGACGGGACATGAAATTTTTGTGTTGACTATCGAGCACTAAATGCTATTACCGTCAATGACCAGTATCTCATTCCGGTTATTGAGGAGTTGTTGGACGAGCTTGCAGGGGTGACTATATTCAGCAAGCTTGACTTGAGGGCCGGGTATCATCAAATTAGTGTTCACTCGGCGGATATGCACAAAACTGCATTTCAGATTTTAGACGGGCATTATGAGTTTCGGGTGATGCCTTTTGGTCTCACCAATGCTTCAGCTACCTTTGAAGGCCTGATGAATGATATATTTTGGCCTCTCTTGCAAAGGTATGTCTTGGTATTTTTTGACGACATTTTGGTTTATAGCAGGACTAAATTGGAGCATTGGCGGCATTTGGAGGATGTGCTGGATTTGTCGAAGCAAAATTAATTGAACATCAAGAAGTCAAAGTGCCTATGGGGAGTACCACAAGTGGAGTATTTAGGCCACATCATTTCAGCAAAAGGTGTAGTGGCAGATCCTCAAAAGATTGCATGCATGACCGCTTGACCTATTCCTAGTACTACCACCAGATTAAAAGGATTTTTGGGGCTGATCGGATATTATCGCCGATTCATCATCGGATTTGGCAAGATCGCTGCTCCTCTCACTTCTTTATTAAAGAAGGACTCTTTTAGTTGGATAAATGAAGCCACTACAGCCTTTGAAAAACTAAAAACAACAATAACAACGGCGCCCGTTCTAGCGCTACCGGACTTCACTAAAGAGTTCATTGTGGAATGTGATGCGTCGAGAGTTGGCGTTAGAGCTGTACTAATGCAAGGAGGATGTCCCATTGCCTATCTTAGCAAGGCTTTATCATAAAAATCTCAGTAATTATCGATTTATGAGAGAAAGATATTGACAATTTTGCATGGGGTGACAAAGTGGAGGCCTTATTTGATTGGTAGACGATTTATTATACGAACTGATCAAATGAGTCTTTCATACTTTATGGGACAGCGTATATACACTCCGGCATAGCAGAGATGGGTCACAAAATTATTAGGGTATGATTATGAAATACAATACAAGAAGAGAACGAAAAATAGAGAGGCTGATGCCCTATCACGCCAACCCAATACCGTCGAGCATGCAGCCTATTCTTCTCCTACATCTGACCTAGATATTTTGAGATTGTTGTAGAAGGTGTTGGATGACCCGGAGCATCATCCCGAGTTGGAGAATCGAGGCGGTTTGCTGCTAGACCGTGGATGCATTTGAGTGCCCACAAATGAAAGATTGGGGCAGAAATTGTTAGAGCACTTCCACTAAACTCCAGAGGCTGGTCATGAGGGTGTCTTGAGAACTTATAGGAGGATATCTCAGAGTTGCATGTGGCCAGGATTGAGTTAAAATGTGAATAGTTTTGTCCGTGCTTGCAAAATCTGTCAAAGAGCTAATGCAACCACATTGAAACCGGCTAGATTACTTCAGCCTTTACCTATACTGGACCGTGTTTGGGAAAACATTTTTATGGATTTCATAGAGGGTCTTCCACTGGTACGTGGTTATTCCGTTATCTTTATGGTGGTTGACAGATTAAGCAAGTATGCACACTTTTCGGCATTGTCACATCCGTTTTTCGGCCAAGTCGATGGCTGAAAATTTTGTGAGAGATGTTGCTCGGTTACATGGCATACCACGCACGATTGTCTCGGATCATGATCTTATATTTATGAGTGACTTTTGGACTCGATTGAACTTCAGTTCGACCTACCATCCTCGGACGAACGGCCAAACCGAGGTGGTCAATCAAGGAATTGAGCAGTACTTTAAGGTGCTTTGTTGGAGAGATACCGAGACGATGGTTGAAGTTCTTACCATGGGCAGAGTGGTCTTATAACACCGCCTACTATGGCAGCATTGGCATGACTCCATTTGAGATGGTCTATGGACGCACGACTCCGACATTATGCGCCTATGATCCAATGGCATCGGCAGATCGGACGAAGGCGGACATAGCCTTGATGGATAGAGACGTCACATTGAGGAGGTTGCGTGTCCATCTTAAACTTGCTTAAAAGCGCATAAAGCAAGTTTATGATCGTAGCCATAGGGAGCAGGAGTTCGACATCGATAGTTAGGTGTTTGTGAGGGTGCAGCCATATTGTCAGGTGACATTACGTCTGATGCATAACTAAAAGTTAGTTCATCACTACTTTGGTCCGTTTCGAGTGTTAGAGCATATTAGTCCGGTTGCATATCGTTTGGAGCTGCCGGAGGGGTCAAGAGTGCATCCTGTCTTCCATGTTTTATTGCTAAGGGAGCGAATTGGAGATCATGAGATCATTGGATCAGCTCTACGAGAGCCATTAGAGGAGACAGAGATCATAGATCTAATTCATGTACTTGCTAGGCGCCGACGACGACATGGTACCAGATTGGATATGAAGATTTTAGTTGAGTGGCTTGGTAAGGCATCCGATGAGGCAACTTGGAAGTTAGAGACTGATATCTTGGAGCGTTTCCTCGATTTTTCACCTTGAGGGTAAGGTGGGGGAAGCATGGTGGGCTGATATATTTAGTTAGGATCTTTTCTCATTGCATTAGTTGTTTATTTTTATTAAAATAAAATTCCTGTGAGTCACGTTCGAATGCAGGTGTGGTCGCATTCGAACGCACTTGCGAACACCTATATCAGGTTCGCAAATACAGAGAACGCATATAATATGTTCGAACGCGGTCGGGCGAGTTCGAACGCTTGCATCACGTTCGCACATACAGAGAACGTCTTTTGTGTGTTCAAACGCGATCGGGCGCGTTCGAACGCGATTGGCGGGAATCTTCTAGAATTAGGGTTACACATTATTTTAGGACTTGTTGGCTAGCCTCTATATATATGTAGATGGCAGCCAAATTCATTATGCTATTGGAATATTGATTTCTTACCTTTCTATCGTCTATCTACCCTAATCTCCCTCCTCCCTCTTCACTATCCTTCCACCTCTACCGTTAGCAAAGTTTCTCCTAACTTCTAATCTCCCTCCACTATCAAGCCACCCCTCTTTTTTGGGATCTCAACCACTTCATTTCCTTCGTCTATATCCCTTAATCATATCCACCATCCACCTTTACCTCCATACCCATCCATAACCCTAACATCTACTCCAACCGTCACCACCACCATCACCCACGTTATTCTGTGTTTTCGTCCTAGTTGCAGTTCGAATCTGCGAAGGGCGTAACTACGAAAGTTGTAGATCAGGAAGTTACGAATCTAATTCACTTGGTTTCGTAATTTTCTGACTACAAGAATCAGAAAGTTATGAATCTAAATACGAAAGTTGTAGATTAGGATGTTACGAATCTAATCCACTTAGTTTCGTAATTTTCTGATTCCTGTAATAAATTCAGATCTTAAAGAATTATTTCATAGTCGACCTTTTGGTACAAGAACCCATCAAACAATTAGCTAATAGTTTGTTTGGTAAAGAAATAAAAGTTTCAAGCAGTTAAAAGAGCAATCATCAAGATGGGGCGTTTAAATGCCCTCAAAGCTATTCAAATGCCCTCAATACGGTTCGAAAGCCCGACAATAAGGAACCCCAGTTTAGGTGTTTTAATTAAGAATTTTTGCTAATGTTAGGCAACAAGGTTTGAGCCTGTTTTATCCTATTGCCAAGTCTAGTTAAAACAGATTGGATCACATCATGGTGACATTAGGCTCGATGAATCGAGCCTATTTATCTTTATATATGTAAACTCTTAAGGCAACTTTTGTTAAGTAATATGAGCGACTAAGACAAGTTTGATTAATACGAACCAGAGCTGGACCGATTCGGATGTAAAATAATTATGAAAATTTATGTGGTGCTAACATCTTGGATTTGCGTTCTATAGTTTTAGTTTCACCTAAAGTAGAGATATAAATAAAATAGTAAAGGAAGGTCGAATCTGGCAAAACGGTAAATATCCGATATTGTGGCGGTCGTCGGAAGGTGGCGAATGGCCAAGGGTAGTGATGGACAGTTGTACAGTAGGGTGGTTGCTGGAGGAAGGTGATAGCTATTGTTTTGTGCTTGGAAAGGTTCTACAATTACGATCTCCTCATATGAAGATAAAGACGATCTAATAGTTATAATAAAAAAATAATAAATATGATAATAAGAAAATAACTAAACTCAATTAATTCTTAATACTTAGATGCTTGGATTTATAAACTAAGAAGCATAGCCCATATATATAGAGAGGTTGAGTATAATGAGTTCTACTCAGATTTAGCCCTAAAGGTTTATATGACTTGAACTAGGACTTACTTTTGAGACTTACATAATTTAATTGAACTTACCTTAATGTATTGAAGAATAATTAAATTTGTTAGGTTTTTAGTGTTGGCAATTGTGTACAAAATATGCTAAGTGTTTTTATACAAGTACATGAGTATTTATACAAGTTTTGAAAGTATTTGGATTGAAGAATTGCAGGATCATAGGAGAGATTTCTACGTTCGCACCACGTTCGAACTCAGCATTCGAACATGCTCTTAGGAGTTCACACATATAGAGAATGCGTTTAGGCCATTCGAACATGAGCACAGGCGTTCACATATACAGAGAACGCGTTTGGGCCGTTCGAACGCGTGTACAGGAGTTCGCATATACAGACAATGTTTTTCTGCTGTTTCAACACGGTTAAAGGCTATTCGAACGCACCCTACATACATTAACAACATGTTCACACAGACAGAGGAGTGTATTTGTGCGTTCGAACTCAACTAGTGAAAATCAAGTCACCGCGTTCGAACGCATTTGGGCCCGTTCGAACGCACCTGAGAACAAGTCAGGTCGTTCGAACGCACTCGGGCTGCATTCGAACACACCTGCGTAATATGCAAATTTTGGACTTTCGTGAGTTCAGATATGACTTGAATTTGGCTCTATCTTAGTTACATATATAAGCATTGTGATGCCTTAACTCTAGGGTTATTGATGAAGGCAATTAAAAGAGAATTCTTGAGGCTACATCATTTTTCCTCTCAATAAGGTCCGTCTCTTCTATAATGCATTAAGCTTTCGTCTTAAGGATCATCTACACGAAAGATCAATCTCAAGGGCTATTGAGGTTGGATATCAATCAGGAGAAGCGGTGAATTGTGGGTTCTATTGAGCAAGACTGAAAGAAACAAAGTTATGGGGATCGACAGGTTATTTTGTGAGTTAGTCTTGTAACTGCTACTATTCTAATGATTGGTTTTGATCCGATTTTGGATCTAGTGTTTTTTCTCGTTTAGGTTTTTCCACGTTAAAATCTTGGCGTTCATCTTTGCTTTTGTTTTGTAATATTTCTTCCACTTTTAGTTAAGCAAATGAGTGATATCATTGCCTATGGTTTAGATACATACATGCGTCTAGGTATTTTTCAAAATTGTATTGAGAATTAGTGATGTTTTAAATCAAATAAAGAAAATACCTTTGAATATATGTTAAAGTAGTAATAGTAGTAAATAATATTTTTCTAAAATAATAATATTTTTTATTATAATTACAGACTTAAAATACTCTATATACTTACACTGAGAAAATAATTATGCACTACGGGGTAATGTGAGGTTATAAACCCGCATTGTAGAAAAATAACCCCACTCTATTTAAAATGACCATTGCACTAGAGAAAGTAAAAAAGGCATTTCGGGATAATGTAGAGTTATAAGCCCGTATTACGGGAAATAATTTCACATTTTATATAAAATAACTATGCACTAAATTAAATAAGGAGGCATTGTGGGGTTATAAGTCCACACTATGAGAAAATAATCTTGCACTATATGTAAAATAATTTATACACTAAAAAAAAATTAAGGAGGCACTATGAGGTAATGCAGGATTATAAGCCGACACGACACTATAGAAAAAAAAACTTTGCATTCTATGTAAAATAACAATATTTTATAGGAAATAAGGAGACACTGCTCGGCAATGTGGGCTTTTGCAGGAAAATAACCATGTGCTCTATATAACATAACCATGTAATATGAGGAAATAAGGAGGCATTGCGAGGATAATACGAGATTATAAGCTCACACTACAGAAAAAGAGTGCTGGCTTAATATTTTTTTCTTGCAGAATGTAGGAGTCTAGAAAAATATAGAATCACAACTGTAGATGGGATGATCAATATTTAAAAGAAGAGATAGGAGAGAGAAAATTGTTGGGATGACTGATTTTTAAGAGAAGAGATAAAGGAGAGAGAGAATCTAAACTGAGTTGATGTAATGTGTAATTATGTATTGTCTAATCTAGAGAGAAAATAATAATTATATATTATCATTATTATTATTATTTTTAAAAGCTACATGGAATAACATGAGAGAGATGAATTAGTTACTATACTAGGAAGTTATTGTTTAGATACTATGAGAATAAGAAGACTTATTCTAAAATAAACCTATTCCTATTTTAAAAGTGAAAATGAGCTAACTTTTTTATGTCCCAATTAATGATTCACTAACAGTTAACAACATAGTTTGGACTAAACGATAAAATTAACTACTTAAATTTAAGATATAAAGAGTAAGATAAAATCGGGCCAAACAGCACATGGACAAATTTAAATTTCCGGTATAGTTAAAGTGATATTTGATATAAAGTTTAGCCTGGGAAAATTGGCATAGACTTCAGCTGCAGTCTTCGCTCAGCAATAGAACAAGATAGATTTTATACATCACAATGACCTGACTAAATAATAGTATAAATAAAATAATCTTTATTATATATGTAGAGTTAATGGTGACTAGATACAATGCAAACAACCAAACTAGAACTCAATGACTATATCAAAATAAAAAAAAAAGTATATCAAACTACAATCTAGAATATAAATAAAAACTTAATCAACAGCTTATCTCAAATTAATCAACAACCTCTAGTGCTATTATCAAACAATTAGTGTATATATCACTCGATGTCCATATGATTGGAAGTACTAGAAATTATTTTTAAAAGTTGAAAAAAATTGACAGAGTTTGTAGCTTTCAAAGAAATAATTCTTTACAATCTCTCTGTGTGAAATAGATTGCAATCGGTTGAACAATCTATTAGTATTCTTTTTAAAATTTATCAGCATTTTAACATTTGAAACATGAAACGGAAGGCAAGACATATGATTGATGCCACTTCGTTTCTTCTGTTCTTTAATTTATGTTCTTTCTTTGTTCATTTATTATAAGACCCAAAATTTAGCTTTTATTATCTCAAAAATAATCTATTTTAATCTAACACCAGTGCACAAAATAAAAATGTTACAGAATTTTCTAAATTAAAAAAAATAAATTACCTAAAGAAGCCGTCCTTTGACTTTAAAATGATTTCCCCTTTATTTTATTTTTCTAAACTTAAAATTTACTTAAGAATATTAAGATTATTTTATAATTATAGTAGCTTAACTCTTTCATATTATAATTAATTTTAGAAAAGACTAACGACAACTAAAATGAAAGAGCTAAATAATAAATATTCATATAGAGGAGGAATGATAATAAAGCAAAATGTATAATGTTTTTATTAAATTCTCTCTTTTTCTATGATTTAACAGAAAATACAGGTTTCGTATAAATATTAATATAATATGAGGGTGTAAATTGAATAAACATGTAAAGCAAGGGCCGAAATGAACCACTACTTTTATAGGCCATTTATATCTAACACCCTATATTTTTATGTATTTATAGTTTACACCCATTATTCTGAATATTTAAAACCTCTACTTTAATGAAGTGCAAAACTTGTGCATAAGAATACAATTAAACATGTTTGTTACGAACCATGTGATTATATTATATTTCCTCTGAACAGCCCACAGAGAAGACCACGGATTTGGCGGCCATGATAGATGACACATGACATGTGATCCGATCCATCCACCCATCTACTCTCCGAGTTGGCAATCCAATCGCATCCTCCTCTTTTACTTGCCCCAGAGACGTTGACGCACGTAGCCATCCTCCTCTCCGCCCTGCCAATACTTTCCTTACATTATAAGTACGGTCATCGCAACAGGGGATTAGCCATCAAATTAGTCACAATTAAGCCAACTTAGCAAAGTAAAACTTGATGCCGATAGGGTGTAAGGATGGAGAACATCATCGTCAAATTTATTTATTTTTTAATAAAAATACCAAGAACATTAAAGTCTCTAGTTGATTGGAATGAATGCTAAGAAGAATGGGAAGATGAACATCTAATTGTTTTATTCAATCTTCAATGATCCCAAATCATAATTAGGTTATTGATTATAAATAGATTAACGAGTTGAAGTAATAAAATGTTGATATATACCTGATCATCACGTTTGGTCAAAAGTTGTGACCATTATTGGCGCTGTATGAAACCCCCAACTAAATATTACAACTTGCAGCCTCTCTCTCTCTCTCTCTCTCTCTCTCTCTCGTTTATTGTCAAAGAGATCTAGTCGTAAACTATATAAAATCATTTTCCTACCGTTCATATTTGGACAAGCGCTTTCGTAGCTGGTCCACCGAGTTTGTAGAAAACGCTGAGCTGCTTACCTCTTCGTGCAGTTTGTAATTTAATGCAACCCTTCAAACTCCTACGTGTTCTCCTACTAAACTCCAATTGTCAACCCACCCTCTATATAGAAAATATATATACACACCTATCCATCCCCTCTTCTCTCTCATAGAATTAAGAGAGATAGTAAAAGAAAAGGGGGAAAAAATGAAGCTAGTTTGGTGTCCAGAGACTGCTTCCAAGGCATACATAGACACCGTGAAGGCCTTGGCGGAAAATGGTCTCGAGGAGAGGGACGTAGCGGAGCTGGTCTCAGCCATGGCCGGGGGATGGAAGGCGCAGCTCATCGTCGAGGTGTGGGCTCCGGGGAATGACGTATCGACGAGCCTCGGGCTGGCGGTGGCGGCGCGGCATACCCGTGGACGCCACGTCTGCGTTGTTGAAGATGAGGTGTCAGCGACGGAGTACGTGGAGGCCATGCGGAGAGCCGGGGCGGGGAAGCCGGTGGTGGTGGTGGGGGAGGGGGAGGAGGTGATGAGGGGATTGGAAGGGGTGGATTTCATGGTAGTAGATTGTGGGAGGAAGGATGGGGAGGTGGTCATGAGGGAGGCGAGGCCGGGGGCGAGGGGTATGGTGGCGTTGAGGTATGGGGAGGGGAAGGGGAAGGGGCAGGCGAAGATGGCTGCGGGGACGAGGGTTGTGAGGTCGGCGTTCTTGCCGGTCGGCGGCGGGGTGGAGGTGCTGCATGTCGGCGTCGGGAAGGGGCCGAGCTTGGACGGCGGAAGAGGGAGGTGGATCAGGCATGTGGATCATGATACCGGTGAGGAGCATGTCTTCCGGCGTTAGATCGATTTCTTTTTTTCTTTTTTTTTCTATTACTTTTCAAGATTTTGTAAATTAACAGCACTTACTCACTTTCTTCTCCTTCTATCCGGGTTCTTTATACGAGCAGGGATAATAATCTCGAAGCTCACAACGTCGCCGATCTTGCTTTTTGAGATAAAACTTGTATAGAATGATTGATTCACCGGATTAGCTTTCAACTACTTCTGATAAATGAACAGTCTATATATGAACTCTTTTTAATAAGAAAAGAAAAAAAGAAAAGAAAGGAGTTTTTTTGGAAAGAGGACCTATATGAAGATACAGCTGTTGAAGGAAAAAGAAGTAATTAATGTCAATGTAAACCTTTTATTGATATAACACCTGAAGCAATCACATAATCAGAGGATTATATTCCTTAATTTGATTATACGGATTTCGTTGCAAATAAGAGTGGAAAAACGTTTGAGCTTTTCCTTTCTTCCCCTTGCGAGTCTATATGAAGATTAATCTTGTGATAGTAATTTTTTTTTGTCTGTTCCCCAAGAAATTGAATGGATAATTTATTTTTCATTCTTGTCTTATTGGATTTTCTATCTACTCTCCTGATTCTAAGGATTTAGAACAAAATCTGGTGAAGACAGTTCAAAGAGCAATGCAACAAAATTTTGGATTCTTAAATATTTTTTTGGTTGAAAGGTAATTTACATTACCATAGAAATGGAAATGCAAAATCTTCAGCAATCCCAGCAGATGTCTGAAGCATCGCTACGCAAGAAGTCTAATAAATCTCGAGGTACAACATTCACCTAGAAAGAAGAAAAAGTTTGAGAATTACCATTGGCTGCTAAACAGTTGGCACTTTAGTTAGTCTCATAGTAACACTGTTTAAGAGAGTCATTAGGCAGAGAAAGACTAGTGCATATTCCTCATTGGTGCTATCTCAAGGAAGTCTTAGGTTCTGTGTCTATTACCAAGCCTTGAACACTATCACTATCAAGGACTAGTATTTGATACCCATCATTGAAGACCTCTTGGATGAGTTTACTAGTGCCACCGTATTCACAAAACTAGATCTTCCTGCATGGTATCATCAAATAAGGGTGTACATCAAGGACGTGCACAAAACCACCTTCCGCACACATAACGAGTGTTACAAGTTCCTTGTGATGCCGTTTGGTATTGCCAATGCCCTCACTACCTTCTAAGAGCTTATGAATGACGTGTTTTAGCCCCACTTGCCCTAGTATGTTCTATATTTTTTTGACGACAATCTCATCTATAACAAGACATAGACCAATCAACTAAGCCACCTAAGCAAAGAAAATGCACTTGGGAGCACCCACTAGTCGACTACGTTGGCTGTTGTTGTCGAGTTGTGAGGGTCGTGGCTAAGCACACCAAAGGACTTCTCTTTTGGACTTACTGATTACTACTACCGATTCATCCAAGGTATGTGCACATTGCTGCACCATTGACTTCTCTTTTGTGTAAGAATAGTATCGGATGGTCGAAAAAAGTCGACCCATTGCCTATCTATACAAGGCCCTATATGAGGGAAAACGTCAACTAAGCACTTATTAGAAGGAGATGATAGCTGTGGTCCACATGATTAGAAAATGGAGACCCTACCACATTAGCTGACAGTTCATGGTACGAATCGACTTGTGGAGCCTGCCTTGCTTGGGAATGCATTCACACTAGCCTAGCAAAAATGGCTTCCAAGCTTCTTATCTATGACTACGACTGTTATAAATCGGACTGTAACATCCACCATCAAACACGTGCCTCTCACGTGGGTAGAACCCCACGTGACTACCACATGACCTATTGGTCAATATTTTAATACAATATACAAATGAAAAAGCCCACATTTCTATAAATAAAACAGACAAAAAGAAGCCCATAATACCATAGGCCACAACAAGCTTCAAAATACATACCCATAGACAAATAAAATTTCTCAAGTAGGGGCTACAAGTCATTTAGCTTAATTCACATGAGTAAATTAATAATAAGAATAAGAATTATAATAACAAGAACATGCTTGGCCATGTTCGAATGCCTGCGTGCGAATGCCTGCATACGTTCGCATCGACAAAGAACGCAATTTGTGCATTCAAACGCGATCGACCCTGTTCGAACGTGATCGGCGAGAATCTACTATTTCTAGGGTTAATAATCATTAATTTTGGCTTATTTGGTTAGCCACTTAAGATGTGGATGACAACCAAAAATATTATGATGAATGAATCTTGATTTCTATCTCCTTCTATCCTCTCTACCCTAATCTCCCTTTCCCTTCTTTCAAGCCCTAGCCATTCGCCATCTCGACGTCAAGTGTTCTTCTAACCTCCCTTATCTGTCGAGTCCTCCCTCCTCCTTGGGATCTTAGCCACTTCTCCCCTTTAATCCTTATCCCCTAAACTCTACAAACCATTCACCCTCATTTCTATTATCATCCCTAACCTTATCATCACCTCCACCCAACACCTCCACCATCACCCCCACTCTTGCATATTTTCGTCCTAGTTTCAATCCAAATTTATGAAGAGCGTAAATACTAAAAACGTAGATCAGAAAGTTACGGACTGATTATGATAGAATATCTATTGAATATTTTTTCTTACCTGCGCAAGCTGATATCCTGCAACTGATCTAGATATTAAATTGGACGTTACGTTCTTATTAGAGACCTAGGCTAGGCTGCACCCAGCCTAGCTCGACTCGGACTCAGGCTAGCTACACCTAGCCCGAGCTTGAGGCACCAATCCCCTCCTTCCCTACTCACCTAGACTGAAAGGAGGGAGGATGACTGGCAGTTGGGGCCAACCGGTCAACTGACGCCTTGCCGGCGGAGGAAGGCACCCACGGTGCCTACCTCGCCAGTCGGGAAGATAGCCACCATCGACCGATGGCAAGAACCTAATCGATGGATGGGTGATGTGATTCGTACCTCAGCGAGTCATCTTGAGCATGGATATACCCTGTGGGAGTCTACTCTTATTGTGTTTTAGTTGTTTCTTTCAGAAAATAAGGATTCTGTATGTTATATTCGAACGCCCTTAAGTCAGCTCAGCACGTGCGCGCCTTTTGTTTTTCTAGTTGTTACATGAAATATAGAGAGGTCTAGATTAGGTATTTGGTTTGAAGAAAGCTCTTTAATGGTGGTGGGAGGAATGAAGGTGGAATAAATATAGGGATAGGGATACGTGCGATTAGAGTAGGGATTGGACAAATGGGGGAAAGGAGTCGCTCCTAGAAGAAGTAGGGCAGTGATAGACAAGGGGAAGGATCTAACTGATATCGGCTAGGGGTTGATGTGAAGGTTAGGGCAAAGGAGGAAGAGAGAGGAAGGAGGTAGGGAGAAAGAAGATTCATTCTTAACTAATCCAACTAGGGTGCACTCAATAGTATTTTGTTACGAACCGGCTTGATCCGTTTTGTAGCGATTCTGGACAGTTTCAAGGATGTAACTTTTGAAGGGAATTTTGGAAGATCTAGCCATTGGATCTTACTAAAATTTGGATATGTTATCACGCTTGAAGAAAGATTTTGAACGAATCTAAGATCTCAGGGTTTGAATGGCTAGATCTTGAGATACCAGCGAATAGTAGCCGAAGGTCGGATGAACCCTATCTTGTTAGCGCTTTAATGGCTAGATAAGTGCTAGGAGAACTCTTTTCGAGTGAAAAGAGAGAAATTATTGCAGAAGAGGGGGATCAGGAGTTAGACAAGGCCGACCAAGGACTTGGGCAGTGGAAGGAAGGAGGTGGGAGAGAGCGTCGATGGCTAGAGCAAGAAGGAGGGAGATAAAAGCAACAATGCCAATGCAATTATCAGATAAACCCCAATTAGGGTTTCCTCCACATATTTATAAAGACTAACCCTTTTGACCCAAACAACCAAATTAAAAACCGTAAAAACCAAAAGTTTTTCCCATAGTGTATTCGAATGCACAAATACCATTTTCTGTCTTTGCCAACGTGTGCAGGCATTCGAACGGGCGCATTCCAATGAGCCTAAGATCGTTGGAGTGAGTGCATTCGAATGAGCCCGAGGCTATTCGAACACACAATTGTTGTTCTCTATCTTTGTGAACACGTGCAGGCATTCGAATGTGTGTTCGAACGCAGGTCCTTAGCATTCAAACGCTCCATAGCAAACGGCCTTATTTTCTCAAGCAAATTTATTTCTTCTAATACAACTTGATCCAGCTCTAGTTGTATCACAAATTAGATAAATAAGCTCATCCCAATAAACCTAATGCCGCGAGTGGATCCAATCTGACTGAGTTGTATAAGAGCATTGCGAAAAGGGGTCTCTAAGTACTGTAGAGTGCATCCTAGTTGGGTCATGTTATGAATGAATCTTCTTGCTCTCTATCTCCCTTCCTCTCTCTTTCTCCTCATGACCTAATTTCACATCGACCCCTAGCTGACATTGGTTAGATCCTTCCCCTCGTCTGTCGCTGGTACGATCCTTCCTCGGCTATAGGCTCTGATACCAGCTTGATACGAACCCTCTTTTGGTGCTATGGCTCTGATACCAGATTGTTACGATCTTGCACGGAACTTTAAGATAAGATCCCGAAATATCCCGCCGTTGGATCACTGTGAAATTTTGATATGTTGTAGGCCCGGAAAAGAGCTTTCCAACGGATCTAGTTTCAGGCGAATCGGAGTTGGGGATCTCGAGATATCGTTCGTTTAGTAGACGAACGTCAGGATACTCTGTTTTTGGATTCCGTGGATGAAGGCACGAAATCCTGGGTAATGGTGGATTGTGGAGGGCCGGTGTTGATGGAGTGGCACCGGTGTAAAAGTGATGGTGGAAGGGTTATGGATGATGGAAAAGTTAGGGATAGCGATGGATAAATTGGAAGAAGGGGGAGAAGAGGGCCACTCCTAAGGGACTAGGGTGATTGGCCTGTCGAGGGAGATTAGAAGCGGCGTCGCCGGGGAGATTGAGGGAACGGGAGCGAAGAAGATGAAGGAGGCAAGGCAAACTCAATTCTCAATATTCAATAATAATTTTGGTTGCCCTACACATACTTTTATAGGCTAACCAACAACTCAATCTTATCCTAAAACACAATCTTATCCTAAAACTCAATCTTATCCTAAAACACAATCTTATCCTAAAACTCAATCTTATCCTAAAACACAATCTTATCCTAAAACTCAATCTTATCCTAAAACTCAATCTTATCCTAAGGTAAATTCAAGCTCGAGACGACGTCGGTGAAGTCCGAATCGTATCAATCCACCACGCTTCCGCAACCTTGTCCTCAAGGTTTGAAATTTGGGAAGCGATCCATGATGTCTGTCTCTAGCTCCCATGTAGACTCGCGCAGGTTTGCCCAGCCACTCAATCAGCACTTCAGTCTCTAATCTGGATCCTTGGCGTCTTCTCCTACGACTTAGGACTCGAACCGGCTCATTGGAGCCATCTTCCTCCATTGGTTCGGGTAAGGTCGAACCCACTACATGGTTAGGCCCGATCTGGGCCTTCAATGCCGAGACATGGAAGACGGGATGTATCCTGGTTCCTTCGGGTAGGTCCAATCGGTAAGCTACTGGACCGATTCGTTGTAGCACTCGGTACGGACCATAGTACTTGTATCCCAACTTTTGGTTCAAAATTGGCCTCAATGTGGATTGTCGATACGGTTGAGCTCGAACGAACACCAATTGATCCACCTCAAATTCTCGCTCACGTCCGCCTTTGTCATGCGTTTGCTTCATGCGGTTTTGTCTTTGTGGCTAGGTGAGTCTTGAGCCGTCTCAATGTTTCATCTCGATCAGCAAGCTCCAAGTCAAGCTCAGTCCTATCCGTCGCCGCGAGTCTATCGTAGGCACGCAAGACAGGGGAGTGCGCCCATAAACCGCCTCAAATGGGGTCATGCCAATGCTTGAGTGATGAGCGGTATTGTATGACCACTCAGCCCGGGAAGAAATTTGACCCAATCCTTTGGTCAATCCGCCACAAAGCATCGCAAGTATTGCTCTAGTCCACGATTCACCACCTCGGTTTGGCCATCCGTCTCGGGGTGATAAGCTGAACTAAGATTGATTTGAGTCCCTTGCAATCTGAAGAACTCGGACCAAAACTCACTTATGAAGATGCGATCCCGGTCTGACACGATCGTCCTAGGCATCCCATGCAAGCGTGCCACTTCCCGAACAAAAATTTCAGCAACCCTTTTTGCTGAAAACGGGTGAGACAATGTTATGAAATGTGCATACTTGCTCAGTCTATCCACCACAACAAACACCACCGATTGTCCTCAAACTTCCGGCAGCCCTCGATGAAGTCCATGGAGATATCCTCCCAAATACGCCGGTATCGGTAGTGGTTGCAGTGAGCCCGCTAGGCTTGAGTGCCTCCGATTTGGCTCGTTGGCAGATTTGACATTCACGCACATACTTCTTCACGTCCGTCTTCATCCCAGTCAAGTACAGTTTTGGGCCAGCCGCTTGTAAGTACGTAATACCCCTTCATGACCTGCTATAGGAGTATCATGGAAGTGTGCCATCAATAGCCTCCGTAGCTCTTCGTTTCGGGGTACCTTGATTCGCCCGTGCTCTAGTACTAACCCATTGCGCTCCTCGTGCTCGGGGTTGCTTGAGGGGTTCGCTCTCAACTCCTCCATGAGTCGGACCAGATCACTATCCTCTGCACTGGCTCTTCGTAGATCTGAAAAGAAAGGAAAAGTGGGTGCCGAGAAAGAAGCAAGCTCCCTTTCTTTTGAAAGTTCAAGCAGCGGTTTACTTCCATCCAACAACACTCTCTGACCATCTCTCCAAAAGGTCAATGTGAGGCTTATAAAATCAAAGGTCACGGGCCCCAAGCTCCGAAGCCATTGGGTCCCTAAAACAATATCGGCACCTTGCAAGGCCAATGGATAAAGATCCAATGTGAAAGTTTGGCCTTGCACCTTCAATTCTGCACCTCCACAAATAGAATCTGCTCGCAAGGTGGTGCCATCTCCAATCGTCACATCGAACCCTTCCGTGGGTTCCGACTCGAGCCCAATCTTCCTAAGGAGCCTCACGTCAATGAAGTTGTGGGTGGACCCGGTGTCAATCAAGATTCTCACTGTGGTCTTCTTGACTACTCCGTTCACCCGCAATGTCTTTGGCGCCGCCGTCCCCGAATAGGCGTGGAGGGAGATTTCAGCTATAACGTCCTCCACGTTTTGCTCCTCAACTTCTTCTCCTCGATGTCCAGCCACATCTGCGCTTTCAGCTGCAAGCTCATCCTCCGCTTCCTCCAATCCATCGATGAGCATCACCGATCCCATCGGTTTAGCACAACGATGCCCCGGTACAAACTTCTCATCACAACGGAAGCATAAGCCCTTGGCTCTTCTTTCTTCTACTTGGGCAGGTGTGAGTGCTCGCCCGGACCTCTAGGTGCGTACTTCACATCTTGGGATGGCTTCAAGGGTGCTCGAGGAGGTATCAATGCAAAGTAGCAGCTCTTGGTACTCCGCTAGTGTTTCCCGCCGCTATGTTTGGTAGAGCTTGATTGCGGCTTCCTTGGCTTGTCCAACTCGCTTCAGTGTATCTTCATGGCTCTATGTTTGTCTTCCATAAGCACCGCATCTTGGAAGGCCTCCTTTAAGGTTCTAGGCCTTAAAGCCCTCACATCGGCTTGTATGTCACCCCGCAGCCCGGAGATGAAGGTCTTTGCGAAGTTGCCGATCCGTCCATGGTGGATGACATCGGCTACTAATCCTCTCAAATTCTTCTTGGTATGACCCAACCGTGGTCTTCTGAACCGTCTTTGAGAGGAGAGCATCAAAGTCTTCATAGCCCGATACTCCAAATCGCCGTGTGATATCGGCGCAAAATTCAGCCCAAGTTTCGATGGCCTCAATGGCATTGGCTGATCGAAACCAATGAAGCGCCGCATCCTCAAGGTGGAAGCTTGCAAGCGTCACCTTGTATTCTTCCGCCGTACCTTGGTATGCAAAGAATTGCTCCGCCCTATACAACCAATCAATTGGATCGCCACCTTTGAACTTGGGGAATTCGAGACGCACGACTTGTCCACGAATGCCGTTGTCTCGTTCCGGATCATGCCCAACTCCTTGTCTAACCGGCGGAGGATGCACCATGAAGGGTTGATGATCCCTCCTTCGGTTTAGATCAACTCGCCGTGGTTCCGGATCGTATCGGCCCGCCCATGGATCTTGATCTCCAATGTGGTCTCCATGGTGATTCGCTCGTCGGATGGGTTCACCCGCAACTGGTCCTGGTGTAACCATCCTTGCTTGCCTCTGCCCATAGGGTGGTGGTAGCAGCGGCTCTTGTGGTTGCAAAGGCTGAACCGGTGAGGATTGATTCAAGGGGGTGGACTCGCGTCGTGGGGTCGATGGTGCCTTCCCGTTAGACATTGCTTCCCTTGGCGCCCGTAGTTCCCGCATCATCTCCATCATCATCTGGTGGTTGATGGCCATCTGCTCTGAAATAGACCCCAACATGGATAGAACGCTAGGCTCTTCCGTATTCCGATTAGATCGGATGGTTCCGCGGGTGGAAGTCCCCGCAATCGTCTCTTCCTCCTCTATTGGGAGAATCTCTTCTTCATCATCACGCCGTGCAGCCATGGATCTGGTGGTCGTCATTGGAAGCGCTTGTCCGAGGAACGGTGGCTCTGATACCAGATTGATACGATCCTTCCTCGGCTATAGGCTCTGATACCAGCTTGATACGAACCCTCTTTTGGTGCTATGGCTCTGATACCAGATTGTTACGATCTTGCACGAAACTTTAAGATAAGATCCCGAAATATCCCGCCGTTGGATCACTGTGAAATTTTGATATGTTGTAGGCCCGGAAAAGAGCTTTCCAACGGATCTAGTTTCAGGCGAATCGGAGTTGGGGATCTCGAGATATCGTTCGTTTAGTAGACGAACATCAGGATACTCTGTTTTTGGATTCCGTGGATGAAGGCACGAAATCCTGGGTAATGGTGGATTGTGGAGGGCCGGTGTTGATGGAGTGGCACCGGTGTAAAAGTGATGGTGGAAGGGTTATGGATGATGGAAAAGTTAGGGATAGCGATGGATAAATTGGAAGAAGGGGGAGAAAAGGGCCACTCCTAAGGGACTAGGGTGATTGGCCTGTCGAGGGAGATTAGAAGCGGCGTCGCCGGGGAGATTGAGGGAACGGGAGCGAAGAAGATGAAGGAGGCAAGGCAAACTCAATTCTCAATATTCAATAATAATTTTGGTTGCCCTACACATACTTTTATAGGCTAACCAACAACTCAATCTTATCCTAAAACACAATCTTATCCTAAAACTCAATCTTATCCTAAAACACAATCTTATCCTAAAACTCAATCTTATCCTAAAACACAATCTTATCCTAAAACTCAATCTTATCCTAAAACTCAATCTTATCCTAAGGTAAATTCAAGCTCGAGACAACGTCGGTGAAGTCCGAATCGTATCAGTCGCTGCCCTACTTCTTATAAGAGCGACCCCCTTCTTCCCCATGTCCGATCTCTTCTCTAATCGCAAGTATCCCTATCTTTATATTCATCCCACTTTCATTCCTTCCATCCTCATTAAAGAACTTCCTTCAATCCAAGTACCCAACCTAAACCTCTCTTTAGCCCGGTTCATAATAACTGGTATCAGAGCCAATGATCCTCGAATCGTCATGGCTACAGCAAGATCGAAGGCAGCAAAACAAACGAGGTGATCATCTCAAACATCAAAGCAAGGTATGGAGATTGACTACACGACTCCACCAAGATCGCCATCTCCATCGAGCTCGCGTGGTCAGACAGAAGGCCCTTCCGATCTCTCGCAAACCTTGGCGCTCATGGCACAAACAATGTTCGAGATAAAGGTGACTGATACGATTTCCCCTTAGGCTAGCGTTTGATCTATCCCATTTTCTAATCTGGACAGGATCTTACATAGAAACTTGAAAAAATATTTCAGATGTTATAACCGTTGGATCAACGTGAAATTTTGATATGTTGTAGCCCTGGAAAAAAGGTTTCAACAAATCTAGTTTTAGAAAAATTGGACTATGAAATCTCGAGATATCATTTGAGAAGTAGACGAACATCAGGTTGTCCATCTATGGATCCGTAGATAGAGGTACGAGATCCTAGGTGAAAATGGATGGTGGTAGATCGACGATAATGGGGTGGCATTGGTGAGTAAGTGGTGGTGTTACAGTTATGGATGATGGAAGGGGTTAGGGCAAGGTAATAGAGACTTGAAGAAAAGAGGACGAGGGGGCCGCCCCTAAGGGACTAGGGTGAGTGGCCGGTCGAGGGAGGCTAGAAGCAGCGGCGCCGAGGGATGAGAGAATGAGAGAGAAGAATAAGAAGATTAGGGTAAACTCAATTCCTTCAATAATGACTCCTTGGTTGCCATCTACACCTTTAGAGGCTAACCAAATAATTCAAAAAAGACAAATATTAACCCTAGAAATAGTGGATTTTTGCCGACCGCGTTCCAACGGGGTCAAACACATTTGAACGCACTAAAAGCATTCTCTGTCGATGTGAACTTGCGTTCGAACACGCTCGATCGTGTTCGAACACGCCCGATTGCGTTTGAACACACATTTCGCATTTTCTATTTTATGCAAACCTAATGCAAGTGTTCACAAGCACATTCGAACGCACCCACTCGCGATTGAACATGACCTACAAAAAACTTATTTTTCTCTGATCAAAAGACTAAAACAATTAAGAAAAGACACTCATAAAAATGTATCCACGCTCGAGACGACATCGATGAAGTCCGAATCGTATCAATCCACCACGCTTCTGCAACCTTGTCCTCAAGGTGTGAAATTGGGGAAGCGGTCCATGATATCTAACTCAAGCTCCCAGGTAGACTCGTTAGTGGGCTTGCCTAGCCACTCGATCAATACTTTTGTCTCCAATCTGGATCCATAGCATCTTCTCCTACGACTTAAGACTCGTACCAATTCAGCTGGGCTATCTCCCTCCATTGGTTCGGGCAAGGCCGAATCCACCACATGGTTAGGCCCGATCTGGGCCTTCAATGTCGACACATTGAAAACCGGATAGATCCGGGTTCCCTCAAGTAGGTTCAACCAGTAAGCTAATGGTCCGATTCGTTGTAGCACTAGATATAGCCCATAGTACTTGTGACCTAGCTTCTGGTTCAAAATTGACCTCAATGTGGATTGCTGATACGGTTGAGCTCAAACTTACACCAATTGATCAACCTCAAACTCTCGCTTGCGCCGGCCTTTATCATGAGTCTGCTTTATGTGGTTTTTTATGCTGATGCTAGGTGAATCTTGAGCCGTCTCAAGGTTTCATCTCGGTCCGCAAATTCCAAGTCGAGCCCAATCCGATCTGCCATAGTGAGTCTATCGTAGGCCTGCAAGATAGGGGGAGTGCGTCCATAAACCGCCTCAAAGGGGGTCATGTGGATGCTAGAGTGATAAGCTGTATTGTAAGACCACTTGGCCCATGGAAGGAATTTGACCCATGAGTACTGCATCTTTGAAGGCCTCTTTTAAGGTACTAGGCCTTAAAGCTCTCATGTCGGCTTGTATGTCTCCCCGCATCCCAGAGATGAAGGTGCTGCGAAGTTGTTGATCAGTCCATGGAGGTTGGCATCGGCTACTTAGCCTCTCAAATTTTTCTTGGTATGCCCCAACCATGGTCCTTTGCACCGTCTCTGAGAGGAGAGCATCGAAGTCTTCATACCCCGACGCTCCAAATCACCACGTGATATCGGTGCAGAAATTAGCCTAACTTTCAATAGTTTCATGGGCATTGTCTGCCCGAAACCAATGAAATGCCACATCTTCAAGCTGGAAGCTTACAAGCATCACCTTATATTCTTTCGTTGTACCTTGGTATGCGAAGAATTGTTCCACCTTATACAACCAATCGATCATGTCACCACCTCTGAACTTGGGAAATTTGAGACGCACGGTTCACTCACGGATATCGTTGTCCCAGTTTGGATCATATCTAAGTCCTAGTCTAACCGGAGGACGATGCACCATGAATGATTGATGATCTCTCCTTCGATTTTGGTTAACTCGATGCGGTTTTGGTTCGTATTGCCCCGCCCAAGGATTTAGATCTCCAAGATGATCTGAATTTAGGTTTGCTCGTCGGATGGGCTCACTCGCAACTTGGCTTGGTAGAACCATCCTTGCTTGTCTTTGCCCATAGGGTTGTGGCAGCAGAGGTTCTTGCTGGTGTAGATTCTGAACTGATGGTGGTGGGTTCATGGTGGTAGGCTCGTGTCGAGGCGTTGTTGGTGCATTTCCATTCGCCATGGCTTCTCTTGTCGCCCGTATTTCCTACATCATCTCCATCATCATCTGATTATTGATGACCATTTGGTTGGAAAAAGACCTAATTATGGCTTGAATGCTAGGCTCTTCTATATTTAGATTTGATCGGGCGGTTCCGCGGGTGGAAGTTCGCGCAGCCGTCTCCCCCTGTTCTATTGGGGTGATCTCTTCCTTCTTGTTTTGCCGTGTAGACATGGCTCTGGTGGTTATCATCGAAAGTGTGCGTATGATAAATGGTGGCTCTAATACCACTCTTGATACGATCTCCCCTTAGGCTAGGGTTTGATCTATCTCGTTTTCAGATCTAGATAAGATTTGGCATGGAACCTTAAAAAAAGGATTTCAGAACTTTTAACTATCGGATCAACATTAAATTTTTGATATGTTGTAGCTCTAGAAGAAAGATTTCCAACAAATCTAGTTTCAAGAAAATCAGATGGCGGGATCTCGAGATATCGTCCAAGAAGTAGACAAACATCAGAGAGTCCGTCTATGGATTCGTAGATGGAGGCACGGGATCCTAGGTGAAGATGGATGGTGGTACATCGGCGGTAATGGGGTGGCATTGGTGAGTAAGTGGTGGTGGAAGGGTTATGGATGATAGAAGGGGTCAGGGCAAGGTAATAGTGACTTGAAGAAAGGGGAGGAGGGAGCCGCCCCTAAGGGACTAGGGTGATGGCCGGTCGAGGGAGCCTAGAAGCGGCAGCGCCGGGGGATGAGAGAACAAGAGAGAAGAAGAAGAAGATTAGGGCAAAACTTAATTCATTCAATAATGACTTATTGGTTGCCATCCACACCTTTAGAGGCTAACCAAACAATGGCAATTATTAATCCTAGAAATAGTAGATTTTTATTGACCGTGTTCGAACACACTAAAAGTTTCTCTATCAATGTGAACCTGATGCAGACATTCAAACGCGAGCGTTCAAATGCGCCCGATCGCGTTCAAACGCAAATTTCACGTTCTCTATTTTTGTGAACCTAATGCAGGCGTTCGCATGCGCGTTCGAATGCACCCACCCGTGTTCAAACTCAACCTATAGAAAACTTAATTTTCTCTGATCAAAACACTAAAATAATTAAGAAAAGACACTCATAAAAATGTATCCACGCTCGAGACAACATCGGTGAAGTCCGAATCGTATCAGCGACCCTTATGGGCATGAACCAATGTCGTCTATGGCATACACTTGATCATAACAACCGTGGGGAAGGTAATTAAGGTGGCACCCTGCCTAGAAATAATGCGGAAGAACCAGCTAGGGCTGCAGGTTTTGTGGCTCCACCACTGGTTGCTGCCTAACTACATCATCGACCTCCTCCTTGTGATAAACACCCTTGACCAGAGGAACGTCCGCTGCAGCAAGATCGAGTCCGGCAAAGACCGATCTTACCGGCACTAAGGCCACTAGGCGCTAATCCATGAGGCCGACGCATAGATCTTCAACCGGCGCTTTAGAGGGATCCCATGATCCCAAATCCAGAAGAAGACCCTTGAGAAGAGTGGGAGTACCCTTATCAACCAAGAGCCCAGCCACATGAATGGCAGCACTGACAACAAGAGAACGGACGGGATCAAGCGCTACTACCTCGAACTGTTCGAGCTGATTCTCCTAAATTCAGCAGAGGTGATCAGTTGAATTGGATGTATCGGGCAGAGCAATTCTTCACCTATCAAGGGACACCTGACCACCAAAAGGAGCTTCTAGCCTCATTCCACCTTGAAGATGTAGCGGTGAGGTAGTTTCAAACAACACAGTGCACACATGCCATTAATACTTGGGAGGAGTTTTTCGATGCACTTTGTGTGCGTTTCGGACCCTCCAACTATGAAGATTTCCAAGCCACCTTGACGAAGCTAACCCAAAAGACCTCTATAAGAGCCTACTAAGAGGAGTTCGAAAGAATTAGTGATCACGTCCATGGGTGGTCGAACTCTACTCTAAAAAGCACTTTTGTCTCTAGGCCTTGTCGTGATATCCAAGTAGAAGTCAAGGCGACTCGTCTTACTACCTTGTTGGAAGCCTTCTCAGTGGCTCAAATGATGGAGGAGAAGATATGGGAGTTAAAGCCGACACATCGATCATCGTGGACCATTAACGACTTGCGCTCCAACCCTAGACTGTCGGTCTCGGGTGTGGCACGTTTGGCTAAACCCCAATTAGCCACCTCCACCACAGACAGGCCCTGACCCTGGGGGACAGCCATGGATGATGGGCCGACGCCTCACATTAGCAAAGATCGAAGATCGGCGCTCGAAAGGCCTATGATTTTATTGTGACGATCACTTCATATGGGGCCACAATTGCATCAAACAATTTGCTACCATCATGCTCATTGAGGAGGCGATCGAGGATGATTCCGTAGAAAATTTGGAAGGGCAACAAGTGGAGGAAGGTGGCCAAACCAAAGAGGATAGCCCACTTGATGTCCAGAGCTCTCCCTTCATACTTTCGTCGGTGAGACGACTCTGAAAACTCTTCATGTTGAAGGTATGATCAAGAAGAATAAAGTGCTAATCCTTATTTATTCATAAAGTACTCACAATTTTGTGAATTCTCGGATGGTGAGGCGTTTGGGATTAGAGTCGGAGCCTTCCAATGACATCGATGCGGCTATTGGTGATGGCACCATGTCGAGAACGAAGGGCATATGCCATAAGGTCTAGCTCAAATTTCGGGCCATGTCTTCCGAATTGATATTTATCCGTTGGCTCTACAAGGGGCCGACTTGGTGCTTGGGGTGCAATGGTAATAGGTTACAGCACGATTTCTTCAAGATTTGGATTTATTGTAGGAAGCAGTCCGTGCAACTAAAGAAAAATATTTACCAAATATTCTCCCACAGTCAGAAAATTATGAAACCAAGTGGAATCGATCCGTTAGTCCCTGATCTATTTTTGTATTTACACCCTTCATAGATTCAAAATGAAACTAAGATGAAAACACGATATAGTGCAGATGATGGTAGTAGTGACAAGTGGAGTGGATGTTAGGATTATGGATGATAATGGAGATGAGGGTGGATGATTGATGTTGTTTAAGGGATAAAGACGAAGGGAAAGAAGTGGTCGAGATTCCAAGGAAGAGGGAGGACTCGACAGATGAGGGAGATTAGAAGTTAGAAGAGACCTTGCCAACAGTAGAGGTGGTAGGTTAGTGAAGAGGGAGGAAGGAGATTATGGTAGAGAGACTAGATAGAAGATAGAGAGACAAGAAACTAATATTCCAGTAGCATAATAATTTTGGCTATCATCCACACCTTTATAGAGGCTAACAAATAAGACAAAATAACAATTATTAACCTTAATTCTAGTGGATTCCTACCGATCACGTTCGAACGCGTCCGACTGCGTTCGAACACGTATTTTGCATTCTCTATTTTTGCGAACCTGATGCAGGTGTTCGCAAAGGCATTCGAACGCACCCCCAACCGCGTTCGAACTAAGGGTGGCAAAAATTGACCTGACCCGATAACTCGACACGATAACCCGGCTGTTAATCAGGTTTGGGTTTAGTCTAATCAGATTGAAATCATAAATGGGTCAACCCGCCTAACCCGATTATTAATCGGGTCGTGTTTGGGTTTATACCTCTGACCCGCTTGATCCGTTTAACCCGTTTAAGTAAACGGGTCAGGTCGAGTCAGGTCAACCCGCCAACCGCCAACCGCCAACCCACTATATATATATTATATATATCTAAGTTTTTCTAACCCTAACCCTAACACCCAACCCATGTGACAAGTCCCCACTCAGCCACTCCCCATCTCCAATAGCCAAGCACCGCCCCTTACCCATGCCCCCCTTACCCCTCCTCACGCTGTCTTCCCTTACCCCGAGCTCCTCACTTCGTCGCCCCTTACCCTTTACTCCTTGTTCCTCACTCCTCATGCCATCGCCCCTTACCCCTCACTCCTCACTCCTCACGCCGAGTAACGCCACCGGATCTCCTCACGCCATTGGATCTCTCTGTCACTCACGCTGTTGGATCTCCCCATTACTCACGCTGTCGGATCTCCTCACTCAGTCACTCCTCACGACGATCACGCCGTCGGATCTCCTTGTCACTGATGACAAGAAGGTTATATGGTTTTCTTGAATAGTGAACTTATATAGTTTTTGCTTCTTTTACTGTTTTCTTCTTCTTGGAGAAAATCTCAAGGAAGATGAGGTGAAAGGAGTATGCCTTATTGTTGATTGTTTGAGAAAGTCTATGGATAACATTGCTAGATCTTTCGGTCAATTTCAAGAAATATAGGTATGTTTGTTTACCTATTTTTCATTATTTTGATAGATTTGAAAGCTGAATTTTAATGGCTCTAGTTGTAATGACTTTTTCAATTATGAAAAAACTGATTTCTTTCTTCATCGATTTTTCCAGATCTCATTGAGAAGGATCCAGACAGTATTAAAAATCCTCCAAGTCAATTTGTTTCTTATATAGTTATAAACACTTGCATATGATTATATATGGTTTAGCCATTGTTTATTAGATTAATACATGTAATCATATTGATAATAATCTTATATTTTATATAGTTAGTTTTATTAAAAGTAATTAAATTATATAAGTTTCTATTAATGTTTATGTATGCTTATACATGCATATATTTAATATATTGGAATATGCAATGTGTTTTTAGCACCTTATTATTATTATATATTATTTTCTATGCAATAAAATGCTGTGCTCAAATAATTATTTTTATATTTATGGATAATGATTATTATATGTATGATTAGTAACTAATTAAGTAAAAGTAGTATTTGCCAAATAATTGGATTATAGTTAGTTATTTTATGTACATATATTTTAATTATAGTATTGTTTTTCTGATTCTTTTATGCTTAAGGAAGTTAATTATAATGCCTAATATATATAATTAGAATAAGGACATCTGAATTATATATATATATAATGTATATCAAGTTATTTAATAAAATCAAATAATTTATTATATTTTGCACTAATAAATTCTAAATGGGATAAATGGCTAACATCATACTACTTAAATAATTTCAGATTCTGACCCCCCTATTTAAGACCCCATGGACTTAGCTATCGAGGCTTTATCATTGTCGTAGCAATGTGAACGAGTGGTTATTTGGTAATTGTAGTAGTGGTGAGTAGTCTTATCTCCTAGACGTCTTTCTCAAATTAGGTTATGTTATATATTCTGTACATGCATGTTTTGGTCTCCAGCATGATTATATGACTTATCTAGAGATAATTACAGTCGAGCATATTTTTATCATGCATATAATTAGGCTGATCTTGAATATGAGTATGATGATGATAAATAGAGATGATGAGAGATGATTGTATTATTGTAAGGTTATGTCCAATTGATCTTTAGCATGAGTATGCATGTGTTGACGATACAGTTGGAGACTACATTGCATCATTTTTCTCTTAATTCCTATTCCACCTAAATTTATGTTATGCATTGACTTATTATCATACTGGATATATGCATACGATCTGTCATTTGGAAGAAAAATATTAAATGTGATTGATAGGATAGTTGATAGAAAGCGTGAGGATACCCGAGTGGGCGCGAGGGTAAGGGCGTGCCTAGAGATAATTGATCGCTCGATATAGTCGCGATCATGTTGGTCTTATGTCTGAGGTCGTTAGTTTGTGTGCGCAGCAGACATTCGGACACATGCCGTTCGCTAGGGCATATGTGGCAAGTTATCCTCATGAGGTTTCTATCAACTATGTGGGTGCCGGCCTGGATGGATGTTGATACCCTAGCGGGTAGCGGGGTATGGTTATATTTGAGATACTCTTGCGGGTAGCGGAGTATGCTCTGAGCCTTCGGACATGATGTTGAGACCTAGTACTAGGTGTTGATTGTGCACAGTGGTCTAGTATGATGATGACATATAGAGTTGATATTGATGAATGAGATATTGAGAAATGCATATGATTTTATTATCATCTAATTACCTGATTATTGAGTGGTTAATATACATCATATATAGCATTTGATATCATAGCATCGTCATGGTCGGCATGCACCATGTGTCATATTTATTCAATGTCGAGGATTATGTATTTTTATCAGTTATGACACGTTATCTATTTTTCACTTATATATTATTGAGGATGCATTCATATACTCATTCATGAGATGATGCTCTTTCTAATTCATATTATCCAGTACATGATTTACTCTCTATTTGTCTTCACTGATTTAGGGTAAGGTCTATTCACTAAGCCTTTATCTCATGACTACTCTCTTTGTTTTCTCATTTCCAACAACCTAGGTGAATGAATGGAGCAGGATACTCCCTTAGAGGCTTTGCTGGTGAGTGAGGAATAGAGTGTGGTTAGTGTTATATGCTAAATGAGTTATCTTATTTGATGTATTATTGGACATCCTCCAAAGTGTGTATGTATCCTTGTCTTATATTTTAGCAGGTGACTTTGTACTTGTATAATAATGTATATACCACCGTTGTGTATATGTAGTTATGAAAAGCTCTTGATGATGTGTTGTGGCCTGTGTGGGGCCCAAGTAGGGTTATCTGTATGTGTTGACAGTTAGACTTGAGTTATTATTAGTTTATATATTGTGGATAAAATTATGATGTTGATACAGGTTTATTTGATTGTCGATAACTAACCAAATGGTCAGGTGCCATGCACGTTCCATATAGGCTTGTGTCATGTACGTGTTTAGGGTTTGGGTGCTACAAGATGCCTGTACATTACGCCTTACGCCTTTCTTGCGATGTAGGCAGTAGGGGGCCCGTGGCTTGGCCACCAACGAATCCCTCATGGTCTTCCTTAGGTCTAGCATAGAGTGGTGGAGGCGGTGTCCTTTGATGAAGGAGTGGTTCCATTAATGGTGCAATCGGGGTCAGAGCAGGGAGCTTAGTTTCCACTATGTTCCTTGGTGCACCCATGAAGACCTGAGTCATCACTTCCACTAATGCTTGCATGCCTTGCTGCTTCTCCATCATGTCCACGAATATTTTTATTAGATCTGAATTGATGAAAAAAGTCAAAGGAGAAGTTTCAACCAATGTGCTAGAGTTCGTCTCAGATCTGACCACATTCATGGCCTCTCCTTTGATAGAGGTTCATTCCTTGGGTCTCGACACCATGGATCTGGTTGTTGGCATGCTTCCGATGAACGGTGGCTTTGATACTATTTGTTATGGCCCGATCATGGCTATCCGATCAAATTCGGGTGCAGGAAAGCAGTTTCTGCCATCAAAGAAAAATATTTGTCAAATATTCTCTCGCAGCTAGAAAATTATGAAAGTAGATGAATTCATTCCATATCTTCTTGATCTACGTTTATTGGTATTATGCCATTCATAGATTTGTACTGTAGTTAGGGCAAAAATAGGTAGAGTTACGGTGGAGGTGAAGATGACGGTCGATGGTGAAGGAGGAGATGGAGTGGACATAGGTTATATGTAGGATTTTCAAGAGGTGTTGTTGGGTGAATAAAGAGAGGGAAGAAGGTGGTCGATATCCTAAGCAAGAGGGATGGTCTAATAGTCAGTGGAGGCTAGGGGTAGTCAGCATCGAGGTGGCATATAGCTAGGTTTTGAGCTAGAAGGGAGAAGATTCATAATAGAAGGAAAAGAAAGGTTAACTCAATATTCATCGATAACCATGATAAGGTTGCCTTCCACATATTAAGAGGCTAACCTAACAAGCAAAGCAAATAAATGATAAACATAGAAATAATGCATTCTTGCCGAGCACGTTCGAACAAGAAATTTATATTCTCTGTGTGTGCAAATATATATAGCCGTTCGCAAGGCAACTTTCCCGCATTCGAATAGGCAAATCACATTCTCTATATTTACAAACATATGCATTCGAACGGAGCGTTCGAACACAACTTCCCCGCGTTAGAACGCGATAGTTAGAATTCTTATTCTTTAAGAAAACTAAGAAACTAAAATATGAAAGGGATTCATAGATCGTATCCATGCACGAGATGACATAGTCTAGTCCGAATCGCATCATAATCATTAGGTAGCACTTTAATATCTCAGGTTTGTTAATTATCTACAGTCTCCACCTTGATTAAGGAGTTTCTTCTTGTCTTGTAGCTTATGATGGCTGGCACTAGGTCCATTTTGTAGTCTTATATGTTTCTAAACATAACCATTTCTCACCTCTTGCTTATCTAACTCAATGCAATCTTTCATCGGGTTCCAAATTTCTCTTCATCTAATAACTGAATCATAAAGGCTTGCATCCATATAGGATTATCCTTGGATCTGAACTGTATAATCCTTCTAGAGTCTTCATATTTTTGTCACATACCCATGGATGCATTGGTTTACCTGTTTAAACACTCAGGTTTTAATATTTTCTTGAGACAGTTTTGTATTTAAATGTGCAAGATTGTACACTTGGTATTTGACTACTTAATTAGCTCGTGTATCTTGTTTGAGGTGAATTGTTGTTGAAATTCTTACGATGTGTGCTTCTTGAGACAATTTCATATTTAAATGTGCAAAATTGTGTATTCCTTAATATTTGACTACTTTAGTCGTGTATCTTGTTTTAGATGAATTCTTGTTTAAATTATAAGGATGTTTCAACAATACTTTTTTTATTTTAATTTGAGACTTTCCTTGTAACAACCCAATCCCCCCCCCCCCCAAAAAAAAAAAAATATTATGGGCACGACGCGACTGGCCACACTGTGGCCGGCCTCGTGCCCATGCCAGCTGCTCATGCAGCTTGGTGGGGCGCCACGCGCCTGCGGCCGCTGCCACAGCCGACCGGCTGCGGCCAACTGGCCGCGGTGGGCCCTGGCGCCGCCACTACTTCTCCTCCACCGCCTTCTCTCTCTCTCTCTCGGCCACCCTCTCACTCTACTCTCTCTCTCTATATCGACACCTTCCCTGGAGCCGCCGCCGGTGAGACCTCTCACTCCCCCTCTCTTTCCTTTTCTCTCTCTCTCTCTCTCTCTTGCCCAAGGTTGGGCTCATCGGAGCCGAGCCGCCGGCGAGAGGCCGGCCGCTGGTTGGCCAGCAGCGGCCGGTGCCCTCCCCGCCGGCCCGGGTCCGCAACCTCCTCTCTCACCTCCTCTCCTTCTTCTCTTCCTCTTCTCTTCTTCTTCTTCTTCTTCTTCTTCTTCTTCTTCTTCTTTCTTTCTTTCTTTCTTTCTTTCTTTCTTTTTCTCCTTCTTCCTCAGCTCTTTCTCTTTCTTTCTGCACAGTGTTGGGCTCGGCCTAACACTGATGGCAGATTTAATTAGTTTATTTATGTTATTTATTTAGGTATTTTTCTTCTTGATTAATGCAAATAGATTATTTAGATATTAACTATTTTAATGATATTATATATCCTTCAATATAATTTTATTAATGATAATTTTTATAATTAATGATTAATTAGGTATAAATATAGGTAATACTTATATTTATTTATTTATTTACATATCTATTAGATTAATAGATAGATTTGTAAATTATAATTATTAGATTTATATTCTAATACCCTCATCATATATATTTTAAGTATTTCTATTAATTTTATGATTATTCTGCAACAAATAAAATACTAAGTTTATTTAGTTATATATTTATTATTTTATCAAGTAAAGACTGCGTTGTCCCTAATTAATCAAGATAGTGTATGAATTATAAAATTAATTAAAATTAGACCTTGTCTATACTTATTTAGCCTTTTATTTTATAATTATATATTTAGAAATACTCTCATATAAAAGGAAACAAGCCTCTTCTCCTTATGTTATAACTAACATTTTATAATAATAAAGAATTATAATATTTGAATCGTATCTATATTATAGACCTAGTTATGTAATCAAAAATAAAAAAAGTGATTCTAAACCTAATAAACCTTTATATTTTAATTGAATTAATTCTAATTAGATAAACGCCTAACATTATACTACTTAAATATTTCAGATCCCAAACCCCCTTATTTGAGACCTTGTGGACCTTGCTAGTGATGAGTGTCACTCGGTTACCTGATGGACATGAGAGATGCGTTGTTTGTATCTTCTGATCAGACGGTGAGTAGTCTTATCTCTTAGACGCCTTTCTCAAATTAGGTTATATTATATATTTATGTACATGCATGTTTTGGCCTCCAGCATGATTATATGATTTTATCTAGAGATGATTATAGTCGACCATATTTTATCATGCATTCGATTATGCTGATTTGGAATATGAGTACATTGGTGAT
This sequence comes from Typha latifolia, assembly GCF_019914945.1. Classification (NCBI taxonomy): domain Eukaryota; kingdom Viridiplantae; phylum Streptophyta; class Magnoliopsida; order Poales; family Typhaceae; genus Typha; species Typha latifolia. Next base: position 2,134,130 of record NC_133097.1, read on the forward strand.
ATATATAGAGATGATTAGAGATGATTCTACTATTATGATTGTTTATCGAGTTGATCTGTACCATGAGTATGCATGTAATAGATTAGCATGAGTATGCATGTGTTGATGATACAGTTGGAGACTACATTGCATCATTTTCTCTTGATTCCTATTCCACCTAAATTCCTGTTATACAATGACTCATTATCGTACTGGATATATGCATGTGATATGACATTTGAAAGGAACGCATGAAATGTGATTGATAGGATAGTTGATAGAAAGCATTAGGATACCCGAGTAGGCGCCAGGGTTAGGGGTGCTTGGAGTGATGATTATGGTCACTGATATGCGATATCTCGTAGCCCATGTCCGAGGTCAGTTGAGTCTGTGCGCACAGACAATCGGAACATGCCGTTCGCCAGGGCATATGTGGCGAGTTATCCTCACGAGGTTTCTATCAAATATGTGGGGTGTCCGATCTGGATGAATGTTGATACCCTTAGCGGATGGCAGGGTATGGTTATATTTGAGATACTCCTTACGGATGGTAGAGTATGCTCGGAGCCTTCGGCATGATGTTGAGACCGGGTACCGGGTGTTGACTGTGCACAGTGGTCTAGTATGATGATATTATACCGAGATGTCGGTGATGATTATGATGTTGAGAAATGCGTATGATTTCATTATCATTTGGTTACCTGATTATCGAGTGGTCAATATACATCATATATGATTGCATTTGATATCATAACGTGGTCATGGTTGGCATGCATCATGTGTCATATTTGAGAGAGAGTTATGATGATAGTATGATATAGAGATTTGTTTACTCATGGTCGAGGATTATATACTTTTATTAGTTATGACATGTTATCTACTTTTCATTTATAATATTATTGAGGATACATTTATATACTCATTTATGACATGATACTCTTTCTGATTCATATTATCCAGTACATGATTTACTCTCTGTTTGACATCACTGATTTGGGGTAAGGTCTATTCACTGAGCCTTTTGCTCATGACTCTCTTTATTTTTCTTTTCTAACATCTCAGATGTGTGGTACGTGATAGCGACCTGAGACATCTTGAAAAGATATTTTAGAGTGATGATGAGGTGAGCTATTGATGCGAGACGGTATAGAAGAAATGTTGTACATTTCTTGGGTCCTCCGGCTCTACGTGGTTGGGGTAGTACATGAATAACCTGTAGGATGAGCTTTCCAAGAGGATAGTTTGCTTATAATTTCTCAGGTTTTGTTTCGTTTTGTTTTGTTTTGTGGTTTATATTGACAATTAAGGTGCAACTGTGGAAGATATATATATACACCAGTCGTAGTCACTCATATATAAGGTATCCATACAGTGTTCTCCCTCGTGGCTCGGTTCATTTAATAAACTTTTTTCTTACCCATTTTATATCCTATTGATTCAAATGATTTTAAATAATTTCAAGGAAGAGCTAGTAGGGATAGTATATAAATTAGTTGAGTTTAGATTAGCTCTAATTATATTTGATAATTTACTATGATCATAGAGATCTGTGCGCATTTACTCTCATTTTGTATATATTATAAGAGATTTTCAGTGTATGGGAGAAAGAAAATCCAATCCTAGCGGACTGCTCTGCTAAGGCCAGCTCTTAGCACACTATGTAGGCAATTTGTTTGGCTTTAAAAAGATTATACTCATTCCATAACTGCAGCTAGCTGTTCTACCAAATTCAGCAAAGTCCAGACAATGGTGATGCTGACCCTCAGGGAGAATGACATTGTTGGGAAACAGCACCAAGCGAAGTCAGATGTGAAAAGTAGTAGCATCAAATACACCCAATAGCAACATAATAGTTGTAAATGAATAAACTTCAGAATTTGAGGAAGACCTGACTACTCAATAGATGCCAGCCAACAATTCTTAAGTATGGATTCCTGCTAGAATGGTGTACCTCTTATTTTATTACTCTTATATTGGTGAGAAGGAAAATTTTAGTCGGACACGTGTTGCTTAATTTGTCCGACTAAGATCAAATCCAAATCTATTACCTACATCATTTTCATTCTCAACTGTAAGATCCATATTTAACCAAAAGAAAATGTTAAGATAAATTGTTTCCTTCACTCAAATTTTGAAGGAAAAAAATAAGCTTATGATGTAAATCACAAATTTATTTCCTGAGCAGGAAAAACCATATAGATCCTTTTTATTTTCATGCATATAGTTGATCTTTATCAGATAGAGAGATCAACTCTATATCAAGTTTATTAACTGATCGTTGTAAAGATTACTAACTGACCTTGAGCAATGGAGAATGAGATGGATTTAGTAGATGGAGATGGTCAGTGCCTCGATGGTGAAAATGGATTTCATGAGCCGAGCTTACGAGGAGCTTAGAGATAGTGTAAACAAGCCAAGCTTGAACACTGGAGAAGGGTCGGTGGTAAAGATGGAGACGGTTGGTGGTGAAGATGGGTTTCACAAGATGAGTTTACTAGGAGCTTGGAGATGGTGTAAATGAACCAAGCTTGATGGTGGAGATGGATTTCGGTGGTGAAGATGGAGATGGGTTTTTAATTTCCATAGTGATTGATGACTAGTGAAGATGGGGGATTTCAACGGTGAGTGTGATCGGTGAAGATGGGTTTTGGGTTTTGGTAGAGAGGGCTTGGGGTGATAAAGATGGTTCGATCAATGGGTTTAGGGAGATGAAGGTTAGAGAGTTAGAGGCCAGGGTTTTTTCTTTCACATATAAAGATCATACCTAACTGTTGGCTCATTTAGAGCTCAAGCCAAGCTCGAGCTGAGCTCGCGAGGCTCACAAGTCACGGGGTCTTTTGCCAACCAACCCATACCGGAGCCGAGCTCATGAGACTCTGTGTTTTATTGTAGATCTTCCTAGAACCAAAATGAACCCCATGTAGAGTGGGTTTAGATTCCTTGTCATCACAAAATTAGCATTTTTAGGCAAGTGGAGTATCCCCTTGCTATTAAATAATGATTGTAATTGGCGAAATAGCTACATAAGAAATGACCATGTATATTATATGATAGAAGTAATAGATGATACCAGATGGTTCATCTCGCACAACACTTATCATTACATTTTATTATTTATATTATTTGAGGTAGCATGATTAATATAACACATTTATTTGCTGATTATGATGTACCATGTGTGAGTGAATTGCCAAGTTAACGGCTTATATGATAACATGTTAAATGTGTATCTCATATTTATTTCATTATGATGGCATTTGAAATATATTTGTTGATCATTATGTTGATACCCTGCTTACCTAATAACCTGACAATAACACCATGCATCGCAATGAAGGGGTAAGACCTCTACATCTTCACAATACCCAACACCTCACAAGCCAAGGTAGAACGAAGGGGGATTATAATACAGTATCACAATAAGGCCTACACTTGAGATTTCAATCAGGGGATCCTAAACAATCATGCATATCATTCGTCAAGTGATAGAAGATTATACTATCGATTGATAAGAGTCAAACTTCTTTCAAATATTAAGGTGGTGGTAAGAGGGTGATATGACTGAGATGGGACCTAGTTTATCTCGGGCAGAATTTCTTTTGTTCCTTTCTAAAATAAATTTTTTCTTTAGGTCGTGTTCGAACGCTTGCATACATTCGCAAATATAGCAAACATGTTTAGCACATTAGATCATGTTCGAACGCCCAAGTTCAAACACCTGCACACGTTTGCAAACACAGTGAACACATTTAGCGTGTTTGAACGCACTCGATCGCGTTCGAATATGATTGACGAACTTTCTTTCGATTGTTTTGCTTGTTAGGTGAAGGCAACATTATGATCATTATTGATGAATTGAGTTCCTTCCCCCAAAACTTCTCCCCTTTTCTCTCATTCTCTCCCACCATGGCTATGCCATCTCTAATCTCCTCATCTGGCCTATTCCCCTAGACCCATAGGAAAGTCCCCCTTCTTCCTCTTCTTCTCGTCTCCTTTATACCTAAATATTGTCCATTAATATCAAGATCACATTACTGTTAGGTGAAGGCAACATTATGATCATTATTGAATGAATTGAGTTCCTTCCCCCAAAACTTCTCCCCTTTTCTCTCATTCTCTCCCACCATTGCTACGCTGTCTCTAATCTCCTCATCTGGCCTATCCCCCTAGACCTATACGAAAGGCCCCTTTCTTCCTCTTCTTCTCCTCTCCTTTATACCTAAATATTGTCCATTAATATCAAGATCACTTCAGTGGTATCAAAGCCACTGGTTCTCGAACTCATAACCACCACAAGAGCAATGGCCAATTGACGCACTGCAATGGAGGTACCCATGGAGACCAAACCTATTACGCCCTCAACGCCAGCAGCTATAGCGAATGCGAGCATGAGCGTGACCTCGACTGCTTTGGTGCCTAATATGGATCCAGCCTCGGTCTCCCTCTTCCAACAAATAATGGATCTACAATGGATGCACCAGGAAGAGATGAGAGGCATAAGGGAAGAGTTGTGGAACCTCGCTGCAACATGATACGATTCGGACTTCACCGACATCGTCTCGAGCATGGATTCACTTTAGGAGTGTTTTTATTTCATGTTTTAGTGTTTAATTTCTATTAAAATAAGTTTTCTGTAAGTCGCGCTCGAACGCGGGTGGAGTGAGTTCGAATGCGGTTTGTGAACGGGGTTGTGAACGTGGTGAAGAGAATGTACTGTGCGTTCGAACACACTGTGGACGCCTGCATTGCGTTCGCAAATACAGACAGGCGCGTTCAATCGCGCGTTCGAACGCCTGCATCGCGTTCGCAAATCCAGAAAAGCGAACTCGGTGCATTCGCACGCGGTCAGGCGAGTTCGAACGCGGTCGACGAAAATTGTGTTTTTAGGGTTAATTTGAGTTGTTGGTTAGCCTATAAAAGGATGTGGTAGGCAACCAAATTGATTATTGATTATTGAGATTGATTTTTATCTTGCCTCCTTCGTCTTCTTCGCTCCCATTCTCTCAATCCCAGGCGACGCCGCTTCTAACCTCCCTCGTCCGGCTAATCACCCTAGTCCCTTAGGGGTGGCCCTCTTCTTCCCCTTCGTCCAATCTATCCAACACTTGCCCTAATCCTTCCATCAACCATAACCCTTCCACCATCACTTTTCACCGGTGCCACCACATTAACGCCGGTCCTCCACTATCCACCATTACCTAGGATCTCGTGTCTCCATCCGTGGGCGGGTCAATACGATCTGGAACCACGGCAGTTAATCAAAACCGAAGGAGGGATCATCAACCCTTCATGGTGCATCCTCTCCCGGTTAGACAAGGACATGATCTGGAACGAGACAATGGCATCCGTGGACAAGTCGTGCGTCTCGAATTCCCCAAGTTCAAAGGTGGCGACCCGATCGATTGGTTGTATAGGGCGGAGCAATTCTTTGCATACCAAGGAACGGAGGAAGAGTACAAGGTGACGCTTGCGAGCTTCCACCTTGAGGATGCGGTGCTTCATTGGTTTCGAGCAGCCAATGCCACTAAGGCTATTGAAACTTGGGCTGAATTTTGCGCCGATATCACACGGCGATTTGGAGCATCGAGATATGAAGACTTTGATGCTCTCATCTCAAAGACGGTGCAAAAGACCATGGTTGGGTCATACCAAGAAGAATTTAAGAGGATTAGTAGCTGATGGCATCCACCATGGACTGATCAGCAACTTCGCAGCACCTTCATCTCCGGGCTGCGGGGTGACATACAAGCCGATGTGAGAGCTTTAAGGCCTAGAACCTTAAAGGAGGCCTTCGAAGATGCAGTGCTTATGGAAGACAAACATAGGGCCATGAAGATACACCTGAAGCAGAGTTGGACAAACCAAGGAAGTCGCAATCAAACTCAACCAAACATAGCGGCGGGAAATACTATCGGAGTACCAAGGGTTGCTGCTACAGTGGTACCTCCTCGAACACCCTTGAAGCCATCCCAAGATGTGAAGTATGCACCTAGAGGTCCGGGACGAGCACTCACACCAGCCCAAGTAGAAGAAAGAAGAGCCAAGGGCCTATGCTTCCGTTGTGATGAGAAGTTTGTACCCGGGCATCGCTGTGCTAAATCGATGGGATCGGTGATGCTAATCGATGGATTGGAGGAAGCAGAGGACGAGTTTGCAGCTGAAGGTGCAGATGTGGCTGGACATCAAGGAGAAGAAGCTGAGGAGCAACCCGTGGAGGACATGATAGCCGAAATCTCCCTCCACGCCTATTCGGGGACAGCTGCGCCAAAGACCTTGCGGGTGAACGGGGTAGTCAAGAAAACCACAGTGAGAATCTTGATTGACACCGGATCCACCCACAACTTCATTGACAAGAGGCTCCTTAGGAAGATTGGGCTCGAGTCGGAACCCACAGAAGGGTTCGATGTGATGATTGGAGATGGCACCACATTGCGAGCGGATTCTATTTGTGGAGGTGCAGAATTGAAGGTGCAAGGCCAAACTTTCACATTGGATCTTTATCCGTTGGCCTTGGAAGGTGCCGATATTGTTTTGGGGACCCAATAGCTTCGAAACTTGGGGCCCGTGACATTTGATTTTACAAGCCTCACATTGACGTTTTGGAGAAATGACAAGAGAGTGCTGCTAGATGGAAGCCAACCGCTGCTTGAACTTCCAAATGAAGGGGTCGCAAGGGAGCTCGCTTCTTTCTCGGCGCCCACCTTTCCTTTCTTCTCAGATCTGCGGAGAGCTAGTGTAGAGGATAGTGAGCTGGTCCAACTCATGGAGGAGTTGAGAGAGAACCCCTCAAGCCACCCCGAGCACGAGGAGCGCGATGGGTTAGTACTAGAGTGCGGGCGAATCAAGGTACCCCGGAACGAAGAGCTACGGAGACTATTGATGGCACACTTCCATGATACTCCTATAGCAGGGCATGAAGGGGTATTACGTACCTACAAGCAGCTGGCCCAAAACTGTACATGGACAGCGATGAAGACGGACGTGAAGAAGTATGTGCGTGAATGTCAAATCTGCCAACGAGTCAAATCGGAGGCACTCAAGCCTAGCGGGCTGCTAGAACCACTACCTATACCAGAGCGTATTTGGGAGGATATTTCCATGGACTTCATCGAGGGGCTGCCGGAGGTTCGGGGACAATCGGTGGTGTTTGTTGTGGTGGATAGAAATATGCTCATTTCCTAACATTGTCTCACCCATTTTCAGCAAAAAGGGTTGCTGAAATTTGTGTTCGGGAAGTGGCACGCTTGCATGGGATGCCTAGGACGATCGTGTCAGACCGGGATCGCATCTTCATCAGTGAGTTTTGGTCCGAGTTCTTCAGATTGCAAGGGACTCAAATCAACCTGAGTTCAGCTTATCACCCCGAGACGGATGGCCAAACCGAGGTGGTGAATCGCGGACTGGAGCAATACTTGCGATGCTTTGTGGCGGAACGACCAAAGGATTGGGTCAAATTCCTTCCATGGGCTGAGTGGTCATACAACACTGCTCATCACTCTAGCATCGGCATGAACCCCTTTGAGGCGGTTTATGGGCGCACTCCCCCTGTCTTGCGTGCCTATGATAGACTCGCGGCGGCGGATAGGGCCGAGCTTGACTTGGAGCTTGCTGATCGAGATGAAACATTGAGACTGCTCAAGACTCACCTAGCCACAGCCCAAAACCGCATGAAGCAAACTCATGACAAAGGCCGACGTGAGCGAGAATTTGAGGTGGATCAATTGGTGTTCGTTTGAGCTCAAGCGTATCGGCAATCCACATTGAGACCAATTTTGAACCAAAAGTTGGGTTACAAGTACTACGGTCCGTACCGAGTGCTACAACGAATCGGTCCCAAAGCTTACACGGTTGGACCTACCCGAAGGAACCAGGATACATCCGGTCTTCCATGTATCAGCATTGAAGGCCCAGATCGGGCCTAACCATGTGGTGGGTTCGGCCTTACCTGAACTAATGGAGGAGGATGGCCCCACTGAACCGGTCCGAGTATTAGGCCGCAGGAGAAGACACCATGGGACCAGATTAGAGACTGAAGTGCTAATTGAGTGGCTGGGCAAATCTACTGACGAGTCTACTTGGGTGCTAGAGTCAGATATCATGGATCGCTTTCCAAACTTCAAACCTTGAGGACAAGGTTGCAGAAGCGTGGTGGATTGATACGATTCGGACTTCACCGACGTCGTCTCGAGCATGGATTCACTTTAGGAGTGTTTTTATTTCATGTTTTAGTGTTTAATTTCCATTAAAATAAGTTTTTTGTAAGTCGCGTTCGAACGCGAGTGGAGTGAGTTCGAATGCGGTTTGTGAACGGGGTTGTGAACGTGGTGAAGAGAATGTACTATGCGTTCAAACGCGGTGCGTTCGAACGCACTATGAGCGCCTGCATCGCGTTCGCAAATACCGACAGGCGCGTTCGAACACCTGCATCGCGATCGCAAATCCAGAAGAGCGAACTCGGTGCGTTCGAACGCGGTCGGGCAAGTTCGAACGCGGTTGACGAAAATTGTGTTTTTAGGGTTAATTTGAGTTGTTGGTTAGCCTATAAAAAGATGTGGTAGGCAACCAAATTGATTATTGATTATTGAGATTGAGTTTTGCCTTGCCTCCTTCGTCTTCTTCGCTCCCATTCTCTCAATCCCCGGCGACGCCGCTTCTAACCTCCCTCGTCCGGCTAATCACCCTAGTCCCTTAGGGGTGGCCCTCTTCTTCCCCTTCGTCCAATCTATCCAACACTTGCCCTAATCCTTCCATCAACCACAACCCTTCCACCATCACTTTTCACCGGTGCCACCACATTAATGCCGGTCCTCCACCATCCACCATTACCTAGGATCTCGTGCCTCCATCCACGGATCCAAAACAGAGTATCCTGATGTTTGTCCATAAATCGGACGATATCTCGAGATCCCCACATCCGATTCGCATGAAACTAGATTTGTTGGAAAGCTATTTTCTGGGGCTACAACATATCAAAGTTTCACGTCGATCCGACGGCAGCATATTTCGGGATCTTATTTCAAAGTTCCGTGCCAGATCGAGTCCAGATCAAGAATTGGAAGAGATCGACCCTTCACCAAAAAGGCGAGATCGTATCAAGCTGGTATCAGAGCTCCATAGCCAGAGGCGTGATTGTACCACCACAATGCGCATGCTTGAAGTTTTAGCGCCAGCAAATCCAACTACGACGGTGTTGCCTCAACTAGGAGCTAGGGCAACCCTTGCCCAAAATGAACCCTTGCTGCCACCACCCAACGGCCCTAGAGGACCTTACCAAGGTCCCTATGATCTACTAAGGGGTGTGGAGCGGGCACATCTAGATCTAAATCCCAACTGCGCTGAGGTGGATGCTCGTTGGCCGAACTGAGATGATCATGATTAGCATCACAAGAGAGATGATCAAAGGAACTGAGAAAATGATGTACCAATTCTACATCCTCCTACCATTGGACCTGAACTCATGTATGATGTGGGGCACAATAATCCTATGTGCGAAAGAATGGTGAGGCTCGAGTTCCCTAAGTTCCAAGGAGGTAATCCTTTGGTGGATTTTTCATGCTGGACAATTTTTTATTTATAGGAACAACGGAAGATGCCAAGGTGTTGTTGGCAAGCTTCCATTTGGAAGGCGCACCATTACATTGGTATCAATCCGTGAGCACACACCAAGTGTTCGGTGGATGGTCGGCATTCGTAAACACCCTATCTAGGTGCTTTGGAATCGCTGGCTTTTAGGACTACAATGCCACTCTATCAAAGCTTGTCCAAAAGACATCGGTTGCTGCTTTCCAGGAGTATTTTGAAAGAATCAGCAGTTGTTGCTGATCACAATGGCCACAAGAAATCCTAATCAGCACTTTTATTTCTAGGTTACGCGAGGAGGTCCGAGCTGATGTACTTTTCTCTACGACTCAGGGCCTTGAGTGAGGCCTTTGAAGACGCCACTAGAATGGACCAAAAGCATCAAGCCTTGAGGAATGCTAACAAGATCGATTGGAATAATAGGTTTATGCCATGGGCAACTAGGGTGATTAGTGCATTGAGTATCGTTCCTAGAGCACCAGCGACCACAATAGGGTCGCGGGCCATTCCAAGCTTATGCCAAGAGTACGAGGAGGTGGAGCACCCCCCGGCCAAGGGATTATATTTTAGATGCAACGAGAGGTTCACTCTCGGCCATTGTTGTGCCAAGGCGACGGGCAGCATTATATTGATCGATAGGCACAAGGATGACACAGAGGAGCTTGATGGTGATGACTTGGTGACTAAGGAGGTCGGGGAGGAGACACATGGGGAGCTAGAGGAAGAGGTACTGGTTGAGATACTCATGCATGTTTATTCTGGCATGATCGCCCCGAAGACCCTACGAGTGGACGGACTAGTCAAGAAATAGTGTGTGCGCCTTCTCATTGACACAGAAAACAAGCACAATTTCTTGGACGAGCCACTCATACGGAATTGGACTTAATATGGAAACCACCATTGGCTTCAAGGTGACCATTGGGATAGCACATACAGAGAATGTCTTTTGTGCGTTCGAACGCGATTGGGCGCGTTCAAACGCGATCGGCAGGATTGCACTAGGATTAGGGTTAGTTATTGTATTAGGGCTTGTTGGCTAGCCTCTATAAAGCTGTGGATGACAGCCAAATTCATTATGCTATTGGATTATTGATTTCTTGCCTCCTATCTTCTCACTATTCTCCCTCCCTCCTCTCTCTTCACCAACCTTCCACCTCAATCGTTGGCAAGGTCTTTCCTAACTTTTAATCTCCCTCATTTGTTGAGTCATCCCTCTTTCTTGGGATCTCGACCACTTCATCCCCCTCATCTGTATCCCTTAACGACATCCACCATCCACCTTCATCTCTATTACCCTCCATAACCCTAACATCTACTCCACCCGTCACCATGACCATCACTCACGTTATTTTATATTTTTGTCCCAGTTGCAGTTCGAATCTATGAAGGGCATAAATACAAAAATTGTAGATCAAAAAGTTATTGATCTAATCCATGTATTTCATAATTTTTTGACTACAAAAGAATATTTGGTGAATATTTTTCTACAGTTGTTTCGACTGATTCCTATAATAAATTCAGATCTTGAAGGGATCGTTCCATAGCCTATCTTTTGGTACCGTAATCTATCAATTTAGTATCAGAGCCACGCAAATCTCAGACCTCCATTAATGGTGGAAACAAGAAAGATGACGTCGATAAGGAGACCAATGGAGAGCACACTAACAAGGGAAGACTCAATCCACGATAACTCTAACCGTGAGGCCGATTCATTTGGAGCGATCACGGCAGGACCGAGTTAACCCACGTCCTTGGGTGTGAACATGGGCTTGGCGGATAATCTTAGAGGCATGTTCCAAACATTGCTGGATAGAGTTGATGCAATGCAGAATGATTATAATGCTTTAAAGGAATATGAAATGAACCGATTGGCTTCATCATCTCCTCAACGACGATCGGTGCCTCAAGAAGGACCAGCAGTGGGACCACACCGAACTGGTACCCCACAGGTCCAGGTGTGACATGTTAGTGTCAATGATCCTCTTTTACCTATGCTTACACATCATCCCCAATCTCTGTTACAAAACTCAAGACCGGCGGTGGTGGAACCAGAGAGGCGTGTAGCACCGGTGCGCTTCGTCGATAAAGAGGATTGACACTTTGAGGATGAGGTTGATCACTTCAGAGATGGTGATAGACGTGCTCGAGGAATTAGTGAAGGAGATCAACATGCACAAAGATTCATACCTGAACCAAGGATCTTTTGCGAACCCGACAATGCTATTCGTGGGAGAACCCATGCTTGAACTTTCCAAAATTCTAAGGCAGTGATCCAACGGATTAGGTATTTCAAGTTGAACAATACTTTGATTGTCAAGGGACAATGAAGGATGCAAAGGTCCAGATGGCAAGCTTTCACCCCCAAGGAATGGCATTGCATTGGTATCGATCGATTATTCGTGGTGGAGGATATATCAGATAGGCTAACTTTTGTACGAGGATTACACGCAAATTTGGGACAGTGGCATATGAAGATTTTTCTGCCACATTAAGCAAGATGGTTCAAAGGATGACCGTATAGAGTACTAAGCTAAATTTGAAAGAGTTAGTAGTCATTTTAAGCCACCTTGGTCCAAACTGACATTGAAGAGAAATTTATTTCAAGGCTGTGAGAGGAGATACAAGCGGATGTTCGTGCTCTATGTCCAACCACTCTTGAGGAGGCATTTGAGAAGGCCGTGAGGATGGAGCAAAAATATAAGGCTCTTAAGATGGCAGCAAAAGCAAGTTGGGGCAACCGAGATGGGCGATTTGCGCCTAGAATGCCGGCTGGAAATTCTGTGGGTTCAAAGTCAGTGGCTGCGAACACTATACCACGACCACCTTTGAAACCTTCTTCCAATGTTAGAGGAGGCACAAACCCCCATTCGAACTCTCACACCTACACTGGTGGAGGTGCGAAGAGTGAAGGGCCTTTGCTTTCGATGTGATGAACGTTTTACCCCCGGTCATCGGTGTTTTAAACCGATTGGGAGTGTGATGCTCATTAACGGTCTCGAGGAGGATGATGAGGTTGTTGATGATAAAGATTGTCCAGAGGAGGTCCATGAAGGAAGATATCCAAGCTGAAATATCGATGCAAACATATTCGGGTACTTCCGCGCCGAGGACGTTATGTGTAGACAGACTTGTTAGAAAGCATTGTGTGCACATCCTCATCGATTATGGGAGTACACAACTTTTTATATGAGAAGTTAGTGAGGAGATTGGGTTTGGATGCTAAACCGACCATGGGGTTTGACGTCGCTATTGGAGATGGCACGAAGCTTAAGGCGGAGAGCTTGTGTCGCCGAGTCAGTATATGGGTGCAACGACACGACATCATTGTGGACTTGTATCCGTTGGCACTGCGATAAGCGGATATTGTCCTTGGCACTCAGTGGTTACAAAGCTTGGGACCCGTCACTGTGGAGAACAGTGATGGATATCGTCTCCGTCGATTCCTGCGATGCAGCCGATAGTGGGGCTGCCATGTACGAGTGATTTGGCATATCTTCTTCAGTTAGGACCAGTAGGAGATGAGCCTCAAATGAGTCTAGATACTACCATCGAGTTGCCACCAAGGAGAATAGCAGACCATCGCATAGAGATTGTGCTCCGGGCTGCATTGGCGAATGTGAGGCCATATCGGTATCCACATGTGCAAAACGAAGTTATCTCTAAGATGGTAGCTAAGATGTTGGAGCAAAGCCTCATTCAACCAAGTCATAGCTCATACTCATCTGCTATTGGTGCAAAAAAGGACGGGACACGACATTTTTCTGTTGACTATCGGGCGCTAAACACTATTACCGTCAAGGACCGGTATCCCATTCCAGTTATAGAGGAGCTGCTGGATGAGCTTGTAGGGGCAACTATATTCAGCAAGCTTGACTTGAGAGGCGAGTATCATCAAATTAGAGTTCACCCGGCGGATGTGCACAAGATTGCATTTCGGACTTCAAACGGGCATTATGAGTTCCGGGTGATGCCTTTTGGTCTCACCAATGTTCCAGCTACTTTTCAAGGACTCATGAATGAGATATTTCGACCTCTATTGCGAAGCTATGTTTCGGTATTTTTTGACGATATTTTGGTGTATAGTAGGACTAAATTGGAGCATTGGCGGTATTTGGAGGATATGTTGAATTTGTTGAAGCAAAACAAATTGAAGATCAAGAAGTCCAAGTGCCTATGGAGAGTACCACAAGTGGAGTATTTAGGCCACAAGGTAGCATGCTCAAAAGGTAGCATGCATGACTGCTTGGCCTATTCCTACTACTACCATCGAATTGTGAGGATTTTTGGGGCTGACCGGATATTATCGCCGCCTCATCGTCGGATATGGCAAGATTGCTGCTCCTCTCACTTCATTCTTGAAAAGGGACTCTTTTAGATGGACGGATGAAGCCACTATAGCTTTTGAAAAACTGAAAACAGCAATGATGACGGAGCTCATTTTAGTGCTACCAGACTTCACCAAAGAGCTCATTGTGGAATGTGATGCGTTAGGAGTTAGCATAGGAGCTTTACTAATGCAAGGAAGACGTCCCATAGCCTTTCTTAGTAAGACTTTATCACAAAAATCTCAGCAATTATCGACTTACGAGAGAGAGATGTTGGCAATTCTACATGCAGTGGCAAAGTGGAGATCTTATTTGATCGGTAGGCAATTCATTATTCCATCCAATCAAAGAGGCCTTTCATATTTTATTGGACATTGTATACACATTCCGGCACAGAAGAGATGGGTCACAAAATTACTGGGATATGATTATAAAATTTAATACAAGAAAGGAACGAAAAATAGAGCGTCGGATGCATTATCACGCCAACCCGATACCACCGAGCTTGCAGGCTATTCTTCTCCCAATTTTCCCTTTCTTGATGAGCTGAGGTATGCATGTACATCTAACCCAGATATTTTGAGATTATTACAGTAGGTGATGGATGATCCTGAGCGCATCCAGAGTTGGAGAATCGAGGTAGTTTGCTGCTGGACCGCGGATGCATTCGGGTGCCCATAAATGATGGATTGCGGCAGAAATTGTTAGAGTTGAAAAAACTCCTAGACACACGTATGTATCTAAACACTAGGCAATGATATTTTTCGTTTGCTTAAGTAAACATTGGATGAAATATTAAAAACAAAAGCAGAGATGTACGCCAAGATTTTAACGTGGAAAAACCCAAACGAGAAAAAACCACTAATCCAAATTCGGATCAAAACCAATCACTAGAATAGTAGCAGTTACAAGACTGACTCACAAAACAACCCGTCGATCCAAACGACTTTGTTCCACTCAGTCTTGCTCGCTAGAACCCACGATTCACTACTTCTCGTGATTGAAGTCCAATCTCAGTAACCCTCGAGATTGATCTTTCGTCTTGATAGCCCTTAAGACGAAAGATTAAGATTTGTAGATGAGAAGAGCCTTGTTAGTTGAAGAACCGATGTAGCCTCCAAAAAGTCTCCTTGAATAATCTTCTTCAACCCCCTCAAGTTAGGGCAACACTATCCTTATATATCATCTCCAAGATAGAGCCAAATCCAAGTTATATTCGTACTCATGAAAATCCAATAAATTGCAAACTTCATAGGTGCGTTCGAACGCAGCCCGTGTGCGTTCGAACGGCCTGACTTGATCTCAGGTGCGTTCGAACGGGCCCAAGTGCGTTCGAATGCAACAGCTTGAATTCTTCAGGTTGCGTTCGAATGCGTTTATGAACGCTGCTCTCGGTCTGTGTGAACGCAGTACCCGTGTTCGAACGCGTTTGTGAACGCTGCTCTCGGTCTGTGTGAACGCAGTGCCCGCGTTCGAACGCGTTTGTGAACGTGGCTCTCGGTCTGTGTGAACGCAGTGCCCGCGTTCGAACGCGTTTGTGAACGCGGCTCTCTGTCTGTGTGAACGCAGATTTCGTGTTCGAACGCGTTTGTGAACGCGGTGTGAACGCGATGGCTTTTCTCCAATGATCTTGCAATTCTTCACACTAGAGATATTCTAGACTTGAGTAAAGCTCATATACATGTAAAAATACACTTAGAATATTTTGTACACAATTGCCAACAATTAAAAACCTAACAATCTCCCCCTTTGGCAATTTGTGATAAAACACCTAGGTTACAAGATATTACAAAGACTTCAAACTGAGCAACCAACAAGTCTAGAGTATATTGCATATCAATCCCTGCAAAGAAACATATACCAATCCAAGATCAAGTGAAAATAACTTGAAATAAAAAAATAAAAAACACAAGTTATCACAAGAGCAAAAATTTAAACAGATAAAGATTAAACACACGTTATCACAATTACTTCAAGTTAAGTTCAAATGTCAACGACACTAAGACAAAGCAAGGTTTCAACAATAAGAAAACTCCACTAAACTCCCCCTATGTCCATACTCCCCCTACACACCTAGACACCTAAACACTAAGACACTATCTAAGACACTCTCCCCCTTTTTGGCACAAATGCCAAAGACTAGGAACTCGGAGGAAACTGACGATGAAGAATCGTCAACACAGAGTCAAGTACAGTCCCCTGACGAGCTTGCTCAGCTCGTAATTCATCTACTGCCGAATGGAGATCCTGCACTTGAGTACAAAGCTGATCGAAATGGTCCGAGTTCTGAGGTAACTCCCCCTCAGTGGGAGATGAGTCATCGGCAAAGCTATCATCAGAACTGTCGAGGTGCGATGACCGACCAGCGGCGGAAGAGGATGGTTTGAGAGGAGACGACTGGTCGTGAGCTTGACTCCGCTTAAGAGTTATCCGGCCCAATGGTTTCTGCGAAGTAAGAGAAGGCTCCGAAGCATCGACTCGCACCCCACTTTGAGTACACAGATTTGTAAGAAAAATGCCAAATGGTAATCCCTCACGAGATGCTTCTTTCTGTGCAGCGGAGAGAATCGAATCATAGATCACGGCAGCTAAGTCAATAGAGACACCCGATAACATGGCATGAAGAAGGAACGCACGATCGAGACTAATGCTGGAATGTCGAGTCTTGGGGGTAACATGTACAGACAAAAGAGGTGAAGCATGCGAGCCACAGATGTTAGCTTTGCATGCGGCATCATGTTACCTTTCCAACGTTCCCCTTTGATCAGGACAGTACCGGCATATTCATTGACATCAGGAAGTGGAGCAAACGTTGGATACTGGTACTCACCATCAGGAAGATGAAGTTCAGCACGAATAACATCAGAATCCAGGTAGATAGATACACCACGAACAGTAGAACCTATACAGTGATCGAAAATCGTGGCATTACTAAAGAATTCTCGAACAATTTCCACATAAGCAGTCCCGCTCATCCGACACACTGATAACCATCCTCGTTCAGTAAAGATCTGTTCAATCCCCAATTCAGAAAAATCAAATATAACCATGGGTCTTTCACAGATAACAGGATGGGTGCCAAAATTATGTTTGTAGCGACCCGCAGCCGCTGTTGAAGAAAAAACTTGGGAGCCGAGGATGGCGATGAAGGCGGCCTTGGTTTCTTGGTCACTGTCGCTTCTTTAGGCATTCTTGAAAAGAAAACACGTTGCAATATTCAATACATGCCCAAGGCAACCAAAAAATAGCAAGAATTCGAAAAAAAACTGGTAGAAACCATGAAGCCCCAAAAGGAAAAACATCTTTCACTTGAAAATCGCTAAGATATCACGTTCAATCTCACAAGAACCATCAAGAGTTTAACATTAACGTGATCAAAAGTTGAGAACGCACAAAATCACTCAAGATCAAGCATGTTTATGGAATAAAAAAAAACTAGGAAAATAATGGATGATCATACCTTGCAAATGTGGGGAGAAACTCAAAAATTTTGTGGAAAGACAATAGATTCGGAGGAGATCTACCCCCAAAAAAGATTTGAAGTGAAAAATTCGATGAAAAACACCAAGATCTTGAAGATTTGAGAAGGGGAAAATGAAGGGTTTTTAGGGTTTGGAAAATGGAAGATGAAACCCTTGGGTTCGGACGCAGTATTTAAAGAACCCACGAGTGCGTTCGAACGCACCAGTCCGCGCATTCGAACGCGCTGCGTTCGAACTCAAGAATCCTCGTTTGAACGCCCTTTTTTTATTTATTTATTTATAAGACTAAAAACAAGTTAAAAATCATTTTGGAGATGCACTTCTAGAATTCCAAAATATATTCAAGACATAGAATATGACAATCAAATGAAATAAGTCATACAAGATCAATCAAATCATCAAAAGCATATTATAATCAATTCGAATGCATCACCCAAAATTACATTAATCTTGATTGATCATAACGATATGCATATGCAAGATGAGCATTAATAACATGAACCAATCTTCTTAAACAAACTTTACTATATAAACAATGATGCAACACAGTAGTCAAACCGACTTAGTATGGAAATTTTGCACTTTTCGACTTATTCTCCATAACACAACAGGAATTTTTCCTGTATTTTTTTTTTTTTTACTAAAACATATATGTGCAATGATGGCTTTCACACATGAGTAGGTAGCCCTTTTCTTGTAGTACAAATCAAACGATATGCAAAAAGAAATTCACATATATCATTTTTTTAATTTGCAAATAATGTACTGAGTCAAACTGGACTCGAAACAAGACGGCTTTCACACTAACTCATTGTAGCCCTTTTTATTGATCTTTTATAAAAATATATTTGATAACTAAGTATGAGGTCAAACTGTGCAAATCAAAGTTAATAGAGAGCTATTTAAAAAAATATTCATGATATCATGCTCACACAAGAATACACACACATTAGGAGTGCATTAAACATTTATAATTATTGAAGTCGAGGGAGTGACAAAATTAAAATTGAAACAATATACTACAAGATGACACAATTGACTATAATAACTCATAATCAAAAGAAAAATCATATTTTTATGTCAAGAGTATATTATTGAATCTAGGAGTGCATCAATTATTTTTTTATGACAAAAACTCTCGACAAATCTGAAACTAAAACCAAAGAAAATTTCAGAGTAAAAGAAAACAAAAAAAAACAAAAAAAAAACGAAACGATAAGAAACTCGCAAACTAAAAAGAACTCAAATCCCAATAAAATCAGTCCAAAGCACAAATCCCCAAAGAAGTACGAAGATACTCAAATCTCTGTAAATCCAAAGGTTTTGTAAACAAATCACCCAACTGTTTCTCCGTCTCAACATGTTCTAGTGCTATTGTTTTATCTTCAACTAACTCGCATATAAAATGATGTCGGATATCAATATGTTTTGTACGCGAGTGTTGAACATGATTTTTCGATATATTAATAGCACTCATGTTGTCACAATAAAGCACCATAGTATCTTGTTCAATGCCATAATCCTTGACCATCTATTTCATCCATAATAACTGAGAACAACAACTCCCTGCTGCAATGTACTCGGCCTTTGCAGTAGATAAAGATATCGAGTTTTGTTTCTTACTTGTGCAAGCAACCAGATTGTTTCCAACATAAAAACATCCACCTTAAGTACTTTTTCTATCATCACATGAACCTGCCCAATCAGAATCCGTGTATCCCGATATGATAGCACCCGAGTTATACGTAAACCAGATACCTAAATCAACTGTGCCACTGACATATTTTATGATACGTTTCACAACAAACAAATGTGACTCCTTAGGTTCAGACTGAAACCTAGCACACACACCGACATTAAATGCAATGTCAGGTCTACTAGCAGTTAAGTACAAAAGACTACCAATCATGCTCCTATACAGTGTCTGATCAACACTTTGTCCTAAAATATCCTTACCTAGTTTGGTAGTTGTACTCATAGGAGTTCTAGCATGTTTTGCATTTTCTAAACCAAATTTAGTCACTAGATCCTTAGCATACTTGGTTTGAGCGATAAATATCTCTCTTTCCAATTGAGTAATTTGAAGTCCCAAAAAGAACTTCAACTCACCCATCATGCTCATCTCAAAATGACTATGCATGAGATCAGCAAACTCCTTAGCTAACGATTGACTCGTTGCCCCGAAGACAATGTCATCCACATATATTTGTGCCACAACTAAACTTCTGTTCGACCGTCTAATGAATAATGTATTGTCCACTCCCCCTCGAGTGAACCCCGCATCCACTAAAAGAGTGGTCAACTTCTCATACCAAGCTCTTGGAGCTTGTTTTAGCCCGTAGAGGGCCTTTTTCAATTTAAAAACATGAGAAGGAAATTTTTGATCTTCGAAACCCTTAGGTTGTTCCACATAAACTTCTTCATTTAGGATACCATTCAAGAAGGCACTTTTAACATCCATTTGAAATAATTTAAATTTTAAATGACAAGCAATGGCAAGCAGTATACGAATAGACTCTAATCTAGCAACAGGAGCAAAAGTCTCATCAAAATCTATACCCTCAACCTGAGTGTATCCCTGTGCTACTAGTCAGGCTTTATTCCGAACTATATTGCCACATATTTATCAGCGGACAAAGACCGATTTCTTGAGGCCAGCTAGATTTCTACAGCCTTTTCCCGTTCCGGAGCTCATTTGGGATGACATAACCATTGACTTCATTGAGGGGCTACCTCCAATGAGAGGGTATTTTGTCATCTTTGTCGTGGTAGACAGGTTGAGAAGTATGCTCACTTTTTAGCCCTGGCGCACCCATATTCGGCAAATGTAGTTGCAGAGGTGTTCGTGCGTGATGTGGCCAAGCTTCACGGCATGCCGCGGTCGATCATGTCTGACCGTGATAGAGTCTTAATTACAGACTTCTAGATGGAGTACGTCACACGTCAAGGGACCCAGTTAAACCTTAGTTCGGCTTACCACCCTAGAACGGATGGCTAGAGAGAGGTAGTTAACCGAGGCATTGAGCAGTATTTATAATGCTTCATCAGAGAGCGACCCAGGAGATAGTATGATTACCTTCCTTGAGCGGAGTGGTCACAACACTACATTTCACACCAGCATGGGGATGACACCCTTTGAAATAGCCTTTGGTAAACCCCTACCCTCCTTATGGACATATGACCCAGAGGCGACAGTGGTGTGGACGAAGGCCGATCTAGAGTTGATGGATCGAGACGCGACCTTACGGAGGCTTAGGACCCACATGGCAGCAACACAAAACCGTATGAAGCAAATCTACAACCGCCATCACCGTGAGTTGGAGTTCGAAGTCGGGGATCTTGTGTTTGTGTGCGTTCAGCCTTATCGGCAAGTGACGCTGAGACCGATGCGCAATCAAAAGCTGGTGCACCGCTATTTTGGACCGTTTCATATTTTGGAGCGAGTTGGCCCTATTGCTTACATCTTGGAGCTTCCTAAGGGATCGCAGGTGCATCCCATATTCCATGTATCCTTGCTGCGAGCTTGAGTAGGCATCGACCAGATAGTGGGGTCAGATATATTAGAGTCGATTGAAGAGATGACAGTTCTAGAGCTAGTTCATGTATTGGGTAGACGTAGGAGACGTCGAGAAGGATGGCTAGAGATAGAGATCCTGATGGAGTGGCTTGGCAAGCCATTTGACGAGTCTACATAGGAGCTGGAATCAGACATCATTGATCATTTCTCTCATTTCACACCTTGAGGACAAGGTGGCAAAAGCAAGGTGGATTGATATGGCTGGGATGGGACCTAGTTATCTCGAGCTAAATTTCTTTTGTTTCTTTCTGAAATAAAATTTTTCTGAAGATCGTGTTCGAACGCCCTCGTACGAACACCTATATACATTCGCAAATACAGCGGACGTGTTTAGCATGTTCGATTGCATTCGAACACCCTCATTCGAAAGCCTGCATACGTTCGCAAACATAGTGAACGCATTTAGCGCGTTCAAACGCGATTGACTAACCTACACTCTTTCTAGGGCTTTCTTTTAATTGTTTTGCTTGTTAGGTTAGACTCTAAATATGTGGAAGGCAACCTTATGATAATTATTAAATGAATTGAGTTCCTTCCCCCAAATCTTCTCTTCCCCTTCTCTCTTTGATGGGTTACGGAACAATTTCTTCAAGATTTAGATTTAATGTAGGAAGCAATCCACGCAATTGAAGGAAAATATTCACCAAATATTTTCTGGGTAGTCGAAAATTACAAAACTAAGTGAAATCAATCTGTGCCTCCTTGATCTATGTTTTTTGTATTTACATCCTTCATATATTTGAACTATAACTAGGACAAAATCATGATATAGTGCGAATGATGGTGGTGGTGATGGGTGGAGTGGATGTTAGCATTATAGATGATAATAGGGATGAGGGTGGAGGGCTAATGTTGATTAAGGGATAAAGACGAAGAGGAAGAAGTGGTTGAGATCCCAAAGAAGAGGAAGGACTCGATAGATGAGGGAGATTAGAAGTTAAGAAAGATCGCGCCAACGGTAGAGGTGGTAGTTTGGTGAAGAATGACGAGGGAGATTAAGGTAAAGAGAAGATAGGGAGGCAAGAAACCAATATTCTGATAGGGTCTATGGTACCAAATTTATAGGCTCTGATACCAATGATAGGGTCTATGGTACCAAATTGATAGCCTCTGATACCAATGATAGAGTATACGAAACTATTCCTTCAAGATCTGAATTTATTATAGAAAACAATCCGCTCAACCGAGGGAAAATATTAACCAAATATTCTTTCCTATTCACTCCCTTTGCAGATTCATAACTTCCTGATCTACGTTTTTTGTATTTACTCCCTTTGCATATTCGAACTACAACAGGGATGGAATTATGCTTTAGTGCAGATGATAGTGGTGGTGACAAGTAGAGTGGATGTTAGGGTTATGGATGATAATGCAGATGAGGGTGGATGGGTGATGTTGTTTAAGTGATTAAGATGAAGGGGAAAAAGTGGTCGAGATCCCAAAGAAGACTCGACAGACGATAGTGATTAGAAGTTAGGAGAGACCTTGCCAACAGTAGAGGTGGTAGGTTGGTGAAAAGGGAGGAGGGAGATTAGGATAGAGAGATTAGAGAGAAGATAGGAGGCAAGAAACTAATAATCCAATAGCATTATGATTTTGGCTATCATCCACACCTTTGTAGAGGTCAGCCAACAAGCCCTAATACCAATAACCCTAATCCTAGTGGAATCTCGCCGGGTGCGTTCGAACGCACAAAATGCGTTCTTTGTCGATGCGAACGCGATCCAAGCGTTTGAATGTCGCGTTCGAGTGCACCCGACCACGTTCGAACGCACATTTTGCGTTCTCTATATTTGCAAACTCGATGTAGGCATTCACAAATGCATTCAAACGCGCCCCCAACCGCGTTTGAATGCGACCTATAGAAAATTTATTTGAATGAAAAGAAATAACTAATGCAATAAGATAAGACCTTAACTAAATGTATCGGCCCACCATGCTTCCCCCACCTTATCCTCAAGGTGAAAAGTCGGGAAAACGCTTCAAAATATCCGTCTCCAACTCCCATATCGCCTCATCGGATGGCTTGCCAAGCCACTCGACTAGAATCTCCATCTCTAATCTGGTACCATGACGTCGTCAGCGCCTAACAAGTACACGAACTGGCTCTACAATCGTTGTCTCCTCCAATGGCTTTGGTAGAACTGATCCAACGACCTCATGATCTCCAATCCACTCTATCAGCAATGAAACATGGAAGACATGATGCACTCTCAACCCCTTCGGCAGCTCCAAACGATATGCAACCGGACCAATACACTCTAACACTCGAAACAGACCAAAGTAGTGGTGTGCTAACTTCTGGTTTCACATCAGACGCAAGGTCACCTATCGATACGGTTGGATGCTCACAAACACCCAACTCCCAATGTCGAACTCCTGCTCCCTATGACTACGATCATAAACTTGCTTCATGCGGTTTTGAGCAAGTTTAAGATAGCCATGCAAACCTTCTCAATGTGGCGTCTCTATCCATCAACGCTAAGTTCACCTCCGTCCTATCTGCAGATGCCACTGGATCATAAATGCGTAATGTCAAAGCCGTGCATCCATACACTGTCTCAAATGGAGTCATGCCAATGATGCTATGGTAGGCAGTATTGTAAGACCACTCCACCCACGATAAAACTCCAACCATCGCCTCAGCATCTCTCCAACAAAGTACCTCAAATACTGCTCAATGCCTTAATTGACCACCTCGGTTTGGCCGTCCGTTTGTGGATGGTAGGCCGAACTGAAGTTCAATCGAATCCCTTGTAATCTAAAAAACTCCATCCAAAAGTCGTTCAGAAATACACGATCACCATAAAAGACAATCGTGCATAGCATTCCATGTAACTGAGCACTCTCTAACAAAAATTCCAGCCACTAACTTGGCTGAAAATGGATGTGACAATGTTGAAAAATATGCATACTTGCTTAACGTGTCAATGACCACAAAAATAACTAAATAACCACATACCAGCAGAAGACCCTGTATGAAATCCATAGAAATGTCTTCCGAAATACAATCCGGTATAGATAAAGGTTGTAATAATCCAACCGATTTCAATGTGGTTGTCTTAGCCCTTTGACAAACTTCACAAGCATGGACAAAACTCCTCACATCGTGCCTTAATCCTGGCCACGTGCAACTCTGTAATATCCTCCTATAAGTCCTCAAGTGACCGGTATCTAGAGTTTGGTAGAAGTGCTCCAACAATTTCTGCTGCAATCCATTATTTGCGGGCACCCGAATGCATCCGCGGTCCAACAGCAAACTGCCTCGATTCTCCAACTCTGGATGGCGCTCCGGATCATCCATCACCTCCTATAACAATTGTTAAATTCATAATTGTAATATTTGTTATGCCCAAATTATTAAATGTTAATATTTTATTTTAACTAATTAATATATTTTAGTTATATGTAGACCGTTGATCAATTGAATCTTATTTAATCACTAAAAATGGTAAAATTTGGACTCAAACTAGAATTAGGCTTAGCCACTACTAACTAACTGAATCTACCTCTCATCTTTCAAGTTATGCTTAAGTCAAACTATGATCCACTAATCTCTTTCTTCCTTGTATAAATCAGAATGAGTCAAAATTCCTTTTTTTTTTATCAAGTAACAGATTTTCAGCAATCAAATCTCTATCAAGTTGCAGAATTTTAGCAAGGAATCTTCACCTAATGTAGCAGATTTTTAGCTCCAATTCAGGCAAAATTTTAGCAATAATTGCAGCAGTAAACAAATTTCAAATTTTATTTGAGCAATAATTTGAGCCAAGCAAATTACCCACCTAATACGGTAGATTTCTAGCATATTTCATGCATATTTTTATCAGATTTTATGCACATATTTAGCAGATTTCAAACACAATCAAGCAGATTTCTAGTCGATTTGGAGCAGAATTTCATGCTCCAAGAAGTCTGTAAATAGAGGGGAGGGGTTGAGAGCTAGAGGAAAATAATTTTTCTTGTGTATTTTCTGTTAAGATTTTCTTTTGAGGAGTTGTAGTTTAAAATTCAACATTTAAATGTGCAATTGTTTCAATTCAATTGGCAACAATAGAGCACATTCGAAAAAATTTCAATCTTTGTAAGTCAGCAAAGTTCATATTCTGATTTTCTTTTAGCGTAATCTCTTATTTTTGGATTTGAATTTTGTTTTTGAAAGAAATATTCTACAACTCTTTGGTGCTAAATCTCATATTTATTTTATTCAAGTTGTGTTATTAACTACTAAAATTAATTTTTTTAATTTTCTTTAGGTTGAGGATGAAGCTTGTTGAGAACATTTTTCTTTTATTCTAAATCTCTTATGTGTTCTTAATTGCTAAATAGGTTTTTTTTTCTTCTACTTTAAATTTGTTGTTTAGAATTTAGATATTAGTTTTTACTCCATATTTTCTAAAAATCAAGGAAAAACGTAATTTTTATGAAAATTAAATTATTCATTCAAAGATAATCTTTCAATCCACTAGTGATTGATTTCTTGGTGAATTGTAGAAAAAGAAGAGATTTATGTTATCTAATAAAAAATGTGTTATCTACAAGTGGATTCCAACGCCTTATTTCTCACATTTAATTAAAAGAAATTTGCAAGAAGGTTTTCTTTCTCCATAAATCTCCTAAACCCATTTTCCAACTAGGTCAAAATTATTTTTAAAATTTTTAAACACTTCAAATTTTTAAACAAGTCCTCGTGGGATTGATACCTTGCTTGCTGATCTACTCCATAGATTAGTGCACTTGCAAGCGTTACTTAATTTTTCACAGCAAGATTTTGGCGCCGTTGCTGGGGACTTGTGTTAAAACTATTTTGAAATTTTAAAATTAATTTTTCTACTAGTTGTTTAAAAAAATTAAAAAAACAAGAAAAAAAATTAAAAGTTTCTTTTAAAAAAATTTAACAAAAAAATTTGAATTTTGTTCTTGTTTTGAATTATTCTACAGAAACCAAAGAATGACAGAGGATTGTGCTTGAAGAAAAGAAAATTGCTTAAAAATTACTCCCAGCAGAGTAATTGCTTACCGGTTGACTCGACTGGAAGGTTTGAATTTTCTTAACCCTACCCATGAATCTCCTGTCAGTGGGTTCTGAACTAATTCTGTATAATTGTGCATTCATATTTGCATAAAAGATTTAGTAAAGGCACAAATCTCACCAAGATAAGGAGTGGATTTAATCACCACATCCTTGCCCACTTAAGTTAATCATCCCCTTTCATTTTAAAACCCAAGCCAAACATCTAACTTAAAATCAAGTAGACGTCGGCCAAAGGATTTCACATAGCTCATAGGAACCTCTCAGAAAGAGTTATCTTTTGGTAAGTCCAGTGAGCACCTTCCAAATTACAATGTCTAAGTAAGTTCCGTTAAAAAGAAGAGCCGTATTAAGGCGCTTAAGGGAATTGGTATTCTGAAGAGGCCAGTGCCCACTAGTATCCCTAGGAACTTACCTGGTTGTGTTTTGGTAGGTCTTAACTAGTAATCCTCTAGCTTACTCTGAAAGGGAGTAGGAGCTCTCTAATTAGAAAAGAAGTGATTCTCTACAAGATTAGAAATGAAAAAAAAATTGCTTACTCTCATATTATACTTTAAAAATACAAACTGTTGACTGTGATTTGCTTGGTAAGATTTGTGTTTGTGAAGACTTTTTAAAACTTAGAAATTAGTTAGGTTCAAAATAGATCATGTCGGCTTGCTAGGAAAGAAATGACTGAAAACCATCAATCGGTTAATGATGATACCATAATTTTACAAGAGCGATTTGCCCCTAATGGAACCCAACCTTCAAAATGCATTTTGTTACCTAACACTAATGCAACTCATTTTGAATTAGAACCTGCCATCCTTCAATTTCTTCCTTCCTTTTATGGTAAGGAAAATGAGAATCCAACTCTCATGTTGATGAATTCTTGGATATTTGTTCAACATTCAAATTTCAAAAAATTTCTGATGAATCTGTTAGGCTAAGGTTCTTTCCTTTTTCATTGAAAGACCAAGCAAGAGCTTGGTTGAATCACTTGAAGCCTAACTCGATCACCACTTGGAGAGATTTGAACTATAAATTTGTGTCCAAATTTTACCCTATGCCTCGAACAAATCAATATAGATTGGTCATCTCCACTTTCAAGTAGAAAGAGGAAGAGAAATTTCATGAGTCATGGGAAAGGTTTAAGGATCTTCAAATTAAGTGCCCTCATCACAATTTTGAAAAATGGTGGTTAGTTCAGTATTTCTACAATTGTCTAACTGACACAAATCATAATCTAGTTGAGTTCATGAGCGGTGGGTCATTCATGGCTAAGAGCACACCTGAAGCTTGGGCTCTTTTTGAAAGAATAGCTGAAAATTCTCAACAATGGGACTTTAGTACTGAAAGCTGATGGTCGTCACAATCTAAGAGAGGAATATATGAAGTTCAACTTGATGTGAGTATGAATGCACGACTGGATAGTTTGTCTAGGAAAGTTGATGCCCTTGTGTTAAGTCAAACTATGAAACTCATAAATCAGGTGCAATATAAAGTTTGTAGTGTTTGTGCCAGTCCCATGCACACTATAATGGTTTGCCCTTCCTTAGGGTACCAAGATGGGTTCAATGAACAAGTGAATGCCCTAAATCAATTTAGAAAACCATTCAATGGTTCTTACTCTGAAACATACAATCCAAATTGGCGATATCACCCCAATTTTTCTTGGAGGCCACAGCAGCCTCAAATATACCAAGGAGGACCTCTAGGATTTAACTAATTACGTCCTCCTACTCAGCCTGTCTCTTATACCCCTCCTCTTAATCAATCGGTTATAGTACTAAAGCAATAACCATCCAACTTAGAAGCAATAATAGAGAAATTTATCACTGAAATTAGTGCTAATTTGCAAAGAATAAAAGCTACCAATATACAAAATTCTCAAGCCATTTCTCAGCTTCAACGTCAAGTGGGTAAGTTAGCATCTAAGGTTAGTGCGAAAGAACAAGGAAAATTTCCAAGTCAACCCATTCCTAACCCAAAGGGCCAATATGTGGTTAGCCAACCATCCACCTCAGGTGTGCACAACGAACAAGTTCAATCAATCATTACCCTTAGGTCTGGAAGACTAGTCAACAATAAGGTTGAAGTGCCAAATCATAAAAAATCTATCTGAGAGGGAGAGGAAATCTATGTACCGCAAAATAAGCATGATAGTTCATCTAGAACTATAACCTTCGACTCTAGCAACCCAAGTCAGTCTTTACCCAAGTCTAGAATTTCATCTGAGTAGACTTTAATTCCCAAAGCACCATTTCCCCAAAGACTAACTCAGGCTAAAGTAGGAACAAACTTTAATGAGATGATGGAATTATTTAAGCAAGTTGAAATTAACATTCCATTACTCGATGCCATCAAGCAAGTTTGTGCTTATGCCAAATTTTTGAAGGATCTTTGCACTCAGAAAAGAAAATCAAAAGTGCAAAAAAAGGCATTCCTAGCTGAGCAAGTAAGCTCAATCATCCAAAACAACATTCCACCTAAGTTTAAAGATCCAGGTTGTCCTACTATTTCGTGTGTCATTGGCAATCATGTCATTGATAAAGCCCTTTTGAATTTAGGAGCAAGTGTTAATCTTTTGCCGTATTCAATTTACAAGCAATTAGGTCTTGGAGAGTTGAAGCCAACTCAAATTAGACTATCTTTGGCATATCGTTTTGTCAAATATCCTTGAGGCATCATAGAGGATGTTCTGATTAAGGTAGACAAGTTCATTTTTCATGTGGATTTCATAATCCTTGATACTGAACTTGTCCAAAACCCGAGCAATCATATCGCTGTGATCTTAGGAAGGCCATTCCTAGCCACTGCTAATGTAGTCATTCACTGTCAAAATGGGATTATGAAGCTGTCTTTTGGCAATATGACTATTGAATTAAATGTTTTTGATGTTAGCCATCAACCTCTTGAAACTGATGATGTTTTTGAGGTTGACATGATTGAAGGCCTATTAGTGAGCATAAATGAGCAAACAAATATTGAGGATCTTTTAGAAAAGTGTCTTTTACATTTTGACGGTGATTTTGATTGGAAAACTTCTTTTGAGGAGGTCAATACATTGTTTGAATCTGCACCTCTTATGGATTTTAATAAATGGTAGCCTAAGATTGAACTTCTTCCACTATCTTCACCCCCAACTCCTCCGTCCATCATAGAACCTCCAAAGTTAGATCTTAAACCACTACCTGATACTCTTAAGTATGTTTTTTAGGCTCTTCTCAAACCCTTCCTATTATTATAGCATCTGAGTTGGGTAAGGAACATGAGGAAAAAGTTGTGAGTTTCTTAAAAGAATACAAGGAAGCTATAGAATGGACCATAGTTGATATCAAGGGAATTAGTCCTAATGTGGTTATGCATCGAATCTATTTAGAGAAAAATGCAAAAAAAAATCTCGTGAACTGCAACAGATGATAAATCCTATGATGAAGGATATTGTTAGAATTGAAGTGCTAAAATTATTAGATGCGGGTATTATTTACCCAATTTTGGATAGTGCATGGGTGAGTCCAATTCATGTTGTGCCTAAGAAGTCTGGCATTACAGTAGTGCAGAATAATAATGATGACTTAGTACCCACTCGTGTTCAAACAGGGTGGCGTGTTTGCATTGACTATCGAAAACTTAATTTTATAACTAGGAAGGATCATTTTCCCCTTCCTTTCATTGATTAGATGCTTGAAAGGTTAGCCGGACATGCTTATTATTGTTTTCTAGATGGTTATTCTAGCTATAACAAAATCCCTATAGCACCTGAGGATCAAGAGAAGACCACGTTTACGTGCCCCTTTGGAACATTTGCTTATCGTCGGTTTTTGCGAAACTGATGTAGGTATTCGCAAGCGCATTTGAACGCACCTACACGCGTTCGAACGCGACCTACATAAAACTTATTTTTCTCTGAAATAAACACTAAAACAATGCTCGAGACGACATTCGTGAAGTTTGAATCATATCAATCCACTATGCTTTCGCAACCTTGTCCTCAAGGTATGAAATTGGTGAAGCGATCCATGATATCCGCATCGAGCTCCCAAGTAGACTCATAAGTGGGCTTGCCTAGACACTCGATCAACACTTCTGTCTCCAATTTGGATCCATGGCGTCTTCTCCTACGGCCTAAGACTCGGACTAGTTTAGCTGGGCTATCTTCTTCCATCGTGTTAGGTTTTTAATTATTGGCAATTGTGTACAAAATATTCTAAGTGTA
Organism: Typha latifolia; assembly: GCF_019914945.1. Classification (NCBI taxonomy): domain Eukaryota; kingdom Viridiplantae; phylum Streptophyta; class Magnoliopsida; order Poales; family Typhaceae; genus Typha; species Typha latifolia. The sequence continues at coordinate 2,164,305 of NC_133097.1, forward strand.
TTTTTATATGTATATGAGCTTTATACAAGTCTAGAATATCTCTGGTTTGAAGAATTGCAAAATTATTGGAAAAAAGCTGTTGAGTTTACAACGCGTTCACAAACGCGTTCGAACGTGGTGCGTTCACAAATGCATTCGAACGCGGGTACTGTGTTCACACAGACCGAGAGCTGCATTCACAAACTCATTCGAACACAACCTGATGAATTCAAGTTGTCGCGTTCGAATGTACTCGGGCCCGTTTGAACGCACCTAAGATCAAGTCATGCCGTTCGAACTCACCTGGGTCGCGTTCGAACGCACCAACGAAGTTTGAAAATATTGGACTTTCGTGAGTATGGATAAGACTTATTGAAGGAGACTTCTTGAGGCTACATCGGTTCTTCAACCAACAAAGTTCTCATCTAAAAGGCTTAAACTTTCGTCTTAAGGGCTATCTAGACGAAAGAACAATCTTGAGGGCTACTGAGGTTGGACATCAATCACGAGAAGTAGTGAATCGTGGGTTCTAGCGAGCAAAACTAAGAGAAACAAAGTCGTTTGGATCGACGGGTTGTTTAGTGAGTTAGTTTTGTAACTGCTACTATTCTAGTGATTGGTTTCGATGCGAGTTTAGATCCGTGGTTTTTTTCCATTTGGGTTTCTCCACGATAAAATCTTGATGTTCATCTCTGCTTTCGTTCTTATTATTTTTACAGACTTTTACTTGAGCGAACGAATGATATCATTGCCTAGTATTTAGATACATACTTGTGTCTAGGGGTTTTTCAATTGGTATCAGAGCGGGTTCTCTCACTCTTTGAGAGAGATCAGATAGGCATGAATTTTCATAGAGATAGACCATCATCTATTAGTAGGGGTGAAAACGGATCGGATACGGATCGGATAATGCTCAACCCATATCCGGATCTGTATTTTTAGTTCGGATACGGATTCAGATACGGATATTAGACGGATAATAAAATTTAAAACCATATCCTAGCTAAACGGATACGGATAATTTTTCGGATAAAGGATCAGATCGTAAACGGATATTGATTAAATTTAAAATAATTATAATATTTTATTTAAATATAATTAACACAAAATTATTAAGAGTTTTATAACAAATAATTTTTTTGTATGTCAAATATATAAAATTAGAGAAATTAATCTCTATAAATAATATATAACGTATTGTTAGTAATAATATTAATACTTACTATTTAAATAAGCAAACTAAAAACTGTAAATCATTTAAAAAAATATGCGGATAAACGGATATCCGATATCCGTATCCGAATCCGAAAAATATATCCGACCCGTATCCGAATCCGTATCCGAATTTTTTTCAAAAATTCTATCCGTATCCGAATCCGAATCCGAATCGGATATAAATTTTTTATCCGAATCCGATCCGAGTCGGGTCGGATAGCGGGTCGGATCGGAGTTAATCCGACCCGTTTTCACCCCTATCTATTAGACCTCCTATCCTAGATGGATCAAATTATGGATATTGAAAAGCTAGGATGAGAGCTTACTTGAAGTCTATAGATGAACGAGTATGGTTTGCCGTTGTGAACGGTTGGAGTCCACCAATGTACATGGTGGATGATAAACTTGCTGATAAATCGATAGAGTCATGGGATAGGTCAGATTATGAAAAAGTTGGATGGAATAGCAAGACAATAAATGCAATTTTTAGTTGTGTTTCCTCAGAAGAATTTAGAAGAATTTCTACTTGTGAGATAGCAAAAGAAACTTGAACGATCTTAGAAACTACTCACAAAGGAACTATGGCTGTAAAACTTTCTAAACTTCAGAGGTTGACTACTAGTTTTGAAACTCTACATATGGAGGAGAATGAGATATTTGATGAGTTCTATGCAAAGCTAAGTGATATAGTCAACTCCAGTTTCAACCTAGGAGAGAATTCCTGAAAACAGAATTTTTCGTAAGATCCGTAGGTCTTTTCTAGAGAGGTTTCAGGCGAAAGTTACAGCTATTGAGGAAATTAAGGACATCGATTCTATGAAAGTTGAACAATTGGTAGGAAATCTACAAACATTTGAGTCCAGTCTTTCAGAACTGAGGAAGTCCAAAGGGATTGCCCTATCCACAGTTGAACAAAATATAGAGGAGTCTGATGATGAAGGTGATTTAGATGTTGAAATGTTGGCTATGTTCGTCAAAATGTTTAATAAATTCTTTCGGAAGCCAAACAAGTTGAATGCTGAAAAACTTGAGAAAAACAAAGCCTTTGTGAAAAAAGGAGAATACTGTGAGTTCGAATACAGGTGTGAGCAACAATAGTGTCAAATAGAAAAATAAGAATTCTGAGAATAAAGTTCGATGTTTTGAATGTTCTAGTTTTGGACACATAGCACAAGAATGCCCTAATCGCCTTAAGAAGAAGGGTAAAGCTATGAAAGTTACTTTGGATGACTTAGATGAATCTGATGATGATTCTGGAAAAGACGAAGAAAACTTTGTAGCTTTTGCCTCTTCTCTAATTAATATTGATTCTATTGTTGATATTGATAGTATAGATGATCAAGATATGTTACCAGCTGAGGAAGATGAATCTGAAATTTAAAAGGCATATAATGATCTGTACCTGGAGTCGTTTAAACTCAAGAAAAGCAATCTTAGACTACTTTAATGACTCAAGGTAATCGAACTAGAAAGAACTCAATTTGAGGATAAGTACAAATTGGAACTTGAATATGTCAAAGACCTTTCTGAACAACTTGACAATGCAAAAAATAAAATGAAGGCTGATGAAATTGAACTAGAGCGACTGAATAAGGAAGTGACATTTCTAAAAGGGAAGAACAAACTTGACGAGATTCTAAAGGCTTAGATCTCTAGAAAAGACAAGTATGGTGTTGGATACACTAGTAATTTAAATAATAATAAAACTATCTTCGTTTCTGCAGATATACAAAAAGAAGAATATCTGAAGTCATCAACCACATTTACAAACCAATCCTGGATGAATGCTTCTAAACTGAAGGTGAATCTACAAACTGGTGAATCGTTAATAGCACCAAAGGTAAACTTTAGTCACACTCCTTGACAAAAGGTGAGTAGAAAAGGGTTTGTTCCAACATGCTATCATTGCGGCATTCTAGGGCATATTCGACATCATTGCAAATTTTTGCACAAACCTAGAACTACTTTCATTTATAGGATGAAAACAAAGGCCATATGGGTCAAGAAAAGTGATTTGAAATGTTATATTGTGCATACAGTCTCGAAAGCTTTAAATTCTGATTTGTGGTATTTAGACAGTGGCTGTTCAAGATATATGTCGGGTGACAATTCGTTATTTTCTAATCTTAAAAAACATGAAGGGGGAGTTGTGACATTCGGAGATGGTAATTCATCCAAGGTAATAGGTAAATGAAAGGTAAGTTCTCCGCGGGTTCCTATTCTTAAAAATTTCTTTATGTTAAGGGCTTGAAAGCAAATCTTTTGAGCATTAGTCAATTTTGTGATGAAGATTATGAGATAAAATTATCCAAAAATGATTGTACTATTCTAGATCATGGTGGTAATGTTATATTTTATGGATCTAGAACATCTGATAATTGCTATGTTGTTCGAAATAAAGCTAGACTCGTAGCACAGGGATATACTCAGGTTGAGGGTATAGATTTTGATGAGACATTCGCTCCTATTGCTAGATTAGAGTTTATTCGTATACTGCTTGCTATTGCTTGTCACTTAAAATTTAAATTGTTTCAAATGGATATTAAAAGTGCTTTCTTGAATGGTACTCAAAATGAAGATGTTTATGTGGAACAACCGAAAGGGTTTGAAGATCAGAAATTTCCTTCTCATGTGTTTAAACTGAAAAATGCTCTCTACGGGCTAAAACAAGCTCCAAGAGCTTGGTATGAGAAGTTGACCACTTTTTTAGTGGATGCGGGGTTCACTCGAGGGGGAGTGGACAAGACATTGTTCATTAGACGGTCGAACAAGAGTTTAGTTGTGGCACAAATATATGTGGATGACATTGTCTTCGGGGCAACGAGTCAATCGTTAGCTAAGGAGTTTGCAGATCTCATGCATAGTCATTTTGAGATAAGCATGATGGGTGAGTTGAAGTTCTTTTTGGGACTTCAAATTACTCAATTGGAAAGAGGGATATTTATCGCTCAAACCAAGTATGCTAAGGATCTTGTGACTAAATTTAGTTTAGAAAATCCAAAATATTCTAGAACTCCTATGAGTACAAGTACCAAACTAGGTAAGGATATTTCAGGAAAAAGTGTTGATCAGACACTGTATAGGACCATGATTGGTAGTCTTTTGTACTTAACTGCTAGTAGACCTAACATTGCATTTAGTGTCGGGGTGTGTGCTAGGTTTCAATTTGAACCTAAGGAGACACATTTGTTTGCTGTGAAACGTATCATAAAATATGTCGGTGGCATAGTTGACTTAGGTATCTGGTTTACTTATGACTCGGGAGCTATCATATCTGAATACACGGATTCTGATTAGGCAGGTTCATGTGATGATAGAAAAAGTACCTCAGGTGGATGTTTTTATATTGGAAACAATCTGGTTGCTTGGCATAGTAAGAAACAAAACTCGATATCTTTATCTACTGCGGAGGCCGAGTACATTGTAGCAGGAAGTTATTGTTCTCAGTTACTATGGATGAAATAGATGGTGAAAGATTACGGCATTGAACAAGATACTGTGGTGCTTTATTGTGACAACATGAGTGCTATTAATATATCGAAAAATCCTGTTCAACACTCGCGTACAAAACATATTGATATTCGACATCATTTTATACGCAAGTTAATTGAAGACAAAACAATAGCACCAGAATCTGTTGAGTGATCTATTTACAAAACCTTTGGATTTACAGAGATTTGAGTATCTTCGTACTTCTTTAGGGATTTGTGCTTTGGATTGATTTTTTTTGTTTTGGTTTGCGTGTTTTGGTTTGCGTGTTTCTCTTTTATTATTTCTTTTCGTTTCTTTTTAGGTTTTCTTTACTCTGAACTTTTTTTTGGTTTTAGTTTCAGATTTGTCAAGAGTTTTTGTCATAAAAAAAATTTGATGCACTCCTAGATTCAATAGTATACTCTTGACATATAAATATAATTTTTCTCTTGATTATGAGTTATTATAGTCAATTTTGTCATCTTGCAGTATATTGTATCATTTCTGATTTGTTCACTCTCTCGACTTCTATGATAATTAAATTAAATATAATGCACTCATAACGTGTGTATATTCTTGAGTGAGCATGACATTATAATTTTTTTTTTAATAGCTCACTATTAACGTTGATTTGCACAATTTGACCTCATGCTTAGTCATCACAAATGTGTTCATAAAAGATCAATAAAAAGGTCTACAATGAATTAGTGTGAAAGTCATCTTGTTTAGAGTCCAGTTTGACTCAGTACGTTGCTTGCAAATTAAATAAATTTTTTTTTATGCTTGTGAATATCTTCTTGCACATTGTTTGATATGTACTACAAGAAAAGGGCTACCTACTCATGTGTAAAAATCATCATTGCACCTATATAAAAAAATAATACAGGAAAAATTCCTGTTCGGTTATGGATAATAAGTCAAAAAGTGCAAATTTAAATACTAAGTCGGTTTGACTATTGGGTTGTTTCATTGTTTAAATAGGAAAGTTTGTTTAAGAAGAATGCTTCATGTTATCTATGCTCACCTTGCATATGCATATTGTTATGATCAATCAAGATAAATTTAATATTGAGTGATGCATTAGAATTGATTATAATATACTTTTGATGATTTGATTGATCTGTGTATGACTTATTTCATTCGATTGTCATATTCTATGTCTTGAATATATTTTGAATTTCTAGAAGTGCATCTTCAAAAAGATTTTTTGATTTTTTCTTAGATTTATTACTGAAAAAAAAGGGCGTTCGAACACAAATTTTTCAGTTCGAACGCGGTGACTGGCGCGTTCGAACGCGTAGACTAGTGTGTTCGAACGCACTCGAGGATTCTTTATATATTGCGTCCGAACTCAAAGGTTTTCATCTTTCATCTTCCAAACCCTAGAAACCCTTCATTTTCTCCCTCTCAAATCTTCAAGATCTTGGTCTTTTTCATCCAATTTCTCACTACAAACCCTTTTAAAAGGTAGTTCTCCTCCGGATTTAGCATCTTTCTGCCGAATTTCCTAGTTTTTCTTCACTTTTGCGAGGTATGATCATCCATCAATTTTCCTTTTTTTTATTCAATTAAGTCTCTTGATCTTGATTGATTTCATGTGTTTTCGAGTTTTGATCACGTTAAAGTTACTATCTTGATGTTTCTTGTATGATTGAACGTGATATATTAGCGTTTTCAAGTGGATGATGGATTTCATTTAGGGCCTTCATGGTTTCTTCAAATTTTTTTGGATTTCTTGCTATCTTTTTGTTTGCTTTGGGCATGTATTGAATCTTGCATCTTGTTTCTTTCTCAAGAATGCCTAGAAAAGCTACAGTTTCCAAGAAACCTAGGCCGCCTTCCTCACCTACTTCGGCTCCCAAGTTTTCTACATCTACGGCTGCAGGGCGATACAAACACAATTTTGGCACTCGACTTGTTATTTGTGAACGGCCCGTGGTCATTTCTGAATCGTACCTTCCTCCTTCATGCGATGTTGTCGGGAGTTTCTTTTGATTTGGCTGCGGTGATCTACGATTCCATTCTAACAGCTGCATAGAAAGAAGCACCCCGTGAAGGGTTGCCGTTTGGCATATTTATTATCAATTTGTGCACTCAGAGTGGGCTGCGAGTGGGCTGCGAGCAGGACCTCCATTCGGTCGTGAATGATTTACGAGCTGAGCAAGCTCGTCAGGGGACCGTTCTCGACTTCGTGTTGTCGATTCTTCATTATCAGTTCCCTCCGAGTTCCTAGTCTTTGGCATTTGTGTCAAAAAAGGGGAGAGGTAGTGTGAGTTTAGATGTGTGTTTAGAGTTTATGAGTTTACTAGTGTAGGGGGAGTAATGGCGTAGGGGGAGTTTACTAGTCTATGTTTACTGCTTACATACCTTTTTGTGAATACTTGTGAACTTTGTTTGCTTGAGTACTTGTGAACTGCTTGCTTGATAACTTGTGTTTAGATTGTTATTCATTTTGAGTTATTTTCACTTGATCTTTGTTTGGTATATTTTTATTTGCAGGGATTGATGTGCTAAAAGTACTAGACTTGTTGAATGCTCATTTTGAATTCTTTGTAATATCTTGTAAACTAGATGTTTTGTCACAAATTGCCAAAGGGGGAGATTGTTAGGTTTTTAATTATTGGCAATTGTGTATAAAATATTCTAAGTGTATTTTTACATGTATATGAGCTTTATACAAATCTAGAATATCTCTGGTTTGAAGAATTGCAAAATTATTAGAAAAAAGTTATTGAGTTCACACCGCGTTCACAAACGAGTTCGAATGCGGTGAGTTCACAAACGCGTTCGAACGTGGGTACTGTGTTCACAAAGACCGAGAGCTGCGTTCATAAACGCGTTCGAACGCAACCTGAAGAATTCAAGTTGTCGCATTCGAACGTACTCAGGCCCGTTTGAACGCACCTAAGATCAAGTCAAGTCGTTCGAACGCACCAACGAAGTTTGAAAATATTGGACTTTCGTGAGTACGGATAAGACTTGGATTTGGCTCTATCTTGGAGATCATATATAAGGATTGTGATGCCCTATCTCTAGGGTGGTTGAAGAAGCATTATTGAAGGAGACTTCTTGAGGCTACATCGGTTTTTCAACCAACAAAGTTCTCATCTAAAAGGCTTAAACTTTCGTCTTAAGGGCTATCTAGACGAAAGAACAATCTCGAGGGCTACTGAGGTTGGACATCAATCATGAGAAGTAGTGAATCGTGGGTTCTAGCGAGCAAAAGTGAGAGAAACAAAGTCGTTTGGATTGACGGGTTGTTTAGTGAGTTAGTCTTGTAATTGCTACTATTCTAGTGATTGGTTTCGATCCAAGTTTGGATCCGTGGTTTTTTTTCATTTGGGTTTTTCCACGTTAAAATCTTGATATTCATCTCTGCTTTCGTTCTTAATATTTCTACAGACTTTTACTTAAGCGAACGAGTGATATCATTGCCTAGTATTTAGATACATACTTGTGTCTAGGGGTTTTTCACATCGGTTTGGGCAAGGCCAAACCCACCACAGTATTAGGCTCAATCTGGACCTTCAATGCCGACACGTGGAAAACGGGATCGATCCGGGTTCCCTCAGGTAGGTCCAACTAGTAAGCTATTGGTCCAATTCGTTGTAGCACTCGATACGGTCCGTAGTACATGTGACCCAGCTTCTGGTTCAAAATCGACCTCAATGTGGATTGCCGATATGATTGAGCTCGAACAAACACCAATTGATCCACCTCAAACTCTTGCTCGAGTCGGCCCTTGTCATGAGTCTGCTTCATGCAGTTTTGGGCTGATGCTAGGTGAGTCTTGAGCCATCTCAAGCTTTCATCTCAGTCCGCTAGTACCAAGTCGAGCTCGATCTGATATGCCGTCGCGAGTCTATCATAGATACGCAAAACAGGGGGAGTGTCAAACGCCCCCGCCCGGCATAGGCACGTGCACGTGCACGCCCACGCGCCCACACGGCACGTGCGGCTCACGCGATAGGACGGGCGGGGCTCGTCACACACAAATATACTTTTGTGCACATACAATCATGATATCATCCGATACTACCTACTAACATATCCATGCTTACATAATCCAACACCAAATAAATTATACTATCAACCAAATAAATATGTTAACATATGAATATCCAAGTCTACAATAATATACACTAGACCACTACATATCTAGCAGGACCCACACAGGCCACGACAAACTATCATTCAACTAAACAACTGATACACGAGTACACTATAATCTGACATGTATTATATAAATTATTGTCTGACATAATAAAGTACAAATATAACAAACAATTATATAACTCAATTTCTATACAAATTATTATGTATACCGTCTCGCACCTATAGCTCGCCTCATCAATCCAAAATATCTTCTCGAGATATCTCAAGTCACTATCGCGTACCACATATCTGAGGGGGTTAGAAAAGAAATAAAGAGAGTCATGAGCAAAATGTTTAGTGAATAGAACTTACCCCGAATCAGTGATGCCAAATAGAGAGTAAATCATGTACTGGATAATATGAATCAGAAAGAGCATAATGTCATGAATAAGTATATGAATGTATCCTCAATAATATATAAATGAAAAGTAGATAACATGCCATAACTGATATGATACGATTCGGACTTCACCGACGTCATCTCGAGCATGGATTCACTTTAGGAGTGTTTTTATTTCATGTTTTAGTGTTTAATTTCTATTAAAATAAGTTTTCTGTAAGTCGCGTTCGAACGCGGGTGGAGTGAGTTCGAACGCGGTCGACGAAAATTTTGTTTTTAGGGTTAATTTGAGTTGTTGGTTAGCCTATAAAAGGATGTGGTAGGCAACCAAATTGAGGATTGATTATTGAGATTGAGTTTTGCCTTGCCTCCTTCGTCTTCTTCGCTCCCGTTCTCTCAATCCCCGGCGACGCCGCTTCTAACCTCCCTCGTTTGGCTAATCACCCTAGTCCCTTAGGGTGGCCCTCTTCTCCCCCTTCGTCCAATCTATCCCACACTTGCCCTAATCCTTCCATCAACCACAACCCTTCCACCATCACTTTTCACCGGTGCCACCACATTAACGCCGGTCCTCCACCAACCATCATTACCTAGGATCTCGTGCCTCCATCCACGAATCCAAAACAGAGCATCCTGATGTTCGTCCACTAAATGGACGGTATCTCGAGATCCACAACTCCGATTCGCCTGAAACTTGATTTGTTGGAAAGCTCTTTTCTAGGGCGACAACATATCAAAATTTCACATCGATCCAACAGCGGTATATTTCGGGATCTTATTTCAAAGTTCCGTGCCAGATCTAGTCCAGATCAAGAATTGGAAGAGATCGACCCTTCACCAAAAAGGCGTGATCGTATCATGATAAAAGTATATAATCCTTGATAATGAATAAACAAATCACTATGCCATACTATCATCATAATTCTCTCTCAAATATGACACATGATGCATGCCGACCATTACCATACTATTTTACTAAATATAACCATATATATTGTATATTGACCACTCGATAATCAGGTAATCAGATAATAATGAAATAATATGTCTTTCTCAATATCTCAGTCATCAATGTCATCTCTATATAATTATACTAGACCACTGTGTACAATCAATACCCAGTATCTAGTCTCAACATCATGACCAAAGACTCAAAGTATACTCTGCCACCCACAATGAGTATCTCAAATATAACCATACCCTGCCACCCGCTAGGGTATCAACATCCATCCAGACCGAGAACCCTTCTAGCTGATAGAAACCTCGTGAGGATAACTCGCCATATATGCCCTAGCGAACGGCATGTGTCCAAATGTCTGCTATGCACACAGACTAACCACCTCGAACGTAAGGCCAATAGGATCGCGACTATATCAAGCGATCAATCATCCACCAAGCGAATCCTAACCCTCGCGCCCACTCAAATATCCTCACACTTTCTATCAACAATCCTATCAATCACATTTTATGCTTTCCTCCTAAATGACAGATCATATGCATATATCCAGTACGATAACAAGTCAATGCATAACAAGAATTTAGGTGTAATAAGAATCAAGAGAAAAATGATGCAATGTAGTCTCCAACCATGTAGTCAACACATGCATACCCATGCTAATCTATTACATGCATACTCATGCTACAATATAATCATCTCTCATCATCTCTATTTTTCATCATCATACTCATATCCAAGATCAGCCTAATTATATGCATGATAAAAATATGTTTGACTATAATCATCTAGATAAAGTCATATAATTATGTTAGAGGCCAAAACATGTATGTATGTAATATATAATATAACCTAATTTGAAAAAGGCGTCTAGGAGATAAGACTACTCACATCTAATCAAAAATCTCGAACCACGTATCTCTCACATCTATTAATCAAACATTAACTCATCGACAAGGTCCATGAGGTATCACATAAGGGGGTTCAGGATCTGAAAATATTTAAGTAGCAAGAAGTTAGTCGTTCATCTAATTAAAATCTGTTCATGTAAAATATGGTGATTTATTAGATTTTAGAATTTCTACATATCTTTATAACTAGCTAGATTTTTAATTATAAATAAAAATATAAATATTGATAAAAACCTAATTATAATTAAATTATGGTTCTCACTCTATCTTGATTCATTAGGGACTATGTAGTCATTACTTTATAAAATAATAAATAAATAAGCCAAGTATTTTATTTGTTACAAAAAAATAATAATATATAATAAATTATTAGAATTCCGTAAAATGTATCTCATAAGAATAATAGTATATAAATCTGATAGTTATAATATACAAATCTATCTATTAATCTAATAGATATATAAATAAATAGTAAATATAAATATTACCTATATTTATACCTAATTAATCATTAATTATACAAATTATAATTAATAATACTTATATTGAAGAATGTATATTACTATTAAAATAATTAATGTCTAAATAATCTATTTGCATTAATTTTGAAATAAATACCTAAAAACATAAATAAAATAAAATAGAATAAATAAATAAATAAAACACTGGTGGTGCCACTAGTGCTGGGCTTTGTGCAGAAAGAGGAGTAGTAGAAGCTGAGGAAGAAGAAGAAGAAAGGAAGAAGAAAGAAGAACGAAGAAACAAAAAGAAGAGGAGAAGGAAGGAGGGCACGGACCCGGGCTCGCAGGGAGGGCACCTACCGCTGCTAGCCAGCCAGCGGCCGGCCTCTCATCGGCGGCTTGGCTCCGGCGAACCCGAGCTAAGGAGGAAGAAAGAGAGAGAGAGAGAGAGAGAGAGAAAAGAAGAGAGAAGAAAAGAGATAAGGAGAAAGAGCTCACCAACATGTTCTAGGGGAGGTGGCGGCAACGGTGGCGGCAAGCCGGCGGAGTGGTGGCGGCAGTAGAGAGAGAAAGAGCGTTTGAGAGAGAAAGGAGAGTGAGAGAGAGATGAAGAGAGAGAGAGGATAGAAATAAAAGAGAGGCGGTGGGGAGGGAGGCCGCAGCGGTGGCGGGGCCCACTGCGCCAGCTAGCCCAGCTAGGTTGGCTATGCCGGCGCCTAGGGCGCATGGCACCCTCCCCTCCTTCCAATGTATGGCACGAGGCCGGCCACACTGTGGCCGACCACATCGTGCCATGCAATAATAGTTTGTTTTTATCTTTCTTTTTTATCAATAGTCTCCATAGGCCCTTGTCCGCAGGTACCTTGATCTGCCCGCACTCAAGTACCAACCCGTCATGCTCCTCGTGCTCTAGGTGATTTGATGGGTTCTCTCTCAGCTCCTCCATGAGTTGGACTAGATCACTACCCTCTACGCTGGCTCTCTACAGATTTGAGTAGGGAAAAGTGGGTGCTCAGAAAGAAGCAAGCTCACTAGCGTCCCACACATATGGTAGTTCAAACAGCGGTTGCAACGCTGGTTCTTGCCTTGGTTGATTTCCATCCAACAGTACTCTTTGATCATTCCTCCAAAATGTAAGTGTGAGGTTTGTAAAGTCAAATGTCACGCGCCCCAAGCTTCGAAGCCACTAAGTCTCCAAAACGATGTCGGCACCCTACAAGGCCAATAGATAAAGATCCAATGTGAAAGTTTGGACTTACACCTTCAACTCCATGTCTCCACAAATAAAATATGCTCGCAATATGGTACCATCTCCGATCGTCACATCGAACCCGTCCGTGGGTTTCGACTCGAGCCCAATCTTCCTAAGAAGTCTCTTCTCAATAAAGTTGTGAGTGGACCCAGTATCGATTAAGATTCTCACTGTGGTTTTCTTAACTATACCGTTCACCCGCAAGGTCTTTGGTGCAGCTGTCTTGGAATAGGCGTGGAGGGAGATTTTAGCCATAATGTCATCCACGGGCAGCTCCTCCGCTACTCCTTCTTGCTGTTCAACCACACTCTCATCTTCAGCTGCAACCTCATCCTCCACTTCCTTCAATCCATCTATTAGCATCACCGTTCCCATCGGTTTAGCGCAGCGATGTCCTGGTACGCAGTTCTCATCACAACGAAAGCATACACCTTTGGCTCTTCGCTCCTCCACTTGTGCAGGTGTGAGTGCTCAACCCAGACCTTTAGGTGCATACATCACATCATGGGAGGGCCTCAGGGGTGCTCGAGGAGGCACTATTGCAGCAGCAGCTCTTGGTATGCCGACCGCATTTCCTACCACTATGGTTGGCCGAACCGAGTTGCGACTATCTTGGCTTGTTTAATTTTGTTTGATGTGAATCTTCATTGCTCGATGGTTGTCTTCCATTAGTACTACATCCTCGAAAACCTCCTTTAACGTTCTAGGCCTTAAAGCCCTCACATCGGCTTATATGTCTCCCCGTAGTCCCGAGATGAAAGTGCTGCAAATTCTTCTTGGTATGCTCCAACCGTGGTCTTTTGTATAGTCTTTGAGAGGAGAGCATCAATGTCTTCATACTCCGATGCTCCAAATCGCCACATGATATCGGTGTAGAAATCGGCCCAACTTTCAATCGTATCATGGCCATTGGTTACCTGAAACCAATAAAGTGCCGCATCTTCAAGGTGGAAACTCGCAAGCGTCACCTTATATTTTTTCGCTATACCTTAGTACGTGAAGAATTGTTCCGCCTTATACAATCAATCGATCGGGTCACTACATTTGAACTTTCAAAATTCGAGACGCACGGTTCACCCACGGATACCACTATCTCGTTCTAGAACATATCCAGGCCCTTGTCTAACCTAAGGAGGATGCATCATGAATGGTTGATGATCCCTCCTTCAGTTTATGTTAACTTGACGCAGTTCTGGTTCGTCTTACCTCACCCAAGTGTTTAGATCTCCAAGATGATCTCCATGTAGGTTTTGTTATCAGATGAGCTCACCCGCAACTTGGCCTGGTGGAACCATTCTTGCTAGTCATTGCCCATAGGGTGAGGGTAGTAGAGGTTCTTGCTGGTGAAGGTTCTGAACCGGTGGCAGTGGGTTCATGGTGATAGACTCGTATCGTGGGGTCATTGATGCATTTTCAATCGCCATAACTTTTCTTGTCGCCCGTATTTCTCGCATCATCTCTATCATCATCTGATTATTGATGGCCATTTGTTCGGAAAGAGACTGTGTTGTAAGACAACTACGCCCACGATAAGAACTCCAACTATCGTCTCGATATCTCTCTAACAAAGCACCTCAAGTACTACTCAATGCCTCGATTGAACACCTCAGTTTGGCCGTCTGTCTATGGATGGTAGGCCGAATGAAAGTTCAATCGAGTCCTCTACAATCTAAAAAACTCCATCTAAAAGTCGCTTATAAATACACGATCACGATCCGAGACAATCGTGCATGGCATGCCATATAACCGAGCAACATTTCTAACAAAAATTTCAGCCACTGTCTTGGCTGAAAATGAATGTGACAATGCAGAAAAGTGCGCATACTTGCTCAATCTGTCAACTACCACAAAAATAATAGAATAACCACGTACCAATGAAAGACCCTCTATGAAATCCATAGAAATATCTTCCCAAACAAGATCCGGTATAGGTAAAGGTTGTAGTAATCCGGCTAGTTTAAATGTGGTTACCTTAGCCCTTTAACAGATTTTGCAAGCACAGACAAAACTCCTCACATCACGTCTCAATACTGGCCATGTGCAACTCTGAGATATCCTTCTATAAGTCCTCAAGACACCCTCATGACTAGCCTCTGGAGTTTGGTGTAAGTTCTTGATGGGATACGGTACCAAAAGATAGACTACGGAATAATTCCTTCAAGATCTGGATTTATTATACAAATCAATCCGCGCAACCGTGGAAAAATCTTCACCAATTATTATCCTGTAGTCAGAAAATTATGAAACAAAGTGGATTAGATCCATAACTTTTTGTTCTACAATTTTTAGTCTATGACCTTCATAGATTTGAACTACAATAGGGACAAAAATAAAAAATAACGCGGGTGATGGTGGTGGTGACGGGTGGAGTGGATGTTATGGTTATATGGGTAATGGAGATGAAGGTAGATGGTGGATGTGGTTATGGGATATAGACGAAGGGGAAGAAGTGGTCAAGATACCAAGGAAGAGGGAGGACTCGACAGTCGAGGGAGATTAGAAGTTAGGAGAGACCTTACCAACGGTAGAGGTGGTAGGTTGGTGAAGAGGGAGGAGAGAGATTAGGGTAGAGAGAATAGATAGGAGGCAAAAAATGAATAATCCAATAGCATAATAAATTTGGCTGCCATCCACACCTTTATAGAAGCTAGCCAACAAGCCCTAATAACAATAACTAACCCTAATCCTAGTACAATCCTATCGATCGCGTTCGAATGCACCTGATCGCATTCGAACGCACAAAAGACATTCTCTTTATGTGCGAACATAATGTAGGCATTCGAACGCGCATTTCACATTCTCTGTATTTGCGAACTTGATGTAGGCGTTCGCAAGGGCGTTCGAACGTGACCTACAGGAGTTTTATTTTAATTGAAATAACAACTAATACAGAAAGAAAAGATTCTAACTAAATATCCCCCACCTTGCCCTCAAGGTATAAAGTCGGTGAAACGCTCCAAGAAATCAGTCTCCAACTCCCATGTCACCTCATCGGATGGCTTGCCAAGCCACTCGACTAGAATCTCCATCTCTAATTTGGTATAATGTCGTCATCGGTGACTAGCAAGTACACGAGCTAGCTCTACGATCTCTATCTCCTCCAATGGCTCCGGTAGAACTGATCCAATGACCTCATGATCTCTAATCCGTTCCCTCAATAATGGAACATGGAAGATGGGATACACTCTCGACCCCTTCGACAGCTCCAAACAATATGCAATCAGACCAATACGCTCTAACACCTGAAACGGACCGAAGTAGTGATGTGCTAACTTCTAGTTTCGCATTGGACACAAGGTCACCTATCGATACGGTTACACCCTCACAAACACCCAATTGCCAATATCCAACTCCTGCTCCCTATGGCTGCGATCTTAAACTTTCTTCATGCGGTTTTGAGCAAGTTTAAGATGGGTATGCAACCTCCTCAATGTGGCGTCTCTATTCATCAAAGTTAAGTCCACATCTGTCCGATCTACAGATGCCACTAGATCATAAGCACGTAATGTTATAGTCGTGCGTCTATACAACACCTCAGAAGGAGTCATGCCAATGCTGCTATGGTAAGTGGTGTTGTAAGACCACTCCACCCACGGTAAGAACTCTAACTATCGTCTCAGCATCTCTCGAACAAAGCACCTCAAGTACTACTCAATGCCTCGATTGACCACCTAAATTTGGCCGTTCGTCTATGGATGGTAGGGCAAACTAAAGTTCAATTGAGTCCCCTTGATACAATCTCCTCTTGGGCTAAGATTCGATCTCTTCCAATTCTCTGATCTGGACTAGATCTGGCATGGAACTTTGAAATAAGATCCTAAAGATTTCGTTGTCAGATCGATGTGAAATTTGGCTATGTTGTATCCCCAGAAAAGAGTTGTCCAACAAATCAAGTTTCAAGCAAATCGGATGTGGGGATCTCAAGATATTGTCCAATTAGTGGACAAACATCAGGGGGTTTGATCAGGATCCGTGGAAGGGGTTATGGTTGATGGAAGAGTTAGGGCAAGTGTTGGATAAATTGGAAGAAGGGGGAGGAGAGGGCCGCCCCTAAGGGTCTAGGGTGATTGGCCAGTCGAGGGAGGTTAGAAGTGGCATCGCTGGGGATTGAGAGAACGGGAGTGAAGAAGACGAAGGAGGCAAGACAAAACTCAATTCATCAATAATAATCTCTGGTTGCCATCCACATCCCTTTTAGAGGCTAACCAAACTCAAAATTAACCCTCAATAATATAATTTTCCCGACCGCATTTGAACGCGCCCGACGTCATTCGAATGCACTGAGTTCGCTCTTCTTTGGATTTGCGAACGCGATATAGGCGTTCGAACGCGCGATCGAACGCACCTATTTCCCACTTCTCTAGATTTGCGAATGTAATGCAGGCGTTCATAGTGCGTTCGAATAGGGCGTTCCAACACACAATGCACACTCTCCAACCACGTTCACAACCGCGTTTGAGCGCACTCCCCCGCGTTCGAATGCGACTTACAGAAAACTTATTTTCTTTGGAATTAAACATTAAAACAAGAAACAAAAACATTCCTAAAGTTTATCCATGCTCGAAACGATATCGGTGAAGTCTGAATCGTATCACCCCTGCAATCTGAAAAACTCCATCCAAAAGTCGCTCATAAATACACGATAACGATCCGAGAAAATCGTGCATGGCATGTCATATAACCAAGCAACATTTCTCACAAAAATTTTAGCCACTAACTTGGCTGAAAATGAATGTGACAATGCCGAAAAGTGCATATCCTTGCCATGTAACCAAGCAACTTCTCTATAACCGGAATGGGACACCGGTTCTTAACTGTAATAGCGTTCAATGCCCGATAGTTGACACAAAAACGCCATGTCCCATCCTTTTTTTGCACCAATAGCATGGACGATGAGTATGAGCTATGACATGGTTGAATGAGGCCTTGCTCTAATATCTCGGCTACTATCTTGGAGATAACTTCCTTTTGCACATGTGGATACCGATATGGCCTAATATTCGCCGATGCAGCCCCGGGCACAATCTCTTTGCGATGGTCCGCCGTTCTCCTTGGTGGCAACTTCTTTTGTTTCTCAAATAGTCTAGCAAATTTGTCTAATAAATTAGACAACTCGATGGTAGTATTTGGACTCAATTGAGGCTCGTCTCCTATTGGTCCTAACTGAAGAAGATTGGCCAAATCATTCGCACATGGCAGCCCCACCATCGGCTGCATCGCAGGAATCAGCGGAGATCGAACGCCATCAAGCTACACATCTTTGTTTCCTTGCTTAAATTTCATCCCCATGCTCCGAAAATCAAAATTGACAGGTCCCAACCATTGCAACCATTGTGTGCCTAGGATAATATCTGCTCCTCGAAGTGCCAATGGATATAAGTCCACAATGATGTCATTTCCTTGCACCTGTATACCAACCCGACGACACAAGTTCTCCGCATTAAGCTTCGTGTCGTCTACAATAGTAATGTCAAACCCCGTGGTCAGTTCAGCATCCAAACCGAATCTCCTCACTAACCTCTCATCTAGAAAGTTGTGTGTACGCCCAGAATCGATGAGGATGAACACACAATGCTTTCTAATTAGTCCGTCTACCCGTAACGTCCTCGGTGCAGAAGTACCTGAATATGCATGCATCGATATTTCAACTTAGATATCTTCCTCCACTGATACGATCTCCCCTTTTGGGCCAAGGTCGATCTATTCTGATTTTCAGATCTGGACAAGATCTAACACAAAAATTTGAAAATAGATCCCGAATGATACCGGCATCAGATGGACATGAGATTTTGATATGTCGTAGCTCCAGAAAAATGCTTTCCAAAAAATTAAGTTTTAGGTGATTCGGATGTAGGGATCTCGAGATATCGTCCAATTAGTGGACGAACATTAGGGGGTCCATCTTAGGATCCGTGGATGGAGGCACAAGATCCTAAATGATGGTGGATGGTGGTGGACCAAGCTTCGGATGTAGGGATTTCCATCCAGTAGAACTCTCTAGTCATTTCTCCAAAATATCAATGAGAGGTTTGTACAGTCAAATGTCATGGGCCCCAAGCTTCGAAGCTATTGAGTCTCCAAAATAATGTCGGCACCTCTCAAGGCCAACGAATAAAGATCCAATGTGAAACATTGGCTTTGCACCTTCAACTCCACACCTCCACAAATGAAATATGCCTGCAATGTTGTGCCGTCTCCTATTATCACATCGAATCCTTCCATAAGAATCGACTAAAGCCCAATCTTCCTAAGAAGCCTCTTGTCAATGAATTTGTGGGTGGACCCGGTGTCGATCAAGATTCTCACTTTGGTTGTCTTGATTACACCGTTCACCTGCAAAGTATTTGGTGCGGCTGTCCCGGAATAGGCGTGGAGGGAGATCTCGGCCATCATGTCCTCCACAGGTCGCTCCTCAGCTACTCCTGCTTGCTATCCAGTCACACCAACATCTTCATCTGCAATCTCATCCTCAGCCTCCTCCAATCCATCGATTAGCATCACCGATCTCATCGGTTTATCACAGCGATGCACGAGTACAAATTTCTCATCACAGCGAAAACATAGGTCTTTGGCTCTTCACTCCTCCACTTGAGCAGGTGTGAGTGCTCATCTCGGACCTCTAGGCGCATACTTCACATCTTGGGATTGCTTTCAGGGGCACTCGAGGAGGCACCATTGTAGTAACGGTCCTTGGTACATCGGTAACATTTCCTACTGCTATGGTTGGTTTAGTTGGATTACAGCTTCCTTGGCTCGTCTAGCTCTATTTGAGGTGTAACTTCATGGCTCGATGTTTGTCTTCCATGAGTATCGCATCTTTGAAGGCCTCCTTTAAGGTTCTAGGCCTTAAAGCCCTCACGTCGGCTTGTATGTCTCCCCGCAACCTAGAGAGGAAGGTGCTGTGAACTTGCTGATCCGACCATGGAGGTTGGCATCGGCCACTTATCCTCTCAAATTCTTCCCAACTATGGTCTTCTGCACCGTCTTTAAGAGGAGAGCATCAAAGTCTTCATACCTCGACGCTCCAAATCATTGCGTGATATCGGCGCAAAAGTCAACCCAAGTTTTGATAGCCTCATTGGCATTGGTTGCTCGAAACCAATAAGCGCCGCATCTTTAAGGTGGAAGCTCGCAAACGTCACCTTGTATTCTTCCATCGTACCCTGGTATGCAAAGAATTGATCCGCCCAATACAACCAATCGATCGGATCGCCACCTTTGAACTTAGGGAATTCGAGACGCATGATTTGCCCACGGATGCCATTGTCTCGATCCGGATCATGTCCAAGTCCTTGTCTAACCGAAGGAGGATGCACCATGAATGGTTTATGATCGCTCCTTCAATTTTGATTAACTCGCCAAGGTTCAGGTTCGTATTGCCCCACCCAAGGATCTAGAATCTCCAAGGTGATCTCCATAGTGGTAAGCTTGTCGGATGGGCTCACTTGCAATTGGGCCCGGTGGAACCATCCTTGCTTATCTTTGCTAATAGGGTGGTGGCAGCAGCGGCTCTTGTGGTGGCAAATTCTGAACCGATGGCGACGGGTTCATGGGAGTGGACTCGCGTCGTGGCAGCGGGTTCATAGCAGTGGGCTTGCCTAGCCACTCGATCAGCACTTCGGTCTCCAATCTGGATCCATGGCATCTTCTCCTGCGGCCTAAGACTCGGACCGGTTCAGTTTGGCCATCTTCCTCCATTGGTTCGGGCAAGGTCGAACCCACCACATGGTTAGGCCTGATCTGGGCCTTCAATGCCGATATAGGAAGACCGGATGGATCCTAGTCCCCTCAGGTAGGTCCAACCGGTAAGCTACTGGACTGATTCGTTGTACTTATAACCCAACTTCTGGTTCAAAATTGGTCTCAATGTGGATTGCCGGTACAGTTGAGCTCGAACGAACACCCATTAATCCACCTCAAACTCTCGCTCACACCGGCCTTTGTCATGAGTCTGTCATGCGGTTTTGGGCTGTTGCTAGGTGAATCTTGAGCCGTCTCAAGGTTTCATCTCGATCAGCAAGTTCCAAGTCGAGCTTGGTTCTATCCACCACCGCGAGTCTATCGTAGGTACGCAAGATAGGGGGAGTGCGCCCATTAACCTCCTCAAAGAGGGTCATGTCGATGCTAGAGTGATGAGCAGTATTGTATGACCACTCGGCCCATGGAAGGAATTTGACCCAATCCTTTGGTCGGTCCGCCACAAAGCATCGCAAGTATTGCTCTAGTCCGCGATTCACCACCTCGGTTTGGCCATCCGTCTCGGGGTGAAAAGCTTAACTAAGGTTGATTCAAGTCCCTTGCAATCTAAAGAACTCAGACCAAAACACGCTGATGAAGATGCGATCCCGATCTGACACGATCGTCCTAAGTATCCCATGCAAGCGCGCCACTTCCCGAACAAAAATTTCAGCAACCTTTTTTGTTGAAAATGGGTGCGGCAATGCTATGAAATGAGCATATTTGCTCAGCCTATCCACCACAATGAACACCACCGATTGTCCTCGAACCTCTGGCAGCCCCTCGATGAAGTCCATGGAGATGTCCTCCCAAATATGCTCTGGTATAGGTAGTGGTTGCAACAGCTCGCTAGGTTTGAGCATCTCCGATTTGACTAGTTGGCAGATTTGACATTCACAAACATATTTCTTCACATCTGACTTCATCGTTGTCCATATATAGTTTTGGGCCAGCCGCTTGTAGTACGTAAGACCCTTTCATGGCCTACTATAGGAGTATCATGGAAGTGTGCCATCAATAGTCTCCGTAGCTCTTCGTCCACGGGTATCTTGATCGACCCGCATTCGAGTACCAACCCATCGCGCTCCTCATGCTCGGGTGGCTTGATGGGTTCTCTCTCAGCTCCTCCATGAGTCAAACCAGATCACTATCCCCTGCGCTGGCTCTCCGCAGATCTGCGAAAAAAATGAAAAGTGGGTGCTAAGAAACAAACGAGCTCACTTGCGTCCCCTATGCTTGAAAGTTCAATCAGCGGTTGATTTTCATCCAACAGCACTCTCTGGTCATTTCTCCAAAATGTCAATGAGAGGTTTGTAAAGTCAAATGTCACGGGCCCCAAGCTTTGAAGCCATTGAGTCCCCAAAATAATGTCGGCACCTCGCAACGCCAACGGATAAAGATCCAATGTGAAACATTGGCCTTGCACCTTCAAATCCACACCTCCACAAATGAAGTCTACCCGCAATGTAGTGCCATCTCCAATCGTCACATCGAACCTTTCCATAGGTTCTTACTCAAGCCTAATCTTCCTAAGAAGTCTCTTGTCAATGAAGTTGTGGGTGGACCCGGTGTCGATCAAGATTCTCACTATGGTTGTCTTGATTACACCGTTCACCCATAAAGTCTTTGGTGTGGCTGTCTCAGAATAGGCATGGTGAGAGATCTCGACCATCATGTCTTTCATAGGTCGCTCCTCAGCTACTCCTCCTTGCTGTCCAGCCACACCCTCATCTTCATCTGCAATCTCATCCTTGGCCACCTCCAATCTATCGATTACCATCACCGATCCCATCGGTTTAGCGCAGCGATGCCCAGGTACAAATTTCTCATCACAACGAAAGCATAGGCCTTTGGCTCTTCGCTCCTCCACTTAAGCATGTGTGAGTGCTTGTCCCGAACCTCTAGGCACATACCTCATATCTAGGGATGGCTTTAGGGGCACTCGAGGAAGCACCATTACAGCAACAGTCCTTAGTACGCTAGTAACATTTCCTGCTGCTTTGGTTTGTTAAGCTAGATTGCGGCTTCCTTGGCTCGTCCAGCTAAATTTGAGGTGTAACTTCATGGCTCGGCGTTTGTCTTCCATGAGCACCGCATCTTCGAAGGCCTCCTTTAAGGTTCTAAACCTTAAAGCCCTCACGTCGGCTTGTATGTCTCCCCGTAGCCTAGAGATGAAGGTGCTGCGAAATTGCTGATCCGTCCATGGAGGTTGGCATCGATTACTTATCCTCTCAAATTCTTCTTGATATGCCCCAACCATAGTCTTTTGCACCATCTTTGAGAGGAGAGCATCGAAGTCTTCATACCTCGACGCTCCAAATCATCACGTAATATTGGCACAAAAGTCAGCCTATGTTTCGATAGCCTCATTGGCATTGGCTGCTCGAAACCAATGAAACGCTGCATCTTCATGGTGGAAGCTCGCGAGCATCATCTTGTATTCTTACACCATACCCTAGTATGCAAAAAATTGCTCCGCCCTATACAACCAATCGATCGGATCACCACCTTTGAACTTGGGGAATTTGAGACACACGATTTGTCCAGGGATGCCATTGTCTCGATCTGGATCATGTCCAAGTCCTTGTCTAACCGGAGGAGGATGGACCATGAATGGTTGATGATCCCTCCTTCGATTTTGATTAACTCGCCGTGGTTCATGTTCGTATTGCCCCGCCCACAGATCTAGATCACCAAGGTGATCTCCATAGTGGTTAGCTCGTCGGATGGGCTCACCTACAACTAGGCCTGCTGAAATCATCCTTTCTTGTCTCTGCCCAAAGGGTGGTGGTAGCAGCGGTTATTGTGGTTGCAAATTCTGAACCGGTGGCGGCGAGTTCATGGGAGTGGTCTCGCGTCGTGGGGTCGATGGTGTATTCCCATTCCTCATGGCTTCCCTTGTCGCACGGAATTCCCGCATCATCTCTATCATCATCTGGTTGTTGATGGCTATTTGTTCGGAAAGAGACCCCAACATGGCTTGAATACTAGGTTCTTCCGTATTCCGATTATATCGGGTGATTCCGTGGGTGGAAGTCCCCGCAATCGTTTCCCCCTCCTATATTGGGAGAATCTCTTCTTCATCATCTCGCCGTGCAGCCATGGCTCTGATTGTCGTCATAGGAAGAAGGTGTTTGAGGAACGGTGGCTCTAATACCAGCTTGATACGATCTCTCCTTTTGGGCCAAGGCTCGATCTATTCTGATTTTCAGATTTGGACAGGATCTGACATAGAACTTTAAAAATAGATCTCGACCGATGGCGCTGTTGGATGGATGTAAGATGTTGATATATCATAGCCCTGGAAAATATCTTTCCAACAAATCAAGTTTTAGGCGAATCGGATTTAGGGATCTCGAGATATCGGCCGATTAGTGGACGAACATCAAGGGGTCTGTCTTAGGATCTGTGGATGGAAGCATGAGATCCAAGATGATGGCGGATGGTGGTGGACCGGCGTTAATGGGGTGGCACTGGTGAATAAGTGGTGGTGGAAGGGTTATGGGTGATGGAAGGGTTAGGGCAAATGTTGGATAGATTGGAAGAAGGGGGGACCAGGGTGATTGGCCGGTCAATGGAGGCTAGAATCGGCGTCGATGGGGATCGAGAGAATGGGAGCGAAGAAGATGAAGGACACAAGGCAAAAACTCAATTCATCAATAATGACTCCATGGTTGCCATTCACAATGTTAGAGGCTAACAAAATAATTCAAAAATAACCCTAAATAGTATATTTTCATCGACCGCGTTTGAATGCACCCGATCGCGTTCGAATGCATATTTTTTGCACTTCTCTAGATTTTCGAATGCGATGCAGGCGTTCGCGGCACGTTCGAACGCAAAATTTGCACTCTCTAGATGTGCAAACCTGATGCAGGCGTTCACAACTGCGTTCGAATGCACTACACCCGCATTCAAACGAGACATACAAAAAACTTATTTTTTTAAGAATTAAATACTAAAACAAGAAACAAAGACACCCTTAAAGTGTACTCATGCTCGAGACGACATCGGTGAAGTCCGCATCATATCAATCCACCATGCTTCCGCAACCTTGTCCTCAAGTTTTGAAATTGGGGAAGCGATCCATGATATTTGACTCTAGCTCCTAGGTAGACTCGTCAGTGGGCTTGCCTAGCAACTCGATCAGCACTTCGGTCTCCAATCTGGATCCATGGCATCTTCTCCTGCGGCCTAAGATTCGGACCGGTTCAGTTGGGGCATCTTCCTCCATTGGATCGGGCAAGGCCGAACCCACCACATGGTTAGGCCCGATATGGGCCTTCAATGCCGATACATAGAAGACCGGATGGATCCTGGTCCCATCAAGTAGGTCCAACCAGTAAGCTACTGTACCGATTCGTTGTAGCACTCGGTACGGACCATAGTATGGATTGTCGGTATGGTTGAGCTTGAACGTACACCCATTGATCCACCTCAAACTCTCGCTCAAGCTGACCTTTGGGCCAAGGCTCAATCTATTCTGATTTTCAAATCTTGACAGGATCTGACACAGAATTTTGAAAATAGATCCTGAATGATGTCGCCATTAGATGGACGTGAAATGTTGATATATCATAGCCCCTAAAAAGAGCTTTCCAACAAATCAAGTTTCAAACAAATCTGATGTAGGGATCTCGAGACTGTCGATGAACATCACACTCCCAATCGATTTGGAACATCGATGATCGGAGGCGAAACATTCATCGCATCGAAAGCAAAGGGCCTGCGCTCAATGCTCCTCCACCTGGGTAGGTGTGAGAGTTCAAACGGGGGGTCTAGTGCCTTCTCTAACATCGAAAGAAGGTCTAGTACTTGCGGCCGTTGTCTTTAAACCCGCAGAATTTTTAGTCGACGTTTTAGGTGCAAACTGCCCATCTCGGTTGCCCCAACTTATTTTCGATGCCATCTTGAGAGCCTTAGGTTTTTGCTCCAACCTCACGACCTTCTCAAAGGCCTCTTCAAGAGTTGTAGGACAAAGAGCACTAACATCCGCCTGTATCTCATGCCGCAGCCCTAAAATGAATGTGCTCATCAATGTCGGTTCGAGCCAAGGTGGCTCACAACGACCACTAACTCTTTCAAATTAAGCTTGGTACTACAATACGGTCGTCCTCTCAACAAACTTGCTTAATGTGGCAGCAAAATCTTCATATGCCGTTCTCCTAAATCTGCGTATAATCCTCCTACAAAAATCAACCCAACCGGTAAATCCTCCACCACGAATAACCGATCTATAGCAATGCAGTGACATTCCTTACAGGTGAAAGCTTGCCATTTGGACCTTTGCGTCCTCCCATGGGCTCAAATACCAATTTGATAGGTTCTCGATACCAAAGATAGGCTACGCAACGTGATACCAAATGATAAGCTCTGATACTAATTTGATGTGCTCTGATACCAATTTGATGGGCTCTGATACCAATTTGATGGAGTCTTGTACCAAAAAGTCGGCTACGGAACAATTCCCTTAAGATCTGAATTTATTGCAGAAAACAATCCGCGCAACCGTGGGAAAATATTCGTCAAATATTCTTCGTTAGTCAGAAAATTACAAAACCAAGTGGATTTGATTCATAACTTCTAGATCTACAACTTTCTATTGATGCCCTTCACAGATTCAAAATAAAACTGGGACGAAAATATAGAATAACGTGGGTGATAGTGGTGGTGACAATTGGAGTGGATATTAGGGTTATGGATGGGTATGGAGATGGAGGTGGATGGTGGATGTGAAAAAAGAATATAGATGAAGGGAACGAAGTGGTCGAGATCCCAAAGAAGAGGGGTGGCTCGACAGTCGAGGGAGATTAGAAGTTAGGAGAAACCTTGCCAATGGTAGAGGTGAAAGGATGGTGAAGAGGGAGGAAGGAGATTAGGGTAGATAGATAATAGAGAGGAAAGAAATTAATATTTCAATAGCATTATAAATTTGGCTGCCATCCACATATATATAGAGGCTAGCCAACAAGTCTTAAAACAATAAGTAATCCTAATTATAGAAGATTCCCACCGATCGCGTTCGAACGCGCCCGATCGCGTTCAAATGGACAAAATACATTCTTTGTATGTGCGAACGTGACGCAGGCATTTGAACTCGCTCGATCGGGTTCGAACGCACAATATGCATTCTCTATATTTGTGAACCTGATGCAGGCATTCGCAAGGGCGTTCGAACGCGACCGCACTAGCTTTCAAATGCGACTTACAAGAATTTTATTTTAATAAAAATAAACAACTAATGCAGTAAGAAAAGATCATAAGATGAAAAGTTAGGAAAACGCTCTAAGATATTTGTCTCCAACTCCCATGTCGGCTCATTGGATGGCTTGCTAAGCCACTCAACTAGAATCTCCATCTCCAATCTGGTACCATGTCATCGTCGACATCTAGCAAGTACATGAACTGGCTCTATAATCTCCGTCTACTTCAATGGCTCCGGTAAACCTGATCCAATGACCTCATGATCTCCAATCCGCTCCCTTAGTAATGAAACATGAAAGACAGGATGCACTCTCGACCCCTTCGGCAGCTCTAAATAATATACAACCGGACCAATATGCTCCAACACCCGAAATGGACTAAAGTAGTAATGCACTAACTTTTGGTTACGCATCGGACGTAAGGTCACCTATCGATACAGTTGTACCCTAACAAACATCCAACTATTGATGTCGAACTCCTGCTCCCCGTGGCTACAATCATAAACTTGCTTCATGCGGTTTTGAGAAAGTTTAAGATGAGCATGCAACCTCTTCAATATGGCATCTTTATCCAACAACGTTAAATCCACCTCCTTCCGATCAGCCGATGCCACAGGATCAAAAGCGCATAACGTCAGAGTCGTGCGTCCATACACCACCTCAAATGGAGTCATGCCAATGCTATTATGGTAGGCGGTGTTATAAGACCATACCACCCACGGTAATAACTCCAACCATCGTCTCAGCATCTCTCCAACAAAGCACCTCAAGTACTACTCAATGCCTCGATTGACCACCTCGGTTTGGCCGTCCGTCTGCAGATGGTAGGCCGAACTGAAGTTCAATCGAGTCCCCTGCAATATGAAAAACTATGTTCAAAAGTTGCTCATAAATACACGATCACGATCCGAGATAATCATGCGTGGCATGCCATGTAACCGAGCAACATCTCTAACAAAATTTCAACCACTGACTTGGGTGAAAACGGATATAACAATGCCAAAAAGTGTGCATACTTGCTCAATCTGTCAACCACCACAAGAATAACAGAATAATCACGTACCAACGGAAGACCCTCTATGAAATCAATAGCAATGTCTTCCCAAACACGGTCCGGTATAGGAAAAGGCTGAAGTAATCCGGCCGATTTCAATATGGTTGCTTTAGCCTTTTAACAAACTTTGCAAGCATGGACAAAACTCCTCACATCCCGTCTAAATCCTGGCCATGTGCAACTCTGAGATATCCTTCTATAAGTCCTCAAGACACCCTCATGACCAGCGTCTAGAGTTTGGTGGACGTGCTCCAATAAGTTCGGGCATCCGAATGCATCCGCAGTTTAGCATCAAACTGCCTTGATTCTCTAACTCTGGATGGCAGTCTGGATCATCCATCACCTCCTGTAACAATCTCAAAACATCTTGGTCAGATGTACATGCATACCTCAGCTCGTCAAGGAAAGGAAAGGTAGGAGATGAATAGACTGCAAGCTCGGTGGTATTGGGTTGGCGCCATAGTGCATCCGCCGCTCTATTTTCCGTTCCCTTCTTGTATTGTATTTTATAATAATACCCCAACAATTTTGTGACCCATCTTTGCTGTGCCGAAGTGTGTATATGCTGTCCTATAATGTATGGAAGGCTCCTTTGATCGGTTCGGATAATGAATCGTCTACCGATCAAATAAGGCCTCTACTTTATCACCACATGCAGAATTGCCAATATCTCTCTCTCATAAGCCGATAATTGCTGAGATTTTTGTGATAAAGCCTTGCTAAGATAGGCAATGGGACGTCCTCCTTGCATTAGTACAACTTCTATGCCAACACCCGATGAATCACATTCCACAATGAACTCTTTGATGAAGTCCGGTAGCGCTAGAACTAGCGCAGTCGTCATTACTGTTTTTAATTTTTCAAAGGCTGAAGTGGCTTCATCTGTCCATCTAAAAGAGTCCTTCTTCAACAAAGAAGTGAGGGGAGCAGCGATCTTGCCATATCCGGTGATGAAACGGCGATAGTATCCAGTCAGCCCCAAAAATCCTCTCAATCCGGTGGTAGTAGTAGGAATAGGCCAAGCGGTCATGTATGCAACCTTTTGAGGATCTATCGCTACACCATCCGCTGAAATAATGTGGCCTAAATACTCTACTTGTGATACTCCTCATAGGCACTTGAACTTCTTGATCTTAAATTGATTTTGTTTCAATAAATTCAACACATCCTCCAAATGTCGCCAATGCTACAATTTAGTCCTACTATACACCAAAATGTCGTCAAAAAATACCTTCGCAAGAGAGGCCAAAATATATCATTCATGAGGCCTTGAAAGGCAGCTGGAGCATTGGTGAGTTCAAAAGGCATCACCCGGAACTTGTAATGCCCGTTTAGAGTTTGAAACACAATTTTGTGCCCATCCGCCGGGTGAACTCTAATATGGTCGGACTTGCAAGCTCGTCCAACAACTCCTCGATAACCGAAATAGGGTATCGATCCTTGACGGTAATAGCATTTACTGCCCGATAGTCAACACAAAAATGCCATGTTCCGTCCTATTTTTACACCAATAGCACAAGGGATGAATATCAGCTATGACTTGGTTGTCTGAGACCTTCCTCCAACATCTCAGCTACCATCTTTGAGATAACTTCTTGTTGCACATGTGGATACCGATATAGCCTCATGTTTGCTGGTGCAGCCTCGGGTACAATCTCTATGCGATGGTTCGCCGCTCTCCTCGATAGCAATTCTTGTGGCACCTCAAACAGTCTAGAAAAGTTATCTAATAAATTAGACAATTCAATGGTAGTACCTGAACTCGTTTGAAATTCATCTCCTACTGATCCTAATTTAAGAAGATAGGCCAAATCATACGCACAAGGCAGCCCCACCATAGGCTGCATCGCAAGAATCGGCAAAGACCGAACGCCTTCAAGCCGCACAACTTTGTTTCCTTGTTTAAATTTCATCCACATGCTCCGGAAATCAAATGTGACGGGTCCCAAACTTTGTAACCACTGATTACCAAGGACAATGTCTGCTCCTCACAGCGCTAACGAATACAAGTCCACAATTATGTCATATCTTTGCATCCGTATACCGACCCGGTGACACAAGCTCTCCGCCTTAAGCTTCGTGCCGTCTCCAATAGCAACGTCAAATCCCGCGGTCGGTTTGGCATCCAAACCCAATCTCCTCACTAACCTCTCGTCTAGAAAGTTGTGTACTCCTTAAATCAATGAGGATGTGCACACAATACTTTCTAACGAGTCCATCTACTTGTAACGTCCTCGGCGTGGAAGTACCCGAATATGCATGCATCGATATTTCAGCTTGGATATCTTCTTCCACACCCATCTCAATGGCCTCAACGTGAGCCTCCTCTGGACACTCTCCATCATCAACAACCTCATCATCATCCTCGAGACCATCAATGAGCATCACACTCCCGATCGGTTTGGTATACTTATGACCAGGGGTGAAACGTTCATCGCATCGAAAGCAAAGGCCCTTCGCTCTTCGCTCCTCCACCTCGGCAGGTGTGAGGGTTCGAACGGGGGTTTTTTTTACCTCCTCTAATACTAGCAGTCGCTGTCCTTGAACCTATAGAATTTCCATCCGACATTCTTTGTGCAAACCGCCCATCTCGGTTGCCACAATTGGTTTTCGATGCCATCTTTAGAGCCTTATGCTTTTGCTCCATCCTCACAGCCTTCTCAAAGGCCTCCTCAAGAGTAGTAGGACAAGGAGCCCGAACATCTGCCTATACCTCCTCTTGCAACCCTGAAATAAATATGCTAATTAAAATCGGTACGAGCCCAGGTGGCTCACAATGACTACTAACTCTTTCAAACTCAGCTTGGTACTCTAATACGGTCATCCTCTGAACCATCTTGCTTAATGTGGCAGCAAAATCTTCATATGCAGCCATCCCAAATCTATGTGTAATCCTCTTAAAAAAATTAGCCCATCCGATAGTTCCTCCACCATGAATAACCGATCTATAATAATGCAATGCCGTCCCTTGGAGGTGAAAGCTTGCCATCTGGACCTTTGCATCTTCCATTGTACCTTGACAATCAAAATATTGTTCAACTTGAAACACCTAATCCGTTGGATCACCGCCTTAGAATTTTGAGAAATCCAAGCGTGCGGTTCTCCCTAGAATAACTTTGTCGGGTTCGCGAAAGATTCTTTGTTCAAGTCTAAACCTTTGTGCAAGTTGATCCCCTTCTCTAAATCTTTGAGCACGTCCATCACCATCTCCAAAAGGATCAACCTCATCCCGTTCCTTGGAGGTGAAAGCTTGCCATCTCGACGAAGCGCACCGGTGCCGCACGCCTCTTAGGTTCCACCACTATCGATCCTTGGTTTTGCAACGAAGGTGAGGAATGATGTGTAGGCATAGGTAAGAGGGGATCATTGACACTCACATGATGCACCTAGACCTGTGGTGAATTAGTTCGATGAGGTCCCATCGTTGTTCCTTCTTGAAACTCCGATCGTCGTCGAGGAGATAACGATTCAAATCGATTCATAACATATTCCTTGAAATCATTGTGATCCTTTTGAATTGAGTCAACTCTATGCATCAATATATGGAATATTGATAAGTTCTTAAACCAAAGATAGGCTATGCAATGATTCCTTCAAGATCTGGATGTATTACGGGAATAAGTCAGTGCCACCGTGGGAAAATATTCATCAAATATTCTCCAGTATTCATAAAATTACAAAACTATTTGGTTAGATCCGTAACTTCCTAATATACAACTTTTGTATTTACGCCCTTCACAGATTCGAACTCTAGCAGACACAAAAACATTGAATAATGTAGGTGATGGTGGTGGTGATGGGTGGAGTGGATGTTAGGGTTATGGATGGGTATGGAGATGAAGGTGGATGGTAGATGTGATTAAGGGATATAGACGAAGGGAACGAAGTGGTCGAGATCCCAAAGAAGAAGGGTGGCTCAACAGTCGAGGGAGATTAGAAGTTAGGAGAAACCTTACCAACGCTAGAGGTAGAAGGATGGTGAAGAGGGGGGAGGAAGAAGTCTAGAGAGAAGATAGGAGGCAAGAAATCAATAATACAATAGCATTCTAAATTTGGCTACCATCCACATATATAGAGAGGCTAGCCAACAAGGCCTAAAACAATATGAAACCTTAATTCTAGAGGATTCCCGTCGATTGTGTTCGAACGCGCCCGATTGCGTTCGAACGCAACAAAAGACATTCTCTATATGTGCGAACGCAATGCAGGCATTCGAACGCAGGCGTTCGAACTCGTCCAACCGCGTTCGAACACATAATATGCATTTGACCCTGATGCAGGCATTCGCAAGGGCGTTCGAACGCGACCCCTCTTGCGTTCGAATACGACCTACAAGAATTTTATTTTAATAAAAATAAACACATAATGCAATAAGAAAATATCCTATCTAAGTGTATGAGACCACCACGCTTTCCCCACTTTGCCATCAAGATGAAAAGTCGAGAAAATGCTCCAAGATATTAGTCTCTATCTCCCATGTCGCCTCATCAGATGGCTTGCCAAGCCACTCCACTAAAATCTGCATCTCCAATCTAGTACCATGTCGCCGTCAGCGTCTAACAAGTACTTGAACTGGCTCTATGATCTCTATCTCCTCCAATGGCTCCGAGAGAACCGATCCAATAATCTCATAATCTCCAATGCACTTTCTCAACAATGAAACATGAAAAATACGATGCACTCTCGACCCCTCTGGCAGCTCCAAACGATTTGCAACTCAACTGCCGATGTCGAACTCCTGCTCTCTATGCCTATGATCATAAACTTGCTTCATGTGGTTTTGAGCAAGTTTAAGATGAGCACGCAACCTTTTCAATGTGGAGTCTCTATCCAACAAAGCTAAGTCCACCTTCGTACAATATGCAGATGCCACTAGATCGTAAGCGCGTAACGTCGAACCGTGCATCTATACACCACCTCAAATGAAGTCATGCCAATGCTACTATGGTAGGCGGTGTTATAAGACCACTCCGCCCACAATAAGAACTCCAACTATCATCTCGGCATCTCTCCCACAAAGCACCTCAAGTACTGCTCAATGCCTCCATTGACCACCTCAGTTTGGCCATCTGTTTGTGAATGGTAGGTCGAACTAAAGTTAAATTGAGTCCCCTGCAACCTAAACATATCAGTCCAAAAATCACTCATAAATACACGATCACGATCCAAGATAATTATGTATGGCATGCTATCTAACCGAGCAACATCTCTAACAAAAATTTTTGCTACTGACTTGGCTGAAAATGGATGCGACAATGCCGAAAAATGCACATAATTGCTCAATCTGACAACCACCACAAATATAATAAAGTAACTATGTACCAGCGGAAGACCCTCTATGAAATCCATAGAAATGTCTTCCCAAACACGGTCCAGTATAGGTAAAGGCTGAAGTAATCCGGACAGTTTCAATGTGGTTGCCTTAGCCCTTTAACAGATTTCGCAAGCACGGATAAAACTCCTCACATCCCGCCTCAATCCTGGCCATGTGCAACTCTAAGATATCCTCCTATAAGTCCTTAAGACACCCTCATGACCAGCCTCTGGAGTGTGGTGAAAGTGCTCCAATAATTTCTGCCTTAATCCATCATTTGTAGGCACTCGAATGCATCCGCAGTCCAGCAGCAAACCACCTCAATTTTCAAACTCCAGAGGGCACTCTGGATCATCCATCACCTCCTACAACAATCTCAAAATATCTGGGTCACATGTACATGCATACCTCAGCTCATCAAGGAATGGAAAGGTAGGAGATGAATAGGCTACAAGCTCGGCGATATCGGGTTGGCGCAATAGTGCATCCGCTGCTCTATTTTTCGTTCCCTTCTTGTATTGGATTTCATAATCATATCCCAGCAATTTTATGACCCATCGCTGCTATGCCGGAGTGTGTATGCGTTGTCCCATAAAGTATGGAAGGCTCCTTTGATCAGTTCGAATAATAAATCGTCTACTGATTAAGTAAGGCCTCCACTTTGTCACCGTAGGTAGAATTACTAACATCTCTCTCTCATAAGTCGATAATTGCTGAGATTTTTGTGACAAAGCCTTACTCTATGGGATGTCCTCCTTGCATAAGTACAACTTCTATGCCAACACCTGACGCATCACGTTCCATAATGAACTCTCTAGTGAAGTCTGGTAGTGGTAGAACGTGTGCCGTCGACATTGCTGTTATTAGTTCTTCAAAGGCTGAAATGGCTTCATTCGCCCACCTAAAAGAGTTCTTCAATAAAGAAGTGAGAGGAGCAACGATCTTGCCATATCCGGCGATAAAGCGTCGCTAATATCCGATCAGCCCAAAAAATCCTCTTAGTCAGGTGGTAGTAGTACGAATAGGCCAAGCGATCATACATGCAATCTTTTGAGGATCCACCGCTACACCATCCGCTGAAATGATGTGGCCTAAATACTCCACATGTGGTACTCCCCGTAGGCACTTGGACTTTTTGATCTTTAGTTGGTTATGCTTCAACAAATTCTACACGTCCTCCAAATGCCGCCAATGCTCCAATTCAGTCCTACTATACACCAAAATGTCGTCAAAAAATACCAAAACATACCTTTACAAGAGAGGCCAAAATATATCATTCCTGAGGCCTTGAAAGGTAGCTGGAGCATTGGTGAGACCAAAAGACATCACCCGAAACTCGTAATGCCCGTTCGGAGTCCGAAATGCAGTTTTTGCACATCCGCTGAGTGAACTCTAATTTGATGATACCCGACCCTCAAGTCAAGCTTACTAATTATAGTCGCCCCTGCAAGCTCGTCCAGCAATTCCTCGATAACCGGAATGGGATACCGGTCCTTGATGGTAATAGCATTTAGTGCTCGATATTCAACACAAAAATGTCATGTCCCGTCCTTTTTTTGCATCAATAGCACGGGAGATGAGTATGAACTTTGACTTGGTTGAATGCGGCCTTGCTCCAACATCTCGGCTACCATCTTTGAGATAACTTCTTTTTCAGATAACTTCTTTTTGTGCAGGTTGATCACTCTCTCTAAATCCTCAAGCAAGTCCATCACCATCTCCATAGGGATCAACCTCATCCTCAAAGTGCCAAGCCTTCTTATCGACGAAGCACATTGGTGTCGCATGCCTCTCGGGTTCCACCACCGTGGGTCTTGGGTTTTGCAACGGAGGTAGGGAATGATGTGTGGGCATAGGTAAGAGAGGATCATTGACACTCACATGACGCACCTGGACCTGTGGGATATCAGTTCGATAAGGTCCCACCGCTGTTCCTTCTTGAAACTCCAATCGACATCGAGGAGATAACGAATCAAATCGGTTCTTGACATATTCCTTGAAATCATTGTGATCCTTTTGAATTGATTCAACTCTGTGAATCAATGTATGGAACATGCCCCTAAGTTCATCCATATTCGCACTCATGGACGTTGGTTAACTCGATCCTACCGTGGTCGCTCCAAAGGATTGAGTCTTCCCTTGTCAGTGTGCTCTCCATATGTCTCCTTGCTGATGTTATCTTTCTTGTTTCAACCATTAATGGAGGTCTGAGTTTCACTTGCTCTAATACCAATTGATAAGTTATTTAACCATAGATAGGCTACGCAACGATTCCTTCAACATATCGATGTATTATAGGAATTAGTCTGCGCGACCGTGGAAAAATATCTGTCCAATATGCTCCAGTAGTTAGAAAATTATGAAACCAATTGGGCTATATCCGTAACTTCCTGATCGACAACTTTAGTATTTATGACCTTCACAGATTCGAACTATAGCAGGGACAAAAACACGGAATAACATGGGTGATGGTGGTGGTGACGGGTGGAGTGGATGTTAGGGTTATGGATGGGTATGGAGATGTAGGTGGATGGTGGATGTGATTAAGGGATATAGACGAAGGGAATGAAGTGGTCGAGATCCCAAAGAAGGGGGTGGCTCGACAGTCGAGCCAGAGTAGAAGTTAAGAGAAACCTTGCTAACGGTGGAGATGGAAGGATAGTGAAGAGGAAGGAGGGAGAAGTCTAGAGAGAAGATAGGAGGCAAGAAATCAATAATCCAATAGCATTCTGAATTTGGCTACCATCCACATATATATAGAGGCTAGCCAACAAGTCCTAAAATAATATGAAATCCTAATTCTAGAGGATTTCCATCGATCACGTTCGAGCGCGCGTGATCCTGTTAGAACGCACCAAAAGACATTCTATGTATGTGCGAACGCGATGCAGGCGTTCGAACACAGGCGTTCGAACTCGCCCGACCGTGGTCGAATGCACAATATGCGTTCTCTGTATTTGCGAACCTAATGCAGGCGTTCGCAATGGCGTTCGAACGAGACCTACAGGAATTTTATTTAAAAAAAAATAAACACCTAATGCAATAAGAAAAGATCCTATCTAAGTGTATCAAACATGCCCCTAAGTTCATCCATATTCGCACTCATGGACGTTGGTTGACCCGGTCCTGCCGTGGTCACTCCAAAGGAATCGGCCTCACGGTTAGGGTCATCGAGGATTGAGTCTTCCCTTGTCTGTGTGCTCTCCATAGGTCTCCTTGTTGATGTCATCTTCCTTGTTTTAACAATTAATGGAGGTCTGAGGTACGCCTGCTCTGATACCAATTGATAAGCTCTAATACTAATTTGATAGGTTCTCGATACCAAAGATAGGCTACGCAACGTGATACCAAATAATAAGCTCTAATACCACTTTGATGGGCTCTGATACCAATTTGGTGGGCTCTGATACAACTTTGATGGAGTCTTGTACGAAAAGGTCGTCTACGGAACAATTCCCTTAAGATCTGAATTTTTTATAGAAAATAGTCCGTGCAACCGTGGGAAAATATTCATCAAATATTCTCCTTTAGTCAAAAAATTATGAAACTTCCTGATCTACAACTTTTGTATTTACGCCCTTTGTAGATTCAAAATGTAACTAGGACGAAAATATGGAATAACGTGGGTGATGGATGGGTACGGAGATGGAGGTAGATGGTGGATATGATTAAGGGATATAGATGAAGGGAACGAAGTGGTCGAGATCCCAAAGAAGAGTGGTGGCTCGACAGTCGAGGGAGATTAGAAGTTAGGAGAAACCTTGCCAATGATAGAGGTGGAAGGATGGTGAAAGGCAACCCCACCTGATGCAGGCGTTCGCAAGGGCTTTTGAACGCGACCCCACCTGCGTTCGAATGCGACTTACAGAAATTTTATTTTAATGAAAATAAACAACTAATGAAGTAAAAAAAGATCCTAACTAAATGTATCACCTCCGTTGTTCCGTGACAATCAAAGTATTGTTCAACTTGAAACACCAATCTTTTGGATTTTCGCCTTAGAATTTTGGAAAGTCCAAGCATGCGGTTCTCCCCCGAATAGCATTGTCGGGTTCGTGAAAGATCCTTGGTTTAGGTCTGAACATTTGCGCATGTTGATATCCTTCTCTAAATCCTCGAGCATGTCCATCACTATCTCCGAAGGGATCAACCTCATCCTCACAGTGCCAATCCTCATCTTCGATAAAGTGCACTAGTGCCGCTCGCCTCTCGGGTTCCACCATCGCCGATCTTAGGTTTTGTAACGGAGGTGGGGGATGATGTATAGGCATAGGTTAAAAAGGATCATTGACACTAGCATGTCGCACTTGGACATATTCACACCCATGGACATTGGTTGACTCGGTCATGTCGTGGTCGCTCCAAAGGAATCGGCCTCACGGTTAGGGTTATCGTGGGTTGAGTCTTCCCTTGTCAGTGTGCTCTCCATTGGTCTCCTTGTCGATGTCATCTTTCTTGTTTCAACCATTAATGGAGGTCTAAGGTTCGTCTAGCTCTAATACCAATGATAGGGTTCTATGGTACCAAAAGATAGAACCGTAACTCCTTATTCTACATTTTTTGTATTTAATCCCTTCATAGATTCGAACAGCAACTGGGACGAAAATATGATATATTGCGAATGATGGTGGTGGTGACGGGTGGAGTGGAAGTTATGGTTATGGATGATAATAGAGATGAGGGTGGATGGGTGATGTTGTTTAAGGGATAAAGACGAAGGGGAATAAGTGGTCAAAATCTCAAAGAAGAGGGAGGACTCGACAGACGAGGGAGATTAGAAGTTAGGAGAGACCTTGCCAACGGTAAAGGTGGTAGGTTGGTGTAGAGGGAGGAGGGAGATTAGGGTAGAGAGATGATAGAGAGGCAAGAAACTAATATTCTAATAGCATAATGAATTTGGCTGCCATTCACACATTTATAGAGGCTAGCTAACAAGCCAAAATACAATTATTAACCCTAATTCCAGAAGATTCTCGCCGATCGCGTTTGAATGTGTCCGATCGCGTTCGAACGCACAAAAGGCGTTCTTTGTATGTGCGAACGTGATGCATGTGTTCGAACACGCCCGACTATGTTTGAACGCAGATTTTGCATTCTCTATTTTTATGAATCTAATGCAAGTGTTCGCAGGGGCATTCAAAGCGACCCCTTCCACGTTCAAACGCGACCTACAGAAATTTTATTTTAATAAAAATAAATAACTAATGCAATAAGAAAAGATCCTAACTAAATGTATCATGGCAATAATTATCCACTTACGAGCGTGAAATGCTACCAATTCTGCACGCCGTTACCAAATGGCGACCCTACTTGATTGGCCGACGATTTACTATCCGCAAAGACCAACGTAGCTTACCCTACTTCATGGAGCAACGTGTGCACACCCCAGCACAACAACGGTGGGTCACTAAACTCCTTGGACATGACTTCGAGCAAGTCTACAAAAAGAGGATCAAGAACTGAACTACCGATGCCCTTTCACGCCAACCGGACGCAAGCAAGCTCACTTCCTTTTCAGCACCAACCTTTCCTCAATTTTTAGATCTGTGGGAAGCTAGTGCGCAGGATCAAGTCATGGAGGAGCTCGAGTCAGAATTCAATGATCACTTCCCTAATTTCACACCTTGAGGATAAGGTTGCGGAAGCATGGTGGATTGATATGATTCAGACTTCACTGATGTCGTTTTGAGCATATATACACTTGAGGGGTGTCTTTTATTTTTATTTTAATATTTATTTTATAGAAAAATAAGTTTTCTGTAGGTCGCGTTCAAACGCGGGTGGGTGCATTCAAACGCACTTGCGAATGTTTGCATCAGGTTCACAAAATGTGTGTTCGAACGCGATCGGGCACGTTCGAACGCTTGCATTAGGTTCGTATCGATAGAAAACGCCTTTTGTGCGTTCGAACGCGTTCGACCCCCCATTCGAACGCGGCCGGCAAAAATCCACTATTTCTAGGGTTAATAATTGTCATTTTTAAATTGTTTGGTTAGCTTTTTAAGATGTGAATGGCAACGAAAAATGAATTATTGAATGAATTGACTTTTTTCCCTAATCTTCTTGTTCTCCTTCTCTCTCGTTCTCTTATTCCACAGCTCCATAGCTTCTAGCCTCCCTCAACCGGCCACTCACCCTAGTCTCTTAGGGGCGGGCGGCCCACTCCTCCCCATTCTTCAAATCTCTCTTCCCTTGCCCTAACCCTTTCATCATCCATAATCCCACCATCACCACCTTACTCACCGGTGCCACCCCATTACCGTCGGCCTACCACCTCCATAATCCACCTAGGATCTCATGCCTCCATCCATGGATCAATAGACAAATTCCCTAACGTTCGTCTACTTATCTGACGATATCTTGAGATCTCGTTGTCCGATTTTCCTAAAATTAGATTCGTTGGAGAGCTCTTTCCCAAAGCAACAGCTACCAAAAGTTTATGTTGATCCGACAACTATAATTTCTGGAATCCTCTTCCAAAGTTCTGTGCCAGATCATGTCCAGATGTGAAAACAGGGATAGATCAAGCTTTAGCCCAAGGGGAGATCGTATCAACTTCCCGCCTTCAACTTCATGTCATCACTAATTGCTACATCAAACATTATTGTCGACTCCTCTTCCAATCCAACCGCTCGACCAACTGTTGATCTAAGAAGTTATGTGTACTCCCCAAATCCATAAGAAAATGTACACATCACTTCTTGATCAAGCCATCCAGTCAAAGAGTTTACAATACGGTGGTACCCGAGTACGCATATAAAGAGATCTTTTCCAGTATATCTTCCTCCTTGCACTCTTCTTGGTTCAGCTCTTGATTCACTTTTGGGCAGTCTTCCTCAGCAGCAACATCCTCTTTGAAGTCCTCTTGACCAACAATGAGCATTATGCTACCGTAGCTCACATGCAGTAGTGTTCGGATATGAAACACTCATCACATTGAAAGCAAAGACCCTTAGCCCTTCAAAATCTGAATTTATTGCAGGAAGCAGTCCGCGCAACCGAGGGAAAATATTCACCAAATATTCTCCAGTAGTCAGAAAATTATGAAACCAAGTGGAATCAATCCATAACTTCCTGGTCTACGTTTTTTTTTACACCCTTCATAGACTAGGATGAAAACATGATATATTGCGGATGATGGTGGTGGTGATGGGTGTGGAGTGGATGTTAGGGTTATGGATGATACTGGAGATGAGGGTGGATAGGTGATGTTGTTTAAGTGATTAAGACGAAGGGAAAGAAGTAGTTGAGATCCCAAAGAAGAGGGAGGACTCGACAGATGAGGGAGATTAGAAGTTATGAGAGACCTTGTCAACGGTAGAGCTGGTAGGTTGGTGAAGAGGGAGGAGGGAGATTAGATTAGAGAGATGATAGAGAGGCAAGAAACCAATATTTCAATAGCATAATGAATTTGTCTTCCATCCACACCTTTATAGAGGCTAGCCAACAAGACAAAATATAATTATCAGCGCTAATTCTAGAAGATTCCCATCGATCGCATTCGAATGCACAAAAAGTGTTCTCTGTATGTGCGAATGCGATGTAGGCGTTCGAACGTGCCCAACCGCGTTCGAACGCACATTTTGCATTCTCTATTATTGCGAACCTGATGCATGCGGTCGCAAGGGCGTTCGAACGTGACCCCTTTTGCGTTTGAACGCGACCTATAGAAATTTTATTTTAATGAAAATAAACAACTTATGCAATAGAGGCTGAAATATATCATTCATAAGACCTTAAAAAGTAGCTGGAGCATTGTGTGACCAAAAGGCATCACCCAAAACTCACAATGCTTGTCCAAAGTTCGAAATGCAGTCTTGTGCATATCTACTGGGTGAACTCTAATTTGATGATACCAGACCCTCAAGTCAAGCTTGTTAAATATAGTCGCCCCTGCAAGCTCGTCCAGCAACTCCTCTATAACCAGAATGGGATACCGGTCCTTGATGCTAATAGCATTTAGTGCTCGATAGTCGACACAAATATGCCATGTCCCATCCTTTTTTTGCACCAATAGCACGGGCGATGAGTAAGAGCTATGACTTGATTGAATGAGGCCTTGCTCCAATATCTTGGCTACCATCTTCGAGATAACTTCCTTTTGCATATGTGGATACCGATATGGCCTCATATTCGCCGGTGCAGCCCTGGACACAATCTCTATGCAGTGGTCTGTTGTTCTCCTTGGTGGCAACTCCTTTGGTTCGTCAAACAATCCAGCAAATTTGTCTAATAAATTAGACAACTCTATGGTAGTATCTGGACTCATTTGAGGCTCGTCTCCTGCTTGTCCTAACTGTAGAAGATAAACCAAATCACTCGCACATTGCAGCCCCACCATCGACTGCATCGTAGGAATCAACTGAGATTGAATGCCATGAAGCCGCACATCTTTGTTTCCTTGCTTAAATTGCATCCACATGCTTCGAAAATCAAAATTGATAGGTCCCAAGCTTTGTAACTACTGAGTGCCAAGGGCAATGTCCGCTCCTCACATCGCCAACGGATTCAAGTCCACAATGATGTCGTGTCATTGCACCCGAATAATACGATCTTCTCTTTGGGGCTAAGGCTCTGATACCAGCTTGATACGATCACGCCTTTTTGATAAAGGGTCGATCTCTTCCAATTCTTGATTTGGACTAGATCTGGCACGGAACTTTGAAATAAGATCCCAAAATGTTCCGCCGTTGGATCAATGTGAAATTTTGATATGTTGTCGCCCTAGAAAAGAGCTTTCCAATAAATCAAGTTTCAGGCGAATCGGAGTTGAGGATCTCGAGATACCGTCCGATTAGTGGACGAACATCAGGATGCTATGTTTTGGATCCGTGGATGGAGGCACGGGATCCTAGGTAATGATGGTTGGTGGAGGACCGGCGTTAATGTGGTGGCACCGGTGAAAAGTGATGGTGGATGGGTTGTGGTTGATGGAAGGATTAGGGCAAGTGTGGGATAGATTGGACGAAAGGGGAGAAAAGGGCCACCCCTAAGGGACTAGGGTGATTAGCCGGACGAGGGAGGTTAGAATCGGCGTTGCCGGGGATTGAGAGAACGGGAGCGAAGAAGACGAAGGAGGCAAGGCAAAACTCAATCTCAATAATCAATCCTAATTTTGGTTGCTCTACACATCCTTTTATAAGCTAACCAACAACTCACATTAACCCTAAAACATAATTTTCGCCGACCGCGTTCGAACGCACCGAATTAGCTCTTCTAGACTTGCAAACGCGATGCAGGCGTTCGAACGCATGATCGAACATGCCTGTCGGTATTTGCGAATGCAATGCAGGCGTTCACAGTGCGTTCGAACGCACCGCGTTCGAACGCACAGTACATTCTCTTCACCACGTTCACAACCCCGTTCACAAACCGCGTTCGAACTCACTCCACCCGCGTTCGAACGCGACTTACAGAAAACTTATTTTAATAGAAATTAAACACTAAAACATGAAATAAAAACACTCCTAAAGTGAATCCATGCTCGAGACGACGTCGGTGAAGTCCGAATCGTATCAATCCACCACGCTTCCGCAACCTTGTCCTCAAGGTTTGAAGTTCGGAAAGCGATTCATGATATCTGACTCTAGCTCCCAGGTAGACTCGTCAGTAGGTTTGCCCAGCCACTCAATTAGCACTTCAGTCTCTAATCTGGTCCCATGGCGTCTTCTCCTACGGTCTAATACTCGGACCGATTCAGTGGGGCCATCCTCCTTCATTAGTTCGGGTAAGGCCGAACCCACCACCTGGTTAGGCCCGATCTGGGCCTTCAATGCTGATACATGGAATACCGGATGTATCCGGGTTCCTTGAGTAGGTCCAACCGGTAAGCTCTTTGGACCGATTCGTTGTAGCACTCGGTACGGACCGTAGTACTTGTAACCCAACTTTTGGTTCAAAATTGGTCTGAATGTGGATTGCCGATACGGTTGAGGTCGAACGAACACCAATTGTTCCACCTCAAATTCTCGCTCACGTCGGCCTTTGTCATGAGTTTGCTTCATGCGGTTTTGGGCTGTGGCTAGGTGAGTCTTGAGCAGTCTCAATGTTTCATCTCGATCAGCAAGCTCGAAGTCAAGCTCGGTCCTATCCGCCGCCGCGAGTCTATCGTAGGCACGCAAGACAGGGGGAGTGCGCCCATAAACCGCCTCAAAGGGGGTCATGTCGATGCTAGAGTGATGAGCCGTATTGTATGACCACTCAGCCCATGGAAGGAATTTGACCCAATCACTTGGTCGTTCCGCCACAAAGCATCGCAAGTATTGCTCCAGTCCGCGATTCACCACCTCGGTTTGGCCATCTGTCTCGGGGTGATAAGCTGAACTCAGGTTGATTTGAGTCCCTTGCAATCTGAAGAACTCGGACCAAAACTCACTGATGAAGATGCGATCCCGGTCTGACACGATCGTCCTAGGCATCCCATGCAAGCGTGCCACTTCCCGAACAAAAATTTCAGCAACCCTTTTTGCTGAAAACGGGTGAGACAATGTTATTAAATGAGCATATTTGCTCAGTCTATCCACCACAACCAACACCACCGATTGTCCCCGAACCTCCGGCAGCCCCTCGATGACGTCCATGGAGATATCCTCCCAAATACGCTCTGGTATAGGTAGTGGTTGTAGCAGCCCGCTAGGCTTGAGTGCTTCCGATTTGACTCGTTGGCAGATTTGACATTCACGCACATACTTCTTCACGTCCGTCTTCATCGCTGTCCATGTACAGTTTTGGGCCAGCCGCTTGTAGGTACGTAATACCCCTTCATGCCCTGCTATAGGAGTATCATGGAAGTGTGCCATCAATAGTCTCCGTAGCTCTTCGTTCCGGGGTACCTTGATTCGCCCGCACTCTAGTACTAACCCATCGCGCTCCTCGTGCTCGGGGTGGCTTGAGGGG
The DNA here is from genome assembly GCF_019914945.1 of Typha latifolia. NCBI lineage: Eukaryota > Viridiplantae > Streptophyta > Magnoliopsida > Poales > Typhaceae > Typha > Typha latifolia. The sequence goes on from NC_133097.1 coordinate 2,208,248, forward strand.
TTCTCTCTCAACTCCTCTATGAGTTGGACCAGCTCACTATCCTCTGCACTAGCTCTCCGCAGATCTGAGAAGAAAGGAAAGGTGGGCGCCGAGAAAGAAGCGAGCTCCCTTGCAACCCCTTCATTTGGAAGTTCAAGTAGCGGTTGGCTTCCATCTAGCAGCACTCTCTTGTCATTTCTCCAAAACGTCAATGTGAGGCTTGTAAAATCAAATGTCACGGGCCCCAAGCTTCGAAGCCATTGGGTCCCCAAAACAATATCGGCACCTTGCAAGGCCAATGGATAAAGATCTAATGTGAAAGTTTGGCCTTGCACCTTCAATTCTGCACCTCCACAAATAGAATCCGCTCGCAATGTGGTGCCATCTCCGATCGTCACATCGAACCCTTCCGTGGGTTCCGACTCGAGCCCAATCTTCCTAAGGAGCCTCTTGTCAATGAAGTTATGGGTGGACCCGGTGTCAATCAAGATTCTCACTCTGGTTTTCTTGACTACCCCGTTCTCCCGCAAGGTCTTTGGCGTAGCTGTCCCCGAATAGGCGTGGAGGGAGATTTCGGCTATCATGTCCTCCACGGGTTGCTCCTCAGTTTCTTCTCCTTGATGTCCAGCCACATCTGTACCTTCAGCTGCAAACTCATCCTCCGCTTCCTCCAATCCATCGATTAGCATCACCGATCCCATCGGTTTAGCGCAGCGATGCCCGGGTACAAACTTCTCATCACAACGGAAGCATAGGCCCTTGGCTCTTCTTTCTTCTACTTGGGCTGGTGTGAGTGCTTGTCCCGGACGTGCATACTTCACATCTTGGGATGGCTTCAAGGGTGCTCGAGGAGGTACCACTGTAGCAGCAACCCTTGGTACTCCGATAGTATTTCCCGCCGCTATGTTTGGTTGAGCTTGATTGTGGCTTCCTTGGCTCATCCAACTCTGTTTCAAGTGTATCTTCATGGCCCTATGTTTGTCTTCCATAAGCACCGCATCTTCGAAGGCCTCCTTTAAGGTTCTAGGCCTTAAAGCCCTCACATCGGCTTGTATGTCACCTCGCAACCCGGAGATGAAGGTGCTGCGAAGTTGCTGATCCGTCCATGGTGGATGACATTGGCTACTAATTTTCTCAAATTCTTCTTGGTATGACCCAACCGTGGTCTTTTGCACCGTCTTTGAGAGGAGAGCATCAAAGTCTTCATATCCCGATGCTCCAAATCGTCGTGTGATATCGGCACAAAATTCAGCCCAAGTTTCGATAGCTTCAGTGGCATTGGCTGCTCGAAACCAATGAAGCGCCGCATCCTCAAGGTGGAAGCTCGCAAGCGTCACCTTGTACTCTTCCGCCGTTCCTTGGTATGCAAAGAATTGCTCCGCCCTATACAACCAATCAATCGGGTCGTCACCTTTGAACTTGGGGAATTCGAGACGCACGACTTGTCCACGGATGCCATTGTCTCGTTCCGGATCATGTCCTTGTCTAACTGGGGGAGGATGCACCATGAAGGGTTGATGATCCCTCCTTCGGTTTTGATTAACTTGTTGTGGTTCCGGATCGTATTGACCCGCCCACGGATCTTGATCTCCAAGGCGGTCTCCATAGTGGCTCACCCGTCGGATGGGTTCACCTACAATTGGACCTGGTGTAACCATCCTTACTTGCCTCTGCCCATAGGGTGGTGGTAGCAGCGGCTCTTGTGGTTGCAAAGGCTGACCCGGTGGCGGTGGGTTCAAGGGGGTGGACTCGCGTCGTGGGGTCGATGGTGCTTTCCCGTTCGCCCGTAGTTCCCGCATCATCTCCATCATCATCTGGTTGTTGATGGCCAATTGCTCTGAAATAGACCCCAACATGGCTTGAACGCTGGGTTCTTCCGTATTCTGATTAGATCGGGCGGTTCCACGGGTGGAAGTCCTTGCAATCGTTTCTCCCTCCTCTATTGGGAGAATCTCTTCTTCATCATCTCGCCGTGCAGCCATGGATCTGGTTGTCGTCATTGGAAGCGCTTGTCCGAGGAAAGGTGGCTCTGATACCAGCTTGATACGATCACACCTCTGGCTATGGAGCTCTGATACCAGATTGATACGATCTTCTCTTTGGGGCTAAGGCTCTGATACCAGCTTGTTACGATTAGGCACGGAACTTTGAAATTAGATCCCGAAATATGCTGTCGTCGGATCGACGTGAGATTTTGATATGTTGTAGCCTCGCAAAAGAGCTTTCCATAAAATCTAGTTACAGGCGAATCGGAGTTGGGGATCTCGAGATATCGTTCGTTTAGTGGACGAACGTCAGGATGCTCTATTTTGGATTCGTGGATGGAGGAACGAGATCCTAGGTAATGGTGGATGGTGGTGGACCGGCGTTAATGTGGTGGCACCGGTGAAAAGTGATGGTGGAACGGTTGTGGTTGATGGAAGGATTAGGGCAAGTGTTGGATAGATTGGACGAAGGGGGAGAAGAGGGCCACCCCTAAGGGACTAGGGTGATTAGCCGGACGAGGGAGGTTACAAGCGGCGTCGCCGGGGATTGAGAGAACGGGAGCGAAGAAGATGAAGGAGGCAAGGCAAAACTCAATCTCAATAATCAATCCTGATTTTGGTTGCCCTACACATCCTTTTATAGGCTAACCAACAACTCACATTAACCCTAAAACACAATTTTCGCCGACCGCGTTCGAACTCGCCCGACCACGTTCGAACGCACCGAATTAGCTCTTCTGGATTTGCGAACGCGATGCAGGCGTTCGAACGCGTGATCGAACGCGTCTGTCGGTATTTGCGAACGCGATGCAGGCGTTCACAGTGCGTTCGAACGCACAGTACATTCTCTTCACCATGTTCACAACCCCGTTCACAAACCGCGTTCAAACTCACTCAACTCGCGTTCGAACGCGACTTATAGAAAACTTATTTTAATGGAAATTAAACACTAAAACATAAAATAAAAACACTCTTAAAGTGAATCCATGCTCGAGACGACATCGGTGAAGTCCGAATCGTATCAATAGGAGAGTTAGAGAGAGAGAGAGGCATGCGCGGGTCATGCGCTAAGCGAGTGACCTGACTTTTTTTTTTTCTAAGACGCTACAATATATCTTTTTGCTAACATAAATGTTATGGGGCGTATAAATATGCTAGCCTAAGCTCTTATTGTACCGTTTTAAAGTTCGGTTAATATATACTTTTTGCTACATGTATAAATATTGACGAAACAACTTAAAACAACTATTTTTAATAGATAGTAAATATATTTATTGAGGTATAGATTTGTCGGGTGAAGTAGTTTTGCCGTGACTATTTTACATGGGATAACATTTTTTTTTCCCTGCAGTTAAATAACGGAGCAAAGCAATATAAGTTTAATTGGGAGGGGGAAAACCGGAGTGCAGAGAGCTCGAGGGAAAATAACAGGATGGGAGCTGACTTTTTCTCGATGGAAGTGGTTTCGCGTACGTAAAACAAATGGATTATTATTCTTTGACATTCCAAGAAATATTAAGAAAGCTCCCGTGAAATCAAGCTGTCGCCCAAGAAATGACAACGGCCGCGAAGAAAATATATTTAAAACAATGACGATCCATCCGCCCAATTCAAACGACGAAATAATACAATGAAAGTAAGGAAAGCACGTTTTGCTCCCCGTGGACGCTGCAACTACAACCACCCGTCTCTTTCTCTAATTTCAAATAGTAGAATAAACCGTCTCTTTCTCTAATTTCAAATGGTAGAATAAATTTTGCATTCTGATATCATTCCCTTAAACAAAACAAGACATCCTTTTAGTAGTTGATCAACTAATTCTAAAGCTGTTCCAGAAGATATTGGTTTTAGCCTTTTAGGTCAGAGGTTAGTTGGGGTTTGCTTCAAGGCTTAATAAAAGTCCATCTCAAGGACCAGGTAAGAGATCACAACAAGAAACTCTAGAAACTATTAAGAACGTAGAAATTTCCAATGAGGGGGAGACCGGGAGAGAGACGCTAAGATTTGTAGTCTAGTGTTAGTACTATTATCAAGTTGTTTATGTACAACGTCTACGTCTGTGCGTATGTAACAAACTGACAGTATGGCAAGTATTCGTACTTACAAACATTTGATACTAAGTCACTGAAACATTCCTACAAACATCTTACGAGCAGGACCTAATGAGGCCAAGATATGAGAGATTCCTCCACACTAGGCTGCCAAAATTGAACAACCCAGCTCCACCACCACTTGCGTCATCCCCAGCCGAGCAATGGCGCCGAAGACGCTCCTCGTTCACTTTGAGACTCTCCACGCCGATCCTATTGATGACGGCTTCGATCGTCATAGCGTCTGCTGGGTTGCCGGCGGAGTCGGTCACGTAGAATTCGTTCATTGCCATCTCGCCTTTGGTCGTCACCTCAGCCCTCGTCACCATTAGCCCATACTCGCGGAACGTCCTGGTAACGTCGGCGAGCAGCCCTCTTCGATCTAATGTTCGCAGTTCCAACCTTATTCCCTGCTCCGGAAAAGGAAAATTTCTGATTATTTACAAGATTTATGAATTGGATTTCTCTGGAATGGAAGTTAAGATACCTCAGATGCTCTGCGCCCAATGGCGGCCTGCAAGCATTGGATCACCCGCTGCCTCTCTGCCTCAGATCTAATCGGGCAGCCGTCCAAATGTTTGATGTAAAACTCCTGAGAGGAAAACAAACAAAGCCCATGACGAGTTACCAACCAAAACATCCAAAAGAGAAAGATTGACAAAGAAGAGATCAAAGAACCCACCTGGCAGGCTGTCTCACCATTGGTGTGGATAGTGCCATGGAAGACAACATACTCCATGTCCGTGAGAGCACATACAATGTCCAACAGTAGCTTAGGGCGATCGCGGCATCGGACGGCGACGACTGAGTAACCGCGTTCCGCCCAGTCCAACACCGTGACGGACTCTGCCTCGCTGGATGCCGCAATACGCTCGTAGTCGCGGTCGGCAAACATCAACTGGTGGAGCCTACGGTCAGAATTTGTAGTGGCCGGTGAGGACATTGTCGCTCTCACACCAAGGACGCCATCCTCGCCCTTGAGCACCTTCCTCAGCCGTGCTTCCATGTGGTGGATTCTATACTCATCGGCGATGGGCGAGCCCGAGTCCAAATCCTTGACGAGGACGATGGAAGCGATGCGGCCGTTGTGGGTCCAAACCTTGGCGTCCACCACGCTGCAGTTAAGCTCCGCCAGCACCGCGAAGACTTCCGATAAGAGCCCGAGGCGGTCGGCGCCGGTGAGCTCCAAGGCCGTGAGGTTGGCGAACTCGGCGTTGTTGGGTACAGAGTCGGCGGCAGAGTCGGCGCTGAGCGCGCGCTCGATGGAGGAGATGACGGCGGTGTCGGTGATCTTGCAGCCGAGGAGGTCGATGACATGGAATACGTCCATGAACCAGCGGCCATCGGAGGAGATGTAGCCCTTAGTGATGGTGAGGCCAAGATCCGAAAGGACTTGGATAGCTTCCAAGAGATTCCCGTGCTTCCGAGCGCTATCCACCTACGACACCAAGTTATTCAAACGAAAGTTAGAGAATAAAACAACTCGATTGCGGAATTGGGTGATAATTATAGTTTGCAACGGTGAAGGATTACCTTGACTAGTGTTGCGGTGGGGGAGACGGCATTGTCGATGACGACCCTGTGAGATTGGAGCCAAAGGAGGTCAATTAAATTTCAGAGCAAAAGGAGAGGAAAAACAAAAAGAGACGAACCTGGGATTGTTCATGCCATTCACGAGCTTCTCGTACTCATCCATGCATCGCCTCTTCTTTCCTTCCCCTTCTCTTGTGAAATTTCAAACTCTCTGCCTTGCTCTTCCCCTGTTTTCCTCTGTTCTTCCTACGGGAGACGCACAAGAATTGCAAAAGTTACATAAACCCAAGACTATGGGCTTTCTCCTATTTGTCAAACCGGCCACGTATCTACGCTAAAAATAGATACTCCGACCCAAGTCAAATACTTCCTCGGGCAGCCATTCTCTTACTTGTGCCAGAAGTTACCATTAATGCAAGCCCGTCTAGATCGTTTTCAAGCTCATACTGCACTGGTTATTTAAGTGGACCAATTTTGAAAAGATGCAGACGAGAAATAGAGTAAATATTTAGGCTAATTTGGATTTTTCTGCTAACTAACCTTCTGTACCTTACAATCCTGGGGCCATTTAATTGCACAGAAGTTAGGTAGGTAGATAGTTGTTAGTCTTCATTAATAAATCTTAATCCTTTCGTCGTACTTTTTAAGGTCCTCAGGGCTGTAATCTGCCACGGGGATGCGTAGCTTAACTTACGAAATTATTTATTCTTAATGAAACACTAGTGAGGGGATCAGGACTAAGGAGATGGTCGGCCGACTTACCGGAAAGTAGACACTGACAGGAACCGGGACGCGCTGGTGGAGGGGGAGGCATGTTGACGTGTCGTACTTCGAATGGTCGGAGTGGTGGTCAGGGGACAAGGACATCGAGGCGCACGCCCTGGCACGTGAGGCCATTCGAATGAGTCGCCACGTTTCGCGAGCGGAGACGGTCGTGCGACGCGGTGGCTCAGAGTCGGCATGCGGCGTCCGCACAAGGACAAAAGGTGCGGGCCTTCCGAATAGAAAAGATTAAAGCTGAAACAATTTCGGGACTTTTCCATTCACAGCATTAGAATAGAAAAAATAAAATTAACTTGGGTGATTTTTGGAAAAAATAAAGAAACATAAGGCATTTTAAGTTTTCGTGAGTCAGACTCACTTTATATTTTATTTACATGTTAGACTTTTTTCTATTTATTTCTTAACTTTGCCCTTAAATTATGCGGTGAAGAAAAATAAATTTAATCAGTCAAGTTTGATGGTTTTAGTAAATTGTACTATTTTGTCGATGGAGTGAGTAATAATAAGGTGTGAAATAAATTACATAATAAAAAGAAAAAATATATAAATTTAGAATTAATATACATTAATTAGTTACGGTAAATTATGTTTAATAAAACTTCTCAAATTCTCTATATCTTTGTTTCTGATGAGAAATTTTATATTTGACATTTAATTTAGTTAAATACTATGAAGAAAATAATGGTTGCAAGATTATAAATGTTAAGTTTAAAACGGATGGGCTATTTGAAATTGAGTCAAATCACCGGATAGTAAAATATAATTTTTCCTAACTTTTAATATTACATAGATATTATACTTTTTTTGTTTTGGATAGAAGAAGAGAATTTATAATTAATGTAAAATTTGAGCAACCAATTGTCCATTTATAGATGAATACCAGAAAAGAATAAAATTTTATACTATTATAGAATAACATATCTAATCAACCAATTCTCGGACACCTTTTTATTTACCCCGAGACTAAGATCTCGTTTTATTAGTTCATAACGTTCTTTAATGATTAACTTTATACGTATCTCTTAAATATAAATTATATACATCTATAATTTTATTTTATTTTGTTGTTTGGTTATAAAACATAATGATTACTATGAATAGAATTATGCAAGAATTTGTATTTACTTACTATAAATAAGTATGTTAATTATAAAAAAATCTTGCTCAGAAAATATGCATAACTTTATCACATCTTCTACATCTACTTGTAACAAAATTATGTTCATAACTTAACTTGTATAAGGTCTGACCAAAATATATATAAATAAATATTTGGCTGTAAAATATATTTAGGGGAGTCCTCTACTTTTACATGTGACAAAATTATGTGCATAACTTATTATGTCTTAAGTCTTTACTATCTTCATAATTTTGATAATTCAGACCTCATCTTAGTTTCTCAGCCTCTCACAGGAGAAAACTATATTTCTTGTAGCCGAGCGATGCTCATCACATTATCTATTAAAAATAAAGAGTGCTTCATTGACGGAATTATACCTTGTCCAGCAGGTACTAATCCTTCTATACATTCATAGATTAGGAATAACAATATTGTTATATCTTGGATCTTTAACTCTGTTTCTAAGGACACATCTGCTAGTTGATCTATTCCAATTCAGCTAGAGAAATTTGGATTGATCTCTAAGAAAGATATCTTCAGAAAAATGGCCCTAGAATTTTTCAACTTAGACATGATCTAATGAACCTCTCTCAAGGACAAATGAATGTAAGTACATATTTCATTAAGCTAAAGACTATTTGAGAAAAGCTTAGTGATTATAAACCTATTTGTACTTGTGGTCGTTGTTCTTGTGGGAGAATTAAATCCATTGTAGATCATCACCAAATGGAATATATTACGTCCTTCTTGATGGAACTTAATGATTCTTTTTCCCAAGTCAAAGGCCAACTTCTTCTTATGAACCATATTCCACCTATTAACAAGGCGTTTGCACTTATCCGTGAAAAATGAAGTTTCTAAATATATTATTTTCACTAGATCTCAATCCAATAAGAATTGAAAAAAAAAGGAAAGACCTCTTTACACTCACTGTGGTAATGAAGGACATATAATTGATAGGTGTTATAAACTTCATAGTTATCCACTAAATACAAATCAAGGCAAAACATAACCCTCAAACTTCTGTATATCTTGTTAATCATGTTATTGATTCCACATCTAATGGCAAGACTGATAATATAGGTGGTTTTGTATAAATGCTCAATCCAGTTCAGTATCAACATTTGATAAATATGCTATCTAATTACTTGAGTGCAATCAAAGCTAATAGTGAGACTTTTGCAAGTACTTTTGCTCCTTCATGTACTTGTTTTTAAGTCTCTCAATCCTAGTATTCAGTCCCCTAATATTTGGATCGTGAATTCTGGTGCAATTAGTCATATATGCTTCACCAAATCAGCTTTTCTTCACATGTAGCTAGTTTAAAATCTCTTCATTACTCTATCGAATCATAATAGAATTCCTATTTTCTATATAGCATAGTGAAACTCAATTCTGTTTTGTTGCTTAAGAATGTTCTTTATGTGCCTCAATTCAGATTCAATCTTCTATCTGTCAGTTCCTTACTCGAAAGATACCTCCATTCATGTTAAATTCTTTAGTGGTTCTTGTATAATTCAAGATCTACACAACGAGAAGATGATTGGCAAGGGTAAAAGGCTTATAGATCTTTATGTCGTTGAAGCCTTTTCTTATTTCAACAAGGTTGATTTAGTTTTTCATGAATGTAATTTCATTTTTTCTACTACTAATATTACTTCTTCTAAACTTTGGCATCAAAGACTAGGCAATTTATCTTTTAAGAGATTGGATTTGTTGAGAGAACAATTACATTTTTCTTCTAATAAGGAAAACTTGCATCATCCTTGTTCTATTTGCCTATTGGCTAAGCAGTGCATATTATTCTTTATTTCTTATAACAATTTATCCAAGAAATCCTTTGATCTCATTCGTTGTCATACTTGGGGTCCATATCATGTTAAATCTCATGCTAGAGATAGATATTTTTTTACTTTGGCTAATGACTGTACATGTTTTATTTGAATTTTCTCATAAAAAATAAGTGAGAGGCTTGTTCCATTATACCAAGATTCTTTAAAATGGTTGAGATTTGGCAAAACTATCATAAAATTTAGGAGTGCCTCATAAAGTGCTTCCTTAGGAGTTAAACTTCCATTTTCAATTCAGTGAGTTTTTTCCAATCAAAAGGTGTTTTTCACCCATTTTCCTGAGTTGACAGACCTGAGCAGAATTTAGTGGTAGAAAAGAAACACTAGCATTTGCTTAATATTGCTTGAGCTTTATTTTTTCAATCCGAAGTTCCTATTCAGTTTTGGAGCCAATGCGCATTGACTACTACATTCTTAATCAATCGTTCTCCTCTCCTACAACATCAAATGCCATAATATCTCCTTTATCAAATTCCATAATCTCTCCTTTATCAAATTCCTATGGATTATAGCTTTCTCAAAGTGCTTGCTAGTCTTTGTGTTGTCTCAACTTTATCTTCTCAAAAGACTAAGTTCCAACCAAGGGCCATTGCTTGTTTCTTTGTTGGGTATTTACCAGGTATCAAAGGATATAAACTCTATAACATTACTTCTATTTTTTTATTTTATTTCTAGAGATGTTGTCCTCCATGAACATTTATTCCCCTTTCATAGCATCTTTTCTGTGCCACAGACATTCTTGATCCATTTTGAAATCTAATTTTACCTCATATCTTCTCAAACTTACCTTCTTCAAATGAATCTCTAAATTCTACTTTACCTAATTCCATTTACCATACTACTAATACTTGTAGTGATTATGTTGCCATTGATCATGATACTACTGATCATACTGATCATGCTACTGCTACTGATTCTAGCATACTTGTTCCTGAGCCTTCTCACCATGATAACCCTCCTCATAGAAAATCTTGTAGAACCATAATACCTCCCACTTACCTAAAAGATTTCCATTGTAACATTTTATCTGAAACAACTCTTTCCCATTCATCCACACCATATCCTATATCCCAATATACCTGTTACGCAAACCTATCCTCATCTCATAACTCTCATTCTCAACATTTTTGCTCATGAGGAACCATTATTTTACCATCAAATTGTTAAGCATGCTAAATGGAGAGATGCTATGAATACTGAACTAGCTGCTATGGAAGCAAACAATACTTGGACTATCACTATTTTGCCTACAAGCAAGCATTCTATTGGGTGTAAGTTGATCTATAACGTCAAATATCACTCAGATGGGAGTATTGAACGGCATAACTCAAGATTAGTTGCTAAGGGCTACACCTAACAAGAAGGATTGGACTTCATTGAAATATTTTCTCTGGTCGCTAAGTTGGTAACTATTAAAGTACTCTTGGCAATTGCTTCAAATACAATTGGCCATTGATCCAGCTTGATGTTAATAATGCTTTTCTACATTGTGTGACTTATTTGAGGAGGTTTACATGGACTTACCTCTTGATTATTGACAATCCTATTCTATTGTTAAGGGGAGAAACTTGTATGTCAATTACACAAATCAATTTATGGATTAAAACAGGAATTTTCATCAGTGGTTCTCAAAGTTTTCTAAGCACTTCTTCAACATGGTTTTCATCAATCCAAGTTAGATTATTCTTTTTTCATTAAAGGATCTAGAACAAATTTCATTGCTCTCTTAGTTTTATGTTGATGATATACTCATAACAGGTTCTAATCCTCAAGCCATTACTTCTCTCAAAAAGTTTCTTAACACTTATTTCAAACTTAAAGATTTAGGCAAGCTGAAATATTTCCTTGTCTTGAAATTGCTTGATCTGGCTAAAGGAATTTTCTCTCTCAAAGACATTATACACTTCACTTACTTGAGGATACATGCTTTCTTGCTTCCAAACCAACTATTTTGCCTATGAATCCTAAACTCACACTAAGTTCTTTTGAAGGAGATCTACTTGAAGATGCACCGTTGTACAAAGGCTTGTGGGAAAATTGCTTTATCACATAATTTTCAGGTCTACCATTACTTTTGCAGTTCACAAACTTAGTTAGTTTGCATCCAACCCTAGACAGGCACATCTAGCTGTTGTTCATCATCTTCTTCAATTTCTAAAAGCAATTCCAAGTCAAGGCTTGTTAGTTTCCCCATCCTCCTAATTTTAACTTTGTGCATTCTCTAATGTTGATTAAGGTTCTTGTCTCGATTCTAGGAAGTCAATCACTAGATTTTGTATCTTCTTAGGAGACTCCTTAGTCTCTTGGAAAGCTATGAAGCAAACAAATCTTTCTCGCTCTTTTCCAGAAGTCGAATATAGAGCTGTAGCCTCTACAACCAAGTGAGCTTATTTGGCTTCATCAACTTCTCCAAGACTTTATTATATCTGCAACACCTACTCTCCTCTTTTGTCATAATCAAGTTGCCATTCACATAGCCTCCAATCGCATATTCCATGAGCAAACTAAACACATCGGGATCAATTGTCACTTTGTTTGATACAAACTTTTTGAAGGATTTTTGAAGCTTCTACCTATTAGAAGAACTCATCAACATGCTCTGATCTTTTTTTCATTACTACGTAAGATGACCATCTATAACATTCATGCTCTTGAGTCCATCTTGAGGGAGAGTAACAGAATAAATAACATAATTAGTTAGCCTATTGTTATAGTTGAAAAAAACCTAAACACATGTATGTCTCTAAACCCTAGGCAATGATATCACCCATTTGCTTAAATAAATGCGAAATAAATATTGAAAAACTAAAGCAAAGATGAACACCAAGATTTTTATGTGGAAAAATCTAAATAGAAAAAAAAATCACGGATCCAAACCCGGATCAAAACCAATCACTAGAACTGTAGTAGTTACAAGGCTAACTTACAATATAACTCGTCGATCCGTACGACTTTGTTTCTCTCAGTCTCACTTGATAGAACCCATGATTCACTACTTCCCATAATTTATCTCCAATCTCAGTAGCCATCGAGATTGATCCTTCATGAAGATGACCCTTAAGATGAAAGATTGGTGCAATATAGAAGAGACGGACCTTGTTGGTAGAAGAATGATGTAGCCTCAAGAACTCTTTTTCAAAAGCATTCACCAACACTCCTACAGTTATATGTTGCTAAGAGAAGGCCAAATTCAAGTCATATTAGAACTCAAATAAGTCTAGTATTTTGCATATTACATAGGTGCATTCGAATGCGGTCTAAGTGCGTTCGAACGAGCTGACTTGTTCTCAAGTGTGTTTGAATGGGCCTATGTATGTTTGAACGCGATGACTTGATTTTTACTAGTTGAGTTTGAACGCGCACATATACTCCTCTATATGTGTGAACGTGCTGTGAACAGCCCTTGATTGCGTTCGAATGGCAAAAATGTGTTATTTGTATTTGCAAATGTCTGAACACGCATTTGAACGACATGAACACGTTCTCTATATTTGCGAACACCTAAACACGCGATCAAGTGAAAGTAACTTGAAGTAAGATCATACAAAATTAAAGATAGTAAACACATAGGATCTAAACTTCAATTATCATAAAAGCAAAACAACAACTTATCATCTAAGCCAAGCATTCAGCACAATATACATAATAATGCAAATAAAGCAAAATGCAAAATGCAACTCTCTCCTTACTCCCCCCTAAACTAAATTCCCTACTCCTAAATTCGATCTCTTACTATCTCTCACTCTCTCACTCTCACTCACTCTTCCCCTTTTTGATAGAAAATTTCAAAGTCTAAGCACTAGGAGGAGGAAAGTGGCGATGAAGGATAGATAGCACAAGAATCAAACACAGTCCCTAACGAGCTTGCTCAGCTCATATCTCTGCTATAGTAGTAGAAAACCTAGCAACTATCAATTGCAAATTATGAACCTGATTGCTGAGTTGATCAAACCGCTCATTCATAAATTGAAACTCTCTTAGGTTTATAAGATTCATCATCAAAGCTGTCCCCAGAAGAGATTTCTTAGTGTGATCGTGGTTCAGCGGCAGAATAGGAAGTCAGTTTAAAAGGAGATGGTGCATCATGAGCTTGACTCCTTTGCATAGTGATCTGATTCAATGGTTTTTGTGCCTTAATAGATGCTTTAGATGAATCAACTCTCACATCACTCTGCATACAAAGTTTGGTAATAAAAATCCCAAATGACAAACCTTCAAGAGGAGCCTCTTTTAATGCTGCTAACACAATGCTATCATAAATGACTAAGGCAATGTCAATAGACAATAAGCATTGTGTGAAGAAGAAACGCCCTGATCATGATTGATGCTAGAGTGCCGAGTCTTTGGTGTGACATTATAGAGACAGATTAAGTGCAACATGCGAGCCACTAAAGTCAACTTGGCATATGGCATCATATTGCTTTGCCACTCTTACCCCTGTGGTAAGATATCACCAGCAATATATTGAACAGAAGAAAGAGGTTCAGAAAAAGGATACTCAAAGTTGCCCGATGAAAAATGAAACTCTACTTGAATAACGTCAAAATCTAGATAGACAGACACACCACGGACTGTTGACCAAATACACTAGTTCAAAACAATTGCATTGCTAAAAAATTCACAAACAACATCCACATAAGCAGTCATGTCCATCTTACAGATTTTTAGCCACCCATGCTCAGTAAAAAAATTTTCAATTCCCAAGGGTGCAAAATCAGTTATGGCCACTGGTCTCTCACATATTATCGGGCAAGTTCCAAAATTATGCTTATATCTTCTTACAACACTTGATGATAAAAATTTTGGGGAAGATAATGGCGAAGAAGGGGGCCTTGGCCTCTTGAAAATGTCTACTTTTTTAGGCATTCTAAAGATAAAACACATCGTAACATTCAAAGCATACTCAAAACAATATAAAAATAAAAAAATCCAAGAAACCATGAAAACCCTAAGTGAAATCCATATTCTACATAAAAAAAGGCAAGTTTGTCACATTCAATCGCTCAAGAAATATCAAGATAAAATCTCTATCGTGATCAAAACTTCAAAACGCATGAAATCAACCAAGATCAAGGAGGCTAATTTGGATTAAAAAAAAAAGAAAGTATTCTCAAATCATACCTCGCAAAAAAAATGATGAAGAACTTGAAGATTCACACCCAGAAACACTAGATCTAGAGTAGAAATGCCCTTTGAGAGAATGTAGAGTGGAAGATTTAGTAAAAAAATTGGAAATTTTGATGATTTAAGAGAGTGGATGAAAAGGGTTTTAGGGTTTGAAGATGGGAAAGATGAAACATTAGGTTCTGACGCAATATATAAAGAACACGTGTGCGTTCAAACGCACTAGTCCACACGTTCGAATGCGACAGAACCGACATTCGAACTCAAAAGTCTTGCATTCGAATGCGGCATTTTTTTCATTTAGAATAGAAAATTCTAAACATTTTTTGTGATGCTCTTCTAAAAATTCAGAATAAATTCAAGATATAAATATGACAATCAAATGAAATAAGTCATACACAAATCAATCAAATTATTAAGAGCATATTATGATCAACTTTAATGCATCACACAAATTATAAATTAATCTTGATTGATCATAACAAAATACATACGCAAGCGGAGCATTAACAATATAAAACAACCTTATTAAATAAACTTTCCTATTAAACAATAATGCAACACAGTAGTCAAACCGATTTAGTATATATTTATGCACTTTTCGACTTATTCTCTAAAATTTGACAAGAATTTTTTTTGTATTATTTTGATCACTGGAACTATATAAGTGCAATGATAGCTTTCACACATGAGTAGGTAGCTATTTTCTTATAGTATATAATAAACAATGTATAAATATATATATTTTTTCAAAAAATTTCAAGCAATGTACTAAGTCAAAGTGGACTCTAAACAAGATGGCTTTCACACTAACTCATTGTAGCCCTTTCCATTGATCTTTTATGAATACATTACTGTTGACTAAGTATGAGGTCAAACTGTGCAAATCAAAGTCAATAATGAGCTACCCAAGAAAATATTTCATGATGTCCTGCTCACTCAAGAATATACACAAGTTATGAGGGCATTAAATTTAATTTAATTATTACATAAGTCGAGAGAGTAAATAAATTTGAAATGACATAATATACTACAATATGAAAAATTGACTATAATAACTCATAATCAAGAGAAGGTTATATATAGGGTTTAGGGTTTAGAATTTAGATATATATATATATATATATATATATATATATATAACATATAATCTAGAAGTGCACCAATTTTTTTTAAACTCTGATACGATTCGGACTTCACCGACGTCGTCGTGAGCATGGATTCACTTTAGGAGTGTTTTTATTTCATGTTTTAGTGTTTAATTTCCATTAAAATAAGTTTTCTGTAAGTCGCGTTCGAACGCGGGTGGAGTGAGTTCGAACGCGGTTTGTGAACGGGGTTGTGAACGTGGTGAAGAGAATGTACTGTGCGTTCGAACGCACTGTGAACGCTTGCATCACGTTCGCAAATACCGACAGGTGCGTTAGATCACGCGTTCGAACGCCTGCATCGCGTTCGCAAATCCAGAAGAGCTAATTCGGTGCGTTCGAACGCGGTCGGGCGAGTTCGAACGCGGTCGGGCGAGTTCGAACGCGGTCGGTGAAAATTGTGTTTTAGGGTTAATGTGAGTTGTTGGTTAGCCTATAAAAGGATGTGTAGGGCAACCAAAATTATTATTGATTATTGAGATTGAGTTTTGCCTTGCCTCCTTCGTCTTCTTCGTTCTCATTCTCTCAATCCCCGGCGACGCCGCTTCTAACCTCCCTCGTCCGGCTAATCACCCTAGTCCCTTAGGGGTGGCCCTCTTCTCCCCCTTCGTCCAATCTATCCAACACTTGCCCTAATCCTTCCATCAATCACAACCCTTCCACATCACTTTTCACCGGTGCCACCACATTAACGCCGGTCCACCATCCACCATTACCTAGGATCTCGTGCCTCCATCCACGGATCCAAAACAGAGCATCCTGACATTCGTCCACTAAACGAACGATATCTCGAGATCCCCAACTCCGATTCACCTGAAACTTGATTTATTGGAAAGCTCTTTTCTAGGGAGACAACATATCAAAAGTTCACATCGATCCAACGGCGGAATATTTTAGGATCTTATTTCAAAGTTCCGTGCCAGATCTAGTCCTGATCAATAATTGGAAGAGATCGACCCTTTACCAAAAATGCGTGATCATATCAAGCTGGTATCAGAGCCACCTTTCCTCGGACAAGCGCTTCCAATGACGACAACTAGATCCATGGCTGCACGACGAGATGATGAAGAAGAGATTCTCCCAATAGAGGAGGGAGAAACGATTGCAAGGACTTCCACCCGTGGAACCACCCGATCTAATCAGAATACGGAAGAACCTAGCGTTCAAGCCGTGTTGGGGTCTATTTCAGAGCAATTGGCCATCAACAACCAGATGATGATGGAGATGATGCGGGAACTACGGGCGAACCGGAAAGCACCATCGACCCCACGACGCGAGTCCACCCCCTTGAACCCACCGCCACCGGTTCAGCCTTTGCAACCACAAGAGCTGCTGCTACCACCACCCTATGGGCAGAGGCAAGCAAGGATGGTTACACCAGGTCCAGTTGCAGGTGAACCCATCCGACGGGTGAACCACTATGGAGACCTCCTTGGAGATCAAGATCTGTGGGCGGGTCAATACGATCCGAAACCACAACAAGTTAATCAAAACCGAAGGAGGGATCATCAACCCTTCATGGTGCATCCTCCCCCAGTTAGACAAGGACATGATCCAGAACGAGACAATGGCATCCATGGACAAGTCGTGCGTTTCGAATTCCCCAAGTTCAAAGGTGGCGACCCGATCGATTGGTTGTATAGGGCGGAGCAATTCTTTGCATACCAAGGAACGACGGAAGAGTACAAGGTGACGCTTGCGAGCTTCCACCTTGAGGATGCGGCGCTTCATTGGTTTCGAGCAGCCAATGCCACTGAGGCTATCGAAACTTGGGCTGAATTTTGCGCCGATATCACACGGCGATTTGGAGCATCGGGATATGAAGACTTTGATGCTCTCCTCTCAAAGACGGTGCAAAAGACCACGGTTGGGTCATACCAAGAAGAATTTGAGAGGATTAGTAGCCGATGTCATCCACCATGGACGGATCAGCAACTTCGCAGTACCTTCATCTCCGGGCTGCGGGGTGTCATACAAGCCGATGTGAGGGCTTTAAGGCCTAGAACCTTAAAGGAGGCCTTCGAAGATGCGGTGCTTATGGAAGACAAAAATAAGGCCATGAAGATACACTTGAAACAGAGTTGGATGAGCCAAGGAAGCCGCAATCAAGCTCAACCAAACATAGCGACGGGAAATACTATCGGAGTACCAAGGGTTGCTGCTACAATGGTACCTCCTCGAGCACCCTTGAAGCCATCCCAAGATGTGAAGTATGCACCTAGAGGTCCGGGACGAGCACTCACCCCAGCCCAAGTAGAAGAAAGAAGAGCCAAGGGCCTATGCTTCCGTTGTGATGAGAAGTTTATACCCGGGCATCGCTGCGCTAAACCGATGGGATCGGTGATGCTAATCGATGGATTGGAGGAAGCGGAGGACGAGTTTGCAGCTGAAGGTGCAGATGTGGCTGGACATCAAGGAGAAGAAACTGAGGAGCAACCCGTGGAGGACATGATAGCCGAAATGTCCCTCCACGCCTATTCGGGGATAGCTGCGCCAAAAACCTTGCGGGTAAACGGGGTAGTTAAGAAAACCACAGTGAGAATCTTGATTAACACCGGGTCCACCCACAACTTCATTGACAAGAGGCTCCTTAGGAAGATTGGGCTCGAGTCGGAACCCATGGAAGGGTTCGATGTGACGATCGGAGATGGCACCACATTGCGAGCAGATTTTATTTGTGGAGGTGTGGAATTGAAGGTGCAAGGCCAAACTTTCACATTGGACCTTTATCCGTTGGCCTTGCAAGGTGCCGATATTGTTTTGGGGACTCAATGGCTTCAAAGCTTGGGGCCCGTAACATTTGATTTCTCAAACCTCACACTGACATTTTGGAGGAATGGAAGAAGGGTGCTGCTGGATGGAAATCAACCGCGGCAAGGGCCGACATTGCAACCACTTGTGGGTTTTCCTTATGCAGGGGACCGAGCTCTACTATTGCAAATGGCTGTTGTTGAACCAGAACATCCACACCACCAAAGGAAGTAGCCTCGACATGGAAGAGCTGCTGCGGGAGTTTCAGGATCTCTTCAAGGAACCCCGAGGACTACCGCCGAACCGTCGTCATGACCATCGCATCCAAATCATTTCAGGGGCTGAACTCGCGAATGTCCGACCCTATCGGTACCCGCATGTCCAGAAGGAAGAGATCAGTAAATTGGTGGAGGAAATGCTCGAGCAAGGGATTATTCAACCGAGTAGAAGTGCCTACTCATCGCCGGTGCTGCTGGTTCGGAAGAAAGACCGGAGTTGGCGGTTTTGCGTCGACTACCGAGCCTTGAATGCAATTACTGTCAAGGACCGGTATCCAATACCGGTGATTGAGGAGTTGGTGGATGAGCTCACAGGGTCGGCCTACTTCAGCAAACTTGACTTAAGAGCGGGATACCATCAAATCCGAGTCGACCTTGAAGATGTACACAAAACGGCGTTCCGAACTCACGATGGCCACTATGAGTTCCGAGTCATGCCGTTTGGGCTCACCAATGCACCGGCCACCTTCCAAGAGCTGATGAATGACCTCTTCCGCCCACTCTTGCGTCGATACGTGCTCATCTTCTTTGATGATATTCTAGTATATAGCAGGAATTGGAGTGAGCACTTGCGGCACGTGCGGAAGGTATTAAATATCTTGCGACAAAACCAGCTAAAAGTTCAGATGAGCAAGTGTCTTTGGGGAGAGTCAAGAGTGGAGTACTTGGGGCATATAATCTCTGTAAAAGGAGTGGAAGCCGACCCAAGCAAGATCAAGAATATGGTGGATTGGCCGATTCCTACTAATCAGAGGGAATTGAGGGGATTCCTTGGATTGACATGGTACTACCGGCGATTTGTTGCCAACTATGGCAAAATTGCTGCCCCACTGACCTCCTTACTCAGAAAAGGTGGGTTTCAATGGACGGGCAAAGCAACGGAGGCCTTCGAAGCCTTGAAGACAGGTATGTCTACAGCTCCGGTTCTAGCACTACCAGATTTCGGCAAACCCTTTGTGGTGGAGTGCGACGCTTCGGGTGAGGGCATTGGAGCAGTTTTGATGCAAGAGGGCAGACCCGTGGCATATATGAGCAAAGCATTGTCAAGTCAGTCGCGACAGCTATCTACCTACGAGCGCGAAATGCTAGCGATTCTACACGCCGTCACCAAATGGCGACCCTACTTGATTGGCCAACGATTTACTATCCGCACGGACCAGCGTAGCTTACCCTACTTCATGGAGCAACGTGTGCACACCCCAGCCCAACAACGGTGGGTCACAAAACTCCTTGGGTATGACTACAAATTAGTCTACAAAAAGGGGATTGAAAATCGAGCCGCCGATGCTCTTTCGCGCCAATCGGACACAAGTGAGCTTGCCGCTCTTTCAGCACCAGCATTTCCTATATCTTCAGATATGTGGGGAACCAATGCAGAAGATCATACCATGGAGGAACTTAAGCCAGAGTTCAAAGATCGCTTCACAAACTTCAAACCTTGAGGACTCAAGGTTGCGGAAGCGTGGTGGATTGATACGATTCGGACTTCACCGATGTCGTCTCGAGCATGGATTCACTTTAGGAGTGTTTTTATTTCATGTTTTAGTGTTTAATTTCCATTAAAATAAGTTTTCTGTAAGTCGCGTTCAAACGCGGTTGGAGTGAGTTCGAACGCAGTTTGTGAATGGGGTTGTGAACGTGCTGAAGAGAATGTACTGTGCGTTCGAACGGACTGTGAACGCCTGCATCGCGTTCGCAAATACCGACAGGCGTGTTCGATCACGCGTTCGAACGCCTGCATCGCGTTCGCAAATCCAGAAGAGCTAATTCGGTGCGTTCGAACGCGATCGGGCGAGTTTGAACGCGGTCGGCGAAAATTGTGTTTTAGGGTTAATGTGAGTTGTTGGTTAGCCTATAAAAGGATGTGTAGGGCAACCAAAATTATTATTGATTATTGAGATTGAGTTTTGCCTTGCCTCCTTCGTCTTCTTCGCTCCCGTTCTCTCAATCCCCGGCGACGCCGCTTCTAACCTCCCTCGTCCGGCTAATCACCCTAGTCCCTTAGGGGTGGCCCTCTTCTCTCCCTTCGTCCAATCTATCCAACACTTGCCCTAATCCTTCCATCAACCACAACCCTTCCACATCACTTTTCACCGGTGCCACCACATTAACGCCGGTCCACCATCCACCATTACCTAGGATCTCGTGCCTCCATCCACGGATCCAAAACAGAGCATCCTGACGTTCGTCCACTAAACGAACGATATCTCGAGATCTCCAACTCCGATTCGCCTGAAACTTGATTTGTTGGAAAGCTCTTTTATAGGGCGACAACATATCAAAAGTTCCGTGCCAGATCTAGTCCTGATCAAGAATTGGAAGAGATCGAACCTTTACCAAAAAGGCGTGATCGTATCAAACTCTTAACAAACAACAAACAACTCATACAATATAGAACCAAAAGTAAAAAGAAAATCTAAAGATTTGTTAAATAAAAACCTAAAAATAAAAAATAAAATAAAATCATGCAACCCATACACAAAAGAAATCAGTCCAAAGCGCAAATCCCTAAAGAAGTACGAAGATACTTTGTCATGTTCCAGTGCTATTACTTTGTCTTCAACCAACTCATGTATAAAATGATATCGAATATCAAAGTGTTTTGTACGTGAGTGTTGCACATAATTTTTTGATATATTAATAGTATTCATATTGTCACAATAAAGCACCATAGTATCTTGTTTAATGTCATAATTCTTAATCATCTGTTTCATATACAATAATTGAGAGCAACAACTGCTTGTTGCAATATACTTGGCCGTTGTAGTAGATAAAGATATCGAGTTCTGTTTCTTACTGTTCCAAGCAACCAGATTATTTCCAACATAAAAATAGCCACTTGAGATACTTTTTCTATCATCATATGAACCTGCCCAATCAGAGTCTGTGTATCTCGATATGACATCACTCAAATCATACGTAAACCAGATACCCAAATCAACTATGCCACTAATATATTTTATGATATGTTTTATGACAAACATATGTGTCTCCTTAGGTTCAGACTGAAACCTATCACACACACTCACACTAAATGTAATGTCTAGTCTACTAGCAGTTAAATACAAAGGATTACCAATCATGCTCCTATATAGTGTCTAATCAACACTTTTTCCTAAAATGTTATTTCCTAGTTTGGTAGTTATACTCATAGGAGTCCCAAAAAGAACTTCAACTCACCCATCATGTTCATCTCAAAATGACTATGCATGAGATCTGCAAACTCCTTAGCTAAATGATATGATCTTCCCTTTAGGCCAAGGCTCGATCTATTCCGATTTGATCATATCTGGACAAGATCTGACACAGAAATTTAAAAATAGATCATGAAAGATTCCACCATTAGATTGACTTAAAATTTTGATATTGTAGTCCCTGAAAAGAGGTGTGACACCCACACTCTAAACACGTGCATAGCACGAGCCCACACGGCACGTGCATAGCACCTGACCAATCGGTTTGTTACTGACAATCAAATAAACACGTAGTAACATCATAATTTTCTCCACAATATCTAAACTAAGAATAACCCAATTCTAACTGTCAATAGCATACAAATAACCTTACTTGGGCCCCACACAGGCCACAACACATCATCAAGAGCTTTTCACAACTACATATACACAATAGAGGTATATACATAATTATATAAGTACAAAGTCACATGCTAAGGTATAAGACAAGGATACAGATACACTTTGGAGGATGTCTACTATTACATCAGATAAGATAACTCAATTGTCATACAACACTAACCACACCCTACTCCTCACGCACCAGCAAGAACTCTAAGGGAGTATCCTGCTCTTCTCAATCACCTGGGTTTTTGAAAAGTAGAAAACAAGAGAGTTATGAGCTAAAGGCTCAGTGAATAGACCTTACCCCGAATTAGTGATGCTAAGCAGAGAGTAAATCAAGTACTGGATAATATGAATCATAAAGAGTATCATGTCATGAATGAGTAAATGAATCTGTCCTCAATACTACATAAATGAAATATAGATAACATGTCATGTCATAAATGATAAAAATACATAATCCTCGACAATGAATAAACAGATCACCACGTCATATGATCATCATAACTCTCTCTCAAATATGACACACGATGCATGCCGACCCTGACAATGCTATGATATAAGATACAATTATATATGATGTATATTGACCACTCAATAATCAGGTATGTTAGATAATAATGAAGTCATATGCATTTCTTAACATCACGATCATTACCGACATCTCGGTATAATATCATCATACTAGACCACTGTGCACAGTCAACACCCGATACCCGGTCTCAACATCATGCCCGAAGGACGTAAGGCCAACAGGATCGCGACCATGTCGAGCGATCAATCATCCACCAAGCGCGTCCTAACCCTCGCGCCCACTCGGGTATCCTCACGCTTTCTATCAACTATCCTATCAATCACATTTCATGCTTTCCTTCTAAATGACAAATTATATGCATATATCCAGTACGATAACAAGTCAATGCATAACATGAATTTAGGTGGAATAGGAATCAAGAGAAAATGATGCAATGTAGTCTCCAACTGTATCGTCAACACATGCATACTCATGCTAATCTATTACATGCATACTCGTGCTAATCTATTACATGCATACTCATGCTACAGATTAACTCGGTAAACAATCATAATAGTAGAATCATCTCTGATCATCTCTATATATATCACCAATGTACTCATATTCCAAATCAGTATAATCGAATGCATGATAAAATATGCTCGACTATAATCATCTCTAGATAAAATCATATAATCATGCTGGAGGCCAAAACATGCATATACACAAATATATAATATAACCTAATTTGAGAAAGGCGTCTAAGGGATAAGACTACTCACACCACTACAAATACCAAACCACCACTCGTTCACGCTACTACGATATCGATCACGCCTCGATAGCTAAGTCCACGGAATCTTGAACAGGGGGGTCAGGATCTGAAATTATTTATAGCAAATATGTCAGTCTTTCTATTAATTTAAAATTAACCAGACAAAAGAATAGTTTCTTATTGTAATTATGTACTCTTCAAATATTTGTTTTTGTTATTTATTAATCATAATTATATTATTTATTTGTGTATTTAGAATATATTTTATCTGTCTATTATTCTCTTTGATAATTAAGAAAATAAGAATTAAGTCACTGCAATTAATTACGTAAGAATATACCTACATAACCCTAAAATTCCTTAGGATTAAAATAGTAATGTATATTGCAGGCATTTTGCTAAACATGGTATAATTAGAACTATATACTAGCTATGATATAATTATATTTAATTTGTATAACTTAATTACATTAAATTAACTAAGCTAACCTAATTGTGCATATATATATATATATATATATATATATATATATATATATATATATATAGAAAGAGAAGAGAGAGAAAATGAAAAAAAAAACAAAAAATAGAATTGCATTTAGTGCTAGGCTCAGCCCAGCACCATGCACAGCAAGGCGCTGGGCCGAGCCCAGCGCCACTTGCAGGGTGCAGACAGAGGAGAGAAGGGAAGAAGGAGGAGGAAGAGAGGAAGAAGGAAGAGAAGAAGAAGAAGAAGAAGAAAGAAAAAGAAAAAAAAAGGATTGGGCCATGGGGGAGGGGTGCGGCCGCTGGTGGCCACTCAGCGGCCGGCCTCTCGCCGACAGCTCAATCCTCCGGCAGTTCTGAGAGGAAGCCGACAAGGAGAAAAAGAGAAATAGAGAGAGAGAGAGAGGTAGAGAGAGGGAGAGAGAGAGGGAGGGAGGCTCACCGGAGCTAGAGGAGGTGGCGGCGGTAGTGGGTAAAGAGAGAGAGTGTTTGAGAGAGAGAGAGGAAGAGAGAAAGGTCAGAGAGAGCTCGAAAGAGAAAGAGAGAGAGAGAGAGAAAGAAAAGGGGGAGAGAGGCGGTGGGGAGGGAGGCTGCGGCGGCGGCGGCAGGGGCCCACCGCGCCAGCTGGCTCGGCCAGGTTGGCTGGGCCAGTGCTTGGCGCGCGTGGCGCCCATCTCAACTGCCACTGCATGGCACAAGCTGTCGTGCCATGCAGTGCAGGAATAAATAATTTTTTTTTAACCTTGGGTTGTTACAAGAGGTTTCCAACAAATTAAGTTTTAGGCAAATCAGATGTAGGATCTCGAGATATTGTCCGATTAGTGGATGAACATCAAGATGTCTGTCTTAGAATCCATGGATGGAGGCACGAGATCCTAGATGTTGGTGGATGGTGGCAGACCGGCGTTAATGGGGTGGCACTAGCGAATAAGTGGTGGTGGAAGGGTTATGGGTGATGGAATGGTTAGGGCAAGTGTTGGATAGATTGGAAGAAGGTGGAGAAGTGGGCCGCCCCTAAAGTGTATCCATGCTCGAGATGATGTTAGTGAAGTCTGAATCGTATCAATCCACCACGCTTCCATACACCTTGTCATCAAGGTGACTCGAGTCAAACTTGCTGTGTTCGGTGGGTCATCCTCAGTCGAGCTTGGATACTTGTACTCCTACTGGCCCAAGGTGGAATTTGAGTCTGTCTACATTGAGTCCACTTGGGTCTCGAGTGGTCGAACTAATTGACTCAATGTCAGTTTAGTAATAGAAATTTGGTGCATCCAATTCCGCTTGGGATGTCGAGTTAGATGTAGTTGGTGGATCCAGATTAGGTCCTCCTAGTGACTCCTATTAGGCTCAACCAGCCGAACTGACTGTTGATTATACTCATAATCGTTCTGCCCACTCCATGGATTAGGATCCAAGTCAAATGTATCTTGGTATAATCAAACTCGACTTAAGTCAAGTAGAGGGTTTTTGATGATGTCCCTTATTTTACTTAATTGAGTCCCCAAGTCCAAAGATGACTCACACATGATTTGACCCCTTTGGCTCTTAGGTCCAACCCAACTCATGTCTAGTAATTCAACCTGGTCAAACCCGACCATGTAGTCCTTTTGAAATTCTAACCACTTAGGGTTTTCAAAAAAAAATTGAAATCCCTAATATTTGTCCCATAATTCCTTCTCCATCAACCGTTGCCATAGGAGTTGCCTTGGCATGTGGCAGCCATGGCTGAGCAGCGACCGCCTCCAGTAATTGCTCTAGCAGGGTTCCCGGTGGTGTGGTGGCGGTCGGCGGCAATGGAAGGCCGAAGTTGGCCCAAAAAATGAAATCTTCAGGTCCTTCTTCTTTGTCCCGCTGCAGCCACGGCAAGGAGCCTTCGGCCATCTGGAATACGAAAATAGCCTCTTGGGCTGGCAGCGGTTGACTGCTATGGAGGCTGAGGTTGACAAAAACAAAATCTTCATCTCCTTCTTCTTTATTTAGTCGCAGCAATGGCAGGAAGCTTTCGGCCATCTGGGTGAGAAAAGCAGCAGCCCACGAGGTCTTTACGGGGTTGTCAGTGGTCGGTGCTGCCATGGGTGAAAGATCGTGGCCTTCTCCTTCGAGTTTTAGCTCGGCAGAGAGCTGCAATGTCAACTCCGGTGATGACGCTGTCGCAGTCGACCATGGATTGACCGAGGAGAATGGTGGAAGGTCGCTGGAGGCCATACATGATTTCTTCCTGGTTGTCGACTCGCCGTGGTTGCAAAGGGAGGTGGTATAAGGTGGCCCAAGTGTTGGAACTCGCAGTTTCGAATCATCTCCCTCACCACTGGTGAGGATTCTTGATGAGGGATATCCAGCAGCCATGTGTTGTCTTCCTCCATTCAACAATGGTTCACATGGTTGTCGACTCATCGAAGAACTCCGTTTTGACGTCGAAAGAACCTTTCCAACCATCGAACTTGCCGAGGGAAACTGCTGCCTTGAAGCTGGACTCTTCGCCGTTGCTGCAGGGATTGAGAAGGGTGGGGCTAGCCTTTCGTGGTTTGTCGGCGAGGTCTTCGGTGCATGGGAAGATGTGGAGGTTTCAAGGGCTGCTACGATGGTTGAGGATCCCATTGTAGCCAGTGGCGATTTGTTGCGGTTGACCATGGGTCGGGGTGTAGAAGCTCGATCTTGTTGGATATCCAAACCCTCCCCTATTTTTGTGGGGAATGGGGAGGACGTGGAGGATGTTGGGTATGCCGTGGAGGGCTTCCCATGCTGCCTTACGATTGCCATACTTGTTGAAGAAGGTTTCAGCCACGCCCGTATTTTCTGCATCATCTCCATCATCATCTAGTTATTGATGGCCATTTATTTAGAAAGAGAATACAACATAGCTTGAATGCTAGGCTCTTTCGTATTCTGATTTGGTCGGGCAGTTCCACGGGTGAAAGTCCCCGCAACTATTTCCCTCTCCTCTATTGGGAGAATCTCTTCTTCCTCATCTCGCCGTGCAGCCATGGCTCTAGTTGTCATCATAGGAAGCGCGTGTCGAGGAACCAAGTGGCTCGATACCAGCTTGATATGATCTCCCATTTAGGCCAAGGCTCGATCTATTCCAATTTGATCATATCTAGATAGGATTTGATATGAAACTTTAAAAATAGATCCCGAAAGATACCGCCGTCGGATTGACTTGAGATTTTGATATGTTATAGCCCTAAAAAAGAGTCCAATAAATTAAGTTTCAAGCGAATCAGATGAAGGGATCTCGATATATTATTCGATTAGTGGACGAACATTAGGAGGTCTGTCTTAGGATTCGTGGATGGAGGCATGAGATCCTAGATGTTGGTGGATGGTGGTGGACCGACGTTAATGGGGTGGCATCGGCGAATAAGTGGTGGTGGAAGGGTTGGAAGGGTTAGGGGACGTGTTGGATAGATTAGAAGAAGAGGAGAAGTGGCCGCCCTTAAGGGACTAGGGTGATTGGCCGGTCGAGGAAGGTTAGAAGCGGCGTCGCTAGGGATCGAGAGAATGGGAGAGAAGAAGATGAAGGAGACAAGGCAAAATACTCAATTCATCAATAATGACTCCATGGTTGCCATCCACACCTTTAGAGGCTAACCAAACAATTCAAAAATAACCCTAAATAGTGCATTTCTATCGACCGCGTTCGAACGCGCCCGATCGCGTTCGAACGCACACATTTCTCACTTCTCTAGATTTGCCAACGCAATACAAGCATTTGCAGCACATTCGAATGCACATATTTCTCACTTCTCTGGATTTGCGAACGCGATGCAAGCGTTCGCAGGCGCATTCGAACGCACAATTCGCACTTTCTGGATGTGCGAACGTGATGCAGATGTTCACAACCGCGTTCAAACGCACTCCATTCACGTTCCAAAGCGACATACAGAAAACTTATTTTTTTTAAGAATTAAACATTAAAACAAGAGACAATGATGCCCTAAAGTGTATCTATGCTCGAGACGACATCGATGAAGTCCGAATCGTATCACTAAATTTTGACTCGTTGCTCCCAAGACAATGTAATCCACATATATCTGTGCCGAAACTAAACTCTTGTTCTTATATCTAATGAACAAAGTCTTGTCTACTCCCCTATGAGTAAACCCTACATCCACTAAAAAAGTAGTCAACTTCTCATACCAAGCTCTTGAAGCTTGTTTTAGCCTGTAGAGAGCCTTTTTCAATTTAAACATATGCAAAAGAAATTTATGATCTTCAAAACCCTTAGGTTGTTCCACATATACATCTTCATTTAAAATACCATTAAAGAAAGCACTTTTAACATCCAGTTGAAACAATTTAAATTTTAAATGACAAGCAATGGCAAGAAGTATATGATGGACTCTAGTTTAGCAATAGGTGCAAATGTCTCATCAAAATTTATACCCTCAACTTGAGTGTATCTCTGTGCTA
The DNA here is from genome assembly GCF_019914945.1 of Typha latifolia. Taxonomy (NCBI): domain Eukaryota; kingdom Viridiplantae; phylum Streptophyta; class Magnoliopsida; order Poales; family Typhaceae; genus Typha; species Typha latifolia. Next base: position 2,236,655 of record NC_133097.1, read on the forward strand.
CTAGTCTGGCTTTATTTCTAACTATATTGCCATGTTCACTTCTATTCTTATATATCCATTTTGTTCCAATTATGTTCACATTCTTAAGTCTAGGAATTAAATACCAAACATTATTTCTAGAAAATTGATCTAGTTCCTTATGCATAGCATTGACCCAAAAATCATCCAACAAAGCTTTCTTAACATTTTTAGATTCAAAAGTAGATGTATAGCAAGTAAATGATACCTCACCTTGGATTTGTCGCCTTGTCTTCATTGGTTCATTCACATTTCTGATCACTTGTGGCATTGGATGATTTAATTTGACTCTGGCTGATGGTTCTAGTACACTACAGTCATCTTTGTTCTTTTCAACATTGTCCTCGTTTTTTTTCTCGATTGACAGACCTAGCTCATTTTCCTCATTTCGTCTAGTGTACCTGCAAGAACAAGAATAGGAGTAACTTCAATTTTATTAACAGTGGTATCATCTACAATAACATTAGTAGATTACATAACAGTAGAAGTGTCAAGATTGAATAATCCATAGGTTCTGCTATTATTAGAATACCTTAAGAAAATTCCCTCACTACTCCTAGTATTAAATTTAGTTAAATATTCTCGATCACACAAGATGTAGCATTTGCTATTCAAACACTCAAAAATATTTAACACTAGGTTTCTTACCTTTTCAAATTTCATATATAGTCATTTTCGTACTTGGTCTTAGATAAATACGATTTATCACATGGACTGCTGTATTTACCGCTTCGGCCCAAAACCTTTGAGGAACATATTTAGTATAAAGCATAACATTACAGTTCTTTCTTTCCACAATCTCATTCTGTTGTGAAATTATAGGAGCTAAAAATTTATGCTGAATACAAAGAGAATCACAAAATATGAAATAACTTTCATTTTCAAATTCTCTACCATGATAAAAAAGAATCCTAATTAAGGTAGTAGACTTTTCATTTTGCAATTTCAAGCATAGAGATTTAAAACTTTTAAAGGTTTCAAACTTCTCATGTAAAAAAGCAACCTAGGTATATCTAGAATAATCATCAACCATTAAAAATATATATCGTTTACCTCCAAGACTTTCCATTTTTGTTGGTTCCATTAAATCCATATGAACTAATTATAACACACAATCAGTGGTAACTACATTTACTTTGTTTTGTGAGATCCTTATTTATTTTTCTATTTGACACAACCTCACACACCTTTTGACATTTATTTCATCTTAGGTATTCCTCTTATAATTTCTTGTTTGGACAGATTAAATATTTTCTTGTGATTCACATGTCCAAAACGTTGATGCCAAAATCTACAATGTCAAAAGAAGCACTGTTACATTTTAAATTATATAAAGTTCTAACAACATAACAATGATCAGATATTCTAGACCCATAAAATATAACATTACCTTCATGATCTAGAATAGTACAATTATTTTTGAAGAATTTTACCTCATAATCTTCATCACAAAATTGATTAATGCTCAGTAGTTTGCTTTCAAGCCTTTAACATAAAGGATATTTTCAAGGATAGGAACACCTAGAATACTTGCCTTTCCCTTTCTAATTACCTTGGATGAATTACCATCTCTAAATGTCACAACTCCCCCTTCATATTCTTTGAGTTTAGAAAATATGGATTTGTCGCCTAACATATATCTTGAACAACCACTATCTAAATACCATAAGTCAGAATTTAAAGCCTTTAAGACAGTATGCACAACATAATATTTCAAATCGTTTTTCTTAACCCATATGTCCTTTATTTTTACCCTATAAATGAAGGCACTCCTAGGTTTTTGTATAAATTTTTAATTAGGATTAATATGCCCTAGAATACTACAATGAAAGCATGTGGGAACAAACCCATTTTTACTCACCTTTTGTTGAGGAGTGTCTCTAAAGTTTACCTTTGGTGCTTTTGAGGATTCACCACTTTATTGATTCGACTTCGATTTCGAGACGTTCATATGGGTTTGCTTTGAAGATACGATTGATGGTTTCAAGTTTTCTTCTTTTTAAAGACCTGTAGAAACACAGACAGTCTTTTTATTATTTGAATTATCAGTGTATCCAACTCCATACATGTCTTTTCTAGGATTCTAAGCATTTAAAATCTTGTCAAGTTTGTTCTTCTCTTTTAGAAACGTCACCTCCTTCTGCAATAACTCTAGTTCGATTTTATCAAACTTCATCTTATCTTTAGCTTCATCGAGTTATTGAGTGAGGTTTTTGACATGTTCAAGTTCTATTTTGTACTTCTCTTCAAATTGATTTCTTTCCGGTTCAATTACATTGAGTCTCTAAAGTAGTCTAAGGTTGCATTTCTTGAGTTTGAACGACTCTACGTACAACTCATTATATGCCTTTTATATTTTAGATTCTTCTTTTTCTTTAGGTGGTAACACTTTCTGTTCATCTATACTATTAGAATTAACAACAAAATTAGTATTAAAAAAAGAGGAGATGAAAGCTACATAGTTCTTTTGGTCTTTTTTAAAATCATCATCTGACTCATTTGAGTCATCCCAAGTGACTTTTATGGCTTTACCCTTCCTCTTAAGCTGATTAAGACATTCATGTGTAATTTGTCCAAAACCAGGATATTCAAAACATCAAACTTTACTATCATGATTCTTATTTTTCTATTTAACATTATTGTTACTCATCCTAACATTTGAACTCATAGGATTCTTTTTTTCTCAAAAGTCTTGTTTTTCTTAAGTTTCTCAGCATTTGGCTTCCTAAAGAATTTAACATCAAACTTTACTATCATGATTCTTGATTCTTAGAAGTCTTGTTATTCAAAATATCAAACTTTACTATTATGATTCTTGTTTTTCTATTTAACATTATTGTTACTCATCCCAACATTTGAACTCATAGGATTCATTTTTTCTCAAAAGTCTTGTTTTTCTTAAGTTTCTCAGCATTTGGCTTTCTAAAGAATTTATTGAACTTTTTCACAAACAAGGCCAACATCTCAACATCTAATTCACCTTCATCATTCGACTCCTCTAAATTTTATTCGATAGTGGTTAAAGCCATACCTTTGGACTTCCTAGGTTTAAAAAGAGTGGACTTAAACCTTTGTAGATTACCTACCAATTGTTTAACCTTTATAGTATAAATGTCCTTACTTTTCTCAATTGTTGTAACTTTCACCTAAAACCTTTCTAAGAGAGACCTAAGGATCTTATGAACAATTCTATTCTTAGGAATTTTTTCTCCTAGGTTAAAATTGAAATTGACTATATCACTTAGTTTTGCATAGAACTCATCAAAGGCCTCATTCTCCTCCGTACGAAGAGTTTCAAAATTAATAGTCAATCTCTAAAGTTTCAAAATCTTTACAGCTACGATTCCTTCATGAGTAGTTTCTTAGATCATCCAAGAATCTTTTGTTATCTCACAAGTAGATATTCTTTTAAATTCATCTGAGAAAACACAACTAAAAATAACATTTATTATCTTGTTGTTCTAGCTAACCTTTTAATAATCTGCCCTATTCCAAGACTCAATAGGTTTCTGAACAAGCTTATCATTCACCATGTACATCGGTGCACTCCAACCGTTCACAACGGCTAACTACACTAGCTCATTTATAGACTTCAAGTAGGCTCTCATCCTAGCTTTCCAATATCTATAGTTTGATCCATTAAGAATAGGTCTAATAGAAGATCGTTTATCTCTATTAAAATTCATGGCGAGCTGATCTCTCTCTATAGGTAAGAGAATCTGCTCTGATACCAATTAAAAAAGCTTAGACACATGTATGTATCTAAATCCTAGGCAATGATATCACCCTTTTGCTTAAATAAATATGGAATAAATATTAAAAAGCTAAAGAAAAAATGAACAAGATTTTTATGTGAAAAAGAATCTAAACGGGGAAAAAATTATGGATCCAAACTCGGATCAGAACCAATCACTAAAATTGTATCAGTTACAAGACTGACTTACAAAACAACCCGTCGATCCTTACGACTTTGTATCTTTCAGTCTCACTCATTGGAACCCATGATTCATTGTTTCTCATGATTGATCTACAATCTCAGTAGCCCTTAAGGTTGATCATTCGTCTAGATGACCCTTAAGATGAAAGCTTGGTGCAATACAGAAGAGATAGACCTTGTTGATAGAAGAATGATGTAGCCTTAAGAACTTTTTTCAAAAGCATTCGCGAACACTCCTACAGTTAGGGCATCACAACTCTTATATATGTTACCAAGATAAGGCCAAATCCACATCATATTAGAACTCAATAAGTCAAGTATTTTGCATATTACACAGGTGCGTTCGAATGCGGTCCGAGTGCATTCAAACGGGCTTACTTGTTCTCAAGTGCATTTGAACGAGCCCAAGTGCATTCGAACGCAATGACTTTTCACTAGTTGAGTTCGAATGCACAAATACACTCTTCTATATGTGTGAACGTGCTGTGAATGTATGCAGGGTGCGTTTGAACAGCCATTGATTGCGTTCGAACTGCAAAAAAACATTATTTATATTTGCAAACGCCTAAACACGCGTTCGAATGGCCTAAACAAGTTCTCTATATTTGCGAACACTTGAACTGCGTTCAAATGGCCTGAACGTGTTCTCTATAGATGCGAATACCTAAGTGCCCCTTCAAACGCGATTTGGATGCGTTCGAACGCTATGCGAACGCAAAAACTTTTCTCCTCTCGTTCTTGAAATTTTTCAATCTAAATACTTTTAAAACTTGTATAAATGCTCATGTACATGTATAAAAACACTTAAAATATTTTGTACATAATTGTCAAGACTAAAAACCTAACAATAGTTAGTTATTAGACAATCTCTATATATAAAGTTTCTTGTCTTGTAATAAAAGATGAGCTGAATACAAAATATTTCTCTCTTTTTTTAATAGATTAAAACTATATTTAAATATATTATAATTCATGAATAATTATTCCTTGTAAACTAACCAAATGCCAAAAGAACTATATGTGAGTGTTTTTGAATTTTAATACAAATCAAATATTTCTGTATGAAATGAAGTAAATATTCCTGTATATAGAATAAAGAACAGCCGTCGAGTTTGACGATTGCGGACAGGTGGGCCGGAAAGGTGGGCGGTAGCTTCCCGCCTCTGTTTGGTTTACCCTTTTTCTCCCGCCACCTAGTGAAATGGGTTTAATTAATTTGGGTGTTTTGGGTGGTCCGGGGGAAAGGGAAAGCGTGGGGCAGTGGATGAGGAGAGAGAGTGGTAGGAGAGACGAAGATGTCATTTGGACTGCCTCTTGGAGTTGCCCAAGCGGCAAGCAATCCAGTAATAGTTGGTTTAAATTTACATTGAAATTCTATACACAATTTTTGGTATCAATTTTAGATGAATCATATATTTTTATTCGATTTATTTCGTGTATAGTTTAGTTCATTTTATTTATAAATATTATCCACTATTTAAAAGACAATTGAGTTGAAATATATCTAGAGCATATTATAAATGATATACTACGTTTATTTATTTTACAAATAAATATATATTTTATAAGTAAAGCTCATTCTTTTTATCATTCACAAATTGAGCCATGATATGGTTAAAAAATTTGCCAAGTGATATCCTAAATATTTCTTCCCTCTCAAGTGATATTTTCATATTTTCTAATTATTTATATCTTCTCTCTCTACTATGATCTTTAAGATTCAATATTTTTTTATTTAAAAATTTTTAGTGTAGTGGAATACAATGTTTGGATGATATTTGATGTAATTCGTGCCTAATCGGGTCACCTCACAAGAGAGATTGGGTTTGCTGAATTGAGCATGTTTATCATAGTATTAATTGTTTACTATTTTTAATGAACTTCTGGCATCGGGCTCGGTCGAATGCACACCCAATGGCGTTCGAACAGCGAAACATAAGATTAGCCTTTATCAAGGCATTCAAACGCCATAATTTAAGAGCAGCAAAACATCAACGTTTGAATGTTGCAACCCGAAGTAGTCTTCGTTGAAGCATTTGAATGCTTATACAATGGCGATCAAATGCTCTAACCTGAAGCAATCTCCGTTGAATCGTTCTAACACCTCAAGCTAACACCATTCCCTTCCTTCTCGATTGCCGATCCCAGCCATTTTAGACGATAGTTGTCGGCCAGCTCCTCTCTACTCATCCATCGATCCTTCTTCTTCTTTAGGGCTGACTATCTTCTCCCCATTCTTCCTTTCTAAATCACATATCTATCACACATCATCATCATCTCCATTATCCCTTTCACACTCATCATTTAGATCTCACTATCTCCATTGATTCAATCACCAAACCATCCATTACCATCATCTCAAATAAACTTACCTTAGTTCGATACATAACAATTAGTATTAGAGCCGTCGTTCCTTGAACGGCACTAGTAGATCCATGGCGTCCTACCACCATGAAGGCATTTCAACAGAAGTAGAAGCAGTAGCAGCCATGGGAAGTAAAGAACTAATCCACAACCCACCGGCTATAAATGCTCCACCTATAATGATGCAAACTGGGTTAGATCGGATCGCATGATGAGAACATAAGGCTTAATGGATCGAGCATATTTATTTTTTAATTGATTCATATTTATGTATGCTTTTAAGACAAGTCTAATTAAGTTATGTAAGCTACTAAGGTAAGTTCTAGTTCAAGTCATATAAGCCTTCAAGGCTAAGTTTAAGTATGATTCATTTTATTCGATCTCTATATATAGAGGGGTTGGGCTTCTCAGATTATTCATCCAAGTATCTAAGCATTAAGAATTAATTGAGTTTAGTTATTTTCTTATTATCACATTTACCAGTTTTATCTTACATGTTAGATCATTTTCATCTTCATAGGAGTAAATCGTAACCAAAGAACTTTTCTAAGCACCCAAACCCTAGCCACAACCTTCCTTCAGCAGCCACCATACTATATGACCATCCACCATCACCCTTAGCCGTCTGCCACCCTCCAACGACTACCGCAACATTGGATATTTACCGTTCTGCCTTATTTTGATCTCTCTCTATTATTTTATTTATATCTTTTCGTCCAGACCTTTGATTTAGGTGAAACTAGAATAATTAGAACCCTAATTTATAGGCTATTACCACCTAAATTTTCATATTTTTCTTACTTCCGGGTCGGTCTAGATCTGGTTCATAACATTGCTGACCTTCTAACTTTCATCCACTTTTCTAAAGATATTTTCTAATCTAGCCATCCGATCTACGGAAAATTAGCAAGGCTACAACTTACCAAAATTTTATATTGATCCAACAACAAAACTATCGAAAACTCTCTTAAAAGTTCTGTACAAGTTTTTATCTAGAAACTGATTCAAATCGGGTAAAGCCGGTTCATATATATCAGAACTGATGTTCCTCAAACAATGATGAACACATGATCCAAAGCTAAACTAGGAGAGATCATGGCTATGGAGGACTAAGAACTCATCTTAATATTTGTAGAGGTTTCTTTAGTACCACCACCAGCAATGAGCCATCGGTATGGGCAAAGGCATTGGTAGAGTCCATAGACTCGTTGCGAGAATCAAAGAGAGCAATGGAGAGCTCCAAGAGGATCGAGAAGGCTAACCAAGCCTTGATGGCAATTATCCTAGCTCGACACAACCCCTTTGCGCAGCTAGAACTATCGGCCACGCTGGAACCAGCCACCCACGGCAAGACAAACTCCACCCTTGAAGGAGATGGAGGAGAGCTCCAAACCACCACAACCACTCCTCCTTCGACCATAGTGGAGGTCTCTCCACTATCGCAGATCCTCTAAGCTGCCCCTACCATATTAGAGAACCCCCCAGCAACGGCCCCAACACTGTCTTCCCTAGCCATGGTGGAAGCTAAGGTTGGAAACGCTACCTTTGCCCATGGCTAGACTATGGCTTGAATAAGTGGGCCCTAAAGCATAACCTACCATGGGGCCCTCCTCCTCATGATAGACAAAGCCCATAGGGAGATCAACGACATGCAATTCAAGAGCAACGAAAGGTATAGAAACCATCATGGACACCTTGAGGACAAAATGGTCGGAAGCATGTTAGATTGATGCGAACTAAGTCAGATCGGATCGTATCATGAGGACATTGGGCTTGATGGATTGAGTCTATTTATCTTTTAATTGATTCATGATTATGTAAGCCTTAAGACAAGTCTAATTAAGTCATGTAAGCTACTAAAGTAAGTTCTAAGTTGAGTCGTATAAGCTTTCAAAGGTAAGTCCGAATATGACTCATTATACCCAACCTCTATATATAGAGGGGTTAGGCTTCTTATATTATTCATCCAAGCATCTAAGTATTGAGAATTAATTATTTTTAATTATTATCTTATTATCGCATTTATTATTTTTATAGTAGTCATTATATTGTCTTTATCTTTATAGGAGTAGTTCGTAACCATAAAACCCTTCGAAGCACCCAAATCCTAGCCACCCTACTATATGGTCATCCATCACCACTCTTGGTCGTCCGCCACCCTCCGACGACCGCCGGAACGTCAAATATTTACCATTCTACCCTATTTTGACCTCCCTCCATATTTTATTTATATATTTTTATCCAGACGTCCGATTTAGGTGGATCTAAAATTATTAGAACCTTAACTCATGAGACTACTACCACCTAAATTTTTATATTTTTTTTTATGTCCAGATCGGTCTAGATCTCGCTCGGAGTATACAATGAAACAATCCACAACTCACCAACCAACAACATTCAAATGATAGAACATAAGCTCAACCTTTATTGAGGAGTTTGAATGCCAAAATCTGAGAGCAATAGTATGTCCTAAACCGAGAGCAATCTTCATCGAAGCATTCGAACATCTGTCCAACGATGTTTGAACGTCTGAACCCAAGAGTAGCCTTCATTCAATGGCATTCAAACGCCCAACGCCAAGGTCAATTAATGTTAGGATTTATTTTTAACATTTTTTATTTTCAATCTAACCTCTAAATATGTGGAAGATAGACACTTTGGGATTATTAAAGAATATTGATATTTTCTACCTTCTTCTACTTCTAGCCTTCTTCTCATCTCTCTCAATCTTCTTTTTTGATCCAAGACTAACAAATCAAGCCGATGTCAATCCTAAATCCTATCTGCCGGTTAGCTCATCCCTCCTCATTCGTTGATCCTCTTTTTTTAGGGTCAACCATCTTCTCCCTCTTCTTCCTTTCTAAGCCATATATCTATCTCGCACCATCATCATCTTCATTATCCCTTCTACTCCCATCATTTTGATCTCACCATTTCTATTGATTCAACCCTCTAAACTACTCACTACTATCCCTCAAATAAACTCACCTTAGCCCGGTACACAACAATTGATACTAGAGCTCAAGATAGGTTCCTGATTTCTAAATTGACCCCTGCTTTTTGTTATAAGTCTTTAAAGAAGCACTTAGATTAGCTTTAACTTGATAGAACATGACAAAATGCTATATTCTTTTCTATTTTTAAAACATAACTTCTAAAACATCTAAAATGCCCACCATACTTTACTATTCCGGTGGTTTCCTCAGTTTTTCACTCATACTGTGGATCATCTCTACGATTTTCTCTCTTTAGGGGAAGAAAGAAGAAGATCATTTCCTCACCTTGTAAGAATGAAATTTCGCTTTTGAATGTTCTTCTTTTCTTCATGTATTAGTATTCTACTAAAGTTATTTTCTTCCTTGCTTTCTATCTCATTCATGGTGTTGTAGGTTGTAAAAAATTTAATGAGACTAATCAATTGAATGAGTCGAGATGAGTCTTGCTTAGACATTTGATGACCTAATTGCATTGTCCCGTCACCATGATATGCCAGGAAGTCCTTATTCATGTATGAGTTATTAGAATAAGATGATTGTTGATTAATATAAGATTAGTGCTGAATGGACCAATTTATGCTCTATATATTTTTTGCCGGTATATTGACTATGTTAGTAAAACACCAAATAATAAAAAGGAATCAAAAGAAGGAGAAACAAATGCAACTTAAATCATTCCCAACCAATAAACTGAACCCATACTAAGAATAAGTGTCTCATTTCTAAATAGAGTCTAAGTGAATATTAACAGCAGACAATACATTATACATTCATTTATATCGAAGACAACTTGAAAACCTTTAACGAAACAATTCTACAATTAAAATGCAAGATAAAAATGTACTCATTTTAACTACAACACCCACTTTCTATGTGCCCTAGTTATTACTAGGTAACCATACGATCAATTGATACGATCACGCCTCTGGCTATGGAGCTCTGATACCAGATTGATACGATCTTCTCTTTAGGGCTAAGGCTGTGATACCAGCTTGATACGATCTGGCACGGAACTTTGAAATTAGATCCCAAAATATTCTGTCGTCGGATCGACGTGATATTTTGATATGTTGTAGCCTCGTAAAAGATCTTTCCAACAAATCAAGTTTCAGGCAAATCGGAGTTGGGGATCTCGAGATATCGTCCGTTTAGTGGACGAAGGTCAGGTGATCTGTTTTGGATTCGTGGATGGAGGCACGTGATCCTAGGTAATGGTGGATGGTGGTGGACCGGCGTTAATGTGGTGGCACCGGTGAAAAGTGATGGTGGAACGGTTGTGATTGATGGAAGGATTAGGGCATGTGTTGGATAGATTGGACGAAGGGGGAGAAGAGGGCCACCCCTAAGGGACTAGGGTGATTAGCCGGACGAGGGAGGTTAGAAGCGGCGTCGCCGGGGATTGAGAGAACGGGAGCGAAGAAGACGAAGGAGGCAAGGCAAAACTCAATCTCAATAATCCTTTTATAGGCTAACCAACAACTCACATTAACCCTAAAACACAATTTTCGCCGACCGCGTTCGAACTCGCCCGACCGCGTTCGAACGCACCGAATTAGCTCTTCTGGATTTGCGAACGCGATGCAGGTGTTCGAACGCGTGATCGAACGCGCCTGTCGGTATTTGCGAATGCGATGCAGGCGTTCACAGTGCGTTCGAACGCACAGTATATTCTCTTCTCCACGTTCACAACCTCGTTCACAAACCGCGTTCGAACTCACTCCACTCGCGTTCGAACGCGACTTACAGAAAACTTATTTTAATGGAAATTAAACACTAAAACATGAAATAAAAACACTCCTAAAGTGAATCCATGCTCGAGACGACGTCGGTGAAGTCCGAATCGTATCAATCCACCACGCTTCCGCAACCTTGTCCTCAAGGTTTGAAGTTCGGAAAGCGATCCATGATATCTGACTCTAGCTCCTAGGTAGACTCGTCAGTAGGTTTGCCCAGCCACTCAATTAGCACTTCAGTCTCTAATCTGGTCCCATGGCGTCTTCTCCTGCGGCCTAATACTCGGACCGGATCAGTGGGGCCATCCTCCTCCATTAGTTCGGGTAAGGCCGAACCCACCACATGGTTAGGCCTGATCTGGGCCTTCAATGCTGATACATAGAAGACCGGATGTATCCTGGTTCCGTCAGGTAGGTCCAACCGGTAAGCTACTGGACCGATTCATTGTAGCACTCGGTACGGACCGTAGTACTTGTAACCCAACTTTTGGTTCAAAATTGGTCTCAATGTGGATTGCCGATACGATTGAGCTCGAACGAACACCAATTGATCCACCTCAAATTCTCGCTCACGTCGGCCTTTGTCATGAGTTTGCTTCATGCGGTTTTGGGCTGTGGCTAGGTGAGTCTTGAGCAGTCTCAATGTTTCATCTCGATCAGCAAGCTCCAAGTCAAGCTCGGTCCTATCCGCCGCCGCGAGTCTATCATAGGCACGCACGACAGGGGGAGTGCGCCCATAAACCGCCTCAAAGGGGGTCATGCCGATGCTAGAGTGATGAGCAGTATTGTATGACCACTCAGCCCATGGAAGGAATTTGACCCAATCCTTTGGTCGTTCCGCCACAAAGCATCGCAAGTATTGCTCCAGTCCGCGATTCACCACCTCGGTTTGGCCATCCGTCTCGGGGTGATAAGCTAAACTTAGGTTGATTTGAGTTCCTTGCAATCTGAAGAACTCGGACCAAAACTCACTGATGAAGATGCGATCCCGGTCTGACACGATCGTCCTAGGCATCCCATGCAAGCGTGTCACTTCCTGAACAAACATTTCAGCAACCCTTTTTGCTGAAAACGGGTGAGACAATGTTATGAAATGAGCATATTTGCTCAGTCTATCCACCACAACCAACACCACCGATTGTCCCCGAACCTCCAGCAGCCCCTCGATGAAGTCCATGGAGATATCCTCCCAAATACGCTCTGGTATAGGTAGTGGTTGTAGCAGCCCGCTAGGCTTGAGTGCCTCCGATTTGACTCGCTGGCAGATTTGACACTCACGCACATACTTCTTCACGTCCGTCTTCATCGCTGTCCATGTATAGTTTTGGGCCAGCCGCTTGTAGGTACGTAATACCCCTTCATGCCCTGCTATAGGAGTATCATGGAAGTGTGCCATCAATAGTCTCTGTAGCTCTTCGTTCCGGGGTACCTTGATTCGCCCGCACTCTAGTACTAACCCATCGCGCTCCTCGTGCTCGGGGTGGCTTGAGGGGTTCTCTCTTAACTCCTCCATGAGTTGGACCAGCTCACTATCCTCTGCACTAGCTCTCCGCAGATCTGAGAAGAAAGGAAAGGTGGGCGCCGAGAAAGAAGCGAGCTCCCTTGCGACCCCTTCATTTGGAAGTTCAAGTAGCGGTTGGCTTCCATCTAGCAGCACTCTCTTGTCATTTCTCCAAAACGTCAATGTGAGACTTGTAAAATCAAATGTCACGGGCCCCAAGCTTCGAAGCCATTGGGTCCCCAAAATAATATCGGCACCTTGCAAGGCCAACAGATAAAGATCCAATGTGAAAGTTTGGCCTTGCACCTTCAATTCCGCACCTCCACAAATAGAATTTGCTCGCAATGTGGTGCCATCTCCGATCGTCACATCGAACCCTTCCGTGGGTTCCGACTCGAGCCCAATCTTCCTAAGGAGCCTCTTGTCAATGAAGTTATGGGTGGACCCGGTGCCAATCAAGATTCTCACTGTGGTTTTCTTGACTACCCCGTTTACCCGTAAGGTTTTTGGCGCAGCTGTCCCCGAATAGGCGTGGAGGGAGATTTCAGCTATCATGTCCTCCAGGATTTGCTCCTCAGTTTCTTCTCCTTGATGTCCAGCCACATCTGCACCTTCAGCTGCAAACTCGTCCTCCGCTTCCTCCAATCCATCGATTAGCATCACCGATCCCATCGGTTTAGCGCAGCGATGCCCGGGTACAAACTTCTCATCACAACGGAAGCATAGGCCCTTGGCTCTTCTTTCTTCTACTTGGGCTGGTGTGAGTGCTCGTCCCGGACCTCTAGGTGCATACTTCACATCTTGGGATGGCTTCAATGGTGCTCGAGGAGGTACCACTGTAGCAGCAACCCTTGGTACTCTGATAGTATTTCCCGCCGCTATGTTTGGTTGAGCTTGATTGCGGCTTCCTTGGCTCATCCAACTCTGTTTCAAGTGTATCTTCATGGCCCTATGTTTGTCTTCCATAAGCACCGCATCTTCGAAGGCCTCCTTTAAGGTTCTAGGCCTTAAAGCCCTCACATCGGCTTGTATGTCACCCCTCAGCCCGGAGATGAAGGTGCTGCGAAGTTGCTGATCCGTCCATGGTGGATGACATCGGCTACTAATTTTCTCAAATTCTTCTTCGTATGACCCAACCGTGGTCTTTTGCACCGTCTTTGAGAGGAGAGCATCAAAGTCTTCATATCCCGATGCTCCAAATCGCCGTGTGATATCGGTGCAAAATTCAGCCCAAGTTTCGATAGCCTCAGTGGCATTGGCTGCTCGAAACCAATGAAGCGCCGCATCCTCAAGGTGGAAGCTCGCAAGCGTCACCTTGTACTCTTCCGCCGTTCCTTGGTATGCAAAGAATTGCTCCGCCCTATACAACCAATCGATCGGGTCGCCACCTTTGAACTTGGGGAATTCGAGACGCACGACTTGTCCACGGATGCCATTGTCTCGTTCCGGATCATGTCCTTGTCTAACCGGGGGAGGATGCACCATGAAGGGTTGATGATCCCTCCTTCGGTTTTGATTAACTAGTTGTGGTTCCGGATCGTATTGACCCGCCCACGGATCTTGATCTCCAAGGCGGTCTCCATAGTGGTTCACCCGTCGGCTGGGTTCACCCGCAACCGGACCTGGTGTAACCATCCTTGCTGCCTCTCGCCCATAGGGTGGTGGTAGTAGCGGCTCTTGTGGTTGCAAAGGCTGAACCGGTGGCGGTGGGTTCAAGGGGGTGGACTCGCGTCATGGGGTCGATGGTGCTTTCCCGTTCGCCCGTAGTTCCCGCATCATCTCCATCATCATCTGGTTGTTGATGGCCAATTGCTCTGAAATAGACCCCAACATGGCTTGAATGCTAGGTTCTTCCGTATTCTGATTAGATCGGGCGGTTCCACGGGTGGAAGTCCTTGCAATCGTTTCTCCCTCCTCTATTGGGAGAATCTCTTCTTCATCATCTCGCCGTGCAGCCATGGATCTGGTTGTCGTCATTGGAAGCGCTTGTCCGAGGAAAGGTGGCTCTGATAGCAGCTTGATACGATCACGCCTCTGGCTATGGAGCTCTGATACCAGATTGATACGATCTTCTCTTTGGGGCTAAGGCTCTGATACCAGCTTGATACGATCTGGCACGGAACTTTCAAATTAGATCCCAAAATATGCTGTCGTCGGATCGACGTGAGATTTTGATATGTTGTAGCCTCGTAAAAGAGCTTTCCAACAAATCAAGTTTCAGGCAAATCGGAGTTGGGGATCTCGAGATATCGTCCGTTTAGTGGACAAAGGTCAGGTAATCTGTTTTGGATTCGTGGATGGAGGCACGTGATCCTAGGTAATGGTGGATGGTGGTGGACCGGCGTTAATGTGGTGGCACCGGTGAAAAGTGATGGTGGAACGGTTGTGGTTGATGGAAGGATTAGGGCATGTGTTGGATAGATTGGACGAAGGGGGAGAAGAGGGCCACCCCTAAGGGACTAGGGTGATTAGCCGGACGAGGGAGGTTAGAAGCGGCGTCGCCGGGGATTGAGAGAACGGGAGCGAAGAAGACGAAAGAGGCAAGGAAAAACTCAATCTCAATAATCAATAATAATTTTGGTTGCCCTACACATCTTTTTATAGGCTAACCAGCAACTCACATTAACCCTAAAACACAATTTTCGCCGACCACGTTCGAACTCGCTCGACCGCGTTCGAACGCACCGAATTAGCTCTTCTGGATTTGCGAACGCGATGCAGGCGTTCGAACGCGTGATCGAACGCGCCTGTCGGTATTTGCGAACGCGATGCAGGCGTTCACAATGCGTTCGAACGCACCGCGTTCGAACGCACAGTACATTCTCTTCTCCACGTTCACAACCCCGTTCACAAACCGCGTTCGAACTCACTCCACCCGCGTTCGAACGCGACTTACAAAAAACTTATTTTAATGGAAATTAAACACTAAAATATGAAATAAAAACACTCCTAAAGTGAATCCATGCTCGAGACGACGTCGGTGAAGTCTGAATCGTATCATCAATGACTTAACATTCTCATTAAGTTAAAGAAACCTATTGCAATAGGAAGTTCTCATGACTCTCACATATGCTCAAGAATGAAATTAGTCCAACCTCCACCTAAGCTGCGAAGATATTTTTTGGAGCAAGTGTACCTGTTATCTTGTCAAAGATAAGGAAGAAATTAAAATGCAAGATAAAAGGAAGTAAACTGGCAGCAAACTAATGTGTGCTCCTTGCAAATGTATGAATTGCCCTCCATATTGGCTTTGACTAATATATAGTGCCAAAGTTCAAAAAAATTTGCATAATCTCAATTTATCATAAATGTATGTTGACTTCCTTCACTATATTATCTAAATAGAGTTCTTTCGTTTACTTACTATATGCCCACATAATGCAATTTAATCTTTACTAGAATTTTCCCCATCAAAATATATCTGCGATAAAATTATACATATCATGCTAAACAATAATAGGGCTAATAAATATGATAGCAAGAATTTAATGAAATATAGTAAATAACATGCTCAATAACTTATAAATAGGTAAGCAATTTGAGTGAAATTCTTAATTTTGTTTGTGATATTCTACAAACATATGCCATGCGCATAACAAGACTAGACTACGAAGATATGACATTAACCATTCAAGTCTACACGGTGGTCCTTTTTCAGAATCGGAATACACACATTTAAGAAAAGTTTGTCACATCTTTTCTTGCAGTAATCTAACTATGAGAGCATTGGTCACTTGATAAAATATAAATCAATCTCCAAATGGGCAGATCGATGCAATACATTTCTCTTCTCACTTGATTAATACAATAAAACTATAAAACAGAAACATATTTGTTGTGATGTAGTGGTGCATTGCTGCTCCAAATCCTATGCCTTCACCTTTCTCTTCAAGAACTCCTTGGTAAATTTTGAGATTAGAAGAGAGATTGCTGCTTCTATTGAGTTTAAGAGGAGCATGGTGCTGGATTAGGGAAGAAAAATTTGATAGATTCTTTTTTTTTCCCTTCAATAAATGGGTCAGATTTAGTAACGGTATGGATATGAATATCTAAGAGTATATTATTAATTTGAGCACCATGGGTTAGTTTATCTTGAAGTCTAATTAGTCTATGTGACAAAAACTAACTGCATATGGTTTATTAGAAAATGTAAAAAGCTAGGATTGATTTAGATAGGCAAAAAAAGAAGGGGTCAAAATAAACTTTTTCTTTGAAGTTATTAGAGATGAAAATATCTTGTTAATGTTTGAAATCCATCTATTATATTAAAAAGTTATTTATTTATTTAGCATTAAAATATACAAGCATGAAAATAAACAAAGATATACTTTGGGATTTTATTGATATATTTTTTCTTAAATATTAAATTGTTACCTACACTAGTAGGTTTCAGATCAGGGTAAAAATGGGAAAAAACATACAAAGATGAGATACTAAAAGAACAAAAACTTAATACTCATATTTTTTTATTGTAAATACATATAAAATTTTAATAATTGTCTTGAATAAGTTTATGTAAAAATTTATATGTGGATATTAAACTGTAAATAAGTATAAGTCAATAAGATTATTTTAAGATGAAAATACTAAAATGCTCTCATAATAAATAATATAAAGCTGAATGAGAGAAGATAAAGAGTTACAACTTGCTATGCAAATAGGATTATTCTTGTTAGTCACCTTTAATAAATCACAACTACTTTAAAAGAAATGGAGAATATAATAACCCACCAAGTTTTGGTTTTGAGTGAGAGCAAATTGCTTTCTTTGTTAGAGTATACAAGGGTCATTACTAAGAGAGAAATGGTCTTTGAAATTATGTTAGCACTTAAATTCTTTTGATATGGAATTGGGAATGCAAGATATGACCATCTCGTTGCTGACACACCCATGATACATGAAGAGGATTAGTGGGGTTTAACTTGGGGAGAGACTCGTCAATGAAGCTGGGTTTGTGTTTGGCATTCACTGTCATGTATATTGATCTTCTCCAGGTAGAATAAGTATCACCAGCTAAGGATTGAGATACCAACATGTTGGTAAGGCTATCAGTATTGTGAAGTAACTGTATAAGAGTGTGAAACATGGAAGAAAACCGCTTGAGGGAGGAAGACGCTGGGCTAGGAATTTTAAAATTTTATTTTTGAAGTTGTGAATGCACTATCAGTTTCTCATATATCAATTATTCGTGCTATGTTCTATTCGTTTACCTGAGAATAAGTTTCAATGTGATTTCTAGCTGAAATAGTATGTTTGGTTGTTAAAAATATAAAGTAATAGAGTGATAATTTTCTAGAAGTCCATAATTTACTGTCTTTTAATAAAGAAAATTGAGTCGTGAGTGAGTTTCTTTATTTTCTTATAACAATCTAAGTTTCCTCATTTTTACTCATTTTTGTCGAACACTAATATTTTCTTTTACTAAATACTAATAAGTCAAGATTACTTACTAGTGTTTGTTTTCCTCTACCTCTTAACAACCGAAGTAAGGCTTCTCTTTATGCCTAACTATACAATTAGGAGGTAATGGCATACAGTAAACATTACTAAGAGGAGATGCATCTAGACGGTGTTTTAAATGTGGTTATAGTGAAAGTTAACTAATTTTTATTACCTTTGGAGTTTCAACTTAAGAAGGCAACGTCAGTTGGATGAACTTTGCTGCTGCTTTCTCTATCTTAGTCAACTCCTCATAAATTGGCACGCAACGAACACTTCTATGAAATCTCTCGGTGCCCATCACTAGATCTTGGCAAATATAGTCATAAATACTATGATATCCCTGACATAGGTTGTGATCTCACCTACTTTGAAAGTTGTTCGCTGAATGAGTCTATGTTAAATACACTTCGCCATGCACATGAGACCCTAATAAATGAAAGAGGCCACCAGACTGAATTCAGCTACCAAGAAAATGGTTGGGGTTGTTCCAAATGCCCCTTAATTGATGAAGAGCAAGGAGTAGGGGTGAAAATAGATCGGATAGTAGTCAAGTCATATTTAAATCTATATTTTTTATTCGAATATAGATATTTGATAGATAATAAAAATTAAAATTATATCTTAAGTATAAATTTTGAATACGAATCGAATAGTTTTCGAATATAGATCAAATCTTAAACGGATTGTGGCCTTCCATTTTTCAATCATCTTTGCTCTTAATACTTGCGTTTCTTCATGGCTCATTTTAGCTATCTATTATCAAATTTAAAGGCTAATTTTGTAATCTAATTGTTAGCATATTTAGAAATTCTCCCCTACTATTATCAAAAGAATACATCATACTCTTTTGCCGTGCAAAGATTAAATTATCCACAATCAATTTTGGAATTCCAAGAACTTTGAGTCAACCAAACCATTTTAAATGGAAGTTGTGCTTGAAGACTTATATATAGGGCTGCACAACAACACTTGCATCAAAGCAAAACTTAACTCTTAGTACAAAATAAGAGGATCAAACATAGGTTCAATACATTAATTGTAATACCCAGATCGATCACAACAAGTCCTCACTACTTAAGCTGCAAGCAAATGGGCCAGGTGCTTCTTCTTCTTCTTCTTTTTTGCCTAACTCCATTTAAAATTTTTGAACTCAAACAAATACCTCTCAAGTTTTCAGTCCTGCAGCCAAACCTAGCAAGAGAGATTTACTGCATGAGCAAGCTTCAGATGATGAATCAGATCAACAACTACCTCAACATTAGCGAAAGAAAAGAATAAAGAATTTAACAAGATTTTACACTTGGAAGTTCAAACCAAAACAATTATATTTTGTATTATAAATCAGATTAACAATGACCCAAAAAAGAGATTGGCGAATAATTGCAGCATTACTGTGAATAGATGAATAATTACTTGAGAAGGGACGACCAGAGGAGGCGGAGCTTGATGAGCCCGAGCTAGACCGGAGGAGGTGAAGCTTGGTGATGTTGAGCTCAAGGAGGAAGGACCAGAGGAGGCGGAGCTTGGTGGAGGAGGTGAGGTTGGTGATGCCGCGACTAGAGAGGTGATGGCATCCGGTGATCGGTGATGGCAAGGAGAGATTTTAGGATTGGGAATGGAGGTGGCTATGGGCTATCGATTGGGAGTTGGAGAGATGTGACGTTAGGGTTAGGGTATTTAGAAATTTAGATGAGTTGAATTCTTATATAAGCGGATAAACGGATATTCGTTTTTTGAATTCATATCCAATAAAATTAGCTATACCCGTATCCGAATCCCAATCTGGATATTTTACTAAATAACTATCTGTATCTGAATTGGATAGGATTTTTTATCTATAGTCCATCTGATCCAGATTGGGTAGCGGGTCGGATCAGACTTAATCCTACCCATTTTCACCCCTAGTAAGAGGGTACTTTGAAACTTAAGATTATTAAGGTTTTATTACCATTTCCTTGCACCAATTTTTTAGGGAAAATAACTAGCATTAATTCCTAGTAAAAATATTTGAAGATCATAATTACCATTAATTTTCTCTGAAATATCATAATTGGTGCTGAGATTGTTGATCTCTTTTAAAAATGTCATTACTTCTGATGAATATGTAATCAGTAGGTTATTCCTCTTAAAAACTGATCTTATATAAAAAAGACTAATTTACCATTGTATAAATTATTTAAAATATTTTTGAAAATTATCTAATGATAACCGATATCATCGTATAATAAAAAATCATTTTTCAATGAAATATATTTCACATACTCGAAATTTAATAAAGAAGGTTATTATATATGTTAACTCATCATCCACCCGTTAGGAATAATCTATGAATAATTTTCTAAAAACTTAATCAAAGCAACAATTCTGAAATTCTAAAAAGATTTTAGTGACAATTATGATATTTAAAAAAAAAGTTTAGTAAAATTTATGCAAAAAACTAAAAATAATTTTACTTTATTTTCCAACAAAGTTTTTCAAGTCGAGTACTTCTAAATGCAACAAATTTTGAGTACATAAACCAATGCCAACTTCAGTACGGAAAATAACAAAATGTTTTGTTGCTTATTATACTTATTCCGTTCTAACCGAGCAAAATATTAATAAGAGCAAGTTTGTTTTTTATCTCACTACTTGGCCTAGTTCTTGCCCGGGTCAATCCTTGGCTAGGTCTTTGAATATCCATAATGGGTCTTATCATTTCTAGTAGGTAGTGTAACATCCACCATCAAATACAAGTGTCTCTCGTGTGGATTGGGACCCAAGTGATTTTCAAGTAACCTGTTAGTCAATATTTTAACACAATAAATTAGAGAAAGACTATATTTTAATAAATAATACAAATAACAAGAAGACCATAACACCATAGGTCACAAAAAGCTTCAAAATGCATATTCATATCCCAAGAACAAAATGCCTGCGTGGGGCTACAAGCCATCAAGCTTAGTTTACAAAAATAAATCATTAAAAGAATTATGAAATAAATCTTCGTCAACTTCTCAACAAACTCTAGCTTATCTATTAATCTAATAATATTTCTACTAAAAAATGGTGAGCATAAAGCCTAGCAAGTGATCACTTTTATAATCTAAAAGTAGTGAAAGTAAAGATGCAATAATGGGCAAATGTGAATACACATATAATGATTCAAATTAATACATCAGTACCACATACTTATCATATTCATCTAATGTGCACATACATTAGCAATCTACAATATGACATGCATCAATCTAGAGTATCATATCTTCAAACCTGAGCTCACACTTAGCTTCACCCATAGGCCATGTCAATACTACACATTAGGATATTTATCACTTCAGATTACCAAGTCTTTAACTCAGGCTCATATTGAGCCATGCGTGTAAGCCACAATAACACTCAAACTTGACCACACAACAGCCACAAGATAGGGTAGATCCTAGTAGTAACTCGCTAGACCATCACTTGGTGAACAACATGACTGATTATCCGTCATCGCAAACTAAGCTTAATTATAAGTCAATCATATAAGTTAATATCGCACATTAATACTACCATTTGAGCCCTCAGCTCCACATCATTACACCATCATGTGGAAAATCATAAGTCAACACTTACTAACACCCTCACCCTACGTCATTTATTATTACTAGGTCTACGTCATTCTACTTTTCACTTTCTAACTTAAATATCATAAAAGGTTTGACTCTAGTTAATTAATAGTAAATCACCTATCATTCGGCAAAACAAATGCCTAATTATCTATGATCAACATATTGAGACCTTATGTAACGCCCTCTCCCGGGCACGGCATGTGCACGCCCACGCGCTTACATGGCACGCACGGTGCACGCGACAGGTCAGGCGGGGCCCGTCACGCATAGATACTCTCCTATGCACATACAATCATGACATCATCAAATACTACCTGCTAACATATCTATGCTCACATAATCGAAAACCAAGTAAAACATACTATCAATGAAATAAACATGTTAATATGTAAATATCTAAGTCCACAATAATATACACTAAACCACTAATTCATCTGGCAGGACCCACACAAGCCACAACAAACCATCAAGATGCAACTAAACAACTGATACAAGAGTACACTATAGTCTGACTTGTATTATACCAATTATCGTCTATACAATGAAGTATAAATATAAAATAATGGTACAACTCAATATCTGATTAAACTATCTTCTATATCATCTCGCGTCTATAGCTCACCTCATCTTTTTAAAATATCTCCTCGGAATATCTCGAGTCGGTATCATGTACCATATTATCTGTGGGGGTTAGAAAAGAAATAAGGAGAGTCATGAGCAAAAGGCTCAGTGAACAGACTTTACCCCGAATCAGTGATGCCAAACAGAGAATAAATCATGTACTGGATAATATGAATTAGAAAGCAGCATGATGCCATGTATGAGTATGTATATATGTATTATCAATGACATATATATGAATGAAATCAATTCTCATGAATGAGCATATTATATCCTCAACCAAAAATATATCACATGATGAAATTACCATATAACATCACCGAATATAACAATATATCATGTATAATAATTATGATCCAATGATACTAGTCACATCAATGATGATGCATGATGCATGCCAACCACTAGATAATTGTATATGTCAGAGCTAGATATAATCCACATATCTCTCACTACCACAATCATCTGTCTCAACTCTGAATATCATCCATCATGCTGGACTACGATATCTAGCCCCAAACTTAATACACATCATGTCACAAGCTCAAAGCATACCCTATCATACGCTAAGAGTATCTCTGTAGATAAATCATACCCTACTATACGCTAAGGGTATCTCTGTAGATAAAACATACCCTACCATATGCTAAGAGTATATCAATGATAGTTGTACCATGTCATACGCTAAGAGTACAACCATCAGCCATCAGCCATCACCATACTCTGTCATACGCTAAGATTATGTCCAGTACCAGTTCAGACCAGATACCATTCTAGCCATCACATCATATCACATCACATCATATCACATCACATCACATACACATGTACTTTTATGATTTCCTATACATGATAAATCATATGCATATATCCAGTACGACAACAGATCATGCAACTAGGAATTTAGGTGGTAAAGAAGCCAAGAGAAAAATGATACAATACCGACCCTAACCATGTATCTAACACATGTATACTTTTGTTAGTCTATCACATGCATACTCATGATAGAAATTATCCCGACATAAAACCATAACAGTATCATCATCTCTATATATCACTAATGTACTCATATCTCAGATCAACCTAATCAAATGCATGATAAAATATGCTTGACTTAAATTATCTCTATATAAAGTCATATAATCATGCTAGAGGCCAAAACATGCGTGTACATAAGATATAATATATCCTAATTTGAGAAAGGCGTCTAAGGGATAAGACTACTCAGAGTCTTGATCAAAAGACACAAACCACGTATCTCTCACGTCCGTTAGTCAAACATCAACTCATTGTCAGGGTCCACAGGGTCTCACATAAAGGGGTTCGGGATCTGAAAATATTTAAGTAGTATAATGTTAGCCGTTTATCTAATTAGAATTAATTCAATTAGAATATAAATGTTTATTAGGTTTAGAATCACTTCTCTTTATTTTTTATTACATAACTAGGTCTATATTATAAATACGATTCAAATACTATAATTATATTATTATCATAAAATGTTAGTTATAACGTAAGGAGAAGATGACTGTTTCCTTTTATATGAGAGTATTTCTAAATATATAATTATAAAATAAAATAAAATAAAAGGCTAAATAACTATAAGTATAGACAAGGTCTAATTATAATTAATTTTATAATTCATACACTATCTTGATTAATTAGGGACAATGTAGTTTTCACTCAATAAAATAATAAATAAATAACTAAATAAGCTTAGTATTTTATTTGTTGCAGAATAATCATAAAATTAATAGAAATACTTAATATATATATATATGATGAAGGTATTAGAATATAAATCTAATAATTATAATTTACAAATCTATCTATTAATCTAATAGATATATAAATAAATAAATAAATATAAGTATTACCTATATTTATACCTAGTTAATCATTAATTATAAAAATTATCATTAATAAAATTATATTGAAGAATATATAATATTATTAAAATAGTTAATGTCTAAATACTCTATTTGCATTAAATAAGAAGAAAAATACCTAAATAAATAACATAAATAAAATAATTAATTAATAAATTAATTAAATCTACCATAAGTGCTGGGCTCGACCTAGCACTGTGCAGAAAGAAGGAGAAGGAGCTGAGGAAGAAGGAGAAAAAGAAAGAAAGAAAGAAAGAAAGAAGAAGGAGAAGAAGAAGAAGAAGAGGAGGAGGAGGAGGAGGAGGAGAAGAGGAAGAGAAGAAAGAGAGAAGGTAAAGTAGGAGGTTGTGAACTCGAGCCGGCGGGGAGGGCACCGGCCGCTGCTGGCTAGCCAGCGGCCGGCCTCTTGCCGGCGGCTTGGCTCCGACGAGCCCGAGCTCGGGCAAGAGGGGGGAGAGAGAGAGAGAGAGAGAGAGAGAGAGAGAGAGAGAGAGAGAGAGAAGGAAAGAGAGGGGGAATGAGGGACCTCACCAGCGGCGGCGGATTCGGGAAGGTGGCGGCGGGTCGATGTCGGCAACGAGCAGTGGGAAAGAGAGTGGAGTGAGAGAGAGACCGAGAGAGAGATAGATAGAGAGAGAGAGAGAAAGAGATTTAAAGAGAGAGAGAGGGGAGGCGGTGGAGGAGGGGTAGTGGCGGCGCCGCGGCCAGCTGGCCGTAGCCGATTGGCTGCGGCTGCGACTGCGGCAGTGGACACATGGCACCCCCACCATGCAAGTTGCATGGGCACGAGGCCGACCATAGTGTGGCAGGCCACGTCGTGCCCAAAATTTTTTTTTTTTTTTGGTTTGGGTTGTTACACCTTAAATGTGGGCGCTAATATAAAAGTATAATAATATCTCCTGTCCCTATCTCTGGCTAGAGATGTGTCGAGTATTGTCGAGATGCACAAGTCACTACCTTTATGGTCGTGCACCTATGCAAGTAACCTAATATTACACAACACAACAAACATAATAAGAAATACATTATTATCATGTATTATGTGCTATCTTACATGATCATACCATTTACAAGTATGTATAGGAATCATGACACACGAAATCTTAATGAACAGCAAATAAAATTAACATGCACGACATGCATTATAAAAGTAAGGAAATGTATGCACGTGTATGATATGAATGCGATGATGTCATAAGGGAAGACATTGCATTTTTTTACACTACTCCTAGATTATAGAAGTTTTACTTGTCTGACATTGTTTTCTAAATAACAAGTTGGTTGTAACTACACTACAGGATTATCATCACATGGTACAGAGTCTACTTTGATAATGAAGCAATAAAAACATAAGCATTATATTCCTAACACTGATTAATTAAATAATTCAACCGACATCCACTATAGGCTTAGGTAGGTTCATTTAAGAATTCTTTATTTTTAATAAATAGATAGAGCAGTAAAGCTACCGTGGCTTGACACGCTATTAAACGTAATATTGCAGTTCTATTGCTGAACTGACATTGAGTCAATTGGTTCGACCACCCGAGACCAAGTGGACTCAATGTAGAATGACCCGAATTCCACCTTGGGCTAGTAGGAGTACAAGTATCCAAGCTCGACTGAGGATGACCCCCCCTTTGAGGCGGTTTATGGTCGCACTTCCCCTGTCTTGCATGCCTACGATAGACTTGCGGCAACGGATAGGACCGAGCTTGACTTGAAACTTGCTGATAGAGATGAAACCTTGAGACGGCTCAAGATGCACTTAGCAACAGCCCAACAACGGTGGGCTACGAAACTCCTTGAGTATGACTACGAATTAGTCTACAAAAAATGGATCAAGAATCGTGTGGCCGATGCCCTTTTGCGCCAACCGGACACAAGTGAGCTTGCCTCTTTTTTAGCACCAACATTTTCTCTATTTTTAGATATGTGGGGAACCAATACAGAAGACCATACCATGGAGGAGCTTGAGTCAGAGTTCAAAGATCGCTTCCCAAATTTCAAACCTTGAGGATAAGGTTGCGAAAGCGTGCTGAATTGATACGATTCGGACTTCATCGATGTCGTCTCGAGCATGGATTCACTTTAGGAGTGTCTTTGTTTCTTATTTTAATGTTTAATTTCCAAGAAAATAAGTTTTCTGTAAGTCACATTCGAATGCGGGTGGAGTGAGTTCGAACGTGGTTGCGAACGGGTTGTGAGAGTGTGTATTGTGCATTCGAATGCCCTGTTCGAACGCACTGTGAACGCCTGCATCGCGTTCGCAAATCCAGAGAAGTGGGAAACAGGCGCGTTCGATCACGCGTTCGAACGCCTGCATTGCGTTCGCAAATCCAGAGAAGAGCAAACTCGGTGCGTTCGAAAGCGATCTGGCGCGTTCGAACGCGGTCGGCAAAATTGTATTGTTTAGGGTTAATTTTGAGTTGTTGGTTAGCCTCTAAAATGATGTGGACGACAACCAGAGGTAATTATTGATTATTGATGAATTGAGTTTTGCCTTGCCTCCTTCGTCTTCTTCGCTCTCGTTTTCTCAATCCCCGGCAACGCCGCTTCTAATCTCCCTTGACCGGCCAATCACCCTAGACCCTTAGGGGTGGCCCTCTCCTTCCCCTTCTTCCAATCTATCCAACACTTGCCCTAACCCTTCCATCAACCATAACCTTCCATCACCACTTTTCATCGGTGCCACCCCACAAACGCCGGTCCACCTCTAACCACCATCACCTATGATCTCGTGCCTCCATCCATGGATCCTAAATAGACCACCCTGATGTTCGTCCATCAATCGGATGATATCTCGAGATATCCACATCCGATTCATCTAAAACTTGATTTTTTGGAAAGCTCTTTTCTGGGGCTACACTATCCAAATTTCACGTCAGTCCAACGACGATATCTTTTAGGATCTTATTTTAAAGTTCCGTGCCAGATCCAGACTAGATCAAAGAATAGGAAGAGATCGAACCTTAGCCTAAGGGGAAATAGTATAAGGGGAGAGTCGTCTATGAGGGAGGGAAAAAGAAAAAGAGAGAGAGAGAGAGAGAAAGAAGAGAGGCCAAGAAGAAAGAAAGGGGTGTATTTGCCCCACACATACGAGCCCAAAAAAATCTGCACACAACCATATGCATGCAAAAAATTTTAACATAGGATGTTACACTATTATGAACCAGATTTAGAAAGATCTAGACGTAATAAAATTATGATATTTTTATGGCTGTAGCTTCGGTAAGTTTGGGTTCTAATTACTTTGGTTTACATGAATCGGAGATTGAAATAAAAAGTTAAAATTAAAACTATAGAGACAGCCAAGGTTGTGGACGACCGTAAGATATGGTGGCTTGTGGAGGAGATAGTTGCTAGGGTTTATAGGTAGAAAGGTAGAATTAGGGTTCCAAGTTAGATCTACTCCTAAGAAAATAAATAGCTACGATTAATTTATTTTTACTTCTAGATTATCTAATTTTTACTTATAAGATAAACTTAAGGCTAGAATAATTTTTTAAGATAAACTCAAGGCTAAAATAAATGAGCTCAACCTCTCTATATATAGAAGTCGAGTATAATGAGTCCTACTAGGACTAGTCCTAAAGTTTAACACAACTCAAACTAAGACTTATTTTATAGACTTACATGATTTAATTGGAATTGCCTTAGAAATTTACATGACTTAATTGGAGCTTTAGAGGCTCACATGACTTAATTTGATTTATTTTTTAGGCTTACATGACTTAATTAAACTTATTTTAAGGGCTTACATAAGAGATAAGCATAAATCAATTAAAAGATAAATAGACTCAATCCATTAAGCCTAATCTCCTCATGATGCGATCCGATCTAACTCAGTTTATATCATACACTGGGGTATCAATGTTCATCCTCATGAAATTGAGGGATAATCACATTGATTTAGCTAGAGCCAAAAGTATATTGAATGGATAGAAGCTTACTACCTTGTCACAAGTTGGGCATACGACCCTTATTAACACTATTATTCAAATCTTCCCTATGTACGCCATGTGCAATATTGTAATCTTAGTTTATGTGATAGACAAGATTGATAAAATGGCTACATCATCGGATGTTGATCCTTATTCCCTTGAAAAAGTCCTTCTTTGATGTAAGGGGGAAACCTATGAGAGGCTACTTAAGATTTTTACGGATGATGGTTTAGGGATTAGGCACCTTAAGACTCTCATATTCATCTAGTTACCTCAATAGGTGTTGTCGGAGTACATTAAAAAAGGGGAGCAGATAAAATGGCAATGGAAAAGAGCTCCGATGAAGGCAATGGCAACGGAAAAGAGCCTCTAGCCCCAGCTAGGGGGGAGGATGTCACACTTAGGAGATCCACAACATCCAAGCTAGCCAGAGAAAAGAAAAAAATATAGCCTAGATCCTGGGCGTCGGTAGCGACCAATACTGGCCGGCTAAAGGTGGCAAAAGGCAAGATCTTGACTGAGATCCTAGCTAGGCTCAAGCAACAAACAAAAAGACTATATCATCATTAAACCGAAGGTGCTAGCAAAGTGTAGAGAAAAATGGAAAATACCCTCTTCAGGAAGTTCTTGGGTAGAGGAATCCCATTGGAAAAACTAAAGAGCATCTTGGCAAAACTTTGGCAAGGCATTGAAGGCTTCTCCTTCTCCAACATGGACGACGATTTCTACGTATTTAGATTCGACGAGAAGAGGATATGGCTTATGTACTGTATAATTGACCCTAGACTATCACCGAAAGAGTCTTGAAACTGATTCCTTGGCAAAACAACTTCGAACCATCTTTAGCCACGTTTGCCACCACGCTCGTTTCGATCCAAAGTCATAAACCTCCCTAAAGAATATTGGGAGTTAGAAGCCCTCATCCTAGTTGCAGCTTACTTCGAGAAACCAGTAAGAATGGACAAGACCACCCTAGACCACACGAGAAGTCGTCTTGCCCGAGTTTGCATAGATATCGATCTCTCGAAGCCCCTATTAACAACTGTTTAGATCAGCCCAAAAGAAGAGGAGCTGAAACAAACTACCATATATGAGTGTGTCCCAGCCATATGCTACCAGTGCAGCAGGATAGGGCACAAAGAGGAGAAGTGCCCAGAGGCCAAAACAAAAGAAGACATTCTCGTGTAGAAGGATAAAGAAGAGAATAAGAAGGCTAATAGATAAGAAGTTGAAGGAGCACTTGCTGTTAGGCACTAGCTCAGTATATGGCCCATGGGTAATGGTTCAAAGAAAGCCCATAAGGAGGCCGTGGATGGGACAAACGAGAGCCAGGAGCAAGGATGATCCTACTGGTCTAATGGAAGCCAAGCAGCAAAGCCAAGATAGGGTGGGTCAATGTTATGGTTGTCTCCCGCTATGCCGTCCACCTTGTTATCACGTCGCAAGCTGGCAGCACTACGATGATGTCGGTGGTCTATGCTACTAACAATATCCAGGAACAATGTAATGACACGATTCGGACTTCACCGACGTCGTCTCGAGCATGGATTCACTTTAGGAGTGTTTTTGCTTCATGTTTTAGTGTTTAATTTCTATTAAAATAAGTTTTCTGTAAGTCGCGTTCGAACGCGGGTGGAGTGAGTTCGAACACGGTTTGTGAACGGGGTTGTGAACGTGGTGAAGAGAATGTACTGTGCGTTCGAACGCACTGTGAACGCCTGCATCGCGTTCTCAAATACCGACAGGCGCGTTCGATCACGCGTTCGAACGCCTACATCGCGTTCTCAAATCCAGAAAAGCTAATTCGGTGCGTTCGAACGCGGTCGGGCGAGTTCGAACGCGGTCGGCTAAAATTGTGTTTTAGGGTTAATGTGAGTTGTTGGTTAGCCTATAAAAGGATGTGTAGGGCAACCAAGATTATTATTGATTATTGAGATTGAGTTTTGCCTTGCCTCCTTCATCTTCTTCGCTCCCGTTCTCTCAATCCCCAGCGACGCCGCTTCTAACCTCCCTCGTCCGGCTAATCACCCTAGTCCCTTAGGGGTGGCCCTCTTCTCCCCCTTCGTCCAATCTATCCAACACTTGCCCTAATCCTTCCATCAACCACAACCGTTCCACCATCACTTTTCACCGGTGCCACCACATTAACGCCGGTCCACCACCATCCACCATTACCCAGGATCTCGTGCCTCCATCCACGAATCCAAAATAGAGCATCCTGACGTTCGTCCACTAAACGAATGATATCTCGAGATTCCCAACTCCGATTCACCTGTAACTAGATTTGTTGGAAAGCTCTTTTACGAGGCTACAACATATCAAAATCTCACGTCGATCCGACGACAGAATATTTTGGGATCTAATTTCAGAGTTTCGTGCCAGATCGTATCAAGCTGGTATCAGAGCCTTAGCCCCAAAGAGAAGATCGTATCAAGCTGGTATCAGAGCTCCATAGCCAGAGGTGTGATCGTATCAATCTGGTATCAGAGCCACCTTTCCTCAGACAAGCGCTTCCAATGACGACAACCAGATCTATGGCTGCACGGCGAGATGATGAAGAAGAGATTCTCCCAATAGAGGAGGGAGAAACGATTGCAAGGACTTCCACCCGTGGAACCGCCCGATCTAATCAAAATACGGAAGAACCTAGCGTTCAAGCCATGTTGGAGTCTATTTCAGAGCAATTGGCCATCAACAACCAGATGATGATGGAGATGATGCGGGAACTACGGGCGAACGGGAAGGCACCATCGACCCCACGACGCGAGTCCACCCCCTTGAACCCACCGCCACCGGTTCAGCCTTTGCAACCACAAGAGCCGCTGCTACCACCACCCTATGGGCAGAGGCAAGCAAGGATGGTTACACCAGGTCCAGTTGCAGGTGAACCCATCCGACGGGTGAACCACTATGGAGACCGCCTTGGAGATCAAGATCCGTGGGCGGGTCAATACGATCCGGAACCACAACAAGTTAATCAAAACCGAAGGAGGGATCATCAACCCTTCATGGTGCATCCTCCCCCGGTTAGACAAGGACATGATCCGGAACGAGACAATGGCATCCGTGGACAAGTCGTGCGTCTCGAATTCCCCAAGTTCAAAGGTGGCGACCCGATCGATTAGTTGTATAGGGCGGAGCAATTCTTTGCATACCAAGGAACGGCGGAAGAGTACAAGGTGACGCTTGCGAGCTTCCACCTTGAGGATGCGGCGCTTCATTGGTTTCGAGCAGCCAATGCCACTGAGGCTATCGAAACTTGGGCTGAATTCTGCGCCGATATCACACGGTGATTTGGAGCATGGGATATGAAGACTTTGATGCTCTCCTCTCAAAGACGGTGCAAAAGACCACGGTTGGGTCATACCAAGAAGAATTTGAGAAGATTAGTAGCCGATGTCATCCACCATGGACGGATCAGCAACTTCGCAGCACCTTCATCTCCGGGTTGCGGGGTGACATACAAGCCGATGTGAGGGCTTTAAGGCCTAGAACCTTAAAGGAGGCCTTCGAAGATGCGGTGCTTATGGAAGACAAACATAGGGCCATGAAGATACACTTGAAACAGAGTTGGATGAGCCAAGGAAGCCGCAATCAAGCTCAACCAAACATAGCGGCGGGAAATACTATCGGAGTACCAAGGGTTGCTGCTACAGTGGTACCTCCTCGAGCACCCTTGAAGCCATCCCAAGATGTGAGGTATGCACCTAGAGGTCCGAGACGAGCACTCACACTAGCCCAAGTAGAAGAAAGAAGAGCCAACGGCCTATGCTTCCGTTGTGATGAAAAGTTTGTACCCGGGCATCGCTGCGCTAAACCGATGGGATCGGTGATGCTAATCGATGGATTAGAGGAAGCGGAGGACGAGTTTGCAGCTGAAGGTGCAGATGTGGCTGGACATCAAGGAGAAGAAACTGAGGAGCAACTCGTGGAGGACATGATAGCCGAAATCTCCCTCCACGCCAATTCGGGGACAGCTGCGCCAAAAACCTTGCGGGTAAACGGGGTAGTCAAAAAAACCACAGTGAGAATCTTGATTGACACCGGATCCACCCACAACTTCATTGACAAGAGGCTCCTTAGGAAGATTGGGCTCGAGTCGGAACCCACGGAAGGGTTCGATGTGACGATTGGAGATGGCACCACATTGCGAGCGGATTCTATTTGTGGAGGTGCGGAATTGAAGGTGCAAGGCCAAACTTTCACATTGGATCTTTATCCGTTGGCCTTGCAAGGTGCCGATATTGTTTTGGGGACCCAATGGCTTCGAAGCTTGGGGCCTGTGACATTTGATTTTACAAGCCTCACATTGACGTTTTGGAGAAATGACAAGAGAGTGCTGCTAGATGGAAGCCAACCGCTACTTGAACTTCCAAATGAAGGGGTCGCAAGGGAGCTCGCTTCTTTCTCGGCGCCCACCTTTCCTTTCTTCTCAAATCTGCGGAGAGCTAGTGCAGAGGATAGTGAGCTGGTCCAACTCATGGAGGAGTTGAGAGAGAACCCCTCAAGCCACCCCGAGCACGAGGAGCGCGATGGGTTAGTACTAGAGTGCGGACGAATCAAGGTACCCCGGAACGAAGAGCTACGGAGACTATTGATGGCACACTTCCATGATACTCCTATAGCAGGGCATGAAGGGGTATTACGTACCTACAAGCGGCTGGCCCAAAACTGTACATGGACAGCGATGAAGACGGATGTGAAGAAGTATGTGCATGAATGTCAAATGTGCCAACGAGTCAAATCGGAGGCACTCAAGCGTAGCGGGCTGCTACAACCACTACCGATACCAGAGCGTATTTGGGAGGATATCTCCATGGACTTCATCGAGGGGCTGCCAGAGGTTCGGGGACAATCGGTGGTGTTGGTTGTGGTGGATAGACTGAGCAAATATGCTCATTTCATAACATTGTCTCACCCGTTTTCAGCAAAAAGGGTTGCTGAAATTTTTGTTCGGGAAGTGGCACGCTTGCATGGGATGCCTAGGACGATCGTGTCAGACCGGGATCGCATCTTCATCAGTGAGTTTTGGTCCGAGTTCTTCAGATTGCAAGGGACTCAAATCAACCTGAGTTCAGCTTATCACCCCAAGACAGATGACCAAACCGAGGTGGTGAATCGCAGACTGGAGCAATACTTGCGATGCTTTATGGCGGAACGACCAAGGGATTGGGTCAAATTCCTTCCATGGGCTGAGTGGTCATACAATACTGCTCATCACTCTAGCATCGGCATGACCCCCTTTGAGGCGGTTTATGGGCGCACTCCCCCTGTCTTGCGTGCCTATGATAGACTCGCGGCGGCGGATAGGACCGAGCTTGACTTGGAGCTTGCTGATCGAGATAAAACATTGAGACTGCTCAAGACTCACCTAGCCACAGCCCAAAACCGCATGAAGCAAACTCATGACAAAGGCCGACGTGAGCGAGAATTTGAGGTGGATCAATTGGTGTTCGTTCGAGCTCAACCGTATCGGCAATCCACATTGAGACTGATTTTGAACCAAAAGTTGGGTTACAAGTACTACGGTCCGTACCGAGTACTACAACGAATCGGTCTAGTAGCTTACCGGTTGGACCTACCTGAAGGAACCAGGATACATCCGGTCTTCCATGTATCAGCATTGAAGGCCCAGATCGAGCCTAACCATGTGGTGGGTTCGGCCTTACCCGAACTAATGGAGGAAGATGGCCCCACTAAACCGGTCCGAGTATTAGGCCGCAGGAGAAGACGCCATGGGACCAGATTAGAGACTGAAGTGCTAATTGAGTGGCTGGGCAAACCTACTGACGAGTCTACCTGGGAGCTAGAGTCAGATATCATGGATCGCTTTCCGAACTTCAAACCTTGAGGACAAGGTTGCGGAAGCGTGGTGGATTGATACAATTCGGACTTCACCGACGTCGTCTCGAGCATGGATTCACTTTAGGAGTGTTTTTGCTTCATGTTTTAGTGTTGAATTTCCATTAAAATAAGTTTTCTGTAAGTCGCGTTCGAACGCGGGTGGAGTGAGTTCGAACGCGGTTTGTGAACGGGGTTGTGAACGTGGTGAAGAGAATGTACTGTGCGTTTGAACGCACTGTGAACGCCTGCATCGCGTTCGCAAATACCGACAGGCGCGTTCGATCATACGTTCGAACGCCTGCATCGCGTTCGCAAATCCAGAAAAGCTAATTCGGTGCGTTCGAACGCGGTTGGGCGAGTTCGAACGCGATCGGCTAAAATTGTGTTTTAGGGTTAATGTGAGTTGTTGGTTAGCCTATAAAAGGATGTGTAGGGCAACCAAGATTATTATTGATTATTGAGATTGAGTTTTGCCTTGCCTCCTTCGTCTTCTTCGCTCCTGTTCTCTCAATCCCCGACGACGCCGCTTCTAACCTCCCTCGTCCGGCTAATCACCCTAGTCCCTTAGGGGTGGCCCTCTTCTCCCCCTTCGTCCAATCTATCCAACACTTGCCCTAATCCTTCCATCAACCACAACCGTTCCACCATCACTTTTCACCGGTGCCACCACATTAACGCCGGTCCACCACCATCCACCATTACCCAGGATCTCGTGCCTCCATCCACGAATCCAAAATAGAGCATCCTGACGTTCGTCCACTAAACGAACGATATCTCGAGATTCCCAACTCCGATTCGCCTGTAACTAGATTTTTTGGAAAGCTATTTTACGAGGCTACAACATATCAAAATCTCACGTCGATCCGACGACAGAATATTTTGGGATCTAATTTCAAAGTTCCGTGCCAGATCGTATCAAGCTGGTATCAGAGCCTTAGCCCCAAAGAGAAGATCATATCAAGCTGGTATCAGAGCTCCATAGCCAGAGGTGTGATCGTATCACGTAACCTCTAGGATGAGCTCCTTCAACTTGCGCGCATCAACATGCCTTGGGTGGTGGAGGGAGATTTCAATACCTACCTCAGCACCAATGAGAAGATTAAATCACGATAACTACAATGGATGTGCATAGAAGGTGAAGAAAAATATTCAAGAGTAAATAAGATTCTTAGACATAATATGTCAAATATTAACACAAGTGATTATGACTTCAATAATAACTCTAAAATAGGATGACTTCATATCATAAGAGTCACTCTAATTTAATAAATATATCAAAAATTTTAATTTTCTCGTTTCTTTTTTTTTTTTAACAAATCCAACTATAATCCAAAGCAAAAACGAAAATAAGAACTACAAAATAATTAAACCTAAAAAACTCCTAAAACACAAAATTATCAACTAATTCAAAAAATAATCTAAAACTAACAAATCAAATATAAACATAAAGCAATTAAGTCCTCACAATTAAAATATCCCATAAGGGATCACTTGATAACATCATTTCAAATGGGTATCAAAATGTCTTCTTTCCTAACCCAAATTGTCTAGCTTCCAACTTATAATAAAAGGCATGTTTAGATTTTTGCAAAATTCTACATTGCAGCCTAATGTGTCATTTAACTCTACAATTATAACATGTAGGAATATAAATTTTACTCTTAAATCTGTTTTTATATGTTTTAGCATTCACATTACACTTCTCATTATATTTCTTAATATTTATCTTATAATAAATATGAGAAATATTAATGTAATGATAAGATGATTTAACAAAAGAAGGAGAAGAATATACATTACATTACACTTTCAGAGAAGGGATATTTGATCGTTTGCCATCATATCCTAGCCTTTCCTTCTCCTTTCCCTTCTTTTGTGATCCAAAGAGTGTATCCAAATTTTTGGACCCTATAGTAAATTTGTTAAGTGCAATTTTATAAGGAAGCAGTAAAAGTAAAATAATTTCTTTGATCGAGTTTTACACCGTCATCTATATTTTTATTAGTATTGTTCATGAGGTTTGCATAGTTTTGCTCTTATTTTTTGCAATTTGAGAACTCTTGAGCTATATGGCCATAACCTTGCATTCAAAACATTGAATTACTCGTTGATATTTGCTCTTAAGTTTTTTGCTTGAGCCACATTTAGAGTTCTTAAAAAAGTTCTTAATTTTTTCATAAAAAGCCTAGTCAACTCAAGATCGATATCATTATCCTCATCGGACTCTAGAAAGCATGCATTCTATCTTTCCACAATGAATCTTTGAATATATCTAATATTAGAGGTTTATCAATACATTCTATCAAAAATTTCATCTCCTAAAGTATCTCTTCTAAGATAAGAATCTTATAAATTACCTGTCAATTTCAATGACTCAATCTGTACCAACTTTACTCGCTAGATTCCGTGACACACTACTTCTCATGATAGGTTTCCAAACCTTAATTCTTTTAGATATGATATAGATGTGTTGAGATAAGAACGACTCAGTACGTTCCGTCTAAAGTAGAAAAGTGACATCTAATAGCTTCTAAAAAATGATCTCAAAATAATGATTGCTCCCTCAAAACTATGATCTCTAGATAATAATCAATGACCTTAATTAGGGTTAGATTTTTTGACAAACAAGCTACAGCCTCTATCTCATTGAAATTTAGAAAAAAGTGGTAATATTTTCCAAAATTAACCACAACATAATTAAAACAGTTTATCTATCTTAGCATATGGACCACAGAAGGTTCTACAAAACTAACAAAAGTAAACATGTATGTACAAGCAATACAACCTCAACCAAACCAATTATAGGTAAAGCAAGGTCCTTAGCCAATTATCACAGTTGACAAACACCACAACATCCAAAAGTAGTCACAAAGAACTATTCCTTGAGAGGGTAAACCGGTAGCAACTTGACAGCTCCACTATCAATCCTCATCCAAGCCCACAATCTAGGGCACGAATAATATCTGCTGAGCCTTTTCCATCACTCCCCTTGTATCCCTACTCAGCAAAGAAACATGGTAAAATCATGCTATTCCTTTTCAACCACAAGCTCCATAAAAAGGTAGTCAATCAAATTAACCACTATTTTTTCTTATCCTTTCTCAGCTAAAGTCTAGCCAAAACTAATCTTTCACATGCTTAGTGAATTTTAATAACCCATTTATTTTTTATTTTCCTACGGAGTTGTTTCCCAAACTTATATCTCAGAAACTTCTTCTGCCATTGGGAATGGAAGATCTCTCAACTTGTAAGTGGTAGAAAGACGTCCTGTTGCAGGTTTTGGTTGAAATCTAACTCGGAAGGGAGGCTAGACTAATTGACTGAGCAAGACTCTATCCAACTATTCTGCATCCATAACGCAAAGCCGCGTGAGTGAAGCACCCGTCACTTTGTAGTTAAGGCGAAGCTCCATTGTAGATGTGAGGATCCGCTTCTATTGAGCCTTCCCGCTTATCCTAAAAACAACTTAGTCAGATTAGGACCTCAAGCTATCACCTCGACATTTTGAGCTAGTAGTCAGCAAATTACGAAACCAATTGGGTTGGATCCGTAACTTCCTGATCTACAACTTTCGTATTTACACCCTTCACAAATTCGCACTGTAGCATGAACGAAAATATAGAATAACGTGGGTGATGGTGGTGGTAACAGGTGAAGTGGATGTTAGAATTATGGATGGGTATGGAGATGAGGGTGGATTGTGGAAGTGATTAACGGAAGTAGATGAAGGGAACAAAGTGGTCGAGATCCCAAAGAAGAGGGGTGACTCGACAGACGAGGGAGATTAGAAGCGAGGAGAAACCTTGCCAACAGTAGATATGGAAGGATGGTGAAGAGAAAGGAGGGAGAAGTCTAAAGAAAAGATAGAAGGCAAGAAATCAATAATCCAATAGCATAATGAAGTTGACTGCTATCCACATATTTATTGAGGCTAGCCAACAAGTCCTAAAACAATATGAAACCCTAATTCTAGAGGATTTTCGCGTTCAAACGCACTCAAAAAAGCCCTTTCTCTAGATTTGCGAATGCGACATAGGCGTTCGAACGCGGGAGTTGACAAGGCGTTCACAAGGGCGTTCGAACGCGATTCCACCTGCATTCGAACGCGACCTACATGAATTTTATTTTAATGAAAATAAACATCTAATGTAATAATAAAAGATCATAACTAAGTGTATTACCCGTACCCATATATCCTTCCAAAACTTGATCATTTTGCCATTATGAGCATTCCATTAAATACCGGTCTTGAAAATTGCACTAGTATGAAGTACTCCTCTCCAAAATTGAGAGATTCTACCTCAATTTGCGTTTCAAGGAATTCATTTTAAGTTTCCTATAATACCTCTGCTTCACAATAGAAGCTCATAATTGCTTGTATAATTTAACAACCTCCACCACTACTTAGCCAGCAGACAGCTATTCAAATTATGTAGATTAATGATCCCCGTACCATCATACTCCTTTATATAAACCTTGTTCCAATCAATCGAAGCATAACCTTTTTTTTTTGTTTCTACATAGCCATGCCATAAAATATTCCTCCTAAGCTTATCAATTCTTTTTTTCACCCAAATAGGCATACTAAAGAAGGATAAAAAATATAATGCAACAGCACTAAGCACAGAATTTATTAGAGTGATACGACCTCCCATAGAATGCAGCTTCCCTTTCTAGCCAGCCAATCTCTTTTCAACTTTCTCTATCACAGGCATTCAGGCCAAGTACTTTATCAAAAACTCCTCAAGTTTATAATTCAGAAGAACTGCAAGTTCTTTTCGTTTGGCACTGTTCTTACACAAATAAACTGGAGAACTCTTCTCAAAATTAATTTTTAAACTAGATACTACTTCAAAGATATAAAGCAAAAAATTTTAGAATCATTACATCTTTATGTTCAGCTCTTAGGAACAACAAGGTGTCATCTGCATGTTGTTTGATGATCCCCTTATCACACGCATCATCCCCAAACATGTAATCAAACCATAATTTTTTGCCTTATTTAATATCCTATTTAGGCCATCAACAATCAAAATAAAAAAGGTAAGGTGACAATCGGTCACCTTGCCTTAAACCCTTCTTGCACCTAAAGTATTTCCCTAACATCCCATTTAAGGTTAGGGCAGAAGACCTAGTAGTGACAAATTGCATCATCCAATGGTCCACTTATTAGAAAAATCCCTCCACTAGATGAGAAAATCAGCTAAAAAGTCTCATCTCACCTTATCATAAGCCTTATCAAAGTCTAAATTAAGCATGATACCCTCAGCCTTCTATTTTTTTATCCTAAAAGTTATTTCATACGCACTAACCGTGCTATCCATAATGTACCTGCCTTTAATAAAAGCACTTTGGTAGTCAGTGATTAACTCATCAATCACCTAACAAAGCCTGCTAGTGAGGGCTTTAGTATAATATTGCAGCTACATTTTAATAAATTAATTAGCATATCATAGCATATCATAGCATAATTCAGGCTACGAATTAAACAATTCTCATTATAAAATCTTGTGAATAGATTCATAATCTCCATCTTAAAAGTATCCCAAAAGTAATGGTAGAACTTCATACTAATTAGGGTTAGATTAAACTCTTTTATATACCTCTTAGAGATAAGATGAAATATTTTTTTTATAATTTTATATCTCTTAGAAATAAGATAAGTACCTCTAAAAATAAATATATCTTAGAGATAAGATATATATCTTTTAGAGATAATGTAAAAAGATCTCAAACCAAATGCACAAATAGCATATTTTATGGAGATTATGCGATCCCATTCAAACGCAACTTCACTTCATTCAAAGTAGACAACTAAATGCATAGTGGTCGTTCCTTGCCTTGGGTATTTTTTTCCTACTACTCCAACCATCGTGACACTATTTGAACAATTCAATAATAATTCTAAAATTATAATTATTTTGAATACTTTGACTTCAAAATCCATTTCCCATAAGCACATGAACAAATCATGACTTTAATATTTTTCATCAAGCATATCATAACTTGTTGTGCATATATCATACATAAAATTCAGACATATTACATATTAAATAAATAAAAATTATATCTTAAAATATAATTTATTAAGTATAAAAGTACAAATAGAGCCTAACACATATTTATATTCCAAGTCCATTTCCAGTAAGCACATGAACAAATCTATTCTTTTCAAATTTCTTCTCGTAACTATGATTTCTGGCTCTCAAGCTTCGCTATCGTAATACCCAACAAGTAGACACCAGGTATTGTAGGGCAGATAATATAATCGATCACTACTATCTTCTGCTATTTGTTCACATGAGATAATCTCGTAACAAAACTATTGCCAACATCAGTAGTTAAAACGAGCTCTGTTATAATCGACATTTATCAATGGCAATAGTTATATGCTACAAATGGAGAAATTGTTAGATTATTCACCCACATCAAGTGGTGAAAACCAAAGCTACATTAGTTTTTAGGGTCCTGTGCTGTAAACTATAATTTCTCACATCAAATACAATAGAACTTAAAGACCCAAATGCAATTTTGCAATGGATTCGACCATCTATGCTTCATATTTCAAATTTAAGATATCAATGAATAAGTAAAATAAATGCATATTATCTCTTCTGCATTAACTTGGGATTATGCTAACCTTCTTCATCTTTTTCTTATTTGAATTCATCTCTGTCCCAGTGCTAGCATTTTGAGTCCTCAGATATGAAGAGTAATTTAAGCAGCTATAAAGCATTTAACATCCTTTAGTAAATGAGATGAAACCTATAGCATACTTACCAAACACCTTTCATCTCAGACATTAAAATTTTAAAATGTGCCAAGACAGAGAAGGAAGATAAAAATAGATAAAAAATGATCCAAGTACTCTTCTCGAAATAAATTGAAACATTGAGAGTTTTCATGTAAGGCAAGCATGCAAATACTTCTGTTCACACATGAAATGCCAATAATAAAGTATTATACGCAGAACGCCCTAAGG
Organism: Typha latifolia; assembly: GCF_019914945.1. NCBI lineage: Eukaryota > Viridiplantae > Streptophyta > Magnoliopsida > Poales > Typhaceae > Typha > Typha latifolia. The sequence continues at coordinate 2,277,519 of NC_133097.1, forward strand.
AGGAACAAGCTCGTACAAAGAACTCCTTAAGAAATAAGTTCAAGTTATGCTAAAAAGAGTTTATGATAAGAGAGAGAAGGCTTGATCTAAAGTACCAAAGGGATATGTGTCAGCGTGAGATCTGAAAACTATATGAAATATTCTGCAGCCTAGAGTAGGAAATAATCACATACGGAGTGTAAATAATGAAAAAAAAAAAAAAAATCCTACATATGTTTACATTCTACTGCCAATGGATACTGATGCTCTTACTAAAAATAAAGCGTCCAGAATAATAATGTACCAACTTTTATGTAAATACACAACCATAAAATCTGTTCATTAAGAACCATTTTAAATTAATTAGAAAGTTCTGATAGATTTCACTAATATATTTATCTCATCACATAGTGACGGACAATATAGTTCAATACCACTTTGATGATGGACAACTAGCAAAAGTCCAGCTGTTTTGTTTGGCTTTCCATTGAAGACAATTGCACTTTTACAGGGTTTTTGGTATTCTAGTTAATCAAGTGGTCCTAGATGGATTTAGTTTTGCTTATATCTAGGTTAAGGCAGCAAACTGAAGGAACAGGACCAAGGGCCGTGTTTACTATAACTGCACGGGTACAAGTAGGGTTTTAAGTTCAAAAACATAGCCAAGAGCAGGGTTTGATAGACCTAAATCTCATTTCTGCATCAAGATCTGATCACTACTGCTTTGAACAGAAGGAGCTCCTCAGGGGTACAAGTAGGGTTTTAAGTTGTTGATTCAGATCCGATTGAACTGGGAAAGAACAAATCTCATCTTATATAAGACGAGATTTGATTCAGATCACTACTGCAGAAAATAATGGTTGCAACAGCACAAACAAGTAAGAGAAAGAAGAAAAAAAAAACGAGAGAGAAGAAAGAAATAAGACGAGAGATAGAACCAAATTCACTCAGGTTAGGGCCCTGTGATGGTTTACGCAACAGAAGAGGATAAACCTTTCAGCTTTACACAAATTCTTCATCAACCCCCAATAAACATTACTACAAAATATCTCCATTTAGGAGATGGATGTGAAGCCTAACATATTCGAATTCCTAGTTTCAGTAGGTGAAAACTGAAAAGAGAACTAACTTATATAGGTATCATAAAGAACTAACCAAATAATACCTTATTGACTCATAACAATAGATCTAGCATGAATTAGAACCAAATAGACAATTTACTGATTACTAAATTTCGTAAGAATAGAGAAACCTACGGAAGGATTCAAATAATTAAATCCTGTCTTAACTCAAATCTATAATGATATTAAAGACCTATTGATAACTTTATTTTGAGATTAATCTGTCAAATGTCAAAGCATGAATTGCTAATAACAATTGGCATGATTGACACTAAGAATGGTTATGCCGGCCGGCATGGGGAAAACTAACTTGTCATGCCAGTGAGATACCAGCATAGGGTGTGCCACTAGTACAACTTCGTGCTGACCAGCACGAGTAGAGTATCGAGTGGCCCACATTTGTGTGCTGCCTAATAGGCTCAAGGGTAGTAAATGGGTCTCTTTGGCAGCCACTTTCAAATATAAAAAATTTAAGTCAGAGATGGACCAATAGAGGAGAAATAGAGGAGAAATAGATGGGATTTAAAATTTCTTCTTCAAATCCTATCAAAAGGTATTTTTTTTTCTTTCATTCTATTAAGTTTTATTTGTTTTACACTTTAAAAACTAACTTGAGATGTATAATAGATCTAGCTTAATTTTTGCTAGATCTAACACTCATAAGATTTTTCTATGTAGAAATAGCATTTTGGTGCTAAGTCTGTGCAAATTACTCTTTAAGATATAGGAATTAAAGAAAAATGTTGATTTCCCCCTCAATTTAGCCCAAAATATAGGAAAAAAAAAGATCCGAAGGTAATGTCAAATTTACTCAGATTAGATCAAAATTAGCATAAGAACATGTTACATTAACTTCATATGAGTTTATTTGCACTCAAATTTTGCACCGTAGATTTTTTAATTTTAAGAAATATATTCAAACTAAAAATATGTGTAAAAACCCTAAAAATTATATTAGAGTTGTGCCTCTGTCGTCAGCACGCTAGGGCATGCCGAAGTGACATGCCTTGCTGATAAAGTATCGATACAGCACGTGCCAATTCTTAATTGACAGGTCGATATGCATCATACCCATTAGACTGACACAAATACACCAATAAAGGAGAGTACTTGGGACTCTCATATGCACCGGTGCCAACCAACCACTAGTATTAAGCATATCTTACTTCAAAAAGACTCAATATGCATCTTTTCCCTTTTAATACTCTTTAGCATTTTGGTGTTTGATCTATTTAAATTACACTTCAAGTATCATAAATAAAAGAAAAGTTTCAGTTTTCCCTGAGTTATTTCCCCAAAAAATCTGAAAAAAATATGGAAAATCATCTAATTAGAATTTAATTGTTCTATGATTCAAGTAGATGTACCATTTCCTATAAAAGTAACAATATGTCAGGTAAATATATAATGCTAAAAGACTTCAATTTAGACCTCAAAACCTAGTTAAGGCCCAAAAAAATATTTAAAGATTGTTTTCTGGAAATATTGAGTTCATTAAGTGTGTCTGGCTGCCAACAGCATAATGGTTCTGCAGGACAGGGTGCATATGTGTTTATGTCAAGCCAAGGATTGGCATGTCTTGGGCCTCTGGCACGAGAACCCTTTGTGCTAAGTCATCCCAAGTTGCTTTGTTCTGAAATCATTACCACTGCTGTCATGTCCTTGAAACATCAGAAACTAGCTTTAAGTATTGCAATGAACTAATGCCTCATTTTTATCAAATTCATATATTAAATATAGTGTGGTCATCACCAAAGGTTACAAACATTGGATCCTTATCATTAAAATGACAGAAGACTTGAAGATCAAAAAAATAAAGATGTTTCTTCTGGAATTTCCCAGCAGTCGGAAACCTTAACTTCAGGAACTTCGATGAAACACCCAATAACAGCAATACCACTGGCATTGACTTTCTTTATGCAAGTTATCTACCTTTGGTGCAATTCAAACTTGTGTTAGTGAACCATTTTATATGATTGTCTGACATTGAACAATCGTAAATCTCTCTAATTTACTATCTTAAAGCTGAAAATGTATGTCCTTCAACCAACATCTCTGGTTCCATAGTCCTGGTTCGACCTCTGATAATGCAAGCTTACAGTCACAAGAGGCAGCATAGAATCAACAATTTCTGTTTCTAACACATTTGTTCAGCATTTGTTCAGCATCCCCACCAAATAGATACTTAAGTAGTTAAATCTTGCTGATGATGTAGTTTTCACTCAGCAATTTCCCACCATTTTTCAGCTTCACCATTAATTTCAACTTTTTGAACCACAATCAATTTGCATTACACTTGTATCTTGTAAAGAAGAATAATCTCACATAAGCTAAACCAATCAATAATCTTATCACATCTCTATCTCCTCAAAATTCTAAACCAAGGAGTGTGATTCCCATAGATTTTCCACTCTTGAAAATGATAGTTAGCAAGAAGCTCTGATACCAATTTTATGTAGAATTAGCAAAAGTCCAACACTTGTGCTTGGCTTTCCATCCAAAATCAAGGTAATTATAGATAGATTGCTGTCTTGCTGTTAATGGAGTGATCACAGATGGATTTAGTCTTGATTTAGCTTGGGCTCTAGTATGTTATTAGAAGGCAATAGTTTGAAAGTTTAAGCTGTTTTTGTTCCTAAAGGCCAAAATTCTAGAACTGGAAAAGAAATCCAACAAATTGGTTTAAAACATAGCTAACAACAGGTTCTGATAACCAGATCTGATTTCTATACTCAGATAGTCTTTACTTCTTACAACAGAAAGAACGGTGTAGATTGGATCTAGGAGAGAATTAGAAGGCAATTATGTTCAAATTGGGACGAATTCATTCTAAATGCTGAATTCCAGCAGCAGATTATGAAAGCTGGTGAATTGGTTCAAAAACATAGTTAACAGCAGTGATAATAACCCAGATCAGAGGTCCTATGTTCAAGTCTTGTCTTTACTTTTTACAACAGAAGGAAATGGCAAGGTTTGCCTATGATGCTGGCATGTGCCATGCTGGTCACCAGTCAGCACGGCACGTGCCACGACACGGACGACACCACTAAGAAGAAAGAGGAGAAGGAAATGATAGAAAAAAAGAAAGTGGAATAATAGAGAAGAAGGAGAAAGGAGATAGAGAGGGAGAAAGGAGATAGAGAGCGAGACTAAGGATGGTCATGCCACACCGACCACTGGCCGGAACGGCACGTGTGTGGCACTTACTAGCGGTGCCACAAGAGAGAGAGAGAAAAAGATGAGTGAGACTATTCACCTTCACATTTCCCTGCTTGTCCTTGACACCGTCGACCTCACCCCTTGAGCTCGAGGCATTGCTCACACCTATCCAGTGCCCTAGCCCGAGGAAGAACTGACCCGACCCGCTGCCCCTTTCTTCCTCCTCAGGCTAGGACACTTAACGAGTGCAAATGATGCCTTGAGCTTGGGGAGCGACAAAAATAACAACGATGAGTGGCAACAGCAAACTCGACAATGAAGTCAACTATGAGGACGATGGCAAGCAGTAAAGCAACTAGGAAGGGTGTCGTGCGGCACCCCTCATGCTACATGCTGGTATGCCGTTGGCGTGAAGTGACTATCGGCATGCCCCGTGCCGGTCTCTCACATTCACGCTGCATGCCCTAGCTCCCAAGAAGAAGATAACCCAAACAAGTTGAACTAAAAAATATCTGATTGTGGATTCTTTCATCTCAACCCATCGATAGCTTTAAAAGATCTCTTCAATCTCCATTAGGGCACCAAAAGAGAAAAAGAGAGGAGGGCGGTGACAAAGATGGACGACAGTGCGAGGGAGCGTGACGCTCTCCACCTTTCTTCAGCTGCTTTGCTCGATGCTAAGAAATAAGAGAAGGGATGCCATTGGCACCCCTCGCCACACGTGCCTATATTGCGTCAATATTGCAACGCCAACCGGCACGGTTATCCTTGGGAAAAGCAGCTCCTCTTGACTATATCTATCACTTGTTCTTGCTAAAATATCCTTCTAGACCACCTACATGTAAAACATCCCCACTAAAAAGTCACACAATAAGATATGTCTGTATTGCAATAGATGCTTTGTTGGTTATCAAGTCAAGTTTGGCTTAAGTACATGGCCCTTTCAGAGAATGAGCTTCCACTTTGTTTTCAATAGTAAAGTCCCAATCTCAAGAAATAACATAACTCAGAGTTGGCCATCAGTCATTAACCTAACTTTTCTTTTAAACAGAAGAATAGGTGTTGAAATAGGCCATATCATTTCTAGCAATTGGCACTTTTTCTTTGATGCAACAGAAAATACTTTCATCAAATCAAATGCGCACATCTTTTCTTTTGCCATTCTCTTCTTGATGGTTGCAACCTTTGTCTACTCAAAATCTCCCTTCTTCATAAAATAATTAATCATCCCCTCGATGAACCGATAGTAGAAAGTCGCTAAACTATGAAAAGATGCGAACTTCTCCAAGGCTCCTTGTTTCAGACCATTTTATTATAGGGCCCACCTTTTGGACCGGCAAGTACACCCCTAAGAAACTATATACTCTAGAAAAATTACATGATCAGTCATAACAGAACATTTCGTTCACTTCAAAAATAACTTTTTTTATTCTGAAATACAACTCTTTATTTCAGAATAACAGCTAAATATCATAATAACCCTATTCTAGAATACAAATATTATTTATCAAAATTATATCTTATACCACACACTAACCAATTACTAATTTACCATTTATCTATCCTATTAACCTAATATATATCAAATCAAACAGTATTCATAGTAATTTTATATAAAAAAATATATTTTTCCCATCTTTTTCTTCATTTTATATCACATCAAAGGTTCCCAGTATCGAGATCGGGATCGGGATTAGCTGTCCGAAAAAACGATACGTATTGGCCGTTCGTATCAGACCGGACTATTTTTTAATTACATAAAATTCTAAATATTATTTAAAAATACAAAAAAATTTAGGAAAATGACAGAAAAATAAGAAAACAAAAAATACTCACATATGAAGTCTAAAAATTTTAAAAATATACTAACTTTCTACTCAAAATTTAAAATTTTTATTGTCTTCATCCTCATAATCACCATAAATTTATAAATAATAATGCCTGGGACCTGATGCTCCAAAAAGTGATTCCATAATACTAGTCATATTGTATGGATTTTGTTATGTGACTTGCGTCTGAAGAGGATAATAATTAGCATATTGATCTTGTGTCTAAGAATACTGAGGATACTGAGAATAATAACTAGCATATAGATCTTGCGACGGCTTCAAACAATAAATATTTGATGTACCATAATCATATGAAGCAATATTCTCATGACGACGTCGCTGATATGTATATACATCCTCAGTTTCTCTGTCTTCAATCCTTATGCCTCCTTGACTTTCCTCAACAAATGTAGATGGGATGATCTCATCACCAAGTATATCATCATTATGATTAGTACTAGTAGGTATACTATCTCTCACTACTAAACGACTTGTACTAGCCTCTGCCCTCATTATGGTCTTTCCCAATATCTCATCTAACTATGGGTTATCTCTGTCTTCTATTTCTCTGATCCATGGAGGCAAGGGGTCTTCTTCATCAAAAATATGATTTAAATCAATCAATTATTTATTTTCTGTCTTTCTTCTTAAATTTCTCTCCCTTAATCTCATATTATAATGACAAAAAACTAACTTCTCCAATCATTCCATTGTCAATCAATTGCGTGTTTTTGTGTGGATTAAGGAGAAAGTAGTCCAATTTCTTTCACACTATGATAAAGTCACAGTTTGACTTAAAATCTTCTTTGCTATTGGCGTCAAATTTGATGCCTCCTCTCATCCATAAATAGACTACCATTCAGCTGGAGTGTTATGAGATATAGCTGTAGCAACTTCAGCAGTACTGAATTGCTCAGCTCTCAATCTATCTCTCCATCTGAAATTAAAAATATATTATTGCATACTGATTATATTGAAAGTTCAAACTTATAAAAATAATGATAAAATTATTTAATTGAATCATAATCCATAACTTACTTCTTTATTGCAAAGGATTTGTTTATAAATATCAGGCTCAAACCTGCTAATTACCTACCTAACTCCCGACAAGACTTCACTATCATTATTGATATTTGTAGAGAATTGAAATCTTATATTAAGAAAATATCATATAAAAAATTAAAATTTGTATGCATTCAAATTTTTAAATATTCATAAATAAAAGTAAATTAGTAAATTAAAACTTAAAACTTAAAAGCATGCCTATTAGTAGCGTGTATATCTCTATATAGTTGTCTATTCCATCTAGAATCAATCATCTTCCACCACTTTCTATAACTTTGGCCCACAATTTTTTTTTATTGATTTATTTGCTATGTCTATTACTTTATATAAGAAATCCATCTCAAACTTGTCGTTACTGTCTATAAGTCGTAATTCTTTGATAAGAGGCTCAAATACTGTGATGGGAATTGTAATATCATCCTAAAATGTATTTCCAAGATCCATATTTTTTAAAGTTTCACCTAAAAATTTATCTTTAAATTTCCTATTCTTAATTTTTATAGACCACTCCTATGATGTAAACATTCACATAATATCATTCTTATAGCACATGATGCTCTCCAAGGCTAAAAAATGAGTAGCAAATCTAGTGACGCCTGGCCTGATAATCTCCCTACCATCAGTCATCTATCTAAGTAAATTAAGAACCCAACTATGGTTATATATAAAATATGTTAATCTCTGACTTTCATGTATGACCTTTGAATTTCAGACTCTTTTGTAATATCCTCTAACATTAGATCAATATAATGTGCGACACATAGTGTCTAATATAAATAAGGTCTTTTTATCATAAGTAAATTTCAGCAAGCTTTATAATTGGTCATATTATCAATAACCACTTAGACTACTATTTTTTCATCGATTTCTTATACCACATCATCCATCAATTGATAAATATAATCTGCATTTTTGATATGAGCAGTAGCAACCATAGACTTCACAAATATTGTCCCTATGCCCGAGTATACTAAAACCTTAATTATATTTCTTCTATTTTTTGTACTTTACCCATCACGCATTAGTGTACAACCAAATTCATCTCAGTACTGTTTAAATGTCTCAACTATAGTGTGAAAATAAAGACTATTAGCTACATTGAAAGGAATATGGTTGTAGAAGAAAAATTTAAAGATAACTCTAATGTGTTTCTTTGCATTTTTAATTCCTTTAAGAGATGTCTTGATGGAAGTCTGAGTACGACCCCATTTTTACTAAAGATATATATATATTGGTCTAATATTTTTAGACTCTGCTGTAATACCAGAAGTTAGGAAGAACTACTGCCCTAATATTCTCTTTCCTTATATATTAACTAATCTAAATCTCTGAAAATTACTACCAATACTTCTTCTCATCTCTTCTTTTCCTCTATGCATATTTCTACTCTCTTTCAGTGCCCTCCTCATCTATCTCTCTTCATCCTCCCCACTCTGCTCACTACTATTATCATCAATGTGCACAGAATTATGCATTAATTCTTCGCGAACCATTGACTCTGTTGTATAGATTGTTTATCCTTCTTTTTGCCAATTAGATGAGCCAATATCTATTTTCTAACTTCTAAGGACACTTAAGTGCAAACTGCTATATTTCCTTACCTTCCAACTAAATGTTATTTTAAATGACTAACACCACCACTCATTTTCTTTTCATACCAGTTACATTTAACACTTCTCTTATCTTGCTCAATAGTGCTGCAATGTTGCTACCCAATATCGGTATCATATGATTTCTCTCTTAGAGTCATTGATATTTTAACTATGTAACTAAAAAATATAAATAAAAATCAAAATAAAATATAAAATAATTTAAAATTTACGAAAATAAAACCCTCTCAATTTTTTTTGCTATTTTTTTTCTTTACTTCTTTCTAGTTTCCAATTTCTACCCTTCCCTACCTCTCTCGGCCTCTCAGCTTCTCAGGAGCAGCACCTGCTGTTACTGATGCAAGTGTGCAATAGCAGCACCAGCAGTAGGTGTGCAGCAGCAACACACCTATGCTGCTGCTGCTGTTTCACCACAGCAGCACCTGCTGCTTCACTGCAGCAGGTGCACAGTGAAAAAAAGAAAAAGAAAGGAATTAGAAACTGAAAAAAATACTTATCCGAGGTCGTCGGAGAACGTTGCCGAAGGTCAAGGTCACCAGAGATCTACTCATTTGCTGGTGAAAAAGAGACCGGTGAGAAAGAGAAAGAAAGAAAGAAAAGAAAGATAGAGAGCAAAAAGGGAAAAAGAGAGGCAGCTGGGTAAGGGGCGGGACATCAATAATTGATGTCCCCCGGGTCGGATCCGACCCGTTCCCACCCGTTGCGGTCGGGATTGGCCAAAATGGTTGATCCCAACCAAAACAGGGGTATCGGCTAACAAAATTGGGAATCTTGAGAATAACAAAAAAGAATATCTATTCTAAAATTGACCTTATTCATAAACGAGACCTAAGGTGGGTATAAAGACTTTCTACAAGGTGGCACAAACTTGTCGCAAATAGTCTAAGTGAGGATTCTATGTATGGTTATAGATGAGGACAAAAAATATCGTCCTAATGGCACATTCAGTGTTGATACCTAGCAAGACGACACGTGTCACTGGCACACATCTACTACATTTTCTAAGATTTTTATACATAAGGTTCTAATATATGTAGTAAAGCTTATATTAGAGTTTTTATCCCTAGCTAATATTGTAATGAGTAATGATCAATTTTAAGTTAATCCACCATGTTTCTACACCAATTTTAACCCAATTTGAATGGAGTGACATATTAATTTTGTTTTTTTTTTGTAATTTGGGGGAAATCAAATTTTCCATTTGTTTGTTAAATTTTGAAAGTATTTTCCATAGATCTAGCATTAAAAGATTAGATCTATGTCCAATAATTCTAAAAGAAATAGATCTAGCAAAGTTTAATTAGATCTATCATTTTTGTACAACTCAAAATAGTTTTCTAACATGTAAAACAAATGAAATACTTTAAAGAATAAAGGAAAATTTTACTTTTTGATGGGAATTGAAGTGAAAATCTTAAAACCCTCCAAAATCTCCTCTCTTTCTCCTCCTCTTCTTCTCTAACTCCCACTCTCTATTTAGGAAATGTGCTGCCACAAAGAAACCCATTTTGAGTCTCCTTGACTTATTGCATTTCAAGAAGCAAATAATGGGTACCGCCCAATATTGTATCTATATTGCCCATATCAGGTGATATGGGCTCGACACAATGTCATTGGCAAAATACCCGCACGCACACACCCCAATGTGATAGCCTATTGGAATGGCAATCAAAGTACACCTCCAAAAGTTTAAAAAGTTACCTATGAAAGACCTTAGGAGCGCTGGATATGCCAAATAGTATCACCGACTGTTCAAATAGACCATTCTTTATCTTAAAAACAGTTCTCTATGCATCCCCTAGGCTGATATTGATCTAATGATTGCCAATCTTTAAGTCAATTTTAGAGAACACTCCGGCACCAGTCATCAAATCGAAGCAAATCATCGAGTCTATAGATACGAAATCAATACTTAATCATGATTTTATTATATGGCACAATTATCTAGCAAATCCTCTAAGATCTATCTATATTAAGAGTGCACATATGGTACAATGTTACGAACCAAATCTGGAACGATCCGTCCATAGGATAATTATGAAAATTTAAGTGGAGGTAGCCTTGTGAGTTAGGGTTTTAATGGCTCAGGTTTCATCGAAATCGGAGTCGGGATGAAAAGATAAAAATAAAATAGTGGAGATATGTTAGAGAGGATAGAACGGTAATTTTTAACGTTGTGGCGGTCGTCTGAGGGTGATGGACAGCCAAAGGTGGTGGTGGACGGCCGTGTAGTAGGGTGGCTGCTGGAGGTAGAATATAGCTAGGGTTTGGATGCTTGAAAGGGATCTACGGTTATTATCTAATCCTATGAAGATAAAGACAATCTAACGGCTAAAGTGAAAAGATAAGGACGAAAAGAATAACTGGCTAAACTTAGATTCATCTCAATGATTCAATTAAATTCCATAATTATCAATACATATCTACTCCTATTTATAGGAATAAAAATTCATAGCGGATCGGATTCACATGCGGATTATCCGATATATTTAAAATTCAAACAACAAGATAAAGTTTGCTAACTAATTAAATCAGTCTTCCTTATCTTTCTCGGATTAATCCTTTGTTTCGCTGCAGATAGATTCTGAATCTGGAGAAGTTGTAAATACCAAAGTTGCAGATCTAGAGGTTGGCGATCTTATCCAGTTCGTTTGATATTATTTGAATGTCTATAGAATATTTTATGAATATTTTTCTAAAATTGTGCAGAACTAGATTTAGCTAATTAAATAAAATTCTAACATTCTAACTATACCAAATAAGCAAATAAAATAACTAGTCTCAATCCATTGAGTCTAATCTCCCCTTGATGTGATCCGATCTGACCCAGTTCGCATCATACAAGCACTAGGACTCTCTCACAAACTCTCCTTAGGAGTTTATTCATTTGCCGATAAGCGATATGTAGTAAATTTGGCAAAGATGCCCATCAAACTAAATTGATATTGTTGAATGTCATGAAATATGATAAGATGTCTGGGAGCTACATCCTAAAACTCAAAGTATAGGAACTATTATGATAAAAATAAGATTTGTTTTTAAGTTATTTTTCATTTTCTGATGTATAATTTAGCTAAAAATCAGATTTGTTTTTAGAGTGTCTTATTTGGTTAAAATTCCCAAAATCTAAGAGATTTGCTTGTTAATTTGCTTTTACAATAAGCTTTATTAGGAGTTAGTTGATTTTCGAGTTAAAAGAGTCCTAGTTGGTGATGAATTAGATTAAAAAAGATTTTTATTCATTTAGGTTGTGATTTGATGTAATCTACTCGTCTCTTTATATTAGGATGAGGGGAATATCGAAAACAAGAGAAATTATGCTGAAAATTTGAAAATATTATTCCTGTGGAAAACTCAACATGTATGTCTTCTCGCTCCTCTCTTCTCTTTTGTAGTGGATTCCACATTCTCTTCTTTTTCCCTGTTAGGTGGGTTGCCTTCCTTGCCCCCACTCTAGTCTAGTGATTTTGATTTTCTTTCCACAACAACTTGGTGGGGTTATCACCTTTCTCTTATCTATCTAGTCATACCAGTATGAAAAAGGTACTTGTAGGTAAGAAAAGAGATTCATTGAAGATCTATCTTTTTCGCCTTAGGGCATGAATCTATATATCTCCTTTGTCTTTACCCATGCTCCTCCTAAAACTCCTTCGAAATCTCTGCACCAATAAACACAAACACTAGAGACTCTTCAATGACATCTCGCTCAAATTCTCGAGGACTAATTATATTTAGCCATCTTTTATCATTTATTGTTTGCTCTTTGTTATCAAATGATTTACCTTTTGGGGGGATTCAAATTTCTTTATTGCCCTCAAAGTGACTGCCCAAGATAACGTGCCCTACATGGCTATATCTATAACCAGAATGTCACATTGATCTTGCTATTATATGATAAGAACTAAACATGAACAACATATCTACCGAGAGACCTTACAGAGACGGGAGCGATCATGCTTCAAACCTAATGCAAGATTATACTAAATCAGATTTCATTAATGTGATTCCCTCTATCAATAATAAGAAAGTATGTCCGCTGTCCTATACCAATCATCTTATTAGGTTATGATAAAGCAGACCTAATCACTCCAAGCTTAGAGCAATCATACATAACCCAAAAACTCTATTCGAAAAGACTCTGAAAAAGCCATAATCTATCTATACTTTCCTCTTAACTCATGATCACACTCATCCAAATCAAGCCTATAAACCTCCTCACTCTCCCCAATCATCAGTCACATGCACATCAATAGAAGATTCATAACGGCACTAATCAACATTCAAAGCCTTGACACCAAAAACAATGTGTTTGAGTTGAGCTCCACCCTTGGGTGTTTCACACAGAATCCTTTTCCTTTAATACTAAGATTCTGGAATGTTTGAGGTTTGACTTAAGTTGTGTCTGAGAGGATCTAACTCCTAGAGACACAGATCTGCTTGGATGAATCACCGCCTCTACTTTTATGCTTCTTATTACCATCGCATCAAGATCATGATGTTCGACACAAGGTCTCTCTCATGTACGATTGTGGTTTGTATCATCTAACAATGTCCATTGTGAACCCTCTCCTTAGTTTCCCGATGTAAAAATGATAGTTACAAAACGTCATCTTTGATATCTGGATCGGTTGCAGAAAAACAGTCCGCGCAACCGAGGGAAAATATTCACCAGATATTCTCCCGTAGTCAGAAAATTACAAAACCAAGGGTGATCGATCTGTAACTTCCTAATCTACGTTTTTGATATTTACGCCCTTCGCAGATTCGGACTGCAACTAAGACGAAAATACGCAAGAGTGGTGGTGATGGCGGTGGCGACGGGTGAAGGTGATGATAGGGTTATAGATTATAATGGAGATGGGGGTGGATGGTTGATGTAGTTTAAGGGATAAGGATGAACAGAGAGAAGTGGCCAAGATCCCAGGGAGGAGAGAGGACTCGACAGAAGAGGGAGATTAGAAGATAGATAAGACCTTGCCAACGGTAGAGATGGCTAGTTGGTGAAGAGCGAGGAGGTAGATTAGGGTAGAGAGACTATAAAGAGATTTGGTTGCCATCCATACCTTTTAGGAGGCTAACCAACGAGCCAAAATAATAATTATTAACCCTAAAATTAAAGGACTCTCGCTGATCGCGTTCAAACGGGGTTGACTACGTTCGAACGCACCAATTGCGTTCTCTATCGATGTGAACTAATGTGGATGTACAAACGCGGCCGACTGCGTTCGAACGCATATTTTGCGTTCTCTGTCGATGCGTACTGATGCAGGTGTTCGCAAGGGCGTTCGAACGCGACCTACAGAAACTTAATTTTTTTGAAAATAAACAACTAATACAATAATAAAAAACTCCAACAAAGTGTATCAGAAAATCTGTGTTCCACTTGATAGGCAAGCTCGCAAATATCTTTCCTAGACTCATTCATGGAGGTACTCACGACATTAAATCATGTTGAAATTGCCTTCATGTTTTAGGCAATGTCAAGATCTATACAAGAAACTAGCTTAGGATGTGGCACAATTATCTGGTATTGCCTTCCAATATGTATGTGAATGCACTGCAATGAACTTGTACGAATGAAATTTTTTGCTACAGACAATGATGCAATGCAATATTATAGTCAAACTATGCTATGATACAAAAAATGATGCGGGATACGGAGGATATAATTTATAGATAGAAAGCAACAAAGATTTAGTGAACAGCCAAATTAAATACAAGCAAGTTAATCAAATAGAAATCTTCAGATAAAGGTAAAAAAACAAAACATCTCTCTTTCAAAAGAATAATTTAGCAAGGCACTAATAAAGCAAATAACAGATCAAATACTAACTGAATATAACAATGTTTGCTTTAGAAAAGTGGATAAGAAAAACAGATCCAGCAAAGGGCTCATCTAGCAAATATGTAAAATTGTGATAGGTTTTTTAAGATATGAGAAAAGAGACTACCAGTAATCATCAAATCAATATACTAGTAAATTAGATGTGAACTGATGATGTTACCAGTCATAGTCCATGTAAACAAAGCCCGAATGAATGAAAACATGTACTTGCTGATTTTATGACCTTCATCCTTGTACCACCAGGCCTTTGATCTGACAAATTGTCTGAGAACTGGCCTAGACAGTCCAAAAGGCGATTGAAGCCTATGCTGAAATCTGATATCAAAATCAAATCTAAATCCAATGAGGTCCAGATTTAAAAACTTTAAAAATCAGGCTCTGAACAGAGTGTAGGGAGTGCAAGAGAACCTGTAAACAGTGATTTTCACAATGCCATAAGAAAGTTATAGTTAAAACCCTAAGCTTTGTACTTCAGGGTTCCAATTTCATACCGGAAGGGGTTCTTCACGAAACTCTATTGTCTAAGCAGTTAATTACATTAGTACTGAAATTCCAATCAAATGTTTTCTCAACTTAAAATTTTTCTTTCTATTAGTTGAAACTTAGTGCTCTATTCTTGAGCCACCACAACCCCAAGGAAGCAAGGGCCAGCAAAAGGCCAGCCTAACACTTGCCTGAAGGGCAATAGCTGACTGCATGTACTGCTTTCAATCTACAGAACTTTGTCATGTCCAATAAAGTGGTGAATCATAAAAATGCATGTAAACTAGATGTCAGAAGATCAATAGATCACATTAACATAGTTAAGATTCTCTCAACAGAGTTATCAGTTATATAGTATAGGTAATATACTGAAGAACAGGGAATCATTCCAATGTGCCTATACTCAAGGGCTGCAAACAACGAGAACCTCTATAAAAATGTTGACAGAGAATATGCACGTAAACATGATACTCTGATCTCAGAAGTTATAACAAATATTATCAGAACAAGATCAACTTACATATCCAAAATTATATGATGGGCAATAGAAATTACTCAAGTTCATAATAATTCTAGAAGGTGCAATATGGTATCGCATGAATACATATCATTCTAGAAGAATTAGTGTAGGCCAGAAGAATTAAGAAGAATGTTAATTACGAAAATAACGTCAAAGTAGAACAAAGCAAATTAAAAAGGGTAAATAGAAAGCATGCATTACATGCAAAGCAACAAAAAAATGCACTTCATCTATAACATGAAATGCCAGCAAAGAAAAAAGATGAACAACAGCTAGTGTTATAGTAAGAGCAAAATGCTGTAGAAGTTTAACTGATAACTTCAAGAATTAAACGCAATACTGAATAAATAAAATTTAAGTTAAAAGGAGACTGCAGTTGAGAGTAGAAAAGGGATATGTACAGTCCAACATAGTAAAAGATTTATCCATGATGAAAGAAAAGATTTAACCATGAATATAAAATGCATTTCATGTGCAACTGTGCAAGTATTGCACTATTCCAACAGATTAATTATTGTCATGATCAGAAAATATACAGTTAAAGATAGTAAAATATGAAGAACGAGAAATTTATAGCCATAAAGTGATATAGACCATTGATCTAAAAGGCATTTCATGTGGTCGTAGCCCAAACAAGGCAGTTGACCATATTTGTACCAGTTTAACAGTTGGGCACCAATACGAGCTGGAATATAGCCTAGGGGCAGTGATAGGTCCGATTTGGAGCCTGAAACAGTGTACAACTCAATTTAGGTAATAAATCAATGTGGACATCTCCCATATATAAGCTTACCATAACTATCAATTGAAATTCTAATAGGAATTTATTTTTTAATATGATCCTAATTGATTAAGTCTTACCTAAATTGACTAACCCAATTTAGGTAATAACTCAATGCGGACATCCCCCGCATATAAGCTACCATATCTATCAATTAACTAATTCAATTAATTATTGAATTAAAAATCAACAATTAGACCAAAATTAGACTCAAGCAATTTTATTTTGGTCAAATTAAAGATTGATGCCCACATCAATTAAGTAACCATAAAATTTCCAAAAAGAAAGTTCGTAAATGATGTTGCATATAATTGAATTTTGTGAGAGGGTCTAGTTGAATAACAGTATATACTGCAAGTTGCATTCTCTTCCTTTTAGCTTTCCTACACTTTTGTCTTTTAAAAACGTTCTGTTGTATTCTGACAGCAACATGATCTCCCAATATAGACCGCTAAACAGAGCTCCATCTATTACATTCTATCTTCTATAAGTAATCTTTGCACAGTACAAGGTTATGTGATATAAGAGAATGCCTAGTAATTGGAATAGAACATATCATAACTCAGTTTCATCCCTACACTTTCCTATTTTAAAAACTTCTGTTGCATTCTGAGCGCACCATGATCTCCCAACATAGACCACTAAACAGAGTTCCATCTACTACAATCTATCCTTTACGAGTAATCTTTGCCCAGTACAAGGTTATGTGGGATAAGAGAATGCCTCATAATTGGAATATAACATATCATAACTAAGTTTTATCATTCCTACACTTTCCTATTTAAGAAACTTCTGTCATATTCTTAGTGCACCATAATCTCCCAACATAGCCATGACTGCTAAACAAAGATCCATCTACTACATTCTATCTTTCATGAGTAATCTTTGCCCAGTACAAGGTTATGTGATAAAAGCAAATTCCTCATAGTTGGAATAGAACATATCATAACTAAAAAGAGTAAAGATTCTGATATACATATTCACTCAGGATATAGGGTCCACTGTTTGAATACATGTATACTGTGCAAATGCAGTGTGAACCAAGCTAAGTTGGTAATAATTCTAGCAACCATGAGGTAAATTTTAGATCCAGCAAATGCTTTAAGTGATCACAGGAAAAAAGATATATTTCATCCTTTGAATGCCTAACCTTTAGTATCCTGATATGGAGTAAAAACCTAAAAGTAGCTGATATTGAACAAAAAATTTCCAAAAGGTAATGGAATAAACAGGGAAATAAAAAGTCAAAATAAATACAATTAAGAAGATGATATAGTTTTATGACACTATTTTCAGAACTCCATGTGAGCATTCCTTGGCCACAACTCAGAATCTGCCAGCATAACTTAATTAAGATTTAAAGCTATCATAGCTATCAAACTTCCAATTAAAATCCCTTACCATACTTAGTAAAAGATCAGCGTACAGAGACGAATATTTATTTATATATATTTGAGTTTTAGATCTCCAAATATTAGCTGCATCCTTAAAACTGTGAAACAAGAACCTTTGTCTCTAATCATAAGCTGATTTCTGTAAAAGATGTCTAAGGTGGCTATACCTGCTAAAGATTTTATTTTGAAAGAAAAAAAGGTGAACAGATTTTATTTTGAAAGAAAAAAGGTGAACTTGGAGATCAACATTACAGGTTGCTAAATTAATAGTATTTTTTCGCAATTTAATTTTTCTTAGATTAGTCTCATAGGTAGTCTGTTCTACTCTCAAGTTGCCATGATCTCTAGACACCAGTAGGCCAGTATAGTACCAAGTTCCAGACAGTACCCTGGATACCTATCTGTCACAAATAATCGCTAAAAGAGAGACAATCGTACGTCCAATGAGGCCATAATCATGAAAGAAAATATGTAAGTAAACAATATAGTCAATGACCAAAGGATCCAACTAAGAATTCAATCAAGATGACTATAAGTATAACTTAACTCTGTAAGACTAGAGCTAAAAATGCAAGAAAAAAGAAGATTATATACATGAAATCAGGGACAGAAGAAAGCAAAATATGGTAAGATTTAAAGGAACCATCATTCTGAAACTGATTCCAGCTCAACCAACATGGCAATCAGGAAAAAATTATCATGAATCTATTTTTTGTAAATATACTTATACATACAAAAAACATTCGGCGGACTTAATCAGAACAGTTACAACTTACACAGAATGGGAAGCACATTTATATGCAAGGAAGCTCTAAAAAGACAGAAAAATCTAAATGTAGCAGCCAGAATGGGAGAAAATAACATACATGAGTAAACCTGCGAAGTATGACAAAATTAAGCCTGCAAGTACGACAAAGTTAAGCCTGAAAATATAACAAAGTTTCTCTATTAAGCCTACAGCTATGACAAATTACCTAAATGAAACAGCAACCAGAGCACCACCCCCTCCCCATCATCTTGAAACTGCTTCCAGCTCAACCCATAATCAGGAAACATTATCATGAACATGAATCTAACTGTGTAAATATACTTATACCTACCAAAATCATTCAGCAGACATTATCAGAATTGTTACATGGAACTGGAAAAGAACATTAATATGCAAGGAAGCTCTACAGAGATAGTAAAATGTAGTAGCCAGAATGACAGAAAATCACATAAATGATATATCATTATTTTATTGAGTAAGCATACTTGTACGACAAAAGTTATCTCAATGTAAGCCTGCAAGTACGACAAAGGTTATCTCAATTAAACAGCAACTAGATCCCCACCCACCTACTGAAATTTAATGAAGATCAATTAGACGCTAGCAACGTAAAGAAACAGCAACCATTCATAGTTAAACTCATTTAGGCATAGGCACCAAATAATGAATTAGGCAGTGTCCTCAAACAAGAAACTTAAAGCTGCAGGCACTAAAATTTAGCCCAGTTAACATGGTTAAATTGATAAATGCAGCCTGTGTATCACAATAAACAGGTTACTTAAGTGAAGCTCCACCTAGAGACGCTAACAATCTGAAGAAGTGGAGATGGACTTTCCTCTAGTGTACAGAATTTACAACTTCCTCCTTACAAACTCTGAGGAAGGAAAACAACAAACAAGCCTAATACATTCTCTCATACAATTCCTCCATGTCTAAAACCAACATCTCCTGTATCCCCACCTGAATCCAAGCCACTCGGCGAATCATACCATTTGGTACTATCAGTATAGAATCCATCCACCTGCATCCCAACCAGATTTGGATCCGTCACAATTGTCTCATCATGTCTCACAGGCTTTATTATTTTGGAATCCTCGTCATCATCATCCTCGCCACAATTGAGGATGCTCTTCTCATCAAAATCACCGACATCTTCCTTCATCATCCACTTGTCAGACTTCAGACTTTCACCAATAAGTATCTTCCTATTTTGGCAATCCGCTGCCATCCTGCCCCATGGCACAATGGATCCAAGACTTGAACCAAATTCAGCCTCTTCCTCCTCAATCATCTCATCATCTTTACCAAATATCCTATCATGCCGATCCAGATGGTGGGTCCCCTCAGTCCCCCATGGACTAACATCCTCGTCACCAACTACAAACGGCTCCTCTGCATGTTGCATACTCCCACCGAAACCAAATTTCCTCAGCCTGTGCAAAATATCTGTTATTTCATTTGACAGTGAACACATCATCTCTAATGGCACCTTAGATATCTTCCCTTCCAACAAAGCCACCTCAGCCTTCAGCTCCTGGACCTGCCGCAGAACTATGTGACGGGGATCACTGACCTCCTCCTTACCCATAAAGTTAACAAACAACTCAGACTCATTCTCCTCACTAACACCATAAACCTCCGGGTCAAATTCAAGGGCCCCCTTGTGCCCAACCAACCGGTGAACAATCCTAGCATTGCCATCTAAAGGACCAGGCTCATGCCCTGAATGCACAGCATACAGCTTGAACACAGCATTACCTTCCTCCTGGTAGACAAAGGTCTTATCTTTCTCATTGTAGTTAGCAATGGGAACAATGGCACGGATGCGGAACCCGCAACCGCACCGCTTGGACTGGTACGGCTCCCTTTTAAGAGCCCTGGCCTTCTTCCCTCCAGAAGCAGAGGCTGACGACGCCGATGTAGGCTCCCCAGCACGGTGACATGCGTAGTCCTTCACTTCGGCCATAAAAGGCTTGTACCGAATATACTTCTGCCGAATGCAAAGCACCACCTTATGCTTCGCGGCGAGCTGCTGGAGCCGGCGTGCGACATCCCTGGCTGGCACTTCCAGAGTCTCCGTGTACTCAAACCGTCGCCGCTTCGCCCTAGCCGGTGAAGCCGCCCCACGGGATGCGGAGGTGCAGATAGGGCATGAAGCTACACAGACACGGACAAACGATTCGGGAATGCCATAGAACTTGGCACCGACGGTCCACGACTGCTTGATGCGGTCGACTGTGTCCTTAAGCCCAAGGTGGCGGAGCAGATCGGGGTCGGCGTGCGCCGCCAAGACGATCTCCTGCCATTGGTCGACATGGGACACCCGCTGCGTCGGGTTGTTCTTGAAGAAGAGGGACTCGTCGGGGGAGGCAGCGAGCTTGTCTTGGATGCGCTTCCAGGCGGTCAAGTAGGCGGTGTCCTCGTTGCGGTCCTTCCACACGGCGCGCCACGATTTGAGCACGGACCGAGGAGTCGCGGCGCGGATCTCGTCGGAGGTGGCAAGACGCGATTCCAAGATGCAGCGGACCATCAGGGAGTGGGAATCGCGGTTGAAGGTGTAGAATTGGGAGGAGACGTGGGGGGTGGGGTCGATGAAGGGCATGGAAGGCGGCGGAGCGGGGTTAGGGTTAGGGTTCGGATCGGAAGAGGAGGA
This sequence comes from Typha latifolia, assembly GCF_019914945.1. Classification (NCBI taxonomy): domain Eukaryota; kingdom Viridiplantae; phylum Streptophyta; class Magnoliopsida; order Poales; family Typhaceae; genus Typha; species Typha latifolia. The sequence goes on from NC_133097.1 coordinate 2,298,727, forward strand.
GGGCTTGTGGTCTTCGATTAGGGTTTCCTCGTCGTCGTCGTCGTCATGGTGGGAGAAGAGGAGGGAGGAGAAGTGGTTGGTGGCGTGGGGGTCGGAGTCGTCGTCGTCTTCCATGAGGAGGGGGTTTGGGTGTAGGAAGTCGTCGCCGAGGGAGGGAGGAGTCGGGGTTAGGTTTAGAGTTTCGGTAGGAGGGGAAGGATGGGGTTTGATGATGGAGGGGTTCATCGGGGTGATGGTGGGGGATGGCGATGAGGACGACTTCGGCATCAGCCCGCTCTCTCTCCCCCTTTCTTCTCTCTTATCTCTCTCGTGCTTTTTTAGAAATGGAAATGGAAATGGAAATGGAGTGAGTTGGAAAAATGTGGACTCGGCAAACGAAGTCGCACAGAGGATGTCAGTCCAAAGCGTTTGAGACGAGTCAAGAGGATTTTTATTATTATTATTATTATTAAAAATGATAAGCCAGCTAAAATTTAATTAAAACGGCCCCAGCAAAAGTCCTTGGGAGTTAACAAGAAGATACAACAAATTTCAGGGGGTGGGGAGCGAGGAGTGACGAGGCCCTGAGAACACAAAATTAAGGAAAATAAAATTTGATAATAACTATCTGCCTTCATAAATGATGTCCAAAATAGCCTCAGGGAATCTTTTAGTTTTTCTTATAGCATTATTCATTATGCTAGAATCTAGTTCGACATCGATTAAAGCAATGTTAAGTTGGGCCCCTGAAATAGAGGCCTTTGCTGGCTTTCGCTTTTAAGGCCGAGCCCATTGTGACAAGCTTGACACTAATGTGAACTAAATAAAAGAATATTTTGTTGAATTGTTTTGGCTTTCTATAATTGTCAAAGCATGTGTCATTTTTATAATTGTTCTACATATTACTATATTGTTACACAATCTGAACAGAAATATAAGATTATGAACTAAATAAGTTAAAGATAATCTTCAACTAAATGTTGAGATTGATGGAGGTTGGTTTACGACTTGGTTAGTTGAAGATTTTATCTCATTTACACCGCCCGGATAAGAGGAGGAACAACCATTAGTTTGTCACAAAGAAATAAGAACAGTTAAGAAAAAAAGCTTTTTGTAAAGATATTAGCATGTAGATGAGCAGTAGGAATATATCTGACACTAATTTCTTTATCTGCAACCTTCTCACGTACAAAGTGAAAATCAACCTCAGTGTGGTTTGTCCAAGCTTGAAACATGGGATGTGAAGCTAATGTCAAAGCTCCAAGATTGTCACACCAAACAATAGGAGCATAAAACAATGATATACGCAATTCCTCTTCATGAGCATACGTAGCCAATATAATTCAATAGTAACAATGGCTAAACCTTGATACTTTGCTTCCATACTGGATCATAAAACAACCATACCATACTACTTTTTGATTGACCAAGCAAGACAATTTCAAACATACACACTATAGCCCATTGTAGAGCATCAATTAGATGGATCACTTGCCAAATTTGAATCACAAAATGCCATTAAATTGTGAGAACCATGAGTAAAGAACAAACCATAATCAGGAGTACTCTTTAGTGAAGGACACATTAGTTGTCGTCCAATAAACTAATGTAGGAGAATGCATAAATTAACATAACTAATTCACGGTATGAACAATAGCTTGCTAAATTTGAGTGCAATATTGCAAAGCTCTAATTACTTGTCTATAAACACTTGGATCAAGAAGTGGATCACCCATGTTTGTAGAGAGTTTGGAGCTAGAGAGAAAAATAACGTTTTCAATGTGAACGGATTGGATCAAATTACATCATGGGAATATTGGGCTCGATGAATTGAGTCTATTTATTTATCTGCTTATATAAGTTAGTTAGAGTCGGCACCTTGTGTGCCTTTTTCCTCAGGTGGAGAGAGGGGTTGTGGTGTGGTGGCCTCCCTGCTGACGACAGTGTTTGCCGACAGCCACTCCCCTTCTTCTCCTCAAAGAAGGAGGGGGTTGGGATGTAATTGGATTGGGTTAGTTTCGGCCCAATATAACTCGAGCTTAGTGTAACGCCCCCGCCCGGCACGGGCACGTGCACGCCCACGTGCCCACACGGCACACGCAGCGCACGCAACAGGTCGGGCGGGGCCTGTCCCTCCCAGATACTCTCCTGTGCATACATAATCATGACATCATCAAATAAAACTTGTTAACCTATCCATGATCACATAATCCATCACCAAATACATCATGCTATCAAAAAAACTTGTTAACATACGAATATCCAAGTTCATAATAATATACATTAAACCACTACATAATCTGGCAGGGCCCACACAGGCCACAACAAACCATCAAGATACAACTAAACAACTGATACACGAGTGCTATAAATTCTGATATATACTATACAAATCATCATTCGATACAATAAGGCACAAATATAACAAACAGCGATACAACTCAATGTCTGGTTAAACTATCTTCTATACCGTCTCGCATCAATAGCTCACCTCATCATCACTCTAAAATATCTTCTCAAGATATCTCAGGTTGCTATCACGTACTACAAATCTAAGGGGTTAGAAAAAAAATAAAGAGAGTCATGAGTAAAAGGCTCAGTGAATAGACCTTACCCCGAATCAGTGATGTCAAACAGAGAGTAAATCATATACTGGATAATATGAATCAGAAAGAGTATCATGCCATGAATGAGTATATGAATGTATCCTCAATAATATATAAATGAAAAGTAGATAACATGTCATAACTGATAAAAGTATATATAATTCTCGACCATGAGTATACAAATCTCCGTATCATACTATCATCATAACTCTCTCTCAAATATGACACATGATGTATGCCGACCATGACCATGTTATGATATCAAATGCAATCATATATGATGAATATTGACCACTCGATAATCAGATAATCAAATGATAATGAAATCATATGCATTTCTCAACATCATAATCATCACCGACATCTCAATATAATATCGACATACTAGACCATTGTGCACAGTCAATACCCGATACCCGATCTCAACATCATGTCCAAAGGCTCAGAGCATACTCTGCCATCCGCAAGGAGTATCTCAAATATAATCATACCTTGCCATCCGCTAAGGGTATCAACATCCATCCAGATCGGGCACCCTTCTAGCTGATAGAAATCTCATGAGGGTAACTCGCCACATATGCCCTAGCGAACGGCATGTGTCCGAATGTCTGTTGCGCACACACACTAACGACCTCGGACATAAGGCCAATAGGATCGCGACCATGTCGAGCGATCAATCATCCACCAAGCGCATCCTAACCCTCGCGCCCACTCGGGTATCCTCACGCTTTCTATCAACTATCCTATCAATCACATTTCATGCTCTCTTTCTAAATGACAAATCATATGCATATATCCAGTATGATAACAAGTCAATGCATAACAGGAATTTAGGTGGAATAGGAATCAAGAGAAAATGATGCAATGTAGTCTCCAACTGTATCGTCAACACATGCATACTCATGCTAATCTATTACATGCATACTCGTGCTAATCTATTACATGCATACTCATGCTATAGATCAACTCGGTAAACAATCATAACAGTAGAATCATCTCTGATCATCTCTATATATATTATCAATGTACTCATATTCCAAATCAGTATAATCGAATGCATGATAAATATGCTCGACTATAATCATCTCTAGATAAAATCATATAATCATGCTGGAGGCCAAAACGTGCATATACATAAATATATAATATAACCTAATTTGAGAAAGACGTCTAAGGGATAAGACTACTCACCGTCTGATCAGAAGCTACAAACCATGCATCTCTCACGTCCGTCAGGTAACCAAGTGACACTCATCGCTAGTAAGGTCCACGGGGTTTCAAATAAGGGGGTTCGGGATTTGAAATATTTAAGTAGTATGATGTTAGCCGTTTATCTAATTAGAATTAATTCAGTTAAAATATAAAGGTTTATTATATTTAGAATCACTTTTCTTTATTTTTGATTACATAACTAGGTCTATAATATAGATACGATTCAAATATTATAATTCTTTATTATTATAAAAAGTTAGTTATAATATAAGGAGAAGAGGCATGTTTCTTTTTATATAAGAGTATTTCTAAATATATAATTATAAAATAAAATAAAAGGCTAAATAAGTATAGAGGTGGTCTAATTTTAATTAATTTTATAATTCATACACTATCTTGAATAATTAGGGACAACGCAGTCTTTACTCAATAAAATAATAAATAACTAACTAAATAAACTTAGTATTTTATTTGTTGCAGAATAATCATAAAATTAATAGAAATACTTAAAATATATATGATGAGGGTATTAGAATATAAATCTAATAATTATAATTTACAAATCTATCTATTAATCTAGTAGATATGTAAATAAATAAATAAATATAAGTATTACCTATATTTATACCTAATTAATCATTAATTATAAAAATTATCATTAATAAAATTATATTGAAGGATATATAATATTATTAAAATAGTTAATGTCCAAATAATCTATTTGCATTAATTAAGAAGAAGAATACCTAAATAAATAACATAAATAAACTAATTAGTTAATAAATTAATTACATCGCCATCGGTGTTGGGCTCGGGCCAAAGATGCCGCTATAGTCCGGGCCGCGCCCAACACTGTGCAGAAAGAAAGAGGAGGAGCTGAGGAAGAAGGAGAAAAAGAAAGAAAGAAAGAAAGAAAGAAAGAAGAAGAAGAAGAGAAGAGGAAGAGAAGAAAGAGATGAGGTGAGGGAGGAGGTTGCGGACCCGGGCCGGAGGGGAGGGCACCGGCCGCTGCTGGCCAGCCAGCGGCCGGCGCCGGCAGCTCGGCTCCGATGATCCCAACCTCGGGAGAGAGAGAGAGAGAGAGAGAGAGAGAGAGACAGAGAGAGAGAGAGAGAGAGAGAGAGAGAGAGAGAGAGAGAGAAGGAAAGAGAGGGGGAGTGAGAGATCTTGCCGGCGGCGGCGGCGGCTCTAGGGAAGGTGCCGGTATAGATAGAGAGAGTAGAGTGAGAGGGTGGCCGAGAGAGAGAGAGAGAGAGAGAGAGAGAGAGAGAGAGAGAGAGAGAGAGATTTAAAGAGAGAGAGAGAAGGCGGTGGAGGAGGCACGTGGCGCCCCACCAAGCTGTATGAGCAGCTGGCATGGGCACGAGGCCGGCCACAGTGTGGCCGGTCGCGTCGTACCCATGAATTTTTTTTTTTTTTTTGTTTTTTTTTTGGGATTGGGTTGTTACATTAGGTTGGACTATTACCCAACCCAAGTGGTTATCTTGGATAATGTTGGGCTTTAGGCCTAAGCTTGGTGGGTTAGTATTATGATATTTAGATTTGTTGTAGCCCAACCCATTGCTTTGGGCCTTGGGCCGGCCCTAGTGGTTTAATTATTTTTTAAATATGATAATTTATTTTATCCTTTTTCTTTAATTATCGTTGTCAAACTTGGGCATTAATTAGTAATCATCTTTGGAGAGTAGTTTTGTGTATAATATTTGTTGTAAATCTAGTTTAACAAATTAGACTCTATGGACCATTACTAATTGCTTCTAATGAAGATTTAGCTCTAATTAAATTTAGTTAATAATATTAAATATGCTTTTATATTCAATGAAGTAAGTTAATTAAATGGTGTCTATTTTATTTACTTTAAGTCGACAGAAATGAGTGGAACAATAAATATAATGATAATTATATTAATAACCCCTTAATATTGTGTAAGATTGTCATAATTAATATACTAGCTCTATCTAATTAATAAATGTAAGAATTCTTAGGTGAACCTACTTAAACCTGTAATAGTTTCCAGTATGATTATTTAATTAATTAAGGGCACGTGTGATTATATTTTTATTACTTTTATTATCGATGTAGATTAAGTATCATGCAAGGATAACATTGTGGTGCAATTGAAGTTAATTAACTTGGAAACAATATTAGACAAGTGAAATTCAAATAGTGTAATATTGAAGTGATATTTAATTTTATGATTTCATAACATTCATATCATACACGTGCAAATATTTATTAACTGTTCAACATAATTATATTTATTTTATTATTTTATAGTTATTTGATTTATTATTTGAGCATTCCTAAGTATAATAACTTTGATATGCAAATCATATGATTGATGATGTTTATCACTACACCACTTGCACGTATCACAACGTAGTTAAATCTTGACTAGGCAGTTCTCTCAACTCACTCAGCTTGGGGTTAAAAGTGAGATGTATTATATGGTACTTATGTTATTAGCAGCCTATGCCTAAGGTTGTTGGCCTGGGGCATTCAGTTGATCACACTGTCTTATTGGAGACTAAACACTATGTAATATGAAACTATGATTGAGAGGTAAGGTCATAAACTTAGTAGTATACGATGATGTAAGGTCAGCATCTATGATCTATGTGCTCTTGATTACATTATGTGCAATATTTTCACTGTGGGTGATGATGATGATGATGATAAAGATAGGGGTGTAGACTCACGACTGAGGTCCTTAATCTAATAATCATAAATAATCGGTTATAAGATATGTATGAGCATTATTACCGCTAGATCTCTATCCCTCAAAATATGAGATAATGTACGAGCATATATATATATATATATATTATGCTTATTATGTAGTGGATAGCTCTATCAACATATAATGATAATTCATGGCTATGGTTCTATATGAGCTTGAGAAAAATGATTTAATAATTTGAATGATGCATTTCATGTGTTCATATGAGCTATAGATGTGGACGAGAATGTATCATTCTTTACACTACTTTTATACTACAGAAGTGTATACTTGCTAAACTTTATGCTCACTATCTTTAGGTAAAAATATTTTTAGATTAATAAGATGACCTCGAATCCATAGAAAAGCTGGCGAAGATTTATTTATAATATATTTTACTTATTTTATTATTGTAAAATAAGTTAGATAGATTGTAGCCTCTGTGTAGACATTTGTTTTGTTAAAGTGTATGAATATATATTTTAGAACTCATTGTGACCTATGATATAAACTTCTTTTGTAACAATCTATCCCTTAAAAGAAATTGTGTGGCACGACGTGGCCGGCTACAATGTGGCCGACCTCGTGCCATGCTAGGGTGGCGCAGGCTAGGGTGCCGCACACCCCGAGCTGCTGGCTCGACCAACTAGGCCGATTCAGCTAGCTCCGGTGGGCCCGCCAGCGCCACAGCCGCAGTGTCAACATTCCCACCGCCTCTCTCTCTCCCTTTAAATTTCTCTCTCTCTCTCTAATACGAATCAGATTAAATCGGATCACATCAAAAAGAGATTAGGTTCAATGGATTTAGTCTAATTATCTTATTTGGTTATTTGGTTTAATTAGAGTCTTAGTATGTTAGGATTTTATTTAATTACCTAAATCTAGCTCTCCGTAGTTTCGGAAAACTTTTCGTAGAATATTCTACACATATCCAAATAATATCAAACTAGTTGAATAAGGTCGTCAACCTGCAGATCTACAATGATATTCATTACTTCTCCAGATTTGAAATCTATCAGCGATAAAATGAAAGATTAATCCGAGAGTTAATCCAAGAAGATAAGAAAGACTAGTTTAATTGGTTTGTTAGAGTTTTAACTTAGTTGTTAATTTATTAGGATTTATTTGAGTTGTTCAATTTAGTTTATGAGTCCCTAGGATGAGCCTCTATATATATGTGGAGAAAACCCTAATTGAGTAGGAAGAAGAATGCTATTGGATTATTGATTTCTTGCCTCCTATCTTCTGTTGACTTCTCCCTCTTCCCTTTTCCCTCTTCATCATCCTTCCACCTCTACCATTGGCAAGGTTTCTCCTAACTTCTAATCTCCCTCATCTGTCGAGTCACCCTTCTTCTTTGAAATCTTGACCACTTCATTCCCTTCATCTATAATAATCACATCTACCATCCACCTTCATCTCCATACCCATCCATAACCCTAACATCCACTCCACCCGTCACCCGTCACCACCACCATCACCCATGTTATTATGTATTTTCGTCTCTTCTATAGTCCTAATCTGCAAAGGGCGTAAATACGAAATTATAGATAAAGAAATTATGGATCTAACCAAATTGGTTTTATAATTTTCGACTAACAGGAGAATATCTAACGAATATTTTCTTACAATTGTGCAGACTGATTCCTGTAATACATTCAAATCTTGAAGGAATCGTTGCATAGCCTATCTTTCGTTCGAGATCCTATCAATTTGGTATCAGAGTCTATCAATTTGGTATTATAACCCATCAATTGGTATCAGAGCTTATCAAATTGGTATCGAAGCCCATCAATTGGTATGATAGCTTATCACTCACTCTCTCTCTCTCTCTTTCTTGATCTCTCGATCTCTCCCCCCTCTCTCTCTCATCCTCTTGCTGACGCGGCCTACTGCCGCCGTCATCGCCGTCGAGGTGAGCTCTTCTCCCTACTCCTCTTCCTTTCTCTTTCTCTTCTCTCTCTCCCTCTCTCTCGCCCTCTCTGGTTTCTTGCTGTGGGCTTGGGCTCGCCAAAGCCGAGCCGCCGGTGAGAGATCGGCCATTAGTTGGCCACCAATGGTCGGTGCCCTCCTTGCTGGCGCCGGTCCTCCTCCTCCCTTCCTTTCCTTTGTACCTCTTTTCTCTCATTTTTCTTTCTTCTTTGTTCTTTCTTCCTTTTCTTTTCTTCTTCTTCGGTTCCTCTTTCATGGCTGCTATAGTGCTGGGCTCGGCCCATCACTATAGCAGACTGTGCACTGTAGTAAAGATTTCTTTTCTTCTCCTTTCTATTAATTATTTAATTTATTTTCTAATGTTAAGGTAAATTAGTTTATTTAGATAATTAATTATATTGATAATTTACACTCACTAGTATAATTATTAGCTAATTAATAATTTAGTAATTATAATTATAATATTTGCATATAAATTTTCTTTATGATTTAGTTATTATTTATTAGATCAATTCATGTAGCCTTATTAATAATAATCTTATATTTATATTTATATTTATATTTTATATAACTATTTTAGCATCTTATTATTGTCTACTACTTTGTATAAAATGAAATACTAAGCTTGCATATTATTTTTGCATAATAGAATAATGACTATTTTACATATAATTTATGATTAATTAAATAAGAGTAAGCATTGCAAAATAATTAGTAATAAGATTATATTTATAACTTTATTTTTATAAATCTTATATATGGTCGTTTTTAGTTATTTACAAAAGGAGATAAATTACTTTATACTTATTCTATAATTAACAAACTAGGACTTTTATTAAATAAATATAAATTATGGTAATAGCATATTAATATTATCACAATTAAATTTATCATATGAATCTAATTAATTTTAAATTTAATAAACTATCATATTTTACTCGAACTGATTACAATTAGAGAAACGACTAACTTTATATTACCTAAATATTTTCAGATCCCAAACCTCTTATTTGAAACCCCGTGGACCTTGCTAGCGATGAGTTGTTACTTAGTTGATTGACGAATGTGAGGGATACGTGATTTGTATCTTTTGATCAGATGTGAGTAATCTTATCCCCTAGAAGCCTTTCTTACCACCTATATTCCTAATATGCATGACTTGTTATAGTACTGGATATATGCATATGATCTATTATATAGAAGAAAATATATAAATCTCATTGATAGAAAAGTTAATAGAAAAAGCATGTGGGTACCCGGGTAGGCGCCAAGGTTAAGGGTGCATGGATTGATGATTATGGTCGCTGATATGCGATATATCATGGCCCACGTCTGAGGTCAATTGAGTATGTGTGCACAGATAATCGGGCACCTATCGTTCGCTAGGGCATGTGTGTGGTGAGTTACCCTCATGTGATTTCTATTAACTAGTGGGGTTGTAACGCCCACGCCCACGCGCCCACACAGCACGCGCGGCGCATGCAATAGGACGGGCAAGGCTCATCACACACAAATACACTCCCGTGCATATATAGTAATAACATCATCAAATAATACCTATTAATATATCTATGTCCAAGTCCACAATAATATATATTAGATCGCTACCTAATCTGGCAAGACCTACACAGGCCACAACAAACCATCAAGATATAACTAAACAACTGATACACGAGTACACTATAATCTAACATATATTATACAAATCATCGTCTGATATAATAAAGTACAAATATAACAAACAACGATACAACTCAATTTCTATACAAACTATCATCTATATCATCTCGCACCTATATCTCACCTTATCAATCTAAAATATCTTCTCGGGATATCTCAAGTCACTATCACATAACACATATCTGAGAGGGTTAGAAAATAAATAAAGAGTCATGAGCATAAGACTCAGTGAATAGACCTTACCCTGAATTAGTGATGTCAAACAAAGAGTAAACCATGTACTGGATAATATGAATCAAAAAGAGCATCATATCGTAAATGAGTATATTAATGTATTCTCAATAATATATAAATAAAAAGTAGATAATATGTCATAACTAATAAAAGTATATAATCATCGATAATGAATAAATAAATTTTCATGTCATACTATCATCATAACTCTCTCTCAAATATGACACATGATGCATGCCGACCATGACCATGCTATGATATCAAATGCAACCATATATGATGTCTATTGACCACTCGATAATCATGTAATCAGATAATAATAAAATTATATGTATTTCTCAATATCTCAATCATCAATGTCATCTCTATATGTCATCATCATACTAGACCGTTATGCACAGTCAACACCCGGTACCCGATCTCAACATCATGTTCAAAGGCTCAGAGCATACTCCACCACCCGCAAGTGTATCTCAAATATAACATACCCCGCCATTCACTAGGGTATCAACATCCATCCAGACGGGCACTCTCTTAGCTGATAGAAACCTCATGAGGATAACTCGTCACATATGCTCTCGCGAACGGCATGTGTCCGAATGTCTGCTACGTACACAAACTAATGACCTCGGACGTAAGGCCAACAGGATCGCGACTATGTCGAGCGATCAATCATCCACCAAGTGTGTCCTAACCCTCGTGCCCACTCGGGTATCCTCATACTTATTATCAACTATTTTATCAATCACATTTCATACTTTGTGTAACAACCCAACCTTAAAAAAAAATCTATTGCATGGCACGACATGCATGCAATGGTAGGAGGGGAGGGCGCCACGCGCCCCAACCATCGGCCCGGCTAACCTGGCCGGACCAGTTAGCGCGGTGGGCCCCGTCACCGCCTCTTGAGCCTCTCTCTATCTTTCAGTCTTTCTCTCTCTCCTCCTTCCCTCAAACTCTCTCTCTTAAACTTTCTTCTCTTTTTTCCTCATGCCGCCGCCGGCGTGCCGCCACCAGGGTAAGTCTCTCTCTCTCTCTCTTTCTCTCTCTCCTCTCTTTCTCTTGCCCTTGGGCTCGGGCTCGCCGGAGTCGAGCCGCTGGTGAGAGGTCGTCCGCTGGATGGCCACCAGCGGCCGATGCCCTCCCCGCCGGCCTGGGTCCGCAACCCCCTCCCTCACCTTCTCTCTTTCTTCTTCTTCTTCTTCTTCTTCTTCTTCTTATTTCTTATTTCTTATTTCTTCTTCCTTTTTCCTTTCTTCTCCCTTAGCTCTCCTCCTCCTCTTTCTGCATAGTGCTGGGCTCGACCCAGCACTATAGCAAAGCATTGGTGGCATTATTTATTTATTTATTTGTTTTATTTTAATTTTGTTTATTTATTTAGTTAAGTATTGCTTTCTTAATTAATGTAGATAACTTATTTAGACATTAATTATTTTAATAATAATGTATATTCTTCAACATGATGATTATTAATTATAATTAGTATAATTAATGATTAACTAGGTTATAAACTATTATGCATAAATATAGGTAATACTTATATTTATTTAATTATGTATTTATATTTCTATTAGATTAATAGATAGTGTTGTAAATTATAATTATTAGATTTATGTACTGATATTCATAATATATGCATTTTAAGTAATCTTAACAATTCATTATATACTATCGTGTGTAGAATAAGATACTAGTCTTATTAATTAATTAATTATTTTGCATAATTAAGTAAATACTATATAACTTCTGATCAATCAAGATAGAGTAAGAATTATAAAATTTATTATAAAATAGATCTTGTCTATACGTATATCTTATTTATAATTATTTAGCTTTTATTTTATAATTACATATTTAGAATATTTTAAATAGAAAGAAACAAACCTTTCTCCTTATGTTATAACTAGCATTTTATGATAATAATATAATTATAGTGTTTGAATCGTATCTATAATATAGATTTAATTATATAATCAAAATAAAAAGAAGTGATTCTAAACCTAATAAACCTTTATATTTTACTTGAATCAATTCTAATTAGATAAACAACTAACTTTATTCTACTTAAATATTTTCAGATTCCGAACCCCTTATTTAAGACCTCGTGGACTTTGCTAGTGATGAGTTGTCACTCAATTGATTGGTGGATATGAGGGATACATGGTTTGCATCTTCTGATCAAGTGTGAGTAGTCTTATCCCCTATACGCCTTTCTCAAATTAGGATATATTATATATTATGCACATGCATGTTTTGGCCTCCAGCGTGATTATATGACTTTATCTAGAGATGATTTTAGTTAAGCATATTTTATCATACATTTGATTAGGCTGATCTAAGATATGAGTACATTGGTGATATATAGAGATGATTGGAGATGATTATATTGTTATAATTTTATACCGAGATGATCTCTAGCATGAGTGTGCATGTGATAGACTAGTAGGAGTATGCATGTGTTAGATATATAGTTGGAGTCTGCATTACATCATTTTTCTCTTGGCTTCATGTATAGGAAATTATAAAATTGCATGTGGATGTGATGCGATGTGATGGTTGGAACGGTATCTAGTCCGAACTGGTACTAGACATACTGTTAGCGTATGGCAGAGTATGGTGATGGCTGATGGTTGTACTCTTAGCGTATGATAGGGTACAACTATCATTGATATACCCTTAGCATATGACAGGGTATGATTACTTTCTTCTGAGATACCCTTAGCGTATGGCATGGTATGATTTATCTACAAAGATACTCTTAGCGTATGGCAGGGTATGATTTATTTGTAGAGATACTCTTAGCGTATGATAGGGTATGCTCTGAGCTTGTGGCATGATGAGTATTGAGTTTGGGGCCGTGTACCGTAGTCCAGCATGGTGGATAATATTTAGAGTTGAGATGGATGATTGTGATAATGAGAGATATGTAGATTATATCTGGCCCTAACATATACGATTATCTAGTGGTTGGCATGCATCATGCATCATCATTGATGTGACTAGTATCATTGGATCATGATTGTTATATATTATATATTGTTATATTCAGTGATGTTATATTGTAATTTCATTATGAGATATATTATTGGTTGAGGATATAATATGCTCATTTATGAGAATTGATTCCATTTATATATATGTCATTGATGATACATATATACATGCTCATACATGGCATCATGCTGCTTTCTGATTCATATTATTCAGTACATGATTTACTCTCTGTTTAGCATCACTAATTCGGGGTAAGGTCTATTCACTGAGCCTTTTGCTCAAGATTCTCTCTTTATTTCTTTTCTAACCCCTCGAGATATTATAATACGTGATAGCAACTTGAGGTATCCTGAGGAGATATTTTAAAGCAAAGATGATGTGAGCTATACGCGTGAGATGGTATACAAGACAGTTTAATCAGATATTGAGTTGTACCATTATTTAATATTTGTACTTCTTTGTATAGCCAATGATTTATATAACACATGTTAGATTATAGTGTACTCATATCTTATTTGTTTAGTTGTATCTTGATGGTTTGTTATGGCCTGTGTGGGTCCTATCAGATTATGTAGTGGTCTAGTATATATTTTGTAGACATGGATATTCATATATTAACGGGTTTATTTGGTTGATAGTATGATTTATTTGATGTTAGATTATATATGCACAAGAGTGTACCTATGCGTGACGGGCCTTGCCGAACTTGTCGCGTGAGCTGCGGGGGCGTTACACTTTTCTTCTAAATGGCAGATCATATACATATATCCAGTACGATAATAGGTCAATGCATAATAGGAATTTATGTGGAATAGGAATCAAGAGAAAAATAATGTAATGTAGTCTCCGATCATATAGTCGATACATGCATACTCATGCTAATCTATCACAATATGCATACTCATGCTACAAATCAACTGGGCATAAAATTATAATAGTATAATCATCTCTAATCATCTCTATATATCATAATCATACTCGTATCCAAGATCAGCCTAATTACATGCATGATAAAATATGCTCGACTGTAATCATCGCTAGATAAAGTCATATAATCATGCTGGAGGCCAAAACATGCATGTACATAATATATAATATAACATAATTTGAGAAAGGTATCTAGGGGATAAGACTACTCACTTCTGATCAGAAGACCACTCACATATCCCTCACATCCGGCAACCGAGCGATAACTCATCTTAACAGAGTCCACGGTGTCTCACATAAGGGGTTCGGGATTTGAAAATATTTAAATAGCATGAAGTTAGTCGTTCATCTAATTAAAATCCATTCATGTAATATTTGATCATTTAGTAGGTTTTAGAATTTCTACTTATCTTTATAACTAGCTAGATTTTTAATTATACATACAAATAAAAATATAAATATAGATAAAAACCTAATTATAATTATATCTTGATTAATTAGGGACTATGTAATCATCACTTTATAAAATAATAAATAAATACATAAGCTTAGTATTTTATTTGTTACAAAATAATAATGTATAATAAATTATTAGAATTACTTAAAATGTATCTCATAAGAATATTAGTATATAAATTTGATAATTATAATTTACAAATCTATATATTAATCTAATAGAGATATAAATAATAAATATAAGTATTACCTATATTTATACCTAATTAATCATTAATTATACAAATTATAATTAATAATAATCATATTGAAGAATATATAATATTATTAAAATAGTTAATGTCTGAATAATCTATTTGCATTAATTAAGAAGGTAATACCTAAATAAATAACATAAATAAAATAAAATAAAATAACATAAATAAATAATAAATCACTGCCATCAGTGCTGGGCCGAGCCCAACACTGTGCAGAAAGAGAAGGAGAAGAAGCTGATGAAGAAGAAGAAGAAAGGAAAAAGAAAAATAAAGAAGAAGAAGATGAAGAAGAAGAGAAGAAGGGAGGAGGGGAGGGAAGTGCGGACCCGGGCCGGTGGGGAGAGCACCGGCAGCTGGTGGCTAGCCAGCTGCCAGCCTCTCGCCGATAGCTCGGCTCCGACGAGCCTGAGCCCAAAGCAAGAAAGATAGAAGGAGAGAGAGGGAGAGAAAAGAAAAGAGGGGAAGTGAGAGACCTCACCTATGGCGGCGACGGTTCTAGGGGAGGTAGCACCAGTAGGCAAGCCGATGGGGTGACCGGGCGACGGTAGTAGTAGTTAGAGAGAGGGAGAAAGAGAGTTTGAGAGAGAGAGAGAGGAGAGTGAGAGAGAGACCAAAAGGGAGAGAGTGAAGAGAAGTAAAAGAGAGCAAGAGAGGCGGTGGGGAGAGGGAAGTCGGTGGTGGCGGCATGGTGGGGCTCATCATGGCCAGCTCGCTGGGCAAGCGACGCATGGTGCCCCTATGCAGCATCAAGCTGCATGGGTGGCGCTGCATGAGCACGAGGCCGGCCACACTGTGGCCGACCACATCATGCCCAAAATAATTTTTTTTAAGATAGGTTGTTACAAGGATAGCCAATCTAGATGGATTTTGATATACCCTTAGCGTATGGCAGGGTATGCTTTGGCATACGGGCAAGATGTTGAGATCGGGTACTGGGTGTTGACTATGCACAGTGGTCTAGTAAGATGATATTATACCAAGATATCGGTGATGATCGTGATGTTGAGAAATGCATATAATTTTATTATCCTGACATACCTAATTATTGAGTGGTCAATATGCATCATATGTGGTTGCATTTGATATCATAGCATGGTCATAGTCGGCATGCATCGTATGTGTCATATTGAGAGAGAGCTATGATGATGGTATGATATGGAGATTTATTTATACATTATCGACTTATTTGATGATGTAGTGGTCTAATGTATATTATCGTGGACTTGAATGTTTATATGTTAACAGGTTTATTTGGGTAAATGATTTATTTGGTGATGAAGTATGTGATCATGGATACGTCAGGAGGTTTTGCTTGATGATGTCATGATTATATGGGCACAGGGATGTATCTGTGCGTGTGGGCTCCGCCCAACCTGTCACGTACGCCGTATGTGCCGTGTGGGCGCGTGGGCGTGCACGTGCCCGTGTCGGCGAGGGCGTTACATCTTTTTAATTGTATTATTTGTGAAAATGTTGAACTTTTTTTTACGTGTATTATTTATAGAAATGTTAGGCTTTTATCCTATAGTTTTGTAGAAATATTAACTAATAGGTCATCTAAACACTCCACATAAGGGGCACGTGTATTTGGAAGCAAGTGTTATATTAAGAGAGGTTGACAAGCGATTAAACCATGCATGAGGTGCTTATTTAATACTATACAATGCTTTGTGAAGCTTGCAAACATAATCGCGATGTCAAGAATCAACAAATTATTTTGACACTCCATATAAATGACTTCATCTAATGTGCCATGTAAAAAAGCATTAGAGACATCCAACTGCTTAATAGGCCATCCAAACTGCACTACAAGAGCTAGGATAAATCTTATTGTAGCAGGTTTAATGATAGGACTAAATGTCTCTGTATAATCATTTTCACTTACTTGTTCAAATCCTTTAGTTACCAATCTAGCCTTGTATCGATCCACAGTATTATCAGGTTTTTGTTTAATTTTGTAAACCCATTTGTTCCAAATTAAATTATGGTTAAAAGGCTTAAGGCACAAACTTCATGTACCATTTACAATTAATGCCTCAAATTCTTAACTCATTGCCTTTTGCTACTCATTAGTCCCTGGAATAACAAAATTGCTTATTCTAAAATATCTCTTCTTATTCCAAAATATTAGCCAAACATCATAATATTACTACTATTCATCAAAATTATATTTTAAACCTACTTTTATATAATAACTATTTTACCCTTCAATTGACTGCAATCAAATCCCACATCTTGTCAACTCTCCTCTTTCTACTCTCTCCTCTCTCTATCTTCTCTCAGATGGTGCAGCTGATAAAGAATGGGATTCTCAATCTCATCCTCCATTTCCCCACTCAATCTCTTCCACCATCTGCCCTCCCTCGATCTCTGCCGAGCTTCCCTATTCGCACCATTCATGTACTAGTGTCGAGAAAATGACAAGCGGTAGCGATCATCAAAGCGGATGACCACTTGGAAGTTGCGCTAGTCGTTGCAACAACAGCTCCATTAGTTCAACCGAGGGAGATTTCCCATCGTGAAGACCTCTCGGACCAAGGAATAGCTAAAGTGAACGGCATCGTACAACCATTACTAAGGTTGCAACTGTCTAACATACCTACTACAATCCCACACGATTGGCACAGGGGAAGAAATAGATCAATCTGGTTAGATCTAGTTCCAATAATGATGACCTTATCTACTACTAGAAGGAGAAATCCCTCTGACACTTCCGTTGAGCCAAAGTAGATTTTATTTTTTCAACAAAAAATCCCTATTTTATAGATCCGATGATTAGTTGTAATTTTTTTCTATATGATATTTTACTTACTATCATCATAATGAGTATATATATTTTGATTATATATATTTCCGTCATATTTTACTATCTGAATTTTATTTGTGACTCAATCAATTTAATTGGCTGCTAAATTGTAAGTACTGCTTATGTGTAGCACTGTGATATTTTTCCGTAGAAATTTTTATTGACAATGTGGTCATTAGGGCAAAGATGCCGAAGAAGAAAGATGGTGCAGTATCAGGTACAAGGCATGATAATTGGACTGACGAACAAGATGCTATTTTATTGGATCTCCTTCGTCAACAACATGATGCAGGGAGAAGGAGTGCTAAGACCTTCACAAAAGATGGTTGGAATAGAGTACACATTGGTTCGGTGCAAAAGATAGGTGATGAGATAAGTAAATAACAAATAAAAAGTAGATGGAAAATGCTATGTAGCATCTTCAGACAATGCAAGGGGCTAAAAGAGAGAAGCGGATGGAGTTGGAATGACATATTGCACAAGCCGGTGGCACCTAATGATGAACCATGGGAAGAGATGATAGATGTATATATTTTTTAGTATTTATATTTCAATTTTACACATTGAATGGATAAATATATATATTTCTAATATGTATTTTTGAATTTTTGACTAGTTGAAGAAATGTTAGACGATGTCGAGAGAAAGATTTTGTACATTTTGAAGATATTGATTTTTTTGTGGGTAACGACACTGCTACAGGCAGTTGTGCTTTTACCTCAAACCAACTGTTTGTGCAAACAACAATTGAAAGTAGTGATTCTTCTGATACACCAATACTGAATGAAGTTAAATTGGAACATGATGACACATTGCAGTGGGGTGATGGAATGTTCAAATTAAACTTTATTACCAATCAAGAGACTTCTTCTGGGAGTAAGAGGCTACATCAAAATGGATCAAGTAGGTGAGGTAAGAAAAAGAAGTCAACCCTTAGTGATGATACATGCCAAAAATTGGTAGAAGGTTTTTTAGAAAGAAATAGAACAAATGATAAAAAAGGTGAACAATAAGTTGGAGAAGATATCTTTTAAAAAGATGAAGTTTGAATAACATACATGCCGTATTCAGGACATACAAGAAATTATGTCCGTAGCACAACAACTTCCTAGTATGGGTATTGAAAAGATGATTTTTCTTTCATAAGCTTTGCTATAAGATGAGAATAGAGCAATTTTTAAGAGTCTACAATCTGCTGAGGCTCGAATGGGATATGTACAAATGAAAATAGGCTTGCCACCGCCATCTACTTCAGCTGCTCTACCAGAATCTGCTAATATTGGCACTGATTTGCAGAACAATTTTAATGTTCGGTTTATGGATTAGATTGACATACGACATTTCTCTATTTGCATTGTCTTTGTAATAACTTATTGGGTGCTCATTTATTAGTCTCTCATAGGAGTAACAACTTATCCGTATGTCCATGTATTGTTGGATTGTCATATTGTAGTACTAATTATTTATTCATTAGTAGAGAGTTATGTATGTCTTTCAATATTTGAATTGGCAGTTTAATTGATGTTTTTTTTTCACTTGTTAATATATTGTGGAAATGTATATTTTTCAATTTATTTGACTAGTCTTATGTTGACATATGCAAATAATCTAATTATGCTCCTTTATTTGTAGGAATTTGTATACATAGATTAGTTTGTGTGTGGGGAATTGCATCATTGAAATCTAGCAAAGAAGATAAGATATGTATGATTGTCTTTAGTACTATAACTAGTGATATGCATTATTAAATTTACTTGTTAATCGACAAATATAAGAAATTACTCACATGGAATCCAATCAAGAAGAAGTGAATATGCATTATAATACAGATTGTAGCCCATCAGATACTGAACCATCAGTTAGTACTGCAAATACAGACTCATCAATATTAGATCAACTTGATGAATTTGTAGAACAACTTGTAAAGGATATTAGTTCCTCCTATCATAGGCCTAAACCTAGGCCTTGCAGAACTAGGCCTTTTATTGGCCAAGATTTGTTGACTGATATCTTACGTGGTCATCCAAATCGTTATATTGATAAGTTTCAAATGATTATGGAAACTTTTACATTATTACGTCAAGCCTCGGAAGAAAGAGGTTTGATTCTAAACACACAAATCTCAACCAATGAGCAACTAGGTATTTTTTTATATTGTACAGCACACAGTGCATCAAATAGAACTCTTGCAAAGAAATTTCAACACTCAGGAGCCACTATTAGCTGATATTTTAATGAAGTTCTTGATAGTATTTGTGCTATGAGTCATATTTTATTCAACTACCACCACCTGATGCCGCTGTTCATCCAAGGATTGCGTCAAGTTTTTTATTCTATCAGTACATTATGGTAATAGAAATTATTATTTTTTGTATTATTACTTGTTTTATCATGTTTTCATAAATATGATATATTGTTTAGCTAATTAATAATTATATACAAAATGCTATTAGTGTAATAGATGTCATTTACATATAAGAGATTGCTAGTACAGATCGACAATCTGTAACACGCGATCGTAAAGGGGAAACTTCCCAAAATGTGATGGGTGTAGTAAATTTCGACATGGAATTCTTATTTCTATTATCATATTGGGAATGTAGTGCTTCTGATATGATAGTTTTATGTGATTGTTAGGCTCTAATACCACTATGATAGGCTCTGATACCAATTGATAGGCTTTGATACTAATTTGATAGGCTATTATACCATATGATAGGCTATTATACCAGATGATAGGCTCTGATACCAAATGATAGGTCACGGAATAATTCCTTAAAGATCTGAATTTATTGTAGAAAGCTGTCCGCACAACTGAGAAAAAATATTCACCAGATATTCTTCCGCAGTCCGAAAATTACGAAACTAAGTGGAATCGATCTATAACTTCCTGATCCACAACTTTCATATTTATGCTCTTCATATATTCGAACTGCAACGGGGAAGATAATACGGAATAACGTGGATGATGATGGTGGTGGTGACGGGTGGAGTGGATGTTAGGGTTATATATGGGTATGGAGACGGAGGTGGATGGTGGATGTGATTAAGGGATATAGACGAAGGAAACGAAGTGGTCGAGATCCTAAAGAAGAGAGGTGACTCGACAGTAGAGGGAGATTAGAAGTTAGGAGAAACCTTGTCAACGGTAGAGGTGGAAGGATAGTGAAGAGGGAGGAGGGAGATTATGGTAGATAGATAATAGAGAGGCAAGAAATCAATATTCTAATAGCATTATGAATTTGGCTACCATCCACATATATATAGAGGCTAGCCAACAAGTCCTAAAATAATTAGTAACCCTAATTCTAGAGGATTCCTGCCGATCGCGTTCGAATGCGCCCGATCGCGTTTGAATGCACAAAAGGCGTTCTCTCTATGTGTGAACGCGATCTAGGCGTTCGAACGCCAACGTTCGAACTTGCCTGATTGCGTTCAAATGCACAATATGCGTTTTATGTATTTATGAACCTGATGCAGACGTTCGCAAGGGCGTTTGATCGCGAGCCCTCCTGCGTTCGAACGCGACTTACAGGAATTTTATTTTAATAAAAATAAATAGCTAATGTAGTAAGAAAAGATTCTAACTAAATATATTAGTGATGCAATATCAACATGGAATTTCACTGTGCCTATCAGAATGTATAGTTTATAATAAAGTCAAAATTCTCTATATTAATTAATAAGAAATATCTTTAAAGGAAAATATTACGTTGTTGATGCTAGCTATGCAAACACAAAGGAATATCTAGCTCCTTATAGAGGAACTAGATATCATTTAAGTGAGTATCAATGTCGACGAGGAGCATTACACACCTATAGGTATGCTTTATTTAATCATTTATGTAAATTTGAAAAACGAACCACTGGAATATAAACCACCTCCTTCTTTCCTAATTTCTGTAGAGTTCTTTAAAAATATACATAGCATGTTTTGCACTCTCGAGCCTCCGAGACGAAGACATCGGCCCTTGGATTCATCAAGATTTTGGTTTTTTTTTTACTGATAACATGTCGGGAGCGGGCCAAGACGGTGAGAAGAATCTGGTGGTTGAGGCTACACAAATGGATCTTCTCAAAGAACAGGTTAGGGTTCTTTTGATCAAATATTTTTCCAATTTTTTTGTCTAAGATTATAGAAGGGTTGATTATGCAGCAAAGTTTATTTTCTGAGATTAAGCAATCTTTTCTGTGCAAAGCCCTTTTCTGAAAATTTGTAGATTTATATCAGATTTTTTTGTACTAAATTTTTGTTAATAAACTTGTAGGAGTAGGAGTCTAAACTATTTCATGTTAGTTTATCTTTGCGATGTAGGGCTTCAATTTATGTAGTAGATATTTTAAGCTTGTCTATAGCAGATTTTCTATACTTAATTTTTTTTAATAAACATAGTAGGATATGTCTTTGTTTATATTGCAATATAGGGCTTTAATTATAGCAGATTTTCTCGTCTTCTAACTACAAGTATCTTGTTTTTCACAGGCTACTTGTTCCCCTGAATGCACGGATATTGTGCCACGCAAAATGACCTTTATTTTAGGTAATTAAGATTTATCAATTTCAATATTTTTTTAATATAAGAGCAATAGTAATATTTCTTGATTTATAGTTTATAGTACCTTGTAGTCGTATAAAAAATCGAAGAGTTGATAAACAAAAATTTGATGTTAAAATTAATCTTTCAAAAAGAGAGAATTGCTTAATTTATATTATTTAGTTTCCTCTAAAAAGATCTTAATCTATGTTAAAATTAAGTTATTGCAAATTGGCAACATATTAGTATTATAAATATCTCTAAAGTTTGAATATAGTAGTATCTATCTCAGTTTTCTTATTCTCCTTCTTTTTCTGACCATTTTCATAATAAATTTATATATTTGTAAATTAATTATAAATTTTGTAAGAAAACTATGAATTATAGTTAGTATTCCATACTTAATGTGTAAATTTTATAGTTCTTACGAATTTCATAGTTAATTTATGAATTATGCAGTTATATTTACTAATATCTTTTGTCTTCCTTTTTTTTTATGAAAATAAATGTTTGTCCTTTTCTTTTAACTACTTATGACAACAATGCACTCTCTTTTTTAAAGATTGATTATAGTATTTGATTCTTTTAATTCTCTCAATTCGAAAAGAATCTCATATACAATTAAAAATTATGTTAGATAAATGAAAGTGCTCATAGACATTAGAAAGGTATTAGTGATTATGAATATCTCCAAAAGATTAAATATCGTAGTATTTCTCGTACTCTTCATTGTCCACCTTCTTTTTATGATTATAGTTTGTAGTTTATTTACAAAATTTACAGTTAACTTATAAATATTTTTACTCTATTTTTTTTTACTTATTATTTTATATCTCATTCCTTTACTATATAATTTTCTTTGTATGAGGGGCTTGTATAGAATTATTTTTAATGGAAAAAAAAGAAAAAAAACAAATGTTAGTAAATATAACTGCAAAATGTTTAGCTCTATCAATTTCTTTTAGCTACTTATAGTACTAACCTTCTTTTAGATTATCTTTCAATTGAAAGAAATAAAGTAATCATCCTTACTTATGTTCCCACTGAAAATAATTTATACGAACCTCTCATATAAAGGAAATAAAGTGATGGAGGAGTGAGATATATAGAATAATAAACAAAAGAATAGAGTTGTAAGTTAACTTTGAAATTTATACTAAAACTTCAAATTATTTGTTTTGCAATAGATAGAGTCTGAAACTAAAAAATTTTAAATATAAAAGTTTTAGATCATGACGTCACCAATTTGTCCAATTGGTTTCATATATTTGGATGTCAAATGAATATCTTCTAAATATTTTTTTTTGAAACTACAAATAATTAATTTTATATTAGTAGTTCAAGTATGAATTTTATTTTAAACTATGAAATTCTAGTTATGCATAATTTTAGAAAAATATTCAAGAGAGAATCATCTAACGTCTAGTATTATAAAACCAACTAGGTAAGATAAGTGACATTATAAAATAGAACTTTTGTATTCAAAGTTTTTACAGATTCAAAATCTATATGCGACAGAACGAAGAATTTATAATTTAAGTATGAAATTCATACCAAATCTGATTTTGGGGCACTCTGGATGGAGTTTGAGTTCAAAAGCAAGATGGTCTAGCTTAATGGCATAAACCAGCGAATTCAGACTACCTGTCCAGCCCTAAGTAATAAATGACAGACCGGCTATTAAGGGACTTGGATACACTTCGACGCGAACTCAATAAACCATGATCAAGACTAGACTAGACTCGCACCACTGCGTCAAACTAAGAAGAACTGATTCGAGATAGAAGGAGGGAGCCAAGTCGACTGAATCTAGCAAAGGCAACTCAACCCAACCACCCTAGGCCAAACCAAATTGGAATGGGACTATCACACTGCATTGAGCCAAGGGAGCCACTGTTGGAACTCAAGTGGCGTCAGATAGACATGGGTTGAACCCAAGCATGAAGCGTGCAGGCGCAATTAGGACAGGAACCCAAGAGGAAGGGCTCGGGCTTGACTTTGACACGACCCAACCTAGTCATGACAGATGGAGAGGCCGTGGTGCTTGAAAAAGGGCAAGGGACTCCAGTTTGTGAGAGAATAAACCCTCTTATAAAATGGGATCCTCTCACTCGCAGATCAATGGAGGAAGTGAAAGATCAATGCACGAACCCTTTTCCCAACTCGGCTTACCAACTTGTAACTTAGTAGTGGGTAAGTTGAGTTGGGCTAATGATCCAGTCTCCGACAAGAAGGTGCCGTGGCTGACAACCCTCAAGTGAATTCCATTAGCAAAGAGGATCCAAGAGGGACAAGCACTAAGGACCGACGAATTTTCCCAAGTTGAGTTACCCACTGCACCTACTAGAATGTCGGTAGCTCAAGTTAGGAAGAACCCTCAGTCACCGACATCGAGGACAATGAACGACCACAAAGAGATTGAGAAGATCCATGCTTATGGGACCAAATGTCTATCCTAGTTTGAATTACCAACTATGCATATGGGAAGCTTGGGGATAAATAATTAGTTCCCAGCACTCAACCCAACGATTGCCGAAGAAGATGTGGCAAAGATCGGTGGCTTCCCTTCTGCAACACCTTAAGGGCAAGGTGAAGGAAACATAGTGGATTGTTATAGTTTGACCAGGCCAAGCCAGAGCAAGGAGTGTGGGAATGTTAGGTTCAAGTTTGTGATTTACAATACGGACCCTATATTTTATTTATTTAGATTTTTGGTTATTGTTGAGCTAAGTCAATTTTAACCGGCTAGAGTCAAGGGTCTAAGCTATATTTTGCACTTGATTATTTAGGAGTTAATTGGACCGGAGCTCATCAAGCAAGGGGTCAATTGAGTCGAGTCTAATAAGTCAAGTCAAGTTAGTAATTCGATTAGGGTAGCCACTTATAAGAGCTGTGGCATATCCACCACCTTCACCAGGCACTACCACCACCCTTCCCATCCGCATGCATCGCCACCATCTCAAGCCTACCAAGAGCTAGCCATCACTTGCACAAGAATCGTAACGATTGCACCTTCGAAATCAATCACTACACATATCTAGGATTAGAAAAAAATAATAAGAAGAGTCATGAGCTAAAGGCTCAATAAATAGAACATATCCCGAATTAGTGATACCAAATACAAAGTAAATCATGTATTGGATAATATAAATAAGAAAGGAGCATCATGTCATGAATAAGTATATAAAAATATATTATCAATAATATATAAATTGATATGTTAAGGTCGCTCTTGGTGAAGTTGAGAATGAAACTCAAGATCACTCCTGATTCCGAACTAGGGGGGATTTTTGAGAATAACTGTGGATGATCTACCCGTCCAATAGATCTAAGATTTTGACAAGTGATTTTCTCTTAAAGCAGAGATCAAACGCAACTAGAATCACATCGATTGGAGGTGTAGATCAGAAGTTATAAGGGAAATACTAACCGTTGGTCAAATGGTGGCAGAATGGACATAATTAGTGGAAGATAGAATAATGGTTAGGTATTGGGAGGTGACAATAGCAACGATGGTGGGGTAGAGTATTAAGCTAGACAAAGGGATAGAGGGTAGACCGATCCTTGATAGGCAAGGGCGAACGGTCAAATTGAAGGAGGAAGGAGACAACGCCTAGTGATGGATGTTGTTAGAGGAAGGATATAGAGGTATAGGAAAAGAAAATTTTAATAATTCATCAATAGTTCAATAAGGTTGTCTTCCATATATTTAGAGGCTAACCTAACAAGCGTGTTCAAACGCGTTAAATATGTTCTCTGTCTTTGTGAATGTATGCATGCATTCAAACAAGGCATTCAAACATGGGTCGAGTGGGTTCGAACACACTAAATACATTCTCTATATTTGCGAACGTAAGTAGGCGTTTGAACGCGACTACCAAAAATCTTTATTCTTCAAAAGAAAATTTTATTTCTTTCAAGACAGGTTGGTCAGGTCCAAGCTGTATATAGCTGAATCATGACAGCCTACCTCGCTTCCCCCACCTTGCCCTCAAGGTATGAAGTCAGAGAATAGATCGACGATCTCAGACTCGAGCTCCCATGTCACCTCATCGGATGGTTTGCCCAACTATTCGACCAAGATCTTAGTCTCTAGCCTCGAGCCATGCCACCTCCGTCATCGTGCTATTACTCACATCGACTCAACATGATGCAAATTCTCCTCGGGTTTGGGTAGAACCGAACCCGCCACTTGATCTGGCTCAATTCTCGCCTTTAGCAATAAAACATGGAACACTGGATGTACTCTAGTTCCCACTAGTAGCTCAAGATTATAGGCGACTGGTCCAACATGCTCGCAAACTCAAAATAGACCAAAAAATTTGAATGCCAATTTCTAGTTCTGAATAGGATGCAAGGTGACTTGATGATAGAGCTAGACTCAGACAAACACCATGTCGCCCACACTAAACTCCTCGCGATGATGCTGATCATAAATTTGCTTCATTCAATTCTAGGTTGCGCTCAGATGCACCTGCAGCCTCCTAAGAATAGCATTGTGATCCATCGATGCCATATCAACCTCAGTCCGCTCCAATAAAGCTGCCAGATCATACCCGTGCAATGCCGGTACCGCCCACCCGTATACTGCCTTGAACGTGGTCATGCCGGTATTGCTGTGATGAGTGGTGTTATACGACCACTCAGTCTATGGAAGATACTCCAACCAGTGTCTAGGATGATCACCCATGAAGCACCGAAGGTATTTGCTCAATTACTTGATTAACAACCTCTGTTTGCCCATTAATTTATGGGTGGTATGCCGAGCTCAAGTTCAGTTTTGTGGCCTACAAGCTAGCTTCACTGAAGGCATAACAGGACATCCACACGTTCACTTAACGAGGGCTTCCTTTGCTCTGATTCACCTTCCCGGTAGTATGGAGAGCACAAATCGAAAAAATAAGGAGGGAGGGGAATCAGAGTCACTGCATTTCCGAAGCATGCTATCCAATCTCTGCTTTCCGTTTCCTTTTTCCGGATGGGGGCGGCTCCTCCATTGTGGGTAAACGGGAAACCCAACTCTACGAACCCGAGGAAAGGCTGCACAGCTTTTGTAGGGGCATTAAGACGGAGCTTTTTGTAGTGCTAGTAGGAATGCAAGTGAATGAATCCCATATGAAAGCCAATATAAGTCACATGGAGTTTACTTGTTTAGCATTGGTATGCGCATCACTGAAATTAAGACAGTATTTCCTAGACCATTCCGTCAGATTGTTGGCACGAATGGATCCCCTACTTCTTATCGAAACCTGTGTATCCGGGACAAAATCAGGATATTTTACATGTCCATTTTCCTTACTTTCGATTTCTCGTATTGTGATGTTCGAGATCACCTTCTGGGATTTGGAACGATCATATGTGCTTGGAATTTCAATAGGATTTTATTCTAGCTTATTCCAGTGGTATGCCACCGCACCTCGAAACTGGTAATGTCAATGAAGCCCGTAGACAAGACGAGAGATGCTTTGATTAAAGACAAGAGAGTGAAAAGGCTAAAAAAAATAAGATATTGTATGAAAGTCGAATTCCTTGTGGAATCAAACTCCCGATAGCCTAACAGCTTTGCCTTATTTTATTTCAAGGGAATGCTTGACAAAGCAGAGATAGAATATCCGAAGAAGACAGAGATTTCATATTTGATTCTGCCATCCCGCACGATTTGCAGTCTGACAAATAAATACACGGAGCTAAAACAAGTAAACTCCATGTGAAATAAGACTGAGGTGCGGGCTAAAACCCTTGAAATATTCACTTGAATACACGGAGCTTGATCCACAGAGAAATAGGATCTCTTCTCTTGGTCTACGACCTCCTACCACTCAGCCAAAGAAAGATAATGGAGACCCACATAAAAATATGCCACTGATGTTGTAACGTTCCCGCCCGGCACGGGTACGTGCATGCACACGCGCCCACACGGCACGTGCGGCGCACGCGACAGATGCACTCCTGTGCACATACAATCATGGCATCACCAAATAACACCTGCTAATATATCCATGATCACATAATCCATCGCCAAATAAATCATACTATCAACCAAATAAATCTGTTAACATATGAATATCCACGTCCATAATAATATACACTAGACCACTATATAATCTGGTAGGACCCACACAGGCCACAACAAACCATCAAGATACAACTAAACAGCTGATACACGATTGCTATAAAATCTGACATATACTACACAAATCATCATCTGATATAATAAGGTACAAATATAACAAACAATGATACAACTCAATGTCTGGTTAAACTGGTGGCATGAAAGCTTTGGAACGGCAGTGTCACCGCCTTGCTATTAAAAGTAGCATCTTTTATACCGTCTCGCATCAATAGCTCACATCATCATCACTCTAAAATATCTTCTCAAGATATCTCAGGTCGCTGTCACGTACCACAAATCTGATGGGTTAGAAAAGAAATAAAGAGAGTCATGAGCAAAAGGCTTAGTGAATAGACCTTACCCCGAATCAGTGATGTCAAACAGAGAGTAAATTATGTACTAGATAATATGAATCAGAAAGAGTATCATGTCATGAATGAGTATATAAATGTATCCTCAATAATATATAAATGAAAAGTAGATAACATGTCATAACTGATAAGAATACATAATCCTCAACAATGAATAAACAGGTCACCACATCATATGATCTTCATAACTCTCCCTCAAATATGATATATGATGCATGCCGACCATGACAATGCTATGATATCAAATACAATCATATGTGATGTATATTGACCACTCAATAATCAGGTATGCCAAATAATAATAAAATCATATGCATTTCTCAACATCACGATCATCACCGACATCTTGATATAATATCATCATACTAGACCGATATGCACAGTCAATACCCGGTACGCGGTCTCAACATCATGTCCAAAGGCTCAGAGCATACTCTGCTACCCGCAAGAGTATCTCTAATATAACCATCCAGACCGGGCACCCACATAGTTGATAGAAACCTCGTGAGGATAACTTGCCACATATGCCCTAGCGAACGACATGTGTCTGAATGTCTGCTGCGCAGATAGACTAACGATCTCAGACGTAAGGCCAACAGGATCGTGACTATGTCGAGCGATCAATCATCTCCAAGCACGCCCTAACCCTCACGCCCACTTGGGTATCCTCACGCTTTCTATCAACTATCCTATCAATCACATTTCATGCTTTCCTTTTAAATGACCGATCATATGCATATATCCAGTATGATAACAAGTCAATGCATAATAGGAACTTAGGTGGAATAAGAATCAAGAGAAAATGATGCAATGTAGTCTCCAACTGTATCGTCAACACATGCATACTCATGCTAATCTATTACATGCATACTCATGCTACAGATCAACTCGGTAAACAATCATAATAGTAGAATCATCTCTAATCATCTCTATTTATCATCATCATACTCATATTCAAGATCAACCTAATTATATGCATGATAAAAATATGCTCGACTGTAATCATCTCTAGGGGATAAGACTACTCACACTTATCAGAAGATACAAATCACGTATCCCTTACATTCGCCCATCAACCATGTGACACTTCTCGCTAGCAAGGTCCATAGGGTCTCAAATAAGATGTTCGGGATCTAAAAATGTTTAAGTAGCAAAAAGTTAGTTGTTTATTCCATTATAATCCGTTCGAGTAAAATATGATGATTTATTATATTTTAGAATTTCTACTTAATTTTGTAATTGGCTAGATTTTTATTATAAATAAAATATAAATATAGATAAAAAACCTAATTATAATTAAATTATATCTTGATTAATTTGGGACTATGTAGTCATTATCTTATTTGTTACAAAATAATGATGTATAATAAATTAATAGAATTACTTAAAATGTATGTCATAAGAATATTAGAATATAAATCTAATAATTATAATTTACAAATCTATCTATTAATCTAATATACATATAAGTAAATAAATAAATAAACAAATAAATAAATATAAGTATTACCTATATTTATGTGTAATAGTTTATAACTTAATTAATCATCAATAAACTTTAATTAATAATAATCATAATGATGAATATGTATTATTATTAAAATAAATAATGTCTAAATCTATTTGTATTAATTAAGATAGAAATACCTAAATAAATAAATAATAAAATTAAAAGGATAAAGGATCTCTGCTATAGTGCTGGGCTCGGGCCTAGCACTGGCCTGGTATAGTGTTGGGCTCGAGCCCAGCACTAGCCTGCTACAGTGCTGGGCCGAGCCCAGCACTATTGCAGAAAATAAGAAGAGGAGAAGCAGCTGAGGAAGAAGAAGAAGAAAGGAAGAAGAAAGAAGGAAGAAGAAAGAAGGAAGAAGAAGAAGAAAAGAGAAGAGAAGAAAGAGAGGAGGGGAGGGAACTATGGAACCGAGTCGGCGGGGAGGACACCGGCAGTTGGTGGCTAGCCAGCTGCCGGCCTCTCGCCGGCGGCTCGGATCCAACGAGCCCGAGCCCAAAGTAAGAAAAAGAGAGAGAGAGAGGGATAGTGAGAGGGAGAGAGAAGAAGAGAGAAGAAGGGAGAGAGAGAGAGAAAGAGCTCACCGGCGCTCGTGGAGGTGGCGACGGAGGTGACCGGCCTCGACGAGAAAGAGAGAGAGAGATAGAGAGAGAGAGAGAGAGAGAGAGAGAGAGAGAGAGAGAGAGAGAGAGAGAGATATTTAAAGAGAGAGAGGGAAGGCGGTGGGGGAGGGTCTTGGCGGTGGCTGCGGCAACGCGAGGGGGGCGTGGCACGCTCCTCTCCAGCCACTGCATGGCACGAGACCGGCTACACTGTGGTCGGCCACGTCGTGCCATAGAACTAGTTTTTTTTTTTTTTTTTTTTTTTTTTTTTTTTTTTTTTTTTTTGGGATTGGGTTGTTACAGACGTGAGTAAAGCTAAAGCAACAATACTACTTAACAATAACTATCATACTATAGAACTATGACGTTTGACAGGATGGAGTCTTCTAATGGATGGGGAAGGGGGTTTGCAAAAATCAATCTCTTCTATCTCCCCTTCTTTAATGGCGGAGGGCGAACCCTCTTCGTGCCCATTTTTGCTCGTGCGTCTGCCCCCAGAAATTCATGGATTCGGGCGTTAGAGCATTGAGAAGACCTTTCCCTAGTACGAGTGTCAGCTTTGGTAGACCAATCCTTCCCTTCCTGCCAATGGTCTTTCACTCCCGTTCAAAGCTTCTCCTCGAATATTCATAAGTCCCTTGCTCCATTTTCTTACACTCTCTCTTTCAGGAGAATTTTTAATCGAAAATGAAGATAGAGCTCCTAAAAAGGGCCGTGTGAAAGAAATAGATCCAATTGTGAGCGTGGTCACAGAATGGGCTATGGATTTGTCGGTTGGTTGATTCTCGAAATAACTTCATTCGGAAAAAAAAACTCCCATCATCATATTGAAGAAAACTCCTCGTGCTGTCATAAGAACTTGACCTATTTTGCAGAGTGTCCAGCGGAACAGCATGAATATTCAGTCCAAAACTTGCTGATAAATATTCGATCACAATCTGAAATGATTTGGCTACCAATTTGGCGAAAAAATGGTGCACCAAGGCTAAGAAATTAGCATATTTGCTCAACCTATCCACCACAACAAAGATTACTGAATATCTATATACCAGTGGTAATCCCTCTATGAAATCCATAGAGATGTCCTACCAAACACGATCTAGCACGGGAAAAAGTTGAAGAAGTCAAGTTGGCTTCAAGGTCTTCGTCTTTGCTTGTTGTTACGTCTCGCATGCCCTCACATGTGCCTTGACATTCTTCTTCATTCTGACCGAGGGACAACTATAAGATAGCCTCTTATAAGTCCTTAGAACACCTTTATGACACGCTTCTAGAGTGTTATGGAATGTTCCAGCAGCTTGGACCACAACGACACATCGCAGGCAATCGGATGCACTCGCAGTCAAGCAATAACCCGTCTATATCCTCCAAATCAGGATGGCTCTCCGGATCAGCTCTAATCTCCTACCAATTCAGCTCCAATTGGTTGGTGTCATGCCCCGATCCGGGAACATGATGACTATGAATCTCTAGGATAAAACTCGGAGAAAACACGAAAGCCCAAATAGTAATTAAATCCTAAAATGGATTGACACAACAAAAATGGTACTCGTCTTTCAGAGTCCTCACTAAGCGGCATTTTAAATTCCTGCAAAATAATAAGTCCTCATAAGCTAGACGCCCAACAAGTAACCCACTCTACTAATAATATGTCTAATGACAAAGATCAGCATGTGATTGATACGAACCCTCTTTTGGTGCTATGGCTCTGTGCTTTCAGCTGCAAGCTCATCCTCCGCTTCCTCCAATCCATCGATGAGCATCACCGATCCCATCGGTTTAGCACAACGATGCCCTGGTACAAACTTCTCATCACAACGGAAGCATAAGCCCTTGGCTCTTCTTTCTTCTACTTGGGCAGGTGTGAGTGCTCGCCCCGGACCTCTAGGTGCGTACTTCACATCTTGGGATGGCTTCAAGGGTG
Organism: Typha latifolia; assembly: GCF_019914945.1. NCBI lineage: Eukaryota > Viridiplantae > Streptophyta > Magnoliopsida > Poales > Typhaceae > Typha > Typha latifolia. Next base: position 2,331,583 of record NC_133097.1, read on the forward strand.
CTCGAGGAGGTATCAATGCCGTAGCAGCTATTGGTACTCCGCTAGTGTTTCCTGCCGCTATGTTTGGTAGAGCTTGAGTGCGGCTTCCTTGGCTTGTCCAACTCTGCTTCCAGTGTATCTTCATGGCTCTATGCTTGTCTTCCATAAGCACCGCATCTTGGAAGGCCTCCTTTAAGGTTCTAGGCCTTAAAGCCCTCACATCGGCTTATATGTCACCCCGCAGCCCGGAGATGAAGGGTTTGCGAAGTTGCCGATCCGTCCATGGTGGATGACATCGGCTACTAATCCTCTCAAATTCTTCTTGGTATGACCCAACCGTGGTCTTCGAACCGTCTTTGAGAGGAGAGCATCAAAGTCTTCATAGCCCGATACTCCAAATCGCCGTGTGATATCGGCGCAAAATTCAGCCCAAGTTTCGATGGCCTCAATGGCATTGGCTGATCGAAACCAATGAAGCGCCGCATCCTCAAGGTGGAAGCTTGCAAGCGTCACCTTGTATTCTTCCGCCGTACCTTGGTATGCAAAGAATTGCTCCGCCCTATACAACCAATCAATTGGATCGCCACCTTTGAACTTGGGGAATTCGAGACGCACGACTTGTCCACGAATGCCGTTGTCTCGTTCCGGATCATGCCCAACTCCTTGTCTAACCGGCGGAGGATGCACCATGAAGGGTTGATGATCCCTCCTTCGGTTTAGATCAACTCGCCGTGGTTCCGGATCGTATCGGCCCGCCCATGGATCTTGATCTCCAATGTGGTCTCCATGGTGATTCGCTCGTCGGATGGGTTCACCCGCAACTGGTCCTGGTGTAACCATCCTTGCTTGCCTCTCGCCCATAGGGTGGTGGTAGCAGCGGCTCTTGTGGTTGCAAAGGCTGAACCGGTGAGGATTGATTCAAGGGGGTGGACTCGCGTCGTGGGGTCGATGGTGCCTTCCCGTTAGACATTGCTTCCCTTGGCGCCCGTAGTTCCCGCATCATCTCCATCATCATCTGGTGGTTGATGGCCATCTGCTCTGAAATAGACCCCAACATGGATAGAACGCTAGGCTCTTCCGTATTCCGATTAGATCGGATGGTTCCGCGGGTGGAAGTCCCCGCAATCGTCTCTTCCTCCTCTATTGGGAGAATCTCTTCTTCATCATCACGCCGTGCAGCCATGGATCTGGTGGTCGGAATACGGAAGCGCTTGTCCGAGGAATGGTGGCTCTGATACCAGCTTGATACGATCCTTCCTCGGCTATAGGCTCTGATACCAGCTTGATACGAACCCTCTTTTGGTGCTATGGCTCTGATACCAGATTGGTACGATCCTTCCTCGGCTATAGGCTCTGATACCAGCTTGGTACGATCCTTCCTCGGCTATAGGCTCTGATACCAGCTTGGTACGATCCTTCCTCGGCTATAGGCTCTGATACCAGCTTGATACGAACCCTCTTTTGGTGCTATGGCTCTGATACCAGATTGTTACGATCTTGCACGGAACTTTAAGATAAGATCCCGAAATATCCCGCCGTTGGATCACTGTGAAATTTTGATATGTTGTAGGCCCGGAAAAGAGCTTTCCAACGGATCTAGTTTGAGGCGAATCGGAGTTGGGGATCTCGAGATATCGTTCGTTTAGTAGACGAACGTCAGGATACTCTGTTTTTGGATTCCGTGGATGAAGGCACGAAATCCTGGGTAATGGTGGATTGTGGAGGGCCGGTGTTGATGGGGTGGCACCGGTGTAAAAGTGATGGTGGAAGGGTTATGGATGATGGAAAAGTTAGGGATAGCGATGGATAAATTGGAAGAAGGGGAAGAAGAGGGCCACTCCTAAGGGACTAGGGTGATTGGCCTGTCGAGGGAGATTAGAAGCGGCGTCGCCGGGGAGATTGAGGGAACGGGAGCGAAGAAGATGAAGGAGGCAAGGCAAACTCAATTCTCAATATTCAAATCCCAATTTTGGTTGCCCTACACATACTTTTATAGGATAACCAACAACTCAATCTTATCCTAAAACACAATCTTATCCTAAAACTCAATCTTATCCTAAAACACAATCTTATCCTAAAACTCAATCTTATCCTAAAACTCAATCTTATCCTAAAATAAATCCAAACTCGAGACGACGTCGGTGAAGTCCGAATCGTATCAGTGATACATATAGTAGTAGAAAAAGAATCATAATAATAATACATAAGCTATCTTGAAAAATAAATAATTTTCTTTTCTCTTATATAGAATTTCAAAATCCATATATACTAAATTAGAATCATAAATTATTCATATTAACTTATTTTGAATAAATCAATATAAAATAAATCAAACTCCGCTAAAAGTATATTTTCATAGAAATCAAATCATAAATCATTCATATTAACACAATCCGAATAAATCAGTATAAAACGAATCTCCACTAAAGTGTATTATCATGAAAATCAAATTATAAATCACTTATAATATCTCAATTTAAATAAATTAATATAAAACAAATCAATCTCTACTAAAAATGTACTATCATGGAAATCGAATCATAAATCATTTATAATATCCCAATTTGAATAAATCAATATAAAAGCAGTCGATCTCTGCCAAAACTGTACTATCATGAAAACCTACCAAAACTGATAAAATGCCATATTGTCTCATTAATGGGTACTCTGACCCGTGGCCACATCGCACTACCTAGTCATCATCGAGATGGCGCCCGGGACTTTTCTAGATAGTCGATCCGTCTAGTGTTACAATAAGTACTATACAGCCCTACTGATTTTTCCACTAGCCGTTGAGAAAGATTAGAGTCACCAGGACAAAAATTTAGGGAGCTTTTCCCTAATCCCACTAGAGTCACTTGGTAGCACGTCGCAATGTTACATTCTAAGAATCTTTTCCTTGGAATTATCTTATTGAAAACAAATTGGGTTCTAGATCTCACTTTTATCAGTATTCAACTTTACTAATTCATTCTAAATTTCAAGTATCAAATTTCTCAATTGCCAAAATTCTCAATTCTTCAAATACAATATATACACGAATAATCCATAAATTCAAATACTACTATTTCCTCTAATTTATATATAATATAAGTCATTCTTAATAGGTCAGAAAACACGAATAAATAATAATCTAATATTTAATCTTGTAAAATTTCACGTCTCAAAAACAATATCTTATTTTTGATCATATTCTAAAAAAATAAAGATCTCTTATATTTTATTTATAGAAAATAAAATATATTAGCATAAAGATCTCCTCTATTATTTTCTGAAAATAAAATATAATAATAAATATTTTTTTTACAAATCCGAAATTCCTTTAAATTGAAGTAATTCCAATTTATATCTTATTTTCTGTAATAAAAATAAATACTATGAAATCTGAAAAATAATAAAAATAAAATCCCTTTTTTTTTCCAAGAATGATAAATAAGAATTTTCTATAAAATACAAAATCTTAATATTTCTATTTCTTTATTGAAAATCCTTAAAATAATGAATTTCTTACATCATCATATTATAAAATCAAACAGGATAAGAATAAACATAAAGATATTTATAATTCATCAAACATTTATAATTCACCGAAAGCAAAATTACTTTGGAGGATCGAACATTTCTGTAATAGAAATATGGAAGTAGATCTCATCAAATAATGTACCATTGGAAATCCAATCACTCCACAATTTTGGGGTTTATAAAGAATTTTTTTTTTTTTTTGAAGCTTTATCAAATCACATACATTGAGAATTTTATGGTGCTACTATAAACATAGAATACTCTCCCTGTAATTCATCACATACATTGAGAATTTTACTTTATCATCATCTGTAATTCATGTTTCACATTATTCCTTTTATTTAGTGTCAAAAATATTAATTCTATAATCATTTATTTTCTAAAATACTCCATATCTGCTTGAAACATCAAATAAAAGAAATAAATATTTATTATACTAATGAGTGAAAATGACTATTAGATAATATATAAATGAACAAGAAATTATATAATAATACCTATGTAAAATTATTGGTCAATTTTAATCCATCCCAAAATTGCATATATTTTATTGTAAATATGCCGCATGAGCAGCTGCAATAGAGAACAATAATCTATAAGTTGGATCATAATATAACTAAACAAAATAGAAAATTCCCGGAAAGAAACATATCAGTTTGTTGTGAAATATTCTTGAAGACATTAATTGTCCACTCTACAATATTGAGATGATTATAATTTTCTTTCAATTTAGATGACTAATTAATTGTTATGATCACACAATATTGTATGCCAATTCTCTACATAATAATTATTAGTTTTCTATAATAACATCATTGAATAATTTATAAAATTTAGTATATAAAATATACATACTAAGTTATTATAGCTTCTTCATAATAATTTATACCAAAGGCTAAGGAGTTCAATATTTGAAACTCTTTATGTAAGATATGTAGGACAGCAACAAATCAATAATTATTATTTTGATTCATTAGGATAAAGACCTGCAAATTGAATCAATAATATAAGACATTTATAGCTTAAAAAAATATACATTGAATTTATCATGTCACTTCTAAGATAACTATCACCGATCTTCTTGATTCGTGATTCAATTCTTTTGCTACATTTCTGATTAATTTTATAATTTTTCCCCAATCCATGCAACAATTGATATTGGTATGTGCTTTCATACAAAACATGTGACCTAGCCGTGCTTTTATCATAGTTCAATATTTTTACACATAAATTAATAACCTAACAATAATCAAACAACTAATTGGTCTTTTATGCTAGGAAATCAGTATAAGAAAACATTGCAACTAAATACCTCATTTGGTATCCATTTATTCATATTATCTTCATTAACATATGTAACCAGGCAATCCATCCATATACCCTTCAGCTTAATATCTTCCATAATAATAATATATTAATATGAAAATGCATGCATCATCATGTACTCGATAGGAACAATTTCTTTGGATGTGAAGATCTTGGAACATTGACAACTTATGTCTTTTACATCATCACTTTTTTATCTATTCCAATGTTCTGCATATCTGCGACATTTTCATATTCAAATGTAAGATTTTTGATACATTTAGTTCGGATCTTTTCTTATTGCATTAGTTATTTATTTTTATTAAATTAAATTTTCTGCAGGTCACGTTCGAACGCGATTGGGGGCGCGTTCAAATGCCTTTGTGAATGCCTGCATCAGGTTCACAAATACAGAGAATGAGAAATGCACATTCGAATGCGGTCGGGCATGTTTGAACGCCACATTTGAATGCGGTAGGGCGCGTTCGAACGCCACGTTTGAACGCCTGCATCGCGTTCACACATACAGAGAACACCTTTTGTGCGTTCGAACGTGATCGACATGAATCTTTTGGAATTAGGATTAATAATTATATTTTGGCTTGTTAGCTAGCCTCTATAAAGGTGTGGTTGGCAGCCAAATTCAGAATGCTATTGAATTATTAATTTTTTGTCTCTTATCTTCTCTCTATTCTCTCTACCCTAATCTCCCTCCTCCCTCTTCACCAACCTAACACCTCTACCGTTGGCAAAGTCTCTCCTAACTTCTAATCCCCCTCGACTGTCGAGTCCTCCCTCTTTTTTGGGATCTCGACCACTTCTTTCCCTTCGTCTATATCCCTTAAACTACACCACACATCCACCCTCATCTCTATTATCATCCATAACCCTAACTTCCACTCCACCCGTGACCACCACCATCACCCGCACTAAATCGTACTTTAGTCCCAATTTCAGTTCAAATCTGTGTGTGAAGGGCGTAAATAGGAAAGCGTAGATAAGGGAGTTAAGGATCGATTCCACTTGGTTTCATAATTTTCTGAATACGAGAGAATATTTGGTGAATATTTTCCCTTGGTTGCACGGACTGCTTCCTATGATTAATTTAGATCTTAAAGGAATTGTTCCGTAGCTCTATCATTGGTATATGAGCATATCTTTTGGTACCTTAGACCCTATTAGTTGGTATCATAGCCTATCAAGTTTGGTACCTGATACGATCTCCCCTTTGGTCCAAGGCTCAATCTATTACGATTTTCAAATCTGGACAGGATTTGATATGGAACTTTGAAAATAGATCTTGAAAGATTCTGCCATCGGATCGACGTGAGATTTGATATGTTGTAGCCCCAGAAAATATCTTTCCAACAAATTAAGTTTCAGGCGAATCGAATGTTGGGATCTCGAGATATCATCCGATTACTAGATAAACATTGGGGCATTTGTCTTAGGATCCGTGGATGGAGGCACGAAATTCTTGAAGATGGTGGAGGTTGGTGGACCGGCATTAGCGAGCTGGCACCGGTGAATAAGTGGTGGTGGAAAGGTTATGGGTGATGGAAGGGGTTAGGGCAAGGTGATAGATAGATTGGAAGAAGGTGGAGGAGTGGGCTGCCCTTAAGGGACTAGGGTGATTGACCGGTCGAGAGAGGCTAGAAGCGGCGACGTCGGGGAACAAGAGAACAAGAGATAAAAAGACGAAGGAGACAAGGCAAAACTCAATTCATTCAATAATTGATTCCATGGTTGCCATCCACACCTTTAGAGGCTAACCAAACAATTCAAAAATAGTAATTATTAACCCTAAAATAGTAGATTTTCGTCGACCGCGTTTGAACGCGCCTGATCGCATTCGAATGCACATATTTCACACTCTCTGGATGTGCAAACGCGATGCAGGCATTCGTAGGCACGTTCGAATGCACATATTTTGCACTCTCTGGATGTGTGAACCTAATCTAGGCGTTCACAAGCGCGTTTGAACGCACTCCACCCACGTTCGAACGCACTCCACCCACGTTCGAACACAACATATAGAAAACTTATTTTTTTCAATAATTAAACCTAAAATAAAAAATAAAGACATCCCTAAAGTGTATCCATGCTCGAGATGACATCAGTGAAGTCCGAATCGTATCAATCCACCACGCTTCCGCAACCTTGTTCTCAAGGTTTGAAATTAAGGAAGCGATCTTTGAACCATGACTCAAGCTCCTCCATGATTTGATCCTCTGCATTGGTTCCCCACATATCTAAAAATAGAGGAAGGGTTGGTGCTGAAAAGGAGGCGAGCTCACTTGTGTCCGGTTTGCGCGAAAGGGCATCGGCCGCTCGGTTCTCGATCCCCTTTTTGTAGACTAGTTCGTAGTCATACCCAAGGAGTTTCATGACCCATCGTTGCTGTGCTGGGGTGTGCACACATTGTCCCATGAAGTAGGGTAAGCTACGCTTAAACCATTGGCCAATCAAGTAGGGTCACCATTTGGTGACGGCATGTAGAATTGCTAGCATTTTGTGCTCATAGGTGGATAGCTGTTGCGACCGGTTTGACAATGCCTTGCTTATATATGCCACGGCCTGCCCTCTTGCATGAAAACAGCTCCAATGCCATCACTCGAAGCGTCGCATTCCACCACAAAGGGCTTGTTGAAATCCGGTAGTTCTAGAATCGGTGCGGTAGACATGGCTGTCTTCAATGCTTCGAAGGCCTCTGTCGCCTTGCCCATCCATTGAAGCCCTCCTTTTATGAGTAAGGAGGTCAGCGGGGCAGCAATCTTGCCATAGTTGGCAATGAATCGCCGGTAGTACCCCGTCAACCCAAGGAATCCCCTCAATTCCTATTGATTAGTGGGAATCGGCCAAGTCCACCATATTCTTGATCTTGCTTGGATAGGCTTCCACTCCTCTCGCTGAGATTATATGTCCCAAGTACTCCACTCATGGCTCTCCCCAAAGGCACTTGCTCATCTTGACTTTTAACTGGTTTTGTCGCAAGATATTCAACACCTCACGCACATGCCGCAAGTGCTCGCTCCAATTTTTGCTATACACTAGAATATCGTCAAAGAAGATGAGCACGTACCGATGCAAGAGCAAGCGGAAAAGGTCATTCATTAGCTCTTTGAAGGTAGACAGTGCATTGGTCAGCCCAAACGACAAGACTCGAAACTCATAGTGGCTATCGTGAGTTCGAAATGCCATTTTGTGCACATCTTCCGGCTCGACACAGATTTGATGGTACCCCACTCTTAAGTCAAGTTTGCTAAAATAAGCTGACCTTGTAAGTTCATCCAGCAACTCCTCGATCACCAATATTGGATATCGGTCTTTGACGGTGATCGCATTCAAGGCTCGGTAGTCGACGCAAAATCACCAACTCCCGTCTTTCTTTCGAACCAGCAGCACCGGCGATGAGTAGGCACTTCTACTCAGTTGAATAATCTCTTGCTCTAGCATCTCCATCACCAAATTGCTGATCTCTTCCTTCTGGACATGTGGGGACTAATAGGGCCGAACATTTGCTGGTTCAGCCCTTGGAATGATCTAGATGCGATAGTCGTGCCGACGGGTCAGCGGCAGTCCTCGGGGTTCCTCGAAGAGATCCTTGAATTCCTACAGCAGCTCTTGCATGTCAGCGGCTATTTCCCTTAGTGGTGGATGTTCTAGTTTAGCAACAGCCATTTGCAATAGTAGAGCTTGGTCCCCTGTACAAGGAAGTCCCAAAAGTGGTTGCAATATCGGCCCTTGCCACGGTTGGTTTTCATCCAGCAGCACTCTTTGACCATTCCTCCGAAATGTAAGTGTGAGGTTTGAAAAATCAAATGTTACGGGCCCTAAGCTTTGAAGCCATTGGGTCCCTAAGACAATGTCGGCACCTCGCAATGCCAACGGATAAAGATCCAATGTGAAAGTTTGGCCTTGCACTTTCAATTCCACACCTCCACAAATAAAATCTGCCCGCAATGTGGTGCCATCTCTAATTGTCACATCGAACCCTTCTGTGGGTTCCGACTCGAGCTCAATCTTTCTAAGAAGCCTCTTGTCAATGAAGTTGTGGGTGGTGTCAATCAAGATTCTCACTGTGGTTTTCTTGACTACACCGTTCACCCGCAAAGTCTTTGGCGCGGCTGTCCTTGAATATACGTGGAGAGAGATTTCGGCTATCATGTCCTCCACGGGTTGCTCCTCAACTACTCCTTGATGTCCAGCCACACCTTCATCTTTAGTTGCAAACTCATCCTCCACATCCTCCAATCTGTCGAATAGCTTCACTAATCCCATCGGTTTAGCACAGCGATGTCCGGGTACAAACTTCTCATCACAACGAAAGCATATGCCTTTGACTCTTCAGTCCTCCACTTGAGCATGTGTGAGTGCTCGTCCCGGACCTCTAGGTGCGTATTTTACATCTTGGGATGGCTTCAGGGGTGCTCGAGGAGGCACTGTTGCAGAAATGGTCGTTGATACACCGGTAACATTTCCTGCCGCTATGGTTGGTTGAACCAGATTACGGCTTCCTTGGCTCGTCCAATTTTGTTTCAGGTGTAACTTTATGACCCGATGTTTGTCTTCCATGAGCACCGCATCTTTGGAGGCCTCCTTTAAGGTTCTAAGCCTTAAAACCCTCACGTCGGCTTGTATGTCTTCCCGCAGCCCAGAGATGAAGGTGCTGCGAAGTTGCTGATCCGTTCATAGGGGTTGGCATCGGCTACTTATCCTCTCAAATTCTTCTTGGTATGCCCCAACCGTGGTCCTTTGCACCATCTTTGAGAGGAGAGCATCGAAGTCTTCATACCCTGACGCTCCAAATCGTCGCATGATATCGATGTAAAAGTTGGCCCAAGTTTTAATCGTCTTACAAGCATTGGTTGCTCGAAACCAGTGAAGCGCCGCATCTTCAAGGTAGAAGCTCGCAAGCATCACCTTATATTCTTTCATTGTACGCTGGTACGCAAAGAATTGTTTCGCCCTATACAGCTAATCGATCAGATCGCCACCTTTGAACTTGGGAAATTCAAGATGCACGATTTGCCCATAGATACCGTTGTCTCGATCCGGATCATGTCCAAGTCCTTGTCTAACCGGAGGAGGACGCACCATGAATGGTTGATAATCCCTCCTTCGATTTTGATTAACTCGACGTGGTTCCGGTTTGTATTGCCCCGCCCATGGATCTAGATCTCCAAGGCGATCTCCATTGTTGTTCACTCGTTGGAGGGGCTCACCCGCAACTAGGCCTGGTGGAACCATCCTTGCTTGCCTTTGCCCATATGGTGCTGGCAACAAAGGCTCTTGTGGGCGCAAATTCTAAATCGGTGGCGGCGGGTTCATGAGGGTGGACTCGCGTCGTGGAGCCGATTGTGCATTTCTGTTCGCCATGGCTTTCTTTGTCGCTCGTAGTTCCCGCATCATCTCCATCATCATCTGGTTGTTGATGGCCATTTGTTCGGAAAGAGACCCAAACATGGCTTGAACGCTAGGCTGTTCCATATTCTGATTTGGTCGGGCGGTTCCGCAGGTGGAAGTCCCCGCAACCGTTTCCCTTTCCTCTATTGGGAGAATCTCTTCTTTCTCATCACGCCGTGTAGCCATGGCTTTGATTGTCGTCATAGGAAGCACAGTCCAAGGAACGGTGGCTTTGAGACCAGCTTGATATGATCTCCCCTTTGGACCAAGGCTCGATCTATTCCAATTTTCAAATCTGGACAGGATATGACACAGAATTTTAAAAATAGATCTCAAAAGATGCCGCCATCAGATTGATGTGAGATTTTAAAAGTTGTAGCTCCAGAAAAAAGCTTTCCAAAAGGTCAAGTTTCAGATGAATCGGATATTGGGATCTTGAGATATCATCCGATTAGTGGACAAACATCGGGGCATCTGTCTTAGGATCCATGGATGGAGGCACAAAATCCTTGATGATGATGGAGGTTGGTGGATCGGTGTTAGCGGGGTGGCACCGGTGAACAAGTGGTGGTGGAAGGGTTATGGGTGATGGAAGGGGTTAGGGCAAGGTGATAGATAGATTGGAAGAAGGGCGAGGAGTGGGCCGCCTCTAAGAGACTAGGGTGATTGGCTGGTCGAGGGAGGCTAGAAGCGGCGACGCCGGGGAACGAGAGAACGAGAGAACGAGAGAGAAAAAGACGAAGGAGACAAGGCAAAACTCAATTCATTCAATAATTGATTCCATGGTTGCCATCCACACCTTTAGAGGCTAATCAAACAATTGAAAAATGGCAATTATTAACCCTAAAATAATAGATTTTCACCGACCGCGTTCGAACGCGCTCGATCGCATTCGAACGCACATATTCCGCACTCTCTGGATGTGCGAACGCAATGCAGGCGTTCACAGGTGTGTTCGAACGCACAATTCACACTCTCTGGATGTGCGAACCTGATGTAGGCGTTCACAAACGCGTTCGAACGTGACATAGAAAACTTATTTTTTTCATGAATTAAACCTAAAACAAGAAACAAAGACATCCCTAAAGTGTATCAATGCTCGAGACGACATCGGTGAAGTGCGAATCGTATCAGTACCGTAGAACCCTATCAATTGGTATTAGAGCTAGACAAACCTCAGACCTCCATTAATAGTTGAAAGAAGGAAGATGATATCGATAAGGAGACTAATGGAGAGCACACTGACAAGGGAAGACTCAACCCACGATAACCCTAACCGTGAGGCTAATATGTTTGGAGCGATCACGGCAGGACCGAGTCAACCAACGTCCATGGGTGTGAATATGGGCTTGGCGGATGAACTTAGGGGCATGTTACAAACATTGCTTCATAGAGTTGATGTAACAACCCAATCCCAAACAAAAACAAAAACAAAAAAAAAATTTCATGGGCATGACGCGATCGGCCACACTGTGGCCGGCCTCGTGCCCATGCCAGCTGCTCATGCAGCTTGGTGGGGCGCCACGCGCCTGCGGCCACTGCCGCAGCCAACCGGCTGCGGCTAGTTGGCCGTGGTAGGCCCCGACGCCGCCACTACTCCTCCTCCACCACCTTCTCTCTCTCTCTTTAAATCTCTCTCTCTCTCTCTCTCTCTCTCTCTCTCGGCCACCCTCTCACTCTACTCTCTCTCTCTCTCTACCGACACCTTCCCTGGAGCCGCCACCGTCGCTGGTGAGATCTCTCACTCCCCCTCTCTTTCCTTCTCTCTCTCTCCCTCTCTCTCTCCCTCCCTCTCTCTCTCTCTCTCTCTTGCCCAAGGTTGGGATCGTCGGAGCCGAGCCGCCGGCGAGAGGCCGGCCGCTGGCTGGCCAGCAGCAGCCGGTGCCCTCCCCGCCGGCCCGGGTCCGCAACCTCCTCCCTCACCTCCTCTCTTTCTTCTCTTCCTCTTCTCTTCTTCTTCTTCTTCTTCTTCTTCTTCTTCTTCTTCTTCTTCTTTCTTTCTTTCTTTCTTTCTTTTTCTCCTTCTTTCTTTTTCTCCTTCTTCCTTAGCTCCTCCTCTTTCTTTCTGCACAGTGTTGGGCTCGGCCCAACACTATAGTAAACGATCTTGGGCCGAGCCCAGCACTGATGGCAGATGTAATTAATTTATTAAATAATTAGTTTATTTATGTTATTTATTTAGGTATTTTTCTTCTTAATTAATGCAAATAGATTATTTGGACATTAACTATTTTAATAATATTATATATCCTTCAATATAATTTTATTAATGATAATTTTTATAATTAATGATTAATTAGGTATAAATATAGGTAATACTTATATTTATTTATTTATTTACATATCTACTAGATTAATAGATAGATTTGTAAATTATAATTATTAGATTTATATTCTAATACCCTCATCATATATATTTTAAGTATTTCTATTAATCTTATGATTATTCTGCAACAAATAAAATACTAAGTTTATTTAGTTATTTATTTATTATTTTATTGAGTAAAGACTGCGTTGTCCCTAATTAATCAAGATAGTGTATGAATTATAAAATTAATTAAAATTAGACCACCTCTATACTTATTTAGCCTTTTATTTTATTTTATTTATTTTATAATTATATATTTAGAAATACTCTTATATAAAAAGAAACAGGCCTCTTCTCCTTATATTATAACTAACATTTTATAATAATAAAGAATTATAATATTTGAATCGTATCTATATTATAGACCTAGTTATGTAATCAAAAATAAAGAAAATTGATTCTAAATCTAATAAACCTTTATATTTTAATTGAATTAATTCTAATTAGATAAACGGCTAACATCATACTACTTAAATATTTCAGATCCCGAATCCCCTTATTTGAGACCCCGTGGACCTTGCTAGCGATGAGTGTCACTTGGTTACCTGACGGACGTGAGAGATGCGTGGTTTGTATCTTCTGATCAGACGGTGAGTAGTCTTATCCCTTAGACGCCTTTCTCAAATTAGGTTATATTGTATATTTATGTATATGCATGTTTTGGCCTCTAGCATAATTATATGATTTTATCTAGAAATGATTATAGTTGAGCATATTTTATCATGTATTCGTTTATACTGATTTGGAATATGAGTACATTGGTGATATATATAGAGATGATCAGAGATGATTCTACTGTTATGATTGTTTACCGAGTTGATCTGTAGCATGAGTATGCATGTAATAGATTAGCACGAGTATGCATGTAATAGATTAGCATGAGTATGCATGTGTTGACGATACAGTTGGAGACTACATTGCATCATTTTCTCTTGATTCCTATTCCACCTAAATTTCTGTTATGCATTGACTTGTTATCGTACTGGATATATGCATATGATTTGTCATTTAGAAGGAAAGCATGAAATGTGATTGATAGAATAGTTGATAGAAAGCGTGAGGATACCCGAGTGGGCGCGAGGGTTAGGGTGTGCCTGGAGATGATTGATCGCTCGACATAGTCGCAATCCTGTTGGCCTTATGTCTGAGGTCGTTAGTCTGTGTGCGCAGCAGACATTCAGACACATGCCGTTCGCCAGGGCATATGTGGCGAGTTATCCTCACGAGGTTTCTATCAACTATGTGGGTGTCTGGTCTGGATGGATGTTGATACCCTAGCGGGTGGCGGGGTATGGTTATATTAGAGATACTCTTGCGGGTGGCGGAGTATGCTCTGAGCCTTTGGACATGATGTTGAGACCGGGTACTGTGTATTGACTCGTGCACAAAGTGGTCTAGTATGTCGATATTATACTGAGATGTCGGTGATGATTATGATGTTGAGAAATGCATATGATTTCATTATCATTTGATTACATGATTATCGAGTGGTCAATATTCATCATATATGATTGCATTTGATATCATAACGTGGTCATGGTCGGCATGCATCATGTGTCATATTTGAGAGAGAGTTATGATGATAGTATGATACAGAGATTTGTTTACTCATGGTCGAGGATTATATATATTTTTATCAGTTATGACATGTTATCTACTTTTCATTTATATATTATTGAGGATACATTCATATACTCATTCATGGCATGATACTCTTTCTGATTCATATTATTCAGTATATGATTTACTCTCTGTTTGGCATCACTGATTCGCGGTAAGGTCTATTCACTAAGCCTTTTGCTCATGACTCTCTTTATTTCTTTTCTAACCCCTCAAATTTGTGGTACGTGATAGCGACCTGAGATATCTTGAGAAGATATTTTAGAGTGATGATGAGGTGAGCTATTGATGCAAGACGGTATAGAAGATAGTTTAACCAGACATTGAGTTGTATCGTTGTTTGTTATATTTGTGCCTTATTGTATCGAATGATGATTTGTATAGTATATATCAGAATTTATAGCACTCGTTTATTAGTTGTTTAGTTGTATCCTGATGGTTTGTTGTGGCCTGTGTGGGCCCTGCCAGATTATGTAGTGGTCTAGTGTATATTATTATGAATTTGGATATTCGTATATTAACAAGTTTATTTTGTTGATAGTATGATGTATTTGGTGATGGATTATGTGATCATGGATAGGTTAACAGATTTTATTTGATGATGTCATGATTATATGTGCACAGGAGAGTATCTGTGTGGGACGGGCCCCGCCCGACTTGTCGCGTGCGCCGTGCGTGCCGTGTGGGCGCGTGGGTGTGCACGTGCCGTGACGGGCGGGGGCGTTACAGTTGACGCAATGCATATTAATCATAATGTTTTAAAGAAATATGTCATGAACCGATTAGCTTCGTCATCTCCTCGACAATGATTAGTGCATTAAGAAGGACCAGTGGTGGGACCACATTGAACCGATACCCCATAGGTCCAGGTGCGACATGTTAGTGTCAATGATCCTCTTTTACCTATGCATACACATCATCCCCCACCTCCGTTACAAAACCTAAGACCGGTGGTGGTGGAACTCGAGAGACGTGCGACACTAATGTACTTCGTCAATGAGGAGGATTGACACTTTAAGAATGAGGTTGATCCCTTCAGAGATGGTGATGGATGTGCTCGAGGATTTAGAGAAGGAGATCAACATGCACAAAGGTTAAAAACTTGAACCAAGGATCTTTCGCGAACCCGACAATGCTATTCGGGGAAGAACCACACACTTGGACTTTCCAAAATTCTAAGGCAGTGATCCCACGGATTGGGTATTTTAAGTTGAACAATACTTTGATTGTTAAGGGACAGTGGAGGATGCAAAGGTCCAGATGGCAAGCTTTTACCTCTAAGGAACGACATTGCATTGGTATTGATCGGTTATTCGTGGTGGAGGATTTACCAGATGGGCTGACCTTGGTAGGAGAATTACACGCAGATTTGGAACAATGGCATATGAAAATTTTGCTGCCACATTAAGCAAGATGGTTCAGAGGACGACCGTATTGGAGTACCAAGCAGAATTTGAAAGAGTTGGTAGTCATTGTGAGCAAGATGTTGGAGCAAGGCCTCATTCAACCAAGTCTTAGCTCTTACTCATCGCCCATGCTATTGGTGCGAAAGAAGGATGGGACATAGTGTTTTTGTGTTGACTATCGGGCAGTATATGCTATTACCATCAATGACCGTGATAGGGCTACGAAATAATTTCTTCAAGATCTGGATTTATTGTAGGAAGCAGTCCACTCAACCTAGGGAAACTATTCACCAAATATTTTCTTGTAGTAAAAAAATTATGAAACTAAGTGGAATCGATTTGTAACTTCCTGATCTACATTTTTTATATTTACGCCTTTTACAGATTCAAACTTCAACAGGGACAAAATTATAATTTAATACGGATAATGGTGGTGGTGATGGGTGGAGTGGATGATATGGTTATGGATGATAATTGAGATGAGGGTGGATGGTTGATGTTGTTTAAGGGATAAAGACGAAGGGAAAGAAGTGGTCGAGATCCCAAAGAAGAGCAAGGACTCGACAGTCGAGGGAGATTAGAAGTTAGGAGAGACCTTGCCAACGGTAAAGGTGGTAGGTTGGTGAGGAGGGAGATTAGGATAGAGAGAATAGAGAAAAGGAGGCAAGAAATCAATAATCCAATAGCATAATGAATTTGGCTGCCATCCACACCTTTATAGAGGCTAGCCAATAAGCCTTAATAACAATAACTGGCCCTAATCCTAGGGGAATCCCACCGATCGTGTTTTAACGCGCCCGATCGCGTTCAAACGCACAAAAGACATTCTCTGTATGTGCGAACGCGACCCCTTCCACGTTCGAATGCGACCTACAGAAATTTTATTTTAATAAAAATAAATAACTAATGCAATAAGAAAAGACTCAAATAAGGTGTACCAGGAAAGTAGACAAGTGTTGAAAGAGTTCAGTCTGGGGACAACGATAAACGTGAGGAATAGGATCTCCAAAGCTACCCGCCCTACTAAAGAAGTTTACAAGCAAGGGACCACCATGTTTCCCCCACCTTGCCCTCAAGGTGTAAAGTCAGGGAAACACTCCAAAATATTAGTCTCTAACTCCCATATCGCCTCATAGGATGGCTTGCCAAGCCACTCGACTAGAATCTCCATCTCTAATCTGGTACCATGTCGTTGTCGGCGCCTAGTAAGTACATGAACTGGCTCTACGATCTCTGTCTCCTCTAACGGCTCCGGTAGAACTGATCCAACGAGCTCATGATCTCTAATCCGCTCCCTCAATAATGAAACATGGAAGACAAGATGTACTCTTAACCTCTTCGGCAACTCGAAACGATATGCAATCGGACCAATAAGCTCTAATACCCGAAATGAACCAAAGTAGCGATGAGCTAACTTCTGGTTTCGCATTAGACGCAAGGTCACCTGTCGATACAATTGCACCCTCACAAACACCCAACTATTAATGTCAAACTTCTGCTCCTTATGACTGTGATCATAAACTTACTTCATGCAGTTTTGAGCAAATTTAAAAGGGCCACGCAACCTTCTCAATGTGGCGTCTCTATCCATCAAAGCTAAGTCCACCTCTATCCGATCTGCAGATGCCATTGGATCATAAGCGCGTAATATCAGAGCCGTGCATCCATACACCACCTCAAATGGAGTCATCTCAATGCTCCTGTGGTAGGTGGTGTTGTAAGACCACTCCGCCATGGTAAGAACTCCAACCATCGTATCGACATCTCTCCAACAAAGCTCCTCAAGTACTGCTCAATGCCTCAATTGATCACTTCGGTTTGGCCGTCCGTCTATGGATGGTAGGCCGAACTAAAGTTCAATCGAGTCTCAAAAGTCGCTCATAAATACATGATCACGATCTGAGACAATCGTGCATAGCATGCCAAGTAACCGAGCAACATAGCTCACGAAAATTTCAGCCACTGACTTGGCTGAAAGTGGATGTGACAATGTTGAAAAGTGCGCATACTTGCTCAATCTATCAACCACCACAAAGATAACAGAATAACCACGTACCAGCGGAAGACCCTCTATAAAATCTATAGAAATGTCTTCCCAAACACGGTCCGGTATAGGTAAAGGCTAAAGTAATCCGGTCGATTTCAATGTGGTTCCCTTAGCCCTTTGACAGACTTCGCAAGCACGGACAAAACTCCTCACATCCTGCCTCAATCCTGGCCATGTGCAACTCTGTGATATTCTCCTATAAGTCCTCAAGACACACTTATGACTAGCCTCTGGAGTTTGGTGAAAGTGCTCCAACAATTTCTGCCGCAATAACATAATTTGCGGGCATCCGAATGCATCCGCGGTCCAGCAGCAAACCGCCTCGATTCTCCAACTCTGGATGGCACTTCGGATCATCCAACACCTCCTGCAATAATCTCAAAACATCTGGGTCAGATGTACATGCGTACCTCAGCTCGTCAAGGAAGGAAAAAGTGGGAGAAGAGTAGGTTGCAAGCTCGACGGTATCGGGTTGGCATGATAATGCATCTTCCGCTGTATTTTCTGTTCCTTTCTTGTATTAAATGTCATAATCATACCCCAGCAATTTTGTGACCCATCTCTATTGTGCCGGAGTGTGTATACGCTGTCCCATAAAGTATGGAAGGCTCCTTTGATCGGTTCGGATAATGAATCGCCTGCCGATCAAGTAAGGCCTCGACTTTGTCACCGCATGTAGAATTGCCAACATCTCTCTCTCGTAAGTCGATAATTGCTGAAACTTTTGTGATAAATCTTTGCTAAGAAAGACAATGGTACCTCCTACTTTTAATTAGTATAGCTCCTATACCAACTCCTGACGCATCACATTCCACAATGAATTCTTTGGTGAAGTCTGGTAGCGCTAAAATGGGTGCGTCGTCATTACTATTTTCTATTTTTTCAAAGGCTATAGTGGCTTCATCCGTCCTTCTAAACGAGTCCTTTTTCAACAAAGAAGTGAGATGAGCAACAATCTTGCTATACTCGGTAATGAAGCGGCGATAATATCTGGTCAGCCCCAAAAATCATCGCAATCCTATGGTGGTGGTAGGAATAGGCCAAGCGGTCATGCATGCTACCTTTTGAGGATCCGCCGCTACACCTTCGGCTAAGATGATGTGGCCTAAATACTCCACTTGTGATACTCCCTATAGGTACTTGGACTTCTTGATCTTCAGCTGGTTTTGCTTCAACAAATTTAACACATCCTCCAAATGCCGCCAATGCTCCAATTTAGTCCTATTATATACCAAAATATCATCAAAGAATACCAAAACATACCTTAGCAATAGAGGCCAAAATATATCATTTATGAGGCCTTGAAAAGTAGCTGGAGCATTGATGAGAGCAAAAGGCATCACCCGGAACTCATAATGCCCGTCTGAAGTTTGAAATGCAGTCTTGTGCACATCCATCGGGTGAACTCCAATTTGATGATACCCGGCCCTCAAGTCAAGCTTGCTGAATATAGTCACCCCTGCAAGCTCGTCCAGTAGCTCCTCTATAACTAGAATGGGATAGCAGTCCTTGATGGTAATAGTGTTTAGTGTCCAATAGTCGACACAAAAATACTATGTACCATCGTTCTTTTGCACCAATAGTACGGGCGAGGAATAAGAGCTATGACTTAGTTGAATGAGGTCTTGCTCTAATATCTCAGCTACCATTTTTGAGATAACTTCCTTTTGCACATGTGGATACCGATATGGCCTCATATTTGCCAGTGCAGCCCCGGGCACAATCTCTATGAGATGGTCCGCCATTCGCCTTGGTGGCAACTCCTTTGGTTCCTCAAACAGTCCAGCAAATTTGTCTAATAAATTAGACAACTCGATGGTAGTATATGGACTCATTTGAGGTTCGTCTCCTGCTGGTCCTAACTAAGAAGACAGGCTAAATCACTCTCACATGGCAGCCCCACCATCGGCTGCATCGCGCAGATCGGCCGCGATCAAATACCATCAAGCCACACATCTTTGTTTCCTTGCTTAAATTTCATCTACATGCTTCGGAAATCAAACGTGACTGGTCCCAAGTTTTCTAACGAGTCCGTCTACCCATAACATTCTCGGCGTGGAAGTACCCGAATATGCATGCATCGATATTTCAGCTTAGATATCTTCCTCCGCGCCCTCCTCAATGGCCTCCTCATGGACCTCCTCTGGACATGCTCCATCATCAACTCCTCATCATCCTCTTCGAGACCGTCGGTGAGCATCACACTCCTAATCAGTTTGGAACACCGATGACTAGGGGTGAAACGTTCATCGCATCGAAAGCAAAGGCCATTCGCTCTTCGCTCCTCCACCTGGGCAGGTGTGAGAGTTTGAACCCGAAAGAAGGTCTCAAAGGTGGTTGTGGTCTAGTACTAGCAGCCACTGTCTATAAACCCGAAAAATTTCCAGCCAGCATTCTAGGTAGAAAGTGCCCATCTCGGTTATCCTAACTTGTTTTCGCTGCCATCTTAAGAGCCTTATGCTTTTGCTCCATCCTCAAGGCCTTCTCAAAGGCCTTCTCAAGAGTGGTTGGACATAGAGCACGAACATCCGC
Organism: Typha latifolia; assembly: GCF_019914945.1. Lineage (NCBI taxonomy): Eukaryota > Viridiplantae > Streptophyta > Magnoliopsida > Poales > Typhaceae > Typha > Typha latifolia. The sequence goes on from NC_133097.1 coordinate 2,351,768, forward strand.
TTGTATCTCCTCTTGGAACCCTAAAATAAATATGCTCATCAATATCGGTTCGAGCCAAGATGGCTCACAACGACTACTAACTCTTTCAAATTCTGCTTAGTACACTAATATGGTTGTCCTCTAAACCATCTTGCTTAACGTGGCAGCAAAATTTTCATATGCCGCTGTCCCAAATCGACGTGTAATTCTCCTACAAAAGTCAGCCCAATTGGTAAATCCTCCACCACGAATAACCGATCGATATCAATGTAATGCCGTTCCTTAGAGGTGAAAGCTTGCCATTTGGACCTTTGTGTCCTCCGTTGTCCCTTGACAATAAAAGTATTGCTCCACTTGAAACACCCAATCCGTTGGATCACCGCCTTAGAATTTTGGAAAGTCCAAGCGTGCGATTCTCCCCCAAATAGCATTGTCGAGTTCGCGAAAGATCCTTGGTTCAAGTCTGAACCTTTGTGCATGTTGGTCTCCTTCTCTAAATCATTGAGCACGTCCATCACCATCTCCGAAGGGATCAACCTCATCCTCAAAGTGCCAATCCTCCTCATCGACGAAGTGCACTAGTGTCGCTCGCCTCTCGGGTTCCACCACCGCCGGTCTTGGATTTTGTAACAGAGGTGGGGGATGATGTGTAGGCATAGGTAAAAGAAGATCATTGACACTCACATGTTGCACCTGAACCTATGGGGTATCGGTTCGATGTGGTCCCACCACTGGTCCTTCTTGAGGCATCGATCTTCGTCGAGGAGATAACGAAGTCGATCAATTCATGACATATTCTTTTAAACCATTATGATCATTCTGCATTGCGTCAACTCTATGCAGCAATGTTTGGAACATGCCCCTAAGTTCATCCGCTAAGCCCATATTCATACCCATGGACGTTGGTTGACTCGGTCTTACCGTGGTCCCTCCAAAGGAATCGGCCTCACGGTTAGGGTTATCATGGGTTGAGTTTTTTCTTATCGGTGTGCTCTGCATTAGTCTCCTTGTTGTTGTCATCTTCCTTATTACCACTATTAATGGAGGTCTGAGGTTCGCCTAGCTCTGATACCAATTGATAGGGCTACGGAATGATTCCTTCTGACTAAATACGAAAAACATAGATTAGGGAGTTACAGATTGATTCCACTTGGTTTTATAATTATCTGACTATAAGAAAATATTTGGTGAGCTTGTAGGCGCAACTATATTCAGCAAGCTTGACTTGAGGCCGGGTACCATCAAATTATAGTTCACTCAGCGGATGTGCACAAAACTGTATTTCAGACTCCGGACGAGCACTACGAGTTCCGAGTGATGCCCTTTGGTCTTACTAATGCTCCAGCTACTTTTCAAGGCCTCATGAATAATATTTTTTAGCCTCTACGACGAAGGTATGTCTTGGTATTCGTTGACAACATTTTGGTGTATGACATGACCGAATTGGAGCATTGGCGGCAATTGGAGTATGTGCTGAATTTGTTAAAGTAAATCCAGCTAAAGATCAAGAAGTCCAAGTGCCTATGGGGAGTACCACAAGTGGAGTATTTAGGCCACATCATCTCAGCGGACGGTGTAGCGGCGGATCCTCAAAAGGTAGCATGCATGACCGCTTGGCCTATTCCAACTACCACCACTAGATTGTGAGGATTTTTGGGGCTGATCGGATATTATCGCCGCTTCATCGCTGGGTTTGGCAAGATCAATGCTCCTTTGCCTTATTTGTTGAAAAATGACTCTTTTAGATGGACGGATGAAGCCACTACAACATTCGAAAAATTAAAAACAACAATAACGACGACGCCTATCTTAGCGCTACCGGACTTTACCAAAGAGTTCATTGTGGAATGTGATGCGTTGGGAGTTGGCATAGGAGTTGTACTAATACAAAGAGGACTGATGGGTTCTTGTACCAAAAGGTCAGCTACAAAATAATTCCCTTAATATCTGAATTTATTAAAGTAAGCAATCCGCGCAACCGAGGAGAAATATTCTTCAAATATCCGCCGGTAGTTTGAAAATTATGAAACTAAATGGATTCGATTCGTAACTTCTTGATCTACAACTTTTGTATTTACAAAAATACGAAATAACGTGGGTGATGGTGGTGGTGGTGACGGGTGGAGTGGATCTTAGGGTTATGGATGGGTATGGAGATGGAGGTGGATGGTGGATGTGATTGAGGGATATAGACGAAGGGAATAAAGTGGTTGAGATCCCAAAAAAGAGGGGTGAATCGACAGTCGAGGGAGACTAGAAGTTAGGAGAAACCTTGCCAACGGTAGAGGTAGAAGGATGGTGAAGATGAAAGAGAGAGATTAGGGTAGATAGGTGATAGAGAGGCAAGAAATCAATATTCCAATAGCATAATGAATTTGGCTGTCATCCGCATATATATAGAGACTAGCCAACAAGTCCAAAAATAATAACTAACCCTAATTTTAGATGATTCCTGCCTATCGCGTTCGAACGCGCTCGATTGTGTTCGAACGCGCCCGATTGTGTTCGAACGCACAAAAGGCATTCTCTATTTGTGCGAATATGATGCAGGCATTCAAATGCGGACGTTCTTGTACTAAAAGATCGGCTATGGAGCAATTCCTTCAAGATCTGGATGTAGTACAGGAATCAGTCCACGCAATCGTGGAAACATATTCGTCAAATATTCTTTGGTAGTCAGAAAAGTACAAAAGTAAGTGGATTCAATTTGTAACTTCCTGATCTACAACTTTCATATTTAGGCCCTTTGTAGACTGAAATTGCAACTGGGACTAAAACACGGAATAATATGGGTGATGGTGGTGGTGATGGGTGGAGTGGATGTTAGGGTTATGGATGGGTATGGAGATGGAGGTTGATGGTGGATGTGATTAAAGGATATAGACGAAGGGAACGAAGTGGCTGAGATCCCAAAGAAGAGGGGTGACTCGACAGTCGAGGGAGATTACAAGTTAGGAGAAACCTTGCCAACAGTAGAGGTGGAAGGATGGTGAAGAGGGAGGAGGGAGATTAGAGTAGATAGATGATACAGAGGCAAGAAATCAATATTCTAATAGCATAATGAATTTGGCTACCATCCATATATATATAGAGGCTAGCCAACAAGTCCTAAAATAATAAGTAACCATAATTCTAGAGGATTCCTGCCGATCGCGTTCGAACGCGCCCGATCGCGTTCGAACGCACAAAAGGCATTCTCTGTATATGCGAACAAGACATAGGCGTTTGAATACGGGTTGCCCGACCGTTTGAATAGAAGCTAGGTTCGAACGCACAAAAGACATTCACTATATGTGCGAACCTGATGCAGGCGTTCGAACTCGCCTGACCGTATTCGAACACATAATATGCATTCTCTGTATTTGCGAACCTGATGTAAGCGTTCGCAAGGGCATTCGAACGTGACCCCTCCTACGTTCGAACACGATCTGCAAGAATTTTATTTTAATAAAAATAAATAACTAATGCAATAAGAAAAGATCTTAACTAAGTGTATCAAGGACGTCCCATTGCCTTTCTTAGCAAAGATTTATAAAAAAAACTCAACAATTATCGACTTACGAGAGATAGAGATGTTGGCAATTCTGCATGCGATGGGGAAGTGGAGACCTTATTTGATCGGTAGGCGATTCATCATTTGAACCAATCAAAGGAGCCTTCTGTACTTTATGGGACAGTGTATACATACTTCGGCACAGCAGAGATGGGTGATGGGGTATAATTATGAAAGTCAATACAAGAAAGGAACGGAAAATAGAGTGGCAGATGCACTATCGCGCCAACCCGATACCGCCAAGCTCGCAGCATATTCTTGTCCTACCTTTTCTTTCTGTGATGAGTTGAGTTATGCATGTACATATGACCCAGATATTTTAAGATTGTTATAGGAGGTGATGGATGATCCGGAGTACCATCCAGAGTTGGAGAATCGAGGCAGTTTGCTGCTGGACCACGGATGCATTCGAGTGCCCGCAAATGATGGGTTGTGGCAGAAATTGTTGGAGCACTTCCACCAAACTCCAAAGGCTGGTCATGAGGGTGTCTTGTGGACTTATAGGAGGATATCTTAGAGTTGCACGTGGCTAGGATTGAGGCGAGATGTGAGGAGTTTTTTCTGTGCTTGCGAAGTCTGTCAAAGGGCTAAGACAACCATATTTAATTCGGCCGGATTACTTCAGCCTTTACCTATACTGGTGGTAGTAGTAGGAATAGGCCAAGCGGTCATACATGCAACCTTTTGAGGATCCGCCGCTACACCATCCGCTAAAATGATGTAGCATAAATACTCCACTTGTGGTATTCTCCATAAGCACTTGGACTTCTTGCTCTTCAATTTATTTTGATTCAACAAATTCAGCACGTCCTCCAAATGCCGCCAATGCTCCAATTCAATCTTGCTATACACCAAAATGTCCTAAAAAATACCAAGAGATACCTTCGCAATAGAGGCCAAAATATATCATTCATGAGGCCTTGCAAGGTAGCTGGAGCATTGGTGAGACCAAAAGGCATCACCCAAAATTCGTAATGCCCATCCGGAGTCCGAAATGCAGTTTTGTGCACATCCGTAGGGTGAACTCTAATTTGATGATACCCAGCCGTCAAGTCTAGCTTGCTGAAAATAGTCGCCTCTACAAGCTCGTATAGCAGCTTCTCTATAACCGAAATAGGTTACCGGTCCTTGACGATAACAGCATTTAGTGCCCGATAGTCGATACAAAAATGCCATGTCCCATCTTTTTTTCGCACCAATAGCACGGGGTATGAGTATGAACTATGATTTCGTGCCGTCTCCAATAGCAATGTCAAATCCAACGGTCGGTTCGGCATCCAACCCCAATCTCCTCACTAACCTCTCGTCTAGAAAGTTGTGTGTACTCCCCGAATCGATGAGGATGTGCACACAATGCTTTCTAACGAGTCCGTCTATTCATAACGTCCTCGGCGCGAAAGTACCCAAATATGCATGCATCGATATTTCAGCTTGGATATCTTCCTCCGCGCCCTCCTCTACGGCCTCCTCATGGACCTCCTCTAGACATGCTCCATCATCAACTACATCATTATCCTCCTCGAGACCGTCGATGAGCATCACACTCTTAATCGGTTTGGAACACTGATGACTAGGGGTGAAACGTTCATCGCATCGAAAGCAAAGGCCCTTCGCTCTTCGCTCCTCCACCTAGGCAGGTGTGAGAGTTCAAACGGTGGGTCTTGTGCCTCCTCTAACATTGGAAAAAGGTCTCAATGTGTTCACAAGGGTTCACAAGCGTTCAAACACGACTCCACCTGCATTCGAACGCGACCTACAAGAATTTTATTTTAATGAAAATAAACACCTAATGCAATAAGAAAAGATTCTTACTAAGTGTATCAGCCCACCACGCTTCCCCCACCTTGCCCTCAAGGTGAAAAGTTAGGGAAACGCTCCAAGATATCAGTCATCAACTCCCATGTCACCTCATTAGATGGCTTGCCAAGCCACTCAACTAGAATCTCCATCTCCAATCTGGTACCATGTCATCGTTCGCGTATCCTGTTGCCCCACAGGCTTGATCATGACAAAAGGAAATGATTTTATTAAAATCATTATCAGACACACATCTCCTAATGATTTGATCTAGGTAATACTTAAACAAGTATGGGTCATCCCAGAAAAAGAACTTGACCTCAGCTAAAAATTTGGACTTATCTTGCTTGGTCCAATGCGGAGGTATTTGACCAGTAGCAAGATAGTTGACAATATCAGCATACCATGGTAGCTGAGAAGCACTCATTAGCTGTTCATCAAAAAAAGATTCAGATATTAGTTTGGATCCATAAGATGATTATAGGATAAGCCTAGATAAGTGATCTGTGACAATATTTTCAAAAGCTTTCTTGTCCCTCATTTCAAGATCAAATTCTTGTAGCAATAGAATCCAACGAATTAAACGGACTTTAGCATTCTTTTTAGAGAGAAGGTATTTAAATGCTGCGTGATCAGAATAGATGATGACTTTAGACCCTAAGAGGTAGGATCTAAATTTATCTAAAGCAAACACAACTGCTAGCAACTCTTTCTCAGTAGTGGAATAATTTAGTTGTGCATCATTCAGAGTTTTACTAGCATAATAGATCACATGTGGTAATGTATTAACCCGTTGTCCTAAAAGCACTCCAATTGCATAGTCAGATGCATCGCACATAATCTCAAAAGGCTCATCCCAATTTGGTAGATGAATGATAGGAGTAGAAGTCTATTTAGTTTTTAATCGTTGAAAAGCCTTAAGAGATTCTTCGTTAAAGACAAATTGAGAATCCTTAGCGAGTAAATTACATAAAGGTCGTGATATCTTACTGAAATCCTTAATAAATCATCGGTAAAAACCCGCATGACCCAAAAATGATCGGATTTCCTTCACAGTCTAAGGTGATGGAATGTTAGAAATTAAGTCAACCTTAACCTTATCGACTTCGATCCCATCTTTAGAAATAATATGTCCTAGAACAATTCCTTTCTTCACCATAAAGTGACATTTTTCCCAATTAAGCACCAAGCTTTTCTCTTTGCACCTTTCTAAGACTAGAGACAGGTGGTGCAAGCATTCATCAAATGATGATCCAAAGACAGAAAAGTCATCCATAAAAACTTCCAAGAACCATTCTACCATATCTGAGAATATGCTAATCATGCACCTTTGAAAGGTACTAGGAGCATTGCATAACCCAAAAGGCATGCAACGATGGCAAATGCTCCAAAGAGCCAAGTAAATATGGTCTTCTCTTGATCCTCAGGTGCAATAGGGATTTGGTTATAGCCAGAATAACCATCTAAAAACCAATAATAAACATGTTCGGCTAACCTTTCAAGCATCTAATTAATGAAAGGAAGGGGAAAATGATCCTTCCTAGTTACAAGATTAAGTTTTCGGTAGTCAATGCAAACACGCCACCCTGTTTGAACACGAGTGGGTACTAACTCATCGTTCTTATTCTGCACTACTGTAATGCCAAACTTCTTAGGCACAACATGAATTGGACTCACCCATGCACTATCCGAAATTTGGTAAATAATACACGCATCTAATAATTTTAGCACTTCAACTCTAACAATATCCTTCATCATAGGATATAAACCAACGTTGCAGTTCATGAGATTTTTTTGCATTTTCCTCTAAATGGATTCGATGCATAACCACATCAGGACTAATTACCTTGATATCAGCTATGGTCCATCCTATAGCTTCCTTGTATTCTTTTAAGACACTCACAAGTTTCTCCTCCTGTTCCTTACCCAAATCAGATACTATAATAACATGAAGGGTTTCAGAAGAGCCTAAAACACATACTTAAGAGTATTAGGTAGTGGTTTAAGATCTAACTTTGGAGGTTCTATGATTGATGGAGGAGTTGGGGGCGAAGATAGTTGAAGAAGTTCAATCTTGGGTTGCCATTTATTAAAATCCATAAGAGGTGCAGATTCTAACAATGCATTGACCTCCTCAAAAGAAGTTTCTCAATCAAAATCACCGTCAAAATGTAAAATACACTTTTCTAAAGGAATCTCAACATTTGCCTGCTCATTTATGCTCTCTAATAAGCCTTCAATCATGTCAACCTCAAAAACATCATCAGTTTTAGAAGGTTGATGGCTCACATCAAAGATATTTAATTCAACAGTCATATTGCCAAAAGATACGATTCAGACTTCATCGATGTAGTCTCGAGTATGGATTCACTTTAGGAGTGTCTTTATTTCTTATTTTAGTATTTAATTTCTATTAAAATAATTTTTTTGTAAGTCGCGTTCGAACACAGGTGGAGTGAGTTCGAACACGGTTGTGAACGTGGGTGGAGAGTATCCATTGTGCGTTCGAACGCACTGTGAACACCTGCATCGCGTTCGCAAATCCAGAGAAGTGGAAAACAGGCTTGTTCGATCATGCGTTCGAACGCCTACATTACGTTCGCAAATCCAAAGAAGAGCGAACACGGTGCGTTCGAACGCGATTGAGCGCGTTCAAATGCGGTCGGCGAAATTGTATTGTTTAGGGTTAATTTTGAGTTGTTTGGTTAGTCTCTAAAAGGGATGTGGATGGCAACCAGAAGATTATTATTGAAGAATTGAGTTTTGCCTTTCCTCCTTCGTCTTCTTCACTCCCGTTCTCTCAATCCCCGGCGACGCTGCTTCTAACCTCCCTCGACCGACCAATCACCCTAGATCCTTAGGGGCGGCCCTCTCCTCCCCCTTCTTCTAATTTATCCAACACTTGCCTAAATTGATATTCACTTGTTCATTGAACCCATCTTGGTACCCTAAGGGCAAACTATTGCAGTGTGCATAGGACTGGCACAAACATTACAAACTTCAGATTGCACTTGATTTATAGGTTTCATAGTTTGACTTAACACAAGGGCATCAACTTTCCTAGACAAACTATCCAGTCGTGCATTCATACTCACATCAGGTTGAACTTCATATATCCCTTCCTCTCTTAGACTGTGACATCCCTCGACTTTCAGCACTAAAATTCTATTGTTGGAAATTTTTAGCTATTCTTTCACAAAGAGTCCAAGCTTCAAGTGTGCTCTTAGCCATGAATGACCCACCGGTCATGGACTCCACTAGATTACGATTTGTGTCGGTCAGACCATTGTAGAAATACTGGACTAACCACCATTTCTCAAAATTGTGATGAGGGCAATTAATTTGAAGATCCTAAAACCTTTCCCATGACTCATGAAATTTCTCTTCCTCTTTCTGCTTGAAAGTGGAGATGGTCAATCTATATTGGTTTGTTCTAGGCATAGGGTAAAATTTGGACACAAATTTATAGTTCAGATCTCTCCAAGTGGTGATCGAGTTAGGCTCTAAGTGATTCAACCAAGCTCTTGCTTGGTCTTTCAATGAAAAGGGAAAGAGCCTTAGCCTAACAGATTTATCAGAAAAGTTTTGAAATTTGAATGTTGAACAAATATCCAAGAATTTATCAACATGAGAGTATGGATTCTCATTTTTCTTAACATAAAAGGTAGGAAGCAATTGAAGGATGGCAGGTTTTAATTCAAAATGAGTTGCATTAGTGTTAGGTAACACAATGCATTTTGAAGGTTGGGTTCCATTAGAGGCAAATCGCTCTTGTAAAGTTATGGTATCACCATGAACCTATTGATGGTTTTTAGTCATTTCTTCCCTAGCAAGCCGACCTGAAATATCGAACCCAACCAATTTCTAAGTTTTGAAAAGGCTTCACAAACACAAATCTTACCAAGCAAATCATAGTCAACAGTTTGTGTTTTTAAAGTATAATATGAGAGCAAGCAATTTTTTTTAATTCTAATATTGTAGAAAATCACTTCTCTCCTAATTAGAGAGCTCCCACTCCCTTTCAGAGTAAGCTAGAGGATTACTAGTTAAGACCTACCAAAACATAACTAGGTAAGTTCCCAGGAATACTAGTGGGCACTGGCCTCTTCAGAATACCAGTTCCCTTAGGCGCCTCAGTACGGCTCTCCTTTTTGACAGAACTTACCTAGACATTGTAATTTGGAAGGTGCTCACTGGGCTTACCAAAAGATAACTCTTTCCGAGAGGTTCCTATGAGCTATGTGAAATCATTTGGTTGACGTCTACTTGATTTTAAGTTAGATGTTTGGCTTGGGTTTTAAATGAATTAACTTAAGTGGGCAAGGATGTGGTGATTAAATCCACTCCTTATCTTAGTGAGGTTTGTACCCTTACTAAATATTTTATGCATATATGAATGCACAAATAATCACACAGAATCAGTTCATAACCCACTGACAGGAGATTCATGGGTAGGGTTAAGAAAATTCAAACCTTCCAATCAACCGGTTAGCAATTACTCCGCTGGGAGTAATTTTTAAGCAATTTTCTTTTCTTCAAGTACAATCCTCTATTGTTCTTTAGTTTCTCTAGAATAATTCAAAACAAGAACAAAACTTGCATTTTTTTTTAAAAAAACTTAATTTTTTTAAAAAAAAAATTTAAACAACTAGTAGAAAAATTAATTTTAAATTTTCAAAATAGTTTTCAACACAAGTCCCCGGCAACGGCGCCAAAAACTTGTTGTGATAAATTAAGTAATACTCGCAAGTGCATGAATCTATGGAGTAGATCAGCAAGCAAGGTATCGATCCCACGAGGACTTGTTTAAAAACATGAAGTGTTTGAAAATCTTAAAAATAGTTTTAACATATTTGGAAAATAGGTTTAGGAGATTTATGGAGAAAGAAAACATTCTTGTAGATTTTTTTTAATTAAGTGTGAGAAATAAGGTCTTGGAATCCACTTGTAGATAATACATTTCTATTAGATAACATAAATCTCTTCTTTTTCTACCATTCACCAAGAAATCAATCACTAGTGGATCGGAAGATTATCTTTGAATGAACAATTCAATTTTCATAAAAATTACGTTCTTCCTTCATTTTTAGAAAATATGGAGTAAGAATTTTAAATTATTAGATGTATCCTTTTTAAGAAAAATAATTAATATCTAAATTGTAAACAACAAATTTAAAGTAGAAGAAAGAAGAACCTATTAAGCAATTAAGAACACATAAGAGATTTAGAATAAAAGAAATATGTTCTCAACAAGCTTCATCCTCAACCTTAAGAAAATTAGAAATTCATTTTAGTAGTTAATAACACAACTTGAATAAAAATAAACATGAGATGTCGCACTATAGAGTTGTAGAATACTTCTTTCAAAAACAAAATCCAAATCCAAAATCAAGAGATTACGCTAAAAAAAATCAGAATATGAACTTTGCTAACTTATAAAGATTGAAATTTCTTCGAATGTGCTCTATTGTTGTCAATTAAATTGAAACAGTTGCAAGTTTAAATGCTGAATTTTAAACTACAACTCCTCAAAAGAAAAACTTAACAGAAAATACACAAGAAAAGACATTTTTCTCTAACTCTCAACCCCTCGATTTATAGACTTCTTGGAGCATGAAAATCTGCTCCAAATCGGCTGGAAATCGGCTATGATTGTGTTTAAAATTTACTAAATATGTTGATACGATCACACCTCTGGGGCTAAGGCTCTGATACCAGCTTGTTACGATCAGGCACGGAACTTTGAAATTAGATCCCGAAATATGCTGTCGTCGGATCGACGTGAGATTTCGATATGTTGTAGCCTCGTAAAAGAGCTTTCTAAAAAATCTAGTTACAGGCGAATCGGAGTTGGGGATCTCGAGATATTGTTCGTTTAGTGGACGAACGTCAGGATGCTCTGTTTTGGATTCGTGGATGGAGGCACGAGATCCTAGGTAATGGTGGATGGTGGTGGACCGGCGTTAATGTGGTGGCACCGGTGAAAAGTGATGGTGGAACAGTTGTGGTTGATGGAAGGATTAGGGCAAGTGTTGGATAGATTGGACGAAGGGGGAGAAGAGGGCCACCCCTAAGGGACTAGGGTGATTAGCCGGATGAGGGAGGTTAGAAGCGGCGTCGCCGGGGATTGAGAGAACGGGAGCGAAGAAGACGAAAAGGCAAGGCAAAACTCAATCTCAATAATCAATAATAATTTTGGTTGCCCTACACATCCTTTTATAGGCTAACCAACAACTCACATTAACCCTAAAACACAATTTTCGCCGACCGCGTTCGAACTCGCCCGACCGCGTTCGAACGCACCGAATTAGCTCTTCTGGATTTGCGAACGCGATGCAGGCGTTCGAACACGTGATCGAACGCGCCTGTCGGTATTTGCGAATGCGATGCAGGCGTTCACAGTGCGTTCGAACGCACCGCGTTCGAACGCACAGTACATTCTCTTCACCACGTTCACAACCCCGTTCACAAACCGCGTTCGAACTCACTCCACCCGCGTTCGAACGCGACTTACAGAAAACTTATTTTAATGAAAATTAAACACTAAAACATGAAATAAAAACACTCCTAAAGTGAATCCATGCTCGAGACGACGTCGGTGAAGTCCGAATCGTATCAATCCACCATGCTTCCGCAACCTTGTCCTCAAGGTTTGAAGTTTGGAAAGCGATCCATGATATCTGACTCTAGCTCCCAGGTAGACTCGTCAGTAGATTTGCCCAGCCACTCAATTAGCACTTCCGTCTCTAATCTGGTCCCATGGCGTCTTCTCCTACGGTCTAATACTCGGACCGGTTCAGTGGGGCCATCCTCTTTCATTAGTTCGGGTAAGGCCGAACCCACCACCTGGTTAGGCCCGATCTGGGCCTTCAATGCTGATACATGGAAGACCGGATGTATCCTGGTTCCTTCAGGTAGGTCCAACCGGTAAGCTACTGGACCGATTCGTTGTAACACTCGGTACGGAACCCAACTTTTGGTTCAAAATTGGTCTCAATGTGGATTGCCGATACGGTTGAGCTCGAACGAACACCAATTGATCCACCTCAAATTCTCGCTCACGTCGGCCTTTGTCATGAGTTTGCTTCATGCGGTTTTGGGCTGTGGCTAGGTGAGTCTTGAGCAGTCTCAATGTTTCATCTCGATCAGCAAGCTCCAAGTCAAGCTCGGTCCTATCCGCCGCCGCGAGTCTATCATAGGCACGCAAGACAGGGGGAGTGCGCCCATAAACCGCCTCAAAGGGGGTCATGCCGATGCTAGAGTGATGAGCCGTATTGTATGACCACTCAGCCCATGGAAGGAATTTGACCCAATCCTTTGGTCGTTTCGCCACAAAGCATCGCAAGTATTGCTCCAGTCCGCGATTCACCACCTCGGTTTGGCCATCTGTCTCGGGGTGATAAGCTGAACTCAGGTTGATTTGAGTCCCTTGCAATCTGAAGAACTCGGACCAAAACTCACTAATGAAGATGCGATCCCGGTCTGACACGATCGTCCTAGGCATCCCATGCAAGCGTGCCACTTCCCGAACAAAAATTTCAGCAACCCTTTTTGCTGAAAACGGGTGAGACAATGTTATGAAATGAGCATATTTGCTCAGTCTATCCACCACAACCAACACCACCGATTGTCCCCGAACCTCCAGCAGCCCCTCGATGAAGTCCATGGAGATATCCTCCCAAATACGCTCTGGTATAGGTAGTGGTTGTAGCAGCCCGCTAGGCTTGAGTGCCTCCGATTTGACTCGTTGGCAGATTTGACATTCACGCACATACTTCTTCACGTCCGTCTTCATCGCTGTCTGATACGATCTTCTCTTTGGGGCTAAGGCTCTGATACCAGCTTGATACGATCTGGCACGGAACTTTGAAATTAGCTCTTCTGGACTTGCGAACGCGATGCAGGCGTTCGAACGCGTGATCGAACGCGCCTGTCGGTATTTGCGAACGCGATGCAGGCGTTCACAGTGCGTTCGAACGCACAGTACATTCTCTTCACCATGTTCACAACCCCGTTCACAAACCGCGTTCGAACTCACTCCACCCGCGTTCGAACGCGACTTACAGAAAACTTATTTTAATGGAAATTAAACACTAAAACATGAAATAAAAAACACTCATAAAGTGAACCCATGCTCGAGACGACGTCGGTGAAGTCCGAATCGTATCACTGTCCATGTACAGTTTTGGGCCAGCCGCTTGTAGGTACGTAATACCCCTTCATGCCCTGCTATAGGAGTATCATGGAAGTGTGCCATCAATAGTCTCCGTAGCTCTTCGTTCCGGGGTACCTTGATTCGCCCGCACTCTAGTACTAACCCATCGCGCTCCTCGTGCTCGGGGTGGCTTGAGGGGTTCTCTCTCAACTCCTCCATGAGTTGGACCAGCTCACTATCCTCTGCACTAGCTCTCCGCAGATCTGAGAAGAAAGGAAAGGTGGACGCCGAGAAAGAAGCGAGCTCCCTTGCGACCCCTTCATTTGGAAGTTCAAGTAGCGGTTGGCTTCCATCTAGCAGCACTCTCTTGTCTTTTCTCCAAAACGTTAATGTGAGGCTTGTAAAATCAAATGTCACGGGCCCCAAGCTTCGAAGCCATTGGGTCCCCAAAACAATATCGGCACCTTGCAAGGCCAACGGATAAAGATCCAATGTGAAAGTTTGGCCTTGCACCTTCAATTCTACACCTCCACAAATAAAATCTGCTCGCAATGTGGTGCCATCTCCGATTGTCACATCGAACCCTTCCATGCGTTCCGACTCGAGCCCAATCTTCCTAAGGAGCCTCTTGTCAATGAAGTTGTGGGTGGACCCGGTGTCAATCAAGATTCTCACGGTGGTTTTCTTGACTACCCCGTTTACCCGCAAGGTTTTTGGCGCAGCTGTCCCCGAATAGGCGTGGAGGGAGATTTCAGCTATCATGTCCTCCACGGGTTGCTCCTCAGTTTCTTCTCCTTGATGTCCAGCCACATCTGCACCTTCAGCTACAAAGTCATCCTCCGCTTCCTCCAATCCATCAATTAGCATCACCGATCCCATCGGTTTAGCGCAGCGATGCCCGGGTACAAACTTCTCATCACAACGGAAGCATAGGCCCTTGGCTCTTCTTTCTTCTACTTGGGCCGGTGTGAGTGCTCGTCCCAGACCTCTAGGTGCATACTTCACATCTTGGGATGGCTTCAAGGGTGCTCGAGGCGGTACCACTGTAGCAGCAACCCTTGATACTCTGATAGTATTTCCCGCCGCTATATTTGGTTGAGCTTGATTGCGGCTTCCTTGGCTCATCCAACTCTGTTTCAAGTGTATCTTCATGACCCTATGTTTGGCTTCCATAAGCACCGCATCTTCGAAGGCCTCCTTTAAGGTTCTAGGCCTTAGAGCCCTCACATCGGCTTGTATGTCACCCCGCAACCCAGAGATGAAGGTGCTGCGAAGTTGCTGATCCGTCCATGGTGGATGACATCGACTACTAATCCTCTCAAATTCTTCTTGGTATGACCCAACCGTGGTCTTTTGCACCGTCTTTGAGAGGAGAGCATCAAAGTCTTCATATCCCGATGCTCCAAATCGCCGTGTGATATCGGCGCAAAATTTAGCCCAAGTTTTGATAGCCTCAGTGGCATTGGCTGCTCGAAACCAATGAAGCGCCGCATCCTCAAGGTGGAAGCTCGCAAGCGTCACCTTGTACTCTTCCGCCGTTCCTTGGTATGCAAAGAATTGCTCCGCCCTATACAACCAGTCGATCGGGTCGCCACCTTTGAACTTGGGGAATTCGAGACGCACGACTTGCCCACGGATGCCATTGTCTCGTTCCGGATCATGTCCTTGTCTAACCGGGGGAGGATGCACCATGAAGGGTTGATGATCCCTCCTTCGGTTTTGATTAACTTGTTGTGGTTCCGGGTCGTATTGACCTGCCCACGGATCTTGATCTCCAAGGCGGTCTCCATAGTGGTTCACCAGTCGGATGGGTTCACCCGCAATCGGACTGGTGTAACCATCCTTGCTTGCCTCTGCCCATAGGGTGGTGGTAGCAGCGGCTCTTGTGGTTGCAAAGGCTGAACCGGTGGCGGTGGGTTCAAGGGGGTGGACTCGCGTCGTGGGGTCGATGGTGCTTTCCCGTTCGCCTGTAGTTCCCGCATCATCTCCATCATCATCTGGTTGTTGATGGCCAATTGCTTTGAAATAGACCCCAATATGGCTTGAATGCTAGGTTCTTCCGTATTCTGATTAGATCGGGCGGTTCCACGGGTGGAAGTCCTTGCAATCGTTTCTCCCTCCTCTATTGGGAGAATCTCTTCTTCATCATCTCGCCGTGCAGCCATGGATCTGGTTGTCTTCATTGGAAGCGCTTGTCCGAGGAAAGGTGGCTCTGATACCAGATTGATACGATCACACCTCTGGGGCTAAGGCTCTGATACCAGCTTGTTACGATCAGGCACGGAACTTTGAAATTAGATCCCGAAATATGCTGTCGTCGGATCGACGTGAGATTTCGATATGTTGTAGCCTCGTAAAAGAGCTTTCCAAAAAATCTAGTTATAGGCGAATCGGAGTTGGGGATCTCGAGATATTGTTCGTTTAGTGGACGAACGTCAGGATGCTCTATTTTGGATTTGTGGATGGAGGCACGAGATCCTAGGTAATGGTGGATGGTGGTGGACCGACGTTAATGTGGTGGCACCGGTGAAAAGTGATGGTGGAACGGTTGTGGTTGATGGAAGGATTAGGGCAAGTGTTGGATAGATTGGACGAAGGGGGAGAAGAGGGCCACCCCTAAGGGACTAGGGTGATTAGCCGGACGAGGGAGGTTAGAAGCGGCGTCGCCGGGGATTGAGAGAACGGGAGCGAAGAAGACGAAGGAGGCAAGGCAAAACTCAATCTCAATAATATTCGAACGCGACCTATAGGAAATTTATTTTAATGAAAACAAATAGCTAATGCAATAAGAAAAGACTCTAACTAAGTTCATCACAAGCTTCATCTAGCAACGGTGCAAAACCGAATGAAGCAAGTGTATGATCGCAAATACCAGAAAAGAAGCTATGAAGTTGGCGATTAGGTCTATGTTTGACTCCAATCGTACCGACAAATCTCGGTACGAACTATTCAAAATGAAAAGCTGGCACATCACTTCTTTGGTCCATTTCAGATCCTAGAGAAGGTGGGAGCGGTTGCATATAAGGTGGAACTACCCGAGTCATTCTGAGTTCACCCGGTTTTTTATGTATCCAACTTGAAAGTCCGAGTTGGTCCAGTTGAGCAAGTTGCAGCTCAACTACCTGAGCCCAAATAAGAGGCAGTTGAGCCCGCTCCAGAGAATGTCCTAGCACGAAGAAGGGTCAGACGTGAAGTACGAATAGTCACAAAGGTGCTGGTAAGCTGGATGGGACAGACACAAGAGCAGGCCACATGGGAACCCTAGGCAACCTTGATGGGGCAATATCCTAAATTCGCACTTTGAGGACAAAGTGAGTTGAAGCATGGTGGAATGATGTGATTTGGACCTCACCGAGTCTTTTCGAGTATGGTACACCGTATGGGAGTCTTTTCTTATTGTGTTTTAGTTGTTTTTCTTTCAGAAAATAAGGATTCTATATTTCATGTTCAAATGCAGAAGGGTCGTGTTCGAATGCCCCTTGTGAATGCCTGCAAGCATTCACATCGATAGAGAACGCAATTTGTGCGTTGCAACGCCCAGACCCCGTTCGAACGCCCGTGTGTGAACCCCTGCATACGTTCACATCAACAGAGAATGCGAAATTCGCATTTGAACGCGCTTGACCCCGTTTGAACATGATCGGCAAGAATTCATTATTTCTAGGGTTATTATTTGTCATTTTTGTCTTGTTTTCTTAGCCTCTTAAGGTGTGGATGGCAACCAAAAATATTAGGAGGAATAAATATTGATTTCTATCCCTTCGTTTCCTCTCTACCCAAATCTTTCTTCTTCTTCGTTCAAACCCTAGTCGTGCGCCATCTCGACGCTAGTGACCTTCTAATCCCCCTCATTTGTCGAGTCCTCCCCCCTTCCTTGGGATTTTGACCACTTATCTAATATACCTTGTTAGAGTCTTTTCTTATTGCACTAGTTTTTTATTTTCATTAAAATAAAATTCCTATACGTCGCGTTCCAACGCCCTTGCGAACGCCTACATTAGGTTCACAAAAATAGAGAACGCAAAATGTGCATTCGAATGCCTACATCGCATTCGCATATACAGAAAACGCTTTTTGTGCATTCGAACGTGATCGAGCGTGTTCGAATGCGATTGGCGGGATTCCACTATGATTAGAGTTGGTTATTATTATTAGGGCTTGCTGACTAGCTTCTATAAAGGTGTGGATGGCAGCCAAATTCATTATGTTATTGGATTATTGGTTTCTTGCTCTTATCTTCTCTCTATTCTCTCTACCATAATCTCTCTCCTCCCTCTTCACCAACCTACCACCTCTACCGTTGGCAAGGTCTCTCCTAACTTCTAATCTCCCTCGTCTATGGAGTCCTCCCTCTTCTTTGAGATCTCGACCACTTCTTCCCCTTCGTCTTTATCCCTTAAACAACATCACCCATCTACCCTCATCTCCATTATCATAAATAACCCTAACTTCCACTCCATTCATCACCACCACCATTATCCACACTAAATCATACTTTCGTCCCAGTTGAAGTTTGAATCTGTGAAGGGAGTAAATACAGAAAATGTAGATCAGGGAGTTACTGATCGATTCCACTTAGTTTAGTAATTTTATGACTATGGGAGAATATTTGGTGAATATTTTTCCTCGGTTGCGCAGACTGCTTCCTATAATAAATGTAAATCTTTAAGGAATTATTCTGTGACTTATCATTCTCCCCCCTCATCCTTATCCCCTCAACAGCACAATCCATCCATCCCATCACCATTATCATCCCTGACCCCATGACCACCATCACCCGTCACCCTCACCATCACCCCCACGTTTACATATATTCGTCCTAGTTGTAGTCAGAATTTGTGAGAGAGTGAAATCGTAGATCAGGAAGTTTTGGATCAATCACCCCTAATTTTGTAATTTTCTATCCATGGTAGAATATTTGGTGATTATTTTCCTCCAACTGCCCGGGCTGCTTTCTTGCATTCGATCTTGATCGAGTAGTGGACGCTCGGTCCATATCAATGATGTTGTGCATCACTAGAGATTCGCTGATCCCATAGGTATTTCAAGCTCTTTTGATCAGTCTTGATGATAAAGGGACGGCCGAGGAGGTAGGGGTGCCATTTTTGGATGGCAAGAACAATGGCAAGCATTTCTTTATCATATTTAGAGAGCTCCAAATTGTGCCAATGCAAGGCTTGGCTAAAGAAGGCAATTGGTCGTTGTTGCTGCTGCAAGACTGCCCCCACTCCTGATTAAGAATCATCACACTCGATCATGAATGGTTGAGAGGAATCGGGAAGGCCAAGCACAGGAGATGTGGTCATGGCAAGCTTGAGATTCTCAAAGGCTTCTTTTGCAGCTGAGGACCAAGCAAAGTTATCTTTCTTAAGCATATTGATTAGAGGTTTAGCAAGCTATCATAATTCCGTATGAATTTCCGATAGTACCTTGTGAGACCCAAAAACCCACGTAAAGATTTGAGAGTAGTCGGTCGCTGCCAATCCAACATCGCTTGTATTTTTTCTTGGTCAACACTAACACCCTCCCTATTTATGACATGACCGAGGTTGAGCACTTGGGTTTGGCCAAATGTGCACTTCTCTTTTTTGATGAATAGTTTGTGAGCTCGTAATGTAGTAAGTACTAGATCCAAATGATGGATATGGTCTTACATCGTGTGGCTGAAGATTAAAATATCGTCAAAAAATACCAATACAAATTTTCGCAAATAAGATTGGAATACCTCATTCATTAATGATTCGAAGTTTGATAGCGCATTAGTAAAACCAAATGGCCCATGATGAATATGGAAAGCTATTTTTTGCACATCTTCTAGGCGGACCCTGATTTGATAATATCCCGATTGTAGATCAAGTTTGGTAAAAAATTGAGAACCATAAAGCTCATCCAATAACTCGTCGATGATAGGGATGAGAAATGTATCCTTGATTATGATTTTGTTTAAAGCCCAATAGTCAACGCCACGATCTATTATGCTTCTTCACCAATAGGACTGGTGATGAGTATGGGCTATTACTGGGGCGGATAATGCTAGATGCTAGCATCTCGTTAATCATTTTCTCAATCTCTGTCTTCTGGAAATAAGGATATCTATATGGCCGAACACTGATTGGAACGTTGTTGGTAACAGAGGAATGTTGTGATTATGAGCCCTTGGTGGAGGTAGGTTCGTGGGCTTCTCAAAAATATCTTTGAATTCCTCAAGGAGAGAGAGAATTTGCGGATGTATAGCCATGGGGGAGCTCGACTGGAACACCTCAGTTATGGCCTGCAATTGGATAACTAGGCCATTCTTGC
Organism: Typha latifolia; assembly: GCF_019914945.1. Lineage (NCBI taxonomy): Eukaryota > Viridiplantae > Streptophyta > Magnoliopsida > Poales > Typhaceae > Typha > Typha latifolia. Next base: position 2,371,552 of record NC_133097.1, read on the forward strand.
ATCGTCGGGACTTTTGATGGATCTCTGTTGCATTCACAAATTTTTTAGTAGGATTAGATAACCCAATTAAGCATACCTTGGTGCCTCCAATTTCAAATTTCAAGAAATCCCATAAGATTAGTCCCAAGGTTTGCAACCATTGTGCACCCAAGACAACGTTATAGCCTTCTAAGGGTAGAAGGTAAAAATCCACAATGAGTGCAACACCTTGGAGAGATATGGGCATTCCCTTGCATTGGCCGGTGCTAGATAATCTTTCACGACTGGCAACTTGGACTTCCAATTTTCCGCACAAAATGGGTTGTAAACCCATTCGTGTAGCCAGCTCTTCCTTAAGAAAGTTGTGGTGCTCCGGACTCCACGAGGGCGGTGACAGAGTGGCTTAGAACCCTTCCTAATATTTGCATAGTTTGAGGAGCACGGATGCCCGACATGGCGTGTAGAGAGATGGCCGGCGAGTTCTCAAGATGCTCGATAGGGTGCTCGTCTGGTTCTGAGTCATCGTCATCAGGCCAACAAGCCTCCCTAGTGAATAACTTCTTGCACATTTGACTATGACGAGGACCATACTTGTCATTGCAGTCGAAGCATAGTCCCTTATGACGACATTCCTTGATCTCTGCTAGTGTGAACTTCCGAGCAAGCGGCATGGAAGTAGAACTGTGTTTCGAGCCCTCCTTGCCAAGAGAACGTGGTTGGCCGAACTTGGTGACTTCTTGTTGGCAGCTAAGACACGTGCTTCGTAAAGCCTAGCAAGGCCAACTGCAGCTGTTAGAGAGGAGGGTTGAGATGCCTGTACCGCCACTCGAATGGACTCCTTGAGACCACTAGTAAAGCACCCAATTTGTTGTTTTAGAGAAAGAGGTCCTGCACGAGTTAGTAATCTTTCAAACTGTGTTTGATACTCACGAACACTTCCCCATTGCTGTAGTTTGGTGAGATCGCCGAAGAAGTCTTCAAATTGAGTTGGGACAAAACGAATATGGAGACCACCTGTGAGTGTGGCCTATGCACAGATTCATCCATCCTCTTTGGCAATTTGATACTATAGTTGAGCGTCACCATCCAAATGATAAGTGGCGAGGGCCACTTGCTCATTGGGCAGAATATTTTGAAACTCCAGAATTGCTCTACTTGACATATCAGCTTGTGTGGGATCGTTCTTACCATCATATCTAGGAAACTCCTATTTGGTTAGGCGTGAAACAATTGAACGACCTCCTGGATAATGACCAGTCGAATGCTGACCATTGGAATGATCAACAGAAGTTTCACCACGGCGGCGTAAGTTGGTCAAAGCGAGCATTCAACGCAGCGAACATCTCCTACTGAAGTTCATGACGTCCTCGCTTCTGGCTGGAGAAGAGGTTGCCAACTTCTGCTTCGAGGCAACTAATTCGAGGCAACTTTTGCTTCGAGAAGTCAATGATAGCTGTGCAATTGGACCCTTTTCTTTATAAACAGTCTGTAGACTAGAGACTTTCATTCAATCCAAAGTTTCCACTTACATCCCGGGGCGATTCAACTCAAGTTATACAAGGTTTGCTTGGATCAGCCAAACTTGCTAACTTGTGGGCTACGTCGTTGTTGTTCCTACTGGTGTAGTGTACCTTAACATGGGTTAGGGTAGATAACCACCCCATGCATTCATGAATAACCCTGAGAATGGTCCAATCATTATTTGATAATACTCTAGTAACGGCCTTCACTATTAGCTAGGAATCACTGAATAGCCAACACGAGTTTCGGCCATCCAGCTTAGCTATCTCCTTTAGCCCTTCCAGCATAGCTCGAGCTTCTCTTGCGAGTGCACTTTCATAGTGCTCCAGATGTATAGATTTGCCTTGTAGAAATTTGTTTGGGGAGTTCGTCAATGTGATACCAACTCCTCCCGTATGCCTCCCCTTCCATGCAGCATCCACCTAGTAAATTAAATCTCCATTAGTAGGCCTAGGGAGCTCATCCTCCTTTCTTCCGATCACCATGGTGTTGCTGTTGAGGGAATTGGGACTGGGTTTCCACAGTCTATTTGCCTCCATCATTGGTATGATCAGTACGTCCGCTTTTCGATTTGGATCAAATATAAGAAAGCAACCTGCACAGTTGAGGAAAAATATTTACTAAATATTCTACCGTAGTTGGAATATTACGAAACTAGGGGTGGTCGATCCCTAACTTCCTGATCTACATTTTTAGTATTTATGCCCTTCACAGATTCTGACTACAACTGGGACAAAAATATGTAAAAATGAGGGTGAGAGTGAAAGTGACGAGTGATGGTGATGATGGGGTTAGGAATGAAGGGGAAGAAGGGGTTGAGATCCAAGGAGGAAGGAGGACTCGATAGATGAGGGAGGTTAGAGGATCACCGACGTCGACATGGCGCACGACTAGGGCTTGAAGAAAGGGGAAGGAAGATTAGGGTAGAGAGGATAGAAAGGGGATATAACTCAATATTCATTCATTATAATATTTTTGGTTGACATCCAAACCTTAAGAGGCTAACCAAACAAGCCAAAAATGATAAATAATAACCCTAGAAATAATGAATTCTCACCGATCGCGTCCAAACGGGGTCGAGCGCGTTCGAACGCGCATTTCACGTTCTCTGCCGATGCGAACATATGCAGGCATTCACACACAGGCGTTCGAACGGGGTCTATGCGTTCGAACGCACAAATTGTGTTCTCTATCGATGTGAACACCTACATGCATTCGCAAGGGGCATTCGAACGCACCCTCTCCCGCGTTCAAACGCGACATACAGATTCCTTATTTTTCTCAAATAAATAACTAAACATAATAAGAAAGACTCCCGTAGGGTGTATCTATGCTTGAGATGACTCGGTGAGGTCCGAATCACATCAACCACCCTTCTTGGACTCATCTCGTTCTTCTTGAACACCAGGTTGTTCCTGGCCTTCCAAATGCTCCACATTAGTGTGAAGACATAGGTGAGCCGGTCTCTCATTATGTGATATGATATACTTAGTTAGGATTTTTTTCTTATTACATTAGGTGTTTATTCTTATTATAATAAAATTCCTATAGTCGTGTTCGAATGCAGGAGGGGTCGCGTTCGAACGCCCTTGCGAACGCTTGCATTAGGTTCGCAAATACAGAGAATGCATATTGTGCGTTCGAATACGGTAGGGCACGTTCGAACGCCGGCATTTGAACGCTCGCATCGCGTTCGCACATCCAGAGATGGAGCTTTTTGAGTACGTTCGAACGCGATCAGGCACGTTCGAATGCGATCGACAGAAAAGTTTTAGAATTAGGGTTTCATATTGTTTTAGGACTTGTTGGCTAGCCTCTATAAATATGTGGATAGCAGCCAATTTCATTATGCTATTGGATTATTGATTTCTTGCCTTCTATCTTCTCTAAACTCTCTCTTCCTCCTCTATCTTCACCATCCTTCCACCTCTACAGTTGGCATGGTTTCTCCCTCGACTATCGAGTCACCCCTCTTTTTTGGGATCTCGACCACTTCATTCCCTTCGTCTACTTCCCTTAATCACATCCATAATCCACCTTCATCCCAATACCTATCCATAACCCTAACATCCACTTCACCCGTCACCACCACTATCACCCACATTATTCTGTGTTTTCGTCCCTACTATATTTCGAATCTGCAAAGGGCGTAAATATGAAAGTTATAGATTAGGAAGTTACGGATCTTACACAATTGGTTTCGTAATTTTATAGCTACTAAAAATATCTGAAAAATATTTTCCCATGGTTGCACAGACTTATTCCTGTAATACATTCAGATCTTGAAGGAATCGTTGCGTAGCCTATCTTGGTTCCAAATCATATCATGATCCATTATATATAGGATCCATCCCTCCAGGCTTAGGGGCATCTCTCTAGTCTTATTCCGAGCATCGAGTCGAACCAGATGGCCCTCACAGCATTGCATCCCAACAATAGATGCTCGATAGTCTCCTCCACTAATTTGCACATCGGGCATCAATGGTTAACAATAGGTACTCACTTGTTTAGAACCGCTAGTACTGGGATTGCACCTTCTAAACTTCTCCAAATGAATGTCTTCACCATCGGTATGGAGTTCTTGCATTGCTAGTACTAGGATTGCACCGCTAGCACTGGGATTCCATATTGTAATGCCCCCGCCCGACATAGGCAGTGCACGCCCATGTACCCACACGGCACGTGCGGCTCACGCGACAGGACGGGCGGGGCCCGTCATGCACAGATACACTCCTGTGCATATATAATTATGACATCATCAAATACTAACTGGTAGCATATCCATGCTCACATAATCTAACACCAAATAAATCATATTATCAACTAAATAAACCTGCTAACATATGAATATCCAAGTCTACAATAATATACACTAGACCACTACATAATCTGGCAGGACCCACATAGGCCACGATAAACCATCAAAATACAACTAAGCAACTAATATATAAGTACACTATAATCTGACATGTATTATACAACTCGTCGTCTAATACAATAAAGTACAAATATAACAAACAATGATACAACTCAATTTCTATACAAATTATCATCTATACCGTCCCGCACCTATAGCTCACATCATCAATCTAAAATATCTTTTCGGGATATCTCAAGTCGCTATCACGTACCATAATATCTGTGAGGGTTAGAAAAGAAATAAAGAGAGAGTTATGAGCAAAAGGCTTAGTGAATAGACCTTACCCTGAATCAGTGATGACAAATAGAGAGTAAATCATCTACTGGATAATATAAATCAGAAAGAGCATCATGTCATGAGTATATGAATGTATTCTCAATAATATATAAATGAAAAGAAGATAACATGTCATAACTGATAAAAATATATAATCCTTGACAATGAATAAACAAATCTCCATGTCATACTACATTATAACTCTCTCTCTAATATGACACATGATGCATGCTGATCATGACCATGCTATGATATCAAGTGCAACTATATATGATGTATATTGACCACTCGATAATTAGGTAATCAAATAGTAATGAAATCATATGCATTTCTCAACATCTCAGCCATCAATGTCAGCTCTATATGTCATCATCATACTAGACCACTTTGCACAGTCAACACCCGATACTGGGTCTCAACATCATGCCCGAAGGCTCAAAGCATACTCTCTGCCATCCGCAATGAGTATCTCAAATATAACTATACCATGCCATCTGCTAAGGGTATCAACATCCATCTAGACCAGGCACCCTTCTAGCTGATAGAAATCTTGTGAGGATAACTCACCACATATGCCCTAGCGAACGATATGTTCCGAATGTCTACTACGCACACAAACTAACGACCTCGGACGTATGGCCAATAGGATCGCGACTATGACAAGCGATCAATCATCCACCAAGCGCGTCTTGACCCTCGCGCCCACTCGGGTATCGTCACGCTTTCTATCAACTATCCTATCAATTATATTTTATGCTTTCTTTCTAAATGACAGATCATATGCATATATCCAGTACGATAACAAGTCAATGCATAACAAGAATTTAGGTGGAATAGAAATCAAAAGAAAAATGATGCAATGTAGTATCCAATCATATAATCGACACATGCATACCCATGCTAATCTATCACAACATGCATACTCATGCTACAGATCAATTAGATATAAAATTATAACATTATAATCATCTCTAATTACCTTTATATATCATCATCATACTCGTATTCAAGATCAAGCCTAGTTAGATGCATGATAAAATATGCTTGACTGTAATCATCTCTAGATAAAGTCATATAATCATGCTCGAGGCCAAAACATGTATGTACATAATATATAATATAACCTAATTTGAGAAAGACGTCTAGGGGATAAGACTACTCATCTTGATCAGAAGATCCAATACACGTATCCCTCACGTCCACCAATCAACCGTCACACATCACTAGCAAAGCCCACGAGGTCTCAAATAAGGAAATTCAAAGTCTAAAAATGTTTAAGTAGAATGAAGTTAGTCGTTTATCTAATTAGAATTAATTCAAGTAAAATCTAAAGTTTTATTAGGTTTAGAATCACTTCTTTTTATTTTTGATTACATAACTAGATCTATATTACAGATACGATTCAAATACTTTAATTATACTATTATCATAAAATGCTAATTATAGTATAAGGAGAAGAGGTATGTTTCCATTTATATAAAAATATTTCTAAATATATAATTATAAAATAAAAGGCTAAATAACTATAAGTATAGACAAGGTCTAATTATAATTAATTTTATAATTCATACTCTATCTTGATTAATTAGGGACTATGTAGTCTTTACTCGATAAAATAATAAATAAATAGCTAAATAAGCCTAGTATTTTATTTGTTGCAGAATAATAATAATATATAATAAATTAATAGAATTACTTAAAATGTATATCGTAGGAATATTAGAATATAAATCTAATAATTATAATTTATAGATCTATCTATTAATCTAATAGACATATAAGTAAATAAATAAATAAATATAAGTATTACCTATATGTATGTGTAATAGTTTATAATCTAATTAATCATTAATTAATTATAATTAACAATAATCATGTTGAAGAATATACATCATTATAAAATAATTAATGTCTAAATAAGTCATCTATATTAATTAAGAAAGCAATACCTAACTAAATAAATAAACAAAACTAAAATAAAACAAATAAATAAACCTCTATTATAGTGCGAGCCCAGCACTGTGTAGAAAGAGGAGGAGGAGAAGCTAAGCGAGAAGAAAGGAGAAAGAAAGAAGAAAGAAGAAATAAGAAATAAGAAGAAAGAAGAAAGAATAAGAAGGAGAGAAGAGGAAGAGAAAAAAGAGAGAAGGGGAGGGAGGGGGTTGCGAACCCGGGCTAGCGGGGAGGGCACTGGCTGCTGGTGGCCATCCAGCGGCCAGCCTCTTGCCAACGGCTCGGCTCCGCCGAGCTCGAGCCCGAGGCAAGAAACAAAGAAAGAGAGAGAGATAGAGATAGAGAGAGAGAGAGAGAAGAAGGAAGAAGAAGGAGGAGGCTCACCTGCAGTAGCACGATGACAGCGGCGGCGGGTCGGTAGTGGGAGAGAAAGAGAGAGTTTGAGGGAACGGGGAGGAGAGAAAGACTGAAAGAGAGAGTGGGGAGGAGAAAAAGATAGAGAGAGAGGCAGTGGGGGTTGGTGGCGACTGTGGCGGCGTTGGGGCCTGCCACAGCCAGTTGGCTGCGACAATGCTAGGGGGTGCGTGGCACCCCCATGTCTCATGCATGGGCATGAGGTCGGCCACGTCGTGCCCATAATAGATTTTTTTTTTAAGGATAGGTTGTTACACATATGTTGTTGGTGTTGCTAAGAGAAGAAGCGCTTGCCCTATCTTCACTGCATCGCTCCCTATAAAAGGAACTTGCTCAAAACCCTTCTATCTGAGTATGGCTCCAAATGAGCTATCTTGAGAAGTAGCTGCCGTCGATCCCAACTGAATGTTAAGAATGGTTGTTGCGACCTCCATAGGGAACACCTCCCTTACTAACTCCTCCCAACTTCCTTCACTAATCAAGTGCTTGACATGTGTGATCCCCTTAGGAAGTGGATAGAACTGAGGTCCTATTGAGGTAGCCAAGGGTTTCTGCAATGCCCCAGGCCGACACGAGCATGTGTACACCCACGTGCCCACATGGCACATGCAGTGAATGCGATAGGACGGGCAGGCCCGCCACGCACAAGATACACCTGTTCTCACATAATCTATCATATTATATATCATACTGTCAACTAAATAAACTCGTAACATACCCATATCTAAAACCACAACAGCCATACTAGACAGCTACAGAATATGATAGGGCCTACACAAGCGACGACAAACCATTAAGATACAACTAAAATAACTGATACATGAGTACACTATAATCCGACCCATATTATACAAATAATCATTTATACAATGAAATACAAATATCAAATAATGGTACAACTCAATATCTGAATAAACTATCTTCTATACCATCTCACATCTATAGCTCACCTCATCTTTGATCTAAAATATCTTCTTAGGATATTTTAAGTCATTATCATGTATCATAATATTTAGCGGGGATTAGAAAAGAAAAAGACTCAATGAATAGACTTTACCCCGAATCAGTGATGTCAAATAGAGAATAAATCATATACTGAATACTGAATAAGCATGATAAGGTCTGATACCAATTTGTTAGGTTCTTGTCTCCAAAGATAGGCTCTGCAATGATTCCTTCAAGATCTGGATGTATTATAGAAATCAGTCCGCGCAACCGTGAGAAAATATTTGTCAGATATTCTCCGGTTGTCAGAAAATTACGAAACTAGTTGAGTTAGATCCGTAACTTCCTAATCTACAACTTTCGTATTTAGCAGGGATGAAAATATGGAATAACATGGATGATGGTGGTGGTGATGGGTAGAGTGGATGTTAGGGTTATAGATGGGTATAGAGATGAAGGTGGATGGTGGATGTGATTAAGAATATAGACGAAGGAAATAATGTGGTCAAGATCCCAAAGAATGGGGTGGCTCGATAGACGAGGGAGATTAGAAGTTCGAAGAAATCTTGCCAATGGTAGAGGTGGAAGGATGGTGAAGAGGGAGGAGGGAGAGCGATTAGAGAGATGATAGGAGGCAAGAAATCAAGAATCCAATAGCATAATGAATTTGGCTGCAATCCATATATATATAGAGGCTAGCCAACAAGTCCTAAAATAATAACTAACCCTCATTCTAGAGAATTCCCGCCAATCACGTTCAAACTGATACGATTCGAACTTCACCGACGTCGTCTCGAGCATTGATTCACTTTAGGAGTGTTTTTATTTCATGTTTTAGTGTTTAATTTCCATTAAAATAAGTTTTCTGTAAGTCGCGTTCGAACGCGGGTGGAGTGAGTTCGAACGCGGTTTGTGAACGGGGTTGTGAACGTGGTGAAGAGAATGTACTTTGCGTTCGAACGCACTGTGAACGCCTGCATCGCGTTCGCAAATACCGACAGGCGCATTTGATCGCGCGTTTGAACGCCTGCATCGCGTTCGCAAATCCAGAAGAGCGAACTCGGTGCGTTCGAACGCGGTCGACGAAAATTGTGATTTTAGGGTTAAATTAAGTTGTTGGTTAGCCTATAAAAGGATGTAGTAGGCAACCAAATTGATTATTGATTATTGAGAATTGAGTTTGCCTTGCCTCCTTCGTCTTCTTCGCTCCCGTTCCCTCAATCCCCGGCGATGCCGCTTCTAACCTTCCTCGACCGGCCAATCACCCTAGTCCCTTAGGAGTGGCCCTCTCCTCCCCCTTCTTCCAATCTATCCAACACTTGCCCCAACTCTTCCATCAACCATAACCCTTCCACCACCACTTTTTCACCGGTGCCACCCCATTACCTAGGATCTTGTGCCTCCATCCACGGATCCAAAACAGAGCATCCTGACGTTCGTCTACTAAACAAATGATATCTCTAGATCCCCAACTCAGATTCGCCTGAAACTTGATTTGTTAGAAAGCTCTTTTCCGGGTCTACAATATATCAAAATTTCACGTCGATCCGATGGCGGAACATTTCGGGATCTTATTTCAAAATGCCATGTAAGATCTAGTCCAGATCTGAGAATTAGAAAAGATCGATCTTTAGCCCTAAAGGAGAGATCGCATCAAGCTTGGTATTAGAGCTCCATAGCCAGAGGCGTGATCGTATCAAGCTGGTATCAAAGCCACCGTTCCTCAGACAAGCACTTCCAATGACGACAACCAGATCCATGGCTGCACGGCGAGATGATGAAGAAGAGATTCTCCTAATAGAGGAGGGAGAAACGATTGCAGGGACTTCCACCCGTGGAACCGCCCGATCTAATCAGAATACGGAAGAACCTAGCGTTCAAGCCATGTTGGGGTCTCTTTCAGAGCAAATGGCCATCAACAACCAGATGATGATGGAGATGATGCGGGAACTACGGGCGACAAGGGAAGCAATGGCGAACGGGAAAGCACCATCGACCCCACGATGCGAGTCCACCCCCTTGAACCCACCGCCACCGGTTCAGCCTTTGCAACCACAAGAGCCGCTGCTACCACCACCCTATGGGCAGAGGCCAGCAAGGATGGTTACACCAGGTCCAGTTGCAGGTGAACCCATCCGACCGGTGAACCACTATGGAGACCGCCTTGGAGATCAAGATCCATGGGCGGGTCAATACGATCCGGAACCACGGCAAGTTAATCAAAACCGAAGGAGGGATCATCAACCCTTCATGGTGCATCCTCCCCCGGTTAGACAAGGACATGATCCCGAACGAGACAATGGCATCCGTGGACAAGTCATGCGTCTCGAATTCCCCAAGTTCAAAGGTGGCGACCCGATCGATTGGTTGTATAGGGCGGAGCAATTCTTTGCATACCAAGGAACGGCGGAAGAGTACAAGGTGACGCTTGCGAGCTTCCACCTTTAGGATGCGGCGCTTCATTGGTTTCAAGCAGCCAATGCCACTTAGGCTATCGAAACTTGGGCTGAATTTTGCGCCGATATCATACGGCGATTTGGAGCATCGGTATATGAAGACTTTGATGCTCTCCTCTCAAAGATGGTGCAAAAGACCACGGTTGTGTCATACCAAGAAGAATTTGAGAGGATTAGTAGCCGATGTCATCCACCATGGACGGATCAGCAACTTCGCAGCACCTTAATCTCCGGGCTGCGGGGTGACATACAAGCCGATGTGAGGGCTTTAAGGCCTAGAACCTTAAAGGAGGCCTTCGAAGATGCGGTTCTTATGGAAAACAAACATAGGGCCATGAAGATACACTTGAAACAGAGTTGGATGAGCCAAGGAAGCCGCAATCAAGCTCAACCAAACATAGCGGCGGGAAATACTATCGGAGTACCAAGGGTTGCTGCTACAGTGGTACCTCCTCGAACACCCTTGAAGCCATCCCAAGATGTGAAGTATGCACCTAGAGGTTCGGGACGAGCACTCACACCAACCCAAGTAGAAGAAAGAAGAGCCAAGGGCCTATGCTTCCGTTGTAATGAGAAGTTTGTACCCGGGCATCGCTGCGCCAAACCGATGGGATCGGTGATGCTAATCGATGGATTGGAAGAAGCGGAGGATGAGTTTCTAGCTGAAGGTGCAGATGTGGCTGGACATCAAGGAGAAGAAGCTGAGGAGCAACCCGTGGAGGACATGATAGCCGAAATCTCCCTCCACGCCTATTCGGGGACAGTTGCACCAAAGACCTTGTGGGTGAACGGGGTAGTCAAGAAAACCACAGTGAGAATCTTGATTGACACCGGGTCCACCCACAACTTCATTGACAAGAGGCTCCATAGGAAGATTGGGCTCGAGTCGAAACCCACGGAAGGGTTCGATGTGATAATCGGAGATGGCACCACATTGCGAGCGGATTCTATTTGTGGAGGTGCAGAATTGAAGGTGCAAGGCCAAACTTTCACATTGGATCTTTATCCGTTGGCCTTGCAAGGTGCCGATGTTGTTTTGGGGACTCAATGGCTTCGAAGCTTGGGGCCCGTAACATTTGATTTCTCAAACCTCACACTGACATTTCAGAGGAATGGAAGAAGGGTGCTACTGGATGGAAATCAACCGCGGCAAGGGCCGACATTGCAACCACTTGTGGGTTTTCCTTGTGCAGGGGATCGAGCTCTACTATTGCAAACGGCTGTTGTTGAACCAGAACATCCACCACCAAGGGAAGTAGCCTCTGACATGGAAGAGCTGCTGCAGGAGTTTTAGGATCCCTTCAAGGAACCCAGAGGACTACCGCCGAACTGTCGTCATGACCATCGCATCCAAATCATTCGAGGGGTTGAACCTGCAAATGTCTGACCCTATCGGTACCCGCATGTCGAGAAGGAAGAGATCAATAAATTGGTGGAGGAAATGCTTGAGCAAGGGATTATTCGACCGAGTAGAAGTGCCTACTCATCGCCAGTGCTGCTGGTTCGGAAGAAAGACCGGAGTTGGCAGTTTTGCGTCGACTACCGAGCCTTGAATGCAATTACTGTCAAGGACCGGTATCCAATACTGGTGATCGAGGAGTTGCTGGATGAGCTCACGGGGTCGGCCTACTTCAGCAAACTTGACTTAAGAGCGGGATACCATCAAATCCGAGTCGACCCTGAAGATGTACACAAAACGGCGTTCCGAACTCACGATGGCCACTATGAGTTCCGAGTCATGCCGTTTGGGCTCACCAATGCATCGGCCACCTTCCAAGGGCTGATGAATGACCTCTTCCGCCCACTCTTGCGTCGGTACGTGCTTGTCTTCTTTGATGATATTCTAGTATACAGCAGGAATTGAAGTGAGCACTTGCGGCACGTGCGGGAGGTATTAAATATCTTGCGACAAAACCAGCTAAAAGTTAAGCTGAGCAAGTCTCTTTGGGGAGACAAGAGTGGAGTACTTGGGGCATATAATCTCTGTAAAAGGAGTGGAAGTCGACCCAAGCAAGATCAAGAATATGGTAGATTGGCCGATTCCTACTAATCAGAGGGAATTGAGGGGATTCCTAGGATTGATAGATAGGGTACGACCGGCGATTTGTTGCCAACTATGGCAAAATTGCTGCCCCGCTGGCCTCCTTACTCAGAAAAGGTGAGTTTCAATAGACGGGCAAAGCAACGGAGGCCTTCGAAGCCTTGAAGACAGCTATGTCTACAGATCCGGTTCTAGCACTACCAGATTTCGGCAGGCCCTTTGTGGTGGAGTGAGACGCTTCGGGTGAGGGCATTGGAGCAGTTTTGATGCAAGAGGGCAGACCCGTGGCATATATGAGCAAAGCATTGCCAAGTCAGTCGCGACATCTATCTACCTACGAGCGTGAAATGCTAGCGATTCTACACGCCGTCACCAAATGGCGACCCTACTTGATTGGCCAACGGTTTACTATCCGCACGGACCAGCGTAGCTTACCCTACTTCATGGAGCAACGTGTGCACACCCCAGCCCAACAACGGTGGGTCACGAAACTCCTTGGGTATGACTACGAATTAGTCTACAAAAAGGGGATTGAAAATTGAGCCGCCGATGCTCTTTCGCGCCAACCGGACACAAGTGAGCTTGCCTCTCTTTCAGCACCAGCATTTCCTATATCTTCAGATATGTGGGGAACCAATGCAGAAGATCATACCATGGAGGAACTTAAGTCAGAGTTCAAAGATCGCTTCACAAACTTCAAACCTTGAGGACAAGGTTGCGGAAGCGTGGTGGATTGATACGATTCGGACTTCGCCGACGACGTCTCGAGCATGGATTCATTTTAGGAGTGTTTTTATTTCATGTTTTAGTGTTTAATTTCCATTAAAATAAGTTTTCTGTAAGTCGCGTTCGAACGCGGGTGGAGTGAGTTCGAACGCGGTTTGTGAATAGGGTTATGAACGTGGTGAAGAGAATGTACTGTGCGTTCGAATGCGGTGCGTTGGAACACAGTGTGAACGCCTGCATCGCGTTCGCAAATATAGAAGAGCGAACTCGGTGCGTTCGAACGCGGTCGGGCGAGTTCGAACGCGGTCGACGAAAATTGTGTTTTTAGGGTTAATTTGAGTTGTTGGTTAGCCTATAAAAGGATGTGGTAGGCAACCAAATTGATTATTGATTATTGAGGATTGAGTTTGCCTTGCCTCCTTCGTCTTCTTCGCTCCCGTTCTCTCAATCCTCGGTGACGTCTCTTCTAACCTCTCTCGACCGGCCAATCACCTTAATCCCTTAGGAGTGGCCCTTTCCTCCCCTTTCTTCCAATCTATCCAACACTTGCCCTAACTCTTCCATCAACCATAACCCTTCCACCACCACTTTTTCACCGGTGCCACCCCATTAACGCCGGTCCTCCACCATCCACCATTACCTAGGATCTCGTGCCTCCATCCACGGATCCAAAATAGAGCATCCTGACGTTCGTCCACTAAACGAATGATATCTCGAGATCCCCAACTCTGATTCGCCTGAAACTTTATTTTTTCGAAAGCTCTTTTATGGGCTTACAACATATCAAAATTTCACATCGATCCGACGGCGGAACATTTCGGGATCTTATTTCAAAGTTCCGTGCAAGATCTAGTCCAAATCTGAGAATTAGAAAAGATCGATCTTTAGCCCTAAAGGAGAGATCGCATCAAGCTTGATATCAGAGCTCCATAGCCAGAGGCGTGATCGTATCACAAATGTGCCCGATTGCGTTCAAACACAACAAAAGCTCCATCTCTGTATGTGCGAATGCGATATAGGCGTTCGAACGCACAGGTTCGAACTCACCCGATATTGTTTGAATGCCCAATATGTGTTCTTTGTATTTGCGAACCTAATGCAGGCGTTGGCAAGGGCATTTGAACGCAACCCCTCCTACGTTCGAACGTGACCTACAGGAATTTTATTTTAATAAAAATAATCACCTAATGTAATATGAAAAGATCCTAACTAAGTGTATCAGCCCACTACGCCTCCCCTATCTTGCCCTCAAGATGAAAAGTCGGGAAAACGCTCTAAAATGTCAGTCTCTAACTCCCATGTCGCCTCATCAGATGGCTTGCCAAGCCACTCAACCAAAATCTCTATCTCCAATCTAGTACCATGTCGTCGTCTGCGCCTAGCAAGTACACAAACTGGCTCTATGATTTCTATCTCCTCCAATGGCTCCAGTAGAACTGATCCAACGACCTCGTGATCTCCAATTCACTCCCTCAGCAATAAAACATGGAAGACAGGATGCACTCTCGACCCCTCCAGCAGCTCTATATGATATGCAACTGGACCAATACGCTCCAACACCCGAAACGGACCAAAGTAGCGATGTGCTAACTTTTGGTTATGCATCGGACATAAGGTCACCTGTCGATATTGTTGCACCCTCACAAACACCCAACTGTCGATGTCGAACTCTTGCTCCCTATGGCTACAATCATAAACTTTCTTCATGTAGTTTTGAGCAAGTTTAAGATGAGCACGCAACCTTCTCAATGGGGCATCTCTATCCATCAAAGCTAAGTCCACCTCTGTCCGATCTGTAGATGTCATTGGATCATAAGCACCTAATGTTGGAGCCGTGCGTCCATACACCGCCTCAAATGGAGTCATGCCAATGTTGCTATGGTAGGCGGTGTTATAAGACCACTTTGCCCACTGTAAGAACTCAACCATTGTCTTGGCATTTCTCCAACAAAGCATCTCAAGTACTGCTCAATGCCTCGATTGACCACCTCGGTTTGGCCATCCATCTACGGATGGTAGGCCAAACTAAAGTTCAATCGAGTCCCCTAAAATCTCAAAAACTCAGTTAAAAAGTCGCTCATAAATACACGATCACGATCGGATACAATTGTGCATGGCATGCCATGTAACCTAGTAACATCTCTAATAAAAATTTTAGCCACCGACTTGGCTGAAAACGGATGTGACAATGTCGAAAAGTGCGCATACTTGCTTAATTTGTCAACCACTACAAAGATAACAGAATAACCAATTACCAGCAGAAGACCCTCTATGAAATCCATTGAAATGTCTTCTCAAACACGGTCTGATATAGGTAAAGGCTAAAGTAATCCGGTTGGTTTCAATGTGGTTGCCTTAGCCCTTTAACAGACTTCGCAAGCACGAATAAAACTCCTCACATCTCGTCTCAATCCTAGCCACGTGCAACTCTAAGATATTCTCCTATACGTCCTCAAGACACCCTCATGACTAGCCACTGGAGTTTGGTGGAAGTGCTCTAATAATTTCTGCTGCAATCCATCATTTGCGGGCACCCGAATGCATCCACGGTCCAACAGCAAACCGCCTCAGTTCTCCAACTCTAGATGGCGCTTCGGATCATCCATCACCTCCTGCAACAATCTCAAAACATTTGGGTCAGATGTATATGCATACCATAGCTCGTCAAGGAAGGGAAAGGTAGGAGAAGAATAGGCTACAAGCTCGATGGTATCGGGTTGGCGCGATAGTGCATCCGCTGCTGTATTTTCCGTTCACTTCTTGTATTGAATTTCATAATAATACCCCCAACAATTTTGTGACCCATCTCTGCTATGACAGAGTGTGTATACGCTGTCCTATAACGTATGGAAGGCTCCTTTGATCAATTCGGATAATGAATCGTCTACCGATCAAATAAGGCCTCCACTTTGTCACTGCATGCATAATTGCCAACATTTCTCTCTCATAAGTCGATAATTAATGAGATTTTTGTGATAAAGCCTTGCTACGATAGGCAATGAGACGTCCTCCTTGCATTAGTACAGCTCCTATGCCAATACCTGACGCATCACATTCCACAATGAATTCTTTGGGTAAGTCCGGTAGAGCTAGAACGGGCGCTGTTGTCATTGCTGTTTTCAGTTTTTCAAAGGCTGAAGTAGCTTCATCCCATCCGTCCATCTAAATGAGTCCTTCTTCAACAAAGTAGTGAGAGGAGCAACGATCTTGCGATATGCAGCGATGAATCGGTGATAATATCCGGTCAGCCCCAAAAATCCTCTCAATTCGGTGGTAGTAGTAGGAGTAGGCCTAGCAATCATGCATGCAACCTTTTGAGGATTCGCCGCTACACCATCTGCTGAAATGATTTAGCCTAAATACTCCACTTTTGGTACTCCCCATAGGCACTTGGACTTCTTGATCTTCAATTGGTTTTGCTTCAACAAATTCAGCACATCCTCTAAATGTCGCCAATGCTCCAATTCAGTCCTGTTATACACCAAACTGTCATGAAAAAATACTAAGACATACCTTCGCAATAAAGGCCGAAATATATCATTCATGAGGCCTTGAAATGTAGTTGGAGTATTGGTGAGACCAAAAGGCATCACCTAGAACTCATTATGACCGTCCGGAGTCTAGAATGCAGTTTTGTGCACATCCGTTAGGTGAACTCTAATTTGATGATACCCGGCCCTCAAGTCAAGCTTGCTGAATATAGTCACCCCTACAAGCTCGTCGAACAACATCTTGATAATCAGAATAGGATACCAGTCCTTGACAGTAATAGCGTTTAGTGCCCGATAGTCGACACAAAAATGCCATGTCCCATCCTTCTTTCGCACTAATAGCACGGAAGATGAGTATGAGCTATGACTTGGTTGAATGAGGCCTTGCTCCAACATCTCGGCTACCATCTTGGAGATAACTTCTTTTTACACATGTGGATATCAATATGGCCTCACATTCACCGGTGCAGCCCTAGGTACAATCTCTATGCGATGGTCCACCGCCTCTTCTCGATGGTAACTCCTTTGGCTCCTCAAACAATCCAGAAAAGTTATCTAATAAATTAGACAATTCAATAGTAGTACCTGAACTTATTTAAGGCTCATCTCCTACTGGTCCTAACTGAAGAAGATAGGCCAAATCCTACTGGTCTTCTGAACCATCTTGCTTAATGTGGTAGCAAAATCTTCATATGACGCTATCCCAAATCTACGTGTAATCCTCCTACAAAAATTAGCCCATCAGGTAAATCCAGCACCACAAATAACCGATCTATACTAATGCAATGCCGTTCTTTGGAGGTGAAAGCTTGCCATCTGGACCTTTGCATCTTCCGCTGTACCTTGACAATCAAAATATTGTTCAACTTGAAACACCCAATCCGTTGGATCACCGCCTTGGAATTTTGGAAAGTCCAAGTGTGCGGTTCTCCCCCGAATAGCATTGTCGGGTTCACGAAAGATCCTTGTTCAGGTCTAAACCTTTGTGCATGTTGATCACCTTCTCTAAATCCTCGAGCACGTCCATCACCATCTCCAAAAGGATCAACCTCATCCTCAAAGTGCTAATCCTCCTCATTAACAAAACGCACCGATGCCGCACACCTCTCGGGTTCCACCACTACCGGTCTTGGGTTTTGTAACGGAGGTGGGGGATGATGTGTAGGCATAGGTAAGAGGGGATCGTTGACACTCATAGGACGCACCTAGACTTGTGAGGTTTCGGTTCGATGAGGTCGCATCGCTGGTCCTTCTTGAAACTCCGATCGTCGTCGAGGAGATGATGAACCCAATCAATTCACGACATATTCCTTGAATTCATTGTGTTCCTTTTGTATTGTGTCAACTCTATGCAACAATGTTTGGAACATGCCCCTAAGTTCATCCATATTCGTACCCATGGATGTTGGTTGACTTGGTCCTGCCGTGGTCGCTCCAAAGGAATCGACCTCACGATTAGGGTCATTGTGGATTGAGTCATCCCTTGTCAATGTGCTCTCCATAGGTCTCCTTGTTGATGTCATCTTTCTAGTTTCAACCATTAATGGAAGTCTGAGGTTTGCCTACTCTGATACCAATGATAAGGTATGATACTAATTTTTAGGTTCTTGTGTCCAAAGATAGGCTACGCAGCAATTCCTTCAAGATTTGGATATATTATAGGAATCAGTCCATGCAACCGTGGGAAAATATTTGTCCGACATTCTCTGGTAGTCAGAAAATTATGAAACTAATTGAGTTAGATCCACAACTTTCTGATCTACAACTTTCGTATTTACACCCTTTGCAAATTCGAACTGTAGTAGGGATGAAAATACGAAATAACGTGGGTGATAGTGGTGGTGACGGGTGGAGTGGATGTTAGAGTTATGGATGGGTATGGAGATAAAGGTGGATGGTGGATGTGATTAAGGATATTGACGAAGGGAACGAAGTGGTCGAGATCCCAAAGAAGGGGGGTGACTCGACAGATGAGGGAGATTAGAAGTTTGGAGAAACCTTGCCAACGGTAGAGGTAGAAGGATGGTGAAGAGGGAGGAGGGAGAGCGATTAGAGAGATGATAGGAGGCCAAAAATCAAGAATCCAATAGCATAATAAATTTGGCTGCCATCCACATATATATAGAGGATTCTCGCCGATCGTGTTCGAACGCACCAAAAGCTCAATCTCCGTATGTGCGAACGTGATGCAGGCGTTTGAATGCTGGCATTCAAACTTGCCCGACCGCGTTCGAACGCACAATATGCGTTCTTTGTATTTGCGAACCTAATGGAGGCATTCTCAAGGGCATTCGAACGCGACCTACAGGAATTTTATTTTAATAAAATTAAACACCTAATGAAATAAGAAAAGATTCTAACTAAGTGTATCAAAGCATGTATATATGTATCCTCGATAACATATATATAAATGAAATCAATTATTATAGATGAGCATATTATTTTCTCAACCAAAAATATATCTCATGATGAAATTATAATATAACATCATCTAATATTATAACATATGAAATATAACAATCATGATCTAGTGATAATAGTCATATCAATATCGATGCATGATGCATGCTAATAACTCGATATCATGTATGTTAGAATCAAATACAATCCATATATTTCTCACTATCACAGTCGTCCATCTCAACTCTGAATATCATCCACGATGTTGGACTACGGTACCCGACCCCAAACTCGATACATATCATGCCACAAGCTCAAAGCATACCCTGTCATACGCTAAGAGTATCTCTGGAGATAAATCATATCTTGCCATACATTAAGGTATCTTAGAAGATAATCATACCCTGCCATACACTAAGGGTATCTTAGTAAATAATCATACCCTACCATATGCTAAGAGTATATCAATGATAGTTGTACCATGTCATACACTAAGAGTACAACCATCAGCCATCACCATACTGTGCCATATGCTAAGAGTATGTCCAGTACCAGTCCGGACCATATACTGTTCTAGCTATCACATCACATACACATGTATTTTATAATTTTCTAATACATAATAGATTATATACATATATCCAATACTACAATAGATCATGCAACTCATAAATTTAGGTGGTAAAGAACCCAAGAGAAAGATGATGCAATACAAACTCCAACTATGTATCTAACACATGCATACTCTTGCTAGTTTATCACATGCACACTCATGATAGAGATCATCTTGACATAAAATTATAATAGTATAATTATCTCCAATCATCTCTAAATATCACCAATGTACTCATATCCTAGATCAGCCTGATAAAATGCATGAGAAAATATGCTCGCCTGAAATTATCTCTAGATAAAGTCATATTATTATGCTAGAGGCCAAAACAGACATATATATAATTATATAATATATCCTAATTTGAGAAAGGCATATAGGAGATAAGACTACTCACCGTTTGTTTAGAAGACACAAACTACGTATCTCTTACATCCGTCAACTGAGTATCAACTCATCACTAGCTGGGTCCATGGGGTCTCAAATAAGGGGGTTGGGATCTGAAAATGTCTACATATTATATAGTTAGTTATTTATCCAATTAGAATCCGTTTGGATAACATATGATAATTTATTAGGTTTAGAATTTCTTCTTTTATTTTTATTAAATGATTAGATTTATATCATATATTTAAGTATAATTATATTAATATGCTATTATTCTAATTTTATATTTATTTATAAAACCATAGTTTGCTAATTATATATTAAGTATATAATAGTCAACCTCTTTCGATAAAAAACGTAAAAGAGCTACATGTACAATAATATAATTTAAAATACAAGTACATATATTATATAATTATACTTTAATTATTTTGTCACTACTACTCTTACTAAACAAATTAAGAGTTGCACATAAAATAATCTTTGCTTAATCATGTAATATAAACATTAAGTAAGCCTACTATTTTATTACATGCATAATAATGTATAATAAGTTGTATATATGTATACACCTAATTATAAAGACAATGTATTATTCTAATAAAAATATATGAAGTTATAATATATTTATGTACAAATATCTATAATTATAATGAACTGAAATTACACTAATTACACTTATCTAATAACCATGTTACTAAATATATATTTATTGAAAATTTAAATATCTAGAAATCTAATTTGGATTAACTAAATAACATAAGTAATTTAGACAGGTCTTTTATTGCTAGAGAAGGTAAAATGAAGAGAGGAAAAAGAAGTAGAGGAAAAGAATTAAAAGAAGAAGAAGAAGAAGAGGAAGAAGAGAATGGAAGGGAGGGAGGCTCACCTAGGCTGTGGCAGTGGTGGTGGCGGCGGCGGTGGCGGCAATGACGACAGCGCAGGCTAGCATTAGTAAGAGAAGGAGAGAAAGAGAGAGCTTGAGGGAGAGAGGCGATTGAGAGAGAGAGGAGGGTAAGAGAGAGTGAGAGAGAGAGTACGAGAGAGTCTTAGAGGGAGAGAGAGAGCTATAGAAAGGGGGCGGTGAGGGCGCTGCGGCGATGGCGGCAGGCCGGCATCGGTAGGAGAAGGAGAGAAAGAGAGCTCGAGAGAGAACGAGAGGTGATTGACAGCGAGAGGAGGCTAAGAGAGAGAGTGAGAGAGAGCGCTATAGAGAGAGAGAGAGAGGCGGTGAAGGGTGTGGCGGCGGGGTCCACTACGCCCCCGCTGGCCCGACCCAGTTGGCCGGGCTAGCGGCTGGGGGTGCGTGGCACCCACAACGTCAGCTTTGTTCGCATGGCACATTCGTGCCACGCAACCAATAATGTTTTTTTTGTGTCATATATTTATTATTAATGATTATTATTATTATGATACACTTAGTTAGGATCTTTTCTTACTACATTAGTTGTTTATTTTCATTAAAATAAAATTCCTATAAGTCGCATTCGAACACAAAAGGGGTCACGTTCGAACGCCCTAGCGAACGCTTGCATCAGGTTTGCAAAAATTTAGAACACATATTGTGCGTTCGAACACGGTTGGGCGAGTTCGAATGCCTGCATCGCGTTTGCACATACAGAGATGGAGCTTTTGGTGCGTTCGAACCCGATTGACAGGAATCCTCTAGAATTAGGGTTACATATTATTTTACGACTTGTTGGCTAGCTTCTATACATATGTGAATGGCAGCTAAACCTCAGACCTCCATTAATGGTTGAAACAAGGAAGATGACATCAACAAGGAGACCTCTCTTGCGAAGGTATGTCTTGGTATTTTTTGGTGACAATTTGGTGTATAGCAGGACTGAATTGGAGCATTGGCGGCATTTGGAGGTTGTGCTGAATTTGTTGAAGCAAAACCAATTGAAGATCAAGAACTCCAAGTGCCTATGTGGAGTACCACAAGTGGAGTATTTAGGTCACATCATTTCAGCGGATGGTGTAGTGGCGGATCCTCAAAAGGTTGCATGTATGACTGCTTGGCCTATTGCTACTACTACCACCAGATTGAGAGGATTTTTGAGGCTGACTGGATATTATCACCGATTCATCGCCAGATATGGCAAGATCGCTGCTCCTCTCACTACTTTGTTGAAGAAAGACTCTTTTAGATGAACGGATAAAACTACTATAGCCTTTAAAAAATTTAAAATAGCAATGACGACGGCAGCCGTTCTAGCGCTACCGGACTACACCAAAGAGTTCATTATGGAATGTGATGCTTCGGGTGTTGGCATAGGCGCTGTACTAATGCAAAGAGGACGTCCCATAGCCTTTCTTAATGAGGCTTTGTCACAAAAATTTCAGCAATTATCGACTTATGAGAGAGAGATATTGGCAATTCTGCATGCGGTGACAAAGTGGAGGCCTTATTTGATTGGTAAACGATTCATTATCCGAACCGATCAAAGGAGTCTTTGAAACTTTATGGGACAGCATATACACACTCTGGCACAGAAGAGATGGGTAACAAAATTGTTGGGGTATAATTATGAAATTCGACACAAGAAGGGAACAGAAAATAGAGCGGCGGATGCACTATCGGGCCAACCCGATACCGACGAGCTTGCAGCCTATTCTTCTCCTACCTTTCCCTTCCTTGACGAGTTAAGGTATGCATGTACATTTGACCCAGATATTTTGAGATTATTATAGGAGGTGATGGATGGTCCGGAGTGACATCCAGAGTTAGAGAATCGAGGCGGTTTACTGCTGGATCGCGGATGCATTCGAGTGCCCACAAATGATGGATTGCGGCAAAAATTATTGGAGCACTTCCACCAAACTCCAGAGGCTGGTCATGAGGGTGTCTTGAGGACTTACAGGAGGATATCTTAGAGTTGCACATGGCTCGAATTAGGGCGGGATGTGAGGAGTTTTTTCCGTATTTGCGAAGTCTGTCAAAGAGCTAAGGCAACCACATTGAAACCGGCTGAATTACTTCTGCTAGTACGTGGTTATTCCGTTATCTTTGTGGTGGATGACAAATTGAGCAAGTATGCACACTTTTCGGCATTGTCACATTCATTTTCAACTATGTTAGTAGCTGAAATTTATGTTAGAGATGTTGCTCGGTTACATGGCATGCCACACACGATTATCTCGGATCGTGATCATGTATTTATGAGTAACTTTTGGATGGAGTTTTTCAGATTGCAGGGGACTCGATTGAATTTTAGTTCGACCTACCATCCACAGACGGTCGGCCAAACCAAGGTGGTTAATCGAGGCATTGAGCAGTACTTGAGATGCTTTGTTGGAGAGATGCTGAGACGATGGTTGGAGTTCTTACCGTGGGCGGAGTGGTCCTACAACACCGCCTACCATAGCAGCATTGACATGACTCAATTTGAGGCGGGGTATAGACGCACAGCTCCGACATTACGCGCTTATGATCCAGTGGCATCTGTAGATCGGACGGAGGTGGACTTGGCTTTGATGGATAGAGACGCCACATTGAGGACGTTGCGTGCCCATCTTAAACCTGCTGAGAACCGCATGAAGCAAGTTTATGATCACAGCCAAAGGGAGCAGGAGTTCGACATCGGCAATTGGGTGTTTGTGAGGGTGCAACTGTATCGACAGGTGACCTTGCATCCGATGCGTAACCAAAAGTTAGCACATTGCTACTTTGGTCTGTTTCGTATGTTGGAGCGTATTGGACTGGTTGCATATCGTTTAGAGCAACCGGAGGGGTCGAGAGTGTATCCTGTCTTCCATGTTTCATTGCTGAGGGAGCGGATTGGAGATCATTAGGTCATTGGATCAAGTTTATCGGAGCCATTGGAGGGGACAGAGATCGTAGAGTTAGTTCGAGTACTTGCTAGGCGACGACGACGACATGGTACTAGATTAGAGATGAAGATTCTAGTTTAGTGGCTTGGCAAGCCATCTGATGAGGCAACATGAGAGTTGGAGACTGATATCTTGGAGCGTTTCTCTGACTTTTTACCTTGAGGGCAAGGTGGGGGAAGCATGGTGGGCTGATACACTTAGTTAGGATCTTTTTTTATTGTATTAGTTATTTATTTTTATTAAAATAAAATTTCTGTAAGTCGTGTTCGAATGCAGGAGGGGTCGCGTTCAAACACATTTGCGAACGCCTACATCAGGTTCGCAAATACAAAGAACGCATATTGTGCATTCGAATGTGGTCTGGCGAGTTCCGTGCGGAAGAACATGTTGCGATCACGCCTCTGGCTATGGAGCTCTGATACCAGCTTGATACAATCATGCCTCTGGCTATGGAGCTCTGATACCAGCTTGATACGATCTTGCATTTTTGGTGAAGGGTCGATCTCTTCCAATTCTTGATCTGGACTAGATCTGGCATGGAACTTTGAAATAAGATTCCGAAATATGCCGCCGTCGGATCGACGTGACATTTGATATGTTGTAGCCCCAGAAAAGATCTTTCCAACAAATCTAGTTGCAGGCGAATCGGATGTGGGGATCTCAAGATATCGTCCGATTTGTGGACAAAGGTTAGATGGTCTGTTTTGGATCTCTGGATGGAGGCACATGATCCTAGGTAATGGTGGTTGAAGGTTGACCGGCGTTAATGTGGTGGCACCGGTGAAAAGTGATGGTGGAAGGGTTGTGGTTAATGGAAGGATTAGGGCAAGTGTTGGATAGATTGGATGAAGGGGAAGAAGAGGGCCACCCCTAAGGGACTAGGGTGATTAGACGGACGAGGGAGGTTAGAAGCGGCGTCGCCGGGGATTGAGAGAACGGGAGCGAAGAAGATGAAGGAGGCAAGGCAAAACTCAATCTCAATAATCAATAATCAATTTGGTTGCCTACCACATCCTTTTATAGGCTAACCAACAACTCAAATTAACCCTAAAAACATAATTTTCGTCGACCGCGTTCGAACGCACCGAGTTCGCTCTTTTGGATTTGCGAACGCGATGCAAGCGTTCGAACGCGTGATCGAACACGCCTGTCGGTATTTGCGAACGCGATGCAGGTGTTCACAGTGCGTTCGAACTCACTCCACCCGCGTTCGAACGCGACTTATAGAAAACTTATTTTAATAGAAATTAAACACTAAAACATGAAATAAAAACACTCCTAAAGTGAATCCATGCTCGAGACGACGTCGGTGAAGTCCGAATCGTATCAATCCACCATGCTTCCGCAACCTTGTCCTCAAGGTTTGAAGTTTGTGAAGCGATCTTTGAACTCTGGCTTAAGTTCCTCCATGGTCTGATCTTCTGCATTGGTTCCCCACATATCTGAAGATATAGGAAATGCTGGTGCTGAAAGAGAGGCAAGCTCACTTGTGTCCGGTTGGCGCGAAAGAGCATCGGTGGCTCGATTTTCAATCCCCTTTTTGTAGACTAATTCGTAGTCATACCCAAGGAGTTTTGTGACCCACCGTTGTTGGGCTGGGGTGTGCACACGATGCTCCATGAAGTAGGGTAAGCTACGCTGGTCCGTGCGGATAGTAAATTGTTGGCCAATCAAGTAGGGTCGCCATTTGGTGACGGCGTGTAGAATCGCTTGCATTTCGCGCTCGTAGGTAGATAGCTGTCGCGACTGACTTGACAATGCTTTGCTCATATATGCCACGGGTCTGCCCTCTTGCAACAAAACTACTCCAATGCCCTCACCCGAAGAGTCGGACTCCACCACAAAGGGCTTGCCGAAATCTGGTAGTGCTAGTACCGGAGCTGTAGACATAGCTATCTTCAAGGCTTCGAAGGCCTCCATTGGTTTGCCCGTCCATTAAAACCCACCTTTTCTGAGTAAGGAGGTCAGTGGGGCAGCAATTTTGCCATAGTTGGCAACAAATCGCCGGTAGTACCCTGTCAATCCAAGGAATCCCCTCAATTCCCTCTGATTAGTAGGAATCGGCCAATCCACCATATTCTTGATCTTGCTTGGGTCGGCTTCCACTCCTTTTACAGAGATTATATGCCCCAAGTACTCCACTCTTGACTCTCCCCAAAGAAACTTGCTCATCTTAACTTTTAGCTGGTTTTGTCGCAAGATATTTAATACCTCCCGCACGTGCTGCAAGTGCTCACTCCAATTCCTGCTGTATACTAGAATATCGTCAAAGAAGACGAGCACGTACCGACGCAAGAGTGGGCGGAAGAGGTCATTCATCAGCCCTTGTAAGGTGGCCGATGCATTGGTGAGCCCAAACGGCATGACTTGGAACTCATAGTGGCTATCGTGAGTTCGGAACGCCGTTTTGATGGTCGACTCGGATTTGATGGTATCCTGCTCTTAAGTCAAGTTTGCTGAAGTAGGCCGACCCTGTGAGCTCATCCAGCAACTCCTCGATCACCGGTATTGGATACCGGTCCTTAACAGTAATTGCATTCAAGGCTCGGTAGTCGACGCAAAATTGCCAACTCTGGTCTTTCTTCCGAACCAGCAGCACCGGCGATGAGTAGGCACTTCTACTCGGTTGAATAATCCCTTGCTCAAGCATTTCCTCCACCAATTTATTGATCTCTTCCTTCTCGACATGCGGGTACCGATAGGGTCGGACATTTGGAGGTTCAGCCCATGGAATAATTTGGATGCGATGGTCATGACGACGGTTCGGCGGTAGTCCTCGGGGTTCCTTGAAGAGATCCTGGAACTCCTGCAGCAGCTCTTCCATGTCAGAGGCTACTTCCCTTGGTGGTGGATGTTCTGGTTCAACAACAGCCATTTGCAATAGTAGAGCTCGGTCCCCTGCACATGGAAAACCCACAAGTGGTTGCAATGTCGGCCCTTGCCGCGGTTGATTTCCATCCAACAGCACCCTTCTTCCATTCCTCCGAAATGTCAGTGTGAGGTTTGAGAAATCAAATGTTACGGGCCCCAAGCTTTGAAGCCATTGGGTCCCCAAAACAATATCGGCACCTTGCAAGGTCAACGGATAAAGGTCCAATGTGAAAGTTTGGCCTTGCACCTTCAATTATGCACCTCCACAAATAGAATCCGCTCGCAATGTGGTGCCATCTCCAATCATCACATCGAACCCTTCTGTGGGTTCCGACTCGAGCCCAATCTTCCTAAGGAGCCTCTTGTCAATGAATGTGGGTGGACCCGGTGTCAATGAAGATTCTCACTGTGGTTTTCTTGACTACCCCGTTCACCCGCAAGGTCTTTGGCACAGTTGTCCCCGAATAGGCGTGGAGGGAGATTTCGGCTATCATGTCCTCCACGGGTGATACGATTCGGACTTCACCGACGTCGTCTCGAGCATTGATTCACTTTAGGAGTGTTTTTATTTCATGTTTTAGTGTTTAATTTCCATTAAAATAAGTTTTCTGTAAGTCGCGTTCGAACGCGGGTGGAGTGAGTTCGAACGCGGTTTGTGAACGGGGTTGTGAACGTGGTGAAGAGAATGTACTGTGCGTTCGAACGCACTGTGAACGCCTGCATCGCGTTCGCAAATACCGACAGGCGCGTTCGATAATGCGTTCGAACGCCTGCATCGCGTTCGCAAGTCCAGAAGAGCTAATTCAGTGCGTTCGAACGCGGTCGGATGAGTTCGAACGCAGTCGGCGAAAATTGTGTTTTAGGGTTAATGTGAGTTATTGGTTAGCCTATAAAATGATGTGTAGGGCAACCAAAATTATTATTGATTATTGAGATTGAGTTTTGCCTTGCCTCCTTCGTCTTCTTCGCTCCCGTTCTCTCAATCCCCGGCGACGCCGCTTCTAACCTCCCTCGTCCGGCTAATCACCCTAGTCCCTTAGGGGTGGCCCTCTTCTTCCCCTTCGTCCAATCTATCCAACACTTGCCCTAACCCTTCCATCAACCACAACCGTTCCACCATCACTTTTCACCGGTGCCACCACATTAACGCCGGTCCACCACCATCCACCATTACCTAGGATCTCGTGCCTCCATCCACGAATCCAAAACAGAGCATCTTGACGTTCGTCCACTAAACGAATGATATCTCGAGATCCCCAATTCCGATTTGCTTGTAACTAGATTTGTTGGAAAGCTCTTTTACGAGGCTACAATATATCAAAATCTCATGTCGATCCGACGACAGCATATTTTGGGATCTAATTTCAAAATTCCGTGCAAGATCTAGTCCTGATCTAAGAATTAGAAAAGATCGATCTTTAGCCCTAAAGGAGAGATCGTATCAAGTTGGTATCAGAGCCACCTTTCCTCGGACAAGCGCTTCCAATGACGACAACCAGATCCATGGCTGCACGGCGAGATGATGAAGAAGAGATTCTCCCAATAGAGGAGGGAGAAATGATTGCAAGGACTTCCACCCGTGGAACCGCCCGATCTAATCAGAATACGGAAGAACCTAGCGTTCAAGCCATGTTGGGGTCTATTTCAGAGCAATTGGCCATCAACAACCAGATGATGATGGAGATGATGCGGGAACTACGGGCGAACGAGAAAGCACCATCGACCCCACAACGCGAGTCCACCCCCTTGAACCCACCGCCACCGGTTCAGCCTTTGCAACCACTAGAGCCGCTGCTACCACCACCCTATGGGCAGAGGCAAGCAAGGATGGTTACACCAGGTCCAGTTGCAGGTGAACCCATCCGACGGGTGAACCACTATGGAGACCGCCTTGGAGATCAAGATCCGTGGGCGGGTCAATACGATCCGGAACCACAACAAGTTAATCAAAACCGAAGGAGGGATCAACAACCCTTCATGGTGCATCCTCCCCCAGTTAGACAAGGACATGATCCGGAACGAGACAATGGCATCCGTGGACAAGTCGTGCATCTCGAATTCCCCAAATTCAAAGGTGGCGACCCAATCGATTGGTTGTATAGGGCGGAGCAATTCTTTGCATACCAAGGAACGGCGGAAGAGTACAAGGTGACGCTTGCGAGCTTCCACCTTGAGGATGTGGCGCTTCATTGGTTTCGAGTAGCCAATGCCACTGAGGCTATCGAAACTTGGGCTGAATTTTGCGCCGATATCACACGGCGATTTGGAGCATCGGGATATGAAGACTTTGATGCTCTCCTCTCAAAGACGGTGCAAAAGACCACGGTTGGGTCATACTAAGAAGAATTTGAGAAGATTAGTAGCCGATGTCATCCACCATGGACGGATCAGCAACTTCGCAGCACCTTCATCTCCGGGTTGCGGGGTGACATACAAGCCGATGTGAGGGCTTTAAGGCCTAGAACCTTAAAAGAGGCCTTCGAAGATGCGGTGCTTATGGAAGACAAACATAGGGCCATGAAGATACACTTGAAACAGAGTTGGATGAGCCAAGGAAGCCGCAATCAAGCTCAACCAAACATAGCGGCGGGAAATACTATCGGAGTACCAAGGGTTGCTGCTACAGTGGTACCTCCTCGAGCACCCTTGAAGCCATCCCAAGATGTGAAGTAAGCACCTAGAGGTCCGGGACGAGCACTCACACCAGCCCAAGTAGAAGAAAAAAGAGCCAAGGGCCTATGCTTCCGTTGTGATGAAAAGTTTGTACCCGGGCATCGCTGCGCTAAACCGATGGGATCGGTGATGCTAATCGATTAATTGGAGGAAGCGGAGGACGAGTTTGCAGCTGAAGGTGCAGATGTGGCTGGACATCAAGGAGAAGAAACTGAGGAGCAAACCGTGGAGGACATGATAGGCGAAATCTCCCTGCACGCCTATTCGGGGACAGCTGCGCCAAAAACCTTGCGGGTAAACGGGGTAGTCAAGAAAACCACAGTGAGAATCTTGATTGACATCGGGTCCACCCACAACTTCATTGACAAGAGGCTCCTTAGGAAGATTGGGCTCGAGTCGGAACCCAT
Source organism: Typha latifolia (assembly GCF_019914945.1). NCBI lineage: Eukaryota > Viridiplantae > Streptophyta > Magnoliopsida > Poales > Typhaceae > Typha > Typha latifolia. The sequence goes on from NC_133097.1 coordinate 2,401,462, forward strand.
GGAAGGGTTCGATGTGACATGGAAGAGCTGCTGCACGAGTTTCAGGATCTCTTCAAAGAACCCTGAGGACTACTGCTGAACCGTCGTCATGACCATCGCATCCAAATCATTCCAGGGGCTGAACCTGCGAATGTCCGAGCCTATCGGTACCCGCATGTCCAGAAGAAAGAGATCAGTAAATTGGTGGAGGAAATGCTCGAGCAAGGGATTATTCAACCGAGTAGGAGTGCCTACTCATCGCCGGTGCTGCTGGTTCGGAAGAAAGACCGGAGTTGGCGGTTTTGCGTCGACTACCGAGCCTTGAATGCAATTACTGTCAAGGACTGGTATCCAATACCGGTGATCGAGGAGTTGCTGGATGAGGTCACAGGGTCGGCCTACTTCAGCAAACTTGACTTAAGAGCGGGATACCATCAAATCCGAGTCGACCCTGAAGATGTACAAAAAACGGCGTTACGAACTCACGATGGCCACTATGAGTTCCGAGTCATGCCGTTTGGGCTCACCAATGCACCGACCACCTTCCAAGGGCTGATGAATGACCTCTTCCGTCCACTCTTGCGTCGGTACGTGCTCGTCTTCTTTGACGATATTCTAGTATACAGCAAGAATTGGAGTGAGCACTTGCGGCACGTGCGGGAGGTATTAAATATCTTGCGACAAAACCAGCTAAAAGTTAAGATGAGCAAATTTCTTTGGGGAGAGTCAAGAGTGGAGTACTTGGGGCATATAATCTCTGTAAAAGGAGTGGAAGCCGACCCAAGCAAGATCAAGAATATGGTGGATTGGCCGATTCCTACTAATCAAAGGGAATTGAGGGGATTCCTTGGATTGACAGGGTACTACCGGGGATTTGTTGCCAACTATGGCAAAATTGCTGCCCTGCTGACCTCCTTACTCAGAAAAGGTGGGTTTCAATGGACGGGCAAAGCAACGGAGGCCTTCGAAGCCTTGAAGACAGCTATGTCTACAGCTCCGGTTCTAGCACTACCAGATTTTGGCAAGCCCTTTGTGGTGGAGTGCGACGCTTCGGGTGAGGGCATTGGAGCAGTTTTGATGCAAGAGGGCAGACCCGTGGCATATATGAGCAAAGCATTGTCAAGTCAGTCGCGACAGCTATCTACCTCTGAGCGCGAAATGCTAGCGATTCTACACGCCGTCACCAAATGGCGAGCCTACTTGATTGGCCAACGATTTACTATCCGCACGGACCAGCGTAGCTTACCCTACTTCATGGAGCAACGTGTGCACACCCCAGCCCAACAACGGTGGGTCACGAAACTCCTTGGGTATGACTACAAATTAGTCTACAAAAAGGGGATTGAAAATCGAGCTGCCGATGCTCTTTCGCGCCAACCGGACACAAGTGAGCTTGCCGCTCTTTCAGCACCAGCATTTCCTATATCTTCAGATATGTGGGGAACCAATGCAGAAGATCATACCTTGGAGGAACTTAAGCCAGAGTTCAAAGATCGCTTCACAAACTTCAAACCTTGAGGAGAAGGTTGCGGAAGCGTGGTGGATTGATACGATTCGGACTTCACCGACGTCGTCTCGAGCATGGATTCACTTTAGGAGTGTTTTTATTTCATGTTTTACTGTTTAATTTCTATTAAAATAAGTTTTCTGTAAGTCACGCTCGAACGCGGGTGGAGTGAGTTCGAACGCGGTTTGTGAACGGGGTTGTGAACGTGGTGAAGAGAATGTACTGTGCGTTCGAACGGACAGTGAACGCCTGCATCGTGTTCACAAATACCGACAGGCGCGTTCGATCACGCGTTCGAACGCTTGCATCGCGTTCGCAAGTCCAGAAGAGCTAATTCGGTGCGTTCGAACGCGGTCGGGTGAGTTCGAATGCGGTCGGGCGAGTTCGAACGCGGTCGGCGAAAATTGTGTTTTAGGGTTAATGTGAGTTGTTGGTTAGCCTATGAAATGATGTGTAGGGCAACCAAAATTATTATTGATTATTGAGATTGAGTTTTGCCTTGTCTCCTTCGTCTTCTTCGCTCCCGTTCTCTCAATCCCCGGCGACGCCGCTTCTAACCTCCCTCGTCCGGCTAATCACCCTAGTCCCTTAGGGGTGGCCCTCTTCTTCCCCTTCATCCAATCTATCCAACACTAGCCCTAATCCTTCCATCAACCACAACCGTTCCACCATCACTTTTCACCGGTGCCACCACATTAACGCCGGTCCACCACCATCCACCATTACCTAGGATCTCGTGCCTCCATCCACGAATCCAAAACAGAGCATCCTGATGTTCGTCCAGTAAACGAACGATATCTCGAGGTCCCCAACTCCGATTCGCCTGTAACTAGATTTTTTGGAAAGCTCTTTTATGAGGCTACAACATATCAGAATCTCATGTCGATCTGACGACAGCATATTTTGGGATCTAATTTCAAAGCTCCGTGCAAGATCTAGTCCAGATTTGAGAATTAGAAAAGATCGATCTTTAGCCCTAAAGGAGAGATCGTATCAACGGGTTATCCTCAGCCTCTTCTGCTTGATGTCCAGCCACATCTGCACCTTCAGCTGCAAACTCGTCCTCTGATTCCTCCAATCCATCGATTAGCATCACCGATCCCATCGGTTTAGCGCAGCGATGCCCGGGTACAAAATTTTCATCACAACGGAAGCATAGGCCTTTGGCTCTTCTTTCTTCTACTTGGGCTGGTGTGAGTGCTCGTCCCGGACCTCTAGATGCATACTTCACATCTTGGGATGGCTTCAAGGGTGCTCGAGGAGGTACCATTGTAGCAGCAACCCTTGGTAATCCGATTGCGGCTCTGTTTGGTTGAGCTTGATTGCGGCTTCCTTGGCTCATCCAACTCTGTTTCAAGTGTATCTTCATAGCCTTATGTTTGTCTTCCATAAGCACCGCATCTTCGAAGGCCTCCTTTAAGGTTCTAGGCCTTAAAGCCCTCACATCGGCTTGTATGTCACCCCGCAGCCCGGAGATGAAGGTGCTGTGAAGTTGTTGATCCGTCAATGGTGGATGACATCGGCTACTAATCCTCTCAAATTCTTCTTGGTATGACCCAACCGTGGTCTTTTGCACCGTCTTTGAGAAGAGAGCATCAAAGTCTTCATATCCCGATGCTCCAAATCGCCGTGTGATATCGGCGCAAAATTCAGCCCAAGTTTTGATAGCCTCAGTGGCATTGGCTGCTCGAAACCAGTGAAGCACCGCATCCTCAAGGTGGAAGCTCGCAAGCGTCACCTTGTACTCTTCCGCCATTCCTTGGTATGCAAAGAATTGCTCCGCCCTATACAACCAATCGATCGGGTCGCCACCTTTGAACTTGGGGAATTCAAGCCGCATGACATGTCCACGGATGCCATTGTCTCATTCCGGATCATGTCCTTGTCTAACCGGGGGAGGATGCACCTTGAAGGGTTGATGATCCCTCCTTCGGTTTTGATTAACTTGCCGTGGTTCCGGATCGTATTGACCCGCCCACGGATCTTGATCTCCAAGGCGGTCTCCATAGTGGTTCACCCGTCGGATGGGTTCACCTCGCAACCGGACTGGTGT